>NC_136279.1:19564138-20764138 GCF_964198595.1 Lampetra fluviatilis | reverse complement strand
GCATTGTGAAAAAAAAATGTTATTTTATTCGTAGTGTGCCAGCCATTGCTCTTGCATTGCAGCCGCTCTGTTGGTGCGAGATTGCAGTTATGTTGTTGCTGCACGCAGGTGACTGTGTAGTATTGCAGCAACGCCTGTGACTGCCTCAATTTGAACATCATCTTGCAGTTCAATTCCCACCGTCTAGCAATTTTTGTCGGAGATTCCCATACCTTCTGTCAAGCGCATTGCGATGTCATTTTACCATTTTGTGATAGTGACACGTACCAAATGCTATATTTGGAATTTACCCACAATTACATTGTTGGAGGGCATTTGTTCCCATACTGCAATGCTTTCTCATCTCTCACTTGTAAAAAAAATACATTTAATTGGCTTTCTTCTGCTAAGTAAACATTGTGAACACGTATCATTGCTCGAATATGTTTTGGGCTCAGTTATACTTTTAATCAGATAAACGACTGCATTTTTTTGGCCACGTTTCAGACACCATGGAAAGGATGTTTGTGCATTTTGTAATTCAGTTTATCATTCGCGAGCTATGCAGCTCTGCCCGTCTGTGCCACTCCATTAAATGTTCTCTCGCTCACATCCAATCCTTGCTGCACGCTCACTATAATAGTGTACAGTCTCTTGGCACCAAAATCTTGGTGTTGCCAAAATTAATTAACGTGTGTGTCTTGGTACGGCAGCTTGGCGATTCCCCAACTCCTCTGTGATCAGGAGACGTGTGTGCCGAATACATTGGCTCATCGTGTAGGCAGTTGTCCCTTGGAGTCATGAACTTATCATTCGTTTCGAGAAAGTCCAGCTTACCTTGGAAGTTCTACGTCTATTTGTTTAGCGCAGCACGGAGACTCGTGTGTATTGTGTTTCATAAATAAATCATGACGCCAGTTCCTCTGTTTTGCTTGCAGAGAAAAAATAATTGGGCCCTGAGTGCATAAAAACATCGATCTGTCAAAATGCCTAATCGCTTTGAAATGCTGAAGAAACAGGTTTGTAGGAAAATATCAACATTTATCTGAAACATATATAATTATTATTGTCGTACAAACTAAATCAGAAATTATTTAAAAACGGGTTTTTTTTTGTCCAGATTTCAAGTGGTATCTGTTCATGGAATTTTCTACCCACCAATTCTCACTAATTCTGCGCAGATTCACAGCACAGAAACTGGTAATGCAATATCATAGGAACATCGGGTGGTATAGATAAATAATGTTATACCAGTGTGGTGGGTGAAAGCACCACATCCAAGAATAAACACATTTTTGATGTGAAGATGTGATACTAGATCCCAATGCTTCATCTCCGATGACAGTCATGTCCAGCCTGGCAAAATCCCTTTACTTACAACTCACATATTTGGTTGGCTGATTTGTATGATGTTGTGGCTTATGCTACCCCCTGCGTACAGTTCTTGAAATTTAACAATGTTTCATATTCACCTTCTTGCCAAATGCCAAACACACAGATATGACAAATTGTTTACCTACAAAGGACGACCATAACGAACCTTTACCAAATCTCTAAGACAACTTATGGTAGTATCGCAACACGGTATTTTGCTGAGATGATAAAAAAGTAGTACATTTGTTACGATAAAAAGAAGAAACTTCATTGCATACCGTGCATTCACTGTTTGATTTAAATTATCATGAGGGAGATACCAAGGGCTGCCCCAATGAGCTCCTTATTTATTTTGGCAAATTAAAATTGTGTCCTCGCTCAGTTTCCAAATAAAAAGGCTTCCAAGAGAAACCCAAACTCATTCCCTATTTTAATCCATCACCAGTGACGGCTGATATTGCATGATGTTATTAAAATTCTCCCACCAGCTTTCCCTACCCCCTGCCCATTCTCAGTGGCTGTCTCCTTCTTACACTTTATCGTTGTGCCATCTTTCCACAAGCAAGGGAGGCTCCAGTTGTCACATCAAAAGGATTTTAATTACGTTGGTATTAAAAGGCTGGAAGCTGCTCTTGAGACCTTGGCACAGGGAGGACTGAGACGGTGTAATTATCTTTAATTTCCTGCCATCAATTAAATGTCACAAGCACAGGGAGGTGGTTCATTCATCAAAATCCACATTTCCCTTTCTTGAGTTGCGAGATCACGATGCGCCGCAAGCGACCCGGGCCCGGCGATTCTCTTGCAGCGTGTGAATGGTTAAAAATCCAGAAGCCCCCAGTGATCCTTAACATTAATAGAGTGGGATTTGTGAGGCGATGCGAGCAAACAGGCTCTATCCTCGGCATGCGATGGAGGGCATCAAACATTTGAAGTGTGCTGAGCTGGCCAATTCCCACTGATGTTGTTGGTAGTGGTGGTGGAAATGGAGATGAGAAGGGACGTGAAGGCGAGGTTACCCCCCGAAGAAAACAAGCACCATTTAACCCGTTGTTCACCCTTGCCCGAATTTAATACGAGAGAGAGAAAAATATGTATGTGGCAGCAATAAGCGTACAACGTATGCTATTTATCATTAATAATGTACCTTCGACAAAGCGAGAAAAAAATAACTATTTTGAGTAATTAACCAAGGTGATAAACACAGTGAGTGACTTTATACCTAGATTTGTACAGCCATTTTCCAATCGACAGCAGGATGAAGGCCGTCCTTTGCTGTGTTGGTTATGGGCGGTTTGTTTGACCATACTTCACTATGCTGGTTATCGCAGGTTGGTGATGGGTGTCTGATTCAGATATCACTCAACACTGTTATTGGTGACAGATGGAAATTGGACTCAGGCCGCTGAGTTCGTGGCATTGCACCATCGGCTCCACCCCATTCGAACATCAAGGAACATATCATTCAACGTAAGTTTGCGATTATCAGCATTTCAATCATACGTGTCATTTTGTGACATGGCATCTCAACATGAAACTAGTTCACTCTCTGCAGTTATTTGCTGTCACTTGAATGCAAGGTTAAAATAGGATAAAATATCTATTTTTTTTTAAAATGTGCTCTCATTTGATTAAGTACAAATATTATAAAGAGTCAAAGATAGAAAAAAAAGCAATGTGAGGAAAGTAGATGATACATGTTTTAGATATTCTAAAAGGATTCATACTCTTAGGTTTTTTCGGTAAAGTCACGTAGATAAAAATAAATATTAAAAATACTATAAATAATAATAGAAATAAAATAATGAATCACGACGTTTCGGAGGCAACACAAGTCTCCGTCATCAGGTGGGACCGTCACAGCTAAATTTGCTGTATCAAATCTAGAATTCTAAAATGAACCTGAGACCGATGAACAAATCATCTAGAATTCGCCCGATCTCGTCAGAACTTTGAAACAGAGCAGATTTGAGCCTACATATTGCTCGGACGTGCGAAGCTCATGCATGACAGTTGTTGCGGGTTCTTGCAAGTCTACGTGGCCAGTGCATGTCGAATCCACGCTTGCACTGTGATATTGCCCAAAATCCATGCTACCCGCTTTTACCAGCCCGCGCTGACCAGCATGGTAAAGTATGGTGAAATAACCGCCCCCCCCCACATAATCCACACGGCATTTGGTGTGGGGGGGGGTGCTTCGTCCAACAATGGATTGATAAAATAAGGGGCCGTACACTTACTGCACAAATGGAAGTAGAAGCGTTGGGGTTGACAAAGTATCAATTTAAAACCGTGTGAGATGTTTTCTCAAATAGGTTGGAGTGCACTTGATTAAATATTTAATGTCTCCATTATTTCCCCGTGCCATTTTAGATCAGAGTTTCCCTCTAATCCCATCAAGTGTGTTTGTTTAACGTGATAGGGCCTTCTTTAGAATGTGTGCAATCTACCACTATTGATTATATTGAGGAGATGAAGAATCTTTTTTTCGTGAGCTTATTTCCGAACTTATTTTAAAACTTACAAGTAAGGGGTAGTGCGTTCGAATGTACGATGAGTCTGGAAAAATAAAAATAACAGTGGTGTGATTGTTCGAATGTTAGAAAAATTTGTTTTATATAAATAGGTGAACATTTGTAAGTAACAAGTATGCTATAATATATTGATTTGTGAGATTAGACTTTTCATGTATTTTACTTTGATTGGCTTTTTGGAATGGCATGTTTATTGCCATCAAAGCATTTGCAGTGGAAAGAATAGTGATTGGTTTTCAGTGTGACAAATACACTATGAATGCATTATTTTAGAATTAGTCGTTCTGGCAAGTGCCTTTAAACGTTCATAGTTAAGGACGAATATGCAATTTGTTTCTTCATACAGGCCAACTGTGTTATATTTCAATGATGTAAAAAAAGTTTCAGTAAAAATGCCGAATGCACGAATTGCATAAAGCATGTAGGCAAAATATACTAATACAAATATACCAGACTACAGTTTATTTTATATTCTGAAAGCTATATTCATTTCAGGACCAATTCATAACGACAAAATAAATACATTTTGAGAAATTGAGCAAAGGAAATACTCCTAAGCAAAATGAAGGCAGATGTCTGCATATTGATGTAACATGTTTGAATACATTTCTGATAATGCTCATATATAATATCACTCCATTCACTTAATGTGTTGTG
The DNA here is from genome assembly GCF_964198595.1 of Lampetra fluviatilis. Taxonomy (NCBI): domain Eukaryota; kingdom Metazoa; phylum Chordata; class Hyperoartia; order Petromyzontiformes; family Petromyzontidae; genus Lampetra; species Lampetra fluviatilis. The sequence goes on along the minus strand of NC_136279.1, from coordinate 20,759,594 downwards.
CTTTGCTGCCATGAAATATGGTCTGGCTTAAAATGAGCAATGTCTGTTATTGCAGATGAGATAAGATCTCAGCATGAATGCAGATTCTACACTGTTGTTGTCTATGACTCGCTGGTCCAAAAATTTAATCAGGGCCCCATTTGCTGTAAAAACTGCACTTATTCATGTTCCGGGGGTGACACTTTTCAATAAAGGATTGTGGCTCCACAATGGCTCGATAGCCTTTGTTTAATTGAAAATAATAATAATAATAATAATCAAATAACACATTGCTGGTTACATTCACTTTCAGAGGCAGTGACATTCCCGTGAAATGCTATTTGGAGGGCAGCCATGGAGAGCACGATAATGATGGGCTGTGGCAAATGCTGCATCTCACAAATATCAGTTTTTCGAGGAGGCTGGAAAGATGGTGGGGCTGGAAGAAACAAAAGTTAGCTCATGCCTGCTGATGAAACGAGCATACGTTTTTCTTCTCATTTTCTGGCTCAGTGTGCAAAGAAATCGAACATATTAAAAACAATAAATGACCCTACGTGTCAATAATTATACAACACGAAGAAAAAATAGTTCACCGACGCTCGTGCTAAGCAATCGTTATCAATTGAACGTCGCTGCAGAAATGCACTTTTTGCACCTTGAATGTCAATTTTGCATGATAGACTCCTTAAACGCAAGCCTGGTGGCTCAGAGGGAGTGCGTGCAGCTGAAAATAGTTGTGGATTGACTCAGCCCACCATGGCGACTATGACACCGTCCAGTCGGCCGTCCAAGGCACTCGTTGGTTCATCAGGTCGGCCACGACACAGGCCTTCACCTTGCAGGAGGACTCCATCTACAATGCAGCAATCGCCCCATGCGTCTCTGGTGATGGTGGTGATAATGATGGTGAGATGTTAACTACCTCGCCTGGTATACAGGAGGTCGTGGGTTCGATCCCAAACCTTACTCCTGTATAAAATGTTGCGTTTGGGGTATCTCTCTCTCCCCGTGGTCGTTTGAACTTTTTCTCCGGGTCCTCCGGTTTTTTCCCTCCACACTCAGAATCAACGTGAGTTTAGAGTATTCAAGTGCTGCTATAAATTTCCATGTGATGACAAGCCACTTCGTTGAGCTATCATTTTGGGCCAGGTTCACTTCTGAAAAGGAACTGTATAGCTCAGCGGGCCTTACCTTCTAAAACAAAAATAGTGTATAGTTTGTAATAATAATAATAATCATGATGATCCCTCTTGGTTCCATGCAATTTAGTTCTGCTTTGTGTAGAAGTCAACAGTGGTCGTCATGTGCATAGACTCACCCCCGCCATAATAATACTGGTAGGAACCTCCTGGTTACACCAGCCCACAGGGGATTATTGTGTCCGTCCGTCCGTCGTGAATCCAGAAATGGGAGGGGTGGAGCTGGGTGGAGAGGGGAGGGTGGGGAGGGGCTGGGTGGGGAGGGGCTGGTGGGGAGGAGCTGGGTGGGGAAGGGAGGGTGGGGAGGGGCTGGGTGGCTGGGTGGCGAGGGTTGGACTGGGTGGGGGTTGGGAGGGGTGGGGCTGGGTGGGGAGGGGCTGGTCACTCCGTGGTGCCCTTATAAAACTCAACGTTTAACCTACTCACGCCGGCTTGTGCCCACCCTCACAGTCGGCCATATTGGCGGAATACACCACGCCGCCATTGACCCTGGCCATTGACCGAGCAACCCAACGTTCCTACCAGCTCCCTCCGCAGGAATGTGTTTAGGGCATTTCCACCACTGGCTCAGGCCTGTAAGCAGGAGATGCGCACCACCTCAGTGTTCATTTGAGCAGGAAATCACTTGGCTTTGACTGTTTGATTTAATGTCAGTTTTCCACTGCGAGCGCCTTCATAGGAGAACCTACGTGTTTTGTCAATTCATTGCCGGCTATTCTATGCTGCCTTGCATGACTTATATGCGATGGAGTCTATTTGCTTAGTGTCACCTTGAAATGTGTTGGGGTTTTTTTTGTTCAATAGGCTTAACCTACGTTGAAGAATGCTTAACACCCCTTGCACTCCATGTGACCAGGTTGCTCGTGTTGTCCTCCAGGAAGGCGGCCTTCATATTCCCCAGTTCTCGAATGCACGATGTCACAGAGGCCGCGTGAAGTGATGTGCACGGGCTGTGCGCGTGAACCCAGCCAATACATTAACACACCTACACATTCATTGTTGAGACAGTCTGGCTGCACGGTGCATTGCAATTTATCCATTGCAAAATAAAACAATGCGTTGTACAAAGCCACCTTGAATGTAATTAAAATGCATTCCCTGTCTTCGGGGTATTGCATTTTAAACAGTTAATGCATAAAAGTTGTGGCGTTATTGTGGCACACACAACAAGACACTTTACATTTATGGGAGGAAGACCGAAGTTAATTTTTGGTCTGCAAAATGATCTTCTTTGAAAGCAGTGATTTCAATGTGAGAAGTATCATGAGGTCAAATCTTGATTTAAAGCTTTCGTGACTGCAGGATATTCATATTCTTTGGGCCTTTCGGTAAAGTCACGTAGATAGGTTCAAATTAATACAAATAAATACGAAATAAACAAAAAACGACGTCGTTTAAAATGGGTGTCGTCTAAAGGTCATATTAATCTGAACCTATCTACGTGACTTTACCGAAAGACCCAAAGAATATCATGAGGTTATACATTTTCATTCTTACACCTTGCAGACATTCCTAGTCATGCGTGGGTGTCAGTGCATCCCACGCCCTGCCGCTCGTAACTTTTTCTTATTTTCTTTATGCCAACTAAAATGACACTGCCAACCACATGGCATTGTGCTGAAGTGCCTTTGAGACGTTGTCCCTGTGCATATTGGGGCGGTATCGTGCCATTTTCCAGTGACCAGGTCCCTTTGCAAGTCCGCTGCATTTTGCATCACGCAACAACAATGACAACTGTCGCCGTTCGCCACGAAGTAGCGGTGGCAGTCACCACGGTACTTGTGCGAGGGCGAGGGGCACCTTCAGGCCACGTGAAGCGTCGAAGGCTCGCTGCTGGCAGGAGGTCACGGAACAGACCCAGGTGGTGCCATGGGTCGACTGACTGAAATGACCACGTCGGGTCCCCACTGTGCCGACTCGCGCACACAAAAGACAAAGATACCCTATATAGCCTGTAACGGACTGTTGGGACAAGTGCTGTTAGCGAGCACCTATTAAGGCCAGAACGGCACACAAGGGGGGGCGGGGGGTGGCCAGCACCACGCCCGGCTGCCTTTGTCTCCCAAAGTGGCGATGTTTACACACCGCACCAGATACTCATTTGAGGCTGAGTCGTCCTAGGGGGAGGCCCAGGACCGGTTCAGATAATCGTCATTGATTTTGGTCGTGAGCAGGAATCGAACTCGGGTCGTCAGGTTCGTAGCGCAGCGCGCTAACCGCTACACTACCGCACGTGCACATGCCTCACGGAGCAAGGCTGCACCCACGGCACCGGTTGACACAGTTGAGAATCATAAACTGAATGCCATCTCCACTCACACTTTGTAACCAGATTAAGAATGGCAAAAAAAAGGAGACAAGGGAGAGATCTTCTTTTATTAAGCTTTTATAAAACTATTGAATTAGTAATCTGACGATTTGATATACAATCTCATTATTGTTTTTACACCATGTAATTCAATTATCTGGTGCCTGGCCATTCAAACCAAATTGAAATGGGCCGTAGCAGGTACTCATTTCGTAGGACGGGCAGTAATCGCGGCTTCTTTGTTCAGTTTCTGCACGACCATCATTAACAGCTGCATAAGTGTCACCTGCGCAAATTGGATGGCTTTTTTTTTCCTCAGCTGTGGAAAAAGCCAATTACAGCAAGTGCCCAGAAGACTACGCTCATTAACCGGCAGCCCGGATGGAGTCGGTTAAGCAGGGAGGCGGATATGTTTGCATCCATCAGATGTGCTTTCTCGCTCACCCTGGGCCCCTGCAGGTTGCATTTTGATGCATCGTATTCGGCGGCGGGATTTGTGGCCTGCCTCTGATTCCGACAAAACCGCAGCGGTGTCACGGTCAAGATACGGGTGCGCCAGAAGCCATTCCCAACCAGATATATTTACTGCTGAAATAAAGAAGGCGAACCATTCAGCCTGTGTTATTTATGGGCAGATCTTAGGTACATTCCAATAAATAAGCTCTTAAATAAATTATATACAAATCTTGGTCGTGGGGGGAAAAAAAAATCCACACAAACCGAAATACCGAAACAGATTAATTACAGTCTAACTGCAGTAGTTTATTTCCCCAGCCTTTAGGAGTGCTGACAGTGACAACCGGGAAACGGAGAGATATATGGTGCCGGCATCTTACATACCAAGGCTACTGAATGCAGCCGCCTGTGACAGACCAATACCTATGGGTCAGCATTCCTCCAGCTCTGAGCTGCGGAACCTCCGGCACTCAATATGAGCAAGCGTACTGTGGAGGTACTGCCAGGGCCACAGAGCACCCGTTGCTTAATAGGTTTTTTTTCCCGCTTGGCCCTCATTTACGGGAGCGGCGGACAATCTTGTCTCCGGAGTGGCCAGGTGTGTGTTGCGTGTTAAGAAAACGGACGTGTCAAAGAGACGGCGAGGCATCCCCTGCCTACGCAAGCGAATTTTTGTTCTTTTTTTGTTGTTGTTCGCTGTAGGAAAAAATAGGAAAACTGAAACAAAAAAAACAAACACGGAAGGTAAAACCTCATATGCCTACTTGTTTCTTACTCTTTTTTTCAAGTCTGTTGTTTGATTTGAATTTTGTTGGCTCAACAACAAGGCACGCCCACACTTGCGGTTGCGGTTGCAGGAATTTCAGCAGCCATTGATTGATGATGATAGTTGTGGACGACAATGGATTTTGTTGTTGTTGTTGTTGTTATTGTTGCTGTTGTTGCTGCTGCTGCTACTGCTGCTGACGCCAGCATAGCCATTTGTACTCGCGAGATTGTTCGTCAAATTTCCATCCGCTCATTAGTGCAATGTAATACGTTGCAGAAAGAGGGCTCACCTAGTTCGCTCCTCGCATCGCTTCTGCACTAATTGCCGGGTTACATTACCACCCTAATGTATTCAAAACAGTATGCGAAAGCACATGTTGCGGCTGCCATATTTTATTTATGCCGCCTATCAGGGTCAGCAGGTTACAAGCATCTAACAGCCCACTGTCGGCAGGCATTCGTGACAGAGCGACCAGAAAAAAATCTAATCTCTCCGCTGCCCAGCGATGCCAATAAATGTCTAACATTGCAGACAGGCAAAAGCAACGAGAGGCCGAGATGTTAAGCAGGTTATATTTATTTATGTTCTGCCACTTTGCACATATAAGCAGATATATATAAGGTATCAAAGTGGGGTAATGTCGTTTTTTTTTACTATTTGTCCTATACTCTGATCGAATGGTTTGGTCGTGTTGTGGTGGTACAACAAACGTTTCAATCGTAGGATTCATCATCATTGTCGGCCATGGTCAATCTACTGCTGGATGAAGGCCTCCCCAAGTCGTCGCTACCGCTCATGATCGTGCAATGTAACAATCCACCCAAGCACCTCTACGTGGTGATGGCTTTGAATCTTGTCTGTTGGGCATTCTTAGATTGTCAATTGTCCGCGGCTGATAAAGTGACCACTTTGTAGAATATCAACAGTAATTGCCCTGTGGGCTGACTTTTGCCTCGTAAACGTATTTTACGCCACTGATTCAGGACTATGGACAAATAGAAGCAACGTCTCATTCTCATTTGCATTTGAGCAGAGAAACACGTGGGCTCTGGAGGCCTGATTTATGGAGCAATTTAAGATGTCATTCCGCCCCTTTTTGGATGGAGTGACAAGGCGATACAGCGCAGAAGTGGCGCAACATTTTCCATTTTATTTCATTTGCACGCCACCGCCACTACTCACTACACAATTACAGAAGGGCCCAGAGTGGGTGGAGTTCGTTTTCTTTTTTTGGCCGGCAACAATTGCAGAAACGTTCCGCAAATGTTGCACGCGATGGAAGGTCGTCGATCACTATTTGAGGATGAGGCTTGCGTGTAAGGGGGAGCGCCTGTGCAAGGGCGTGGTGGCCCATGCGGCACAAATTCATGCCATCGAATCTGTAAACGAGGAGAAAACCCCATCATAACAGCATAACACGAAATAAATTCGCGGCCATGTTTGGAGCCTCCGTTGCACAACCCCTTTTTTCTGCATTTGTAAGGAAACCTTGGAGTGGCCTCTTCTTCGGGCTCCAAACGGCAAACTTCGGTCATCCTCAGAGCAGTGGTTTTTGGCTAACCCTGGAACATAGATGGTCATTGCAACGCGCGCTTTTAGATGCGCTTTTGCAGCCGTCTGGAAAGGTCTTCCGATATTAAGAAGCCACTGGAGTTATGTACTTGAAAATTCTATCATGAAAACACATTCCTTTAGAACTGTTTTTGTGTTTCGTTTGTTGTCCTTCCCCCGCATCTCCGATTCGCACGGTTGGCTACGTACGAGGCTCACACACGTACAGAGAAAATTACCTTGATGATTAGAAGGTGACGAAGGGGGAGGGGAGGAGAGGTGTTACGACGGGGGATTTGGTCAGCGCTGCACTATGAACCTGCCGACCTGAGATTGCTTATTGGCCACGGCTAACATCACTGGTCGAGTGACATCACAACTTGTCTTAGACAACCCCCCTTCACCAACCTGCATCGGACCAGCGTGGTAAAGGTGAGGGTCGAACAACCGCCCGTTAGAAATTGAGATCTGGTTTCATAAACTTGGTCGAATAACGTTAGCGGAAATTTGGGAATACGCCGTGATTTTTGCGCAAAATGCACCAAAACGAACTCTACACAAATCTGGCTCTGCCTCGGATTTGTTACGTATCCAGTGTAACGTCTAATTCGATTGCAAGTAATAGAAAGGCAAGTGGCCAGCAAATGCAGCAGCACCACATTCAATCTAACCCCAGCACGCATTGCGCTTGTCTCCCCGTGTTTGCACGCTGGAAGAGACCAGGCTGCTGTGAAGCCAGATTATAGGTTTGTGTGTTACCTCATTTGGCTGGAGGGCTGTTCATTTCTTATAGCTGTCGACTTTCCCAATGACAAACATGCCTTCAAGTGGCATTTAATTATAACACTCGCATAGAAGTGTTGTTGTGATAGAGTTCATCACATTTGCTGCGGGTTTGAAATATATCCCCGCACTTGATTTCCAGTGATGGGGAAAAAAAACAAAAAAAGTAAAATATATATTCATTGTGTTTCCCACTAATCTGCCGAATTGAGAAACCAAGGCAGCCCAAGTACATCTGTCATCGCTCTGTAATAACTGTCATTAACTGCGCGTGTGCCCTTAATCTCGGTGGCAGTCGGCGAAGCTTCCACTTAACGTGATTTATTTACTAATTAGGGCCTTGCCTCGCCAGCGTTAGCTCAAGCCGCTCCCCTGGCAACGTGGCCAAGTAGCATATTCCCTTGGTGTGAAAAGGTTAATAAAAGTTTTTTTTATGCCAAGTAGAAAAGTGCTTAAAAGAAGCCTTTGGGTCCAGGCCAAGGTGAAATTTAAAAGCGGCTTGGGAAGAGGCGTGTTTTAGCATGAATCATACGGGGCATTTAAGGTTGTCATTACAGCTTTATGGTTCTCAGTTACTAAGCAGTTTGGCTTCACTTGAGGAGCTGCAATTGCTTAAAATAAGAATTGGTGCAATAATTAAATATATTTATTCCTAGCGCGGATTATATATGGCCCAATAGACTTTGTCCCCTACAATATATCATTGCTGCGCATTAAACGTACGTGAAAACGACTTTGGCATTGTTTAAACGCTATGAATGGCACTTCGCTCGCAGCCTTCGTACAAATGTGTTCTGGATGTATTTTTTTAAAATGTCAATGGAATATATTGATCACAGTACATAGCTGCACGTGTGGCCCTTTTGTTCCATGTAAACAATGTGACAGAATCACACGTGGCAAGGTCCATATGTTTTATGTTGCTTAAAAGAAGCTGTTTAATATCCAAAAAATCGCAGCTCTTGACTCTTGCATAAACAATTTGTGGCTCGCAAAAATAAGCGATAAACAAAACATAATTCCTTCCCGTGAGACACATTAGGAATGCTTAGGCGATATTTTCAACAGGAAAGGAATTTAGTCTGAAAACGCCTTGTGTATTTGCAGCGCGGGCTGTAAATTGCTTAATTTCGATCAAATAGCTCGTTCTGTGGCTGAGTGCTGGCCTCCGCTGTGCTGAGGGAGACCGTGGGCTGTGTGTGGGTTGACCTGAACCCGTTGTACAAACAAGAAGAAGTGGTTTACTGTTGTTGAAAAATGATCTTCTGGGGATTGCAGAGGCATGTGTCCCTAGGTCCCGAGCCACTCAGATGGAAGCTTGATGGAGATTTGAAAAGATGGCCTGAGACGCACGCAGCACTGCTGACTGTGCCGCTAAAGTCTAAAACAGATGCATGTGTTGTGCAAATCAGCATATGCTGCTTGTTACTCATAGGTTTCTTCGGTAAAGTCACGTAGGTAAAAAATTATAATAATAAAATAATAATAAATGAAAATAACTAAATTAAATCACGACGTTTCGGAGGCAACACAAGTCTCCGTCTTCAGGTGGAACCGTCACAGCCAAATTTAGCTGTGCCTCCGAAACGTCGTGATTTAATTTAGTTATTTTCATTCATAATAATTTTACTTTATTATTATTATTTTTTACCTACGTGACTTCATCGAAAAAACCTAAGAATATGAATCCTTGCAGTCACGAAAGCTTCAAGTCTAGAATGCTGCTTGTTGTTTGCGATTTAAAATGAACAGCTGACCATCGACTACCTGTTACAGAAAAATACGGGGAAGGAAGAAGGGGGCGGAGGGAAGTTGAGTAAAGTTTGCCATACTAAAATAAAAGGTTCTGTTCTTGGTTCTTTCGGTAAAGTCACGTAGAAGGGAAATAATAAAATAATAACAATAAAACATAATAAAATAAAATTCCTATTATGTTTTAAAGTCACGTAGAGGGGAAATAATGAAAATAAAACATAATACAATCTAATTCTTATTATGTTTAAATAATTAAAATAAAACATAATAATAATAAAAAAAATCTTATTATGTTTTATTTCTTTAATTTCCCTTCTACGTGACTTTACCGAAAGAACCAAGAATATGAATCCCTGCAGTCACGAAAGCTTTAAATCGAAATCAAAAGGTTCTGGTTGTGGAAATTGCTCCCAGCCGTTTCCAGAAAAGAAAAGAAAGTGACATCGTCATATTCTATCATCTACTTCTTTTCGAGAGTTGAAAAACTTCCACGTATGAATTGATGCCAGTTAGTGATGAAAGTTCTCAAGTACAATGAATCAAGTGTGGCCCATGTGCGTTCTACTGGGTTTAGGACACTCAGGGGGGACTGGAGAACATATCAACCGCACCTTGCTTGCATAGCCGAGGCATTTAATTGGATTTTTGATGAGCTAACCTTCGTGATCAGATCCTGCAGTAAAAATGGTGATTGCACGGATTCATCTTTCTTGCCGAGCTGCAGGAGGCAAATTTTTGCCAAAAGAATTGCGGGACATTTTTTTTCTTCCAGCAGGGAAAAATACAACCTCGCGATGCGCTACCAAAACCCGCTGTGGTGCACGTTCTTGCGCCAAAATGAGCAAAGGCGTCTCTTACCCCGATGCCAGGGCATCGCACGTCCTCGCATTCACCCGACTATTCACATCAAATTGGTTCGTTATGCTTCATCGGGATTTCGGTAATCTAACTTTCGCCGGCGTTTCAATATCCTGTCTCGTATCGCCGGTGACGCTTACACTTCCCCACGGACCACTTGCGTATTCCAATCAGCGCGGCATATTTTTTTTTTTGACGCGCACCGCGACATGCTGTGATGGAACATGGGGCACCGAGCCTTGGAGCCAAGGCTAAGAGCTGCCAGTTTGATCTGCTGAGGTCCTGTCCCAGCTTTCATTAATTTGTAATGCTGGTGGCTTGGCCATGTACCAGGCCAGTCTGCATTTATCCACGATGATAGGGAGAGAAGCATGTAATTGCTTCATTAATGCGCCGCCAGAGTCGAAAGGGAGCACACCATTTACCCATCATTCTTGGCTTTTTTTTTTACTTATTACGACATTTTTTTTGTATGTTGCTGTTATTTTCACACCTGAAGAAAGCCATACTTTTCTCGACTGCCACCTCCATTGATCAACTGGTTTTGACACATCTAATTCCACCGGGCTATACAGTCGCTCTTCGGGAGGGCTTTAGGTCATTTAACCTTGCTTCGTGACCCGTGCGAATGCGGCATGTGATGTTTATTGTCGTGTGCTTCGGAGATAAACGCGAGCGAGGGCGGGTGAGCAGTAAAGCACAATTAACAAATGCCCCAGTGCGTTTGAACTCGCTCTATCGGAACATTTGTACGGGCCTCCTACGATTATCATCATCATCATCTGGTGTGTATGTATTTGTTGGTTACACCGTAAAATGGTTGCACAGTTAAACGGAACGATCTCCCAGTCGCACCGTGTCAACTTTTCTTCAATCTTTGATTCAAACACACTCCGCACACCACTTGCGCCTGTTACACTCCATGTGAGCAGACAGTGTGCGCCGCTCTTTCGCACGTTTGACCGCGCGCGTGATGTTCACGCACCCCGCCCTGGCCGTCTTTTTGCTGTTCTTGACTCCGAAATGAATATAACAACAACAAAACAATAAATCCAACACATTCGTCAATAACACCGTGGGCCTTAAAAAGAAAACATATATAAAAGTGACGTTTTGGGCAATGACCCTTCATCATAGGAACACGCATGGATGTAACTGACGTATAAATAAATGCATTCTGTACATTGTATACGTTTAAAACGGTTTGTATCCGTGACATTTTGTGCGTGTGCTGTGTCACTTGACACTCTGGGCACCCTTACAAAGGAGATGTTCCTTCTTAGAGAGTTTTTTTCCCCAGGTAAAATATGTTCATCAATTATTGAATGTGCATTCATGCCCTGTCAGTGCACGTCTTTTTATTCACTCTTATTTTTTGTGTGGCATTTTTGTGATATTTTACAACCCATATTCTACAGAGAGAGTGCTTGCCCTTAAACGTCTGGCAGTTCACACATTGTTTCAAGCACGCCGGATTCTACACTGAATGTCAAACCCGTGCCAGAGTTTGCTTGTGTAGAACTAAGACTGTTCAAATTATGCACTCCGAGAAGGCTGTGTGCGGCAGATTGGATTTTTAAAAAAGGTGTTATGTTTTTAAATGTGGAGGAACAGATATGAGTAGGAGGCACGTGTTATTATATTTTTTTCATGTTGTTAATTAAATTATCCACAATGACACAAACCATAATTACGTGTTTGTTTTTTTTAAAGGAGCTACAGGCTATGGGGTCCGGGCAAATGTTGGTGCACATCCGAACGGTAGGGAAATATTCCACCAGAGCCGCCACACTCAGCTGCGACCCATGACTGCAGAGCTAAATAAGTCCTAAGCCCAGAGATACCGGAAAAAGCCCTCTGTTTTCAAAACATGCCCTGTGTAAGCGTACCTCTCGCGTATGCCTGATCTGTGAGAAAAGGTAGGTGCAAATGGCAGTAATGTCATAAATTGGAGATTTTTTTTATGTCACACTTACCTGGGCACTTTATTGCACAGATGCAGTCATCCACAGAGCCAGAGTGATGGATTAAGATTGTATTAGTATTGAATTAATATTGTGGGAATAGCTAGTAGGGTACTGCCAAACATGTGATATCTGAACCGGTCCCTAATAATATACATTTGTTTAAACACATTATTAATGCATTGTCACAGTTCATTGTTTTAATTAATGAATAATAATAAAAATAATACATCGTACACTTTATATCTACGGCTGGATGAAGGCCTCCCCATGGCCATGTCAATCATGGTAGTTAATTGACAATACTGTACAACGCTGGTCAGGGCAGGTTCACGTATTACTCACCACTGGTCTGAGCCGTGGGTGGTAATCAAACTCAGGTTTGCCGGGTTCATAGCGCAGTGCACTAACCACTGTGCCACCACTCCTCCGAATTAATCAATCATTCACTAAAATAGCAGTTAGAAAAAAACATATTAGGCCTTCAAGGTTACAAACGTTAAGTTTGTAGTTGCACAACACACCAGATATAGACTCGTTTCATATTAACAGCAATCATCAGCAAGCCATAACTTGATGTTGCACAATTGACGATGTGCATTTGTGGGTTTTTAAGAACCGTCGCAAATGCTACGGGATGCATAAAATACAATCGATGGATGCATTTAGCATGTGTAGAGAAAGCGAAACTTCAAAATAAACATGTCACCATGGCCAAAAGCTGTTGCGTCCACCACCACACCACAACACCTCCTTGCCAAAGCCTCCACCCTCTTGCCAGATCCTGCAGCTGCTGCACAGTGGACATGCGACCTCCAAGTTCTGTCCTCGCAGCTCAATTAATGCATCGGCTAAATTGGCCAAATTAGTTCGCCAACGACATTATGGTTATTCATTTGATCCGCTGGCAAAAAAGAAAATGTTTCATATTCAAATGTGCAGTTTTCACTCAACGTAACGGGGAAATATACAGTATACTGCAAGCATGCATACACGACAGTTTCTCGCGTGTGGAATAAGGATTCATTTGGCCTCTGAAACGTTCATTCGAAATGCAATGCATAAAACATGCTCACTATTCTAAAGGATTACGCATTATATATACAACTTTTAAAAAATTTAAAAACACATCAGTGACATAAATAAATATATAATCCCACCGAATATATTAGCCTGCGAAGTAAAAGTGATGAATGGTTAATTTGGGTAACTAACGATGGGGTTTCATTTAGCAACATGCCACAACATCTATTGAGCACAATTGTTTGACGCAGACTTTCAAGGCTAACGCGCAGTAATGTTGTGCAGAATTAACGGTGGTTTTGTGCATGCCCACTCTCTCTTCTCTGAATTTCAATAGGCCACAGCGCCATGAGCCATTTACCGAATAACGGATTTATTGGTCGCTTAGCTGCCAGGCGATTGGAAGGTCAGAGTGTCCGTTCTGAATATCGTGCCATAATATATAAGGGACGCCCACAATATGTGGCCGGGGCACCGGGCTACTGCCATCACAGAGTCTCCGGTAAATCTGCCGGTTGCGTTTTGGCCGCAGCCAGACATTTCGGTGAAAATGGCAAGCACTCAAGCGGCAAGGGATGTCGTGACATTCCATTATCTAAATGTGCCATGATGTGGCCCGTGCTCATTTGGTGTTCCATGACATTGGCGCGATGATCTAATGAGTGGGAACGCAGACAGCTGGCAAGACAGCATCCTCTTGCGCTTCCTACCTATGAAGGGAGCGGCATTTTAGGGCCATTGTGCACCTTTGCTGATGTCTAACGTTGGAAAAAATAACTTTGCAAACGTCCTCCTTGGCACAACAAACGTAATTCGCCCAATTCAAATAGCTGCTGTGTATGGTTCATACGCCCAGCTTTTTAACGGAAAGTCTCTAAACGTATCTGCTCTGTAGATGTCTCATTGTTCAAGAAGGCTCTGTGCCCATGGCCTTGAGCAAGGCCAGAAAGTAATACAAGTGAAAGCAAGAAAATGTATTACAGCGAACACATGTATTAGTATTATTATTATAATAAAATCAGCCTTTCAATGTGTTGCATATAAGTTATCGGGAACAGGCTGGAAAGATTTTAGCAACAACAAATTTATCACCCATTTTTAGCGCTGTCAGTATTACAAAGTAGTCCCGCTGGCACAAAGGCAGTAGCAATGTCTGCAGAATTCACATCATCATTTCAAGGTTAATCTTGCAGCGAATGCAACACAGCCTGCAGTCGAAAGATAGACTTGTGGAATCAAAGGATTATATTCAGCTCTGCCGCTTTGAACATGTGCATATGATTTTAAAGTCACAAATACAGTGTTTTCACAACATGTTGGTGATATGTCATTTGAAATGGTTTAAATAGATTATGAGACACATGGGCAAACCAGACAAATTTCCCAAGCCATATTTTTCAGGAAGCCTTTTGAGTTTTAACTCCTTGCCCTCCAGCTTTTTTTTTTCACATTTTGCAGGCTGCATGAAGCCCAACACTTCTTGATAATTATCATAGATGGATTCAAGGCCGTGCAAAATAGTCACTTCCAATGTGGCGTATATTGAATGCTCAGTTATTGTGATGGCATCTCCTCTGCTCATTAAATACATTTTAATAAAACACCTTTTCCCAAATAATAAATGCACTGCTACCTTAACCACATCGATCCAGGCGGCTCAGCAGTTGTGAGCGTCTCACAATTGGAAGGTTGCGAGTTCAAATCCTGATTGGGGTAACTCAGCCCATCATCTTTCCAAGGTCAATAAAATTGGTGCCCTTGTAGAATGTCAGATTTCCACAACCTGTTTCAATATAAGCAGGAGATGAGCACCTCACTGCTTATTCAAACAGATAATCACTTTGACTCTGTTTTTAATTGTGCCACTCTGTTTGGAGATTATTTGAGGTGGAAGGGATTTGGAGTCTTCCTTTATCTCTTAAAAGAAAACCTAAATCCCACTCTGCTACTTAAGTGGCAATCGCAAGCAAGCATCGAAAAGCCTTTGAGGTATTGGCTGAACTGGCAGTGCCAGGGATCTTCTGAACCCTGCTACTGAGATTCTGTACAAATAGAGAAAGAGTTTTTCATTTATGTGGGGCTTACGGGAGCCCACGAGGGAGAGAGTGAGAGTTTCGTGAGTGAGGCATTGAGAGGACTGCTCATGACTTTTGGCTGGTGTGATCGGTCTCTGGCATGAGAAAGTGGGTTGATTTGAAAGGATGATGAACTGATTTCCTTCAGCAGCTAAACACTGCACGATAGCAGTCTGAGTGAGAGAGATACATGATATTGGATGGTACCATAATGTGGAGAAGCATAATGGTACCGATGTATTATATAAGCTAAAAATTTTCGTGTTATGTTTTCCAATTTTATTCCAATTGTGCTCTCAGAATATTGTGTTCTGAAATGAAGTGGTGATTTGGAACTCGCATAGAGCAATGTGTCTCCTCATATGTTAGAAAATGGCCAGTGGAAGCAGATATCACAGAACTATTTCTGACCGCTTTTTGACCTTTTTTACATTTATTTCATGCCATCGAAGGCCCCAATAAAAGCGAAATGTTTGTGCATGGCAGTGAAACTCGTATATTTCATTCTCAGAGGTATCATGTCGTGAAATTAAGTTTAAAAAAATATTTAACAGGCTATTTTTTTCATGGTCATTGGTCACTGTTCTGAGACCATCAACCCACTACATCGCTGACTTTTGGGATTTGAACTCAGGTGGTGGTGCCAGTTCATTTCTCTGACCTTAAGATAGCAATTTTATTCAGAAAGACTTTGTAGAATGCTACTCACATTGTATAAAAAAAAAAACTCAAAGTGATTTCCTGCTCAAATTAGCATTGAGGTATCGAGGTAGTGCTCATCTCCTGGTTACTTCCCTGAGATAGTGGTGTAATTCCATAATGATGACAAACACTGTCGACTACACCACAACGTGGATTTTTTTAAAATTCTACCCTGGAGGGATGATGAGTACACCCCCAACCAGGATTTGAACTCACAGTCTTCCTATTGCGAGCCACCCACTCCACCAGTGAGCCACCTGGTGTGCTATATTTGCTTTTATTTAGAATACCATACGACTGGCTTTCATTTGTAATTCTTTCGTGACTATGTTTGGGCCAGATTTCTACTTTTCACGTTTGACAATGCAACACTTTGAATGACACGTCGTTATAGCTCGATGTAATTTAGACCTAGATCAAAAATAGTTAAATATGTTCTGAGACATATTTACTGGAGTGCATCTTTTCATGAAGTTTCCCATTTCAAACTTGCCAACTTGATGTTGCGGCACCTCAGGCTCTTTTGTAAATCGATAAGTTCCTTTTAATTTACGCGGTTGTGTCATTAACTGTGTGCCACGTTCCAAATCAGTCCTAAAGTTCCAAGGTGTAACATCAGATTATGCACTGCGCGCTTATTGATGTAACCTTAAAACAAACTGCCTAGCATGCTTTATTCATGAGTGGTGAAGAAATTGAAAGGTCCCAGCTTATATTCCAGATTTTCTCCTCTTACTTTTAATTCACAACCCGACAAGGTGGCTTAGTGGTAGAACTGGCGGCTCCCAATTGCCAATACATTTTTCGAGTTCAATTCCTAGTTAGCTGTTGACTCATCCCATAATCCATGCAGGGTCGACAAAGTGAGTAACACTTTGTGGAAAAGCCAACAGTGGGTCTACCTATGAATCGACGTATTCCTTCCTTTGCTGGCTCAGGGATGTGAATAGGAGATTAATATCAACTCAATGCTCATTTGAGCAGGATATTCACTTATATTTAAACTTTTTAAAATTTAAGATTAAATTTATGTTAATTATTATTTTTAAAACAGGCACTTTGCACCGGTGCCGTGGAAAGCTGTTTCTTTTTGCAGTCACAGCTACGATGGGCTTGCTTTTTTTTCTGCTCGTCTCAGTCCGTTTCATTTTCTCCACGTACACGATCCTCAAAGAACACCACGGAAATGAATTAGATACTTTGTTCGGTCACGGAATGGAGCATGTTGCCTTCCCTCCACGTCCCTTCCACGTCTCAATGAGAATGCATTCACGGAGTGTGCTCGTGGTCAGGAAATACTCGTGTTGACAAGAGCATCCGTTTGCTAAGCTCCCAGGTGTCACGCATTCAGCTGCATGCAAATCAGCAAAATGTGCAAATGCCCATGTTGTTAGGATTTATGTTTTCTATTCATGTAACGCTTTTGTGTTGTTGGGTTTGTATTTCAAATCCGTCCAATTAAATGACTATAAAGAAACCATTTGCACATGTCCTGCGCATTGTTTTATGCTGTTAAAATAGTTTAACCCCTGTACTGCCATCGCAATGGCGGTGCAGCGATTTTCACACTGGACTACGCACCTGGGTGACCCTGAGTTTTGTTCCCAGCCAACATCTAACGTCAGTGGTGAATAATATCTGATTGGAATCTTGGCTCTCCCCAGTTCACTGACTCGCATCGACCAGCGTGGGGTGTTAAATAAGGTGAAAAAAACTCCACACAACCAAAAGGCCACGCAGAGACGGCCATCCAGCAGTAGATTGACGCGGGGCTCAAAATGAAATGTAAGAGACGCGTAAAGTTTCGAGAAATCATTATGTTTGACGTGAAAACATTGTCAGTAAGATGAAAATAATTGCATCGGAGACTGCGCCGACTCTCGCCAACTCTAACCCCATTAAATCGCCAGCAACCACGAGCGCGTTCGGGACTCCATCTGTTATTATACAATTAGCGTGACGTCCCTTCACATGTGGAATGAAGCCAAATGGTGGGTGTCGCTGAAAGTAATTCTCCCGTTCCCCTCGGCGGAATCAAACCACCCAGGCCCTTGTCCATCCCCAACGCTCTTCAGCTCCACTTCTGGTGGAGTTCACCTCCCTGTGTTTTGTCTCGGTCGATTCGCTGCCACTGAGTGTGTGTGAAGATGAATAAACGGCACGTGTGAATGACACGTGCAACGTTTGTGACCGCAATGATCGAATGGCCCTGAAGTTTTTAACAACATTTTTCCAAGTATTTTTTATTTTATTAAGACGGAAACATATATTCGTAAAATGCCTTGGTGGGGTTAAATGATCATTCTCCTTGTGAAGACAGATACAATCAAATATCATTAATGAAATTAAACCCACTTGCAAGTGTTATTACAATTATATGACTTGGTATTTAAATACGCTGTCTTAAAATTTTATTTTTGGCATTCGCATGACACCTTAATGGAACAGTTGAAATCCAAATTCAAGCCATTAAAACCAACAGCAAGTCGTTAGTGTGTCTCATTCAGAATATGATGAAGCATATTAGAATCATAGAGTCTGATAGAGAAGCTGCCCCTGCAGAAGAAATATTATTACCAGACCACAGGTAATGAGTGCCAGTAAGGGGTGTGTAACAGCCCTTGAGAGTAGATGTAGCACATTACATTTAAATGCTATGCCTGCCAATCAAAAAACCAATGAAATACTATTTTAGCGTTGAGGTGTGATGTAATGTCTCGCTTTATCGCAGGTAATGTAGCATTTGGTTCAGAACCCACTTAGTAGCCACCCCTACATCAATCAGTATACTGTACTTTATTCAATCAGGCCAGAGGCAGCCGAGGTTTATTATTTATTCTGCAAGGGAGACCCCGGGTAACGGCAGCTGTGAAGATACCGTTTTTATCGTCTTGTGATTTTCAGTAAATTTTATATTGTTAAAGTCTGAGCTGTGATATCAGTGAGTGCCAACCTCTCACATAATGGGGTCTTTAGCCTTTTCTTTACCATTTATTTTCGCAAAAAATGGAATGCTTTGGGTAAAATCCATGCGTAAATTCTTCAGCAAACTCTGAGAATCAAAATGTCGACTTTGTGACAACTGACCTTATATCAGCTGCCCGTTCAGCTGCCTAATGATGTAGGCAAATGCAAGATTATCACAGCACGCCATGGCGTATGTCACCTGAATCACCCGGCCGTGTATAGGAGCACACCGCTACATTGTGTTGCTGATGCTGTTGTTGTTGTGGTGTTTTTGAGCAGTGCGCTGTGGTGATCAACGCTCTCATTTGTAACCACAGGAATAGTTTGCGGCGTAAATGGCAGGTACACTTTGCTTCTGCGACATGTTGAGGCAGAAGTAGGATTGAGGGTTGATTAGGTGCCTCAGCATGGCCTGAAATGCATTGTGACTCATATATCCCTGAGAAAAGTTTTGTCATGCATTCCTAAAAGGTTAATTACAGCACCTTTTCATAGCAATGCGGAGAAATTTGCTTCCCATTACAGATTTGTTTGAGTTAATGAAACTTTCCTGCAAAATGAATGAACGAATATTGGTTTACTGTATTACAGCAACACTTAATCACAAATATAAATATTACATATGAATTATGTATACTGATAGGTCTTTCTTAGTCAGTGCTGTTACCAATGTTTTTTCGCCTTTGTTTCTTTTTGTTGTTGCGTAAACCAGGTTTGCATGTCTTGCGCTTGTGTTCTGCCATCATTTAAAATATTTTCTAACATTTCCTAGATGTTTAAACCCAGGGGCCCTCCTTGCAGAGAAAATATTGCATCATGGCGCACCCTTACTTGATTACGAGCAAATCCGTTTGACTGATTAATTATCGTTTTTAATGGCCTACAAGAAACATTGGGGAATAGCCATCTCACATATCCACACTTGACTCTGCAGAATATCGCCCCTTACATCGGAATGCAGAATGGCCACGACTGGCTCAGGGTTGTGGGACAGGTGATGGGCACCGGTGCCTCAAAGCTATTTGAGCAAGACATGACTTTGTCTTTGAAGTGCACGTAATCTTCGACAAGCCTAAATATAGCCGGCGCTGTAGTTTTAAATGGAAAGTCGGTTCAGGTAGCTGTTTTAATCCCCCTTCATACGACTGTTTTTTTCGTATAAAAAATATCAAGTTTGTTAAATGTGGGTGCCTGTGTCCAGCCGACCTAAAAATATGATGTCCGGAAGGCAATCTGTTCACACCATTCATCTTTTTTTGGCAGGCAGCAGGGAACTGGGCAGCTAATTTTCAATTGCAAGATGGTCTAATGAAGAGGAAACACCTCCCAGAATTGAAAGTTTGGACAGGGGAATGATGAAATTTCATTCAAAAGCGTGAAGTGTTCAGGATGTACCAATTACACCGGACACATTAATGCCATGTAAAGCTGTACCATAGCCAGTTCAGACTTCTGACTTTCAAAGAACCTCTGTAGTAGCAACGGTACCGTCTATTTTCGATTAAAAAACATTTATATTTTTGCATTAATTAAACAAAGCACAACCCTCCTTTGCTATGTCAGTCGTGGAGGTTGTTTGACCACACTTCGCCGTGCTGGATAGCTGCGGGCTGGTGAAAGGAGGGGTCTCGATATCGCCTTACCACTGATGTTAACCATGGCCGAGAATCAGACTCGGGGCAACGGTTTCAAGCAGGGCGCGCTCATTACCCTGCCACGCTGCCCGCCTCGTGCATCATCATCATCATCATGAATAGTAGAGATGATCAATCCACTGCTGGATGAAGATTCCGCACGTCATATCCATCCCTAACGGTCATGCGATGCTGTAATTAATTGCGCATCTCTGCGACGACCTGCCTCCTGGGCCTGATCCCTCTTTTAGCTGCCATTCCATCACCAGTCTTGTCCATTGGTCTTCATGCCTTCAAGCCATTTGTTCTGCCAATGCCCGATTACTTTTCTGAACAATCAACATGATGCCTCTAATGAGTGTTCTCTGTGCGATCTGTTGGCATTTCTTTCTGTCTCTCGGTGTAATTCCCAGCATTCATGTTTATTGAACTTAGTTTAACACATAGTAGGTTTTCACGACCAATATCATCATCCCACCACCACCACCACCACCCAACACAGCTAATTAGTAAGGGTTGTCACGTAAACAGAACATGCCAATTCGTCACTAGTACAGCACACCGGTGTGTTGGAGTACCAAGCCACAACATTTACAATCTGAGTACGACGTTTCGCTAGTAATTACAAATAGCTTCATCAGGTGACAGCCAGATTTGTAGAGAATTCCGCCTGTTTCGTTCCTTACATAACGCCACATTTATACATTTACGCGATCTAACCCAAAAAAACATGTACTATGGATGTTGAACTTACTTTGCACAGAACGTAGCCAGCCGCTCTCATCGGAGGTGCGGGGGAAGAGCCACAAACTTAACACAAAAAGCAGTCCTAAAGAAATTAGTTTTAAATCTAGATGACTTAAAAGTGCATAGCTCCAGTGGCTTCCTAACATCGAAAAGAAGAGCTTTCCAGAAGGCCGCAGGAGTGCATTTGAAAGCGCAAGATGCGGCGACTGTGTTTGTTCAATAGCGAGCCAAAGACCGCTGCGAGGGTGACCAGAGTTCGTGCGATTGTTTATGCTTTTTGACGAGATTAGCAAGGCATTTGTGGCAAGCACTTGGTGTGCAATGAGTGCGTACTTATAACGTGTTCGTTAGGCCACTGGAAGCCAATGCAGCTGGGCGAGCACTGGATGGGACACGGTGTTTTCCTGCCGTGCTCCTTCAACTATTTTTTTTCCTTCTGTTTAAAGCATGTGTTGGACATGGTAGCGGTATTTTACATTTTGTGTGTATACATTTAAAATATATAACATGTAAGAAAACATACAATGTCACCAGGTATTGGCTGAAACGTCTTTGCTCGAAAATGACCTAAAAATCGTCATTATTACTATTAGTACCTTGTGGACCACTGCCAACACAGCGTCGCCAAATAGTTGACAAAATTCACAGACTGGGAGAACACATCGCAATGTTGACTCTGACTCAAAACACTTGGCAGAACCCTTCTGAAGAGAGTCGCGAGACTCTGTGAGGCTTTCCTGGGTAAACAAGCATAGTAGCAGTCAGCAAAATAGGTCCTCTGAGCTTTCTTCTATGAGCTGGCTTCATAACCCGTTCCACGTAAATCTTCACAATATTTCTAACGATGATAGTAGAAAAATCGACAGCCTTGTCGTTCGTCCACCGCTCCACTGCTCAGTAACTGAGATGTGAGATGTTAACTACCTTGCCTGGTATGCAGGAGGCCATGGGTTCCATCCGGACCTTGACGCCTGCTGTATATTTGAAGTATGCAAGTTCTCACCGTGGTCGCGTCAATTGTTCTCTGCGTCTTCCGGTTTTTCCCTCCACAGTTAGAAGCAACATCATGCGTTTAGGGTATTTGGCTGATTTAAAAGTCCACGTAATAAGTCACTTCGTTGAGCTATCATTTGTTACCAGGTCGCTTCTGGAAAATATTAATGTATCTCAGTGGGCCTTACCTGGTAAAATACAAATTTAGTTAGTGTTAGCCATGGCCAAAGAGCAAACTCAGGTTGCCAAATCATAGTCTAGCTTGCTAACCACTAGGCTGTTACTAAACCCTTTTACATGCATTGTTGTGTCCTTGATTTAACCAGGAGATGCAATACAGTCCCTTTTGCAAGGTTGAACTGGAGATACATTAAGCAATTCAGAATACAACATAATGTATAATTTCTAGATATACATCCAATTGCATGTTAATTGGAATTTTAATTACCGTAGAAATTGAAATTAATGTTGTTCGATGGGTTTTGTGTGATGGCATATTTTCCCTTTTTAGTGTAAATCTTCGCAACTTTATAATATCGCAAGAAGAGAAATCGATGCGTATAAAACCATAACAATGAAGCAAAATAAGGTTAAGATAGTTGGCAATGCCGTCATGCATAAAACCAAGGAAACGCAATCTTATTATATATGTTCAGCTGTAGCTACCAATTGTAAGCTATCTAATGCACATATATATAAAACCATAACTCACATCCAATGCTAATGAAGTACCGCTGTATATAAAATAAATGTACACGTTGGACAGCTTGTACAATGATATACGAGCATGTGCCTGTGTTTTGCGATGTACAGAATAATCTTTAGGGGGAATAGCAATGTGCAAATTAACTCGTTCAATTATGATGTTTGGGAAGTGAAGGCATCATGGTTAGCGCCACACCAAGCTGATGCGATCGGTGATCGCTAAGCACTGACAATTTATCCACGCTGCGTGAACTCTCTTCGTATGCAAAACGAATGATAACAAACCAAAATGACGTAAGCGCTAAGTTAACCCATTTGGATGTGCTATGCTCTTGTTTGGAGCTGCAGTGGTGTGATGTGTTAGCACACTGGACGTGCCATCGACAGCTCGCCGATTTGTACTCCATCTCTCAGCGTGGCATTTGAAGCGTCGGGCATGTGTCTCAAATCCCTCTGCCTCTGTCCACACCGCGGTATTAATGGATACTACCCACAGCTAGTCAATCGGGCGGGTCACGTATGGTGGGGCAAAGTGTGGTTTGACGTGCAAAGGTAGACCGAAACACCGTATGTATAGTTCACTCGAGTGCAGGCTCTTCCACCAACAGTGGCATGAGCAAGCAATTGCAGGGCTGCGCCTAAACCTTGTTGTGTATTCTTAGGTTTTTTCGGTAAAGTCACGTAGGTAAAAAATTAATAAAAGTAAAATAAAATAAAACTAACGACGTTTCGGAGGCAACACAAGCCTCCGTCTTCAGGTGGAACCGTCACACCCACGACAGCCGTATCAAGCGTGGCTGTGACGGTTCCACCTGAAGACGGAGGCTTGTGTTGCCTCCGAAACGTCGTGAGTTTTATTTTATTTTACTTTCATACATTTTTACCTACGTGACTTTACCGAAAAAACCTAAGAATATGAATCCTTGCAGTCACGAAAGCATCAAATCCAGAACCTTGTTGTGTACTTGGTGTGGGGGGGGGGCATTCCTGCAAGGCAAGGTCGAGAAATAACTTGCTCGACTCATGGATGCTGTCTCCTGCCCAGCACTAAGTTCATTGATGTAAATGTCAGTTTTTTGGCCGTAAGGAAACGATTTATTTTTTCAAACGAAACAATATTCCTCGTTTCTGTGACCCTCATGATGGAAATGCTGTTTTTAAAATGTTTAAATTGAGACTCACCCACGCATCCTGAATAAAAAAAAAATCTATATTAAACGTCAACCATTCACTTAGGAAGAAGAAAGTTCAGTTTATCCCAAACACATTCTACTTTCAAACAAAACAATTACAATGGTAAACACAGTCGAATCACTTTATTCAAAGAAAGACGTTGCATGCTGCGCGCCCCTCTTTTGAGATTTCATTTAACTTAAAATGTGTACCTATGGCTTAAATACAGATGGTAACAATACACACACACACACAATAAATAACAAAATATCTCCTGGGTCTGCATGGCCACAGCTGTTTATTTATCACAATCAAATGAAATGTGTGCCTAGATAGATGCTTAATCGGCGTGGCCCAGGTGCCACGTTGGCCTGTTAACGTGGCATCTTCACTGTGCATAGAATGCTCGCTGTTAATCGAACCAATCCCACGTTGAAATACGGGCGATGGAGGCAAAGGGGATAAAAAAATGGATTTGAGCTGCTATGCATTCTATGCATTTTATGTTGCCACAACGAGATGTCATCAGAGGCTCGTGTGCATTTGACAGACACACCAACAAACCTTTCGTCGAGCCTTCATTTTTTTTCCCAGAGGGTTGATAATCATGAAGCGTTGCTGTCAGGTCGGCGTGCAGCCTTGTAAAACGCACAAGTTCAGCCGCATGCCTGCAGCGTGTGCGATTCCAGCCGTCATCAATATTTAATCATACTTTCTTTTAAATTATGAATGATCCACAATGCACGTGCCAAAATCACGAGGGCCTCTGTTTCGATAAAAAAAAAGTTAAAAGAGAAATGTATACGTACGCGCATGTGTGCACGTGCGCGTGCAATAACATCGACACAAAGGAAAATGCGTAGAAAGTTAAGCGCTTGCCCGCAGCTCTATGTGTCTGATTTCAAGAGGATACATGATTCAGGTTTCAGTAATATTTGCCAAACAAACGACTAAGTAACAAACGGCATTGGTTTTTTTGTGACAGTGCATTGGAATAAACTCAAAAAAATATATATTTCTTTTTGTGAGGCAATGGCCCTTTTATGTAGCCCACAGACGAAGTCACACACGTCTCGTCGACACACCTTTCCCTCTAAGTGGAAAAAAAAACAAGACTGTGCTCATTATTTCTGAGTTGACCTCAGGCCAAATAGAATGAGGTCACGTAATTTCATCTTAAACTAGATTTCAACTCAATTCCTTTTGGTAAAAAAAAAGACCAGGAAGTTATTGCCGCACTACAGATCTGCAAAGTACCTTGGTATATTGGCGAAATTAATTCTTAGCTATTATCAATTAAGAAACATCTTTTAGGCGAACTTTACTCTTAGCCGTTAACCAAAAAGTCTCTAAACAAATTCAGCCTGTTCTGGAGGGTATGCTTGGATGGTCAGGAGTGGAGGGATGAAGAGAGCCACAGTGTGCTAATGCGTGGCTCGACACACGAACCACCCCCCCCCCCTACTCACCATCTTCTCTGAAGTCAGTTTTTGGCTCTTAAAGTGTCTCGCTGTCCTCTTTCAGCCCACGCTCTTTGTCAAAACACCAAGTTAATGGCTCTTAAATCTGTGACGTGCCTTATGTGTTCATGCATTGCCATTGCCACAATTCATAGCTCATTAAAATCTTAAGGGGCATGCGGGGGAGGGTGGGAGGGAGGGAGCGGATGATTTAACGAAAACATCTTTATTGACAGTTAATAATATAATTAGGTACGAGGCACGATCTATTTTTGGGAGGAGGGAAACTTATGAAAAGCTAATACATTCTCAAAAATCCCCGCAGAGCAGACGTAATTGACAGACGCATATTAAACGTGTCGGGCGGTGGCGGCTTACACGCGTGGCTGCTCTAATCCAGCACTGGAGGCAGCGAAGGTTAGTGGATCATCGCACGAACGTTGCGAAGCTTCGTTCAACCCTGGGTGCTGAGGCTGCCATACCCTGGCACGCCAGGAGAGGGCAGTACAGCGAGGGGACTAATCGCCATTTGTTTCCATCTGCGCGGGGACAGAGCGTTGCCTCCGTGTACAAAGTGTGGAATCTTAATTTTGGAGCTTTCGTGACTGCAGGAATTATTCTTTGGTTCTTTCGGTAAAGTCACGTATAAAGATAAAATAATAAATTAAATAATAGCATACGACGTTTCGATTGCAACACAAGCAATCATCATCAGGTATAATGAAATAGCGACATAAAATCTAACCAGAAAACTATAGACAGACATATAAGCAGACAGATATCACCAAGATACATAGAGAGAGCAACACAGGTACAGAGAGGGGTGATCGTCTCTCTCTGTACCTGTGTTGCTCTCTCTATGTGTCTTGGTGATATATGTCTGCTTATATGTCTGTCTATAGTTTTCTGGTTAGATTGTATGTCGCTCTTTCATTATACAAAGTGTGGCTTTTCGTCGAGTGTTCCAGTTTCATAGCAAGCGTTTGAAGAATCGTAATTAATTGGCTGAAAACATTTTAAAGTAAAATAAACAATGAAGGTTCCTCCTGAAAAAGAGTCCTATGCCTCGGTGTGATTTTCCAGGAGAAATAATACAATTATTATTTTAAACAATTATTAATTGTATTCGGTCATGACAAAACCGTTAGCTAATGAAAATTCACATCTAATTGAGCTCTCACCGAGTAAAAAATAGGGGCGCAAATTTTGTTGGAATCAGATGAAGAGATATGACCATAGCATGGCTCAGAATTTCATCCTGACTGTTTAAAATCATTGAGCTTTTTTATATGTTCATATTTGTAAACAAAAAAGTAAATAGAGAGGGCAATGATTTGCTCTCATTGCAGTATGATGAATTGTTGTAAATCAGTCACAAATCGATTCGTGAATCAATTGTAGTTTGCCCCCCATATATTTATATAAACTACAGCACTGTGATTGTGTAGACTCTAAATTGTTATGAATCTATATCGGCTACAGTGATATAATAAATTGTACACTACAAACGAATACACGTAGAAAATATTAATATTATAAAGTTATGATTGAATTAATGTTAATGGATTGATTGATATTATCATCGGGGTATAGTATGTCGATTACATAGTCTTGATATATAGGCATTGCTGCGTATTTCTGTGTTATTTAATAGGCGATGTGATTGAGCTTCACAATTTTCTCTCGTGATTCAATTCACAATTATTCTTTATTGTGTCACTGCAGTACCTGTAGATCTTTTTTTTTCGTGACAGGATTAATAATAACAATGTACATTTATACGGCGCCCTGGAACTATGGATCTCAGAATGCCGTGCGTGTAAACGTTGAAAATGAGTGAGAAGTAACCGAGGAGAGAAAGATAGAAAAGTGGAGAGAGTCCTTTTCAAATCAGGCGGTGCTGCAGCCAAGACTTACACAGATTCTAGATTTGAAGTTGTCGTGACTTTTAGTTTTTTTCGGTAAAGTCGCGTAGGTACATTTTTTTTTATTAAAATGAAAACGACTCAATTAAATCACGACGTTTCGGAAGCAACACAAGCCTCCGTCTTCAGGTGGAACCGCCACAGCAAAATTACTAGCGGTTCCACCTACTTGACTTTTGCCGAAAAAACCAAAAAGTACTTACAAAGATTCCAACGACAAAATAGATTATTACAAAGCACGTAATAATGCATAGGTTCATCGATTAAATAGTAACCAACTGGCATGTTTTGTTTAGGTAACACACCTTACAAATTTGCCATGGCGGGTGGTTTAACGACACATTTATATCTACGAGATCTCACCCAACCCCCCCACTCTATTATCAATAATATTGGTCGCGAAAGCCCTTACTACGACTGCGTGTTAAACTGATCACAATATTATCCAACTTGATCTGGTCCCCTCTCACACAGGTTTAGATTTCAAGTTTATTTTGTACAACCAGGTGGTCAGAACTCAAGAGATGCCAAGATAGGAGTCGCATTTGCAGAGTGACCTGAATCACCGAAATCACAAACAAAAATCATACAGTACAGCAAAGAAGAGCATTTAAATCGCGTAAAGAAAAACAACTGCTTATAAATGATAAATCGAAACTATTGCACAAACATAACTCCACGATCCATGTTTGTGTATTGTTATATATATAATGCATTTTCATGGCCCGTGGGAGCGATGTCAGCACAGTTACAAGTACTGGGTCTGAGCAAAAGAGTCCAAATTACCACGGCAAGCTGCGCTGGCCTGGCCTTTCCAATCAGATCCTAATCAGTTCCCCACGGTAGATCCCGAGTTTTACTTCCCAACCTGAAACCGCACTCCTCTTCGAGGCAGGCCAACCCTGAAACCAGCTGGTGATGTGATGGTGCAAATGCGCGAGTGAGCGATGCGTTCCGTGATTTCAATCTCACAGTTGAACTTCCCAGCCATGCCGGAGCTAACAAAAAATCACTGCGGAAAATAAAAAATAAACAGTAGAATTTTGCTTAATATCTTCAAAAATGTATTACCCCTCCCCCACCTCCCCATGCCAGACCTGCAGAGAGGATCAGAAGAAGGAGGTGGTGGGAAGGATAAGGTGAGTGGTGGGGTCGGGAACAAACTCATAGAGCCTCATGACTCACGGAGGATGGGAACGTGGTCCCTACCCTGTGGTTTGTTTCCTGGGGCTGGTGCTGGGCTAAGCCAACAAAGCAGAGCCCAGTTGCCAATGGTCATGGAAATAAAGCGTAAAGGAATCATAGCCCATTTGCCAACTGCTCTCAGCTATGCTGTAAAGAAATGCACTTACTCGATGCTGTGATTAGTGCTGTGATTAGGATAAGTGCTACGGGGGGGTTGGTGAAGTGGGCCCTGAACCACCAAACATCTACTTGCCCCCCCCCCCGGCCAAGTTAATTCTCTCCTTAGCGGTGTATCATCACTTTTCTGATGTTTCGGTGCCCCCCCCACACAATCACTCCACTGTCAACCCCCCCACCATTCCGAAAGGAGCTGCAGCTGGACCTGTGGTCAGGACAAAAATGTGTGTTCTCAAACACAGATGAAAACGTTATGTTTGTGAATCCTTGTGATTAGTATCCCTCTTACAAAATGTTTTGACGCCACTACCACGCCCGTGAGCATTGCTGTTTATTCATTCGATGAAGCCTGATATAATCTCAAGATTCTTGCTCAGGAGAGACTTGACTAGGAATGTTTCGTCAATACGCAAAGCTCCATGCAGATGGCTTAAAAAAATGTCTTGCTGTACCGTTCACAACCTTGCCATCTCTCAGCCCAGGCATAAAGATCCCTGGTATTCCCAGGCAATATCCCATCCAGGCACTAACTAGGCTCAACCCTGTTTCGGGTCATTTGGTCACACGTAAGAGTCTGACAGTGACTGATGAATGTAGATCACCACACTCTGCGACCAACCAACATCAACATTCATGAATGTCTTGCGAAGTATTACATTTTAATGCTACATTGTGCTGGAATAATCCAAGATTATAATGCTTGTGATTTTTTTTTAAGCACAGGAATGAGTGCAGCCAGGCTCGTCGATAACCAAGATGGCTCGTCAATAATTTTTTTGAATGCTTTGGCCTACAGCTGAGGCATTCGGACAGGTCATTGACAGTGCCTTCCAATTATTATTAAAAGCATCGTAAAAAATGCTATGCAATATAAAGTGGCATGTGATATTGCTACAGTTGCTACAGTCATATTACATCTACTTTATATATATGTAGTTCTTATGTCTGCAATTTGAATGGTGGCATAGTGGTTAGTGCACTGATCCAAATATCAGTGCCGAGTGGTATCTGAACTGGTTATTGTTTTATATTTGTATTATTTTATAATTTCCCTTCTACGTGACTTTTCCGAAAAAAACAAGAATAAGAATATGGTTCTGGGCACTCTTGTTTTATCAGCCTGCACTGACCAGTATGGTGAAGTATGGAAAAAAGGTAAACCTTCGCCCACTCCGATCCGGCATGGGGAGGCCTTCATCCAGAACTGAATTGAAAAATGGATATAAATAATAGGGATAAATTATAGAGAAACTACATAATATTCAACGGCTCCACACGTCTCCCAACAATCTCAATGCATTTCGTTAAACATCTAAACTCTCTCCTCTGTAAGACATGTAGCCATCACTTTAACACTATTCAATCAGCTGTTGAGAAAGAAAGAAAGAGGGTCATTAGAAATCAGTGGGGCATCTATAAATTGATTACCCTGTATATTTCACTCAGTAATCTTAAAAAAAAGTAGAATTTATATTCCCCAAACTATTCAGAAAAAAGAGCCCTTTAGCAAATCCACTGCCGAAAGAAGGCCTTCTCATGCCATGTCAGTCGCGAGGGTTGTTTTTTCACCAAGTTGGTCAGTGCAGGCAGTTGAAGGAAGTAAAATCCAGAATCTGTTCAGATATCACGAGCCACCGGCACTAATGTATGGGCAGAAATCCAGCTCGAGTCGGTTGGGTTTGGAACGCAATGATGTCACCTTTGCACAACCGCTCCACCCAATCAAAACTATATATTGTAATATATGCATGATATATATATGCTTAGAATATAAATATGGCATTGTTTTTCCCATTAAAATGCCCCCTTATTCATGAGCCCTCTCTAAGAATCATGTTTTCCTTGTTATTTGGCCATTTTTATATTAATCCCATTTCAAAAAGCCCAATTATTCGGAAAAAGCCATATACACAATTTATTTTAGTTATTAAGACGATTCCCCGTATTATCACTTAATAGGTGGACACTACATTGAGCACCATGTACATTAGCGAGCATGAAATATTCATAGCTCAATTTTCGCACCTCACATCGCCAATTTGTTTTGTTCGATAGAAATAAGAAAACATCGATTTATCACGTACATTCGTATCGAGCTCAATAGCTGACCTTCACGATTGTAAATACTAATAGAAAACAATTCGCCGTGCAGACCTACATGAATATTTCACTGTGGATTGTGTACTACAGTTCCGATACGATTTATATCTATACAATACAGGGTTGTAGACAATACATGAATGTATACAATACACGAGTGTATAGAACGCATCCAAATTCTATACACACATCGTAGCGGTGTTGTAATCCGTGGATATGGCCGTGGCGCTGATTCATTCGTATGCCATGAGCATTTAACGCAGCCTCGTTCAATGTGTTCACACAAATGAGGAATGCTTAATGCAATTGAATGCCCAAGTAATAACTGACACTACACTTCTGCGGTGCCATTCATTAACCCCAAGCAGAATCATGCATCACGTTACCATATTTGAATGCGTGCCGGGTCACCGCATAGGAGTTGACATTCTCTCCTGGCTGCACTCTTGCTGAGCCGGATGCAAATTAATAAACAGTGCTCCGGGTGCCACGGATCGGTGCATCTCAACTCCACCCCTCAGGGCCGGCCGGCCAAGTCTCTTGAGGAAAAAGTCTGCTCGTAACACGGCTTTGAAGGCACCCTGCAGAATTTGAGAAATTGCTACCACTCCTCGTGAAAGTGCAAGCATGCATAATGTGCCGTTGCTTCGATGCGTGTACGAGGATTTTCTGCGCTTTTATTTCCTCGTTTCTTGAGAATCGGTGTTTGGGTTTAGCATATCTTATCCTACTGCAGCACTGGTGTATTGATACGAGTGTTGGTAAGAAGAAAATAAAATGTATAACTGCTGCATAACACTCTAAGGGCCTGTGCGCTTTTGCTATTGACGGTTTCACAACGAACTTCTCAAGACCATTTAGGGTCTTGCGATTTGAAAGTTGCGCTGAATGCACAAATGGTGCCAAGTGTATGAGGGGGTTCCAGAGCAAACATTGAGATGCATACGGCAGCGTAGGTGCGGTGATACACGGCGTGTCAGACCAGACAGACACGGGCAGCGCTGTAGCATTGTCATGATTGACGAGGCCTTAGCTCGCCGCCCGCCATAATCAAACAGAGTGAGGCGGTCGGGTTGTGTTTGGGAGATGAATGTTGGGGAATTTCTGGCTGGAAAAAAGAGAAGATTATTGGAAAGGGGGGGGGGGGGGAGGAGGACGGAGCATTGTTGGTTATAGCGAAGAGTGGAGCTGTCAATGTAATTTGTTGTTGGTGGCTTTACTGAAGTCTATCTCAAACAGACTTCAATTGGCAATGAACCCGGTGGCAAGGGTGTTAACAGATTACTGAGCATATTTCACCTGTTACAAAAAAAAAACCTAACCTCCAGTGGCTCTCTGGGACATCCTGTATTGAGTTAACATTTGCAGAGGTCCAATAATATACAGCAGCTTTGGCGGTCTCGCGATAATTATTTCAGAATTAATATTGGCAGCTGGACAGCCGAGTGGCAAGTGTTCTTACAACTAAGCCAGTATTCTCAGAGACAATGGTCTGATTCCTAAAATAGCCCAGTAATTCATCTGGGGAATTACAAAAAAATAATCTGCTGTCTCTTCCAATGTCAACTTATAGAATGCATAACTTTATTTTAAACGGAACTCTATCATGTGCCAGTATCGAAACGCCAATCCCTAATGTGAAAACTAATTTTACTTACATTTTCTCAATTCAACAAACGAATGTTTGTTGATTACCCTATGAATAAACCAACCAGTAATGGATATCCATTGTAATGTATCTGCATACATCAATGCCCCCCCCCCGCCCGGTCTTCATCACCTGATTGGTTCGCAAGTGGCGACATCATGTGTATCCCTCTCTGCCTGTCGCCTGATGATGCTGTTTGTAATTATGGGCGAAACGTCGTACTCGAATTGTAGATGTTGTGGGTTTTCTCTCCAACACACCAGTGTGCTGAACTAGCAATTGACACGTTTTGTTTACGTAACAAACCCAAAAACCTCCATTATGGATTCAACAAACTTGTTTAACGATAACGACTGTGTGGTTCCACAGGCCTCTGTTGAGTGCAACTAGATGCACCTCAATGGACCGTTACCTGGTTGAAGTAAGGACATTGATTGAAAAAATGGTCGATACTTGGTTTATCCCTTCATTGCATGTCTGCAAAGCCATGTGAAACTCGATTTTGCAGTGGAGTATTTTATTCTCTACCTGAATTTAAAACATGCTTTTAAGTCTTTTCATATTATTTTCAATTGCATTATTAGAATCTGATTCTAGTCATGAACTAATATTGTAGTCATCATCATCATCAACAGTCATGGTTAAATCCATTGCTGGGATGAAGGTCGTATATTAGTTACTCTCTCATATTTTAAGTAGTGTTTCAGTTCATTTATGTAGCGTCTGCACATAGAGTAATTTGTTCAAACTGTACTCTATAGGCTGAAATGCAATACTTGTTTGCCTTAATGAGCAGTTGATATTGGGTTTAGGTTATTTTGGTGCTTCATTGCAATTTAAAACTTTCCAAGTATTTGATTAATGTGAAAGTATTTTTTTTGCACTTATGAATTCTAAGATGTTTTAATTAAACCTCAATGCACATCCCAGCAGACGCTAGATTGATGAAATAGCTTTTCAATGTAATTTTCTCAGAAATTGTTTTTTTTCTCTGATTTTCAGGACGAATTTTGGTACTTTAGTTATTTTCATATTTAAATGTATTTTTCTCTACTAAACCAAAATATCTTGACTTAAAGCTTTCGTGACTGCAGGAATTCATATTCTTTGGGTCTTTCGGTAAAGTCACGTAGATTGGTTCAAAGAAAATAACACAAAAAATACGAAATAAACAAAAAACTACGATGTTTCGATCACCAATACAAGCTATCATCATCAGGAGGAAGAGCGGTTGACGTCGTCGTTTTTTGTTATTTTCTTTTAACCTATCTACGTGACTTTACCGAAAGATCCAAAGAATATATGTTTCACTATTTATGAACTAAATTTTATCAATTCAATAATTCTAAATACAAATCATGTAATCTAAAAATGTAAACATGAAGTTCCTACAATCTGCACAAAAACATTCCAGATCATCTGAAACGTACTTTAGTTGGTTTAATTAATGAAGTAACACATTTCACAAGCGTACTTCCTGAAGAAGGAACATTCTCATTTGCAAGGGTCTCCAGAGTATATAGGTCCGATTTTCAAAACATATTTTTTTCAATCCAAAAAAATCAGGGAACACATCGCGTCTGCGTTGACTTCACTTGCGACCTCGATCGCTGGCCAGGCCTTTTGACGTTGCACATTTACAAATGCCCCCCTGGCAGAAGGTAGCCATGAAATGCTGCTTTCCCCTTGCGCTAAACAAAACGTGTGCGCTTGTGGTGATGCCGCACAAGCACAAACAACGCGACATAAAACCCAACGCCACCCTCAAAAGTGGAAATAAAAAAAACACCAAAGGGGGTCAGTTTTGGGAAATGGGCCTTTCTCTTCGTGGCAAAGAGATAGAGAGGGCTGAGAGACACGGCGAATAACAGTTGAAGATTATGTTTACACCGTGGGGCCCTGATAGATAACTATAAGTGAGATTCATCTTCTTGGTTCTTTCGGTAAAGTCACGTAGAAGGGAAATAATAAAATAATAAAAATAAAACATAATAAAATACAATTCTCACGACGTTTCGGCCACAACGCCTTGTCAAGGCGCCCTTCCCCCTCTAACCCAGCTTAAATATACGCTGCCAAGCTTGGTGGTGCTAATTCAGACGCTGTCTTTCCGACAGACCTGTTCTTCACCTGAGGACGGATGCTTGCATTGTGGCCGAAACGTCGTGAGAATTGTATTTTATTATGTTTAATTTTTATTATTTCACTTCTACGTGACTTTACCGAAAGAACCAAGAATATGAATCCCTGCAGTCACGAAAGCTTTAAATCGAAATTTATAAGTGAGGTCACAGGGGGGCGGGGTTTGGAAGATACTTCTAAAAAAAATTTCAAGAGCTGGTGTGGAATAAGACTCAAAAAAGTATCCTAAATGCCAAACAACTCATTCATGCGATGGGCCTCTCATGCACTCATGCCACAGACGTGTGGTAACATCCTGTGGCATACATGGCTTGATTAATGGACGGCAGTGGGAGGTGCTGGTGAAAGAAATAAATGAATGCACTTGTTAACCTCTGGTATCACTGCGGTGACACCTGCAAGCTGCCAGGTTATGACTTCAACTGTAGGGAGATGAATCTGCTTTGATGAGTAATGTATAATCCTCGGCTATTAAAACATACCACATCGGGCCCTTTGGACTCAGGTGGCACACTTTGAAAACTTGAATATATATCTACCGAATATAATGCCGTAATTTTAAAAAAACTGAAGAAAAAACTTCCAAAGATACAAATGTGTACATCGTGTACGTAATTATGTGTTTTAAACATCGACCCCTGCTCACCGACCCAAAAAAAATTCCATGGAATGAAAATAATTTGAATTTACTGGGTAATTGCATGGTCATATCAGGTGCATTTTGTTGAATATGGAACGAGGACAGTTTGCACTATCAGAATACCAAATAGGATAGTTTTCAAAGTCTAACACTTTCATTGCCTTCAGCTAATTATCCTTATTTTATTTTTTCAAGGGCAAATGCCCTTAGACATTCAGAGCATCAAAGGCTGCTTGTTAATTGGCAAAGACCAGTCGATTATACTTATGCCTGAGAGTTTTCTTCCACCAAAGTTTTAACAAGTCATTTTCTGAGACAGTTTATGTCTCTTAATCTGTCAAAAAAAAATGTTTTAGAATTGGAATGTACAAATTAACATCTTGAACAATGCAATGCAGCATGTGCAGTGGACAGGATTACGGGTGCCCATGCCACTAAGCCGAACATGAGAGACGCATGGATTGTCCAGGATACCACGGATCAAGCTAATTGATTAAGCAGTTGTGCATTGCATTGGACAAGCATTTTCCAGCAACAAACCTCCCGTCTCTGTGCCCCTTGGGGAGTTAATTAAAGTGTTCTGTCTCTTCGTGGGGGGGGGGGGGGAGCAATTCTGCAGACATGTTTTCAAAGATTGGTTTTCGCCCTCTTCTAATCCCTCTCTCTCTCTCTGGAATAGCTTTGTATGTTGCTCGTTATTTTGTGTTATTTGCTCTTTCATGTCTGTTTTTCTTTTTCGATACCCCCCTGCTTATTGAAGCATATGCCTTTTTGTTGTTGCACGAACGATATATGGAGTAAGTTCACTGTTCATGAGGCCAGAATTTTATGTAATGCATCATACTAGCAATGGCCAATGCAATGAACTTGCATGTAGGTCAGCGTGTTACAAACTGAATATTATTATGGAGTACATTTTAATGGCTTTAATTGGTCTCATATTTGCCATAGGTAGCAGTTCCACCGATGTTTAATCGCTTCACAAAGAGACAATCTTGCTCCTATTTAGAGTACGATTTAACAACAGCGTTAGAATAAAAAGTGCTTTCATGTTTCTGGTAAAATATTACAATTCTTATTATTATAATGTATGGCTCTTTCGAATCCAATGCGAGACGAGCTTCTCCACCATGCCATGGTGGTCGTGGGGATCTTTTGACCATACTTCACCACGCTTGTCCATTTGCCTTGGTTGCTGATTTCACTCTGTCCACCGCTCGTAGCCATGGCGAGGGATTGAACTCGGGATGCTGGGCTCGTAACGCAGCACACAAACCACAACACTAGCGCTCTGCTCAAATAAAGTTAAAATAAGGTAACACGAATGAAACATTACGGATTAAACAAATACTGGGATTAAAACACACACAAAACGTCGTGAGCGCAGTTTGGAGGGGACGACACATTGTTTCTCCCTCCACGCTGGCGAGCCTGGGGAAGACAGCAAAGAAAAATATTGTACTTAAAAAAATGGGACGGTGTTGACCTTAACATCTGAGAACTTTAACCTTGCCTAGGACTTCCACTCCCACCCCCCTGATGATGATCAGCAGTGGAACCAGTGGCAAGCTCATTGGAGCTGCACGCAAGCAGTAAATCGTCACAATTTCTTCCAGCGAGTGGGTGCGAAGGTTGACAGAGCATGGGAGGGGAGGGGGGGCGTTGAATGGTTGAGGTGGGAGGATGACTGAAGAGTGTGGTTGGAGAAAGTAGGGCTATGAGTTTTGGTCGTTTGGGACAAAAATAAAAAAAATCCCCCCAGTGCAAAACATGCTGTCAGGATGCCTTCGATAGTTCGAAGAAGCGCGTGGAATCTTACCTCATTAAACTTGTGGGTTCTCTCTGGTGGCTACGACATGGCAGGCATTTTCATGTGATGCTGTACACAACGTCTGATGACACAGAAGTTGACGTTTCTCTTTGTTGCAGCTTGTCATTTTTGTTACAAGCGAAAAAGTTATACTGTTAGCGTTTGATGACACGTAAGTTGATGTTTTTCTTTGTTGCAACTTGTAATTTTTGTTACGATCGAAAAAGTTATACCGTTAGCGCTTTGCACATACATACATACACGCACGCGCACACACACAGAGACCCTTGAGGTAAGGTAAAGCAATTAATGGAGTTTGACGTGATACCTAGAGTACAATATTATCTTTTAATGAATAGAGAAGATGCATTTTATTTGGGTTTTATAGTTTATTAATAATGCTGCTATTATTATTATTAACCTGCTGACTGCCATGATGGTGGAGCCCATCCTCTCTGCATGGTCGATAAAATAGATACCACTTTGTGGACAAGTCAGGAGTGCTTGTTCTGTTGGAGAGACTCACCTGTGCTGTAGAATTGAGCAATTTACACCACTGGCTCAGGGCTGTAAACAGGAGATTAGCACCACCTCAATGCTTTTAAATTGTTTGTGTTTTTTTCCTAGAATATAACAGTAATCTTCATGTCATGCATTCATGAAATCAACACACCGTGTGAAAACTCGGCTTGAGGAGGGTTCTGTATGGGGATTGTTTGAGTAATTAGTTTTCGAAGAGTTTTTTTTTTTTGACACGTGAGATGAAATTGGGAGGAAAATGCCGTGCAAATGATCGGAATAACGCTCAAAGGTTGTGACGAATGGGACTGTGATGCACACACGTCTCCTGGCTACCATGCAGCCACCACAAATGTGGATGTCTCACAAATCGTTGCCATCACATCGCTGGATCGCATACGGATGCGCCAGAGTACAATGGCTTCAAGGAGCTTCCTTTGCCACATTGCCTCAACAAAAACAATCACGCGAATGGGTAACGTTGACATTACCGCGCGCTTTGTTGCGCACCAGCAGGTGAGTTTCGTGAGCCCTAAAAACACGAGGGACATTTGCAAACAATCGCAAAATGTTGGGAGTGCACTGAAGAACTACAGATATGCTGATCTTGTAACCCAAGAGGGACAACAATCAGATAAAATATGCAGACACTCTGCACGTCCCAGCATCACGTTGTTCAATGTGAAATTCGTTGCCCGTGGCACACACAAAAACAGCATCTGCAAGCCCTGCTGAGACACGACTACCGCATCGTAATAACAAACAGCCATGGAAAAAATGTGCCAAAACCATGCCCATTGCGATCAGAGGATGCGAGATGAAAGGGCATTTGCTAAGGCGGAGAGACGATGGGTGTGCTGAGATTCTGGTGAGAAGCACTTTCCTGACCAGCTCAAAGGCTGCATTGAGCCCTCCCATTCTCGCTCGTGGCTATTTCCCAGCATCTCTCTTTACTTATTTACTAGCCGAGTTTCGCAACGGATGGTAAAGGTGTTGGTAAATCATACAAAGTTAGTCCGTGGGACTGCCGGACTCAATCTTAACCGTTTTTCATTGAACTCTCGATACATTGCGCACACTTAATCCATAGCAGAAAGCTGCATTGGTGGCTTCTCCAGCCAGCATGGATTAATTACACGATAAAAAATATTTGCCTTCACATATATGTGTTTGTATATATTTAGATATATTAGGGCATAGACATCGATACATTTCATCAGCAGCAGCTTAAGGTATCACGTCAAACTCTATGAATTGCTTTGGTTTAAGACTTCACCAGAATTTGCAGATATATGCTTACATGACTTTCACGTGTATGTGCAACGGTGGAGCAATGGTGCAGTGATTAACGCACCGGGACAAAAAACCCCACCAGACTGAACTGTTGAGCGATATATGAAGCGCTCCTAGGCACTCCCCCGAAATTATTACGTACACTCTACTGCTAAATGAAGGCTTCCCCACGCCCCGGGCGATGTTTGATGATCCCTCGACATGCTGGTGAGTGCACGTTTCTGGATTACAGGATAATCTGGCCAAAGGCCCAACGCAAAAGGGGGTCCCAAAATCAACCTATATTTTTGGTCACGTGGCGTTCTGTCCAAGGCCCCCAGCTCTGGCCCTCCAGGAAGATCTGGACAGCCCTGATGGGATACATAGATATTGGAGCATAGAAGCACAGTACAACTTTAGATTTGAAGCTTTCGTGACTGCAAGGATTCATACTGTTAGGTTTTTTTTGGTAAAGTCACGTAGGTAAAATAAAATTTAAAGTTAATAAAAATAATAATGGAAATAAAATAAAATAATAAATCACGACGTTTCGGAGGCAACACAAGTCTCCATCATCAGGTGGGACCGTCACAGCTAAAATTAGCCTTGATGCAGTAATTTTAGCTGTGACGGTCCCACCTGATGACGGAGACTTGTGTTGCCTCCGAAACGTCGTGAATTATTATTTTATTTTATTTCCATTATTACTTTTATTAACTTTTAATTTTATTTTTTACCTACGTGACTTTACCGAAAAAACCTAACAGTACAGTACTACTTTGTATAATAGCATACACGGTCGGAATTTCACTGAGAGACAGAGAGAAAGGAGCAGTTGGGGCAAGGAACAAATGCATAAACAAAGTCAGTGGGCTTGTGCAGGACACATTGCTGTGGAGATGGAACAATGATATCATCTCATGTGTATGAGGGAGCTATAGTGGCATTGCAGGACTGTGAGCGTTCGCAGTGTTGGGAGACTCTTAATCGGGCAATTGAATGGACACAGGCTGATGTCTTCAATTACATACACTTGAACGAACATAATCCTATGCGCATGTAAATACTTATACACACATCCACATATACACACGAGACAATGTCATATTTTATGATATGGAAAAGTTCACAATTATGGTCGAATGTTAGTGTCAGCTGAAAACTAAACATCATCCATATTTGAAAGAAAATAGACAAACCGCTGCAATTTTCTATCAATTTGTCTGTTTTTTGGGGGGATTTGTTTATGGAAAATTTGAAAGCAAAGCACTTTCCAGCAACACGTGAATTGGATATGTATAATGTTTGCATAATACACCAAGCCGTGCCCGTAGCTTTTTCAGACTTTCATTGCCATTCCCACCGAGATGCCAATACATTTCACGGACAGTGTTGAATGATTTGTGGGTCTGTAATTGAATTTTTTTTCTTAACATCTCGCAACCACGTTCGGTCCAAGGCCACGCAAACCCTATTTTTTTAACGTGATGCAATTTAGTTTTGCGATTCATCTGCTGAAATATTAAACAGTGACCCTCCTCTCTTTGTAGCTATGCGTGGCCTTTGCAGATATAAATATCCCAAGGATTCTTCGTTTGGGGTTTCTGTGTGCTTTGTTTTTGAGAACCTATTGCCGTTGTGC
The DNA here is from genome assembly GCF_964198595.1 of Lampetra fluviatilis. Classification (NCBI taxonomy): domain Eukaryota; kingdom Metazoa; phylum Chordata; class Hyperoartia; order Petromyzontiformes; family Petromyzontidae; genus Lampetra; species Lampetra fluviatilis. Next base: position 20,719,430 of record NC_136279.1, on the reverse strand, counting down.
GCTCAGATGCACAGTGTGTGTGTGTGCATTTGCATGAAATGTGCACGCGTCCACTCATTCGAGCCGCTTATCTCGCTCCAAAAAAAGGCCACAAATGTTAGAGCGTGACGAAATGTGCCGTATTGCACAACGACACAATGGGTGAATTGCAACTTTGTGGTTGAATTTTTTTTAAGCTAATTAAAAAATAAATACAAAAAGGTCGCGGTGATGGTCACGTGCAACATCAACAAAACGTGCCTTAGAACGTGGAGCTCGGTGGCAGTGACGCGTGGCATTGTTGTTGGAACGGCAGCAGCGGTGCAGTGCAAATATATCCGAGGACTATCAATGCATGCAACGGGGCTGGATCGTGACGGTACGAGAAACAATGCCATGTTTATTTTGCAGCAGCAAGGATGGGGGGGGGGGGGAGGTTAAAAAATTAAATACGTCAAATCTCCGCAAAAATACAATTATCGTACAAATTAAATCCGTTTACTTAAAGGTTATTTGATTTACGAAAATAATAATTTGCACTTCATGAAATCATCAATCAACACTGTTCGGGAGTTGCTTCCGTGCTTTTTGCGCAAATGAAGTGAAGTGCGTTCGCGCAAAGCCGTGGACTACTGTGGCGGGCGCCCGATGTGATGTCGATCTGTACCGCTTCGAGAACGCGTGAATATCTTTCTCATTGTCTCGCAAAATCAATCAAGGGATCAAGACCTTGCTCATACTCGCTTGCATGACTCACCCCTCCCCCCTCTCCCCAGCTATTTTCCTCCATTCTCTCTTCAAACTCGCAAAAAGCTGCCTCGTCTCTCGATCACCGGGACATTCCCATGCGAAATTAAGTTGCTTAGTTTCTTCCTGGCCAACAGCCTAATCCTTGCCGTCTATAATACAAAAAAAAACTAAGTCGACTGCTTAAATCCACATCGAAATGTTTCTCTCTCTCTCTCGAATTCACGCGATTATCTTACATTTTCTCCACGCCCTGCACTCGGATATCATTTGTATAACTCAACGTCTATTGCGTGTTCCCCCCCCCCCCCCGCTAATTCTTCACCTCAAAGCATGTTTATGCGTATGTGTTTTGAGCCATCTCCGGATATGTCGTGCGATGATGTATGCAATTAAATGTTGTTTCCGTGCTTATATGTACAACGGCATGCAATGTTTCGCACCAATTGCATCAAACACCATCTTCGCCATCTTCCGTGGATACATCCGCATGCTGCCTCTCCCCCTCCTCACACTCTCTGCTCCAGAAACCAAGCAAGGCCCTCTCGCAAATCCTCAGTCATCTTTTTTCTCAGTGGGAGGTTTGTCCCCTCTCTCCTTCCCCACACGTGGCCTGGAATTACCTCCCTGTGACCATCCACGCTGTCAACTTGTTCATAATCAGATATTTAATAAAAAAAAGAATGGCGCCCGATATGCCGAGGCACATCCGAACGCTTTACACTCGACAGAAGCGACATCACATCTCATTTCGAACGTTTAAAAGTGGCACTGCCAGTGTCCCTTATGGGGGGCGCACGTTTGACTCGGCACCGGGCATTCGTGGGCAGCGTTCTGCCAGTGAGGCAGCGGTGATTGCTCTGTGTGTGATCGCAATTGAGTAACTTGCCGGTCATTTTCCAATTTGACACATTTAGACCATGACGCCGGCAAACAATGTGCCCTACTCAATTCGATTCACGTCCCGGAATATTTGGCGTCCACTGTGAGGCAGACAGCGCGTGTCTTGTCCGGTTATTACACCCGCGGTCGAGTCAGCAGGTCGAGATTCCACCTGGACAAATGACGGTGCTCCACCAAACCGCAGAGAACTGCCGCTGCCGCCGCTGCCGCCGCTGCCGCCGCTGCGACGACTGCGGCTCTGAGAGACCGACCGCGCCGACGCCTCTCGCTCTGCCCACTGCACCGCGTGGGACCTCGCAGCGGGCGACCGGCTAGTGCTGGAATGTGCTCGCCCACTGGGATGACTTTTGACTTTAGTGGAAGGACACGAAGAAGAAGGAGGGAGGGAAGGAGGGAAGAGGAGGGAGGAGGAGGAATAACCAGGGCGGCCTGGCGGATTCGATCCTCTAACTCCTTTGATAAGCAGAAAATGCGCTACCGCTGGGGCTGCGTCACTGCCCTTGCACCTGTTCAGGTATCGGCTCAAGACAATTGTCGTCTTTGTCTATGGCTGACTGCATGCAAGAATGGAGCACAGAGCGTGGGGAATTGTCCGTGAAGCGTTTTGGCGACCTTCTCTCCTTTCTTTCACGTGAAAACGTGTGCACATTACAAGTGCACTTTTCACGAATGACAATTATTATTAGGAAACGTTGTTTTGTTATATGCTATGGAAGCTGAAATTGTAATACTGTATGTCGCATTTGTGTCTAGGCAGTTGCATGTCTGAAATACACATGTGCTGTGTTCAAGACGCACGGTTGCGATGTTCACAAATGATTTATTTCTTCATTTCTTTATATATATTTTATGAAAACGAGTTTATTTAAACTCACAAGCATTATTTTTCACTCCCTGGGTTGCGCTGCATGCCTTGGGTCCCCTCGGCTCATGGAGATGTAAGCATCACCATGTTCAATTTGTGAACATCCTTTGCCAACCGCGTGAGGCAAATTGCTGCGTATTTCCAGGCAGATGCAGCAGACCTTTGTAAGGAAACATCAGAGACAAGTTGGTACAATTAAAATGCAAATTCATTCCAACATAACAAACGGCTATGTGTTTACGTGTTATTCATATTTTTGTTATTTTAATTTTGCCTTCATTTAAAAATAAAATACTCGGAAAAAATTATCTGAGCACAAAGAAAATAAAAGGAAAAATTATCGACTGCCAGCCTGAGGCACACGAACAAATATTTAGTTCTATCTGGTCATGGCACATCGCAAAGAAAGTGAGAATGCCACCACACTAACTGCACGGCGCAACAGATGCTGGCATTTCTGCCTGAGTGGCTTCCTCATTCATTCTGCTGTCACCCTTCTGAAACCTTATTAGGCTTTTCGGTGGTGGGATGAATGGTGAGCGAGGCAGGTTTGAGGAATGAATAGGAAAATGTATGCCTGACAGATCCATCCCGGCCGCTGTGTGTAAGCGTAGACACAGGCGACCGTACATTGCTCCCCGTTCTCTCTTTGTTTTTTGTATGCCGCAAGTAGGCGGTTTCTCTTCGTCATGCCTGTTCGAGGGGAGCCGTGCGGTAGTGCCACAAAGGACGGCCATCTGCCAACGGGGCCCAGCCTTCCATTCAAACAAGGCCGAACATTCATTAGAATGAGAATAAAAATCAGCGGCCCAGAAGGTCCATCTTTTCATCGGAAGGTGTCGTTCCAATGGAGTCGTTTTTTTCTCTCTCGCTCTCTTCCGGTAGAACCTCTTTCCATCGTGACAAGCATAAAGTCACGCTTTTTACATTTGCTTATTATAGTTTACTTCGCTGGAAAACAAATTGGTCCGCTGCAAAAGAAAATGTCTGTGTCAAAGAATGGATCGCTTTTCCCCTTTTCCACGCAGGCGCTCCGTCACACATCCCAGCCACGGCGTCGTTCGCTCGCAGCAGACTCAGAGCAATTAATTAGCCCTCGCTACAAGGAGCAGCCAATTCGCCGTATGATAGAGGAATGTGACGGCAGTTGAGGTTGAAGGGTGAAGAAAGGAGGACGGGGAAAATAGCGCAAGGCGAGGGGGGGGTGGAAATGGAAAATAAAAATAAAAAACAAATACCAAGACGAAATTTTTCGAGTCATTGATGGCTGAAGAAAATGGCAGGCCTTGGCAACCGCGCACGAGAGATACAGGGGTGAAATAAAAAATAATAATACTTTAAACAAGCAATGTTTTTTGATGTCTCTCCTGATGAGACTGTCTCCATGAGTGGCGATAATTGACAGTGTGACACAGATTTGCCCAAAGTAAGACGAAATTGGTGCTGAAAAGAGTCAGGAGGTGGGGACGAGGGTATGTCAGCTTGTTTACTGCTCTTCATCGTTCTGACATTTTCACCTCCTTTCAGGCTTTTCCCGATTTCTACGGGATGACAATGTCTCAATCTGGACGGATGTACGACTCCAGTGAATGCTTTTTTTTTGCCTTGGCACCATTGGATTTATTTCTTCCCAAATTAAACGCGTTAGTCATAATATACCATTTACCAGGATATAATTTATGCAATAAAAATTAATTCTTCATGCATTTAAGAATCATAAACTATCAGGTAATAGCAGCAACATTAAATAGAAACTCCGCTTTAATTATGCTTATTTATCAGTGCCTAGATTGTAATGTCTTTGCCTAAGAAAATTGCATTGCCTTATGGGGTTTTTATTATATCTTTCAAGCAATAAACTGCTTAATAAAATGCGCACAGATATAGAAACTGCTTCTTTGAATTAAATGAAAATTATCAATTGATAATAACAACACATTTTTGATATGAAAAAATGTCCTTCCTGTATTATGTTTACTTAAATAGTCACAAAAGTAATAATAGCAAGTCGAATGGTTTTAAAATAAACGCACGGCGATGCTTGTGTACAATAATAAGAGTTGTCAATTTGTATACATTATTGTTCATTTAAGCCTCGTCATGTGTACAATACACCGTGACCTCGATCTAACAACAGCAGATTGATTGTGACCCCCATTCGCATGGGCTGCCTTCACTCAATGTAAATTGAGGCATGGTTGAAGAATGCATATGTGAAGGTATTTTCACAACTTAAATTTGGCCTTCAAGGCCTATTCTTTAGTTTTTTACTTTTAGTCATAGTTTGTTGTGACATTGAATCATGTTCATGAGCTTGCGATGATATAAATCGTTCTAAAACCCTCCGACATTTGAAATAGTATGAAATATGTTTTGACCTTATACGGTAATGGCGATATAAAATAGATGAAACTTGTTATGCTGAATACTCCTACATTCAACAATTAGCATAATCATCATTTTATATACACTTGTGGATGAAGGTCACCCTATACCATTGCCATCCCGTAAGGCCTTGTGATAACACAATGCAGCAGCCATCCTGTCATGTGCGTTCCCTCCTTTAATTGTAAATCCATCACTCGGCTCGCTTATTTGGTCATTATCCCTTCTCTCCTAGTGTCCATGTTTCTGATCCATAATTTTGTAGGTGGCAGTGTGGAAACGATAGAAGGTTTTTTTTCTGCAAGCACATCCAGTGTTTGCTTTTAATTATGAGGTTGAACAATCCCGCTCTTGATCACCCCTTTATTTTTTTTGTCTGGTTGGTCCCGTTCAAGCGTGAATACGATACAATATTATAAAGCACCTATCACGTATTTTTGTATTATCTTCTATGCATGCGTGTGCCAATGTGTTCAGCAGCTAAATTCCATAGTCGAGATCTGCTAGCCACCAGAATTCTTTAGAAGAGAGTTCATGTCAAAGCCAAGAGGTGCGATGCTTGGGTATTTTGATTTAGATTTTTGTATTTTTTTGTTATTTTATTAGAGACTTTGTCTTCCTTTATTGAATCGTAAAGCACCTGTCCAGTTGAGGTAATAACCCATTAAATTAATCTCTTCTGATATTAAGATTGAGATAAGTTGCCTCCCATTAAAAGTGACATTTTCTTTCAAGGAAAAAAACACCTTTGGAACATCGGAGAGGAGCAAACGGACTGACACTTGCTAAGCTACCTTTTCGTGTAATTGTTGTCAAACGCGCGTCATGCCGTCAATGACTGTGGCCCAAGGAGACAGCCTCATCACGACACATCAAAATACGTCGCTTTGTGCGCGGCCTCTCTTCAGTCACTACTGAGTCCATACCTCTACCTTCTAACTCTGATCACACTTAATGACGATAAAAAGGAAGCTCTTTAAGAAAGGCCACTGAAGACGAAGAAAAATAATAATAAGAAGAAAACAGACTGAGACGTTGGCCACAACATTCAAAGACCGTTACGGTCAGTCCACACATGGTGGTCGTGCCGGAAATGCAATGATTGCACAATATTTGGTTCAAAGAGATGCACGCATGGGAGGTTAAATATGTCCGTATTGCCTATGATCACATTTTCGTAAGATCTCAGAGGCTAATCAGGTTTGGGCCTAGAAGGGAGGCTGCCTGAAATGACCAGATGATTAAAGATTATCTCCCATTATTTCACAAATCCAATGTTTCAGAAATTGGCTGCTATCGTCACCGTGAATATGCTTGGTGAGGGCGTATCTGATTGCCTGACTCCACTTCTGTTCACGTTCTTCACGTCACCTTCGTGAGACTGTTCCCTTTCTTTGAATAGCTTTAATAATTATACTTATTTCTTATTATTAAGTGACTGTTTTGTGAGAGCTTAAATGAATGCATACATTTCACGTAAATGAAATGCCTTTTTACGGCCTATAAAAAGCTCGGCATATTCGTGCTTGCCTTTTCATAGACTACAAAGGTTAGGCATAAAAGTGTTTCCTATTCATATATTCCATTTCATACAGCAAGGCCTAAATAAAAAATATTTGGAAATTATGGAAATCAGTTCTAAGGAAAGCACAGCTGCACTAAGATTGCATGCAGAAAGTAACACAGCACATATCACAAGAGGCATCAGGCAAGGTTATACAACGAACATTCTGTTCAAAAACATAATTTCACAAACATAAAAGGGAGAAAAAAATTTAAGCTTGTCAGATTTTCTAATCTTCTTCTCATTCGTGTGGCTGATGTTGATGTAAAGCAACAACTCTCATTTTACATCGAGGTGGTTGAGGCAGATAATTGCCTCCGGACAAGCGGAGCGTATTGCTGTGACGATGCCTCCTTCGTATTTGTGATTCAGGCATTGAGGCGTTATATGGTCCACGGTCTGCTCTGAGTGACCACGGTCGCACAATGTCTAGAGATATTTAACTTGTTTTTTTTACATTTGTGGTTTGTGCACATGTGGTTTAGGGACGCTGTATATGACATAGTTATTATCACAAGGAATGGGAATTAACTGCAAGACAATTATATACAAATGGATGAATCAAGGCTGCAAAGTTGGGCCCAAGATATGTTTGAAAAATAAAAGTAATTTACAAGTTAACTCAGGAAATGAAGATATCTGATGGAAGGACACAATTGAAACACACATCAAGGTATTCATATCTAGGAGTATCATTGAAGGTGGTCCAGAATCAAAACAATTCAAAGTAGTATACCAATGTGCCAATTTGAGTGTTTTTTTTTATACATGTGTTACCTGCTATGACATATGGCTACTATGAAATATAATTCACAAACATGGACATTAACAAATTAAATGGAACAAAAGCTGAAAAGTGTGCATGGTGATGTCCAAAATCGGAATCATACTGAGGGACAGAAAGAGGAGTACACGGATCGGAGGACACACGTAGAGTTATCGTGAAAGTGGGTTTGGGCAGAACGTGTTGCGAGAAGAGATGACGTTGGAGACTTATGGCAGAAACCAAAGAAGAGAACATACCCAAGAGGATGACCACTGTGGAGTTGGCGAGATGTTAACTCCCTCGCCTGTTATACAGGAGGTCGTGAGTTCGGTCCTGGCCATGACGCCCCTGTATATTTGAATTGTTAGGTTTTTTCGGTAAAGTCACGTAGGTAAAAAATTAAAATTAATTAAAGTAAAATAAAAATAAAATCACGACGTTTCGGAGGCAACACAAGCCTCCGTCTTCAGGTGAAACCGCCACAGCACGATAGCTGTATCAAGTAAGATACAGCTATCGTGCTGTGACGGTTCTATCGTGCTGTGACGGTTCCACCTGAAGACGGAGGCTTGTGTTGCCTCCGAAACGTCGTGATTTTTATTTTATTTTTATTTTACTTTTATTAATTTTAATTTTTTACCTACGTGACTTTACCGAAAAAACTTAAGAATATGAATCCTTGCAGTCACGAAAGCCTCAAATCTAGAATGTATATTTGAAGTTTGCATGTTCTCCCTGTGGTCACGTGGATTTTTCTTCGAGTCCTCCACATCTAGAATGAACATGCATTTAGAGTGTTTGGCTGCTCTAACTTTTACGTGATAAACAATTTCGTTGAGCTATCATTTGTGACTATGCCACTTCTGTAAAAAAAAGAGCTATAGAGTTCAGTGGGCCTTACCTGGTAGAATACAAATTGTTTAGTTTAGATATCAGCTGATGCGCAAAAGCGAAAATGAGAAATTATGGTGAGTTTGGAGAAGTGTTCATTCAGGCGTGGATTGATCATGGCTGCTGATGATGTTGATGTTCATATCAATATGCCCGCATGTTTCCGCAGGTCCGTGCACATGCCTTGCCGACCCGTCTGTGTCACTGTGCTTGCCTCTCTGGACTACAATCGCTGCTATGCACTGTGAGAACATTTGCTGCAAATGTTAAATTATGCCAATTATTCACTCGTACGCTAATTGTGCTGTTCAAAAAAAGATTAAACTATTAATTTATTAAAACTAACTCTTGCTGTTTTTGTAATTAGTGCTTGTGAGGTTAGAACCATTATTCCTACAGAGTTTTTATATTTAAAAAAATGTATTTCGACATAGTGATAAAACTATGGGTTGCTAATGTTTGCAGTTTTTATAGCAGGCATATTTAACATGGGGAGTGTTGCGTCTGCACGGTGATTATCACTCTGCTCTATGAACCAACCGACCTGAATTCAATTCCCAGCCACGGCTAACATCTGCAGATATTGATATATAAACCCTGCCCTGAATGATTCTCACGTTCACCAACTCACTCGCTCAAGATGTATTTTTTTGTATTATATTTAGCATTACTTGGCTTAGCTTCAGCAGTATGCAGTCATTTTCATCATCAGCCATGTTCTATCTACTACTAGATGAAGGCCTCCCCATATTCGCACTGTGTTTAAGGGTCCTACAATACCACAACTCACCTCTCATCTCACTCAATCTACATTATGATCACTGGCAGAGCTAGTGGGGGGTGGGGTGGCACGTGCACCCCCCCCCCCAATGATCCTATCAAAATCCCTGATTTCGATCGGATCATTGGGGTTTATTAGTAATAAATCGGCATTTTGCGACCCCCACTGCCACTGTGTAGCATTTTATTACGTGCCAGGGATTCTATGAGATGATAGGACAATAGTCTGAGTCTATAATTGGCAATAAGTAACGGCAAAGCAGTTATAAGTTACTCACATAATTGTGCGCAAGTTGCGTATACAGCACACGACTTCCCTGAAAGCATTCACCTTCAGCGAGCGCGATGTCAATCACACAACGCGGTTCGAATTCGACTCTCGATCGATGGCTGTGCCATCGCCACACATGCGTCGAATAAAAAGCAAGGGACAAGTCCTTACTTACTAACAACTCTTATTTTTCATTGCTGGAGGGGTTGCCCACCCCTACCTGAAAATCCTGGCTCCGCCATTGATGATGATCATCCTCACCATTGGAACCTCCTTTGCCAGTAGCAAAATATGATAATTGGTTTTGCTACTGGCAAAGAAGGTTCCAATGGTGTAAATGATTATCCGAGCTCTCATACTCTGATGGTGCATTGTCTTTGAGTTGTGCACCTTTTGGCGTCATCTGGTCCAACACCATGTGAGACTAGGCTCTAAGAAAAGCTGTCTCTGGTGTGGACCAATCCATTTCAAGGACAGTGCATACATTATCAGAGTTGTTATTTTTGTTTACATTCCAACCGCAGGTATTGTGGTCACTGCAAACATGACTCCTTGTAAAAAAAGGCGTCAGTTTTGTTGCCAGATAAAAGGGTAAAAAAAAACAATTATCATTATGATCATCCTCTTGGGCATGTTGATGGCTTTGGCTTTCATTCAATTGTCAGTCCTGACCATCGATTATCATCATTCGAATGACATGTCTTGTTTTTAGAGGTTGATGCAGTTTCTTCGTTTGCTTATGTGCCCCCTTTGACTTTGGAAATGAATAAATTAAGTGGAATTGTGAGCATCCGTGCTTAACGAGTCAAAAAAAAGTGCTCGACTGATACATTTCACACGTCGGGTTTTTTTTGGCGATCTCATCTGCAAGGGGAAACACATATTTTCGTTAACACAAAGCAGTGCACATTGTATATGCATGCTTGCAGCCTGCAAATCCATCAAATGGTTGGCAAGATACTCAATGACATTGAAATTCCATTCAGATATCCTGGCTGGCAGTAATATTAAAATGAAACGGTTGACTGTGACAAAACCTGTGAGATGAGGCTCATCAAGAGGGCGTGAGCTCACCGTGTCTGCATGGCTCCTTTTTGTGCTTCGTTTATTGTCCTTCCTCCCCCCTCACCTCCGATTAGCATGGTCGCATGTGGACGGTGCGAAAGAAGCTCAACATGCAGTCCACACACACATGGCACACACGTGACATCTGGGTGACCCATTCTTAGGATTCAGTGGAGATGCTCCAGGCTCCGAGAAAGAAACTAAGACCGCTCTTAATGAGAAGAGGGACAAACCATGTGGTGCACATGCCGGATAATGTATCTCGTCACAATTAAGGAGCACAGATGCTTTTCAATGCGTGCAGAGCCGAGGATGATGGTGACAGCATAAGAGTTCTCTACCTCTGAGGCACAATACAACCAGGACATATCATGGAAAGAAGAAGACACATTTTTCGCAATACTGTAATAGGGGAGATTTACCTGTAAATGCATTGTCCTGAGTAGTGTATTTTTGTTTGCTAGACTGACAACAGCAACAACAGAAAACAGATTTCGCAGCACAGCTAACTCAACAAGGTGACGATCCTTGGAAAACCAGAGCGGTTGGAAATCCAGTTTAAGGATGCGTGGTGCAGGTTCTTACAGATAAATGGTGTTGCCAGAGTTGAAGGTGGCTACAAAGTGCTGCTTTACCTGGAAAGTAATGCACACCCAGCAGCGTAATTTTCTTAAGGCCCGATATCAAATTTTAAATTGCGTTTTTTTTATATAATCCGCGTTAACATACATATATTTTCCCCAGCACAATTCAAATGCTGCACTGTGCCCAAAACACACCGCCCATATCTGCAGTTTATTTCACGTGACATTTCACTGCATGTATGGTTAGACTAACGTGAATCTCGCATACAAAACGTATATGTTGAGCGGCGAATAACAAATTCAAACAATTGTAATCTCACACACACACCGTACCAGGGTTATTCATACATAAACATATAATCTTGGTTCTTTCGGTAAAGTCACGTAGAAGAGAAATAATAAAATAATACAAATAAAACAATAAAATTTTCTTGCTGTGGTGTTCACACCGGATGATGATTGCTTGTGTTGCAATCGAAACGTCGTGAGAATTGTATTGTTTTATTTTTATTATTTTATTATTTCCCTTCTACGTGACTTTACCGAAAGAACCAAGAACATGAATCCCTGCAGTCACGAAAGCTTTAAATCGAAACATAAACAAATACATAATCTCACGAGGAGCAATACGTTATTCCGCCTTATAGAAATGTTACGAAATTATATTTACGTGTGAGAATTTGTGATCCTCATTCCTGTAGAGTGCAGTAATTCACGAAGCCAAGTCACAATATCCATTCAAGAAATGTATCACATTATTTTAATGCCAAAACAATAACATTAAACAAAGTTCTGAAGACGTTATCAGCTTTTGATAATCCGTATCGATATTATTATTTTTATGATTTGTGTATATGCTTCCTTTGGTTTGGCAATGAATCTCAGCTGCAAATGAATACGAGCAAAGGCGACTGAAAGATGTATAATCTTTAGGTTCTTTCGGTAAAGTCACGTAGGTCGAAACAAGAATAGATCACGACGTTTCGATCGCCACACAAGCAATCGTCCTCAGGTGGGAGAGAGAAAACAGGCTGCTGAAACAACTTCTTATATATAGAGAGAGCCGGGAGGGGGGGGCCGCATCGGGCAAGAGGGTGGGGGACTAGAGATTGTGCCTGAGTGAGTGGGAAATCCAAAGATTGGAACCGAGATAGGGGGGGGGGGTGACGGCCATTGCATTGTGAGAGATGAGCAATGTCAATGTAAACGAACCAACGCAATGGCGGCTGAGCCAGTGAGACATCCAGCTCGCCAGAAAAACAAGGGGACCAACAGAGGGACAAACCACATCGATGGGAGGAGAGACACACACAGAGAGAGAGAGACACACACAGACAGACAAAGACAAAGATCCCCTGTATAGCCTTAACAGACTGTCGGGGCAATTGCTGTTAGCGAGCACCTATGAAGGCCAGAACGGCACACGAGGGGGTGGGTGGCCAGCACCACGCCCGACCGCCTTTGTCTCCCCAGTGACAAAGAGAGAGAGACACACACAACAACATCACAGCCAGTTGTAGTCTGCTAAAAAAAACGAGAGCCACCGCCACATCGAGAGAAAGGGGCAACGTTGGCTTTGTTAGTGCGACATTTAACACGTTAATGTAAATACATTTAACTTGGTAATGTAAATTGGTAATGTAACTCAGGTAGGATGGAAACATCAACAACCAGTTAAAGCTTTACCTGGTTAATAACGTCCTTCCAATGATTGCTCAATTTGTACCCATCTTTTGGGTTGAAGTTATGTCTGTGTTTCTATATCTGGATGTCTTCGTGAACACATCTTTGATGGTAGCCCGAAGGTTTTCAGAATGCCTTGGTCTCGAAAAAAAGCAATGTGGTGTGAGCCCACTGCGTTCAAGCAGTGATCAGCCACGGCAGAGGTATTGGTTCTGCCGTGTTTCAAATCTGCCTTGTGTTCGCGAACACGGTCCGAGACATGTCGTTTCGTTTCAAATGCGGATGTCTGGATTCCAGCAGTCACGAAAGCTTCAAATCAAGATTGAAAGCAATATCTCACAAATCTCTCTTTCACACCTGTCAGTGTGTTTTTTTCATGTAATTTTCTCGAAAAAAATAGTTTTGGTTCACCCAAAGCAGCAGTGCACATTAGCTAGGTACACTGCACCTTGCAAATCTGCACAGTAAAACAACAAAGTAGAGCATAAAAAGTGACAGATTATAGGGTTAATCAGTGTATGCACAGCGCTTGATGTTGTTGCCGTTTGCGCGCACACACACACACTATGGCGCATCCGATTAGCACGGTTGACGACGTACGGTGCGAAAGAAGTTCAACACACACACTTATTCTTCTGTCGTACGGCTGATGTTGATGCTGAGCAACAACTGCAATTTCACATTCAGCTGGTCAAGCCAGATAACCGCGTCAGGAGCAGCGGTGTGAATCATCGCTGTGATGTCTCCTTCGTATTTGTGGATCGGGCCATTGCGTCGTTATCGTTATACGTTGTGCGGTCTGTTCTCGATGACCACAGCCGCACACTGGAGAGAGTTTTTAATTTTCCATTTGCGCATCAGATATCCGCATTTGACATGGTTTCGGATGCGATTTAGGGTGGACCATGAGCTTCGTGGGAGATCAAACCCAGAAATTTACACACACGTGCGATTCCGGTCACAAAATCGACGTTGTTGGCTTTGTCCCCATCTCCTTGGCCCCTGATGTTGCCACATATTGGGTAAAAAAATCGCTATTTGGCCAGAAAAGGTCAAAAGAATACCGTGCCCTTCGCCAACCTTATTTATTCACTTTTCTGCTTCCATCATCATCATCATGGTCATCATCTCTATTTATCGCTGGAAATTAAAATGCCCTCTACGTGACACACGGGTGTGAGGAATAACCTTGATTGTTGGATTTCCACCCAACCCACCCCACCCCCCACCACAACGTGCCCTCGTTTTCAGCGTTGCCCCGTTTGGCTTCACACAGATGCAATCGTCGTGATTGTGGGGGGACAGAAGCCGCGTGCGCTGTGGATATGGCCCGCGCTAATGGCTCAAATTTGTCAAGCGTTAAGCTCAATATGTACGCGTTAGCTAGACGGTCCCCCCCCCCAACCTCTTCTTTTTTTTAACAACGTAATTGCTGATTCCTCCAGTATTTTGACGCCGTCTCGATATCGCTCCGTGGATGGCTCGGCGCGCTCTGCATAAAAATCAATAATAAAAACAAACTTAGAGGTTTGCTGCGACAACGTCAACACCACACGCAATTTTGTTTTTGAGCCGTACACTTTTAAGCAACATTAAGTTGCGCGTCGATATCCACGCGTCGAGCGCGCGCGGCTCGTGATTGCTTTCCCACCTCGCCTCCCGTCGTCCCCGCCTGACGACTTTCATTTAATCGCCGCTTGACCTGGGCCCCTTTGCCTGACAGACCCCCCCCCCGTGCCGGATTATTCTAGTAGCAAAAGTAGCTACATATGTAGCTACTGGCCCCGCACTTTCAAGGGCCCCGCGCTAAATGCTTTCAAGCTATCAATTCCGGTTCAGTGATTCTGCACTTGCTCTATTACTATAGTACTATACTGCCTTCAACTTTTATGAACGACTGGGTGTTTAAGGTGAGCGATTTGTCGTTTTATCTGTCTGTGTATTAAATGAAAAAATGCATCACTTGACTATGCAAGTAAAAAATGTGTGTGTTTTAATATTTACATTTTTTATTTAGGACCCCTTTTTTACATATGCTACAGGCCCTGCACTAGCTTAATCCGGCACTGCCCCCCCCCATCCCTTCCAGGACCAGCAGCACCTTCGGTTGTTGCCGCTCCTTAAGTCCCCACCTCCCAGAGGTCGCAACCGGGTACCCGATACCCGTACCCTACCCGATACCCGGCCGGGTACGGGTAGCCGGGTATCGGGTAGGGTACGGGTACCCGTTTGCGACCCTGGTGCGGCCGGGTACGTTTACGGGTAAGGAATCAAAACCCGTTTGCGACCTCTGCCACCTCCCCCCACTGGTGTCCTTCTGCCCTGCCGTAGGAAAGTACAAAAGGAAACAGCTGCGTGGCCAATCGCACCGCTCTTGCTTGTCCTGTCTGATTTGCCCGGTTGCCAAAGGGGGGGGGGGGTGGGACGGGGTGGGCTACTTCTGTGCGACTCGGGTCTCCGTAGCACTCGTGCCGATGACGTACACCATCGAGGCCACCCGATCCCTCACAATAAAAACGGACGGCCAATTCCACGCCGTGGCCCGCCGGTGGTTTGCATTAATGAACTGACAACTGCTGAAAAGAGCAATTCCCCATCTCCTGGCACGTTTACAATGTCTAGTGGACTTTTTTTTTATTTTTACGCGAGGGCACTTGGCACTTGGTGAAGAAAGAGCATGTCCTAAGCTGACCTGAGCTGCCGGTAACACGTTGAAAGTTATTTTGTTTTAAGAGGTGCAGTAATGTGCTTGTTTTCTCGCGTTTTGAACAATGCCGGGTGTGTTTTTTTTATTGTTGCCTCTATTCAGTAGGAAAGTATTTTTCAGATCCATTTTCCCGAAATTCAATTCCACTCCACTATTGCGTCTACGGATCATTGCACTTTGGTATTGCATCTTCATTAGAGACTGCACCGTTGCAGTTCTATCGCCAAAAGCAGTAAATCTGCCCAGTTTGTCACGTTTCGCTATGCTGGATCCTCATCCAGACCCAGGATGATTGCAAACAGGATTCAGTGGAGGGTTCCCCCCTCTCCCCACTCTCCCTCCCTCCCTCAGGGGTTGGAGCACGGGGGCTCGACATTGCAATCTGTGGGTGTGCGTGCAAGGGGGGGGGGCAGTGGTTGCATTGAATGGATGATCTTGGGATGTGAGTAACCAGGAAACTCGTACTTATCCCTCACATAGGCAGGGGGAGCGAACGCAACGTTTTGCATGCCTGACAGAGAGCACCGCCGACAGCCATCCCACTGTGCACCTTGTTTGTAACACTCCGCTAAAATGCAACGCAACGGGGAGTTCCACTCTGACTTCAGAGCAAGCGTGTCTTGCAACTCGTGTATTTGTACACCCCATATGTGGGTGAGTCTGCGTCCTTGTGTGTGTAGCAAGGTGTTGGTGGTGGTCGGGAGGAGATGGGGTAATGACCCTAACTCTTCCATGCTTCAACACATTTTTTTGTGATTCAGTCACGATTTCGATTGCAGGACAGATTCTGCTTTTTTGTTTTGTTCGCGGTCATGGTGAATGCAACTGCTTCTAGTGGCCTGAATGGGCACGCGAAGCTGTTGAATAACACACATATCTAAAAACATTGAGTCTCCATCCACATTGCAATTCGATGTATCACGAGCTTAAAAATTGATGTCATATTCATGAATGCCACGCAAATCCTTTTACCCAGAGTGTTTCGGTCGCTTCCACATGCCCCTTGCAGGTTTAGCTTGCCCGCGGAGAGGGGATCAAATGTGTGCACGTGGGTCTAGAGGTGAGCTGGATTGATGTGATGTGAGAGGGCTTCGGATGCAGTGGATTTGTGCATGGCTTCCACCAGTGGGGTGTCAGGACCCGGCATATATCGAGAAAGCTGGTGAATGATGACAACAAGCAGCTGGTGTTGTCTGCCCTTCTGTAACCGGTAGGAGCAGCAACGCTCACGGCGCTGAGCAGAACATCAGGCAGTTCAAAGATAGCAACTGAGAAGTGTGAGGAGCTGTTTTGGCGTAATTACCAGTCTCGCCTTCCTGGAACGCATGATTTCTTGTCACGGAGCTTTCACCGAATTGCATTTGCCGAACAGAACCTGTGAATGGAGCTGCGGTCACTGGCACTTGCTGGTGAATTGAGGCTATTGTTGTCGAGTGTGTATCTGGGAAACTTGGAAGTGGTGGTTCGTCATCATACATGTCTCAGAGTTGTCAGTCTGTTTGCTGGATTAAGGCCCCCTCGCCCGTCACGCTGATTGGTGCGATTTGGTGAAGAGGGCAGAACAGGATCGGTTTAGATTTCACTCCTCAACTCGTGTTAGCCAAGGCTGGGAATCAAACCATTGTGCCACGACAGTTTGCTGTGGATCTTCGCAGAGTGCACTTTACTGCAATCCGAAAGGATCACTTTCAAATTCTCATTACACACATCGCTTGCAAGCGGTGCGGGTGCAGTCGTTGTTGGCCGGGGCCATTACTTAAGTTAACGAAACCTAAAACGTGTGCATGTGTACTCTTGTGGTGCTTTAGTTCCCAGCCCTGGGCTGGGAGCAGGTTTGGAATGTTGTCTTTACATGGCCATTGGAAATCAAACCTGGGCCGTGCTGGGCTGTACAGTACTTGGTATGGGCACAGCACGGCACATTTCTTGTCCCAACGCTGCATGGTCACGTGGCTCCGAAGACTTGGCTCCTTCTCATTCATCCCCCTCCATCACCTCCCCTCCCTCTGCGGCTAGAGGGGAGGTAACAATATATATATTTTTAGAAATAACATTTAATGCACGCTTGGGGTGGGCGATGCTGTCCAAAGCTAAAATCTATAATGTTTCCATTGTCACAGGATGCATCACTCTTCCGTGTTTGACCCTTTGCAGACTTCACCGCCGTTTCTTGCCGGTGTCTCTGGTGCAGGACCCGCTTACGAGAGCTGGCGCAGAGGAGCCAAGCCAGGCAAGTCTGGTATTAAGGGCGATTGTTGGAATTATAGCTGAGCTTCACCTGTCTGCTTCACACACCAGGTCAGCTCGGCTTCAAAATAGTTGTGGGAACAATTGCAAAATACGCCGCCGTTTCCTGTGTTGCGCTGTCTGTAACTATGTTGTTGTATGTATGTTGACCTTTTGCACCGTATGTTGCCAACGCTGCTAATCGGAGGTGCTTACAAATTGCTAATCGAACGTTCTTACCAGTTGCAACCTGTACCTAGAGTGTAAGCTTAACAAGGGGGGGGGGTGCAGTTGTGTGCTGCAGCACAAGTTCAATATTCAAAAAGTATAAGTGTGCACGGTGTTTTGGCTGCTTGTGATAGTGTCAGGCATGGTTAGGATTTTCTATGTGCATGGTGAACAGCTGAGGCTTTTGTGGCTTACAATTTATGGCAAAGCTGTTTATATGGAATCAAACCACCTCTACGGGGAGGATTTCCACACAACTCTGACATGACTTCAACCGAGAAGATGGATGCAAAATTTTGCAATCTTTGGAAGGACGTTGATCAACCAGGTAAAGTGTTAACTGTTGTGTTTGCCGACTCTCTGAGTTGCATTACATTTCTAAGTTTGCTAAGTTAATATTCTTGGTTCTTTCGGTAAAGTCACGTAGAAGGGAAACAATAAAATAATAATAAAAATATAAAACAATAAAATTATCACGACGTTTCTATTGCAACGCAAGCAATCATCATCAGGTGTGAAAACCACGGCAAGACTTTTTTTAAAAAGTGGCGGTTTTTTTCGTTAAAAAAAACGCCACTTCTGTAAATTTCACCTCCACCCTCTCGCCCGTTACGGCAGCCCCCTCCCCTCCCAACCTCGTTTTAGCCGAGGTCACCCCCACCCTCTCGACATTTACTTGCAAACTCCATCCCTAGTGCCGCCCACTTACTAATGGGTTGTACCCACCACAAACGTATATAACCTTTGGTTGTGCAGTAGCTCTCTCGCTACATTTCCTCCTGCCTCAACAGTCCGCCTGCTGTATTGTTTCACCTGAAGACGTTGGCTTGTGTTGCGATCGAAACGTCGTGATCTATTTGTTATTTTTCTATCTCCGTGACTTTACCGAAAGAACCAAAGAGTATACTGTTTATATGGCTTTGCATTTCCAAATTACACCTCTGGTAACTCTATGGGTCATTACCTAAGCATGCCACCTTATGTAAAGCATGGTAAGGGGCCACGTGTTTTCTCTCACACAAAAAAGCCAAGCCGTTGTGTACCCAAGGTGTACCCTATTGTCAGATATAATATTTGTCCACAGTTTAATTTTTTATTTGTATTTATGATTGTCCGTTTCTTCTGTAAAAGCTCAGTTTTTGTCTGCTTTGGTTTTCAGATTTTGTTCGGTTGATCTATTGGCGTATCAAGAATACGTTTTGCTAATGCATAGTAATCAGGTGGAGATTGAGCCCTTTGAAAATATATTCGACAAACAAGGGGGAGCATTCAGATAATCCAAATGATGAGAAAATCAATCGCAACAGGGGGATGCGTGGAGGCTGGGAATTAATAGCTTTCATATCACATCATGCCTTGCACGCATGTCACGTGACCACCACATTGTAACTACAATTATCTCAGTGTTGTTAAGTCACAAGCTCGTCTGGGTCGGTGACCTAAACAATCACGATAATAATACGACTATCCCAGTGTTGTTCATTTCAAGGCCCGTGGGCCACTGGCGGCCCCTGGTGGCCTTTAGTGCGGCCCCTGTCGTGCGGCCCCCGACAAAACACAAATTTTAAAACACCCCAAACGGCGTGCTGTCAAACCCAATGGTTTCAACTGTGTGGCGGCCCTCACACTAATGTCTTATCGGCGAAAGTGGGCCCCCTCCAAACATCAGTGAGTGAAGAACATTGGAATACACGTTCGGCTGTGTGGATTTCGTTGCTTAGACGAAGCTGTATGTATGTTGACCTTTTTTCGCACCGCACATAGCCAACCGTGCTCATCGGAGATGCGGGGGAAGGACAACAAACTAAACACGAAAAGCAGTTCTAAAGAAATCGGCTTTCAATTCAGATTTAAAATCAGAATCAGAAATCAGAATCAGCAAGGGTTTTATTCGCCATGAAAGTTCGCACAGACAAGGAATTTACTTTGGCAGGAAGGTGCATACATTCAACATATAGGAATCTTAATTATAAAATAAGTGGTTTACAAGTGCATAGATCTAGTGGCTTTCTAATACCGGAAGGAAGAGCGTTCCAGACGGCCGTAGAATCGCATTTGAAAGGCTGAGAGCATTGCGCATGCAATGTGGCCTCACATCATTCGGGATGACCGCTGCAAAGTATGATCTTGATTTCTGATTGTGATGTGCTGATCTTTAAAGGTGTATTGAGAAATTTTTATTCTGCTACAGATGCTCCTGCTGTTATGGAGTGACTGATGCAGCCAGCTATGGCTGCGGGGTTTGGTCGTACATGTTATGGATATCGTTTGTTGTTGGATTTGAATCACAGTTCCTATGATCACTGTTACATTGTTTTTGTGGCTTTATTTTGGTGATGTGGAGGACGATTGGGTCTGGCCATGTTTGTTTGTTGTAGTACAAAGTTGGCCTGATAACTTGAATCTACATTGTCTTATGGTTGTTATTGTTTGACTTGCACCCCACTGGGATTTTTGCACACAGCGTTGAAATGCGGTGTTTTATCTGGAAGACTTTGCTGTTTTTTCCAGGATTTTTTTTATGTTGTGTGTAGTCACTTTAAGATGTTTTTTGTTCATGTTTTTGTTTTGTTGCGGTTGCACCCGAGTCAAGAGCCGCATGGCTCACAGGGTTATACCTAATAAATGAAACTGAAACATGACACGCATATCATGCAATGGAAGTCATGCCCACCTGCGTGTGTTGTTAAATGAACGCATTCAGATGTATAGACTTGAAAGGGCATTAATACATATCTGACGGCAGTAATTCCCTCCCAGTGTAACATCCATGTTTATTTGTTCAGTTATGCATGCTTGTATAATGTCAAACGCATATTAATAATATTCGGTTTTTATGCATAATTTTTATGTTTAATTTGTCACATTCACGTGAAGTATTATGAACGTGCTGTCAGTTCTAATTCATAACATTTCTCGTTTAAGATGATTTTGCTGGTGTACATTACCACATGATAAGCCACTTCGTTGAGCTATCACTTGTGGCCAGTTCGCTTCTGAAAAATTGGCGAATAGTTCAGTTGGCTTTAGCTGGTAAGATAAAAAGTTTAATTTTTTATTTGTATTTATTTCAAGTGACTTGCTTATCTTTCCTATACTTTGCACACCTATCGTCTTTTTTGTATTGTTTCTTGTTGTAACGTTCTGACCCCGTGCCCCTATTGGACATCTGTGAAAAAGAGCTTAATAGCTCATCGGATTCCTCCAAAAAAAGATTGGGGTTTTTTTCCCGTTTGGAACACACGTAGAAAAAAAAGCTCAGTTTATATAAACTATTTAAAAACGTACTCTTTGTTTTTTTCGGTAAAGTCACGTAGGTAAAAAATAAAATAAAATAAAACAACTCAATTAAATCACGACGTTTCGGGCGCAACTCAAGCGTCCTTCTTCAGGTGGGGACAATGTAGCGAAAAACCAAGGAGTATGAATCCTTGCAGTCACGAAAGCTTCAAATCTAGAATTTTTTTAAAACGTTTTTATTTTACCAAGTAAGGCCCACTAAGCTGTTTAGCGACCTGGCCACAGGTGATTGCTCAACGACGTGGCTTATCATCACGTGGAAATTGAAAGCAACCAAATTATAATCGAAATGCATGTTTCTAAATGTGGAGGGAAAACACCGGGGGGAACCGGAGAAAAAAAAATCCACGGGGAAAAAACATGCAAACTCCAAATATGCAACATGCGTCAGAGTTGAGATCGAACCCACGCACACCTGTAGACCAGGCGAGGTAATTAATAACTCGCCACCGCACGTGTGTACGTACGTATCCATGCACGATGCTCGCAAATTGCGTGTCGTACAACTTGCACGAATCTGCTTTAATTGATGTGCGAGACGACGCGGCGGGATGAAAAATCCGCATCTAATTGCTAAGTGTTAGTGTTTTCTGCAGGCAGGAGCAGCTGTGTTGATGCTGAGAATTGACGCCTTCTTTTGATGTTCACAAGTTTCCCTTTTATGTGATGCTTGGGGATGCTCGCTGGGTTAAAAGAGCAACGCGTTTTTGCCAAAACTGCACGACGGCAAAAGCAGAACTTCTGTGCAAACATTCAAATCGCTCACCTCAAACACTCGACGTTGCTTTGCCGCTTGCTTTTTTTTAAAAAATATTTTTACCATTTTATTTCAAGTCAGTCTGCTCTGTGTTTATTAATGAGTTAAGTTTGCCGCCGCGAGTAACTTCGCTGGATTTTTTTTGGCAGTGGCAGTGAGCGCAGCATGAGACCAGACTTGAGGAATGGAATGGAGTGTGGATTCTACAGCAGCTTCAACGCCCACACGCACTCCCGGTTACCACCATCCTCCTCCTGCTGCTGCTGCTGTGCTGATCGAGGTGAGACAGAGAGAGGTCCTAATTGGACCATTCCTGTCTCGTCTCTGCTCGGATCTGCTGCCAGAGCAGTGGGTCTTCTGAACCTTTAGTTGGGAGGCACACGCAGCCGCTATTACATTTCTCTCCATGCATTCTGGTAAGGCATCCGCATTAAAAAAGTATCCGTTTGCACTTAATAGACCGTTTCTTACCCTTTATCGTGACTCAAATGTTACACAAAATTGCACTTTTGATTATCTCGCTGATATTCACTTTGTAGAATGCCGTGCCATATTCGTTTTTTATGTCCACGTTACACTGGGACTTTGAACCTATTTTTTCCGTTTAGTTATTGCAGCCATATATAACAAATGTATAGGTGGGCAATACATCACGCTGTTGTAAACATATTGAATTCTTGAATAACCCCCCCCCGATGCAATGATACATTTCTTTCACATTTAAGCGGCATACATGATTACTTACTAATGTACTCCACCATTCACTTCCCTATGCAAGGCTTACTGTGTTCAGAACAAGGACACATCGTTACAAGTGTGCGTAGCCGAAGTACTGTGCGAGCCTTTACAAACTCTTGAACAATTATACAGAAAGGGACATCTAAAATGGGGGGGGGGGGATTAAAAGATAATGCATGTCTAAGACATGTTCATCTACACAGCGAAACATTCGTATGCTCCGTATGACAACGCAGAAAGCATCGGCCCGCTTATCTGCGTAAACGCGATTACATTCGGTGTTACCACGGTGCTGTGAAAGCCCGGCTTTGTTGTTGTGCTGCTGCTGCTGCTGCGGCGGCGTATTGTCGTGACGGGGTGATTACAGCATGCCGCGATTGCCTTTGTGCGTCAGGGCTGCTGGCTTGCATGATGAGATGCCCAGCGGGGATGAATTGGGAATGGGCCAGCACTGAGGCGCAGGGGAAGGGAGGCATTGGGTTATGGCTCGCCTGCCCGCCTGCCCGCCCGCCTGCCTGCCGCGTTCGTAGTGATGAGATGATTGCGCGCTCCGACGCGTGTATGCGTTCGCCGATGCCGTGCACATACCCACCACCGCTACCCTCCCTTCCATTCCTCCGTCCCCCCTCTTCGCCACCAGCCACTCCTCCACGTCCCACTTTGCAACCACGTCACATCACCCTTTTGAGCATCTGTGCTCTTGTACCCCGATGCCATGGTGTGCTCCGAACACGCCACCAATTTTTTGTTTTGTTTCATGGACCTTTTTGATACTGAAATAAAGGTCCCATGATATAGCTGTTCAGCCCGAGCTATACATGCTCTGATACGTGCATTTTTTTGTACTATTCGCCTTTTGGCGTTCTCTGGTCTGACACTGGTGTCACCCATAAAGAAGGCTGTCTGGTGCAGACTAATCAGTTTCAAAGACAATGCCATATATCATCAGATAATGTTTGTTTGCATGCTCACCACAAGCACTGCGTGAGGTGCAAAATGTTTCTATTTGCTGTTTGAACATCTTAACACCTCCTGTTTTATTGCCAGAATTGTTCATGATCTTTTTGTTACCGGGTGGAAAAAACAAATTGACGGTTTGCAACAGACGTATGTAATACACGCGGGGGCATAGCAGATTGGATGAGTGCAGTGACCAGATAAAAATCCAACCCATGTGGCACAGCGGTGACTTGGGGGATTTTTGCGAAAAACACGTTGTTGGGATTAAAGCCACAAAAAAGATACAATCATCACCATCATCAATAGCTGCGTTCTATCACAATAACAGCATTTCTATACGTGTTTATCTTGCAGCCCTCTAAACACAGAAAGACGTAATTTTAAAAGACGACTGTTTTACTTTGACATTGCATGCATTAACGCCATCGAACCGCCGCCTCGAGAGTTAAGATTATACACTGTGTAACAAAACACTATTTTTTTGGTCCTGGGTAGTAAGTGTCATTTCCTAATTGCTTCTGCCTTAAAAGTACAAAAAATTGCTATTACTTCCCACAAACTTTGCTTTTGTGACCAGGACATTGATCATAATATAGGTTTTTGGGTCAGATCGCGTTATTTATAAATGTGTCATAACCCTCCAACACCCGACACGGCCAAACAGTAAAAAGTGTGTCACGTTTTCAAAGGACAAAATAATTAACTTCTTTAGCCCACCGGTGTGCTGAAGAGAGGACATTGATATTTTGAAATTGACCAATTTTCAATGAGAACACGTGGTGTGCATTTGTGTAATTCCTTCACATAAAGTCCTGGTCACAACAGCAAAGTTTGTGGGGAGTAATAGCCATTATCTATACTTTTGAGGCATAAGCAATTACAAAATAACACTTACTACCCAGGAACACAAATCGTGTTTCATAGTGAATTATTGCCCGCATTTTTGACTGCGAGGTTCCACGGCGAACACAAAATAAATACGGAGTGTGGGCGTGTTGTGACGTGAGCGTGCGGTATTCATTCCTCACAACCGCAAATCCCAAACCATGTTAAGGGTCTGAAGCATTTCATGTCCTGGGAGGACTAATTTCATTGCCATGTACCCTCATGGGGTTATCAGAGCAGTGTGCCTCTTTCAGCAATGTGTCCGAGTCCGTTTGTTCCGGCGACGTTTCTGACGACTCGTTGCTGATTGGAGGTGGCGTCGTAAAGGGGCTTAAGCCCAACACGCTCCATCATCACCTAATTCGTCTGCACACATTACGCCGCACATCCTGCTTATATGTTTTTTTCTTTCTTCTCAGTCTCTCTCTCTCTTCCCGGAACTGGCACATTGCCGACACCTCTCCTTGAAACGTTGTTCTGCGTGGGACATGCAAATCAACCAGAATTACGACAAGCGTTCTTTGGCAGTAAAGTATATGTTGGACAAAGTATATATATTCACACGAATATGTCAAGTCGTGCCGATGCCAAGTTGAAACCTTTCTTGCGCACGAAATGCGTGCGATCGCTAATCTTCACAAAATCTTTCCTGCCAGGTTGCGATGTATTTTGAACATCTCTTTCAACCAACGTCTACGTGCCACAGATGTCACCGTGGTGTAACGGTCAGCCTGCTGGACCTGCAATTCCGAGGTCACCGGTTAGATTCCCCTGGCGGAGCAGGTGAAACAGTGGTGCGGGTTTCTTGAATCCCCGCTGCCCCTGTCCACTCAGCAATATGGATGTGTAGTGGCACAGCAGCAGTAACTGCAGGTGGACACTTAGCGCACACGCCGTTGAGCATATACACGGTGTGTGTGCCGGCAGGGCGGAGGAATTGGGGCAAGGGTCACGGTAGTCCTCGTGGGGAGGCCCCTGGAACCCTCTGGTCGGTTCGAGAAGGGAGGCGCGGCTAGGACGGAGCCAAGCCGCGCCGAGGTGAATAACAGCATTGGAGAGCGAGCGCTACGGGCTGCCGATTCTGGGATTGGACTCGTCTCGTCGTCGCTGTCATCTTTGTCGCTGCCGCCTTCACTCAATAATTGCGTGGCCGGACAGTTGTTGGCTGTCTCGGTCGACGCCGTCGGTGCAACGCCGTTAGGCTTGTGTCGAGGCTGGGTTGTACGGCAAGGGGAGCGAGAGGGAAGTCATCCTGTGTGTGAACGCCCGAAGGGTGTTACAATAAAAGAAGGTGCCTCTTGCAACTGCCTCGTCACCGACTTGTGCTGCACTACAAGTGGACCAGTTAGTGGATCGGCTGGTCACGTGTGGTGGGGTTAATTATGGGTGTAACTCGCTTGTTTTTCCCAAAGCATCTGGTCAGAGTGGAAGAGTCGGCCAAAATCTGAATCAGTTTTTATCCTGGAGAAATCCGATGAGCGAAGAAGCTATTTTTCTCAGATGTCCAGTAGGGACAACAACAGACAATATACAAAGACGGTAGTAGTAGGGCTGAACGATTTTGGGAAAACATCTAATAGCGATTTTTCTAACAGATATTGCGATTGCGATTTGATTTGCGATTCAATGTTTTTAAGTCAAGCTTCACTGTGTAATAGATTTAAAACGTGTGATGGAGCATAACCACATGATACCATCAAAATATGAACTGCTCTATATATTCTAATGCAAGGATTATAGCTTAAAATATACGAATTGCTTCCAACATGTATTTATTAAAATGTTTTAATTGAAACAGAACAATCAAACAGAGAACAATTGTTAAGTGAAATAAATAAAGTTATAATAATAAAAAATAAAACAATTACAAAAAGAAAGTAATAGGAGTTTTCAAATCGCAAAAAAATTGTAGCCTTTGCGATTTGCTAATCACATTGTTTCAAATGGCGATTTCGATTTGAAATCGATTAATCGTTCAACCCTAGATAGGAGTGCAGAGTATCATAAAGGCAAGCAAATCACAAACAAACCAAAAACAATTTTTTACTTTGCCAGGTATAGTCCACTGTGTTATTCGCTTCTTTTTCAGAAGCGACCCGGCCATAAATGTTAGCTCAACGAAGTGGCTTATCACATGCGAATTTATAACAGCAAAATTATCGAAATAATCTAAAAACACTCTCTATAGGGGCTCTCTACAGCTCTCTTTAGCGGAGGCCCATCTGCTGGCAGTGATGTGAGCATGGAATTGCCACCTCGCGTTATCACTATACAAAACTAGGGGTTGTTCGGGAGCGCCTGTGGTGCCCCTCACAACCATTTGCGGCCTACGGACAGGAAAGTCACGAAAGAAATTGCACACTAACGACGCATTCACGCAAGCTTTTAAAAGGAAACATCTTTGAATTGTATTATGTTTTGAATTAGATAATTGTATTTCTTCATTAAAAGCTTATATCATTTTACAGCTGGAAGACTTCGTTGAAAAGGAAATTTCGTGTGAATTTTCTCTCGTCGTCAAGTAGATGGCCTTGCTGGGGGTTCGGTTCGATGCGGACTTTCACCTGTTTGGGATTGCGGGATCGAGATAAGGCGACACAGAGCTGCTGGCCGTGCGAGAAGACCGCCGTCTGCAGATCGATTCCAACGTAATCGAACGTCTGTCCCTGCGCCTCCGTCGTTCATGTAGGGGGCGCGTAGGTTTACAGCGCCCCCTGCATGAAAACGATGGAAAGTGCAGCGTTCATCACAGAGAGATAAAGTTGTGCGCTTATATAAGAGTATGTTTTGTTGATTATCCATTTTCCATCTGTTCGCCATGTCCTCATGAACTGCTTCAACAGCCTTGGCCCATGAAGCGCTCATGGAAACGTCTCACTCACTTAATAGGTAATTGATCCTCCTGTTGGAGCCAAACAGTCGTTGGTATATACTTGATTGAACACTAGGCTCTTGATTATTTCGTCGAAGACAGAAGGTTACATCTAGAAGTTATTTGGTCGTTCAGAAAATATATTGCGGAGGATATTTACTGAAAGAAGATGATTTCTGAAGGAGGTTATTTTAATATGTTCTGGAAGATTGTTCACAAATTATTCATATTTAGCACGAGTAAATCAAACGTCTGGATATATGAAAAATTTCTACGAAAATAGCACACGTGTAATGTTACTGGAATTGGCCAAACTTTTCTCATGCTAAAAATGTACCTGCAAATTACTAATTTGAGATTAGACAAACAATATCGCCCCTGACTGCGATAACCTGGTAGGACCCTTCTGAAAAAAAACAGGCGTACTAATAACAATGATAAAATATTGATATTCAGAATGTTATAACTTACATAATACCACTGGGTAGGTTTCGCAGTTGTGCTCTAATGGTTATCCCAGCACGCGGAGTGAAACATCGGCGATCATGCCGAACAACGTGCAGTACAACTGAGAAACTCATCGGAGGGCAATGCCTTTCAGGGGTTTGTATTTATCCGACAGTTCTTACACAAACGGTGAATGTCTGGTTAGCGGTGCATCGATTCATGCAAGGCCGACTCTGTTGATGAGAAGCTTCATCTCAAATCGGGTCGAGAGTTTTGCTTGTGTTGAACCAACATTTTGCTGAAACTATGCACTCCCAGAGTGATATGTGGCTGATGATGGGATGCGTGAAGATGATCTTTATTTTTCATACGGCCGGACAACCACAGAATGTGATGGAGGCATATCGTCTGCGTATTTCTTTTGGTGCTTATATTCTCCGCACCGACGCCAACGTTAAGTTTCTGTGATACGGTGGAGAAGGGGCAGTCGTGAATGTGGCCGCTGAGGAAGGCGGTGGCGGCTAATGGGGGAGAGAGGTGAGGCCGATGGCTGACGATGATGAAGATTCACCCCAT
Source organism: Lampetra fluviatilis (assembly GCF_964198595.1). Lineage (NCBI taxonomy): Eukaryota > Metazoa > Chordata > Hyperoartia > Petromyzontiformes > Petromyzontidae > Lampetra > Lampetra fluviatilis. The sequence continues at coordinate 20,691,251 of NC_136279.1, read as the reverse complement.
CAGTAGTATTAGGGTACTGCCTGCCCTCTGTATTTTTGTATTTTATTTCCAATGCACAATTCTCAACGCGCTTGTCAATGCGCGGCCGCGATGTTGACGCCGCCGGCTGCCCACCTCAATCCGTCATCCCCGGGTGTGCCGGCGTTGCACCTCCAGGGGGGAAGGAATCCGTTGCGAGAGACGCAGTAGAATTGTCAATGAGGATAATGACGAGTGCACGCTGGAAAACATAGCACGCTTAAGCACATCCCAATAAAGACCGGGCCCACTTATTGAAGGCTTCGAATTAAAAATAAATCTTCACAAAGTGTTCCATTTTCACTGCGTGCTCTTAAAAGATTTAAAGGGTAATTAAAATGTTACATTCGCACTTATTTTCAATTAGCCGTTACACTTCGCGGGGGCATGGAAACAAATGTGAATGAATGCAAGATGGGGACTTTGTTACGTCACTAACGACAGTGGCAGTGTGAAGCGCCAGTAACCAAGCTCGGGGTTATTTCCCGCACATCCGATTGACACGCTTAGGCTACGTACAGTGCGAAAGAAGTTCATCATACTGGGTATAATAAAAACAAATGTGAAGGCAATGTCTAGTCAAACTGTCAGCATTCTCCCCCGCGCAATTGGGAGAAACGCAGCTGCTAACCTTAGCGAATGCACGGCCGCGCACGGAGCTGGCAAAATCACCTGCTAAAAATAAGATGTATTTTTGATTTCTCTACCGCCATTTATTTCCATGGTTTCAAGGTGCTGCCTGGCTGAGCGATGACAACAACGGGCTGATGGGAGAGGCAGCCGTGAGCCCAGAGTGACGGGGGATGTTTTTTAATTCATTCTGTACGCCTCAACCGCGAGGTTTACTTGGGTGGAGAGATAATGTTATCTTTTTGCAGATTCTCCCACTGGGTCCGATGTTTGTGAGAAAAGTGTGGAGCGGGGGATGGGGGGTGGTTTGTTGGCCGGAGCTTTTTCTCAGCCGAGCCTGTTATTTTCCAGAGCTAATTCTCCGACGCAACTCTGCTCCGAGTCAGTCGCCCTTCGAGTCAAATGAAGTGAGGGCACCGCTGGGACACGTGGGCACGCTGGCTCGGGCAGTGCAGTGCCACCTTGCCAAAGGAAAACAAAAGCCAACCGTGAATATTAGCTTTTGCTTTATTCCTAACAATAGTGCATCATTAGCATGTTGGAAAATCCATCACGAGCCACTATTTTATATATATTTTTCCCATTGTCCCTGTTACTGCCGTGATCGTGTGGTCGAGAAGCTTTTGCCCCTCGGCTAATTCGATACATTCGTAAATCACTATTATGGGTTGCTAGATTCACTTACGGGTGATAATTGAGCAGCAATGTAACACAGCATTTGCTTGTTTCAATGAAATAAAGAAGAGGGTTGGCCAATAATGTGCCTGTCCAGCACCAGGCAGGGAATTCTCGTTATGAACTGAGTTGCTGGAGGTTTCCGCCAAAAGGAATCGATAGTTAATCTGTCCAGGTCAAAATGATGAGGAGGGAAAACATCTCAATGTGAATTTGTACCGTGAGTGTGTGAGGCAGAGGCCGAAGGCCGACGTGGACAAGTTGGAATTCTTTGTGTTGGTTTAAGGTGGCCGCCTGTCCTGGTTTTCCCGTGCTATTCCTCTTTTTTAATCCTTTATATTAAGTTCGCTTGCTTGCTTGCGTGCTTGCTTGCGTGCTTGCTTGCTTGCTTACGACCGTGCAAATCTTTCGGTCGTTTTTTAACCCACTTCCCGTGATCCAATCGAGCTGACATTTTGCACACAGACTCGTTGTGCGTGACAATGTATTTTCGTGAAAAAAATTCCCAAAATTTTACACTGTTTAGGGAAAACAAATTAAATATTTAATTACCAATTGCTTAATACTGGCAGACAATCATCTGACCCATAGGTGGCAGCCATCTCAAGCCAGAGGACGAGAGGACTCTAGCCGCCACGCATATAAAGGATTTATAGTGAAAAACTTTGTTTTTACGGGTTAATTTTATTTAAAGTTGCTGTCCTGGTAAATTTATAAATCTGACTGGGACATTACAAATCGTTTTGGCCAATCTCAGAACATTTCTTAACGGAAATGTCCCTTTGGTTTGCTTCTGATATACATTGCAAACGGAGGGGAAATATTAAAAAAGGCAGTTTATCCAATTGACGTACCATTTTTGTTTAGTTGTATACTTATAGACCACTCAAGAGACCAATGCATTCACACGTAGTTCTCGCCCTTTCTGGCATTGTGAGATATTCTATTTCCCTTGATATATCCCGGTTTGTTTCGTACCCCAGAGGTGGCAATTCTAGTGGGAGGTAGCTGGTGGGAGCGATGGAATGGAGGGAGGGAGAATCACACATCTTCAACAGCCAAAGAACCTCATCTCGACTAATCCCCTCAAGACCATTGCCCTTTCCAGCATCTACAAAGCAGATCAAAGTACATTATCCCAGAATTAGCAATCCCCTCTGTAAATAGCATTTTACTACCTCATTTAAATTTACTCCGACAAAAGACTTGTGAATTAGCGTAAGCTTTTGAACAATTTGCAATGTGAAACGCAGCATGTTCGCCGCATTTGGTTGCTCCCAACGCCTAACGTATAAAACAAACACAGACCGCCATTAAACCACTGGTCATCCCTGTGCATACGAATGTATTTGTTAAGCAAATGATAAACGGAGCCGCAGAAACGCTCGTGACCCCGCAGCCCAGAAAGAACGCGCATGTTATTTGCGATTGTAATTATAAGCAAATCGTCTGTTTTAAACACGAGGAAATGAACGTGCTCCGTTTTGTCACAAGAGCAGTCGGACAATAGTTGGCTTGCCGCGTTACACGGGGCCAATCTCGAGTGAAAATAGTCTTTGCTGGAAAATCCCTCGGTATACTTCATGTCAGCTGCCAAACGTGAAAGAGGAAAACCTCTCAGGAGGCAAGCGCAAAGCGTACTCATCATAAATGGCGGAGGGACTATTTGACCTCTCAGCTTCCCAAAATAGTAGTTAATGTACATTTCATATCGTCACGTCAGTATCCTTAGCTGGTCTAAAAATCAGACAGGTTGTACATCTCTCAGGCCGGTTATAACACTTTAGATTAAGTCTGCGAGGCTTATTTTATGTGTATTCATTTATTTCCCATTAAGCCCACCTCTGTGTTCTGTACTGCAGACCTTGACTGCAAATGGACTCCAAACCATTTCCAAGCATGAATCATTTCATCACCACCATCACTTTTCATCAGCCATGATCGATTGACTGCTCGATGATCACCATCACAAAGCCGTGTGTGTGTGTGAGAAGATATTTCAATTCCATTGGTTCTAACAACCGTTCTATGATTTACAGTGCCTTATAACAGAAATGTACCGTGTTGAATATCAGCAGTCATGCATGGTCAATCCACTGCTAGATGAAGGCCTCCTCTAGCCACCATCTCTCGCGATACTGCGAAGTAACCAGCCGGCTATCACCTGCACACGTGCTGACTTCATCGCCCCAACTCGTTGCTGCCACACCATTATCATTCTTGACCATTGACCATCATCGCGATTTGCAACATGTCCTGCTCAAGACCATTGACCGTTCTTTACATTTTGGGTGATTTCAATCACCTGCTTACGTTTCTCTAATTCACGTGTTCCTCTTTCAATGTAATTCCAAGGACGCGTCTCTCCACGCTTCTTTGTGCACTTGTCGCACTCAGGACACAGAAAGTGCTTGCCACAAATGAAACACAATACCTTGCTGATCTCTTGAAACGCCATAAACCATTATGCAAACACCGGTCATCCTAGATTTGAAGCTTTTGTGACTGCAAGGATTCATATTCTTGGGTTTTTTCGGTAAAGTCACGTAGGTAAAAAATTAAAATTAATAAAAGTAAAATAAAATAAAAATCACGACGTTTCGGAGGCAACACAAGCTTCCGTCTGCAGGTGGAACCGTCACAGCACGATAGCTGTATCGTGCTGTGACGGTTCCACCTGAAGACGGAAGCTTGTGTTGCCTCCGAAACGTCGTGTATCGTGCTGTGACGGTTCCACCTGAAGACGGAAGCTTGTGTTGCCTCCGAAACGTCGTGATTTTTATTTTATTTTATTTTGATTAATTTTAATTTTTTACCTACGTGACTTTCCCGAAAAAAAACCAAGAATATCCGGTCATCCTCACAGAGGCTTTTGGCTAGCCATCGAACAAAGACAGTCACTGGATTACACGCCCTCTGGTACGTTCTTTTTTCAATATTTAGAAGCCACAAGAGATAAGCACTTTAAATCTAGATTGAAAACTAATTTCTTTCGAACCGCTTTTTGTGTTTAGTTTGTTGTCCTTCCCCCGCAGCCTCTAATTAGCACAGCTGGCTTTCGTAGGGTGCAAAATAAGTTGAACATACAAAACCTTTCTGTTCAGTTGATAAAACCTTGACATTGCACATATATTCCCAAAATAGGCACGTTAGAAGCCTTGATTTGAAGCTCAATAATAAACATTTCACGCCCACCAATACACATTTTTTTCCCCTGACCCCTCCCCTCACAGCCGCCATGGCACGGGGACGACTGTGCATCTGTGAGACTTTGAAACAGTCTGAAGGTGTGACATTTCAACATTTCGCGTTTTAGACTTGGGCATAATATTCAAATGAATGGTTGTTTCGGTTCCTTAAACAAGGGGGCTCCGGTGGTGTAGTGGTTGAGCGTCCACGACTGGCAAATCCAGAGGTCACCAGTTCGAATCCACCTTCCGATGTGACAATTGAAACAATGGTGGCAGGTTTCTTAAAATGCCAACGCCTCTGCCCACCAAGCGGGAAAAATGGGTTCGCCACAGTTAGTCGATCGGCAGGTCACATGGTGCGGGTGAATTGTGGGTACTACCACCTCGAGAGCTAGGCCATACACACTCCAGAGCTGCCTCGAGTTTCAGGACCTTTCCCTCAGCAGTGGCGTGAGTAAGCAATAGTAGGCCTGTAACCTCCACATTAGTTTAAGCAAATGAGAGGCTGACAAGATGCAATGCTATGGGGGGTCATTTTCCAATGAGGGTGGACCACCTGAGTGTCGATAATAGGATTTGTGATGTTTATATTTCTTAATTGAGTTGGGGGGGGGGGGTTATTTATTTTTGTTCAAAGCAGAGCATCCTCTGGAGAAGCTCTTACCCAGCAGGAGAATGTGCCAGTCCCACAAGTGGTCTCAGAACCACCGAGGGACACGAGCGCAGCGCCATCGCTTGTTTGAGCAGAGACAAACGTTGACTTAAAGACTTTTCACATTAATTTTCAGGTTATGGATTTGAGCTGTGACAACAATCTGACATCCCCCATGCCTCGTGTTCTATAACGTCCGCACTTTAATCATGGCATCTTGTTATCCGAATAGTTTGAAACCTAAAGTGAAAGTCATATTGCCATTTAAGCACGGATTTTAGGTTCACTGAATGTTTTCTGGGATGCAGCGGTAGTGTAGTAGTTAGCGCGCTGCACTATGAACTTGGCAACCCAAGTTCAATTCTCAACCAGCCCTCCACTCCGCTTCCTAAACCATTCCACATTGACTACCATGATGAAGTATGGGAATCCATAATAAACAAACTAACTACTTTTTTTTATTTTACCAGATAAGGCCCACTGAGCTATATGACACTTTTTCAGAAGCAACCTGGCTATCACAAATGACAGCTCAATGAAGTCAGCGGCTTATCACCTGGAAATGTAGAGCAGCCAAATCCTCGAATAGCATGTTTCTAAATGTCGAGGAAAAAATTGTGACCACAGGGAGAACATGAAAACTCTAAATATACAGGCATCCTCATGGTCGGGATCGAAACCAAGACCTCCTGTAGTTAATACTAGTTACTATCCCGCCACCATTATGCAGAAAGGCCTTCATCCATTGACGGATTAAGAATTATTCAAATGTCTTCCTATTCATACGAATGCTATACTGCATACACGCTTCTATAAAATACTGCATGCACTGATAAATGTATTTCTAATAAATCACAATGCTAGTCTTGCAGGATCTCCACAGAACGTTTTAAATCCTGCCTCCACTGTGCACCGTGACAATGCAAATAATTTTCATATTTGAGTGTCACCAACATCTTGATACTGCTCACCAGGACACCGTGGCCTCGAAATGCTTGAGGTGGCTCCCAGTGATCTCATCAGGCCAATGAATGTCTCCTGTTCCAACATGTCTATTTTTTTTCAATGTGCGCTAAATGGCAATGCCCCACGGACATCACACTTAAGATATTATCTTATTTAATATAAATTAATAAGTGAAACCCAATCACGTTTTTTGTAGAGACTGTCAAATCGAGCAAGTGCTGCGTTGTGGCACGTACTGATGTGTTTTATTTTAAATGTATGATGAATAAAATGTCTTCCTTGCAATATGACAAAACCTAAAACTGCAATAGTATTCATTGTTGTAGCTTCCACAGTTGTATTCATATACAGGGCAAATGGGTTTTTTTGCGTAACCAAAGCATGAATTAATTTTTTATTTTCGAAGTCTGAATAATTCAATAACATCACATTCCATACCATTCTCTTCGCTATGTAATCTCAATGCCCACTTGGGCAATTCATTGAGCCATAGCAATCCAAAACTTTAGTGCTGTGTTTATTTAATTATTATCAAAACATTCAAAACACTGAATGAAAGATGACATTTTATTTCTTTTACGTCTGCCGCGAGACTCGCTTACCCCTTAATTTCATAGCATTGCAAATTACATCCAACGCCTTTTGTTAAACTAGTGTGAGCCAAAACCATTCACCTGCACTCCTTCAACTATGGGTTGTTAATCACCTCGACTGAATAACACATCACTCCTCTGTGTTTGCCTTTCCACAGACTATATGATGAGATTTCAAAATTATTTGCCGTGGGATAAGGGGGTAGATAATTATTTTGGTTTGCTATATATCCCCCCCCCCTCTCCTAATTTAAAAGTTAGCTTGATGAGACACTGCTGGAATAAGCAAATCCCAACAGTAGACAAAATTAGCTGGGCTTTGAGCGCGTTGGAGCGGCGTAGAATTTAATTTAACTCTCATTACCCCGATGGTAAACTCCCTTTGGAAGGGCAGCTTGACTTTATATACAAAAAAAAATCCAGGCCTTCTTAGTGAATCGAATGATAGTACGTGCAGTGGTATCTGTGCATTCTCTCTTTTTCTGTTAGCAATGTGCATTCAGCCACGTTTACTTTGTGTTTGTAGCTTCGTAAACACACGAGCCCTGGGGACAGAATATCAATGCACGGCTCCCTTAACCCCATTCCCCGCAGGGTTCTGAACACAACCCAGAATGAAACACGCAGCCGTAAAGAGGCAGCTTTGAACTTGGGTTTTATTTTGCAACAATTTCATGACCTGCAGCAATGGCATGGTCATCTGCGCGCCTGACAATTTCCACGCGACCACTCGCACACACACGAGGCCCCCCGTGTCAAGAGTTGTAAGATGAGGAGAAGCATTTTTCAGATTCGGGCGGCGAATGATAAAACGATGTGGTCGAATGGTCAGTCGCGGAGGTGTGTAGCCGGCGAGGCATTGTGGGTTTCCGGTTTGACGCGTATTCTGTCGCCCCGAGACTGAGCTGCAAGCACACGCTACAGTAGAACAACAGCTTCGGATACAGTGAAAACATCCTCTGTCTTAATTAGCGGGTGACAAGCTGGGATTAGGGCACCGTCAAGACCGGCGGTCCTTCCCACCACGGCTTGCCAGGGAATGTTTAATCACTTTGCAAGTAGATGTGATTGCGGTACACCTGGGGTACAAAATTGCCACCAATTCCCCCTGTAAAATTACGTAATTTCAATGGCAGAGAAGGCTGCAAAACGCCACCACCAAAATGTGGGACTCTAGTTTATAAAATGCAAGCATATGCGTACCTGTGAAAGTATGTGTGTGCATATATATGGGGGGTTAATGATTAATTGTCGTTTATATTTTACGGTGAATGTATTTTTAACGGTGCTCTTTGCACAGGCGCTAATTAAATTGTGATTGGGCTTCACAGATGCTAATGAGATTGGGGATTGTGGAACATTCTTCAGCGGCGCCGTGAAGACATGGGGAATAGGCAGTGGTCGGCATGTCCTTCTTCTCCCGCGCGTGCTCGCCACGTTAACACAGTCATCTCACCACCCACACCACCTCCGATTAGCGCGGTTGGTTACGTACGGTGCTAAAGAAGTTCAACATATTTCGATTTAAAGCTTTCGTGACCGCAGGGATTCATCTTCTTGGTTCTTTCGGTAAAGTCACGTAGAAGGGAAGTAATAAAATAATAAAAAATAAAACATAATAAAATAATTCTCACGACGTTTCGGCCACAACACAAGCAGCCGTCCTCAGGTGAAGACCAGGTCTGTCGAGGCGACAGCGTCTAAATGAAACACCACCACGCTTGGAGCGTCTATTTAAGCTGGTTTGGAAGGGGGGGGGGAATGCGCCTTGACTAAAGAATCTGCATATCAAGAGGAATTTAGCATATTTATAGGAAATGCAGGAATGCGACTAGTGCTACTTGTGAAATGCCTAAGTTCAACATACATGAATTTACGCCACGCAAACTCACACGTGAGTCGCACATGGCGTTCATTCAACCGTAATGTACGCGAGTAGCATCTCCACGACGATCGTTTTAGCCAGCATCTCCACGATGTCTGGTGGGCAAGATTTCCCTCGCACTCCGAGTTTCACGCAATCTATTTAAGTTAGAGATGATGATGAAGGATTAAGTGATGAGATTAGTGTTGCGGCGTTGGGGGGGGGCTCCTTTATTTCTCGTCAGGAAAATGTAGAAATTGCAGCCCTGCGATCACTTGGCTCACACTGCCACTGCTGGCAGATGGACCTCCGCTAGAGAAAGATATAAATATAGAACCCCCTTCTAGAGGTTGTTTTGGCCTGTTCTGCCACACTGACGAGACGTCTTGGAAGAGGAGGGAGTGCCCACACTTTATCCCACCACGTGCGAGTTGCCTACAAACAAAACCGCTGAAAATGACGACGATATTCCGATTCAGTTCTCGCAAAAAAAACACATGCGATGCTTACATTATTACGAAAAATGTGTTTGAATTATTATTACCATAACGAAATTATCACACCTTCGATAATTACACTGTGAAACAAATTTGTTTTGGTCCTGGGTAGTAAGTGTTATTTCTTAATTGATTAGGCCTAAAAAGTATCGAAAATGGTTATTATTCCCTACAAACTTTTCTCTTGTTACCAGGACAGTGATATTTTGAAATTTGCCTATTTTTAATGAGAAAACGGGCGAATTTGTGCCTTTTCGTTCACATAAAGTCAGAAAAAAATATATATGAATCAAATTAACATGTATTTATACTATAGTAACACAAAAATTACTACAAAAGATTTAGACACCAAGGTGCACGACCACAGGCGGGACTGGCCACAGCGGACTGAGTTCTCAGTGGGGAGGAACAACGTCAAGTGGGAGCTATTGGTGGACCCCTGGAAGGTGCTGATGCCACCACTTCACATCAAATTTAGCCTTATGAAACAATTTGTCAGAGCTGTAGATAAGAAGTCGGCAGCCTTCAAGTACCTTCAAGATTCTTCCCTAAGCTCTCCTAGGCAAAGGTCAAAGCCGGTGTCTTCGTCGGACCACCGATAAAGAAGATCCTGGAGTGCAATGAATTCCCCAAGAAGCTCACTAGTAAGGAGAAAGCGGCTTGGGACAGCTTTGTCGCAGTGGTTCGTTGCTTCCTGGGCAATCACAAGGCCGAAAACTATATGGAGCTGGTTAAGACTCTGGTGAAGAACTACGGCACAATGGGCTGCAGGATGTCCCTCAAAGTCCATATCCTTAATGCTTATCTTGATAAATTCAAGGAGAATATGGGAGCGTACTCGGAGGAGCAAGGCGAGCGCTTCCACCAGGATATACTGGACTTTGAACGCCGCTACCAAGGACAGTATAATGAGAACATGATGGGAGACAACATTTGGGGGCTGATTCGTGAAAGTGACTTACAGTTAAATCGTAAATCTCGAAAAACTACTCACTTCTAAATTTTTTATAGTCATTTTTGTATTACTTTAGTATAAATACATGATTCATATGTTGTTGTTTTCTGACTTTATGTGAACGAAAAGACAAAAGCTCGCCCGTTTTCTCATTGAAAATAGGTACATTTCAAAATATCACTGTCCTGGTCACAACAGCAAAGTTTGTTGGGAATCATAACCATGTTCGATACTTTTTAGGCATAAGCAATTACAAAATAACACTTTCTACCCAGGAACAAAAATTGTGTTACATAGTGTTATCGCGGTTGACCAACGTACGGCGAGGAAAGAAGTTCGAGGTACAGGTGACCACCGACTTATGATGGCTCGACTTGTGACTCCCCCCCCCCCCCCCCTTTTACAACCTTGCAGTACGTGTGTACGCTATGTATGTTGAACCTCTTTCGCACCGTTCTAAGGCAACCACGCTAATCGGAGGTACGTGTGAATGACAACAAAATAAACACAAAAAAGCTGTTCCAAAGAAATTTGTTTTCAATACAGAGATGTGAAAGTGCAAAGCTCCAGTGGCTTTAATGTCGGAGGAGCATTCCAGACGGCCACAGAAAGCGCATCTGAAAGAGCCCGATGCAGTGAACGTTTTTTTTTCGATGGCTCGTCAAGATCTGCTGCGAGGATGAGCGGAGTTCGCGTGATGATTTAGTCCAGCGAGAGTCGGGGGGGGGGGGGGCGGGCGGGGGTACAAGAATCGCTTCTTACGGGGCTCTCAGGGGCGCCCCCTTCTCGTAATTAAGAGCGCCAAAGCAAATGACCAAAACTCGTATCTACGACCGCCAAACGCCTGCTTCCGACGCCGAGTCAATTGCTTGGCTCTTCCTAGACTTGAAGTTTTCGTGACTGCACTGATCCATACTCCCTCTATCCTCATTTCATTCCCCACACCGCCCTCTCTGACTTTAATAAACCTCCTTAACTCCGGCATCTCTCCCACTCCAGTAAAAAAAAAACATTCTTGCTGTGGTTGTCACACCTGATGATGATGATTGCTTGTGTTGCAATCGAAACGTCGTGAGTTTTTTTTTTCACCTACGTGACTTTTCCAAAAGAATCAAAGAGTATGCTTTGCTCTTCTGCCGTATATGCGTATGCACGGTGTAGCCCAACAGTCTGCAGCTGCGCCGAGAGCGAACGCAGCGGAATCTCTTTCTCAAAGCTCTTCACTTCTTTGTCAAGTTTCTTCAAAGTTAGAAAATGTTGCGCCTGTCGCTGCGTCTGAGAAGAGGAAATGTGATGCACATGCAGAAAAGTACTTGAGGATTTTCCAATGCAAGTGTTTGTTTGAATTAATAAATGTTGGTAAAAAAAAGGTTGGTAAGTTACAATAAATGTTTGTTAGGGTTATTTTCATTAATTTTCGTGGTCAATGTTGGTATTTGTATGATATGTAATGGGTTTCCAGGAACGGAACCCCAATTTATCACATCGCGCCCTATGGGAAACAAGGGTTTGACTTACAACGGCTCGTCTTACGACCGTCGTCCAAGAACCAATTCGGTAGTAGGTTTGCGGGGGTCGCTTGTACACACGTTAACCATTGCGGTGTTACTGTTACCGTTTGACATCTTACTTTCTGCGTGGTGGTGACGGTGATGTTATTGTTATGGGGGGTTTTATCCCTCCCCCCTCCTTGCTTTGACCTCATAGATAATTTGCTAGGAAGCGGTTGTTGTTGTTTCTGGCCCCGTCAGGAATGTGGCCCCAGCTCATTGCCCTGGGCAGTTACAAACCCTCATAATCCACGCCCTCCTCAGCTTATGAAGGACCCCCCGAACCTCACCCGCCCCGCGTTCGAGTCAATGGGGGCGACTAACATAACACTCTTGATCGGCGAATGGATTCAAAGGGGAGAAGATTAAACAATTTAATCACGCTTAGGCCCCCTCTGTCAGCACTCTACGTAATGATTCTCTTATTGGGTCATAATGAAGAGAGATTAAGGTTGGGTGGCCAGGGAATGGAAGCGGCGTGGTGTGGTTATTGTGGTGGTGTCCTGGTTCTGTTTTTTTTTCACCCGGAGACTGCGTACCATGTCATAGTTTCCTCTCTCCACATGCCGAGCATTTCTCTTCTCTTCCCAACACAGCAAGTGAAATTGGTCCGGCAAAGCTAATGTTCCTCTCGAGAAATGTAAATGTCTTGTTGTTGTTGTTATGTCACTGTACCAGAGGCAATTTGAGTTAAAATCGTTGCATTTGAAAAGCAAATACAAACTTTTCTATATTAAAATATACGTATTCTACTTGGTTATTATATTACAAATGTGTATAACTTCCTGAGCGCTTCTGTCCTATTGCCTCTGTGCTAAAATTGGCGAACCAAAAAAAATAAGTGATGAAAATGTAACGTCAATTTGTTTCAAGCACATTTGGGAAAACGTGTAATTTGCTTCTGGAAAAGTATCCACCGCTCAACAAAATTCATGAAATGCATGCCAACAATGCCTATCATAACAAAGCATTTAATAATATTAAACGTCGAAATACCCCACTGAACATATGGGCCACCCCCAAAACAATATTGGTATCGTAACGTTTGAAAAAAGTTGAGCATATGTCGTAAAAAACTGGGTTAGTTGCCACGACGCTATTAATGACAGCACATGCTAATCCACGAAAGGTGCTCACGTCCAGGGCAAAAACACATTTCCCCGGTGTTATTGTTAACAGTGATAGGAGGCCTTCCTCCAGGAAAGCGAAATCGGAAGTGGGGGGGAGGGGCAGGCGGGCGATACGTTTATGCCCTCTTCCAGCTTGCCAGCCGTGTTGTGCAAAATGTCTCACGGTGAAATATGTGCCCTGTTTGTGCTTCCTTGGGGATCACCGCGTGCGTGTGTGGCAGCGCCAGAACAACGGTAGGCATCTTCATTAAAATGCATTCCTTGCCACTCTCTGCACGATGCACTCCACTATTTATCAAGACCTCTTGAAGCGCGCGGCGCTTGCAACCCCACAGTCGTTGTACGGTTTGATGTATTATCCGAGCAGAAACAGATGCAATAAGTAACATTATATTTCAACATCGATTACCTTTGCGCAATGATGAATAAAGCAATGAATTGTGTTGATGACTGAGGGACGGAGGGAGGTGAAAAACATTGGCTGCCTTTTTAATGATGACAATTATTATGACTCTTCTTGGTTCTTTCGGTAAAGTCACGTAGAAGGGAAGTGACTTTACCGAAAGAACCAAGAAGATGAATCCCTGCAGTCACGAAAGCTTTAAATCGAAAAATTATTATGACTGTCTGTTCCCATTTGCAATTAGGACATTCACATGATATTAGTTGGTTCACAATGCCATCCTAAGCTAATGTATTACAACAAAAATGGAAAATTGTTTACCGCGCTGGAAGGTAGATATCCTCAACATGTAAAATAGGTTTGATTGTGCAGTCGGTGATTTTACGATGACTGGAAATGAGTTTCTATTCTCGTGCACGTTGCTGTGAATCTGTCGAACTGAGTTGGATTCCCAGCCAGAGCTAACGTGAGTAGTGAGTGATATCTGAACCAGCTCTACCCCCCCTCCTTCACCTACCCATATTGACCAGCATGGTGAAATATGGTCAAACAACACCCATGATATAAATGGTGTAGGTAGGTCATCATTCAGCAATTGATTTACATTTGCCATAAGTGGTATATTGCATTCTTTCCTCTGGAGTTCAGGGAAAACTAAAAAAACACCTCACAAATCACAACACGCTCAAATAAGCTGGAGAAACGTCTCATGCCGGCTTGATCAGTGGCCTTGTCAATCCACTGCTGGATGGAGGGCTATCTTACTGTGATATGAATCACACGAATTCTGTTTGATTTCTGGCCTTTGCTAACATCGGTGGGGACTAACATGTGAGGCGGCCAGACCATACCCCTCTTCACTAAATTCCACTGACCAGTGTGGTGAAGTATGGTCAAACAACCCCCATGACCAACGTGAAACGTGGAGCTCTTCATCCAGCAGTGGATTGTCCATGGCTGATGATAATAATTATGGTCATCAGATGATGTAGGTTTTACTCTGTCTTGGCTTTGCTGCAATTCTGTTGGTCCATCAATTTCAACACTTGAAATTGGCACTTTCTGGCAAAGTCCATTTGTTGATCTTAATGGATTTTCTAAAAATATGTTTCTCTTTGTTCCCAAAATTGTACATTTTGTCTCTTCCAGTAGAATACTTACAAACGTATATTGTTGCATGCTCCCACGTGTTTTTTTTTCTTGTGTCATGTTTTCAATGTCATTTCCAATGTTTCTGAACCAGATGCAATTACTGGTGGAATCCTTCAATCGGAGACCTTCTTTTTCAGACACAATGACATTTTGTTTTGTCCGACATCATTCGGTTTTCCCAAAAAGATACTCCACCCCTGAGTTGATGTGGCTATGCCGAGCGAGGCGGTCTTATTTTTTTTGTCTGATTCTATTCATACGTTTCGAAGTCAATTTATGGATGTTCTCTTTTGATGGTGAATGGTCACTAATTTGCAGCGCGCTCTCGACGTTTTTCTTCCTTCTTCTCAAAATGTTTCTCCAATTTTTATTTAATCTGTTGTGCTCGTATCCGCTCGCTCTCTCTGACCATAATCTGCGTTGGGAAAAGGGTGTTTTTTTTTATTAACGCTTGCGATGTCTTCATTAATAAGTACATTTCTTCATGCATGTATCCACTTCATCTCCTCAACATCTGTTGTTAGAGATTATACTTGATTTAATTTATAGTTTGTGCAATGTCGTAATTATTTTGCACACAATCTTCAGTAGTTGCCTCTCCTTCTGGGTGTGACATTTGTCCTGGCACATTTGTTTTCGTTTCCTCCTCCACAATATACATAAACAAAATGAATTGGCCAACACAGAACCCTTCATTACAGAAAATGTCTCTCGACTTAGTTGAGGCTTTCCTGGGAATATGAGTGATTTATTATTTTTATTTCAACTGAAGGCTTATTAGAAAAAAATAAAAGTATTTTTGGTCCAAGAATAATTCTTACGCAAGTGACTCACACCGTGCCAATTAGCCCCAGAAATGCTAATTTTAAAAGTACCTCTCCTGGATCATAAACTACAAATGTCCCAAGCAACAGAGGAATAAAAACCAATGGATTGCTGCTCCCACATTACGCAGAAGTCATTATCATCATACACTGAATAACCTAAATCACTAATTTATGCATTTTTAAAAAGTTAAGATTTCAAATCTGAAAAATAGTTGCTTAAATACAAACACAGCTATACATTTTACATGAATCACTTGCAGGTGCCAAATAGGGAATTCAGTTCAAATGCAAAAATGTTAACTATTGCCACAAAATGTGCTGCACATTCAATCCAATCAGTATTTGTGCCAAATGTGTTTACGAGGCATGCAAAATGTTGTTTTGTTATTATTGTGTTTGCGTTTTTCTCTTGTTATCAGGGTTATTATTTGACAAACACCATCGTATATGCTTTCATTGTTTAACAAACACGAACGTTGTCCCTTTTACCAAAACCCAGCCGTGAATAACTCACGTTCGCCTACGACAAATTAGACCTTCCCAATTAAAAACACATCACTTTGGTCCTTCCTACACATTTCCTTTCTCGTGAAATATGATGAATGCGTTTTGTCTTCCTCTCTGGCAAAATAGGGCAACGAGAGCAACCAGACGTGTGGAATGGGAGGGAGTAAATGAAACCCAGAACGTGTATTATTATCATGATGATTACAGTTCTTGTTGTCGTGCGTTCATCTTGCCGAGCCAGGCAATAGCCGCTCAATCAGCAGCGAGTCAGGAAGTCTGGTCAGGGGTCTCTCATCGACAATGTGTGATGCATTGGCCCCAGGTGTAGAGAGATTTCGATTATAAATAATAATCTTTGTGTTTTTACCCAGAACGATGAGCAGGACAAACAAAGACAAAGATTCCCCCCCCCCCCGTGTAGCCTTTCGCAGACTGTTAGGGCAAGTGCTGTTAGTGCGTAGCACCTATGACGGCCAGTGGGTGGCCAAAACCACACATGGCCGCCTTTGTCTCCCTAGTGGCGATGTTTACACACTGCACCAGCTACTCATTTGAGGCTGAGTCGATATAGGGGAGGCCCAAGGATCGGTTCAAATAATACTCACTGGTGTTGACCGTGAAATTAGGTCTCCGGATTAGTAGCGCAGCACGCTAACCGCTACACTACTGCACCCCACAGACACACGCCAACACAGAGAGCATACATTAACACATCCTTGTCGGCAAAAATAATAAAAACTGAGGCTCTAAACATCACTATAATCTCAATAACATTCACCCTCACACGTATTCCGAGCCAAATTAGAGCCCCTATTCAAAGCTAATTCACACATCATCCTCCAGGTCATCAAGAGAGACTCTACCCACCCACATGCGAACTCACTTTTGTCTATTTTTATCTCGGCGTCAAGGCACAGGAGAATTTACATTGTCAATCTGTTTGCCTCCATTCTAGCAAAGTGAACTCACAATCCATAATAGAAGGTTTTTTTGGGTTAGATCGCGTAAATATTTTAAAGAGTCATTAAAACTCGCCATGTGTATTAAAATAGCCCTACCAACGGCGATCCCTATTGCAGTATACTGCCCTTCATAGGCATGCATTTAAATGATATACTATTTGATGATTCACTTCCACGCAGCACTAAGGCGGTAGCTATCCGAACGGTTAAAATTATTTGTATTTCTTTCAATTTCGATAGATTATCTAAATAGTCTTGGCCAGTAGTAGCTAGTTTTGCACAGAACTTAAACATTATCAAAATCAATTGAGTGGCCTTGTTGGCACGCGTGTTATGCTACTGCTGACAGTTGTATTTGGGAGAATTTTATATTTATCTGATGTTCTTTTAGTCTCGTGCTAATCATTCGTCCTATTTGCCCAACATAGCATTTACCACACATGCAGTTAATCCTGTACACACCTAGAAGGTGTGTACAGGATTAACTGCACGTCAGCAGTAGCAGAACACGCGTGCCAACAAGGACACTCAATTGATTTTGATAATGTTGAAGTTCTGTGCAAAACTAGCTACTACTGGCCGAATTATCTGTGTTTCTGTTGTGAAACGTTCGATGATTATCAGCTGATTTAACAAAGGATAGTGCATTGCATGATATGGTTTAAAATAAAATGTGAAGGGGGTGAGAGGTCTAAGATATACAGTACATGGTGGGAAAGGGACCTGGGTATTGTAAAATGGGACAGTATGAACGGTGCAAGGGAGAAAATATGGTGGCGAGTTTTCATTTATATGCTGCTCAAATATCCATCCCTTTCTCCCGTTATGACGCTAAGTATATCTCGTCTCTGCTAACAGCTGTTTAACAGGTGAGGTTTTTCACTCTTCACCGCCTTCTGTGCCTGCCCGGGCCATGGCTCATCGTTCATATTTTGACAACCTTCCTTCGAAATCTGTCATTTCACTCTCACGCCTTTTTTACTGTGGCAGACGGTCAGCAGCGACTCTGCTACAGTCTGTTTCCTCTGTCAAATTCGACTGCTTTTTGGGTTCTCGTCCAGCAAGAGATGGAATCCCGCTATGCCGCTCCGCTTTATTGCGGTAACATTTAGGGCTGATCCCGTACACCTCGTGACCCACGTGTTTCATCGCTGTGTTTGCCCAGTGCTGTGCACAGGGAATTTCATTGGTAGGGTAAGCAACATGGGGCCACCATAATTTGAGAGGGGCACAACCTTCTCTCTCTAGAACAATAAACACTGCACCCTGTAATCTTCAGTAGTGAGGAGACCATCTGTAAGGGGGTAACAAGTGTATTTTTCCCCCATGGAGTGGCTGCCTTCTTGCCCCCTCTCTCCCCACTACGAATATCCTCCCTCCACCCTTCACTGTACCTTGATAATGTACACAGATGTACATGCATCCGTTTTGAATTCATCCTTACTCGGTACTTTCATATAAATTGTGCACACACAGTCAGACAGAACCATGCGCAAGCACAGCACAAATAAAACACGTGCACACTTGATTTATAATTCGTTTCCTTTGGAATAGATCAGCCAATCAACTTGGCTTGATTGACTTGATTGGCTCAGACTTAGGGAGACAGAGCTTTTTTGCAACCAGGCGCTGCGATTTTGGAATTCCCTTGCTCCGTGCATTAGGTAATCAGTTACTTTTTTTTTATCTCGTCTTAAAACTCGCCTGTTTTTAAGGCCATTCTCCATAACCTTAACTTCATGTGAAAACGCTTCGGGGCTTTGTTCGAATTTGCGCGATAGAATACAGAGTTGTTTTATTTTTGTATATTGTCACGTGGGCAAATATGCCAATCACGTGTCTAGCCGGTATGCACGCAATGTAATGAATGGCAGGTATAATTACGCCAATGGAGTTAATGATGACCATGGATTGGACCGATAGACCCACGTGACTGCACAACAGTAGAGTCGGATGAACGCTGTACAGGGATTGAGCAGTGAGGTGGTTGTGTAACGTGGAGTCGATTGGTGTGCATCTGGTCATAATTACAGATGCACGAATGCTCCTCAGAAGAACACGATGAGATAAAGAGTTGCCATTCCACAACCCTCTGGTGTCCCTTGGTGGTGGAGTCACTCAATCCTCAAGAGGAGGGCAGAACACAACACAGAGTATCCACTCATGTCTCCGAACTCGTCCATTTTGTTGTCCCCTCGTTACAATCACCTGGAGGAGAGGGATAGGGTGAGCCTGTTATACTTAGGTTTTTAATCAGACCGAAATGTTGAAAAGCAAGCAAGATTGTGACAGTTTTATATGACAACTCACTGGAAATTACATCCAGGATTATTATGTGTTAGCAAGAGCTCATATCTCAAGCAAAAGCTGATCTTGATGATGCTGGATGTATTCTCCAGTGAAACATCGTGTAAAATTGTCAAAAAAATGGCTTTTCAATATTTTAGTTTGCTGAGAAACAAATCAATTGGTATATTTGCCCACGTGAGGGTTATAGTTAATAACATTCACATTCATACTAACCCAAAATAAGCTAATTCTAAAATATAATATTGGTGAAATCTTGATTTAAAGCTTTCGTGACTGCAGGAATTCATACTCTTTGGGTCTTTCGGTAGTCACGTTGATATAAAAATAATAGATCACAACGTTTCGATTGCAACACAGGCAATCGTCTTCACCTGAAGACGATTGCCTGTGTTGCGATCGAAACGTCGTGATCTGTTATGTTTATATCAACGTGACTTTACCGAAAGACCCAAAGCGTATAATATTAGTTGTTAAAGCCTACGTATAATAAATGCATGCAGTTTGAAATTATTGCTATGCTTACAACTGTCAGAGACCTACTTGCTGTTCTGCCTCTACAAAGGGTCGCTCACTTATGGATAAACGAGATGCAACGGTTAATTCTAGATTTGAAGTTTTCGTGACTGCAA
Source organism: Lampetra fluviatilis (assembly GCF_964198595.1). Taxonomy (NCBI): domain Eukaryota; kingdom Metazoa; phylum Chordata; class Hyperoartia; order Petromyzontiformes; family Petromyzontidae; genus Lampetra; species Lampetra fluviatilis. The sequence goes on along the minus strand of NC_136279.1, from coordinate 20,671,740 downwards.
GGATCCATACTCTTTGGTTCTTTCGGTAAAGTCACGTGGGTGAAAATAATAAGAAAAGAAAAGAAAAAAAGTGAAAAAAAAGTGAAAAAACAACTCAATTAAATCACGACGTTTCGGGCGCAACACAAGCGTCCGTCATCAGGTGGGGACCACCACAGCAAAAACAGTTGCTGAGGTATGCCAAAGAGATGGCTTTGACAAGGGTTTATATAGCTGTGGAGAGAGGGGGGGGGAAACGAGGGCAGGGTAGGTGTGGGGGCGGGGCGTGGGCTGGATAGGCTAATCCTAAGGGTGAACGTAAAGCTCCTGGGGCATACTGCTCCTGTACCTCAGATGGGAGGGGGGCGGGGGAGAGTGGGATGGGGGGGTGGGACAAATTTGCACGATTGAAACGCTGCAAGTCAAATTTCCTAGTGATGGTAGTGTGCAAGGCTGGGGTAAAAGAATGGAGATGTGGATATGAAAATAAACTATAAGGTAGCTAAGGTTATTATTATTTTCACCTACTGACTTTACCGAAAGAACCAAAGAGTAGAGATGCAATGGTGTGCTCACTTGCAGCAGGAAGGCATGTCTCCCTACATAACATGGGTTCACGTGACCACCACATACATATGTAGTGTCAGTGATTCGGAGACAAGGTGTGTAAGGAGGCACCTTCTTTATTTATCAACTTCCTACAACGCAATATCTAGCGAAGACGGCGACGAGACGACAGCGTCGACGGTGACGAGTGCACTCCCAGAACCGGCAGCCTCGAGCTCCCACTCTCGGCTCCTTTTATGCTCACAGCGCGGCCTGGCTCCGCCCTGACCACGCCTCCCTTCTCGAACCCACTGGCAGGTTCCAGGGGCATCCAGATTGGGTCCTCCGTGACCCTTGCCCTATTTCCTCCGCTCTGCTTGTCTATTCTTGGCACTTCTGGTTACATGATTTTTTATCTGTCCATTTTTTTTTATATTGTTTTGCAATATCAATTGGGGGAAAATGTGAGAATTCCAAGTAAGCTTCAATGAATTTGAGGGTTTTCATAAGAAAATCTGACACGACAGAAACATATTCACAAAGCATCGGTCAGTGCTTCAGATGATAAACCTGAAGGACCCTTATTTTACATCCTTCTTTGAAAAATTAAAATGAAAAAATTCAAGAGCCATTAAAATATTTCGTGGCTTAGCCGGCTTTTCATGAATTAAATTATCCCATTTCATGCATTTAAAGGGTTCTCAATTTTTTTCCCCCGAGGAAAATTAAAAAGCTTTTAAATGAGCGCAGTCATGTAAACACTGTCGATTGCACACCTTGGGTATATACATTTTTTTACGCTTAGTTAGCTGGGCGACGACTCGCCAGCCCACGTATTGAAATACAGGCTCGGGTGCAGTCACCATTTCGCCACTCTCGCATTCATCGCCGCCACAAAGATAGAGAGCTGGGAATATTTGACCCACCGGCAGCGAAATTGGCTGGTGGCACGGGTGTCGGGGACATCTATGATATTGTACGACGTGACGTTATCCCGGCTCCCAATCGGCGAGAGAAGTGAGTGACTGTTCACCCAAGGGGGCTACATGGCCACTCACATTCTCCCTCACTTTGCTCTTGAGCAGCAGCAGCAAGGCAGGTTGAATCTGAAAGGGCCTCTGTGCCGCACTTGAGTGCTACAGCTTACTTTTTTCTAATGCACACTACGTTTGTATAAAAAAAAAACAGTGCCGGCTGAGATGTCCATTTTTGTTGAATGCACGCATCCTACAATGCACCCTCAAATGTTTTTTGTATCCCTCTTTCTTTCCTCTCTCCAGTGTCTTGTACATTTTGCTCGGTTTCCATGGTAACAACTGTGCTGTCACCGAAGTGAATGTACAAAAAGAAATACCACACGTATTCTGCACTAAGTCGTTTGCTCCTTTCGCTTCAGCTTGCTCTTCATTTTTAATGATTACCTTGTCCCCTGCAATTACTTCACTTCCACGGTGAAAGCTGAAATGCAAGTTTCATTAATATGCCGAAACTGCACGAGTTCTTCTTGCCGGCAAAGGGGAGAGCGGAGCTACGAAAGCTGAAAAGTAACTGATACGTGAGAATACATTCCCAAGAGCTGCTCGAAAACTTGAAGCAGATTGGAAGAAACTAATTTGGATTAGCTAAATGGCCTCAACTTGGAAAACAGCTGATGCGGGCAGTGCCAATTAGTCTGAACGTTGCCACTTGGCATGCCGAAACAGAGCAAGGGAGATCATTTGGGTAGAATTAGAGGCGGTGAAAGCAATATATTGTGCAGTTTTGTTCTCGTACATCTTCTGACCACCATATCTGCTGAAATGCAGAATGGATAGTTGAATTCAGTGCACTGTAGGAGGATAAGTGAGAGAGTGAGTGCACAAGAGACACTTTACTTACGTGGTCCAAACGAAAAAGAGATCAAAAATATAATGTGAATTTGAACATGATATTTCAGGACGTGTCTCTATATCTCAGCCTATGTAGCAATGTGAAAAGGAGTTTATTCAAGGAAAATGTTTAAATGTGTGTTTCTATATACATCTATGCAAGGGATTGTCAAAAAGCCTTTACAACAAGATGCTGTTGCCCAGCCTTTAGCTTCATCAAGATTTTTAGAAGCCCCCTTTTCAATCTCACTCCTGAAATGGAATCGTCGATTCTATTTGCGCACAGAAACTGGTCCTGACCACCATCACCATCAGCAGCCATGATCAATTCGCTACTGGATGAAAGAATCTTCATGCTGTGGCCCAGGAATGCCACGATCCTTCTCCCTCGATCCTTCTCCCTCTCGCGCACGAGCTGGTCCCCGCCAACGAATGTTTAATTTTAATTCCCGCCTCGGGGTTACGAATAGAGATAAGCACCACCCTGTGCTCATTTGAGCTCAAAGACACATTGACTTGGCTTTACTTTGAGTTCAGTAATAAATATGAGGCTGTCCTCTTTGAATATCCTACCATCAAAACATGTGCACTTCACTCGTCATAAATATATAAGTCGTCCATTCCTAACCGGGAACATCAATATGTTAACGTGTAACCGTGCATATGATTGAAGCACACACGTGGCAGTACATGTACAAAACTTTTTCAATTCCACTTCTGGACGGAGACCTCGAATGCTATGTCAGCAATGTGGCTTGTTTTGACCATACTTCATCACATTGATCAGTGCAGGTTTGGTGATCGGGTTTCCCTGGGAGCCATTCAAAAAATTCACTCGTCACTAACGTCAGCCATGGCCAGGGCTCTGAGTTTTTCCAGGTTTCAAGACACCGCACAATAATCCCTTCAACGCACATGCAGATATGCATTTGGTAAACGAAAAAAATGCATTCAATTCTGCATCCTGCTTTGATATGTATAGTCCACGTGGGCATGAATGAGCAGATGTGTGAGTCATGCCCAGGGAAGGCGCACTCTTGTGGGATGCTGTACAGGCCCGAGACTGGTGGCAGATAATTAATATTGCATGAGATGCAGGGCCTTCCCTAGCCTTGGGTGTCAAATTACTGGGAGCTCTGCTGCTGTGTACCACACTCTATTATCAAGAAGTGGGGGAGTGAGAGGGGGTGGCTTTTAATCTTCATGAGTCTTGGCAATGATAACCGTGCATAATCCTGGCGCATTTCTTTTGAAAATACATCTGAAAACGTAATTGTATGTGCATCGCAAACTATTATGCATTCATATTCTACGTGTTGTGACTGCTCACAGTTTACTTGATATTAAGCGTCGTGGCAGGCACATTCCGCGTTGAAAAGCCAACATTACATTAATGGTACAACACGCCGGCTTGCTTAAGTGCATTAATATCTGATGTATTGCCGTGTTTGTTTTGAAAAGAATGGAACGTTGCATATTAGCGACGACAAATGTATGAAGCTATGCCTGGTGCACAGACCTGGTATTCACTCCTGCATTGTAGGAATGAACCGTCATTATTTCTACGTACACTTTAGCTCAATCGGCCTTACCCGAAATGAACACAGTGGGTTTGCGCAACTGCACTTATGGACTGGGTTACCTGAATTCAATTCCCGACCACGGATAACATCAGTGAAGAGCGATATTCGAACCGCTCCCGGTTGCCCCTCCACCGTCACAAATTTACCAGGGCAGTGATGTATGGTCAAACAACCCCCATAAGTGACAGAGCGTAAGGAGGCCTCAGCAGTGGAATGACAAAAAGCTGTAATATTTATTTTTCCTTTGTACAAAAAAAATGGAACCTAATAGCCAGTGCTCATGAACCGTTATAAATATTAAAATTAAAATGTCAACATTTATGCAATTTTAATTGTACTTTATCAAAATAAATTAGAGGAATCGTGCAAGATTGTGTATTAATGGAGTGAAAATGCACATTATAGCAAAGGCCACTTTATCAGGTTCTAAATTGCATTTAAGTGATAATTTTTTTTATGCACAGCTCTGTTGTATAAAATAGCACATTATTTATTGTCCTGATGATTAAGCGCAGGGTCCAATAACACAGTATCATCACTCCACTGCTGTTATTAGTCATGTGGCCCAGATGCCTTGCTCACATCTAGTTTAATGCATTACTGCTCGCTCTACTGTCACACGGAGATGCATTTTAAGATCGGGAACTCAATTACCCTAAAAGGCAGCGTACACTGTTATAGCGCTTGTATGCAGCAGCAGTGGCCTAAAGGGACCAGATGAATTCTTTTACTTTTATCCCACGAGGCCTCCTGGGATTAAGCACTGCAAAACTACGGTATACGCAAGCCAGCAAGTTTTTTTTTGTTAAAATGTGCTCACTTGTGTGTTATCTGCATGGTTTTGCACGTCCGTTCAATTCGTTCGCAGCTGCGTTTTGTGTGCACTCCATTTCATGCGCAATTTTTTGCTGCGCCGTTCATACGGTATGAAAAAAAAAACTTTAAAAAATGAGATCTGAAAAAAAAAGAAAACAAGTTTAAGCCGATAAACTCCGCTCGACTGGCCCCAGGCTGGGATTAGCATACGTAAAAAAAGGCATTGTGGGTAACGATGCATGGATGCGTGCCTTAAGTCGAACGTGTGCCGATTGCTGTGGGTGCCCATGCGTGCCAATGGTGCAAGAGACGGGTACACGTGTGAGTGATTACACGTGCTGCGCTTAGAAATCGCGCAGGTGGTTCGGGCGGCGTGCATTATTGTTTTGCGTGAGCAGCGGCAACATTCACCACCGAAGGACCCAATTACAGAAGGGCTCCCCGTCCATATTAATTTATCCTTTGTGCCGCGGCCCCACGGAGACCTGTGCCACATTCACGGGTACACGATACCGGAGAGACAGCACGGGAAAAAAATGCACTCAAAGCGTCTAATTACTAAAGTGTAGTTAATGCTGTCACGTGAAACAAGTGTGAACAGGTTTGTGGTTGGTACAACCATGAACAATGTATTTCCGTATTTCAACGCGTAATGTATTAAACAATAATGTGCGGTGCATGTATTCTAACTACTTAATGAATGCATCTCACCCAATAAACAGTCTGCTGGTGAACACGTAACATATTTTATGAGTATTTCTTTTTAATGCCGATACAGCGCATTCACGTCTCGTATTTATTTTAACTTTTCGGCCAGAAATACTGACCACAGTGCAGCCTTTTTGATGAGCTTTCCAGTGGACACAACTAAGAGCAAATCGATCATTACCATTGGACAATATCATACTCGCGTATTCATTTGAAATCACACAAAGACAGTTGCAAATGTTGGTTGCAGCTGTGCCTATGCCAGGTCATCCGCAGTTAAACTCATTTGCACGTCCTGGTAAAATGGAATTACGTAGACTGCTGTGGTGCACGGCTATCCAGGGATTCTGTTTCGTTTTTTTTGGAGCGATTAACCCTCCACAAAATGCCACAAATATGCAACTTTTTGCATTACATGCTGAATAAATTGACCTTCAACCGTCGTTTGCTTGCTCCTTGATGTGGATTTCTTGTAGAGAATAAAATGCATTAATAACAGTCACTTGGATGTATGCTGTAATGTTACATTTACACCTGCAGTTATTAATATCAGCACGTGTGCAGATACTTCATGGATGGTTACATCCGGATAAAGAGAGGTGGTGACTGAACGGGAAAGTCTTTGTTTAACAGTGGATTGGCCGATGATGATGATGATTAATGTTGACGTTTATTATCAAGTTATTGTTCTTTTTTTAACATGTAGGCTTTTGCGAACCAATATTATGATTCATGATAGATGTTTTTTAAGGGGTCAGATCCCATAAATAAAATGCGTTGTGTCGTAAACCCTCCTCTACCCAACGCAGCCAATTAATTCAGTTGTCGCGTGGACAAATGTGTCAATGTATTATGACTGGATGGTGTGAGACCGCTCTCTAACACATTGGTGCTGCTGAAGCAGTAATACATTGGCACGTTTGTTCACGTGACAGACTTTATTCATTGGTTTGTTCAGGTGAAGGGTTTGCAACACATTTCATTTACACGAGCTGACCCAAAAAAATAAATTATAGGACGTATTGTTCTTGTTGATCTTCTATATTTTTTCCAAGTTCACATCTTGTCATTTTTTAAGGGGACCCCATTGTCATAATGGAGGCACACGTGCCACGAACATAAACAATGAAACTGACTCTAATGTGTCATGTGTGGCATGATAATTATGTTACAAATACATTCAGAAAAATGTGTGACGTTTTGCAATTGCATTCGCTGCATGGTATAGTATTCATGTTTTGTTTCAAGATAATAAACAAAATGACATTATTGATTTATTTTTTACAATTTGAACGGAGACAATGGAGAGAGCTGTGCGATGGAGTGAGGTGCACGCTTTACAGGGCTCCTTAGTGGCGCACGTAGACTTAACCCCCTGGTGGAAATTGTTAATAACAGCCAGGAGGGGGAACAGTGTTTACAAGAAGTTAAGAACTAATGATGAGGCAGCGACAACCACGAGATGAAAAAAATACAAAAAATCCTCACTTGGGGAATTTTTTTTTATGTTGCAGTGCCACGAAATAATGTTGAGTGCAATGTTTAAGCCCAGAAAATGAAATTAAACCAACATACACTTTTTTATGCAATTTCACAAAACACATTCTCCACATTTGTAATGCTTTATCAACATCATCATCATATATGGACCATAAAGTAAACCAGTGTAGTTTGCACTCCATTAACGGAGGAAAAGAAAAATATCACAAGCTCTCTCCTGAAGCTCTCTTGTGGCCAGAAGACCTCAATGTTGGCATGTAGTTCCTGAACATATTGATAAACGCAAAACATAGCAAATAATCATAATTTGCCATGATCAGTCCACTGCTGGGTAAAGGCCTCCCCAAGATGCCAGTATCTGTCACGGCCCCGCGATGTAACAATCCACGTAGCATCAAAATAAAAGCGAGGACCAGTTGTTGGAACAGAATAACGGGACCTATTTTCTAAATGTTTTTAAACGTAAACGAAATGCCACAATCGTAGAATGATGTGTCATTAATTCGTCTATTTAAAAAAAGGTAATCAAACTAACTTGCAAAGCTCAGTTATCCAGTAGAGCAACGCGCTCGTGCTTGCGTTGGAATTCTGCAAGACACACACACGTGTGATTCATGCATGGGCCACGCATGTGCACGCAGAGTACTTATGGAATATAATCGCGATTTATTCACAAGGGTTGCATGCCACGACCGCTGGGTGAGCAAATGAATAATGGTCAGTGCCATGGGTATTCTGTAACAAAAAATTGAAGCAATTTAGAAAGATAGAAATTGCAAGCACTGGATATTGTGCATCGATTCAAGTATACAGCCATGCAGCAAACACCTTTAATACTGGTGTGGCACAGATCTGATTTGAGTAATACCATTATAAAGAGTAATATTCCTCAGCCATGCCGATCAATGGAGGTGCTGCAGACAACATGAAGGCTCCTGGTTCCTGGCCCACCCCCACGCCCCCTCCGCTGGACCTCTGCCTCTTGCGTGCCTTTCACCCAGGCAAGGGTTAAACACGAATAGGCCTGACTTGCAGCAAAACATCTGTTCCTCGGTCGACATGAAAAATGCATTGATTTGATGTGCCAGTTTCACCCTGGCACATGGACGTCTGGTGCTCCTGTTCAGTCCTCTCATCCATGGAAGGGCAATGCGGTTGCAATTAAATGTCAACAAACCATGGAATTTCATTGAACCGTGTGACATTCGACAAAGATTATTTGCAAGTGATGGCAGACTAATGAATTGCATATTCCGCGTGTTCCTCAAGTATTTTCTCTTCATCTCATTACATTTATTAAAGTACAAAAAATATTCAGTTTTATTACTCTTATTATCCAATTTATTTGCTGTCATTATTACGTGGTTACATTGGCAGTGCTTTCTGCTTTTGCTATGTACATATTTTATGGATCTCGTATTTCTTAATGCCATTTAAAATGTGCATATGGGTCTGCGTTAATAACTAGAATCACAGTTTGTTTGTCTGTGTGTGTATATATTTACTCGAACTATAATTAAATATTCCAAATAGATCTTAAGATATTTCACTCGTCAGTCTATCATTATCAGTGAATAATAAGTTAGACAAAGACCCCGAATTGTTGTTTATTTGTACATGATGCATTCTAAAAATGGTAAAAAGAAGAGGCAGGCCTAGGATCACAGTCCCCGTGTGATCTTCCTGGGGGGCATTCTAGTGGCGTTTTAAAATAACCTACATAGAGGTCACTGTAAAGGCTGCCTTTAATGGTATGCCCTTTCCAGGCTTCTGATCAGGAAGGGGTTGGAAAAAAGCCTTCTTTACCCCTGGGTTAGAGCAAGCTCGGAGCACAGAAGTATAAAATATGAATTGCGGTCTGATAAGGCAGGTGCATTGAGTGAGGGGTTAGAGGTTGCCAGGGGCTGGGGGAGGCAGTGTTCACATACTCGACATTTAGTATACTCTGCCCTCAAATGTGTAATGCTAGCATTGCTTGAAGGATGGTATTAAATACGATTGCGAGAGGACAAGCCGGACAAAGCAATGGAAGTCTTCAACCAAAATAACCCTGCTGCATTTGATACGGCAGTCTTGTAGACATGAAGAATCGAAGAAGCAATACCACCTTCTGGCAAAAAGCAAAATAAAACAGGAAATAGGGAAAAGCTAAGAAAACGAAAAGAAGCATTTGAGGAAGAGGATGGATCTGAAGAATTCCAGATGCGGAGGTTCTGTTCGTCACGTTACTTTGGGTGTTTGGGGTGCACTTTTCTAAAGCATGCGTTTGCCTCTTCCATCGCGTTGTATGAAGAGTGAGTGTTGCCGCAGAGGCGTATGGACAGCCTTTTCTGCACTCCTACGGCGGTGTATGGGTGGATGCTTCGCCGTCTCCCACAGAGGGTCCGTCTGGGTCTCAGAGGATGACAGGAGAGGGGGGAGCTGTCAATCAGGTCTTCTCAGGGGCAACCATCGAGAGGTGATAGGGGCCGTGCCGCCGAGGAGTGATACGCTGATCATGTTTGTGGCCTTCATTCATTATTGAGCGGGCAGAGTGAGAAAAGATGTAATAAATGAAATGCCTGGCACGGGCGAGCCGTTGAGGCAAATGTGATTTGACAAATGATTTTAATCTCCTCTCCACCAAAGGAACATGTCTGCTCGCTCAGCATTGTTATCGGGGCCGCGGATTTGAGTGTGCACTGTACCTTTGCTGCTACCCGGCCTATAAACATATTCGTCGTTATATCCTCGCCGCTAAGTCGTCGACGGACGTCGAGATCAACAATTTCATGAAATACATTTCGCGATGATTGATAGCTTATGTAATGTCTGCCAAGCAAATGGTAGGTTGAATTAAATTCGGGTTATTTATGTATCAGTCTCCCGAATTTTCAATATTGGCCAGGGAGAGGAAAGTCAGACAGGAGAAGAGGGTGGGGGAGAGAATGGTAATGCATTGTCAAACAGACTGTGGGCGCCATGAAAACCTTGGAAGAAAAATATGTCTCTTTCAATCATATGCAGCCAGGGCTGTTTTGCTTGAGGGCACTTTCATGCATTCTGCACACACCCCCACTCCTACGCGCCAAGCCCCCTTTCCTGTTTCTTTTCACTCTTGTACCAAGCCCCCCCCCTCCGGACCCACACTCCCCATCCATAATCCTTTCCCCATGCGAGCTCCCTCCCCTGTTCTCCCCACCAACCCCCTTGTCCTTTCCACGCCTGTAACACGCACGGTGCATTGAACACTGCCCATAGACTCAACACTGTCCATAGACTCAACACTGCCCATAGACTAAACACTGCCCGTAGACTCAACACTGCCCATAGACTCAACACTGCCCATAGACTCAACACTGCCCATAGACTCAACACTAGCCATAAACTATACACTGCCCATAGACTCAACACTGCCCATAGACTCAACACTGCCCATAGACTAAACAATACCCATAGACTTAACACTGCCCATAGACTCAACACTGCCCATAGACTAAACACTGCCCATAGACTCAACACTGACCATAGACTCAACACTTCCTATAGACTCAACACTGACCATAGACTCAACACTACCCATATACTAAACACTGCCCATAGACTCAACACTGCCCATACACTCAACACTGCCCATAGACTCACCACTACCCGTAGACTCAACACTGCCCTTAGACTAAACACTGCCCGTAGACTCAACACTGCCCATAGACTAAACATTGCCCATAGACTCAACACTGCCCATAGACTCAACACTGCCCATAGACTAAACACTGCCCATAGACTAAACACTGCACATAGACTCAACACTGCCCATAGACTCAACACTTGCCAATAGACTCAACACTGCCCATAGACTCAACACTTCCCAGAGACTCATCACTGCCCATAGACTCAACACTACCCATAGACTAAATACTGCCCATAGAATAAACACTGTCCATAGACTCAACACTTCCTATAGACTCAACACTGCCCATAGACTCAACACTACCCATATACTAAACACTGCCCATAGACTCAACACTGCCCATACACTCAACACTGCCCATAGACTCACCACTACCCGTAGACTCAACACTGCCCGTAGACTCAACACTGCCCATAGATTCAACACTGCCCATAGACTAAACATTGCCCATAGACTCAACACTGCCCATAGAATCTTAATTTTAGAACTTTCGTGACTGCAGGAATTATTATTTGTTTCTTTCGGTTAAGTCACGTCTAAAGATAAAATAATAAATTAAATTAAATAATAGAATACGACGTTTCGATTGCAACACAAGCAATCATCATCAGGTATAATGAAATAGCGACATAAAATCTAACCAGAAAACTATAGACAGACATATTAGCAGACAGATATCACCCAGATACATAGCGAGAGCAACACAGGTAACAGAGAGGGGTGATCGTCTCTGTGTGGTGGCCTTAAATAGACAGAGGGGGGGGGCGGAGGCAGAGAGAGGGAGGAGGGTTAGAGAAAAAATTAGCATATCAATGAGTGGTCAACAGACGTGGTGCTGCGAATGCGATGGCACGGCAAGCAAGCCTGAAAATCAGGAGAAGGACACACTAAAATTAAATAACCTAGTAAAATATCGAAATGTAATGTAATACAACACAGAGGGTCGGTCAACACACAATTAACGCATAGCCTGGTTGATTACGTATTTCAAAGATTGCTAAGTTAGAATTTAAGTGTGAACAATCTAAAGAGAGGACACAGGCAGAGAAAACAAGTCGCCAGAGAGAGAGAAAAAAGATAAGCTTAAAACTTCCCCGTAGAAGTGGTTCAATTTTAATTTTAGAACTTTCGTGACTGCAGGAATTATTATTTGTTTCTTTCGGTTAAGTCACGTCTAAAGATAAAATAATAAATTAAATTAAATAATAGAATACGACGTTTCGATTGCAACACAAGCAATCATCATCAGGTATAATGAAATAGCGACATAAAATCTAACCAGAAAACTATAGACAGACATATTAGCAGACAGATATCACCCAGATACATAGCGAGAGCAACACAGGTAACAGAGAGGGGTGATCGTCTCTGTGTGGTGGCCTTAAATAGACAGAGGGGGGGGGGCGGAGGCAGAGAGAGGGAGGAGGGTTAGAGAAAAAATTAGCATATCAATGAGTGGTCAACAGACGTGGTGCTGCGAATGCGATGGCACGGCAAGCAAGCCTGAAAATCAGGAGAAGGACACACTAAAATTAAATAACCTAGTAAAATATCGAAATGTAATGTAATACAACACAGAGGGTCGGTCAACACACAATTAACGCATAGCCTGGTTGATTACGTATTTCAAAGATTGCTAAGTTAGAATTTAAGTGTGAACAATCTAAAGAGAGGACACAGGCAGAGAAAACAAGTCGCCAGAGAGAGAGAAAAAAAGATAAGCTTAAAACTTCCCCGTAGAAGTGGTTCAATCTTAATTTTAGAACTTTCGTGACTGCAGGAATTATTATTTGTTTCTTTCGGTTAAGTCACGTCTAAAGATAAAATAATAAATTAAATTTAAATAATAGAATACGACGTTTCGATTGCAACACAAGCAATCATCATCAGGTATAATGAAATAGCGACATAAAATCTAACCAGAAAACTATAGACAGACATATTAGCAGACAGATATCACCCAGATACATAGCGAGAGCAACACAGGTAACAGAGAGGGGTGATCGTCTCTGTGTGGTGGCCTTAAATAGACAGAGGGGGGGGCGGAGGCAGAGAGAGGGAGGAGGGTTAGAGAAAAAAATTAGCATATCAATGAGTGGTCAACAGACGTGGTGCTGCGAATGCGATGGCACGGCAAGCAAGCCTGAAAATCAGGAGAAGGACACACTAAAATTAAATAACCTAGTAAAATATCGAAATGTAATGTAATACAACACAGAGGGTCGGTCAACACACAATTAACGCATAGCCTGGTTGATTACGTATTTCAAAGATTGCTAAGTTAGAATTTAAGTGTGAACAATCTAAAGAGAGGACACAGGCAGAGAAAACAAGTCGCCAGAGAGAGAGAAAAAAGATAAGCTTAAAACTTCCCCGTAGAAGTGGTTCAATCTTAATTTTAGAACTTTCGTGACTGCAGGAATTATTATTTGTTTCTTTCGGTTAAGTCACGTCTAAAGATAAAATAATAAATTAAATTAAATAATAGAATACGACGTTTCGATTGCAACACAAGCAATCATCATCAGGTATAATGAAATAGCGACATAAAATCTAACCAGAAAACTATAGACTTATTATTATTTGAATTATTATTTGTTTCTTTCGGTTAAGTCACGTCTAAAGATAAAATAATAAATTAAATTAAATAATAGAATACGACGTTGCTAATATGTCTGTCTATAGTTTTCTGGTTAGATTTTATGTCGCTATTTCATTATACCTGATGATAATTGCTTGTGTTGCAATCGAAACGTCGTATTCTATTATTTAATTTAATTTATTATTTTATCTTTAGACGTGACTTAACCGAAAGAAACAAATAATAATTCCTGCAGTCACGAAAGTTCTAAAATTAAGATTGAACCACTTCTACGGGGAAGTTTTAAGCTTATCTTTTTTCTCTCTCTCTGGCGACTTGTTTTCTCTGCCTGTGTCCTCTCTTTAGATTGTTCACACTTAAATTCTAACTTAGCAATCTTTGAAATACGTAATCAACCAGGCTATGCGTTAATTGTGTGTTGACCGACCCTCTGTGTTGTATTACATTACATTTCGATATTTTACTAGGTTATTTAATTTTAGTGTGTCCTTCTCCTGATTTTCAGGCTTGCTTGCCGTGCCATCGCATTCGCAGCACCACGTCTGTTGACCACTCATTGATATGCTAATTTTTTCTCTAACCCTCCTCCCTCTCTCTGCCTCCGCCCCCCCCCCCTCTGTCTATTTAAGGCCACCACACAGAGACGATCACCCCTCTCTGTTACCTGTGTTGCTCTCGCTATGTATCTGGGTGATATCTGTCTGCTAATATGTCTGTCTATAGTTTTCTGGTTAGATTTTATGTCGCTATTTCATTATACCTGATGATGATTGCTTGTGTTGCAATCGAAACGTCGTATTCTATTATTTAATTTATTATTTTATCTTTAGACGTGACTTAACCGAAAGAAACAAATAATAATTCCTGCAGTCACGAAAGTTCTAAAATTAAGATTGAACCACTTCTACGGGGAAGTTTTAAGCTTATCTTTTTTCTCTCTCTCTGGCGACTTGTTTTCTCTGCCTGTGTCCTCTCTTTAGATTGTTCACACTTAAATTCTAACTTAGCAATCTTTGAAATACGTAATCAACCAGGCTATGCGTTAATTGTGTGTTGACCGACCCTCTGTGTTGTATTACATTACATTTCGATATTTTACTAGGTTATTTAATTTTAGTGTGTCCTTCTCCTGATATTCAGGCTTGCTTGCCGTGCCATCGCATTCGCAGCACCACGTCTGTTGACCACTCATTGATATGCTAATTTTTCTCTAACCCTCCTCCCTCTCTCTGCCTCCGCCCCCCCCCCTCTGTCTATTTAAGGCCACCACACAGAGACGATCACCCCTCTCTGTTTCCTGTGTTGCTCTCGCTATGTATCTGGGTGATATCTGTCTGCTAATATGTCTGTCTATAGTTTTCTGGTTAGATTTTATGTCGCTATTTCATTATACCTGATGATGATTGCTTGTGTTGCAATCGAAACGTCGTATTCTATTACTTAATTTAATTTAATATTTTATCTTTAGACGTGACTTAACCGAAAGAAACAAATAATAATTCCTGCAGTCACGAAAGTTCTAAAATTAAGATTGAACCACTTCTACGGGGAAGTTTTAAGCTTATCTTTTTTCTCTCTCTCTGGCGACTTGTTTTCTCTGCCTGTGTCCTCTCTTTAGATTGTTCACACTTAAATTCTAACTTAGCAATCTTTGAAATACGTAATCAACCAGGCTATGCGTTAATTGTGTGTTGACCGACCCTCTGTGTTGTATTACATTACATTTCGATATTTTACTAGGTTATTTAATTTTAGTGTGTCCTTCTCCTGATTTTCAGGCTTGCTTGCCGTGCCATCGCATTCGCAGCACCACGTCTGTTGACCACTCATTGATATGCTAATTTTTTCTCTAACCCTCCTCCCTCTCTCTGCCTCCGCCCCCCCTCTGTCTATTTAAGGCCACCACACAGAGACGATCACCCCTCTCTGTTACCTGTGTTGCTCTCGCTATGTATCTGGGTGATATCTGTCTGCTAATATGTCTGTCTATAGTTTTCTGGTTAGATTTTATGTCGCTATTTCATTATACCTGATGATGATTGCTTGTGTTGCAATCGAAACGTCGTATTCTATTATTTAATTTAATTTATTATTTTATCTTTAGACGTGACTTAACCGAAAGAAACAAATAATAATACTGCCCATAGACTCAACACTGCCCATAGACTAAACACTGCCCATAAACTAAACACTGCACATAGACTCAACACTGCCCATAGACTCAACACTTGCCAATAGACTCAACACTGCCCATAGACTCAACACTTCCCAGAGACTCATCACTGCCCATAGACTCAACACTGCCGATATACTCAACACTGCCGATAGATCTTCTTGGTTCTTTCGGTAAAGTCACGTAGAAGGGAAGTAATAAAATAATAAAAATAAAACATAATACAACGATTCTAACGACGTTTCGGCCACAACGCAAGCAGCCGTCCTCAGGTGATAACCAGGTCTGTCGAGGCGACAGCGTCTGAATGAAACAGCACACGTGCTTGGAGCATATATATATAAGCTGGGTTGGAAGGGGGGAAAAGAGCGCCTTGTCAAAATAATATGCATATCAAGAGGCATTTAGCATATTTATGGGAAATGCTAAATGCCTCTTAATATGCATATTCTTTTGTCAATGCGCTCTTTCCCCCCCTTCCATCCCAGCTTATATATATGCTCCAAGCACGTGTGCTGTTTCATTCAGACGCCGTCGCCTCAACAGACCTGGTTTTCACCTGAGGACGGCTGCTTGCGTTGTGGCCGAAACGTCGTGAGAATTGTTTTATTATGTTTTATTTTTATAATTTTATTACTTCCCTTCTACGTGATTTTACCGAAAGAACCAAGAAGATGAATCCCTGCAGTCACGATAGCTTTAAATCGAAACTGCCGATAGACTCAACACTTCCCATAGACTAAACACTGCCCATAGACTCAACACTGCCCATAGACTCAACACTACCCATAGACTCAACACTGTCCATAGACTCAACACTGCTCATGGATTAAACACTGCCCATAGACTCAACACTGCCCATAGACTAAACACTGCCCATAGACTAAACACTGCCCATAAACTAAACACTGCCCATAGACTAAACACTGCCCATAAACTAAACACTGCCCATAGACTCAACACTGTCCATAGACTAAACACTGCCCATAGACTAAACACTGCCCATAAACTTAACACTGCCCATAGACTAAACACTGCCCATAAACTAAACACTGCCCATAGACTCAACACTGCCCATAGACTAAACACTGCCCATAGACTAAACACTGCACATAGACTCAACACTGCCCATAGACTCAACACTGCCCATAGATTAAACACTGCCCATAGACTCACTGACCATAGATTAAACACTGCCCATAGATTAAACACTGACCATAGACTCAACACTGCCCATAGACTCAACACTACCCATAGACTCAACACTGTCCATAGACTCAACACTGCTCATGGATTAAACACTGCCCATAGACTCAACACTGCCCATAGACTAAACACTGCCCATAGACTAAACACTGCCCATAAACTAAACACTGCCCATAGACTAAACACTGCCCATAAACTAAACACTGCCCATAGACTCAACACTGTCCATAGACTAAACACTGCCCATAGACTAAACACTGCCCATAAACTTAACACTGCCCATAGACTAAACACTGCCCATAAACTAAACACTGCCCATAGACTCAACACTGCCCATAGACTAAACACTGCCCATAGACTAAACACTGCACATAGACTCAACACTGCCCATAGACTCAACACTGCCCATAGATTAAACACTGCCCATAGACTCACTGACCATAGATTAAACACTGCCCATAGATTAAACACTGACCATAGACTCAACACTGCCCATAGACTCAACACTGCCGATAGACTCAACACTGCCCATAGACTCAACACTGCCGATAGACTCAACACTGCCCATAGACTCAACACTGCCGATAGACTCAACACTGCCGATAGACTCAACACTGCCCATAGACTAAACACTGCCCATAGACTCAACACTGCCAATCGACTCAACACTGCCCATAGACTCAACACTGCCCATAGACTCAACACTGCCCATAGACTCAACACTGCCCATAGACTCAACATTGCATAAGCGACGGCGTAATGTTGTGCCTCTAACAAGCCGGAGGTGGCGCTCAGCGCCGTGCCATGCGTGGATGATGCCAGCTACGGACGACGCCTTTGGCATTGGGAGGCGATCTCAAGGTGGCACGGCGGTTATGGAGGCAGTGCGGGATTATCCTTGTCGCAAAAGTAGCCACATATGCTACGGGCCCCGCACTTTCAAGGGCCCCGCGCTAAATGCTTACAAGCTATGCTATCAATTTCCGGTTCAGTGATTCTGCACTTGCTCTATTACTATAGTACTATACCGCCTTCAACTTTTATGAACGACTGTGTGTTTAAGGTTAGCGATTTGTCGTATTATCTGGCTGTATAGCAAATGAAAATAATACAATTACGTTACTATGCAATATAACAAATTTGTGCATTTCATATTTACTTGTGTATTTTTTATTTAGGGCCCCATTATAACATATGCTACAGGCCCCGCACTAGCTTAATCCGGCATTGGCGGGGGGGGGCTTACTTTTGAGGGAAACGTGCAGATTTGGTCGGCGAGCTTGCTGCGAAAAAAAAAAACGCGGGCACCAACGTCACGGGCAATAAAAGAAAAGCGCGCTTCGGGTGGTGCGGTGCAATTAGTTGACGTTGAGCTTCTGATGATGGCATCAGCTCCAGGTGGTGGGCGAATATGGATCAGTCCGTGCACTTGCTCCGTATCGATCAAACGCGGCTCGCGCTAAACTCTTCTTGACCTTTTCAATCTTGCAATGGTATTTGGTCTAGTCAATGAAAGCACTCTGAAAATGAGACGCACAAATCGAGGGGGTGGGGGGTGAGCTGATGCGAAAGCGCCAACAAGTTTTTTTTTGCGAGGATTTGTAGATTGCAAGGATCAGGGATGTTTATGAGGCTTTAATGCTTTGTTAAATACCACTGCAATGTGTTGCCAAGCGGTTGTGCATCAATAGCCCCACAAAGTCATCCGGATGGAACCGTGCCCAGTGCACGTACGAGTGGAAAGCTTCATGGAGCGTGTGTACTAATGTGTTTGTCAGATGCCATTCATTCGAAATAAACGTTACAACCCGGGAACACAAACAAAAAAACAATGTACATGTTTGTTATGTTTTGCTCCTCATACTTTGTGAACAGTGGCAGGACATTTATATTTTTTCGTTTATTGTGATTGTTATTTAGCCTATACATTAGGAGTGCAACATTTCGACTAGACCCGACCGTAATTATCATAACAGCCACCGCGGAAGAAAAGCTATACCAACCTGTCCGGGGAGGCACATTCAACTATGGCAATTTTGAACAAACTACCACAAACTGAATATACTGCCGACAGGCGCAGCAGTTAGGAGCCTTTTCATGGCGCGTGTCATTTATTCTATAAACGAACATGGAACAGTTGGAAGCTTTCGTAAATTTTATGCGGTCATAAATTCCGTGTCTTTCCTACTGGGCTTAAATAAAAACCCAATGAGGATGGAGGAAAATAGATGCCAAGTATTGACTTAATTGGAAGTAATTACAGCTGATAGCTCTTGAGAGCCTCTGTGAAGGATTTAGCAAGTGACAAGACAGGTCTGGTAATGCCTGTCTGTGCGTACTAAGATTGTACGTCATTTCCCGCAGCTGATCACCGCAGATTTTGGCTACTTGGCGTAGGCCTTCGGGGGATAGCCTCCTGACGTTATTAACTTCTTTGAAATTGTGTCTCCTGTGCCCCGGGAGATGAACCGGGGCGGTTTACCGTGTGCACGCTTCCTTTAGCCTCAATAAAAAAAAATTGGAGGGGGGGGGGGTGAATAGAGATGGCGCGCTCCACAACCGAAACATGCAGCTTTTGTTTTTCAATCTTGCACTCTGGGAATGGGCTAATCACCGGTGGTCCGTCCCATTGCTCCGTCCACAAATGCTTGCTACAGAATTGAGCACACTGACCCTATGATCTGCGTATGCGTTGCAACGCGTGCCGCTGATTTTGCACCAATGTAAATCAAAGGTAGCAGTTTGACGCTTGATGGAATGAATAACGAGATCATAATCCCTGCTGGCACTCGGAGGATGCATATCGTCTCTGGTTTATGCTGTTGCAGTGGTTAACAGTGAGGCAATAGACACAGTATACTAACTTACGATGTTGGTGGCTCAAGATGGGCCCAATGACCCCATCTTTCTTTTTTAAGTTGCTAATGTACTGTCCTGGCGGTACATTGAGAGCAGCAGATTGGACGTTATCTGATGCTGCCAGTTTCAACGGTATTAGCCGCTCGTGGAAGTGCATCGGGGAAAGACCTTTTGCAAAGTGTTGGGAAGCTCTGTAGATTCGGGTGAAGGTGGTGACGTGCAGTGGATGATTATGTTTGCATTCAGTCTGAAAAGGTAATGTGCTTCAATTGGTGTACGCTGCGCTTATGGAACCCGCGATGTGTGTAAAGCGTATTATGCCAATTGTTCTGCAAATTGCGATATAAAGCTAAATAAGGACGTCGCTCAAGTGTGCTTCCACCTGCGTTCCAGCGATAAGTGGCTATGAGGCTCCTTTAATTCCATCGCGGGGTTGGAGCCGTGGCCACGTGGTTCGTGCGCTACGCCTCTGAACCCTGTCGCTTGAGTTCGATTCCTGGCCACTAGAATGTAAGTGATATTTGTACCTGGTCCTGCTCCCACAGCCCCTTCACCAATACACACTGACCATTGTGGTGAAGCATGGTCAAACAAGCTCCAATGACAGCACAGCATGGGGAGACCATCCAGCATATAATTGACAGAGAGATGGATTTGTTTTTACAATGAAAAAATACCAGTGGCTCTAATCTAGATTTGAATACCAGTGGCTCTGCTAAGCATGTGTTGAAAATGTGGCTTAAATTGGCCAGGAGTGGTATCTGTCTCCACTGTCCACTGGTGCTCATTGTATTAATGTGTCCGTTGCTTGCAAACCGAACACTCCTCAGTGTTTGCATTGCAAAGGGAACGTTTTGAATTTTTGGCATACTGAC
Organism: Lampetra fluviatilis; assembly: GCF_964198595.1. Taxonomy (NCBI): domain Eukaryota; kingdom Metazoa; phylum Chordata; class Hyperoartia; order Petromyzontiformes; family Petromyzontidae; genus Lampetra; species Lampetra fluviatilis. The sequence goes on along the minus strand of NC_136279.1, from coordinate 20,651,355 downwards.
ACAATTTTCACACGCATTAAACGTGTCCCTTATCTGATTTTAGGGGAGGGGGCTGCCTTTTCAAAATGCAAAATGGGGATGAAATGTTGAATGTTTATTAATATTTCAAAACGTGAAGGATTATGAAAAAAAATTCAAAAATGTTTTAAATTCCATCCGATGACAATGGGAATTTTTGCAAGGCAAAAATAAAGAGGCATTTGCTGAAATTCGTCACGTGTAAAGTTTGACGAACAGTTTATACGAAGGAATTTAAAAGTGAATGATCTGTGTAATGTTAAATATATATTCTTTTAAACGTCACTGTTCATCATCATTCAATACATTTGCTTGAAATGCCATAGGAAGTAGACAGGCAAATACAACTTTCACAAGAAATCTCTGACAATGAAACCCACGTATTTTTGTCTCTTTCTTCTTTTGCAGCGCTCGTGTATTTGCTAGAATGACACTGTGGTTGTCCCCGACATGTCTTGGGTGATGACCTTTCATTTCTACTGGCAGCGGCTGTGAATAGTGCGACTTTCTTGGAGGAGTCTCCCTTTGCTCGCTGTGATTTCAGCAGGGGCACACTCTACATTCAGTCAGCACATTCCCATTCGAACCAAATGAGCTGACCGTGACCTCTGCTCCACCGAGGGACTTTGTGGAGCAATTGACTAATGACAAAGGCAGCGAGGTCAGAGCAGTGGGGCAAAGATGGTTAAGCCCATTACTAGATAAATAAATCTGGCTGAATCTAATGCCATCAAGGACAAAGACAAACCAAAGGGTCATATACACATGAATGATTAATGTGGCTTTGGAGCTGAATGTTGGTCCATAACCACTGTGTATATTTAAGGAAATCATATAAAGGCCCTCGCTGGCTCCTTTCACGGGTGTGATGATGTCATGTAAAATTGTGCGTGCAGACTTCCTGCATCGTGGCATGCCCCTGGAAGAACCACGCATTGATGTTCAGCGACTTGCCGATGAGTAAGCACACACTTGTCGGCAATAATCCTGTCAGCTAAGCGTCCTCATATGTGATGGGAATATTTTAGCCAGATGCCCTCTTGTGATGCCAGGACGTTTGGCAGGCCAAATACGGGCTTTGCCATCAGAAAAGTTTGTTACCCATAGACAGCAGAACCGAAACCAGGAATGATGGCCAGACACTTGACGGCAGACCAGATTCCAGGTGTGCATTTTTGCAAACTCAAAGTGAGTTCAAGTTCAGAAATGATGCTCGCTGGGTCACATAGTTCAGGGAGCAACATTGCAAAACATTTAAAATAAATTAAATCACGACGTTTCAGGTGGAACCGTCACAGCAAAATGATTTCACTTGATACAGTAATTTTGCTGTGACGGTTCCACCTGAAGACGAAAGCTTGTGTTGCCTCCGAAACGTCGTGATTTAATTTATTTAAATGTTTTACCTACGTGACTTTACCGACAAAACCAAAAAGTATGAATCCTTGCAGTCACGAAAACTTCAAATGTAAAATTGCAAAACAAATTAATGATGCAAGGGTTTTGTAAATTACTGAAATAACTCAAGCGACGATTACTCTATTAATTGTACATTTTCTAAAATAATATATATTTCTATGAAAGCTGAATTCACTGTGGGTTGTCATTACACTTTACTCACCATGATCCAAGGATGTGGAGCCACAGGGCCTCCCTTATGACTCTCTGTTCACGTGCCCACGAGGTGGCCAGAATCTTGGTGTCTCCTGAAATTACATTTTAAGCCGTTACAGTAAATGGTTGTACAGTCCTCTAGCATCTCACAACAATATGTCCACTCATTATCCTGATTTCAAGAAATTTGCATCATTGTTATTAGCATAAGCGCCCTAAGCATAAAGGACAGTGTGCAGGCATTCCACAGCATTTTTTTTTCCCAATGTCAAATTCCATATTTTTCTGGCATTGTTTCATATCAAATTTCATCACAGTTATGTTATTGAGAATAGGTTTTTCCATTTTTTTCTGGCAACAAAACAGGTATTAAGATGTTAAAACACCAAATTGAAACATTTTACAAGGAATCATGTCTGCATTAACCACAATACTTGTGGTCAGAATGCAAACAAAAACGTACTCTGATAATATACTGTATGCATTGTCTTTTAACCTGATTGGTCCAACAAGAGACAGCTTTCTTTTGAGTCTAGTGTGCAAACGGTGTTCGACCAGAGGACGCCAAAAGGCTCAAAAGAAAGCTATCTCTATGTTGGTATTTGTAAATGAATATATTTTTTCCCGGAGTATATGCGTACCACTGAATCATTAATTTACAAATAAATGCACATACATTCTGGCATACCTAATGTCTAAATGCATTTAAATGTGATTATAAACCATCGGGCGAATTCCAGTGATCCTCGCAGTGTCTTTTGGCTAGCCGTCGAACAAAAAAGGTCACTGCATCGTGCGCGTTCAGATGCGCTTCTGCGCCCGTCTGGAACGCTCTTCATTTTGATATTAGGAAGCCACTGGAGCTATGCACTTTTAAATCCAGATTGAAAACTCATTTTTTTAGAACTGCTTTTTGTGTTTAGTGAGTTGTCCTTCCCCCGCACCTCCTCTGAGCATGGTTGGCTACGTATGGCACGAAAGAAGTTCAACATAAATACACTTGGTCAAACAAAATACATTTTGCGCTCTGTCTAAATTGATTGTCAAAGTTGTGAGTTTTTTATATTTAAATCTCAAGTTAAATTTGCCATGAGAACGTTTTATTTGTCAGTTTTCCTAATTTATATTTGACAGTAATAACACAAATCTGCATATTTCAAGTAATATGTTTTAAAATAATGACAGCAATTATGTTGCAAATGTAATTAATTAGATTTTTGCCATATTTCATTGTTTTTAGCATTTGAACCTTATGGCGGGATCCCGGGATCCCATAAGCCCCTGGCTCTCGCATAAACTGCGTTGTGACGTCATTTTATGTCTGTTGAAGGCGAACGACACGGCGATCGATTCCTCTCGACGAGCTCTACACAATGCGCTAATCAAAGTTTAAAAGTTGTGTTTATGACTACGGCAATTTTGGCAACGACGGGTGCTTGGTGAAGAACGAGAGAAGATTGATTTCTGGTGGGTCGGTCGCGGCGTTTATGGTCGCGGTGGGACGGAGTCGCCAAAAACAAATTTATTATTTACGATTTTGACTTTCGTTTATTCGGGACTCCGGGGTACCGCCATGAGGTTCATTTGCATTTCGTCTAAATCACAAGCCTCGTAATCTGATTAGTATTCCAGATTTCCCTTTTCAAAGAGGCACATTTCAATGGTGCTGTCGCCTCGCTTGAAATAAAATAACTTAACTGAAGTGATTTTTTTTTTATTATTCTCCGCATTTCACCTGCATCCTATGGGCAGGCAATCTGACCTAATGATGTAAGTCAATATTGTGTGTATTCTCAGCTGTTATTTTATATTGAATTTGTTTTTATCCACGACATTATCAGCAGGCATTATTGGATTTCTGTATGAGAATCCCCCTAATTAGGCTTATTGAGCTTTAATGCGTTGTGTGCTAGTGTGCTTTCAGGATGACGTTTCAATATTACTTTCTCTGGTAAGAGAGAACAGCTATTATAGGTTGGTTACATATTGGTAGTTATTTTTATCTTTATCCAATGAACACCTTCTCTGAATCCTATTTTGTTTCAAAATGTAGTGCCACTCCGTGTAATGTCCCTGCCGTTATTAAAGGGTTACACCGTTAGTGTGCCGTGATGTGGGTCTCGTGTGTGTGATTCAAATGTGATTGGATTTTCTTACCCCAAGCTTTGGGTTGTAGAAGCGTCTGCCAGTTGTGATTTGGCCCAGCACAGTAGCATGTTGGCAAATTACCCGAAGCTTAAACCTTTGCACTCTGCGTAATATTTCACCTGGCTGTGATTACCATTAAATTGTTTCCAAACACTGCCTCGCTTTTATCCTGTTGGTAAATACATTAAAACGTGTATTGTTAGTGTGTCCAAAAGTGTTAGTTTAGGTGCTGCTAATTTATTGGTACATAATTGCCTGTTTTTGTCCTACAAACTGAAATAAACAATTATTGTTGCGTGTTTAATCATAATTTTTACATTGTCACATTTGGAATCGAAAGGTGCAAATGAAAATGTTGTGCTTGTATTCACTCCTCCGCTATTCCTTTGCTACTTTTTTAAACCGAAATCTGACAAGATTTATTTTGACAGACCTTGAAAGTTTCTTTGAACACCAGGGTTGTTAGCATTCGAGAAGCTTTAATCTCTTGTGTGCAGGAACCATGCGGCTGCAGGCTTGTGAATTTTAAATGCGTGAAATGTTTCCTTTTTCATTTTTTGGCAGAATAACCGTCGAATTAAACATTCCAAATTAATGGAGGAAAAAAAAATCAAATTCAGACCCCCCCCCCCCCAAAAAAAAACCTTCACAGCTATTTCCAAATCAAAGCCAATATTTGCTCCACCGCTTGTCTGGCAGACTCGCTGGCTTTCTTTTTAGACGACGCACATTTATTGGGAAATGCGAGGACACATCATCCATTCGGGAATGCCAAATCCTTAACCCTCCACAGGCCCATGATGCCGCCCGCACTCGCGCAAGCGCCTTGTCTGATTAAAGGTTGCAGCGAGGTAAAGAGGCCGACACGGGGCTTTACACACACAGCCCGTATCAGCTTCTTCACACACGCTTGCAGGTCCCTCAGACCCTGTCGTCTTACATCAGTCGCCGCAAGAAAAGAGCGCGCCGCGCTACCTTTCGCCGGCGGTTTCTGTCCATCTCGTGGGAACGCAATGTCTGCGGCTGTCTGTCCACGCGAGCGCATGCGATGTTGCTGTCTAGGTGTGTTTGCGCGCCTCGCTCGTTCGCCTGTCAAGCCCGTGAGAGTTTGCGTGAAAATCTGAATTGCTGTAGCGCAAAAGCGTTGTCTGCGTGTGGTTGTGCTGTCCCGGACGACGTTTTTCCGGGGACGGATGATTGGCAGTTAAAAGTGTGACTGTCGGAGATTTGTGTTTTAAAATGTTTGAAAGGTGATATTTTGTCCGCATACTATATTCCTCCAGGAAGAGTTTACGCCTTAAAAATATTAATTTTTGCAAGAAACGACGTTGGAAATAAGCTTAACATTGTACGCAGCATTTGGATAGAAAATGCATGAAACCATACACATGCTGTTAAAATTGATTGTTTTGCTCTAATTAGTTCAGTTCTTAACAATTTGCTCTCAATGGACGCAATAACCTTACTTACCATTGTTGATGTTCACTGTATCCTGTGAACCACCCTCACGTAGCAAACAGATCAACATTGCTCATGTCCCAGAACAGAGCCTTGTTGTGAGCCTGTGTTTGAGGTGGTGTGTCAGTGTTCAGTCTCATAGATTTTTTTTTCCTCCTCTCGCCCAAGGGGGAAATGGTGCTCTACCATCTGCCAGATTTTCCCAATGACTTATTTAATAGATCTGAGACACGTTTTAAAAATTCAAACTGATTCAAAACCAAACAAAACAACCGACATCGCAAATAAATTGCCAATTGCAAGCAAATATTTTCGGTTGTGTCCTCAAATTATTCTTCGACATGAGAGTAGAATATCGGTATTGTTCTCCAATGAAATGTGTAATGTTTGCTGATAATAAGCTCATTCTGTTTCCTTGCAATGCATGAACCATTCATACGTGGGGAATGCATGAACCATTCATGCATTCCCCACGTATGGACCACAGAGTCATTCATGTTTGCAGAAAAAAATTGCTTTTTTTTTCTATGGTCAGTAATTGCTTTAACATTTCTACATCTGGCGTATTTCCCCTGTTTAAGTTGCCAACAACTTAAATACCCTAAAAAACAAATCCAGCTCCAATCCAGATGGAGTGTACAACGAAAAGCAATGTCAGCTACAAGCAAAAATCAGATTTTTTTAAGTTTTGCTTTATTTCTTTGCATAACATATGTCAGCAGCTTAAAGCAAAAAAAACTGTTTATGTTGTAGAGAGCGCCGCCGGAGAGAATTCCATTAATGTAAAAATGACCTTGCTATGACATTTCACGCCACTCCCGCAAAATCACACGAAAATAGCCTGGTTAGAAAGCCATCGTTAGAGCATCTTGCACGCATTTACTTTGCAAATGCAACAACCTGTTTTATTTCCACGATTAGCTCATTATGAATATTTACATGCAGGGACGGCGTTGGGGTTTTTTGGACCCAACTGCTGATTAGACCACGAGCCACTACTAAATTATTCACAGCACTGACATCACATTACAATTTGTTGCTGCTTCGGGGGCTGCCCGTGCATTAGACAATAATAAAAGAACGGCCTATTAGTTAACTTGGTATTAGTCAAATGGGCCCTCTGTGCTGGTGACCCTGCAGTTACAGTGGCTGGTCGCGGTGACTAATCTGAACGATGATATATAAGGGTGCCAATGCCAACATTTTTTTTTTGTGTGTGTGCAGAATAGTTTTTGTTTGTGCATGCTTGGCTTTCTCTGAATTTCCTAAATCACAATAATAGCAATAATACATTAATTAATATTTAAAAAAATAGTAACAATACGATCATTTGCACATCCTTTTGTCGATCCACCATTGCATGGAGGCCTCATTACGCGATGTCGGTGATGAATATTGTTTGACAATACTTCACCACGTTGGTCAGTGCAGGTTGGTAAGAGGGTGGAATAAAACTGCTTCAGATATCACTCGCCACTGATATTAGCACTGGCCAGGAATTTAACGCAGTTCGCCAGGTTCGTAGTACTGCATAGTGCACTCACTGCTCCAATCACATGCTCCTCGCCTCATTAAAATCATGAATGTCAAGATTGATTCTAATACTCGCCAGTAAGCATAATTAAGCATGAGATCACATCATAAAGCATAGCATGGCAGTGCTTGCCTGTAATCTAGCAGGCATTGGTGGATCACACACACATTTTAACTCCCAAGGTCGCCAGGAGATGGCAGTAGAATGAGTAGATTCAATCTATCTGTGCGAGGCATTGAGTATTTTCCCCTTGTATTCATGGGTTTTCCTAATTTTCCTCCCACGTGATACCAAACACGCATACGTGAAATTGGATAAATATGCCAGTGCAGGATCCTCCTGAAAGAGAGTCTTAGGACTCAGTGAGGCTTTACTGGATAAAATACAAATATGCACTAGTATTGTTGTTATTAATATAAACAAAGCAAGATACAAATCTGATTCAAATAGCAAAATGTGGCAGAGAAAATATTTTGATAAAAAAAAATGGTTATACAGTAAATTCAAACTTTTAAAATTAATTACCAACAAGCCAAGTTAAAAAAAGTTAGAAAATAAGCAACGTTAATACGAGAGCAAAACACACGATGCCATCGCAATGCGAGATTGCAAAGAAAAAAGGTAAAATGATAATAGGCGAGAAGAAAGCGGTTGGTAATCTTGGTAAAGGAGTAAGGAATGAGAGAGGAAAATGTCTGTTGGAGTTCACAGCCATCAGGGACATGAAGATAATGAACACATTTTTCAAAAAGGAGCCTATAAAATGTGCATGCAACAGCCCAAATGGACAAATTAGAAATTAAATTATCTTGATTGCCATGGACAAATCCCTCAATTGTAAGAGACATCTCTCCTCAGCAAATTCGTCAGAGGAAGGTGGATGCAGGCTGAGTGCAATACAAGTTAACACTTTAACGAGGTCAAAGAAAGGATAAAGCTAATCGCTGGACAGGCAAAAGAAAACGAGACTGTGAATGTCAAAAAATTCCGCTGAGGATTTTGTTTGACTTAAATTGTTTCTAAGGAAGAGATTCTAATCCTGAGAGAAGGGAAAATTTGAAAGGGATGTTACCACTATAACTAATGGGAAGTCTAATAATGTAATGGATGGTGTGCCAAAAGCGTAGCACAAAGCAAAAAAAAAGAACGGAGAGCACGCTCTTTAAAACCACACAGTGTATGGTGAAAAAATGAGAGATATGACAAGAGATTAACACAAAGTTGAACAAAGGTGAGAATGCACAAAATTCTCTGAAACGATTTGAAAAATAACTGGGAATTAAGTGAAAAGAACACAACACAAAAGTAATTGAAAGTGACCGAATAAATAGTGGGAGCAAATGAATAGTTGTTCAAAGCATATATGTATATGATTAGGTCGCCGGATTTGCAGTGTCGTCCACTAACCACTGCACCACCGCTCCATCCATGTAGAATGCCATATGTCACTTGGAAAAAAACTGGAGTAATTCAGGTGTTATTTCTGTGCCTCGCTGCATATCTAGGCCATTTGAGAAATAATTGCCATGAGTAAAATCTTGAAATAGACATAGCATGCCTTCGACACATCTCCTGAGGTCCAGCTGTAAGGTTTAAAAAATAATTACTGTCGGCGACTTAACATCTCTATAAATAATATATTTATAACGCACCCTGATGTAAGCCACGGCGCATTTCAACTGCGTTGCTCACGCAGCCGTGAAATCATGTCACTGAAGAGGAGCCGTTGAGATCCCTGCCAGACAGGCAGGTAAACAGCCACACCACGACACCTTAATGAGAAACGCTGCTGTATTTAAACAGCTGTGTTTATCCCTTCTCCCTCGATTCCTGAAGCAGATGGCACGAGCAGCAGAAGCTGCCAAAAGCAATGGTGAGAACACTCGTGATGCTGTGGCTTTATTGGGCAGCACAAGGGGGCTTCTGGGTCCCACATCACGGGACGTGGTCACGCGCAAACCAACATGCTCGAATCCGTGTAGCGGACGCACGTATTTGCATGTCATTCTTTTAACCCTACATTTTCGTCTTGATTTTTTTTACGTGAATAACACTTTTCCTTTTTTTTACCTGCATTTCAGCACCGCATTTAAGGCCGAATCGCATAAAATAATAGTACCAGCGAGTTTTGCGGCAATTAATGAAGCTATTTTAACAGCGCATTGCCTGGGTTTTGAATTGCGCGAAATAGATTTTGTTATCAAAGGTATACTAGTCCAAAATAATATGATGCATTTTGCCCACATTTCACAGATTTGGGGCATTCGTATTTTCCAAAGTCATCTCTCATGCAACAGAGATCATGAATGTCAATTTACCTCCGACTTGCGTAAATAATATAAAGAGAAAACATATTGATTATCTTCAGCATTGATCAATTCACTTCTAGATGAAAGCCTGCCCAGACACCATGTTCTAGTCTGGTTGTGTAGATTAATATGATAGAATAATAATCATAATAGGAATATAGATTCTATAGAAGATGGTTAATATGGGGCAGTACATCATATATATACTGTACGTGTGGCATAGACCATTGGGTAGCTGTTATATACGTTTAGAATATAGCATAGCATAGAGAGAATAAATTATGGTATTTAAATCTATGAATTATTGGTACCAGTAACCTCACTAACAACACACATTTGAGAAAATCAGCAACAATTATCTCCGTATTGTGATGGGAAACCCGTGTATTTACTCTTATTTCCAATGGACACATTCCAAGCAATTATCACAATGCTCTTAGCCACATGAGTCACCCTGTCAAGTTATTTGCTCATAATTCATCAATCAATCAGACTTTTGTATTTGCCTTTCACAATGAACGTATCTCAAGGCGCATACACACACAGACGAGAGGTGAGATAAGCCAAACTCTCTCTCTCTCTCACACACACAGCCTGCTGCACTTGGTAAGTGTACATTTCAATTTGTTATAGTTTGCTTAATCAGGTGGGAGCCATTTGAGAAGATTTCTTTATAAAAGTTGTATTGGTGCAGTTACAAACGTGCATTCCATAACCTTAGAGACATTTGTCAATCGACTGCTGGATGAAGGGCCTCTTGGCACGCCGCCCGGTCGGCCATGGAGAATGTTTCACCATACTTCACCGCGCTGGTCCAGTGCCGGCTGGTGAATGGGGAGAGGCAGGAGCACGGGTGCCAGGACCGTTTTGTCGACGATCAAATTGCCGTGAATGCGCCCCATCTCGTCGTATCGCAGCGGCTAAGCAGGGATTTAGCCTGAGTAGTACTTGGAATGGCGACCTGCACCAGGGCTTGCCAGGCGTTGTAGGTCACCAGAAGGTGGCAGCGTTGAGTGTCATCCCTCGTATAAGTGGGCTTTCTTCAGGAACTCTGGTTTTCTGTCAAATTTCGAAACGAAACTTTTTATTTTACCAAGTTATGGCCCACTGAGCTGTATAGTTGATTTTTTTTCAAAAGCGACCTATGACAAATTATAGCTCAATCAAGTGGCTTATCATGTGGAAATGTACAGCAGCCAAATACTCTATATGCATGTTTCTATAATATAGTATGTCGAGGGAAAAAACGAGGGACGTGAAGAAACATCCACACGCAAAGGCCATGAATGGCATTGACTCGACAGCGCAATCCTGAACCCTCTTGGGGAAGTCTTGAAGTCTCGGTGGGAATTAAGAGAGTTGTGATATATTATGAAAGTAATTATTATGGGCTTTGCATATTCCTTAGACAAACCAATAGATCATTACACAAACTGAAATGATAACTTCACACAAAACTGGCTCAGCAAAGACCGTATTCACAAGTAGGCATTCCAACAGCCCAAAGTATTTGATCGTTTAATTAGGCAGTAATCTACAATTTAGAACATGGCACCAGCATGCAGGAGTACAGCCTTCCTTGATGTGCCTTGGTGCGTACGTGCTTGTAAGTTGCACTTATTAGTTACTATACAGCAGAGGTGTGGACTCGAGTCATGTGACTTGGACTCGAGTCAGACTCGAGTCATGAATTTGATGACTTGCGACTCGACTTGGACTTGCATAACAATGACTTTGTCCCACCTATGAGATGTGGACTCGAGTCATGTGACTTGGACTCGAGTTAGACTCGAGTCATGAATTTGATGACTTGCGACTCGACTTGGACTTGCATAACAATGACTTTGTCCCACCTCTGCTATACAGTGCTTAGTCACTATAGTATACTCCAGTAGTGATAGCGCTTTGCACAGCAGTAACATTTGTGCCTCGCGGCAAGAGGGTAACCTGGGTTCGATTCCTGGCTCAGTGCCCGATGTTTCTGTGCGGAGTTTGTATGTTCTCCCCCTGTTATACAATGGGTTCTCCAGTTTTTCTTCCATAGCTAAACACATAAAATGTAATTTGTGTTGGCCAAAATGAGTTTTTGGACTCAGTGTATCCATTCCTGGTTTTAAAAAATGATGATCATTATTATTAGGAATGCACCACCCTTCTCTACCAACCCCCACCCTCCCCTCCACAGGCTTCAGTTCGCCACCATTGCACCCCATCACAAGTTTGCATAAAATCCACCTCATGGATGTTTTGGTAGGGCCCTGTGAAAATTAAACAGGTGGCAGGCAACTCTGTCAAAAAACGGCAAATGTTTGAAAATAGGCTCGCGTGTCTATTCACCATAATTTCACAATAATTTAACGGCCCTTTGCAAATCAAGGCCTCCCCATGCCTGTTGGTCATAGTAGTTAATTGACTGCAATTGTACTTCAGCACGCTGGTCAGTTTTAGATATTGTGGGATCGTGGCTCAGTCTTCTAACCACTGCTCCACCACCCACTGTTGATTGTTCCAAACAGTCGTCTATTCAGTCCAATACAAATAGACTGCAGTATGAGCTGATTTGAAGTCCTTACTTTTGGACGGTAATAGGTATAGATGGAGTGTCTAACACACACAGCCATGATTTTCTTTATGGAACCTCAGTCCACCCGTGTACATTTTCCCCACCTTGGAAACTGGAGTAGGCATGACATTTCCAGGGAGCATCAAACTCGGTAATTCGTCAAGTCGAAGAAAGCAGTACTTTAAAACAGCCAATAAAATGTAAAAATGCACTGCAATGTGAATGATTACCAAAGCAGTCTCTATATGCTACTTTTCATATAGGGCCTATAATTCAAAAGAGGTTAGTGATACCACGCTCAGAGTGTCCCACAATAACCATATAGCTTTAGCCCCAAGGCAGGTGAAAATATATCGCATCGCTAAAAGTTGTGCTCTAATTGAACGTTGCCATGCAATGCCCTGTTCAGATGCATTCATGTATCATATGTGAAACAGAAAGTGATGTATCTTGCGCGCAAACTCTCATGAAAAGTGTCAGACAGCGTTTGTTTGTTGTGCGTGTATACTATATTAAAAACGCCTGATAATATGTTATTCTGGTAATGGAATCTGTGACTTTGAAAAACAAAATAACTTTTGCAATAGCCAATACATTTATATACATCCCGTTAAAATGAGCAATTTCTGTGTGAGTTAGAAATTACAGTGTATTGCAAAATATGGTGCAATAAAGAAAGAAAATTTGGTTAAAATGTACATCTAAGATTCTAATCGCCATGGGTACAAAGAAATTCTGACTCCAGATTTAATTCAGAATTAGTTTTCTCGAATAATTTTGCAAGGTTACACGTTTTAATGTGTTACAATCAAGGTCTTTGGATCCCAACAGCAGGGTATGCTGTAATTGTATATATATATTGTACCTCCTTTGAACCAGAGGCAGAACACAATGGCATGGTCTGTGAACGGACATCGAAGCTCTTGTCTAAAATTTTAAACGAGACAATACTGTGCTGAAGGTCACATTCCTGCCAATTGTATGACACGATTCGCGGTTTTGGTTCCATCACGCAGCAATAAAGCCTAGATTTAAACGTTAAACGACTGGCCTATAAACATTCCTCAGCTCATGTATACGTTTTGATCCATTGTGAACTCGCGTCATAGGCCTGACCCCAAATGGCCTCGAACAAAAATCTTCTTGGTTCTTTCGGTAAAGTCACGTAGAAGGGAAATAATAAAATAATAAAAATAAATCATAATAAAATAATTCTCACGACGTTTCGGCCACAATGCAAGCAGCCGTCCTCAGGTGAAGAACAGGTCTGTCGGAAAGACAGCGTCTCATTCAGACGCTGTCTTTCCGACAGACCTGTTCTTCACCTGTTCTTCACCTCAGGACGGCTGCTTGCGTTGTGGCCGAAACGTCGTGAGAATGATTTTATTATGTTTCATTTTTATTATTTTATTATTTCCCTTCTACGTGACTTTACCGAAAGAACCAAGAAGATGAATCCCTGTAGTCACGAAAGCTTGAAATCGAAATCGAACAACATTGTTAAGAATTACACTGTGTAACAATTGTTTTTTGTTCCTGGGTAGTAAGTGTTATTTCCTAATTGCTTATCCCTCAAAAGTACATAAAATGGCTATTATTCCCCACAAACTTTGCTTTTGTGACCAGGACAGTGATATTTTTAAATTTACCTATTTTCAATGAGAAAACTGGCGAATTTGTGTCTTTTCGTTCACATGAAGTCATAAAAAAACCCCCATATGAATCAAAATTAATATGTATTTATACTATAGCCCAAGTACAAACTGTATGGTGGTGCAGGGAAACTGAATTCTTTAGAACTGTTCTTTGTGTTTAATTTGTTGTCCTTCCCCGATGAGCACGGTTTGCTATGTAAAGTGCGAAAGAAGTTGAACATACATACGTAACTCTGTGCATCACAGTAAACAAACTTCTGAGTTCGATTCCTGACTTGGGCACCTTTATGCGTGGAGTTAGTGCGTTCTCCCCTCTTCTGCATGGGCTTCCTCCGGGTTCACCAGGTTTCCTCCCATTGCTAAAAAAAATGTAACGTTATTGGCCAAATGTCCAAATGCTAATAAATGATCTGAAAATGTCTCAACTGGGATTACACACATTGCAACCTCACACCTGTAAACTGGGGATGCAAAGGTGACATGACGATGGCAGTGTTAAGTGTCACCCCTCGTATTCGTCAGGAACTCAACTTTCCTGTCACATTTAAAAACTGAAACTTTATTACTTAACCAGACAAGGTCCACTGAGCTATATAGCTATTTTTAAGAGGCGACTTGGTCACAAATAATAGGTCAACGAAGTGGTTTATCACGTGGACATTTATTGCAGCCAAATACTCAAAACGCATGTTTTTATAAATGTGGATGAGAAAATCCGGAGAAAAATTCACGTGACCACTGGGAGAACATACCAACTCCAAATATATAGGCGTCAGGGTCGGGGTAGAACCCATGCACCCTATACACAAAGCGAGGTAGTTAACATTTCACCACCTGACTGCGAAAATGTGGTAGGACCCTCCTCAAAAAGAGTCATGAGAGTCAGTGAGGCTTTCCTGGGAAATCAATAATCATAATACTGAATACAGTTATTTGGCACGTCTCTGCATCATTTAGAGATATAACATAGCTATAGGAATTATCCTCACAAGAACACCTTCTCCATAAAGCCATCTAATACATATATCTTTCATGTTATATATATTTTATCACCTACCTCAAAATCGAGGTTATATTAGCCAGCCTGGGCCCTAGCGGTCGATGCCCTCCACCGTGCGTCTCTGCCTCTCAGTCCTCATTATTAAACTATTACTCTGAGTGTTAAACAGATGTTGGTAACTTTTTCTAATGCAAGATGCAATATTCCGGTGCCGAATCTAGGCTTGTAACTAACAATATATATATTCGTTATATGTAACAATTTCGTAAAGTTTGAGCACGGTATTTACATGTTTTAGTTTTCATGTTTAAAGCATAAGTAATTTTGAAATACATATATTCTTGGATCTTTCGGTAAAGTCACGTGACTTTACCGAAAGATCCAAGAATAGGAATCCCTGCAGTCACGAAAGTTTTAAACGGAAATTCATACTTAAAGTGTTCGGTTGGTGGACAATGTTTTTACAGCCCTTTGTTAGTCCAATGGTGGATGAAGGCCTCCCAATGCTGAGTCAGTCATGAGGATTATTGGTCATACTTCTCCACCCTGGTAAAAGTGTCACAGCTATCGAGTGTGCAGGCCATGTAACTGCGCAATCGCCCAAGGTTCCAAGAGGGGCCCAGGCACTCGGTTACAAAAATAAGAGAAATTGGACAGGGGACCTCCATTTCTAAGTGGTGGCGAGATGTTAACTACCTCGCCGGGTATGCAGGAGGTTGTGGGTTTGATCCCGACCCTGAAGCCTGTATATTTCGAGTTTGCAAGTCTCTCTCCCCGTGGTTGTGTAGATTTGTCTCCGGCTCCTCTGGTTTTTTCATCCACATTTGGAATCAATATGCGTTTAGAGTATTTGGCTGTGATAAATGTTCACATGATAAGCCACTTTGTTGAACTATCATTTGTGGCCAGGTCGCTTCTGAAAAAAATATCTATATAGCTCAGTGAGCCTTACCTGGTACGTTGAAAAAAAGTTTGTTTTAGTCATATGCACTTTGAACTTCTTTCGCACCGTACATAACCAACCGTGCCAATCGGAGGTGCTACCACACTGGGCCCTGTTACCGCACTGTGCCAACAACCGCTACTCCCCTGCCACACAATAAAATGATGACTTACCAATGTTCAACATGTCACAATACGAGGCTTTTCCTGTGACTACAGGTGCTGGTCCTTTTATTTGCCAGTTTCCAGTTAGTGACACAGTTATCTCAGCAGTAGGTGAGGCTCCTGCTGTCACAGGAATAGAAATCCTGCTTTTGGCACTAATACCAGGATTCAACCGCAGTAATTATTTCATTGTCCCTTCCACATCAGTTTCTCCATTGCATGTAGCTACTGTGGCAGAATAGCATTTGTTTTGACTGCAGAAGGAATTTTGATTGGATTGGTGATCACAATAACTCCACCGTACAGCAAACAACAACAACAACAAACATCGGACGCGATCCTCCTTTCTCTCTGCTCCTCTTTTCCAGTGTCATTTACTCTCCTTTCATACAGCCAAACATGTGATAAGGTGGACCACAGCAGAGACATTTATTTTATTATCATTTATTGAGCAAGATAAATGCAAAAGGTTAAATGTAAAGAAGGTCGCTGCAGTGCAGCAACTCCATTCATGTCTCCATTGCTGGGTCAGACGCAGCTTTCATCCTGCACAAGACGTCCTCGTGAATGGCCACTTCCAATTATGGAACACTACATGCTGCCTAAGAAGTGTGCTCCTAACAGGCAGTTCCCCTCTCATAACCTCCATTGCCTGATGTACTGACCCTTAATGTTAAGAACGTTCCCTTAAGGAGAGTAACCTTTTGAGTGAATGCAATACTCGGCTCATGCACCAAGCCCTGACCCCAACTGACTGCATTCATCCTCAGAACTGCAGAATGCTAAAGCAAACATTCTGGAACCGCATATCGTATTAAAGACTGGAGCGGTGGTGCGGTGGACAGTGCAATGCGTAACTATACGCCCAAAAAGACTGTGTTTAATTGCCGGCCATAGTTATCATCAATCAGTGGCGAGTGATATTTGAACCTTTCCTGGGCAGCCTCCGTCTCACCCCCCTTCACCAACCTGCACTGGCCAGCATGGTACCTCTTTAGCTATGTGTCTCAATCCCAAGGGTACTTGTCAAAGTGTAAGGGAATCTCAGTATTGGGCAAAGTGCCAGTGAGACCACCTTAGAGCAGGGCCGCACATTCTGCCATAGGTAATGTAGTGGATATGGCACAGAGCCTTCCGACCCTTGGCAGATGCATCTTTGTTCCCCGAGGCAGCCCGAAAAATTCCCTTTTAAGACACTTTATATTCTACAGCTGCCACACAACTCTCCACCCTCTCTGCAGTCAACTCAGTTGACAGGAGAAAGCTGTGCACATAAACATTGCGAGTAAGACACTCACAATGTTCCTGCTGCCCACAGAAAATGTAAGCCCGTACCTCGTCAGTGAATGGAACGCATCCGAAGGGACATTCAGTGTGGAGATGGAGCGACAAAATCACTTAATGTGCAAGTGCTGGGTGGGTTGTTATATTGCAGGAATGTGATAGGTGGTGGCAGGTTTGGTATCCCTTAATTTGGCAGTGGATTGACCATGTCTGATTATAATGATATGGAGATTAGCATCAGTACACAAACGTAGTGTTTTTATTTCACGTGGACAACTTATTATTTTTCTCCTGTCACTTTTTACACGCTTTTATTTAACTCACTCTGTCTGTCTGTTGTTGCCGTATCCCCAAATCTTGTAACTCAATTACCCACTTTCCAATGTGGTATCGACTGCAAAATTGGCATACTTATGTCATACTGATGACAATACTATATTCTATTATAAAAAATAAAAAAACACATTGTTTTAAACATTATTTTACACGCTTTTATTTAAATCGCTGTGTCTGTTGTCATATCCTCAAATCTTGTAACTCAATTATTACCCACTTTCCAATGTGGTATCGACTGCAAACTTGGTATACTTATGTCATACTGAAGACAATACTATATTCTATCATAAAAAAAAATTAACATTCTTTTTTATATTTTATGTTTCGGCTTGGGTCTAATTGTCCACGCTAAACTGACGTTGGCTGTAAATCACCACGGTCCTTTACATTGTGGCAAGCTTCGGGGCCACTTCCTGGAGTCGTGGAGTTCTGCCATTACTCGTACGGTACATTTCATGAAGGCGTGTTATGAAAAAAGTTTTTTTTTTAAATATTACTAATTATTGAACGTAACTCCTCGCGTTCGACACCCCGTAACTCCGTTATGATTTTCCAACTTGCGCTGCTCGCCTGCTGCTTGCTTACCGCTACACACTGATAGCTTCCCACAGCACACTCTGCTAGCCTCTCCACTGCTAGCCTTCCGCTATACACTCTGCTAGCTTCTCCACTGCTAGCCTTCCGCTATGCATACTCTTTGGTTCTTTCGGTAAAGTCACGTAGGTAGAAATAAAATAAAATAAATCACGACGTTTCGATCGCAACACAAGCAATCTTCATCAGGTGGAACAACCACAGCAAGAAAATGCTGAAGTAGGCGAGAGAGCTGCCGTGGCAAGATGTTATATAGGTAAGGCAGGGGGGAGGCAAGGGGGAGGAGCTAGAGAGAGGGGGGGGGGTAGGGGGGGCGTGAGCGCTCGGGGAAGAGGACGTGAGGCTGGGGGGGGGCTCGAAGTGGGAAGCTGAGTGTGGGACACGGTGGGGGGGAAATATAAATGTCCTAGTAGACCGGCAGGGACGATGGAAACAACCACAACCAGTTAAGGCATTACCTGGTTAATAACATCCTTCCAATGATTGTTCGATTTCTATCCATCTTCTCGGTTGAAGTTATGTTTATATATCTGGATGGCTTCATGAACAAACCTTTGATAGTTGCCCGAAGGTTTGCAGAGTACCTTGGTCTCGGAAAAAAACAATATCATGCAAGCCCATAGCGTTCCACTATACACTCTACTAGCTTCTCCACTGCTAGCCTTCCGCTATATACTCTGCTAGGTTCTCTACTGCTAGCTTCGCATGCTCACACTTAGGATTCCGCTAGCTTCTCTACTGCTAGCTTCTCTCCCCTCGCCTCTCCATCCTCACCCTTGCCTCCAGTGGGGATGAAGTCATCACCGCTGGAGAGGGCGAGGTGTGGAGAGCGGGGCCTAGGCTTTCTCTTGTCTTTCCTCTTGTCTTCACTCCGACCAACTCAACTCCCTCTCTCTCACGCTCCCGTATATATCCCCCTCCTTATTACCTCATAAATTAATGAAGTTGTCGACCTCCCGTCGCCTCACGCCCGTGGCTTCTGCCGCTATCGCCTCAATCTCCCGTCAACTTGGCGCCCGTTCCGCGCCTGCATTTGCAGCCAGCCAATCACCGCTATGCATCTTAATTAGCCATCTCCTTTCCGTTGCTCTCTCTCGCCGCACATGTTCGTCCCGATGCGACCTTACTGTCCGTAAATGCGTGCACACCGCTTGGAAACCCCCGCGCGTTACTCCACTACACATACAAGGCCACATTTTGGCCCATTCGCTTGCCTAGTCCTGTGAACGCGAGATTACTTTCTCCTGTCGACTCAGCCAAAGTAGCACTGAGCCTCTATCTTATGCAGAAAGTCAAGGTTATCATTATTGATTTCCTCTGCGATCCATGAACACAAATTAGTATTAAAATACTCTTGGGATGTGGTATCTGGTATCAGGGGCGGTTTCTTCATTAGGGCAATTGGGCGACGCACCACCAATGTCATTCAACCACAGAGTCACACTAGCCGTCACTGTGCCGCTGGATATAGTCCAATCAGCGTCATGCTACGTTCTGTGGAGTACCGCCTCTTTTTGGGCGATTTCCCTCCAGCTGAGAATCGCCCCGAGTGGTCCCATAGACTTACATTCAAAGATGTTTTTTTTCGAACGGGGGCGCTGCAATGCATTCTCTATGGGTTCCGGGAGGGCTCGCCCTAACGTGCTTACGTCATCATACGTGCTTACGTCATCATACGTAAGCACGTTTCATCCAACAATATAATTTGTCGCCACCTAGTGGAATCTTTAATAAAATAAACCTGAGTGGTTTGTTTTAATAGTGAGTATAGAAACAAACAAGATGTATTGTAAGAGTCACTTTATTTTTCATTAATATTAAAGAAGTGAAGTTGCCTTTACATGCTTAAGCTGTTAATTTATCCATTGCATGGGTGGACCTTATCCTTATCAATCATCCAGACATTTGCCCCCCCTGAGAGATTTTGCAGGAGCCGCCACTGTCTGGTATGTAATACGAGGCTTTTGTGGTCAGCGTGGCTTTGTCTGATACACAACACAATAAACTTGATTTGGTGCTTTCGTGACTGCAGGAATTACTCTTTAGTTCTTTCGGTAAAGGCACGTAGAAAGAGAAAATAATAAATTAAATAATTGCATAAGACGTTTTGATTGCAACACAAGCAATCATCATCAGATACAAATGAAAGAGAAAACAAATCTTGTAAACTTAGAAAGATAATGCAATACAACACAGAGTCGGCTAACATAACAGTCAACACCCTACCTGGTTGATTACGTTCTTCCAAAGATTGATACATTTGAAAGAGAGACAAAACACAGACACGGAGACACATAGGCACAAGCAGAGAGAGACAACACAGAGACACAGAGAGACATACACACATAGGCACAAAGAGTTGAAATAGAGCAGCATCTGAAGATTCTGTACAGAAAGTGGATATGTTTATTTCCACAAATGAATGCCATCAAATTCTCACTTGCAAACATACCCAGTGGTTATATTTCAAAGGAGTTTTTATTTATGAAACCCAGAAAAATTGCGCTTGCACAAAATACTGTAATTGCTTATATCAAATGTCAAATGTGGTGGTGTATCCAAGCTTGTGGTCACAGTCAGGGTTTAATTTCTCACTGATATTCCAGTAAACCAGAGTAAACACATTACCTGTCGCCACATGAGAGTGAAAGGTTTACTTTCTGTCAAAAGTAAACATTTTTATTTTATTTTACCAGGTAAGGCCCACTGAGCTATGTAGCTCTTTTTCAGAAGCGACCTGTGCTCAACGAAGTGGCTTATCACGTGGAAATGTATAATAGCCAAATACTCGGATCGCATGTTGATTATAGATGTGGAGGGAAAACCCGGAGGACCTGGAGATAAATCCACACGACCACAGCGAAAGCATTCAAACTACAAATATGCAGGTGTCAGGGTCAGGATGGAGCCCACGACCTCCTCCATACCAAGTGAGGTAGTTAACATCTCGCCACCGCAGCCCCCCATTTATGTGGTGCGCTGTGAGGTAAATCTAGCCAAATAAGTGTGGGAAAGTAAACACCAATGTAAAGCGTTGATTCCGTAATTGCCACACACGAATCGTCGCATTGATTACAAAGAAGCACAATACCTCAAGCCCATGCTCGAACCCATACTTGAACCCACATACCCCTTTATGGTTAGGGTCACTGATCGTGTTAGGTCTGGGGTAAGAAGCATGTCTTTGAGCACGGGTTTGCCCTCGGTTTCGATTGGAATCGCTTCTGTGCACCAAATCATAATTACCAGTCTTGATTCATGCCCCGTAACTTCTTATATATGGGCAAGCACATCCTTGTTGGGTCCAACACACCTTCGCATTATCACATGTTTTTTTTTCCATACTAGGCCAGTGAACGTCTTCCCTGTACAGCGCCTTGTGCAGAAACATTTTGAGGGTCACAAAATAAGGAATACACCGAGGGGATTTTAGCTACGTCGATTGCGTTCTCCTTCATACGCTATTCCAAAGGACATTCTTTATTGACCATCGGGTACTGTTGCATTTAGGCTTCACGTGTATTCCTTCCTTTAATGTAGGGGTGGGGGGGCATAGTGCGCAGCACACTATGCGATTCACCTGACAAACTCAATTCAATTACAAGCCACTGACCAGTGTGGTGAAATATGCTCAAAAACTCACGAGTGGCACAGCATGGAGAGGATTTGATTGATTGGTGGATAACCAAAGGGCATTTCATAATTTAACAGTCATTGTTATTATAAGAATGTGATATTAATTGTTTTATACTTCATTACCATTCAAGGTTTCATTGTTAAATAATATGCTTGAATAACAATCATCCGTAACTTGTCAACGTTGTGATATGCCAGCGAGAAGAGTTACGTAAAATAGTTCAAAACTCTGCAATAAAATAAACCAGTAACAGAAATTGAGTTAAGGTTAGTTACAGCACTGCATGTACGGCAATCAAATCTTATGCACATACAGAACTGCAATTTCAAAACCATGCTTGTCAGCTTTAATTGCGTTGGGGCACGCGAGACTATGCATAATCACACGAG
Source organism: Lampetra fluviatilis (assembly GCF_964198595.1). Taxonomy (NCBI): domain Eukaryota; kingdom Metazoa; phylum Chordata; class Hyperoartia; order Petromyzontiformes; family Petromyzontidae; genus Lampetra; species Lampetra fluviatilis. The sequence continues at coordinate 20,629,709 of NC_136279.1, read as the reverse complement.
TATTGAAAAAGACAGAGCTAATTCAAGCACTGTCACTGGAAGAAAAAAATGTGTCTGCGCCATTAACTTTTTTTACAAATAGTTTTTCTGAGTGCCTTAATAAACACGCTGCTTTGGACAGCACCTTTACCACTTAGTTGTATTCATATGAGTAGTGTATGGGTCAACGCACCACCAAACTGTCCGGCATGAATAAAATATGGCTGTGATTTTTTTTTGTTAATAAAATGGGATAAAAAGATAATGACAGGTGGAAAACCATCAGTGTACCCAGGACACCCTTTTCGTGAACCGCAGACATCTCCCTAAGGACTGGCCTACATGAGCTCGAGAAGACTCGGGCTAATTCACCAGCTGTCATTTTCTAATGGGACATCTATCAATGATGGGATCCCCGATGAGCCGTGTTCTGTGAAATAGCAATTGATTGATGATGCAATGAATTTGGTAATCGGGGTAGCAGGACGAGCTCATGGCAAAGACTGACATCCAGGCTGCTTTTCGTCTTATTCCAATCAGGCCACCCAACTATAACCTTATAGGTACAACTTGGGATTGCCCATTTTACCACAACATATGCCTCCCAGTGGGATGTGCTATCTTCTGCATGACTTTTAAAGACATCAGACCAGCCCTCCATTGGACAGTGCCATGGGAATATCCACGGTGAACCGTGGAGCACATACTGAATGATGCTTTTGTGCATTGCCAATCCTGGATATGGACAGCAAAATGGTCAAATAGGTTTTTGTGCAGAGAAAATAAAATTAAATGCTGTAACTCAATCGGTGCAAGAACATGAAAAACAGGCCCTCCACAGATACTTTATGTAGCAGTTGTAAAATTAATGCAAGGTAATCAAGATAGTATGAGCCAACCCCCTGCTTTCCCATGACATCATTTATTTGTTTGGATTGAAAAAGTGCCCCCTTAATATTTGTTGAAATCACTCTCTAGGATGCTCTATGTAGTGTAGTAACATCCATTACCTAGGGGATAGAATGGTGCTCTTTGACAGAGATGTCTGTCCTGTCATTCTCTCGCAACATGAGTTGAGCAAAATAACCATTTCCCAACCGGCGCGACTTGGGGGCACGAAGGCCAGACACGGGAGCTTAAGTCAAAGCCAGGACATGTGGACACGATAACCTTGTTTGTTTGGACCACGTCAACAATGGTAGATACATGAAATACATCTCGGTGTATCTTGACCAGATAGCTTGCTTTTATTTGCTTACGTCCTTGCAATGCACGCCACTGGTACGGACGGTGGTCATGAATACGCTCAGATGGATCCATATGGTGGCACATTCACATTGTATCAAGGCCAATGGACCGCTGTAGCGATTGCATTGTGGCTAAACTAAGCAATCGCTCTCCTTACGTATTACAAATTTGCACTTTTAGGTGAGGTGGGTTCATAAGGAGTGTTTTGTTTGTTTTTTATTTGTTTTATGAGACTCTTCAGGGTGTTTCCATCTGACAAATTGCCTTTGATTTTTGTTGCTTGAAAAGCAGCTACAATAAGAAAGCTGTTGGCAAAGTGTTCAGATCAGTGCAGGGGCAGATGCTGTTAACCGAGGTTGTCCTTTAACTCTAAATATTATTCACTGTGTAGGTGGTCTTCCGAAACTGCCCGGAGCAACATTTGTCCTCGTCTGACGTAACGATGAGCGGTATAAACAACATTTTTTACGTTCACCCGTATCAGTTGTGCTTCTTTTTATGTTATTGTTTCAACCCACTCATCGAGTGAGCAGCAGCATTCAGAGGCAGCGAGCCTACCTATTACAAACAGGTACTGCACTCCAAAACCATGAGAATCCTAAAGGTTAAGAGGTCCCACAAGGGGTTCATAGAATGCCCTGGGGCTTCAAGCATCGGGTATGTTTATCATTTGCTGTGTTACACGGAGCATTCATGAATATACAATTGTTGCTTACTGCACGAGAAGTCTGCGGTAGGTTATAAAACGCCAAAGGGGCTCGTGAATAGAAATTCAAAGAAGACCTCTTCACCAGTGAGGGCCTCAATCTAAAGAAGGTCTTAAACCCTCTTGCTCTAAAACAAAATACAGCATTATGAACTCCATCTGATGAAGATCCACATTTCCATAAATTATTCATATGGAGAATTAGCATGGACATTGTCATATTTGTGGTTGTTACTGAACAATATTATTTGATTCATTAAGCGGTGGCGCAGTAGTTAGTGCACTCCGCTCTGAACCGAGTTCCCTGAGTTCGATTCGTGGCTATGGCTAACGTCAGTAACGAGTGGCATCTGAACTGGTCTTGCATTCCCACCCACACTCCCCCCTCAAAACTTTCACCAACCCGAACTGACCAGCATGGTGAAATATGGTATAACAACTGCAATAACCAACACAACATGATGGTGCCTTCGTCTAGAAATGCATTGACAAAAGGTTGTAAATTTAAATAAATGAATATTCGTTTGAAATGGATAGCAATCATAGGGTTGTGAGGTCACTTCCTTTGGTTGGGGTTAACTCGGCCATTCATTCTATGTTTGCTAGCGGCACTTTGTTGAAAGTCAACAGGGGTTGGATTGACTCGCCCCTGCAGTAAGAATGTGGAATTTTCACCATTACTTCAGGGTTCTAAATAGGAGCTGAGCAATGCCATTGTTTGTGTGCGTCGAAAAGCACTTTGCAATGCCTTTATTAAAAGAAAGACCAAACAAAATTATTCCATATATGACAAAAAGTTGGGGAGAGAAAAATCGGTTACATTACAAAACAACTTCATGAAAATGGTGCTCCGTTACAATTAAATGTAAGCATGTATGCATACAAATTGATGTGTGTATATAGTGGTGAATGAGACGTTTGCTGTAAAAATTGGCTCTGCCAAGTAATAAGAGCAAGCAATTACAGTCAATGTTGTACTAACTGCCTCATGGCCATATATTTTAGATTTCTGCAGTATGTTTTGCTACAATTTAAAATGTCATACTTAAAAATGTGATAATAAAACCAGTCAAAAAGTAAAATAGCATCATAATACAAATTGCCAAATTTTTGCACGAAAATATGGAAGGGCGGAGGGCAGAGGAGGAGGGATCAGGGGTGGGGAGGGAAATAACAACATGTAAAACTATTAATTATCCTCTGTTGTATTCACCCTGCACATATTTAAAAATGCTAAACATATACTGAAATCAAATGATAACCAGGCAGTGAATCAACTTGTTAAGCAAATGGACACATTTCTCGAACATACCCTCTGTGGCATCTTACTTCTTGAACAAGAGCTAATCGGGGGATGCTGAGTCCAACAAATTAAACTAAATCACTTTCCCTCAATAAAACAGAGTATGATAATGTTGCATTTGGCACCCACGTGGATGTATAATTAATACTGTTATTTCAAAATCAATTTTCAAACAGCTTTGCTATGTATGCCTCACGAATGAACTTAAATAAATGTGTAACTTGATAATTTGTTGCCAATTAATATCTTCGCCTTGGGATTTGCTTTTAATTAAACATTAATTATTACGTCAAAATTCTTTAAGCGTAATGTACAAAAAAGGTAACATTCAATTAATGGTAGATAATTAATATACAGTCGTGGGCCTTTTTGTTTGGGAATTTCTGATTGAATATTTCTTGATGGATTGTTCTTCTTGTTTTGTAAGATTATGTTTAATTTTCAGCACCCAAGTCAAACTCCTACCAGCACAAGATAGCCTTTTAGAAAGATGTTGTATTTGCGATGAGCAGACATTGATAGGTAACAAAAAAAAACTGTGGTATGCAGGTGCCAATGGGATTGATACATCACAGGATCATGATATTTGGCATGGCAGTGGCTTTGGGAGTTTCATCCAGTAGTGGATTGATTATGGATGATAATGGTTTTTACAGCCTTTTGGTTATTTGTGACTAGCTTTACGACCCGGCTTCGCCCGGGACTTGGATTATTGTCTTGGGTTAATACACGGCCAACGCGGAGTGTTGGGGGGGGAGGTGCGTGACGTCAGCAGGCACATTGTGTGACGCTGCCGGATGCGGGTGACATCACAGATGTGACGTCACCACTCACTTGCCGTGCAAAATATATCCATTATTGCGCCTCCCCCCCCCCCCCCCAAATACAAAAGTCTATTTTTATACTTTTTGCGTTGTGTACAGTCTGGAAGCTACCCACATGCCAAATTTCAAGTTTGTTGCATGTTGGGAAGTATGCTAAACATTTCGAACAGACACACATATTCACAAATTTCCCTTTGATATATAGATGAACTACTGTACAGGGTTTCATCTTCTTGGTTCTTTCGGTAAAGTCACATAGAAGACAGCGTCTTCCCGACAGACCTGTTCTTCACCTGAGGACGGCTGCTTGCGTTGTGGCCGAAACGTCGTAAGAATTATTTTATTATGTGTTATTTTATTATTTTATTATTTCCCTTCTACGTGACTTTACCGAAAGAACCAAGAAGATGAATCTCTGCAGTCACGAAAGCTTTAAATCGAAATACTGTACAGGGTGTTGTAAAAAAAGGACCCGATTTGAAATCGCTATATCTCTGCAACCACGAACCGCCCATGAATGAAACTCTTACCACTTGAAAGGGCGGGGCATAGAGAGGGCGGGGCATAGAGAGGGCGGGGCATAGAGAGGGCGGGGCATAGAGTTTCAACTGATTACCGCTCGATGCCTCTCCCAGCGCACAAACAGCCCCTAGCCTCAGTCATTCGCAAGATGTGACCCCGCAACACACAAGGGGCGTTTTGCGTTCTGCTGTTCAGCAAGACTGAATCTGTAATTGCGGTGCAGCGTGCGTTTCAACGGCGTTTTGGCATTGATCCGCCAATGTCAAAGAGCATTCGTCGTTGGTACCGACAATTTGAGGAAACAGGCTGTGTATGTAAGGGGAAGAGCACAGGGCGACCACACACCTCAGAGGAAAACGTGAGAAGAGAGGCGTTTGGGATGAATTCAACTATCGTCTCGATGTTGTCCGTACAGCACGTGGAGGGTACATAGAGCATTTATAAAATGTTTAGTAAAACTTGCTAACTCATTAAACCGTTTGTAACTTTTTGTGTAATTGTAACCTGTTGCCATCGTGAAATATGCTGCTTTGAAATTGGGTCCTTCATTTTAAAACACCCTGTATAACTTGTAAACACTTTCGTGTGTATGGTAAGCAGTTGTAAATATTCCTAGTCTTGTATGAATGTACATGGGAATATAATCTTACAATGCTGTATTTCACCATGAGCCATGGTTAATCCACTGCTGGATGAAAGTCTGTCCAATCCGCTGGAAGCTCTCACGATTATACGGTGTATTGTACGTACTTTTCATAAATTAGCTACTGTACCATTGAAACTTGCGAAAACTGCAAATTTAACAGTGAGCAGATTTAAGGCAACAAAATTGCTAAATGTGCTTGCAATGGCCAAGCGTGTGATTTGTTTAGAGGCCCATGTTAGCACAAGTCCTGCCCGTCTCGTATATTCTTTAGCACAATAGAAATAATCATGCCCCGTGGCAATGTTCTACTGTGTCTCTTTGCTGTGCAGCCGACCATCTACATAACCACCCGCCATACTCAGAGATTTCTACAACTCTCCGACATTTGGCATTTATCCCAGGAACACGCTAAAATTGGCAATAACTGAGCCGTGTACTCTATTTAACTGCAATCAAAATATGGTTACGAGCAAGCTACAAATGGTGTGGATTAACAAGATATAAGGATATTATGTATGTATGTATGTTGAACATCGTTCGCACCATACATAGCCAACCGTGTTGATCGGAGGTGCAGCAATGCAGTGCACTGTGCCAATTGCAATAAACTGCGTTGATATGGGGGGAAATATTGCAGATCCTGTTATCTGCAGTGCACCGCGGACGATAGTTCCATGATCCATAAAAGAAAATTCGTGCCAACTGAGATCATGGGAGGAAACAGTTGCAATTGTATGAATCCGTGACAAATTTGCAAATTGCAGGTGAATCGCGGGTACGTGACTCGCAGATAAATGAATCCGCAATAAATTCATAGTTTACGAGATTCTACGTTATTCTAAGACCCAAACGATAGCCGAGTCTAAAAACATGCAGAATTATTTTCCACTTAACAATTCATATGAACACAGCTCAGCGAATCTGTGCTGATGCAAAATGAAAGCAAATCGTGAAATAAAAAATAAATAAAACCATGCCCCCATTCGTTGCTCTCACTTCTACGGATCGTGGTTTGTCGTCTGTACAAGTGGTTTGAATCTGCCAGGGTGTGCCACAAAATACAGAAGGAGTAACGACCTGCCAATAACACGCGAATTACAGGAATTCGAAGATTACTGGAACGTGGAAATTGGAGCCTGCTGTAAATAGCACACAATGATGTAAAGTTTAGTGCAAATCCATAAACAGTGCAATATAACTTTTCTATAAAACATAAATATTGTATTGCAGAAGTACCATGTCTAATGTCTTAGAAGTTGCAATTGGCATTTTAACACTAATGCTGGTTTGTATTTGTGCACATTAACAGATTTCCCAGAGGTGAAACATATTCGCATTCTAAACTTGTTAGACTTGATTCATTGTCCTTCTAGATATCTCTGCTACATTCTTGACAAATCAAAAATGTAACATAATGCCTGAACCATCACCAACACAGTGGGTGGCGAATAAAAATAGTTTTAAATAGAAACATTTTCGTCTAGCCTTAACTCGACTATCAGGATTGCAAATTAGAACAGCAATTAACAATTAGGTGGGAAATTCAGACACAATTGTATTTTTCACTATCAACGTCTGGAATATCATTGAATAATTATGGGGTACCATGCCCAAAGTAAGGATTTCTTAAATATATTATTGTTACTCTATGTACTTAGACCGGCTGCAAATGCAATGTTGAAAATTGCTTTCTGCAGTATGAACTCAAGTGGCTGATCTTGCATACACCTAAATTAACCTCCAGTGACCACGATGCAATCAGCCTTCCAAAAAACACATCGGTAATTGGCTTTAAGGAAAGTAGTTTGGATTAATGTATTCAGGCATTGACACATGTAGACCTGGCTATACACAGGCAGATCATTATCCCAATTCGAAAGTAAATGCATGAATAGCCCTATATTGTCTGAACGTTGATACAGTACGCTACTGTGCAAATTCAGAAGGCAGTCCTGCAGAGAGACCACACAGACTTTGGAATTAATCCACAAATGAGTCACCCTTCGTACCAAAATTTGATACCTCCATCTCTTGGAGAGCAGGACCACAGGTTAAGCTGACAAGGCATAATTAATCATATAATTATAAAAATCTCCCACCGCACTTCCACGCCCCAATGGAATTGAATGACTTTCCAAAAAATTATTTGTGTCACTTTTCTACCATCTCATTTGTAGTGTTATTGTTCATTTTGTCTCGTTTATACAATGTTGTTCATGCCATTAGCCTACATGTAACATTAACAGAGCAAATTAACATGTTCTTGAATGATTGATACTAATGCACGGTTCGGTGCATCTCCTGTGAATGTAGGATTCAGTTTTAATTGCCAAATCGGTGCATCATTACAGGTCTCTTAATAACTGAAACTGATAATAGCAACTGCTGGGCATTGATTGTAGACACTGAATTATAAAGCGCAAAACAAGAGTAGTGTTTATTTAGATGTCGCACTTACATATTCCGTGTAAGGACTGTGAGTGGTGTTGCACTGACCACGGATTTTTATCTTTGGACACATGGGGCCCCCATGCTGAGAGATGAGGAACTGTTGAGCCGATGTGAAATTAATGTTGAAATAGCGACGTTGTCTCACGGCTATAAAATGCTTTACAAAAAACATCTGCGGGGAAAAAAAGATCAGAATCACAATATTTATTTATACTGGAGGAATCCGATGAGCTTTAAAGCTCCTTTTCCACTGATGTCCAGTAGTTTTCACAGATGTACATAGCAATACAAAAATTCGACTTGATTTGATCGACAACACACATGCTAAAACTCTTCATTTTTAATAGAAAAAACCCGATATGCACTAATATCGTGTTTTGTAGTGTTTGTTGATGTAACTTGCTGACCTGCACCAGCTTTCCCCCTCTTTTTTTAATCCTTTATATTAAGTTCACTTGCTTGCGCGCTTACGACCGTGCAAATCTTTCGGTCGTTTTTTAACCCACTTCCCGTGATCCAATCGAGCTGACATTTTGCACACAGACTCGTTGTGCGTGACAATTTATTTGAATGAAATTTTTTTTCCATAACTTTACACTTTTTAGGATTTTTTTAAAGATATTTAATTACCAATTGCTTAATGGTGGCAGGCAATCATCTGACCCATAGGTGGCAGCCATCTCAAGCCAGAGGACGAGAGGACTCTAGCCGCCACGCATATAAAGGATTTATAATGAAAAACTTTGTTTTTACGGGTTAATTTTTTCTTCCTGATGACGAACGCTTGTGTTGCGATCGAAACGTCGTAGTTTTATTTGATTATTTTTTGTTATTTATTTGAACCTATCTACGTGACTTTACCGAAAGACCCAAAGAATGTGAAAAAGAGCTACATAGCTCATCGAATTCCTACAGGATAAATAAACATTCTGATCCTTTATTTTAGGTATTCATGTGCTCGAGAAAATGTTTGTTACAAAATAGTGGATGGGATCAGAAAGACATTTTAAAGTTCTTAATACACATCATCCGTTTAGTTTTTTGAAGCCAACAATTTGTCTTAAATACCATTAAATACCGAAATGTATATAGTAATATATTTAAATGTCATTGTATTCATACGTAATTTTCAAAATGACAATTGCAGAAACTTCTTAATCAGCTAACACACAAAATAGATTACTTTATTAAAAACCCATAATAGTTATTCAATCACTCACAAATGGTTCATCTCTCGTCTACATTATTTTACCATTACATCATTTTCATATCCACCCCAATCTTACATTACATATGTCAAATTGACAATTTTGCAGCATGGGGGTCATGCTTGAATATTTATATCATCATGCTGGCTTTCCACACGCCCCCCCCCCCCCCATATCGTTATGAATAAAATTTCATTTATCAATCTGTGTACCTCAGGCTTACTCAATGCCTACAAATACAATTAGCCAAGTTGACTGTATGACCATATTTCCAAAAGGTAATTGCAGTAATAAATCACGTATTAAACGCGATGCTATTTCCGTGCAACAGCATGTTCACGTAAACTAATACTTTACGTTCTTCATTAAAATGTGTCCTAAACCAAAACACTGATTGGTATCAAAATGCGAATGTCTTGAAAATTATGCAGACAAACAAAGCAATTTACAAGATATCGCACAAATATAGTTTTTTTATTGTACATTAAATTAATAAAACATACTTGAAATATATATTTTCATTCAACCATTGCATCTCACCGTCATGCTAAACCGTACATTGTTTTTTGCACGTGTATCTCGGAACTTATCTGCATATATATAAAAGGCAAAGTTGTGAATGTGTGTCTGTTCAAAATGTTTAGCGTACTTCTCGACAAGCAACAAACTGGAAATTTGCCATGTGAGTACTTTCCAGACTGTACACCATGCAAAAAATATAAAAATACAATTTTGTGTGTTTTTTGGGGGGGGGGAGCTCAATAATGCATATATTTTTTGCACGGCAAGTGAGCTGTGACGTCAAATCTGTCACGTGACCCGCGCACGTGGAAGCGTAACGCATTGTCGTGTCGTGGTTCGCGCGCCGCGCTACGAACCCGGCGACCCGAGTTCGATTCCCGCTCACGGCCACCACCGGTGACGATTATTTGAACCGGTCCTGGGCCTCCCCTAGGTCGACGCAGCCTTAAACGAGTAACTGCTGTGGTGTGTGAACATTGCCACTGGGGAGACAAAGGCGGCCAGGCGTGGTTGATCCAAGTCCCGGGCGAAGCCGGGTAGTACAGCCAGTTTAAATATATAACAATATGAGAGAAAAATTCACATTTTTTAGCTGTTTCAATTTTAAGTGATCATATTCGTTACACGTTTATTTAATTGCATGCCTTCTTGCACACATTTCTTTATCACTTTATATTTCTTCCTGCACATTCGGCACCTTGTATTTGACCTCGGTCTCCGTAAAAAAAAAACCTAAACAAAAGGAATAAATGTTTTCTCTCAATGGACTCTCACAAGGCTAAAGAGGTTATTGACTGAGTGATTGATTTGTACTGTCCTAATACAAAAACACTTGCTTGATAAAAGCTAATAAAGTTGATTAGGATTATCCATCGACTTCACCTTAAATTTAAAGGTTACCGTGAGGTGGCAGATGCTATGGTTGACGATAATAAAAATATATTAGTGTCACATGTGCTTTTTGAAGCTGAATGTTTTCCTCGAAGCCGTTTTTAAAAGGACATTGAATACAGATTAGCCTCAATGCTTTAACGGTGTTGGCGAAGGTTGCCATCTTCTGGCCATTTTATGATTTTTTATCAAGATATCGATTTGCAGATGGGACAAGGGTAACCTATATGAACGATAAAATACATCACACAAGCATTGAATATCGTTTTCCACTTGGAATTTGTAGGTTCGAAGTTATTTTATCAACTGAAGCGTGATATTAGTCATGCAGTGGTGGGAAAGAAGCCACGTGTCGCCATTTCAATATGGTAACTGACTTTCCAAAGATATTTAAAATAGCCTTTTGCGCAATTGTGTGCCTTTTCTCACATGTGCACGCAGAACATCTAGTCTGCTCTTGTCGTGAGGGAAGGTTAGAGCTTGCAGAAAAAAATAAGTACCTATGCCACGGAGAAAAAAAATATATATTTTGCATGCAACGGTTGAATATTTCTAGAAGAATGGCAGCTTAATCTGTATTGCTACCGTTTCGGCGAAACTGTATCCATATTGATGGAGGGAATTAGGAGAAGCTGATCAGGAAGCAATGACGATGTTCGGATGGAAAGTTAGCTCCGTGCCAAACTCTTCTCTGCCTTCCCCCTGAGATAAACAAACATATAGGTTACATGTGCAATATTGATTCTGGTACGATGGGATTATCCAAGTCCTGCCGCCTTACTCCTTTAAATGTGGCCTTCATAAACGTAATTTGTGCGAGGTTCTATTTTAAAAAATCATGCCACGTCGTAAAATGTGAGTTGCTTAAAGAAATGAACATTGAACCATAGCTGCAAACCTTTGGACTCCATTAAACCAAAACTGAAATGGCAAATAGCATGAAATGGAAATTACAGCACTTTATAGCACCACACAACTAAGAAAACATTACCACAGCATTTACACAACCGTCAAAATTAAATGTTTTTGTTTTCTTGCTAATGAGCACCATATGCAACATTCTACATTCCATTGTGGAAAACCTGAAAAAAATATCCCGCCAAGTTGCTCAGCGCGAGAGTGAACGACCCGCAATCAAATCGTGCGTTAAAATCCTGGTTGGGTGTTGCTCAGTCCTACATCCCTTTGGGGTTGATACAATATGGCTCACTCTGTGGGTAAGTCAAGAGTGGTTGTTATAGGAATACATTTGCAACCCTTGTCAGTGGAATGAGGAATTTGCACGAATGGCTCAGAGCACCGTCTCAATGCTCATTTGAGCAGGAAATCACTTTGACTTGCTAAAATAGATTGGTACTATGTTTTAACATGTTAATGAGAGTTGTGAGCCGGTGGCGTCTCCGTGGAATTCCGAGGGCTAAGGCCGTACAGCTGATGAAGCTTTTTGTCTTCCCTCCCCAATTGATAGCAATGGGACCTTTACCCATATGAAACAGTCAGCACTTAATGAAATTATACACATAACTCTGTCAACGCAATAATTACGGTATCAGCTGTATTGAATGCACAATGTTTTACCAACGTCTTGCAGTCATCTAAATGCTTAGTAAAACATGTATAGAGCAATTACACTTTGGAAGGACTAGTGGTGGTGCGGTAAATTGCAATTCTGCGCTGTGACCCAACCTGACTGAGTCTGATTCCCAATCAGGCTATCATCATTTGTCAGACATACCAATTTGAAAGGCACTTTATAAAACTGAGTTTTTATTTTTATTATTAGAACCGGTCCTGGTCCCCTTCCCACCCCCTTCATCACTGACCAGTGTCGTGAAGTATGGCCAAACAACCCTCGTAACCGACATGGAGTGGGGAGGCGTTCATCCAGCAGTATGTAACCTATTTCTGCATAGACATTGCCAATGACAATATCACCCAGAAAGTCCCTGATCCTGTCAGATCTTAGAAGCTAAGCAAATTTTAGCCTGCATAGTGCTTTGACAGGCCTTCATTGGGCCACGGGCTTTGTGGTGGGTAGAAAATGTAACTGCTGCAGCATCATCCATTGTCTTACCATACTCTTTGGTTCTTTCGGTAAACTCACGTAGAAAGAAAATAAATTAAATAATAGAATACGACGTTTCGATTGCAACGCAAGCAATCGTCATCAGGTAGAAACACACCTAGTGAACTTAGAAATACAATGCAATCCAACACAGAGAGTCTGGCTAACACAACAGTCAGCACCTTACCTGGTTGATTACGTTCTTCCAAAGATTGCTAAATTTGAGAGAGAGACAAAACACAGACACTGGGACACAGTAATTCCTGCAGTCACGAAAGCTTCAAATCAAGTTTGTTTTACTATACATATATGACCCAATGTCAATTGAACCCATCTTCACTAACTCGCACTGACTAGCGTGGTGGGATACGGTCAAATAACTCCCACTGAGTCTAATGAGACTTTTTTTCGAAGGGTCCTGTCAGGTTTTTGCAATAGGGGGTCATGATTGCTATATGTGATGCCAAATAACTAAATTGCAGGTAATTTTTCGAATTTGCCAAATTTGGACCACGACGCCAGCACACAATGGCCTACTCTACAAATGGCAACATGGGATATTTGAAGTCCACTGTCAAACAGACTGCTTGCAGTATCAGAACATTTGTTTCTACTGGAGAAATCCGATAAGCTGTGAAGCTCTTTTTCACAGATGTCCCACTAGAGTTGTAATGGTTTAATAGACCTCCAGTATTAATCAGGACGGCTGCTTGAACGTGTTACCGTGGGGCAATGTTACTGCCAAAGGTCATTAAATGATTTGTTCTGCCTTTGGCCAACACCCACTTCCAATCAATGTTGGATAGATGTTCTTATTGAAGGAATGTCTTCACTTAAGGGTCTCTAGGGTTATTATTGCGAGACAAACCTAATTTTCTCCAATCAGATTCAACGGGATCTTCATAGTCGTCAACACTGCTTCGTTTTAATTTATAATTTGCTAAATAGATACACATTGAAACAGCCTCTGGCTTTGTAGACAACATTGATCAGTGTCGCTTGCTCTATATTTCAAGTGTTCACTAATCATATACAGTCCAATAATAGCCTATCGAAAAAAAATCTAATTTTCAAGATGGCTGTGGTATATTCAAACAGTTAATTTAACACTTCTCAATTTAATTTAGTATATATTTAATATACATTCAGCGCTTTATACTACAAAGCTGTAATATCTGTATTTAAACGAATGTAGCATTTGCGGTGATGAACTGTGTGTGAGTAATTACATATTTTGCGTCGTCCTTAAATGTGGCATGGTTTTCCATTGAAACACCACAGGTTTAGAAAAAAATATACACCTATCACGATTAAACTGTGAATATTGTGCAGTAATATCGAGGGAAATATCATGAATGACAGCACCGACAACTCTTTGCTTGTTGAGGCTCATTGAGTGCACAGGGCTTTGATGAGCGCAAGATGGACAGCGTGTGATTTTAACGTGTTGAAATTGTCCTTTGTTAACGTTATTTTTTTAAATGTCTCATCCGTTTCTTCTACCATGTTATTGTGGGTTGTAAATTATAAATGTAATATCCTTTAAATTAGAAAACAAATGCACGTTTGTGGTCTAAACGTATTGAGATATATAGTTACGTAGGCTATAGTGTATTTAGTGCTCTGAGATATATTTGTTCACATTTAATTAGATTAGAACCTAATTCATATATATATTGTTCGAATCAACATTATCTCGAACCGAAAAAGCTAAACGTGTCAGTTAAATTGGAGACGGTATGAATAGGATGATTAAATAGCGTCCATTGAAATGTCGAAAGGGAATGACTACATTTTCCAGATTATAAGATGCTCACGAAGGTAAGATGCACCCTAAACTTTGAGGGCATGTTTGTTAATTGGGATTATGCTGCTTTGAAGAGCCGTTTTTCACAAAAAATTGATGTCTTCTGAAAGATCATTCGCTCGGCTCTTCTCACAATCCGCGGCAGATCGCATTGGCGCGCGAGAGAGAAAGAAAATCGTGGATTATAATTATTTGGATTATTGTATAATTATTTGATCAAACCTCATGCGCCGTGCCGCGGATTACAAGGTCCGGTAAACGCGGATTATTGGCGTTGGAGGCGTCGTCGTCTCGGTGAGGTCTTTGCTTTAACTATAATTGTTCAGACATTAAATAACGCGGCCCTACAAGTAAATTCACAAGCGCAGTCTATTTTTAACAGGCGACGTTTTGGGCAATTGCCCTTTTGCGTCGCAGAGGTTGTCGTCACAGCTAAACCTAACCGATGACGTCACCGAGCATAACCTGTTTCCCCCCTGCACGATGATGTCATTAAATTGTCATGGCGTCACTGTGCAGCAACTCGTTTAGCGCTGACACTGGCGACATCACAACATCACAATTCACAATGCGATGACGTCATTGAGAGCGGGGGGGGGGGGAATGACGTGGCAATCGTTTACGCGGCGTGATTTGTTGAGGCGCGCGTTGTGTAACCGGTGACGTCAATCGGCACGTGACGTTGAGGGGGGTGCGGCGCGGGGGGGAAATCCCGGCCGACTGGAGTCGCGACGCGACAGGGTTGAACATCGAGCAGCAACAACAACACTCACAAATAACAACGTAACAATGTTGGACTTTTTCACGATATTCAGTAAAGGCGGCATCGTTTTATGGTGCTTTCAAGGCGTGAACGGCTGCTTCACGGAGCCCGTCAACGCTCTCATACGGAGCGTTATACTGCAGGTGAGAGGAGGCCCCGGTTAAGCCACGGTCTCGCCTGAGCGGCCTACCCGGCACCTACCTCCCTGTCTCGGGCCGCCCCGGCCAGCCACCCCCCCCCGATCCCCTTTGGTCGAGGCCCCCATGGCCTATGGAGTGACGTGGACTTAAAATGACGTGGGTGATGTCGGCGATCAAGGCAGTGCTTGTTTCAGTTTTTAAAACTGCATTTAACATTCTCGCACGTTCTATGGTACGTGAGGTACGTCTTTCAAGAAGACGAAAATACAGGCGATTGTGAAGGAAATTGGCAAGGAACTGATGTTGTATTTTAACATCGAGGTCTTGATTGGAAAGAGGCTTAGGTCTCATTTGGATGTCGCCCTTTTTCAGTGGACTCTGTCCGGTTCTTATTTCGTCTGTAAACTAATCATTCAGGAGTATAAATGGCCAAATGTTGGAAAGAGCCCTCCTTGAAA
This sequence comes from Lampetra fluviatilis, assembly GCF_964198595.1. NCBI lineage: Eukaryota > Metazoa > Chordata > Hyperoartia > Petromyzontiformes > Petromyzontidae > Lampetra > Lampetra fluviatilis. The sequence goes on along the minus strand of NC_136279.1, from coordinate 20,614,176 downwards.
ACATGCCTTGAGACTCATTGGGGCTTTCCTTGGTGATTATGCAAGGTTTCGACATAAAATAAGTAAATAACACTGATACACGAGGCTATATACTTTCTTGAGCGTTCTCCAGCAACCTGTGCGATTAAGTTGATAACTATAAACTGGTTTCGATGTATTTGAAACAACTAGTTTTTGGCCTCTTAAATACCCATGGGTTGTTATGATGGAAAGAAATACACAATTAAATAAAACAAGTCGTTGCGCACATTTACCAATATGGTCACGTTCGCGTCGGACTGTCCGACACGCATTTAAAGCGTTGTTGTCGATAAGAGAAAATAACCCCACTAAACTCCAGGTTCCATCGCTAGTTAAAAATATACAGAAACGTTATGACATCTATAACAGTAATGGTAATCTTTTAACAAAACGTCATACCTTTGTTAACCCGCAACCCACAGCCAAGGTGCGTGCGTACTGTCAAACGTGTTAAAGCTATTATTTGTTGTTGAGATGTTATTTTCCTTCAAAACTTAATTAATTCATGTGTTGAAATATAATGAGCCTAAGGTAGTGTGTTCTCGTTGCCCAGTGGATGAGCGCAGTTCCCCGGGAAGCTGTTTAAACATTCATAACATGACAGGCCTTTCGGGTTCACTTAATCCTTTGACTTTTTCCCTTCCGTAGGAAAAGGGCAGCAATAACTCCTTTAGTCATGAAGCCCTGATGCTAAAGTACAAGTTGGACAATGAGTTCGAACTTGTCTTCGTGGTAAGTACATGCTTCGCTTTTATTATACGAATTGGTATGGAGTGCTTTTGTGTATTAAAACACGCTACAATCGGTTTGTAAAAGAGTTCGGTCGAAAACATTTTAAGGTGTTTTAATATACACGCGAATAAAAATAAATAAAACTTAAAAGAAAACGGATTTGGCGACGATAGGTGAAACATATGTTCCAGAGAAACAGGTAGGTACAATTTTAAATATCGACAAAGGAATGTATATAACATATGTGATTGTTGGTCCATATGGCAGCAGCAGAAAAGCACATTCAAGGTGTATAATTAATGTGAGAAAATACAGTAAAATGTTATCTAAAAGACCTTGGTAACAATAGGATTAACAAATGCATATGCTCCAGAGAGTTGTAGAAATATTAAGCCAGTAATTCCTAACCTTTCTAGACCTGTGAACCACCATGTAGTAAAAGTCGTTTTTGAAAATTGTATGTGCAAGAGTTCGGCAGGCCTTCTAGACCACAAGGTTGGCACCAGTGGACTACGCGATCTAAATCAGCCTGGACTGCTGTCAATTAGAAGCTCGTTCCATATGGCAGCAGCAGAGAAGCAGGAACTTTTTACAATATGGCAGGTTGAGAAATAAATAGATTTTGGGAAAGTAAAATAAAAATTCAATGAGATTAAAAAAATAGCACATTGCTGAAAGGCAAAAATATGTTTTGCAGGTTATTTGTAACGGTTAAAATACCAAAGAGGAACCTATTCATTCATGATGACCTGAACTTGACCTGAAACTATATAATTTCTGTGAAAAAAAGGTTGTCAGGATGGGGTTTCGGATTAACCGTGCTTGTAAAATAAATATATATCATCACATGTGCTATGGTTTCATTACTAGCTGCGCCTCATCGAGGGCCTGTTTTTGGTGCCCACATGACCATAAACATGTCAGCAAGTAAACCGGTTTGTTTTGGAAAGAATGACAGATTACACATTGTGTCTTTATACACCATACCTCAGTTTAACACGTAGGCTTTCGCGACCAATATTATTCATAATGAACGTTTTTGGATTGATCGCGTTATTTATAAATGTGTCGTAACCCTCCACCACCCGACATGGCCAATCAGCAAAAAAAAGTTTCACGTTGACAAAAGAAAAATACGTCACTACTTTAGCCCACCAGTGTGTTGAAGAGTGAATCCACAACATTTACAATTTTGGCGAATTGCCAGATGGGGCATGGATGTAATTACCAGCGAAACGTCGTACTCAAAAATTGTAAATGTTGTGGCTTCACTCTTCAACACACCGGTGGGCTAAAGTAGTGAACTATTTGTCTTTTGTCAACGTGACACTTTTTTGCTGATTGGCCGTGTCGGGTGGTGGAGGGTTACGACACATTTATAAATAGCGCGATCTAGCCCAAAAACGTTTATTATGAATACACCATACCTGTCAACCCTTTATCAATGCCTACCTTATTACAGACCAATTCAGACCTTATTGGTCACCCTTTACCCTTATAAATCTCAACTATCATCCTACAAAGCTCCATCACAAGGCAGAAATGCAAACAATTACACAACAGTTTTGCTCGTATTGAAACGGCTGTACACCGTATGGACCAGAAAACTCATTTTTTCTGTACAAGAATACGGGTTAATCGTATTCGTTGATACATATGTTTAACACAATGTGTACTTAAAGAATACATACATATTTATAGGTTAATTTAAAAAAATTCATGGTCCATGTTTTGGTTTTTACCCAGGCCAACCCTCCCCCCCATTATTTTGGACAATCAGGAGTTGAATAATGTACTATATTGTTGGGGTGACGTAGTGGTCCTTGCACTAAACCATGAACCTAACTATTCGTGTTTAATTTTGGGTCACAGCTCACACCAGCATTTGGTGATACCTGAACCGATCCTAGGCTCTCCCCTTGAACAACAAGCACCATTATGGTGAAGTATGGTTAAAAAAAAATCTATGACTGACACAGCATGGGATCGTGGTTTGACAAACGACTATATACGCATTGTTAGGTAGCACGGAGCTGCAGGACAGACCTAGGGTCAATTGTAATTGTGTCAAGTGTAACACATTGAAATCACAATGTAATTATTGTAATTTCAACTAATAATGTTGCTCTAATTGTTCATAATTGACCCCAGATTTAGCACCGATATGTTCTGTTTTCAGATTTACGTTTTTTTGCCTTCCATAGGTGGGTTACCAGAAGATTCTCACCCTCACGTACGTTGATAAGTTTGTGGATGACATCCACAAGGAGTTTCGGGACAAATACCGCAATGAGCTGCAACAGAAAGGCGTGTTGGGGCTCATAAATGGCTCATTCGAGTTCTCTGCTGATTTTCAGAGAATGCTTTGGTAAGTACAGCTGCTCTGTTGGACAATTTTAAATGTAGGCATTAAGTGTATTCAATTACATTATTTAATCGTACTCTAAGCTGTAACATTGGGTTATTTATATTGTTAAAATATTTTCTAACTTTTATATCATCTCTAAAGCTTAACAGGAGTATAATTTGAATAGTATATTAATGAGTACATACTAAGGCCAATGAAAACAATGTATGCATTCAACATGTTTACAGAAGCATGTCTAGAGGCATAGGAATTAAGTATTTGTTTTGCTTAAAATACACACGACAGTTTTCAAAGTAGAGAATATACGACCAAAGCACACATGCATGACAGAATGTCACTATTAGGATGGAATATTTTTCGCCATCCTTGATCCCATTAATGGATTGCTATGTAGGCCATCACTTCAGTACAATGATCACAGTGAATCAGGATAAGTTCGTATTGTTACACTTTTTTGTATTCATGGCATAGTTTTAAGGCTTTCTAAAATGTAGGTTTTCTATCATTTCTGGGAAATTAGAATGTCTGGAACATTATACATATGATAACACTATCCATATAAAAATCTTAGCTGACCATAAAAGGGTAAGCATTGCAGTGGAGTGATAATTTGTCAAAAATATAATTTGACATTGTAAATATAAAAAACAATGTTCAATTTAAGCAATTACTTTATGGGCTTAGCACTCGTTGAGCTGATGCACACATGGTTGGATTTCATTGTTTGATTCTGTTTCACGTGAATAATTACTCCTGTTAAATTAACAATATGCACTCGTCCGTAAACATGTTGACGTACTAGCAGATTAAATGGACTTATATGTATGTAATGGTGGCCTTTAGAAATCAATTCATTGAGTTTTTATGCATAATGTTCAGTGTTACATAACAAAAACAAATTTCGTGTAGCTGAATAGATTCAGTGGTGTGAAAGCATAAATTTTAGTTATGCTTTGGGTTTTATCTTGAAATACTTTTATGTACGTTTTCTTTAAAATTCTGTGGGTTTTTTTTGCCTTTATTCTTCCCCTCATACATTAAGGGAGGCCACAGAAACTAGTAAAATGAGTTTCCCAACTGTGATGAAGACATATGAACAGTCCCTAAAGTCTCAGAAAACGGTTAAGTCGATGATTCAAATTTCTGGGGAGAAGGAGACCAAGAAAGGAAAAGCAGCCAAGAACGAAAGTAAGTGTGCTTGAGAAGAAAGTATTTTACTGCGAGTGTAGTGTTTCATATCATCCTTTGTACCGTACCCTTGTGCAATGTCCTTAGCACATACACTATCTTAATTTTTAAATATAAATTTCCATATAAATTGGCACAGATGTGAGCAGGCGACTAATTCCCAATGCTTCGTTACCACTCTAAATGTTAAATTTGCAATTGGTATGTTAGTTTGTCTTTAATAGGGACTGACCAGGGACACATTTAATTAAAACTAAATTTTTCAGTGCCTAACTGCTGCATATTGAGGTGCTTGTTATAAGCGTGCCTATGGCGTGACAATGAATGCAGAACACATGAGAGAATGGTTCATGGGAATAAAAAAATATATACATAAATAAATACCTAAATATTTCCTCTTTGTTTTAGTACAGAGAATTTAGTTATAGCGATTATACTCTACAACGGATTATCATTTATATACAGTTAATACAAATAATGTGATAACCTATTTAATGTTTGTTTAAATGGAATGTTTATAGACAAATAAATTGTAGACATTAATATGTTAATTGTTCACATTCTTTGCTGTAGATGGAAAAGAATCGCAGATCTTGAAGTCTCCTGTTCCTGAATCCACGCCCAAGGTTTCTGCAAATGGCGATCGCAGCTCCAATGGGATAATATTTGAGGAGAACATTCTTAAAAAACCAGAGGAACTTTTCAGAAAACAGGCAAACAAAAAGAAAATTACCAAAAAGACGTGAGTGTGTGTTTGTGCAATACATGTTTTTTTTTAATGTTAGCAGTGTTCATTACCATTTATTTTGATATTAGATTGTTTTGTATTGTGGAATATTTAGCACTTAAATTTAAAGTTATTAGTGAGAGAATCTGAAGCCAATTTTCCATTAGCCTAAAGCTAACTGTATAGGTTTTAAAATGGGACCTTGGTTTCTCACACTTGATGGTGACCAGGAAAGCTCCAAAACCAACAAAAACGGACCGTGTGTGGGATTTCAATGACAAGCCTGTGAAAGGATTATCCTACGGTCCAACAGAAAACACCGGCACAGAAGACATCTCTACACCAGAGTCTGTGAGTTCTGCAAATTTCAAAGTCCTTACCAACAAACACGTCATATTGTAAACCTGAACCCACAATACCTTGCTAATCTTATCATCACGCGAACTTTGACTAGCCATTGAACAAAGATGGTCACTGAATCGCGCACTTTTAGGTGCATGTCTGCAGCTGTCTGGCAGGCTCTTCTGATGCTAGGAAGCCACTGGTGCTGTGCACTTTTAAATCATCTAGATTTAAATCTATTTTTTTTAACTGATCTTTGTTTAGTTTGTTGTCCTTACCCCGTACCTCTGATTAGCACGGTTGGCAACATACATTGCAAAATAAGTTCAACATACATACAAACCTGAATATTATTTTATATTGGTTGTTGTCCTTGTGCATCATGGAGAGGAAAAACTAAGTCATGATATACTGCTGTTGTAAAACTGCAGACAGGTATATTTTTTATTTTTGTTGCATATTTCAGTAGTAGGTGCAGGTTGCTTTTGATTTAATGTTGTGGCTTGTGTCCTGTGAACTACATGACCAGCGTGAAATGGTGGGAAGGAGAATAGGAGACCTGCCAAGTGTGGAGTATGAGAATATTGAAGAGGAAGAGGATAAAGTGGAAAAAGTGGAGAAAGTGGTAGTTAAGCAAAAATCTAACAAACAAAGGTATGCACATTTCTGACGAAAATAATGTTTTTTGAAAGACAATTTTTTACGTCACATGTCTAGATTGGTTTTATGTATGCGAGTCCATTTCCATATGCTCCTCCAGTGGCCGAGGTATAGGAGGAGTGTTTGGCATGCTCAAAGGCCTTGTGGGATCCAAGAGCCTGACCAGAGAAGACTTGGAGCCTGTGCTGGAGAAGATGAAGGATCATCTCATTGGTCAGAGTTTAAAACAGGACCTATTCAGAACATTAATTGCATTTAGTTTCCTAACATGTTGCCACATGCAAGAATACAATTGCATAATTCTAAGATCAGAGTTTCATTTTTACATTTTTTCTTTGTTTCCCCACCACTTCAGCCAAAAATGTTGCCGCAGAAATTTCATCGCAGCTGTGTGAATCTGTGGCAAATAAGCTCGAGGGAAAAGTTCTGGGAACTTTCAAAAGTAAGTACACATTGTTATGCAGTGGAATAGATGTTTACTTCATTCCGGATTATCACATTATACATTAATTATGAGGATATTGGAATCCTGAGGGAATTGCTTCTTAGCAACTAACATCTATATTATTGATGATGGCAATATGCCGGCCTGAGCAGTAGTAGTGTGTGTGTGTCCACTATTCGACTAAAAGACACCTTACATTCTCATAAGATGTAAGCATACGATGCAATACTTTGGAAATGCGGTCCAGTAGCTATGAAGGTAGTGATAGATATCACCTTGTATTCACAATACATTGCTAACGTTTTCAGTTTAACTCTTACTCCAGTGTAGTTGCAAGTGTAAATTACATCTGCATGTGTCCTTTAAAAAAACATTAGTTGTCATACAGAGATGATTCCTGCTCAGCACTTGTTTGCTTTATTTCTGTGTTTTGTGCTACATTATTTAACGACATATTCTTGGTGTCCCCTCTTTCATTTAGCGGTCACGTCGACCGTGAAGCAGGCTCTGCAAGACTCACTCCTGAAAATCCTGCAACCAAAGCGTCACGTTAACATTCTGCGTGACGTGATTGAAGCGAAAAAGAAGAAGCAGCCCTACGTCATCACCTTTTGTGGTGTCAATGGTGTCGGCAAGTCAACCAACCTTGCCAAGGTGAACTACAACTTTGTGCAGAAACACGCCACACTTTATCGACTTGCGTGCCTATATGGCATGCCTACGTAAGAATTTGTTTTAGTAGCTTTCTCTCACCTGAAGACGGTCGCTTGTGTTGTGATCGAAACGTCGTGATCTATTATTTTTTTCTACCTACGTGACTTTACCGAAAGAACCAAAGAGTATGCGTAATTCTTTTTACAAATATAGTGTCAAAGTATTGTATTTACAATGAAGGCCACCATAATTATCGCGTAGTGTAATTGGTTTTTTTGTAATCTGTTACAAAATAACTCATCGATTTAGCATTTCGTGCTCACGTTTAGTTTTTTCATTATCGCCCCTGCAGACTTGCTTCTGGCTGATTGAGAACGAATTCAGCGTACTGGTGGCCGCCTGTGACACCTTCCGAGCGGGTGCTGTGGAGCAACTGCGTACGCACACACGCCACCTCAGTGCGCTCCACCCGCCCGAGAACCACGGGGGTCGACCCATGGTTCAGCTATTTGAGCGCGGCTACGGGAAGGATGCTGCCGGCATCGCCATGGAAGCCAAGCAATTTGGTGAGGCCCAGCAGCAGTGATGTCGCCGCAAAGGATGCACCATTGCTGTTCATGTGAACAAGCTGTTGTCGCTCGCTGACAAAGCTGGCCTATCCACCTGCTGTGTCTGCAGTGGGATATGGTCATTTCTACATGCCATGCACATGTTTGATAATTGCATTAAATAAGGTACTTATAGAATAATTAAGTTATTTTCCGTTGAATTCACATAGTACATTTTTCAACTCATCAGTGCTTAGACGCATTCCTCTGCGTCTAGGTTTATTATTGCACTGTAATTTTTTGACTTTTTCGATAGGTGGTGCAGCAGCTGATGTCATCAGTTAACCATGGTCATGATGATCTGCTTACAGTATCTTCAGTTTGACTTGGTCATACGGTTATTTTTGGTCAATTGCTCATGCTTATAAGCACAGTCACATCTTTTTCACAATGTAGTTATTCAATAATGTGAGTGTTCATATGGCGTTTTGGGCGTTTTTCATGTAAATGTGCTTAATTGGATGAAAGCTTTTATTATTTTGAATTGTTTCCCTACAGATATGCTTTTAACCAGTTGGGAATCATGTACAGTAAAACCTTGGATTGCGAGTAACTTGGTCTGCGAGTGTTTTGCAAGACAAGCAAAATTTTTAAATAAATATTAATTTGATAAACGAGCGAGGTCTTGCAATACGAGTAGTACGTGTATACGCTTTGCTGCCGAGCGTCACGTGATCACAACTGATATACGAATGCTTTGATATACGAGTGCTTTGGATTACAAACACATTTCCGGAACGAATTATGCTCGCAATCCAAGCTTTTACTGTATATGCTTCCCAGTCTCCTTAATCGACACCCTTATTTACATATATATTGCATTAAGTGAAAGCTCCTGCCAACTTGCAGCGTGCAAAATCTTCATTGCCAGCACATGTCGTTTTTACAATATTACGATTTTAAAATTACAGTTTTTTTTTTGCTACGGCAAAGCAAGGGGACTTTTTCCACACAGCGCCACATGGTGGTGGCGCATGGGAAGCGATTAGCACTTGTCGAGCAGAAAGCCAATAGTGCACGCGCTAAAGACCACATCAATAACAATACGACTATCTTACGTATGTTTAACTTCTGTCGCAACCTTAAGTAGCCAACTGTGCTAATCTGAGGTGCAAAGCAATACTTAGCTTAAAAAAACTTTTTTTTAAATGTAAACACATTTTATTTAATAACTGTGGTTTGCTAAAAAGGTCTCTGTCGTACCATACTCTTTAGGATTCTTATACTGAAATGTAATTCCCAAAACGTCCAAGAGTTTAAATAAAAGAACATGTAGAAGATTTGAAGAGCAGCTGAAAAATGTCCTCAGCTATTCTCTGGTGGCTTGCTTGTTTAATTCAGTGTTTAAGAGTGTTACTATTATATCTGAACTTGATATCAGCATCAAATCAAACCGTGAAGCCTTTTTCCTCTTCTTAAGCTATGCCATCAGAGGAGCAGAAATCTCACAGACCTTTGTCTAATGCCCATCAAATATCTTACACAGCCATTAAAATACACAATTTAATATGCAGTTGAGTCCGTGTTGGTCGCTCCATAGCTGTATTTTGAGTAAATTAATATTTCTGATCCGAATATATTTTAATGTTATCCAATGTTTTGCTGCGTATTATTTGGTCGATAAAAGTGTAGCCCTGCATTTGTTTGCTCATACCGCTACTGGCAGAATGGCCTCGATTAGAGGGGTGCTCTAGAGAGTTCTAGATGGTATTTTAACCTACTGATCCACGCTAGTCAGATGTCTTGGAAGAGGTAAGAGTATCTACACATTACCCCACCAGTACGTGACCTACAGATCGACTAACTTACACAGCTTGGTGGACAGTCATGGGGTATTTAAGAAATGTGCGCCATTGTTTCATTGGTTTGAAACCAGGCTGAATCTGTAACATTTGCTCAACTTGAGACATTTGTTTTTATATTACAATGACTTGGGATTGAAAGTCAACTTCTCAGTACTACTACTGGTTAACTATCCTTGAATAAAATATTGTTCTGAACCCCCTAAACTTTAATGATAATATACATGACATCTTAATGTTGTCTGTGTATGTTTATCCTCTGTGTATGTAGCCGCCACTCAAGGTGTGGACGTGGTGTTGGTGGACACTGCCGGCCGCATGCAGAACAACACTCCCCTGATGGTGGCCCTGGCCAAACTAATTGCTGTCAACATTCCTGATCTGGTGCTGTTTGTGGGGGAGGCCCTTGTCGGCAATGAGGCTGTGGATCAGCTGGTAATGAATGCATAGCTATGCTGCGCAGTGTACGTTTAAGTACAAGTAAAATAGTTTTGTCAGAAACGGTCCTTTGCTTACTGACTCATGTGTGAACGATTCTGTTATCCAGGTTAAGTTTAACCGGGCCTTGGCTGACAACTCGCACATGGAAAAGCCCCGACTGATTGATGGCATTGTTCTCACCAAATTTGATACCATTGATGATAAGGTAATTGATTTCCACTCACGCAAGTTATTTCATGTAATTAATAGTTATGTAATGGGTTCCGGAGACACTTTGTAGATGCAACTTCTTTATTACAATACACCACTCCAACAGTCCTGATACACTGTTACAGCCTAGGAACACAGCCTACTTATAGCGTGCCTGACACTGGCTACGCTCTCGGGTCCTCCGGCTACAACTACCCTAGGGGAGGCTACCTGACCCGACCTAGCCAAGGTGCGGGTCTAGACTCTGGCTTCCTCGGACCTCTCCCTTACAAGGGCGTCGAGCCGGGAGTCCCAGAGTCCCACCACTGGCCCGCACAGTGTCCCAGCCCTGACAAGGACAAGCGGGGCGAGGGGGTCCAGGGTCCTCAGCTGGCTGGTCTTGGGTCTTGAGCTGTGACTCGTCCCAATCGGCTGGGGAGGTCCCCTTTTATGCCCCTTTTCCCATCGAGGGGTGGCGTTGCGTAGGATCATAGATCCCGCGCAGCCCCCCCGTTGGTGGTGCTGAGGGGATTATCTGTCTGGGGTCCCCATCGAAGGGTGGCGTTGTGTGGGATCATAGATCCCCCGCCGCCCCCCCCTTGGCGGTACGGGGTACCCTTGCAGATGGACCTCGTCTACCACTGCCGGTAAGCGTGGCCCATCTATGGCACTACAGTTAAATATAATAGTTTACAACGCTCTGTAAATCCACTGCTGGTTCAAAGCTTCACTATACCGTCATGGGGGATCTTTGACCATAGATCACACTAATCATTGTGAGTTGATGAAGAGGTGTGGGGCAACCTAGAACTGATAATCGAACGTAAGTTACAGGGTTTTTATCGCAGTGCACTAACAATGAATGCCATCCCCTCCATCCCCATCTTTGGTATTCAATGTCTTCAATTTGGTAACACGTTCTGTGTGAGATCGCATGCCACGGTGACGAGATGTTAATGGCATCGCCTGATATACAGGAGGTTGTGGGTTTGATCCCGGCCCTGACGCCTGTATATTTGGAGTTGGCATGTTCTCCCCATGGTCGCGTGGATTTTTCTCTGGGTCCTCAGGTTTTTCCCTCCATTCAGAAGCATGCATTTAGAGTATTTGGCTGCTATAAATTTTGCACGTGGTAAGCCACTTCTTTTAGTGATCATTTGTGGCCAAGTCGCTTCTGTAAAAGAGCTATATAGCTCAGTGGGCCTTACCTGGTAAAATTAAAAAAAACTTTGTGTCATAGTTTTGTACATTGTATGTATAATACTTTGTCATGTTTGACATCTGTTTTGCCAGGTGGGGGCAGCGGTTTCCATGACCTACATCACAGGCCAACCCATCGTGTTTGTGGGCACCGGACAGACGTACTGTGACCTGCGCAGGCTTGACGTCGAGTCCGTGGTGCATGCCCTCATGAAACCATGAAATCAAACTTCTCGGACACGGGGTTTTTGTCTGCAATGATGGCAATATGAAAGAAAAAAATAAGCGTACGCTGAAAAGTGAATAAATTAACTGCGTTTGTTGATAAAATTACACAAAAAGCCCTGCGTTCAGAGATATGTTTTCAAGTTTTGCGCTGGTAATAAACTTGTTAACCATTAAAAAAGTACTTTATAATCATCAGCAATTTATATTTGTCAGCAAAACGTTTGAATGTTATTATGCTTATAAAGATTGCATTTTAATTCCTAAAATAGTAATTCCACCTTGATTAAATTGGACATTATGGATCATTTCTCATTTGGGTTGTGTTTAGTTTTCTTTAATGCACTTCAACTCGTGTAGTTGGTTTCTTTGACCCACCGCAATACGTTAACCGACGTGGACAGAAGCATGATTTTATTTTTCTGCTCAGATGTTGTGCCAGTGAAAACTTGTTAAGAAAAATGGTTTTCTGTTGGCAGAAAAAATGAAATAAAAGAATCATGAACGAATTGCCTTGTGTTGTCACTAATTAACAATTTTCCATTGTTTTCAGCTTAATGTAAAGATCAATAACAGTGCATAAGTCCTGATTATACATTACTTTGATTCTGTTTGGAAAAACACGTTTATTATAATGGCTCATATTTATATTTTGAGTGTCAATCTTTTCAGGAGACTTGCCTTCTGTTTGGCATTGAAAGCCAATTCAATAATCGATTTGCTGTACTGCCATCGGGCCATCCCAGCAGATTTTGCAGTTTCACAAATTTGATCCACCAGTCAATCTGGATTACAGGGGTATGCCACCATACACGGCAGCTACACCGGTTCCAATTGTCATGAAAATAAATGTAGGTCCTCTGTGTTATAGGTTTTTGGGTTAGATCGCGTTATTTATAAATGTGTCGTAACCCTCCACCACCCGACATGGCCAAACAGTAAAACATGTGTCACGTTTACAAAGGACTTATTTACCCGCCAGATATCTCACTTCTTTAGCTAAAGAAGTGAATTGTTTAGTCCTTTGTAAACGTTACGCATTTTTTACTGTTTGGCCGTGTCGGGTGGTGGAGGGTTACGACACATTCATAAATAACGCGATCTAACCCAAAAACTTAGATGAAGAATATTGGTCGCGAAAGCCTACGTGTTAAACTCTCTATGTACTAATGGTATATCAAAGCACGTCATCTGATGTAAAGTTAAAATGAGATCAGCTGGCGCTTTTACAGCTTTTTGATACACAGCTAAAATGTCAGGCCCGAGCATTACATCAGCTCCTAAACTGAAGACATGGTGTGTTAATATAGCCACATTACAATGACAGGAGATGAGCAAACGAAGCTGATTTACTGGGACTTTGAATCGAGGTGTGGGGAGGCGGGGGGGCATTGAAATGAAACCGTTGAAGGAGACTTCACGATTCCAGGAAGAGACGCTACTTTAGGGGAGAGTGTGGATTTTTCCCATGACTCATTCCTGAGTCAGAGCACACTTGCAGAGAGCAGCAAGGGCGGAGCGGGTTATAGCCTTTATAAAGCCTCTCCGCCTCACTTCACTTCCTCTCACCGAGCCGGCCTCGATCTCTGGGATCTTTTGATCAAAACTCCACGGTTCAAAGATGTTTCATATCTCGTGTTTAATAGATCATTCCTAAGTTAACGAAGCAGGTGGGTGCCTATCGATCTTTGTTCAGCAGCACGTGAAGCTTTTGTTAAACGTGCTCCGATCTCAGGAATTCGTTTACTACAACTTTGTATTTGAATAACGATCGCCTAACATTTCGCTTTTAGCGGTAAACTGGTCCTGGTTGTGTGCAGCTGTTAGAGAAAGTTGACCACGATTCATATTCCTCGTTCTCTAAAAAATAATCGTCAAACATGTCGCGATGCTTTTATGTACAGTACGATAATGTAATTGTGGATTTCCGGTGATGTAAAATAAGCCCACTTAACCGATGTGAGTGGCTTGTCTCGGGGTTGGACAATGTTACACTGAGTGACTCGCTTCAACGTGGCAGTCCACTCGGCCAACATGCAAGTTGCCGCAACACTTTAATGGACTTTCAGAGGATTAGATTGCATATTTACTCAGAATACAAATCAGCAAAGTGCCTCTGCATGCCTGCATTGATTAGAACAACAAAGTCCAACGTCATGATCATCTTAATGGTAACTCATTAGGTTTATCTTGAAAGTGTTTTATATATGTAAATGTATACAGAACTTTACTTGTATACATATGTATGTTTGTAACTTATACTATGTATATAAGCGTAAATATCCGCCCAGCCACGTGAAAATATGTTTGTCTTAAGTCATTAGCATATGGGTCAACTAAATCTGTTACAATCAGTATCTGTTATAAGTAGAAAATTATATATGTTTGCTGTGGTTTTCACACCTGATGATAATTGCTCGTGTTGCAATCGAAAAGTCGTGATAATTTAATTTTTTTTTGTTTCCCTTCTACGTGACTTTACCAAAAGAACCAATACTATGTATGTACAGTCAAATGTAAATAATAGTAAGACTATACCCTTATTTCACGCTTATAAGTAAATTAAAATACTGTATATCTGAATTGTATATTACGCGGTCAAATGTTTGTGTTTCATGCATTGAAGTGTACACACTACATAACTATTCGCACAAATTGCAGGTAAGACCTAATTTTATTATTTCTTGGCTTTTCAGCTTGAAAAGTTATACAAATTTTATTATCATCTGAAGTTCCACATACACTTACTGCGCATACAACAATTTAAGGGAAATTCCAGATGATGCAATGTAACGGTCGTGCAGTGAGCAGTGGTGTCATCTGACGAGAAACGGGATGATTACTCAGAGGCACCGGCACGAAACGATAAAAAAAACTCTCCAATACAATATTCGGCCAGGAGATGCCATGCGCGAGCTGCGTGGAGCTCCATGCCAGACATCAAACCTGACCCAGCCTTTGATCTGTAGCCGCGGGTGGCGGGGAACGTCGTGCGTCTTGCATCTTTTCATTCATAGAACCTTGGTGGTGTTCAAGAGTTAAGCAAAAGTGCTCGCCATCGAACAAAGACGGTCACTGCATCGCGCGCTTTCAGATGCGCTTCTGCGGCCGTCTGAAACGCTCTTCCTTCCGATATTAGGAAGCTATTGGAGCTATGCACTTGTAAATCTAGATTTGAAAACTCGTGTCTTTAGAACTGCTTTTTGTGTTGATTTTGTTGTCCTTCCCCCGCACCTCTGATTAGCACAGTTAGCTACGTACGGTGCGAAAGAGGTTCAGCACACGTACAAAAGTGGAGAAAAATCTAAGAACAAGTGAATCAGAGGACAAACGTCAGTTCGAGGACAATGCTATTGACTTGTCAAGGAAGGCAAGTGGCCAGGAGATGGTCAGAACCGTGTGGGCAGCCGGCCAAACAGGACGGAATTAACACGGCCGAGAGGATGGGTTCCGGCCACGATGGAGATGGAACGCAGGAGCGAGATGAATTGTGGCATCACGTGAGCCGCCGTGAGGTTTTGACGACGTCTTGGGGAGGCGCTCGTCCGGCGGTAAATAGCACTGCACGCGCGCGTTGATGATGTTGAAAACGACGACGCGGTGCGTTTGCGTTGAGCGCCTTGACTCAGGCGGTCCCGAACCCCACAACGTGGAGCCGGCGCGTCGTCTCTCTGTAGAAATGCTTCCAGTGACTGTGTCTGGAAAAGCCCTCGCGATGCCACGTTTGCTGGAAGCAAGTCTATATGGAGATGAAAGCGTGCGCAATCACCGCCTACTCACTACCTCGGGCGTCGCTTACCCTGCCTGCTTTGCCAAAGCCACTCGTCCCGTCCCCGAGAAACGAACTCATTGCACCCGTATTCTCGGGACTCATTATATATACGATGCACTTTTAACCCTTGTAGTGCGGTTTAAAGGAGGGCACGGTGAGTATGCGCGCAACGTGCCAGATTTTTATGCAGTTGTTACGTTGATTTTGTTTTAAAATGTGACAAATGGAGAGTTCAAGGTCGTCTTATTTGCAAGAGCGAACTGGGTCACCAAAATATTCTGGCGAGGTGGGTATTACGTGGATTTTGTTTTAATCTGTATGTGCGGAGCTTCTGGGTAATGCGTGGTCAGGGTTTAATACGGGGTGTATCCGTTTCCTCTCCTGATGCTGCTACCATATCCTCCAGATCATAAGACGCTCCTGTAAGACAGCACGCCAAACTTTATAAGACATACCACCAATTTTTGGTTTAAAATAGGGGTATAAGTGCGTCTCGCAATCCGGAGAACGTGGTAACAGCAGCAGCACATAGCACTATTATTTCGTAAAGCACTATGGATATGTAACGTGTGAAATTATAATTTACGAAATGTGTTATTGGTAAACGTTTTTAAGTAAATTCAGTTTATCTGTAAAAGTGTTTTTTGTAATGGAATGCTTACATAATGTATTTCAAGACGTTCTAACTAATCTTGAACATGTAAGTTTGTGTTTGGTTCTGTATTGCTTTTTCCATTGAACCGGGTCCCATGTTCTATGTGCAGTGCTCTTGCCAATAATAGTCTGGAAATACAGCAGCTTACGTTTAACAGGTCTGATTGCTGATGAAATCCAGAAAGTCGAATCTGGTCCAACATTTGCCTGTATAAACAAATACTGCTTTATAACATTAGTCCGGAATTAAGCCAATAAGCCAAAGGAGTAACATTTTTATTTGGAGACAAACACATTCCTGCGGAGGGAGCTGGTAGGAACGTTGGGTTGCTCGGTCAATGGCCAGGGTCAACGGCGGCGTGATGTATTCCGCAAATATGCCCGACTGTGAGGGCGGGCACAAGCCGGCGTGAGTAGGTTCAACGTTGAGTTTTATAAGGGCACCACGGGGTGACCAGCCCCTCCCCACCCAGCCCCACCCCTCCCACCCCCCACCCAGCCCCACCCTCCCCACCCAGCCCCTCCCCACCCTCCCCGCCCAGCCCTTCCCCACCCCCCCTCCCCACCCAGCCCCTCCCTGCACGACAGACGGACGGATACAATAATCCCCTGTGGGCTGGTGTAACCAGAGGTTCCTACCAGAATTACGGAGCTCTGCTTATACAATACATACGTTTAGCCCATACATTTTACCCATAATGCTCCAATGGGAATTAATTTGAAGAAGATACAAATCTCATCACTAATTTTCTGGAGGTTTTTCTTCGTGCCTCGAAAAATAAAAAAAATAAACCGCAAAGATGCAACCCAAAACAATAATATCTCGAGTAGATACTCGCTTACGATTTGAGAAAAGAAAGTTCAGGGGAACTTTCAGGAGGGATAACAGTTTACTGTGACGTGTGTACATTTTGAATACGTTAGCATTGTGTCCAAAGCCTTAGTGAAAATTGTATCAATTAACAAGGATTAGTATTATCTCCTTACACCAAGCTGTTTTTTTCTTGTATTTCTGAGCATGTATTAATAAATAAAAATCTGACTTGTGTCAGTTCACTGCATACTGGTAGTCGAGGTTGTTTGACCATGTATGTATGTTGAACTTTTTTCGCACCGTACTTCACACATGCTGGTCAGTGCGGGTTGGTGAAAAGCAAGGACCCAGGGGAACCGGTTCCGATAGCGTCTCACGACTGATGCTATCCGTGTCCAGGTTCCATAAGTGCACTGCACCACCGCCACTCTCCATAGAAGATGATGTTATGCTAGCAGGTCGTTGATCACATTAAATGCTCTATTTGTTGTGTGAATTCATCATCTATAGGTGAGTGAACGCTTGCGTGGTTAGAAGTCACAATCGAGTGGTATAGATTATAATTTAAATAATTGCAGTGCTAATTAAGCAATGACTTTGCTCTGTTGTGGCTAATGACGTACTGTATTGAAACGACCTTCCAGATGGAGATGGCAGAAGTTTGGAACGGTTCCTTGATTCATATTGGCAAGAGTGTGAGAGAGGGTGTGAAAGATGAGATTGTGAGAGAGAGTGTGAGCGTGTGAGAGTCTGAGAGAGAGTGGGAGAGTGTGAGAAAGAGATCGTGAGAGAGTGTGAGTGTGAGAGAGGGTGTGAAAGATGAGATTGTGAGAGATAGTGTGAGAGTGTGAAAGAGTGTGAGAGAGAGTGTGAGAGAGTGTGAGAGAGTGTGAGAGATGTGATAGAGAGTGTAAGAGTGTGAGAGAGAGAGTGAGACAGTGTGAGAGATGTGAGAGAGGGTGGTGGTGGTCATCGCGCGCGTCACGGTGACGAGCGAGCGCTTCAGAAGGTGAACACGAGGGTGCCGTCCACGCTGGTACAGAGAGGGCTTTACCGGCTCCCCAGTGTACATCACCGCCATGTGTGTTCCAGCCGGAGCCGCGCTTTGAGCAGGCCCCTGAACACTGGAAGCACGGGGCAGCCGTCAGTGTCACCTTCCAGCATATTTTTCCTTGTTCTGTACACCGCCAACTTCGCCTGAGCACAGGCGAAGTTGGCGAGGTCATGGCGCTTGTTAGCCAGGTAAGGCACCCCATATACGAAGCTGCTGCTGTTGTAGAAGGGCACTCCCAGTTTCCTGAAGATGTCCCCCAACATGCGGAACATTGGTTTGAGGAGCTGGCAGCGTAAGTGCTGGTGGGGCAGATCCTCCCTGGCACCGCAGGAAATGCACAAGTCTGTTACCCCTCACGAGATTCGGCTGAGCCACACGGCCGATGGCAACGTGTAGTGTGCCAATCTCCACTGGAGGTCACCGCAGCGTTTGGCTACGGGGGAGACTTGTACATTTGTTTCCACTGGGGGGCGGCCGCAATGAGGGGGGAGAAATGGTCTCTCCATTTTGTGTCCGGTAGGTCGGCCAGGTCCCGGGAATGCAGCGCCTTGACGCAGCCACGTGTAGAGCGCCTTGACACAGCACGTGTAGAGCGCCTTGACACAGCCACGTGTAGAGCGCCTTGACACAGCCACGTGTAGAGCGCCTTGACACAGCACGTGTAGAGCGCTGTGTTCGGGGCGCTCTTCAGGGGCACGTTCCTGCAGCCTCGGAGCTTCAGTCGCTTGCCGGTGGGGGAGGGCCGCCACCATCCCCCGGCACCTCCAGCTTCAGGCGCAGCTCCTTCATGGCGCGGAGCACGTCCCACAGCAGCTTCTTCCCGGCGAGCGTGGAGCGGAGTCCCGCGATGCTGGCGATCTCAGCTGCGGTCTTCCACTTGGGCTGGTGGGCCTGCACGAGGTGGAAGACTGTCCGCAGCCCTGCTGATGTGAGGCGTAGAGCCAGGGTCCTCTCTCCTCTGATCCCCTGGAAGAGGCCGTTGCAGAACAAGGGCTCGTTCAGGAACTACGCGAGGTCGTAGGGCGCGCGCGTTCTGCTCCACTGGAGGCTCTGGAGAGTGTGAGAGAGAGTGTGAGATTGTGACGGAGAGTGCGAGAAAGTATGAGAGAGAGAGTGCGAGAGCGTCGGGAGAGGCGACCCGTGCGTCTGTCTTGTCCAACATGCAGAGGGCTGCTTCGGGTTTCGAGTGACGTGCAAATCGATACCCAGACAGCTGCGGCCAACGAGAGAGTTCTACCGGGTGTCTGAATCGTTTGTCTGCCCTCGCATTACTCGCGGGTGAACACTGAGCTGCCGTGGTTGCGATGGTGAGCACACTGGACTCGCGATGCAGAGGTCGCCGATTAAAAGTCCATCTCCCCGGCACGACAATTGAGACGGAGGGGGGGGTGGGGGCAAGTCACTTATGCATCGAAACCACCGCTGCCTCCATTTAAACCAGGGAAGACATCCACAGGGTTGTCAAAAAATCAAACGACTGGCCTCCGCTTAACAAACTGCAACCTCTGGTGATGACCTACCGCCATACAAGTGACATGCTTTAACGCGTTAGCATAAGTGGATGTGCCAGAGGTGGCACGTTTGCCCCATGAATGAAATTCCAATGAATTCACTGAATGTAAACAAGGATAATAACAATGGAGTTTGGACCTGCTCCCAGACATGACCTGAGCGAAATTTCACCCTCAAACTTCTTACGCAAGGTAATTTCAGCGGTTAATGGGGAAATTCATTTCGACTTACGGAACGTGATTGCGGTGCTTTTCGAGCGGAGCGGGTGTTTACGAGAAATTGGTAAAACACAGAATTAGCCTCTGGCGTGCGCAATATCATAAACACACTTGACGCATAGGTAAATACATGTTAATTCTGTGATGGTGTTACGTTTGTGAGACACCATGATTTGTAGTATAAAATAAACATTATAATTATATTTAAATCCTCTTGTTCCTTTTAATTTACTGTACATTCAGGCATATGTTGTAGACGATGCACAGAGCACCCTCTACATCACTTAGAGACCAAGGTCAATCTACAAGCCCTGTTGGTCACGTGTTGTCGACCATACTTCACCATGCCCGTCAGTGCGGGTTGGCAAGTTTGGGGGCGCAGGAGCGGTTCGGATATCACTTGCCAGTCATGTTTGCAGAGGCTGGGTATTCATCTCAGGTTTGATTCAGAGCGCAGTGTGCTAACCACTGTACCACCCATCCACGTGAAGCCTATACTTACGCTGTAATGATTTGCGTATCAAGATCTGGTATGCAGTGTTGATATATACGTGCACTGCAGTGCTGATGATATTCAAAGATTCACATGTCACAAGGGCTGTCCTGTATGTCATAAAGGCTTTGTTGAACTTCCAACAAAGCCAATGCCACAGTAAACATCTTGTGCGAAGTGTGGTCACACAGCTATGAGTAAGCAGACATTACCTAGTTTTAACTTTATTTTTTTTACAATTTTTATGTTACCGGGTAAGGCCAACAGAGCTATAAAGCTCTTTCTCTAGCTCGACGAATTGGCTTATCACGTGGAAATGTATCGCCGACAAATACTCTAAACGCATTTTTCTCAACGTGGGAGGGATACACGGAGGGACCCGGAGAAAAATCTATGCGACCACGGGGAAGAGAGACGCACAAACTCCAAATACGTAGGCGTCTGGGGACCGAACCCACGACCTCCTGTATACCAGGCGAGGTGGTTAATATCTCGGTTCCGTAGGCGACATTCGCCACGAAGTAGCGGTGACGTCACCACTGCGCTTGTACCAGGCCAGGTGCATTCTGAGGCCACGTGAAGCATTAGACCGTGTTTATTATTCTTTCCTCGGATTATTACGGTACTAATATCACGCTAATTCACATTCCCGTTGCCCCGGGGGTTTTCTTACGTCGTTGCAAAAGTAATGCGTTGATATGGAATATTTATATGGTTACAGCAGAGTTGTGCAGTTTAATGTGGGCCCAATGATCTAAAGATCTCATGCAAAATTATTAAACAGTCGGCTTGGTAGGATTGCTGAGACTCACTGTCATATCGTACAGATTTGCTTTGAAACTTCACGAGTTCTATCAACACTATGAGATCTCTTTTACCAGTGGCAAAATTTAGTAGTAGGTTTTTAACCTTTTAAACTGGTACAAAACTGACACCTTTATTCAAGGCATCATGTTTGCAATAACCACAACACAAGTAGTCAAAAAAGCGAACAAAAAGAAGCAACTATGATAATGACAGTGCATATTATTATCATTATCAGAGTTGCTTCTTTTTGTTTGCTTTTTTGACTACTTGTGTTGTGGTTATTGCAAACATGATGCCTTTAATAAAGGTGTCAGTTTTGTACCAGTTTAAAAGGGTAAAAACCTACTACTATGAGTTCTATCAAAATATACATTTAATTATTGGCGAAATATCTTCACTCGTGAGCCTTTTTGAGGTGACGTGCGAGCTTACAGCAAATAATAAGTCAATGCAGGGATTTATATTTCTTCCCCCCCCCCGATAGATTGGTTGGTGCACTTCGCTGCAATAGGAGGACTGCACAGCGAACCGAAGTGCACTGAAGAAAAACAATTGCGGTGCGTCCGAGTCTCGGTCATCACGGCGGGATATGCCGGCAACGTATGAGGAAGGTCTCCTCGGTCATTTAAAAATTGAGCTGTTCGGGGCTGCCCTGCCTTTTAAATCCTTTATTTAATCCTTTATATTAAGTTCGCTTGCTTGCTTGCGTGCTTGCGTGCTTGCTTGCTTGCATACGACCGTGCAAATCTTTCGGTCGTTTTTTAACCCACTTCCCGTGATCCAATCGAGCTGACATTTTCCACACAGACTCGTTGTGCGCGACAATTAATGTTCGTGAAACAAATTTTCTACAATTTTACACTTTTTAGGCAAAAAAAATGTATTTTACATATTTTCAAATATAACTCATTCATGGCTTTGGCTGAACGTCACAGTGTAAGAGCCCAGAGCGTAACCCCTCCACAGGCCGTGGCGGAGTAGCGCAGTTGGTAGCGCCCTCGCTTCCCATGCCAAAGGTCGCGGGATCGATCCCCGCGTCCTCCACAGGCGAATATATTTTTAAATCCTTTATATTAAGTTTGCTGCCACGCATATAAAGGATTTATAGTGAAAAACTTTGTTTTTACGGGTTATACTTATTACGAGTAAATTTGTATTAAGTTCGCTTGCTTGCTTGCTTGCGTGCTTGCGTGCTTGCTTGCTTGCTTACGACCGTGCAAATCTTTCGGTCGTTTTTTAACCCACTTCCCGTGATCCAATCGAGCTGACATTTTCCACACAGACTCGTTGTGCGTGACAATTAATTTTCGTGAAATTTTTTTCCTAAAATTTTACACTGTTTAGGGCATTTTTTTTTAAATAGTTAATTACCAATTGCTTAATGCTGGCAGACAATCATCTGACCCATAGGTGGCAGCCATCTCAAGCCAGAGGACGAGAGGACTCTAGCCGCCACACATATAAAGGATTTATAGTGAAAAACTTTGTTTTTACGGGTTAATTTTTTTTGTATTGCAATAAAAACCCACCGACATCTTCGTGCACCAGACTAACACAGCGGCCATATGGCCTCACCACTTGGCAGGTCTCCACCATGCCGTGTCCGCTAATTATCTGCGGCGACTCGGTTTTACCATAAGCGAAAGACAATAATTGATGTATTACCGTTCTCACGCAAGGTTTTGTCGTTTTTATTTGATCAACGGATTTTGTCTCCCGTTTTTCATGGATTGCAGTCATGTTCAGCCTCACAGAACGATGTGTGTAGCCTGTAACCTCCTTACATCTCCCCAACATCTTGCCCAGAATCTCAAATTGTTGCAAAAATGTTATTGTAATTTGAATTTTGAACAAAATATGGTTTGTAAGAGGCCCTCGTGAATTGAAATGATATAAATTGTCTTATGTCGCAGCCATACATTCACATTTGTTTTTAGCAGTGCTGATATTGAAGTCTGGCTTTAAACCCACGTAATATATGAAGGCAATATTAAATCCATCTAAATATTAAAGCACAGTATAAACCATATTAAATTGCTTAGACTTTTTTTTTACAAAACTGGAATTGAGATCATTGTTGTTTTAATTATGAATGCGGGGGTTACATCTATGTACATCAAAACTTATAACTGGAGAATATGCACAGTGATTATACCTAAAAAAAACTGCATGATGAAAGGGAGATAACATCTCCGCAGGCAGCCTTTATTAGCCAGTAAATAATGCATCCTCAAATGACTTCGAATTTCACTGGCCTATTTCAAATTGGTAGTCACATCATTTTGTTGCGCATAATACACTTTCTATTGTGTACTGCGAATGCCGCAACGAAAGTGACATTGCGCGCACTATTTGTCAACAAACATACACATCTTTGCACAGGAGATTCTCATGCCACACGGTTGGAATTGCAACGTGTATATATGTCAAACTCAGTTATGCAATGTACCTGGCAACCAGGGGATCATGGCAGAGGGTGGATCTAAAAATGCGGCGAGCCCAACATGTCAACAGTGCGTCGCGAGACACATCTGTGAATCAACGGTGCAGCCCAAAAATCCAAGTGCAGCAGCAGCAGCAATGCGCTCATTACCCGGAGTCAACACTTCGCACGCTGGAGGAGGGCTGCTGTGAAGTGGAGTTGCTTCGTCTTCTCCTTACCCCAGTGACCTATGGTGTTCCTGGCGTGCGCCTTATTAGCGGAGATCATAAAATATTAACTTGATGTAATTTTAAATGCACCACCGTAATTGCAATACATAAATCATGCTTAAAGTTTAACGTGTCCTCGCGCTTGGCGTTTCGCTGACGTCCTCTCGCGCTCTCTCGCGCCACGCAATGTGTGCACGAACGTCTGCCCGCAGACTCTTTTCGTCGGGGCACAGGGAATGCACCTGTGTGTGTGTCGGTGTGCTGTGAGTGTGTGGGGAGCGGTGGTGTAGCGGTTAGCGCGCTGTGCTACGAACCTGGCGACCCGGGTTCGATTCCCGCTCACGGCCAACACCAAGTGACGATTATCTTGAACTCGTCCTGGGCCTCCCCTAGGTCGACTCAGCATAACATGAGTACCTGGTGCGGTGTGTAAACATCGCCACTAGGGAAACAAAGGCGGCCGGGCGTGGTGATGGCCACCCACCCCCTCGTGTGCTGTGTCGGCCTTCATAGGTGCTCGCTAACAGCACTTGCCCCTATTGTCTGTTACAGTCTATACGGGTGATCTTTTGGGGAGCGGTGGCGCATTGGTTAGCGCACTTGGCTACGAATTTGATTCCCCTCCATGGCTAACATCAGTGGCGGTTATTTGAACCGGGCCTCCCCTAGGTTGACCCGGCCTTAAATTAGTTTCCTGGTTGCAGTGTGTAACCATCAGTTATTAGGCTGTACCGGCCTTGATAGGTGTTCGCCAACAGCACTTGCTCCAACAGTCTGTGTCTATAGGCTTTCCGTGGGAAGCTTTTTCTTAGATGAAAAACAAAAATTCGCGCAGCGCGTGCAGTCGCCCCTCACCACCAATGTAGTCGTGAGCCAGCAGTCACAGCCCGCGTGTACTCGCGGCCAATGCGGCCGTCAGCAGATCCTGCGGGCCCACAGGGACCCCCCCCCCCCAGTGGCATCATTGAGAAGAGGTACCCAAGTGACACGTGGGCCGGGCTTAACAGCAGAAAATAGCAATTCTCTTGCAAGGGGTTTGACGTATGCACAGTAGCTTAGATGGCATCATTATGAGGATGGTTGAGGGGAAAGGGGGAGCTGACCGATGGTACCGACTGGGCTCCCCCATAAAAGCCTGCTGTTGCACCGATAAGCATGGTCGGTTACGTACGGTGCGGAAGAAGTTCAGCGTACATACGTAATATAGACCACTATATATATACCCTCCAAAGTGGTTTAGTGTGTGTCCGATTCATCAACAACAGTCATGATCATCCTCTGTTATGTAAAGGTATCCATCCCCAAGCTGTTGCCATCTTATCGTTATCTCGCCATGGCCTGTATTTGTTTAGCACCCGTGCATGAGCTTATTTCATTGTTCCATCTCTACAGTGGGTGCCTCTTGGGCATGTTCTCTCCATAATTAGTCAAGCAAATTACCCATTAGTGTGTGCCATTGTGGTGCACCGTGTAATTGCCACTACCTTAATGTCTCAATCATTCTTAAGAATGCGAGGCCTCTGCGAACATATACGCCCTCCCAACACCTTACAATCACCAGAATATTTTTTCCATTTCAACGTTTAAATGTTTTATCATCTCACTGTGTCACCATGCCTCGCTGTAATTGGTTCAATTAGTGCTCTGTTGGCCAGTGCGGCCTAATTGATCCTTCCAACTTTTTTGTTTTTTTTGGTAGAAAGGAACATCGATTTATTACGTCCCGACAAATTTGCCCTCTACTTTATATGCCGGCAAGATTTTTTGCCCAATTAACACAGTAACCAGGGAACATAGCTTATTTAATGAGTAGCTCAGCGACCTCAATAATTAGCATGGTGTCCTTATAGTACACATTGCATGTAGGTCCCTGATTAAATGGATGAGCTATTCATAATAATTTTTAAATTACTGTCTAAAATGATTAATGGCACTTCTGGTGCTTCGCAGTATTGCACATTCGTCGTAATTTGGTGGCAACCGGAGTAAGGATCCCTAATTAAAATATATATTATAACATTTATAACGTGTTCTTGGTTCTTTCGGTAAAGTCACGTAGAAGGGAAATAATAAAATAATAAAAATAAAACATAATTAAATAATTCTCAGAAGAACAGGTCTGTCGGAAAGATAGACCTGTTCTTCACCTGAGCACGGCTGATTGCGTTGTGGCCGAAACGTCGTGAGAATTATTTTATTATGTTTTATTTTTATTATTTCCCTTCTACGTGACTTTACCGAAAGAACCAAGAAGATGAATCCCTGCAGTCACGAAAGCTTTAAATCGAAATTTGTAACGTGCACAATATTTCTTGGTCATGAATGACGGTGACTCTGCGGCACGGAGCCAAGTTCAGTGTCGCTCGAATACGATGGGCGAGAGAGGGTGCGGGGGGTGGGGGGCGTTTAAGTAGCCTCTGAACAGTCGGTGTGGTTTGAATGCTGCAAACCCTGCTGCAGGATGGCATTTCAGACGGCGGGGGGCCGCCACGGAGAAACGACACCCGTGCAACGATGGTCTTGGGCTGTCGTGCAGGGTGGCAGCAGAGCGACGAGAGAGATATTCTGCCTCTGGTGGCACAACCAGAAGATCTTGTAGCTGACCCTGCCGTCAATGCGAAGCCAGTAAGATGGAGCGAAGGAAGGCAACGGGCATCTAGTCGATGATGATAGGTGCCGAGGACCATTGCAGTTGCTTGAGGTTACTTGATGAAGATAGAACAAGGGCGGAGTTGCAGTCGTTGAGGTGAGACTCGAATATTTATGCAGGCAAGCGTTTTAGCGATGTGTGTACGTATGTTGAGCTTCTTTTGCACCGCACGTAGCCAGCCGTGCTAATCGGAGGTGCGGGGGAATGACAACGAACTCAACACAAAAATCAGTTCTAAAGAAATTAGTTTTCAATCTAGAATTAAAAGAGCATAGCTTCAGTGGCTTCTTAATATCAGAAGGAAGAGTGTTTCAGACGGCCGCAGAAGCGCATCTGAAAGCGCGCAATACGGTGATCATTTTTATTGGATGGTTATCCAAAAGTCGCTGCTGCGAGGATGATCGGAATGTGCCTTATGGCTTATGCTCCTTGACGTGATCATCAAGATCTTGTGGTTCATTTGTAGCAAGCACTTTGTACGTAATGAGTGCGACCCTATTTAATGTGTATTCGTTCGGCAACCGGTGGTGATGACTGGATGTAAATGACGGAGGGTCCAGATGTGGTAGTTGCACTATCTGACGATGTGCTTGGTATAGCTGTCGGAGGATAAGGTAATTGGAGAAATGGATAGTGGATAGTGGAGCACAGCGATTCGTGTGCTGGAATGGCGCGTAGATGTGGTCGATCGCCCTCCCCCGGTGCCCATCGGGGTGGCTTTAACATTTGGGGGTCGTGGGGCCCAGGCCCACTGGCTGCAAGTCATCCGCGCACTCCGAGAGCCTTTCGTGAATTAACGTAGAGCACACCAAAACAACGGATCCATATCGCGAGCCTTGTAATAGTGTAGAAATAAGTGTTGTTGAGCGGTGGGAGTGCTGGTGGTGCAGAAGTTAGTTCAATGGGTTATGAACCCTGAGTTTTAGTCCAGGCCAGTTATCTGGGTAAAATGTTTAAGTAATTTTGTCCACACCATGCTGCCCTTAACAGGGTGCTCAGGACACACTACTTTAAAAGTTAAAAGTATGACTATTTGTCAATCTACTGCCGGATGAAAGCCACCCCATGATGACTGAACTGCACCAGGATGACATTGCGGGGTTGATCAAGGTAGGAGTGTATGACAACAGCTTAGATAATACAAGCTTATGATATTAGCCGTGGCCGGGACTCGAACTCAAGTTTCTGGGGCTGTTGTAACACAGTGCACCACTATTCTGCCCGCGCCCATCCATACGTGTGTTCCTGTAAATATACATAATTGACAAAAGCCTGGAAAATAATTTCTCTCAGAGATTAATTTTGAGCACTTGAGTTGATATCCATATCAAGTGTCACTCAATCACACTACCCCTTTTTGTCCATCATCATCATCATCATCACGAGAGCCCCGTCACATCCCATCAGCGCTGCACTCAGGTTCCGCTACAACCGCTCATATAGTATGTATATGTTGCACTTCTTTCTCGCCGTATGTAGCCAACCGTGCTAATCGGAAGTAGCATCGTGAGCCAAATGGCATGTTTTTTTTTTACTTGTTCCTGCCTCTCTCTCTCTCTCTCTCCTGTGTGTGTGCATGTGAATGAATTAAAAATATATTGAATATTTTCACAACGCAGTTGGCAGGTGCACGCACGCCCATGGCTGCAGAACAATGTGGCCAATTCTTGGAAATCTTGCGGCCAAAATCTCCGGCACAGCCTTCTTGCAGTGGTTATACCTGCACACGTGCGTGCGTGCGCACACTGCGTGGCGCGGAGGGATTCGATTTGTTTTCGAAGGTAGAAATCAATGCCTTCAATTCTGTTTGGCCGCACAGAGCCAAGAACCCACAGCATGCAATATGCATGCAAATACAGATGAGTAATATATGTGCATAGAGTTGATAAAGTCTGTGTGTGCACAGCGTAGTGGAATGCTTTTGGTATGAATGGCGCTATATAAAATGAAAGTATTATTATTGTATCATCATCAGCAGCAGCTGTGATCAATCCACTGCTGGATGAAGGGCTCCCCAAGCCGTTACCATCTCTCTCACGGTGGTCTTTGCACGTAAAAAGCCATCGAGCAGCGGCACACACACGCGTCGATGGCATCGCTGCATATCCGCGACGAATGTCCTCTTCAATGAGTGTGGTGTGACCGAGTTTGGCTGTCACATCGTCGTCAGTGTTGACCACCAGCTGCTGGACC
Organism: Lampetra fluviatilis; assembly: GCF_964198595.1. Classification (NCBI taxonomy): domain Eukaryota; kingdom Metazoa; phylum Chordata; class Hyperoartia; order Petromyzontiformes; family Petromyzontidae; genus Lampetra; species Lampetra fluviatilis. The sequence goes on along the minus strand of NC_136279.1, from coordinate 20,585,755 downwards.
GGAAGCAAGTAGGTGTGCTTGGACAGGGCGTGTACACTTCGTGTGTACGTACAAGATTTATATGTACATGTGCCTGGACGTTTCCACGTCTTTCTGGCTGGACACTCCCGCACCTCTCCATATCAACAAATCAACATTATGCACGCGTTCAACTATCGTTATATAATTTCAGCGGTGACTGATAGGGTAAAGGGTTTTATTGTGTCTGAGCATACAAGGGTATTTTGAAAGATATAATTGCCTGACTGGAAAATAAACGCATCCTATTTGTAAATGCGGAAAACCATTAAATGAGGAAAAATACTCAAACGCGGGGATATGCAAAAAAAAAGTTCGACGAGCTGAACCATTGAATATTTATTGCGCTGCGTTTCCGCAGAGGATATAAAAATTAACCCTACACTGTTTCTTGCATAAATTATCCACGAGGTAGAATGATGTTTTACGGGCCTTTAAAATTGCCCCCCTTAATCGTTAATCAACGGTTTATTCATATTATGTTTTACTGTTAAGGCTCACGGTTGATCATCGTCAGGGGCATCTCTGCCACACTGGGGAATATTTGAGTTGTGTATTATTATTCTTTTTCTTCTCTTTCTGCTTACCAGGTTAAGTGTAGTGCGTAAAATGCTGACGGTGCCTGATTGATGATTTGAATAACATCTCCTATATGGAATTTCACACTCCATCGCAGTCCATAAGTTATTTTCTGCATATCAACAGACACGCGTCATTTACAAACACTGCACAGTCTTCATGTCCACTGTTAGACGCGGTCCTCCACCCACGATGCGGGACGTAGTGGTTATTTGATCATACTTCCCTAAGGGACCGTCCATAAATGATGTCACGCACCTAGGGGGGGGGGGGTCAGACATGTGACGATGTGTGACGAGGGGAAGGGGGGGGGGTTGAGAAATGTGACGATACGTAAAAATGCGCAACTTTAAATAAATATAGACAACACGTTCTACTTAATTAAATATACGTTTTAATAAATGTTTTCTCCTGCAACATCAGAGTGCAGCGCCACATTAAATAGGCACTACAATGGCAATAGCTTAAAGCGATTTGAAGCATGTTTTATTTTGGGGAGTGGGCAGAGCTTTGTGACTTCATATTTGAGGGGGGGGGGGGGGTCTGACTTTTTGTGACGCCGTGTGACGACGGGTGGGGGGGGGGGGATCAAAAATCGTCCAAAATCGCGTGACGTCATTTATGGACGGCCCCTAAGCTGGTCAGTGGAGGTTGATGAAGGTGGGAAGCAATAGTCGTGGGAGCGTAGACGCATAGTACACGTATTGATTTTGTTGCAATGCCCTTTGCTTCCCACGATGAAGGCCCCGTAGACAACTCTGCAAGGTGGTCACCCTTTAAAGCATTACCCCCTGGCTCAAAACCCTGCTTAATTTTGAAAATCTGATGGGATCGGGTGTACTCCGGGTGCTTAGGTTATAGGCTCATGTCATGTATCATAAAGCAATTTTCCCACGGAGAGAGAGCAGTGGTAAAAAAAAAATGTGATGGATCATACGACTAAAGTTTGGAAAGCTCCTAATCTGTTGAGTGAATAGACGTGACATTGCAAGGTATCGTGTCGGTGGTCATTTTTCATTGGCGATGCCACCGAGATTGTATCGATGTCAGTCTGTGTACATCCGTCCTGTAGGGCTGGCTTAGTAAGTTATATCTTTTCCTGAACAAATCTCGCTCGTGGCAGATATATTTCACGAATGTCTCTGTTGGATTTGGGTTTATTTTGTGGTCTAAAGTCTCTCTCTCCCCGCAGAATATCTTTGCTCACCTTGTGATAGATATGTTGCCAACCCTCGTCATATAGTTATCACAGTTTGAGTTATTTCTGTGGACATGTGTAGAGCTTAAGTCAGTTAAGGCATTCGGATTCTTCTAAAAATGAGCAGGACATTCACAAACAGTGGATCATGGGTTTTGCGTGAAACGATTAGCACATTCCACAAAGTGTTCAACTTTGTTTGGGAAACACACAAGTTAATTCAAGCGAAACATGAGCGTCATAGGGAACCTGACTCTTTGGTTCTTTCGGTAAAGTCACGTATAAAGAGAAAATAATGAATTAAATACTAGCATTCGACGTTTCGATTGTAACACAAGCAATCATCAGGTATCAATGAAATAGAAACACAAATCTAGTATACTTAGAAATGCAATGTAATACAACAGAGAGTCTGATAACATAACAGTCAACACCCTACCTGACTGTTATGTTATCCGACTCTCTGTTGTATTACATTACATGTCTAAGTATACTAGATTTGTGTTTCTATTTCATATATACCTGATGATTGCTTGTGTTGCAATCGAAACGTCGTATGCTAGTATTTAATTTATTATTTTCCCTTTATACGTGACTTTACCGAAAGAACCAAAGAGTAATTCCTGCAGTCACGAAAGCTCCAAATTAAGCATGGGAACCTGACGTTTAATTTATATCAAAGGGAAGCGCCCTCGGTTGAAACAGGCTCCAAGGCTCATGTGTCACGCCGGCGGATGAATTTTGTATTTCACTTGACGAACCTCACGTGAGCTGCAACGTGGCAGGTCTGTAACCTCCGGCCCATGTGACGCGATGCTGTCCAGGTTAAGGTAACCATCTTATTTACTGCGCTTGCTCGGAGCCCTAAGAGGGTGTGGGATCCATTCAACGCGGTGCGTCACGTCGTTAAAGCTGGGCTGCCTGCAGTGCCGTTTATTTGTAACCTCAGCCGCAGTACCTTCTACGGGCTAAACAGGTCGCTCGTTTCAGATTTTGCACTGCCCATTAAAAAATAATAAACGTGTTTGCGCAACACGCAAGTTCAGACTCCAAATGTTCCAATTCTCTGTCTATGAATGCCTGCTCTTCATCTATAAAATGTTAAGGATATCACCTCCATTTTTATCCTTGTACTTCAAATATTCCAGTCTTTGCACAGCATATTGATACACAGTTGCATTCGAACACCATTTAAATACAAATTGTATTGCATTTTAACGGGCGTGAATATAAAATGTTAAACAAAATTACAAGATCACAAGCAAATGTCAAAATTATACTGAAATAATTGGGAGTCATTTGTATTCCACTTTTACAACTAATTATACTTTTACATTGCTTGTGGGGTGCTGCTGCCAACTTTTTTGCTATTTTTTAAATCTGCTCACTGCTACTCCCACTGCTAATAATGTATTGGCTCTTGGGTCATTTTGCCTCTATTACTTTTTCAATAGCACATATTTCTTTGAATATTTTTCTCATATTCTAACGAGGAAGGTGTCCTTTAGATGGAGGTCTTCCATGGTTCACGATTTCCCTTCAGAAATGAGTAAGAAGTGCCCCCCTCCGCTGCCCAGCGGAGGCAAGCAGCCAGTCAGCATTTCCCATAATCCATTTAAAGGTTCGACCGCTTTATTAAATCCCTGCGTATTAACGAGGCACCACGCAGATACCACAATTCTACCCGTAATGGCAACGCCAATAACGTTTACCAGTTTGAGGATATTAAATAAATAAATAACGATTGATGTGAAGTACTATACACATCTCAAATGAATTGTGGGCGGCGTGATGAGGTGGTGGCGGCGGGGGGGTGGAATCGGGGTCCCTCAGAGGGGTGTGTGTGTGGGGGGGGGTGACGGAGGAGGCGGCGTCGGCGGTGGGCTGGGCTTAAATTCTTTCAGGCTGCCCACAGCTCCTCCTCGTGCCGAGTGGTGGATTGCAGCAGATGCTGCTGCTGCTCGCTACTATCCGTGCGCAGAGTGCATGCAGGGCGCGCGCGCGAGAGAGAGAGAGTGCGAGCGAGCGAGCGTGGGGCCCCCCTTCCCTCAAAGTGGCCACCCGGAGCTCTCCACAGGCGCAATGGTGCTGAAGTGAGTGGAGCAGGGTAAGGCCGTCCTTCTTTTGAAATCGAAACCGCGACGATCGTTCGACGCAGCATTGATGACCGTTCCGTAAATTGTTTAAACGCAGATTTGTTTAATTTGCTTATCTTGTTTTGTGCGAGCAAAGTCGGGTCGGATAAGACTTCATGTAGCGGTGCATAGCCTATAATTCTGAATGGGTGGTTGTGGTGTGGCTGTCCCCGTAAATATATCTTATTATCGGCGTAGGCTCATGCAAGCCTACGCCAATAATAATGGTCCACGTGTAAGCGTGTGTGCTCAATTAGAGAGGAGAGGAAATTATGCTCACGATTTGTGTTAGTTCAGCAAATTGATTTAATTGTAGATGATACTGTCGTGCGCTTGATATACTTTGGTGAAAATATAAAAGCTTTTTTTTTCATTTTGGTGTAAAAGGCTTCTTGCACGGCATTATTGCTTTGCGCAATGCCAGAGGGAACTGATTGTAATGTATTTTTTCCCATTAATACATTTTGACATTTCCATATAGCTGCTTGTTAAATAAATATGTACCAGAATGATGAAATTACACAGGACACATTTGTATGAAAATGTATTATCTCTCAGGTATTCTTATGCTTGCATATGTTTTAATTTTGCATCTCTTCTGCTGGGTAGTGATAAGTAATCATTGATGCCCAGCAGGATCACCGCATCCATCCATCCATTAATTTAAACCATGTTGTTGTTGCTGTTGTTAATGTAGTGTAAAATCTGTAATTGGATTTTAATCCAGGTAAACACGGGTTGTTGTTTTTTTGTTAATCCTATTTGTATTCTCACCAAGAAAAATAATGGAGTTGTGTCAAGTTAATTTGGTCCATGTGCGCGTGTGTGTGTGGGTTTTTTTTTCAGCTGCCATTGAAAATGTCATATCCTATGCGTGCGTTTATCTGGACAGATAATGCGATCAGAAGGTTGCACTGGAATTGCCGGTCAGAAGTTAAATAATCTCATCGCCCCTCCAGGGTTGATACAATGAATGCCACTTGTGCGAAATCAGAAATGTTTGTCCTTGGTAGCAGCTGACCCCTCTCCAACAAAAATGTGGAATTTCCAACACTTGTTCAACGCTATAAACAGAATCGAGTACTGCCGCACGCACGCGCTGTGGAAATTCCACAGCGAGGGTTTTGGATTTGTGTGGGGGGGGAGGGGGGCAGTAATGTAGCGGTTATGGCGCTGCGCTACGAACCCGGCGACCCGAGTTCAATTTCCGCTCACAGCCAACACCAGTGAGGATTGTCTGAACGGGTCCTGGGCCTCCCCTAGGTCGACTCAGCTGTCAAACGAGTACCTCGTGCGGTGTGTTAAAACATCGCCACTGAGGAGACAAAGGCGTTCGGGCGTGGTGTTGGCCACCCACCCCCTCGTGTACCGTGGCGGCCTTCATAGGTGCTCGCTAATAGCACTTACCCCAAAAGTCTTTGCTTTTGCCTTTGTGTGGACTTCACAGGACAGGAGTGAGACCCCCTGCTTCTTCCGTCTCAACCGTTGCTGCACAAGGATGGGTCGCTATTTGAGGGGTCTGTCCAGTGGAGTCGCCCGCTGGTCAGACTCGTCACCGTGGTGCTACTCGTGTCCCCCAGCAGCCTTGAGCATGGGACTCTTGCTGGTGGCTTCCTGGAGTTATGCAACGGCGGAGCCGAGAGGTGGGTTTGCGGCACGCCTTGACCTGTCCTTGGCTCGGCGAGTGTGCTGGTCCCCGCGTGCGGACTTTAATAGACCGCCGTCAATGTTTATGGAACAGCGTGCACCTCCGCCGATTTCCTGCTGTGTATCTACAGTGCATACGCTTTTATTTTGCTCTTAATCGTTTTGCACTATCCAAATCGGTGTTCTTTTTAGTCATTATTTTTTATTCATGCAAATGAAATTGCATCAAGTTTTTACTTTAAAAAAGGCAATTCTCTCAGGTTCCCTACTGAGTGCATTTTACGTAGCATTGCACTTATTTATGAAGGTGGTTTTGATGGATTTATTTGCTCTCTTGGCGTATGTCTATCGAGGCAATATTTGTATATTTCATACCTACGTGACTTTACCGAAAGAACCAAAGAGTATAATATTTGTGTAACTATCTGGGACTCGTCGGTTGAGTAAAGCAGCTTGCAATCACAGGTTTGCGAGTTCAAATCCTGGTCGGGGGGTTCAATCCAGCGATAATCCCTCAGGGGGCCATTCAAAATTATGATAACACTTTTGGGGAAGTCAGCAGTGGTTGTCATATGGAAAGACTCACCCTGCCATAGGAATGTGGAGTTTACACCACCGGCTGAGGACTATAAATAGGAGATGAGCACCCCCTCAAGGCTCAGGGCAGGAAATCGCTTTTTACATTTTTCTAATTATTTATAATGTCGCCACACACTTTGGCCCACGAACACACACACACACGTGTATTTCATATTTCTTCTGTGGCGTAAGCCCCTCCTTTTCTTAGGTATGGTCTACGGTGTAGTATCCTGGCTGGATGTAGTACGGTACCACACTATCTGCCCTGCGATTAGCTTGATAGAAAAAGTTACCCTTTGACCTGCTGCCCTATGATGCCTCCGGCGATGTTCCGGCCGTCCACTTTTAGCCAGGGATTAGCTACAGGAACGTAATGTATATTTCCAATCAATGTAATCTCAACAAACAAAAGCCGGCTTCGTGCAGAAAAAAAATCCAATAACTTGTGCAATGATTTTTAGATAAGGATTTATGTGCCTTGCACGAACCCCTTTGTGGAATTTATGGTCAGTGTGTTATGTTATTCCAATAACATAGGTGGGTCATGCAGTGACTGTTAAGTTTTTGGTGTTGTTTATGGTGCCTCCCCATTAAATATGAGTCAATTTGTGATCAAGGCTATACCAAGTCAAGTCTGCAACTATAAAAGGGACCATCCAGTGACTGACAGCTGAATAGATTTGTTTGTTATTTTAAATTGTAACATACACTGGCTACCTGCTGCCATCACTGGATTCCAGCAAAAATAGCGTGCAGAGGGCAATCATTCTTCCACGTAATAATCCATTTACTTAATGAATACATCGATAACATTTATTCAGGTAGCGTTTAATGTTTTTTTTTACGTGTGATATATGACAAATTAAACCAGGCATTCAAGTGGTAATATTTTAATCACCGTAGGATATACTATTTGTCATGTTTTATCTTAGCTTTGGAATTCGCAACTTCTCCGTTCAAATGAAGAGTACGTGAAAACGCGTTTCTGCAAAGAGGCCTTTGAACCAATTCAATTTCAGGAATATTTGCCCTACGTTCAATGAAGTAGGATAAACCGATGTCAACGAAGATGGCTTTGGAGTCATGTGGTCACGTGACTTCCAACTCGCACAATTCCCATTTGCTCACCAAAGGGTCAATTGCTGCTACCCACACACATGTCCAGAGATGAAGCAATGCCTCCCTCGCATGCCCCCATTTAATGTATCTTGGGGTATGTGGATGCAAGGCAGTGTCCTTGGTGGACAGACGGCAGCGGTGGCTTTGCAGGGAGCACGAGGAGGCGTGGTGTGTTGATATCGAAGTAGAGACTATCCGTCACGCAGGGCCCTGTGGAATGTCCCGTCAACATCAAAGCTTGGCCAGTGACACAGAGCTGTCATTTCTCCGGCAGTAATGGAATTGCATTTTGCTGCTTAGGATGTACGGTTAATTAAACTGGGCGGGCCTCCCCACGGCAGTAATCTTCTAACCACACAACACGCCGCAAAAACGTCTTCTTGCCACGACTTGCATCTTCCCGAATAAGCGACGCGCGGTCAATACGACGTGCCACCCCATCGCCTTGCTACAGGGAGCCGACGGGACGGGAAAGACCATCATTTGATGAGATCCTAGGGTATTAAAAGGCAAGGAGATCTTCCGCCTCCTAAGCACGGAAGACTGCTGCCTTCGAGGGCACCTTATTATTTATTCATCAGCACAGACCCTCCACGCAGTCCCTGCGACCACTCTCCTCCCCCCCCCGTTCCCAGCACACACCACCCGCCCCTGCAACTCTGTTGGTTCATCGCAGTAAGGAATTATTTATGCAGAAAAATCAAAGTGTGAGAACAACCTGAAAATAAGCAGCTTGATATCTCATATTCCAACCTTGCCGCCGTGGGGTATTTTTTGGGGGAGAGAAATACTGACTACACGTTTGCTATCATAATCCCACGATTGTAAGAAGTAATGTCATACATGTTATTTATGGATGATGTGGCACCTGTTTGTGCTGAGGTTCCATTTAGCATTTTGATTTCCCACTGTGAGAATTTGAATTATTGAATTTTGCCTTCAGGTAATGGTGCGATATTTAAGATTGGTTGTATTGTTATTTATACGTGTTGCATTACTATAATAATGTGTTTGATTACTGCTCATGGTTCACGTAACAATTATGATGCCAGTTGTTTACCAGTGGAAGCCTCGCCGAGTCTCAAGACTATATTTTCCACGAGGTTCCTGCATTGGAATGTTTGGACAATTTCTCTCGTGAGCATTTGGCATGTGAATAAAAACTAAATTGCAAAGGGCCAGCCACAGTGATGTTCTGTACTAGATTGAAAATTACTTTCTTTAGAACAGTTTTTTTGTGTTGTGTTCCTTGTCCTTCCCCCGCACCTCCAATTAGCATGGTTGGCTACGTACGGTGAGAAAGATGTTCAACATGCTACTTTTTTTCTCAGAAATGATAGCTCACGTGGAAATGTATAGCATCAGCCAAATACTCTAAACGCGCGTTGATTTTAAATGTGGAGGAAAAAACCGGAGGACCCGGGAGAAAAATCCACACGACCACAGGGAAAGAGAGAGAGACACACACGCAAACTCCAAATATACAGCAGGCATCTGGTTCTGGATCGAGCCCACGACCGCCTGTATACCAGGCGAGGTAGTTAACATCTCACCACCGGGGGAACCCGGAGTACCCAGAGAAAACCCACACATGCAAGGGGAAAATACTCAGGACTGCCAGCTTAACACGTAATATGCTTTCGCAACCAATATTATCCATAAGAGGTTTTGTTAGGTTATATCGCATGCATATAAATGTTTTGTTAAACCCTCCACCACCTTTCACAGACAAATGTGTAAGGTTTGTCACCTAAACAAAATGTGCCAACTAGTTACTAGTTCAACACACGGGTTGTGTGTTGGAGAGTAAACCCACAACATTTACAATTCGAGTACGACCTTTTGCCGGTAATTACAACCAGCTTCATCAGGCTACAGAGAATTCTGCCTCGAATTGTAAATGTTGTGGGTTTACTCTCCAACACACCGGTGTGCTGAACTAGTAACTGATTGGCATGTTTTGTGTATGTGACAAACCTTACTAATTTGGCTGTGTTGGGTGGTGGTGGTGGTGCTGGTGGTGGTTTTAACGACACATTTAATATGTACAGCGATCTAACTCAGGACTGCCATCTCCTGGCCAACTTGTGACCCCGCACCAACAACACCTGGCACCAATCCGAGGACTAACCAGACTCAACCTTGCCAAGTTTATTAAATCTGACGAGATCCGGCACATTCAGTGTGATTTGGGCTGCAGTGTTTATACTCATAATTCCTGTGTTGGGAAGACGGACAATTCATTTTAATAATCAAATATGGTTCAATGCACTGCTGGATGAAGGCCTTTCTATAACGTCGTTATCTCTGGTTGTACTGGGTTACCACAATCCATCTCATGAACTGATCTAATCACTTAATCTTCTTTTGCGGTCATCCTCTTGGCCACATTATCTCCTTTGCCTGCCATTCCATCACAAGTTGTGTCTATCGGCAGTCCATTTCTATAAATATATATAAAGCAAGGTTAGTGTGATTGCTTTAGATAAAGCCTAGAACATTGCACAAGTATGGTAGATGGATGCTTGAAACTTGTCAAAATCCATGCTTTACAGAGTCCGCGTGTATGCATGTGCATTGCCGACTCACTGAGCAAATATATAAATATGAAAATAAATGATTCACATTAATTAATATTAGCATAGAACGTGCAAATATTTAATTTATACTTTTCATATACATTTCTCCAGTAAGAATTTTACGGTCTTTTTGCAATATCACACCAGCGAATGCAGAGGTAAAGTCTGTCCGAATCCCATACCTTTGGGTAGGTGGCGGTGTAGCCTTGCGTTGAGCACAGCAACCAATAATCAATTTACATGACTAACGATTCGATTTCCACAAACTGACCAATAAATCCTACGGGGCTTTGAAGCCATTGACATGTCACCTTGTTTGTAAAGTGGACAATAAAGACCCCAGGAAAATCCTCCATAATAGTTACCCATTGTGTACCGGTATCTGGCTAAGAAATCTCTTTTTAACAAAATTATTCACGTTTTAAATTATAAAAAAGGAATAATTATTCTTGCATAACTATGTTATGTAGGTTTCACTGTGCCAAGGAGATAATATTAATGGGTTCCTTGCCATGGCCAGTTAAGCATTTAAGAACATTGCGTTTCCTGAATGGCATTTGTGAAATGTATAAGCTTTAATTAAAAAAATGACGTCCAACGCAAGATTGCAGTCAATGTTAATGTGCCACAAGATAAGGCTACATTTTGCATGGCGCCACAACATACTTGGTTGCTATTTTATTTAGCAATACTGCAAATGATGTTACAGCAGACAAATGAAAAAAATACATTACTAGAAACTCAATAGAAGAAATGTAACCTGATTAACAAACCAAAAAATGCTGCCAATCGGAAGTGAGATGTCTTGGGAGCAGCCGGCATTTAAATATCGAAGTCTTCAACGACCTACATTCGTCTTCATCTTACGGTTTTTCCGTGTTTTACTCATTCCTTCGCCATTTATCATCGGGATGTGACTATCAGCACGTCGATACAAGGAGCATTAGGTCCAACCAGTAACTGGCAGAGAATCTCCCCGGCACTGGGTTTAATTATTGGTGCAGGACACACAACAACCACCCTACACAATTGATTGACGACAGAGAGCTTGTTTATTAATAAGCAGTGCAATTTGTTGGCTCTTTGGAGAGAGAGAAAAAAAAACATTTGCATTCAGTAGCATTACATCTTGAAACATGTGCAATGAATGTAGACATCTCTGGCCGTAAACATGCGAAGCATGAAATCTGTTTGCAGAGTGCTCTGTGAAGCATAGTCTTGTGGCAGTGACCTTTTACGTTAGCAGCAATAAGCAATCCTCAAGCACAGAATTTTTGGCTTCGAACTTTCCACGTGTTACAAAACAGCATGTTACATGTCACTCAAAAGCCTCTTAGGGACAGATTTTGGTCAATTGTGGCATTTTTTTTCATTCTTCACAAGGGCTTTTGAAAAATGATCAGATGCACCGTTGATGCAAAGACGTATGAGTCTCTGTGTGCTCCCTCCCACAGTGCTGATGGCCTCGTAGATCTTAATAAAGTAGAATGGGAGAAAAACACAGTAAATCAATGGAGATGCACACTGGATTAAATCATACCCTTTCTCCACGACACTACAAATTGCCAGGCACTCTTGCCCATAAATCTGCATGGCAAAGCCACCCACTCCAGTTGATGGAGCCAATTTGTCTGCCTGATGTATTTCTTCCCTAAATATGGCTTTCTCGGGTGGGGTTTTTTTTTTTACAAGGTGACGCCATCACATCAGCGCAGAAGCTCCACTCTAATGGAAAGAGCCGCGTCGGTCGCGTCAAGTAGTTGCTGAATCAGGGTGGGTTTTTTCCACCTTTTTCCACCACTGCCCCCCCCCTCTCGCCCCCCCCCCAAAAAAAAAGGCCCCATTTACCTCCGTATAAACTCACAGTATTTCCTTTACAGTAGATCGGAGACTCACGAACGAGCACTTTCCCAACACATCACCTTAAAAGCAAGGCTAATTAATAGCCCTGAACTCTGGCATCTTCTCGGGGAGTGACGTAGGAACCTAGAGATTTCCCTGCGGCCGTGAAAACTGTAATCCTAAGCCTTCCCTCGGAATGTCTAATGCATTTTTAGACAACTGTGAAGCGTTATTTTTAAAACAAGCAAACACAAAAAAAACAGGCCGACCTGCGTATTAAACACCCTCATATTTGGCCACTACTTTCGTCGTCTGACGAACCGGCTGCCGTTGCCGTACTGCAAAGGGGTAAGTGCAATTCGGGGTTATGAACGGCATTCGAGCATCGTGTTATTGTCCTGTAACGTCTGTTTCACACAGCGCGTGGGATTTTTTGTTTTGTAAACAGAATAGTCGATGATGACAGAAAAAACATTTCATCTTGATGTAGCTTTATATAGACCATGCATATAGGGTGGAGCGGTGGCAGAGGAGCTATCACACTGAACCATGAAGACAGTAACCTGAGTTCAATCCCCGGCAACAGATAACATCGGTGTCAAGTGCAATCTGAACCGATTTGAGGCCCTCCCTTCGTGAACCCGTACTAACCATCATAGTGAGGTATGGTTAAACAACCCCCATGGCCAACTTGGCATGGGAAGGCCTTCATGCAACAGTGGAATGACAAAGGACTCTATAATATATATTGTCTTTAAAAATACATCTCATTGAGAATTCTGCGTGGCTTTGTCTAATTATATTGGGCTCAGGTGAAATATACGTTAATCTGCAAGGTTGGCTGTGTTGATGTGTGCAAATAGGAACGTGCAATGACTGTGACTACATTATAATTCTGATGAGGACCAAGATCTGTGCGCTTTAGACGCGGCGCAGTTTTGAGCAATCCGGCACACTGCCTGCTGTGTTGTTTGTGAATTAAATCATGTTGTAGCCTACAGATGATTGCGCCTTGCCAGCCCTGTACTTACACAGGCAAGACAGCAGCGCGGGAGGGGTGTGTGGGTGATGGATAAAATAATGTTTACTTGCAGGAAATAAGAACGCGACAGGCAATGTCGACGTGTCGGCCCCGAGCACACACACACGCACACACGCGCACACACGCACACACACACACACGCGCACACACGCACACACACACACACACGCACGCGCACACGCACACGCACACACACACGCACACGCATACGCATACACACACACACGCATACACACACACACACACGCATACACACACACACACACGCGCACGCACACACACACACATACACACACACACGCATACACACACACACACACACGCGCACGCACACACACACACACGCACACACACACACACGCACACACACGCACACACACACGCACACACACACGCACACACACACACACGCACACACACACGCACACACGCACGCACACGCACACACACACATACACACACACACCAAATCCTCCTGCAGAGATTTCCGCAGGATGTGAAAAGTGGAAATGCTGCACTCTCATGTCGGGCTACGTTGCATCGAGAACACATCGCATGAGTGCCAAAAAATATATAAATGAGCCAGCGAAGAAGAATGAAAGCAGAACAAAAACGGTTGCAGATGGAGTTACGAAATATTTAAAATCCATTGAATTTTTTTGGGGCAAATTCGAAAAATGTCAATTTCGCAGCGAAGCCTCAATAGGATTTAATACTCTTCGTCACGAAGGTTTTGCATTTGAGATATTTGGCCTTGTGCATGAATGAGTGACTAGGAGAAAAGCAGATTACCCGCAAAAAAAACCCAACAAGTATATGATGAGGACGACACTTAAGAATTCACACAGATGGATTTAAGAATCCATCGTTTTATCGTCATTTCCTGGCCCCCTCGTTGTGGGTGTTAAATGTTGAATATGATGCACCTGTAATCAGGTGCAGAGTATTGAACATAAAGCCAATCCTTAGGTCTCATGGGCTTCACATCTGCAGTCCTCTGATTATCTGTGAAAGGTGCTCAATGCATGTACGGTACTATCCTACAACCTCATTATGGACGAGTTATTATTTTCCAGAATGGTTTCTTGAAGGGTTAATCATGACAACGCGAAGAATGTACCTCTGATGCATGCACAACAATTAAAGTACGTCCTCAAACAGTTATACATTCACCCCAAAATGTAAGTTAAATTGATCAACTCTAAGCACACGTCCAAAAGGATGTGTTTAATATGGGGAGGTCATATGGTCCAGCGGTAGCGCATTTTCAGCTGGTCGCAGACGTTCACGGTTCTAATCCAGTGGCCTTCCTGGTTAACACATTCATGCGGAGGGAGCTGGTAGGAACGTTGGGTTGCTCGGTCAATGGCCAGGGTCAACGGCGGCGTGGTGTATTCCGCAAATATGCCCGACTGTGAAGTTGGGCACCACGGGGTGACCAGCCCCTCCCCACCCAACACCATCCCTCCCACCTCCCACCCAGCCCCACCCTCCCCACCCAGCCCCTCCCCACCCTCCCCACCCAGCCCCTCCCCACCCAGCCCCTCCCTGCACGACGGAAACAATAATCCCCTGTGGGCTGGTGTAGCCTGGCGGTTCCTACCAGTTAAACTACTGGTGTATCAACTGTAAAAAATAGTACGTGCAGTCTGCTTCACAGTGGAGGTGCAAGATCCCCTGATGTCAGTTGCAAGAGTAGGCTATTGTTCGTCGGCGTCACGGCCCAAACTTGCCAAATTTGAAAAGTCACCCACAAGCTACTCAATTGAAATCTACAAAGCAAATCGTCGAACACTTGGCAAGACCCTCTTGAAAAGAGTCTAGAGACTCAGTGAGGCATTCCACACACAGACAGTTGCACACTGACACGCTCACGCACAAGATTAGAATGATGCGGTTTCAAACAAGGACACGTGCACAATGGTACAATCTTTAGAATTTAGAACCATCTAGACTACAACTTTGTCCATTCCCTAAAGCAGTGTCAAAATATTACTGGACTATTATACTTACGTTTTTGCAACGTGCAATATTTGTTTTGTGATCCAATGCGAAATGTAGCCGAGTAGTTAATACAAATATGCCTCAAATGCACCTACCATGTGCAACGTAAATATACAACAAAACATCTCACCTGCTCACCATCTGCTAATTTACGGGTTAATATAATATACTAATTTTTTTCCATGAACTTTAGTAATTTATTTCTGAAACCCCATATTGTATGTGTTGGTGCTAAAATGTTCCTGTTTAGCTGCTTCCCGGAGCTGAAATGTCAAGGTTCACTTGCTTTAAAGTTCCCTTAATATGCTGCATATATTAGCATTAGTGTCACATACTGACCATCTATTCCGCGCATTAAAGTGTGCAGATTAAGGCATTACTTGCAGTAAAAACACACTGGTCGAATCACCGTCTGCCAATGTGGCACTTGCTTTGAATTTCACGAAATGAGCGCATGACTGCAGTGTGCAAATTACGAGACAACTCATCGTGACGTAAACATTTGTGTGTGTGGGCCTGCAAAAATCAAGTAGATTTAACGACGTACAAATATGTGCATCGCATTGCATAAAAGCTCTCAGCCTTAGCTAACAAAAAAACTCAATACATTTGTGAATAACACTGCCATAAAAGATAAATATATAATAGGTGACGTGTTGGATAATGCCCCTTCATAGCACATAATGCAGAATCAGCCTTAACCAGAAAACCAGTTCAACAGAACTGCACGTACGACAATTTTGTCGCTTAGACCACCAACTAAAAAAAAACATGTAGCCATTCCAAGAACAGACAGCAGTGAAACAAATACACAGCTGTAGATCGGTGTCAACCTCACTAGGACTCATCAGTACAGTCGCCAATGTTCGCTGCTGCCGGGCGCCGTGGTGGCGAGATGTTAATTACCTCGCCTGGTATAGAGGAGGTCGTGGGTTCGATCTTGAACCTGACGCCTGTATATTTGAAGTTTGCATGTTCTCCCCGTGGTCGCGTGGATTTTTCTCAGGGTCCTCCGGGTTTTCTCCCCACATTTAGAAACATGCGTTTAAAGTATTTGGCTGCTAGAAATTTGTCACGTGGTAAGCCAATTCGAAGAGCTATCATTTGCTGCCAGGTCGCATTTGAAAAAGAGCTATCGAGCTCAGCGGGCCATACCTGGTAAAAAAATAGATCTATGTATACCTCTCATATATGGAACGGACTCACGGACCCCTTATCTTGCCTAAACAGCAACAATAATTCAACACCTTTAAATAACGATACAATCCCATCACAACAGAAACAATAAGCGTGCCCTCCATTTGTGCGGCTGTTGATGAAAAAGATGCGCAGCTGCGCTCTTCACAGCCATGCGTATCTGACGTGACCACCCAATGAACGGGCCGGGAACGCAGTGTCAGGACAAATACAATTACATACAATCCGAGCCGCTGTGGCTTCACCCACCTTCCCCAAGCGCTCCTTTCCTCCCTTCTGCTTCTCCCCCGCCTCTTCCCCCAAATAAGCCCCCCCCCCCTCCTCCTCCTCCCCGCCTCTCAACTAAATTCACTTAACGCCAGGCCAAATCTTTGTTGCCACTCTCAAAGGATCCCGCTTCACTTCACCTAATTTGCGGCGTCTCTTCACCGAATCGGAATCCCCCAAAGTCGGGCAGAGTTGCCCGGTAATGAAACACAATTGCAGGGTAATTGTGTGCCCGGAAATGAGCTTCGTCGCACGTGTTCGTCGTGCAATTAGAAAGGAGGCTCTGGCGTGCTGCCCAAGCTGTGGTGGGGAGATGTGTATATCGGTTCGTCGCAAGCCGTGCCGAGGATCAACATTCCTATGACTCCAATGCAGTAGTAACTGCCATAAGTCATTCAAATCCTTGTGAGGTCAGAGCAGATGCCAGCATCACTGATGTTCAATTTTTTTTAAAGCAACCCCGATCTCATTTGATGGCCTTAAAGTGCATTCATGTTTTTTTTTATTTAAGTGGTCGGGCGGCAGTGGTTTGGTTTGTTGGACTTCACTATCTGACTATGCATGCGTAATTGTTTACGGATGCATGGTATGCCACCGGTTTGTGCAGTGGTTTAGGCAGCTGTGTGGTGATACAAAAGGCCACCTTTAACCCCCCTGTCCCAGCTATGGATCTGTTGTGAGAGGTATGAGAGCTAAGCCTTCAGAAGAGAGAATCTTGAAAGGCAGTTATTGTCTGCAGATTGTATGGGAATGGTGTATATGGTATGCAGAGTAATTTTTTATTTCCTATTTATTTCATTTCTCCCAGCAGCAGAGAAAAATATTCGCGGAGATAAATTGTTTCGCTATTATTCAAAACATGCATCAGTATAAAAAGAAGAAGAAAAAACCCCTCCTTACATAGCATGGCATGTTGTAAAACATGGAGAGGGAATGCTGTTATAGATTTCTGTAAGGATACTACTGCATCGCAATAGATTTTTCTATCAGATGTAATCGGAATTGCAGCTTAAGCATTGCCTTAGAATGCAGTTCCCTATCAGGACTTATGGTAATAACCGCTTAACCTTTTCCGTGTAGTGTAGGTAGCAATAAAATTGAAATTATAGTAATGGAATCGCAATATCGTGTTACAAAGCGTGTTGGGCTAATGCAAACGTAGTCATAAAACTGCTTAAAATTAATTGTTCCGTGTGTTGTGATATATGCAGTACTTGCATAATGAGCAAATACCCGTGTGTGTGTGTGTGTGTTTTCATTAACATAGTCTGCAAACATGATTAATATTAATTAAACCTAATGTCGTTTTTATATATATATACAGCTTGTTTTATAACGTGAATATGGACGCACAACACGTAATATGGAGAGAGAAATAAAATTATAATTTATTAGTTGTTCACTTGTTTGGCTCGGAAGCAATATCGCGTTTAAACAGAATAACAGTTTATATATATACACAAAGTTCTTTCTTTTTGCTTCACAGAAGCTGCATGGGTTATAATAAGAATAAAATAAACCCGTGGTTAAAAGCGTTTGATTGAACAGGTAGTGATGTTTTGATTTAAAGCTTTCGTGACTGCAGGGATTTATATTCTGGTTTCTTTCGGTAAAGTCACGTAGAAGGGAAACAATAAAATAATAAAATATAAAACAATTAAATTATCACGACATTTCGATTGCAACACAAGCAATCACCATCAGGTGTGAAACCCACAGCAAGAACATTTGAAAAAAGTGTCCGTTTTTGGTGCTAACGTTAAAAAAACGCCACTTTTTTTTTTAAATGTCCTTGCTGTGGTTTTCACACCTGATAATGATTGCTTGTGTTGCAATCGAAACGTCGTGAGAATTGTATTGTTTTATATTTTTATTATTTTATTGTTTCCCTTCTACGTGACTTTACCGAAAGAACCAAGAACAGGTAGTGAAATGTTAGCTGCCTGGCTTTTTTTTCCCCCGCCACCCCGCCACCTTGCGCCTTGATGAATGCAGACAGGTGCCGACCGCGCTGAACGTATGGATTTG
Source organism: Lampetra fluviatilis (assembly GCF_964198595.1). Taxonomy (NCBI): domain Eukaryota; kingdom Metazoa; phylum Chordata; class Hyperoartia; order Petromyzontiformes; family Petromyzontidae; genus Lampetra; species Lampetra fluviatilis. The sequence goes on along the minus strand of NC_136279.1, from coordinate 20,567,521 downwards.
CCATGAATCTGCAAGGGGCTGGTGGCCAGGGCATTGGCCACCACAGTGCAAACATTGCAGTCTAATTCAAACATTGGCCCCATCAACCCCCTCGCATGTTTTGGGGTGGCGCAAGCTGTCACGGCGGGCGGGTGCTACTCGTGCACCCCCCCGCCCGCCTCCCGACGAAGAAAAGCAGAGGCAGTAGCCGCCCTGTCATTCTCGCGGTATTTGCTCAGCAGATAGGGCTTCCAATTTACCATGGAAACTTACAGCCAAGCCTGATCCCTGACTCACCCCCCCCCAATCCACACCCACCCCCTCAACCCAGTCCATCTCCCATAATGGGGGACATGGTTTTGCTTGGACCGTGAGGCCATTTTGGTTGTAGATACTCCACTTGGCTTGACAGGATTGGACACTCTGCCAATGTGAAATATCTAAAAATGTTAGCGTGGTACTCGACGCGCATGATGCACACATTTGACAGCGTACAACATTGGTTGTATTACTCAATGCAATAGTTTGCAGCGGTCAGCAGACTGGCGACGGTTGACATCGGTGGCGAGTGATATCTGGACTAATCCTGCGTCCCTCTTAACCAATCCGCACTGACCAGCGTAATGGTGGCCAACACGGAAACCATCTAGCAGTGCAATGACAAAGGGTCGTAATTAATTCGTATGAACATTATGGGGGCCTCTATGACGTATTTCAGAGAGCTGTGGCATTATGTGCACCCGTTACCAGAATGTGTGACGGCGGCCATGGGTAAAAAAAAAAGACAAAATAAATTTAGCAAAAAATTCACAAGAAAGCGTGTAGCGATGCACGTTTGGCATCATATTGAGAGACATGAACGCGTATTAGATAACATAGACCGATAAATGACAATTCAAATAATTAAGAAAAGCAAAATGGAGCTTGGGTAGGAAACGTCACATAGAACGAGCCAAAGGTCAAGAGTAGTGACAGATCTGCAGCCAAATAATGGAAGGCACCCAAGAGAGTAGGTCGACTGAGGAGACGGAGAGATGAAATCAGCTCTTGCGCAGCTTCTCGGTGAATCGTTACATCGCATGATTGTGGGAGATGGCGACAGCTTCGGGAGGGAGGTGTTCATCCAGCAGTGGATCGATCGTGGCCAACGACGATGACGAGACTACTCGTATGCATGAGAAGAACGAAAAAAGTCTCACGTGAAAGCATTTTACTGTTTTGTTATGGCACTTCGATGATACATTCCCGCATTAGGGGTCCGCAGCGAAGCATGAGAATCGTAATGTAGAATTATACGACGTCTCGTAATACACTTTTGTGATAGGGGTCGGGGTCATTTTTCCGCAGGTGCTTTAACTAATTCTTTGAATTTACAGCTAATAAACCCGCGGCATAATTTGATGTCAATCAAATTGATCTAATCCTCGTGATTCTGGTACTTGCTAATCCAATTGGCGTTGTCTAAGTGACTTTGTCAGATCGCGCGCACCGAGGTCTAAATTTTTTTCTTAAAAATGATTAATCCAGATATAATCTGTTTCCAATTTATCGTGCTAATTTTCTGGGGGAGAAAAAAAGGAATTGATATTATGCGTTCAATAATTTCAACACGTTTTAAAACAGAGCCTAATTAACAAAAACAACAATAGGTGCAATGCATGCATAATTGTGTACGGATGCGTGTTGTGCAAAATCGGTCAAATGTGATAACATTGCATAATGTTAAAACGAAGTCCCACATTTTTGTCATTGTCGTTGGTTTGTAGCACGTGAAGACAGTGGGCGGGGTTGGTGGTGAAAACATTGATGAATGCTGTGGTGGAGATGCGGTTCAATTCGGAGAGACTACGTTTAATCATTCGCTTTCCCTCACGTAAAACCAAGTGCCAAATAAAAACAAGGAATTACATATATATTTTAAAAAATGGTGAATAAATACAGCCGTATATTGTGTTTTGTTCGCCTTCTTCATTTTAATAACAAGATCAGCAGTGTAGGAGTGAGGTGGAAATAATTGCGTTTTATTGGCCTCGGTCTGACTCATTAAAGGGAAGTATTAGAGCGCAATGCTGCTGAGGATGTTTTGCTCCTTAAGCTCATAAGCAGAAGCCATGTTTAATTGAGAAAGTGCTTGTAAAGATGTTTAATTGCGGCTCGAGGTGCTGCCCTCCCTCGAGAGGCAGCTGCCGGAGGGAGCTGTGTGCGCGCACCGCGAAGCCATCGTCCTAATTAAGTGTTGGGTTCATACGCCTCCCTTCCCCTGCTCCTTCACCCACCCACCCCCACCCGGCCTTCCCATTCCCATCTCTACCCCCCCCCCCCTCTACGTAGAACACGGCATCGTTAAGTGGTCGTGTTTGCACACGAGGCATGTTAGCGTCGCCTTAATGGGTGTGCGCCAGCCCACTCGTGGTGCCCACTGCGGCAGAGAGGGGTGAGAAGGGGTGGGGGGGGGACTTCGTGAGGCCCAGGGCTGGGCCTCTGTGTGTCGTCCGTCGCCTTTCTGCGTCGCCAAACCCTCCATTAGAAGGAAACAGCACGTGTTGATGCTTAACTGCACCAAACTACTGTTAGGTGTATACCAGTGTTCTTCCCTCATTTTCAATGGGGGCACTTTCGCCGATAAAACATCATCAGTGTGAGGGTCGCCATACATTTGAAACCATCGGGGTTTGTTTGACAGCATGATGGGGTGCCAGTGGCCCTTGGGCCTTGCAATGAAGAACACTGGTTTATGCCCTTACAAGCAGTGAATCACATTCACCGGGATTGTTATACGCCCAACCTACTTGGAGTGCCCAATTCACGATACGCAAGTTTGGAAAATTAAAATTCAGGTTGCATGTCAACTCAGTCCATCATCATCCCCATGGGGTTGATGACTAAGTCGCACTTTGTGGGAAGTTACAGTGGTCACGCCCTATATCGAGAGACTGGCTCTCACCGATGGAATGTTTCATGTCCACCATTGGCCCAAGGCCGCGTGATGCCCCAATGTTTCATCGGAGCAGGGACACACTTCGACATCTGACCAGCCACTATGCACCCGTGTGTTTGGAAGCGACTGCGTGTTGGGAAAATGAACTAAGCTTCCTGAAGGTAACTGTGCATTTTCAGATACATGTCACGTTGCCGTTTGGGTATTTGGTGCAACAAAAAGTAGTCTCAATTCGTGGGTGTCTGGAAGTCTGGGCTTTCAGGTGACTGCAATTCATTCATGGGGAAAAAGTCAATAGGGTATGAGCACACAGAACATCTACAGACTCTAAGAGTATTTCCCTTGCTGATGTCAACAGTTTAACAGCTAAATAGAGCCCAGAGACTTATAGAGATCGGCACGTGCCATGTAAGGGTTCGCGTGAATGCTGTCCGTATGTTCCTTAAGTAAAGAAAATGACGCACCGCGGTAGCGACATGTTATCTCTCTCGCCTGGTATGCAAGAGGTCGTGGGTTCGATCCTGACCTCCCAACGCCTGTAAATTTGGAGTTTGCATGATTTTCTCCCCGTGGTCGCGCGGGTTTTTCTCTGGGTCCTCCGGTTTTTCTTTCCACATTTAGAATCGGCATGCGTTTAGACTTAGAGTATTCGGCTGCTATAAATATCCTCACGATAGGCCATTTCATTGAGCTATCATTTGTGGTCAGGTTACTTCTAAACAAGAGCTATGTAGCTCAGTGAGCCTTACCTGGTGAAATAAAAATTGGTTAATAGTTTTAAAATGCAACAAATTCTGCTTGTTTCAGTTGGTGGCCAACACAAGGTGGTGCAGCATTTGAGCAAAAATGGTGATATATTGGCATGCAAGGCATTCGAGAATTCCTGCTATTGTATATTCCTATTTAAGACACCATTTGCGTATATATTGATATGAATGTATTTAAACATCACGTTTTGTTACCTGCACAAAAAAGTTTTATAAATTAAGTACCGTAAAATGCATTTGCATTTAAATCCTGACATTTTCTGCAAATGTGAGATTTTTGCGTATGTATCTTGCGAAGAATTTGCACGGATATTGCCATTTTCCTGAAAATGGATTTAAATGTGTCACAATAATTTACAGATTTCAGCTCTTCTTGTGTGAGCTGTAACACAAATAGGCTTTTCAATGCAGCTGGGTGACAGTGGGTTTATTTTACTCAGCAAACCGACTGAGGAAATGTGTTTTAATTAGTTAAGTTTGCATTGGTGATGGTTAAAATGTTGTAAGTTAGAATCCTAAAGAATGCACGGACAACGGTATTACATTTGATGAGAAACGTTCATCGCGCAGCCCTGTCAGGAGCACGTGATGTCCGATTAATGGTCCGAATAGTCGCGCATCATCTTCATTGATAGATAATGTTATTGCGTTTTGATTATAGGTACTCCGCCAACACCTGCTCTTGAAAGCTAGCTATAGCATGGAGGGGGCTTCATTGGACATGTGCATATGGCATGCTCATTTTCCCTATAACCCTATATTTCTTTGCATCCCTTCTACCGCAAGCAGATTTTTCACTGACGGCTAATCTAATGTGCTCCGGTAGGCCGATAGCTGCTGGCTATTGCGCAGGCTCCCTGCAGACTTCAATGGAATTCTCAGCAAGGGCACCCCATTAGATAGCAAGCATCATATCATACAGTGCACGAGGCGTGAAACACAGATTTCGCAATCTACCTTCCACCCCCCCTCCCCCGTAGCCTCTATTAGCGAAAAGAAAAGTGGCCCTCGCATCAATCAAGTTTGGCTGTTGTCAGCGGGCGACGTTTTGCACGGGCACAATTTCTCCTGAAATTTCCCCCCCTGAAATTGTGAGCATCTGCCCACCCTGTGATGCGTGCCACTCCGCGCTACCGGCAAGCCGGAGGCGCCGGCGAATGCTGCGAATGCTCCCGGCGGCAAAAAAAAACGTCGCGCACGGAACCAGCGAGCGTGTGGCCTCGTGCGTGCACTTCGAGAAAGCGCCGCGCCCAATGTGTAATTTGTCATGTCAAAAAATAATTATTAAAGTCCTCAAATGGGGGTGTGTGAGGGGGTGGTGAGGGCTCACATTGTACATTTCATTCCATGCGACTGAAGAGAAATAGGTCTGCGTGACATGATTAGGCTGTCTGAATGAGTAAAATAGCCGACAAGTGTGCTTGCACGTCAACAAAGGGGAGCCAAAGACGGCCGCGAGACCCGGGTCCGGGTCGGAGTGCTCAGAAGTTTCCCGTATCCCACAGTTTAGCGTGACAGCGAATTGACCCGTAATTCCTCCGTCAGAAAAAAGTCAGCTCGAAGAGCCTCCGCTCGCACTCGATTTGCACCGTGGGTGATTGTTAATGAGATGGTGCAGAGGGACAGGCAAATTACTTGCTGTGTTTACACAACTGTCGTCATCGCGCCGGTGGCTCTTACGGCAGCAATTTTTCGCTAATTATTGCACAAGACTCTGGGCACATATTATTTTTTTTTGGCCGCGCTCGCTCTCGCCTCCCGCCTCTCCCCGGCCGATGTCGTGATCGTCTCAAGCAAACGCGCAGGCACGATTTAGATTGTTAATCCGACGGTGGGTTTTTTGTTGTCGTTGTATTTTATTTTCTTCTGCGGCCCTGGCTTGTTCGGCAGGCTGTTGCTGGTTGCCGGCGTTCGTGCGCGTGTGCGATCTCTGCAGCAGGGGGCGCTGTGGTCGTGTTGTTGACGCAGCCTGCGTGCAATGTGACCACCATCCGCGTGTTGAACGTGATGCGTTTAGCGTCTTAGATGCTGCGTTCCACCTAACTAATGAAAACAAATATCCATTATAGAGGTTTCTTGGGTTAGATCGCGTAAATATATAAATGTGTCGTTCAAACGCGCCACCACCCGACACAGCCACCTAGTAAGGGTTGTCACGTGAACAGAACGTGGCCAATTCGTCACTAGTACGGCACACCGGTGTGTTGGAGAGTAGATCCACAACAATTACAATTTGAGTACGACGTTTCGCCAGTAATTACAACTAGCATCATCATGCGACAGCCAGTCATAACAAATCTGGGGCGGGTTTAACGACACGTTTATATTTAATCGATCTAACCCCAAAAAACTGTATTATGGATTATGGATAATATTGGTCGCGAAAGCCTACGTGTTAAACTAACAAAATGATGCTTTGCAATAACTTGCCGATCAATTGAGTACTCATGAAGCCGATTGTTCATTTAGGGATGGCTGGATTGCCGTGCTCGGGCCCGACAACTGAAAGTGAATTTCACTTGCGCTACATTTGAACACGTGACAGTATTTGTGAACCAGGGCTTATCAACTGAAACGTGAAATGAAACGGAGCAAAAAAGCTGAAAAGTCGGCAAATAAGCGGAGGGATATGCGTGCTTGGAATTTACACCGACGAACAGGAAGAGGAACACGTGGATTAGAAAATATACTCAGGTTTAAAAAAAAATATCATATTGGCTGTAAATAAAAGTCAGTGGGCTTGGGCAGGACGCGTCACAGGAAGTCACAGTAACCGGTGGTCGAGACCAATGACGGAATGGCAGTTGAAGGAGGAAGCATGCCCAGCAGAGATCTCGCGATGAAGTCTGCTCACATGCAGCTTCTGGGTCGCTTCGCAAGACGGAGAGAGATGCCAATGACTTAGGGAGGCATTCATCAAGCAGTGGATGAATCATGTCTAACGATGATGAGAAGGAGCATTCCACAAATCATGTGTATATGTAGGATCATGACTGCTTCCATAAATATACGTTAGTGACCAGAGGAAAGGGTCTGTCAGCCAATAACCTATGCAGTGAGGCTATTTAGTATGGATAACCATTGAGATGTACACGGAATCTCATAATTTAATGTGCGTCACCTTTGGTATCTCATCTGGCTCTCAAAGTACGTTTCATCTTTGTTTTATTTCTTTATCATATTACATTACAAAACGGAAATTTGACATCTCTCTGAGCCTAACATTATAATCGAATTCTGTGATGAATTTTATTTTCACACTCAAACGAGAAGGAACTGATTGACATGTTTTAAGCTCGCTTCAGTTTGCTTTTGCTATAGTCCATACATGCATGTTCACATAAATAATTCTGAAAATATAAACGTCTCAATACAATTACGAATGATCTTGTTTTTTGTTTGTTTATTGGCTAGTCCGTTAAAATTATCTGATGTTTTTTCCAATGTATGGATTTAATTAATGATCTATCCCTTGAGGCAATGCAAAAGCGATGCCCAATATTGCCAATTTGTCAACTTCTCCTGGCACTTCTCCGTTTAAATTGATCATACCGCTCAGCTCATGTCCAGTCTGCATAACCATACGTGTTCCAAATTTCTGTAGATATATTCCGTAGTTGTATTGACCATCGTCATTCAATAGAATAGCTCTATTTTTCAACTAAATCATTTGGTGATGCTGCGTTGGCAGTAGTGCACAACCACAATTCACAAAAAACTCAATACATTCGTCAATAACACTGTGGCCCTAAATGTGTGTGTGTAATATAATAGGTGACGTTTCGGGAAATGGCCCTTTTTCATAACTAAAATAAATGTTATTGATGAACGTCTTACATTTTTTGGGGATATTTTTTAATGGTTGCTTTCACAACTATGCAGTGGCACGAATTTTACACACACACGCGCGCGCACGCTCGCGAAAGATAAACCGAACCAAAGAGCTGCCTCTCCCGATGAGAAGGCAAACACGTGTTAAAGATGAGTCTCATATTTTAGCGAGTGCTATAAATCGGGCGTGATGGGCTCACATGAGCGCACTGTGCATACAGTAAGTGGCAGTGTGTGTGCACCGGATGATAAATACGTGAACGTGAGGGGGCCGTGAGTGATGGAGGTGTGTGTGTGCGCACACGCCAGTCGCACTCGACGGCACGTCCCCCGACGTATCGCACTTAACATGCATACCCGAGCGCTGCTTGGTGCTGTCCGCTTGGACAAAAAATAAAATACCCTTGCCTGCCGCTGTTGGTGGAAGCGGAACTGCGGGTGATTAAGCAAAGTCGAGACATTCAATATTGACGTAAAGCCTTCGTGACTGCGGGAATTCATATTCTTTGGGTCTATCGGTAAAGTCACGTGGGTAGGTTCAACAAATAATGAAATCATCTTGATTTGAAGCTTTCGTGACTCCAGGAATCCATACTTTTTGGTTCTTTCGGTAAAGTCACGTGGGTAGAAGATGGTTGCTTGTGTCTTCAGAAGATGTTTGCTTGTGTGACGATCGAAACGTCGTGATCTATTATTATTTTTCTACCTACGTGACATTCCCGACAGAACCAAAGAGTAATAATAAAATGAACAAAAACTACGACGTTTCGATCGCAACACAAGCGACCGTCATCAGGTGGAGGGAAAAAATACATTTAATTTGATAAAGTGAGACATTGCCTACGTTTTCCATTGTGCGAAGGCAAAATTAGATTCACATGAAAGTTGTTTGTGGCGGGCGGGCGTGCGGCTGGCGGTGGGAGGGTATTTTCGGGAAGTAGAAGGGTAGGGGGAAACGCGGGAGCTTGCGAAACAGAATAAATTAATAATAAATATTTTATAGGTCTTTCGGTAAAGCCACGTAGATAGAAAAAAAATAAAAAATATATCATGACGTTTCTATCGCAACACAAGCAATCGTCTTCAGGTGGTTTTGCCGAAAGACCCATAGAATATGTATTCCTGCAGTCACGAAAGCTTGAAGTCAAGAAATTAGTAAGAGTTACGGATCATGTGATGCGGCTCGTATGGGGGAAAAAAACTGCCACGAAACGTGCGGTGCCGTGAAATGACCCCCCCCAGGAAAATCCGAATGCAAAAAAAAGACGCTCATTCCAAATGCTCAATTCTGGCCGCAGCCTTTTCGTTCTTGTGATTCCTCTTGCAAGCCGTTGCGTCGACCTTTGACATATTGTGGGACCGTTTTGCCACCATCAATGTATGGAAAAATGAGAATAGATTTGTTGGCATGCTCACCACGAGTACTCTGTGTGGTTAATGTAGACTTGATCCGTTGAAAAAGGTATAAATTTGGTGTTTGAACATCTTAACACCTGATTTTAAGCTTTCGTGACTGCAGGGATTCATATTCTTGGTTCTTTCGGTAAAGTCACGTAGAAGGGAAAAAATGAAATAACAAAAATATAAAACAATGAAATTCTCGCGGCGTTTCGACTGCAACACAAGCAATCATCATCAGGTGTAAAAAAACAAAAACGTCATGATAATTGTATTGTGTTATATTTTTGCTATTTTATTTTTTCCCTTCTACGTGACTTTACGAAATAACCAAGAATATATTTCTTAACACATGTTTTATTACCAGAAAGGGTAAAACCTTTTCTTATTTGTCATACTTTGGTATTTTGTTGGTAATTGTGATACATTCGGTACGCTATACAATTGTAATTAGCAAACGTGAAGGACAAAATGTAAGTCGGTGGCGTTTTTTAAATTATTTACCGCTTCCCAAAATAATGTTTACAAGTAATTGACATTAAAGTGTAAGTAGAGTAATGATTCAAATATGACGCACCCTTTAATAATTATCCGAGGCTCACACCTTCCGAAACAGGGCAATGCATTCTCGCCGCAACGACGCGCACAAGCGATGGCGGACGACTGCACAGGAATGTGGTCCGAATATTGCCCATGAGTCTCATTTATCCTTGTCATTTTGAACCCTCTTCGATGAACGAACGTTTGACAGATCTCGATGCGGGGAAGTAGGGTGGGAGGGGGACGACACCCCAATGATATCAAGCCCTCTTGCGCCGCCCTAAGGGGGTAACACGACGCAAATTGACATTCTCGCGCTGTAAGTCCCGAAGAAATGCTGGCGCGGTCAGCGAAGAGGTGAGGGGATTAACTCGCCACCGCTCGGCATTGTTCTGGCAACAGGTCGGGTGTTGGGTTTCGCTCGCTCTTAAGGCCCGCGGCTGTTCGGGAGACAGCGTACGCTCGGGGGGGGGGCTTCTGCACCCGTCAAGCAGGGTGGCGGAGTGCGCGGTGTCTGTTTATTATGAGCTGCTGGGCTTTAGTGCATGGGTGGAGAGGGGGCAAAGGGGGGGGGGGGAGAGAAGGAGGGGGCCGGGGGGGGCAGTAGGAATGTGTCGCCTTTACTGAGCCGTTTGGTGAAGAGCAATAGACGGGTTAGTGTCCAGACTTCGTATGGTGTTGGTATGAACAATAACACACACAAACTAGATTAGAAGCTTCTCTCTCTGTCTGTCTCTGTGTGAGTCTCTCTCTGCTTGTGTGTGTGTCTGTGTGTCTCCGTGTCTATGTTTTGTCTCTCCCTCAAATTTAGCAATCTTTGGAAGAACGTAATCAACCGGGTGGGTTGTTGACTGTTGTGTTGGCCTACTCTCTGTATCGCATTATATTTTCTAGTTTACTATGTTTGTATTCTCATTCATTTGTACCTGATGATGGTTGCTTGTGTTGCAATCGAAACGTCGTATTCTATTGTTATTTTATTTATTTCTACGTGACTTTATCGAAAGAACCAAGGAGTAATAACACACACAACCAATGTGGATTGTGTGAGCGCTAGTGTTCAGCCTTCGTGGACTTTAGACTTAAGTGCATTTTTGTTGTTTAACCGTGCATGTTTTTAACATCACATTAATGCACTCGAAAAAAGGACGGGCTTTTCGCGAGCCATTGCTCGATGAGGGGAAGACCGGCTAAGACAGACGCACCTGGCATAGATCTTGAAAGGGCTTTGAACTTTCGAGCCCGTCAGCCGTCACTGTGGAAGGTGCAGAACCAATTGACTCTAATTTCGATGTCGCACGCCCGCGATGAAAGCTTGAGTCGTGAGTCAGCGTTCTTCTCATCTTGTATTAATTCAACACCCCCCCTCCTCCTCCCTCCACGTCTTTCCAAGTACGGCACTGGAGAAGGAGCCCGGCTGGTATTCCTCGTACCCCGCGGTGGCATGATAAGTGCGGGAGAACGGAGCGCACGCCCACTCAGAGGCTCCCTTGATTCGACCAAATCTCGTCGCACCCTGGGGGGGGGTGGATCTGGACAGGGACTGTGCTTTTGATCAATTGGTTCCCAACCCCACCACAAATGGGTGCATAGCACAGCTGCGCAATCAGGGCAAAACCAGCAGTATGACCTCGACATTGAGACCACAAAGAGGCCATATCTAAACAGACCCAGCCAACGGCGTTTTAGGAGGGGGAGTGTGGGGGCATAGGGGGTGGGTGGAGAAATCTCAAGGTTTTTTTTTTGTCCATGAGTCTCGTTTTTTTAATCAGCAGTTCTTTAAATTATTTGTTTTAGCAACACAAACATATCTCCAAAACCATTATACTGAAGTAATACGACTGGAATTTTGCATTAAATTGAGAATGAGTTTGAGTCTGTGAACGTTATTATCAGCACTGATGTTTTTTTTCCTTTTTATATTCATGTTTGCCAGAAGGGAAACTGTGTCATCTCCCGCGACGCTTGATCAGCTGAATGGCTGAAACTACTTCTTAAATTTGCAGAAGAGGCACTGGGGTGGACGATGCGCGCATTTCAGTTTGATTAGAAGCCCGGGAAAAAAGAAAATGCACCGCCTTTGTCTCGTGATTATGAATGACAGTATCCCGGGGGTGGCTATTAGGCCGCAGCGAATAGGATAGCATTTTAAATCCACATGTAATCCATTTTTCATTTATATCCCTAACCCGCAAGGCATCTTCGGATTGTGCCTGTGATCATTGCTGCATCTCTGCCCAGTTCTTTTAATCACTGTCTCCATTCCCATCCTTCATTTATTTACATTACAGCGCATCTTTCTATCGCTCTCTTGATATTTTGCCTGCAAATATTATTTATTTCGTGAAAAATGTCATTATTTTCAGGTCCTTTTTACCTTTATTTACGTTACACGTATATATATTTTTTTACATTGATGCACCGGATACTATTTCATATACCTATTCATCCCGAGCGAAAAAAGTTCAAATGTATATTCAATTACGGCAAAACATATATATTATTTTTCACCAAGGTCAAATACCACCCTTTCATATGTTTTTTTCATATAGACTGAAAATGTGCACACTGCCATTTCATTTCTCCGCATGACTGATGGCTACGATGCCATGCATTTAAACGACCCAGGGCTCCACAGATGTTGGAAGCGCGCTGCTTTGCTCTTGGATGCAGAGCACTCTGTTAGATTCACGTGAGCACATTTGCTCTCTGTTAGATTCACGTGAGCACATTTGCTCAACTGAACAGCACTCATGCATTGCGAACGAGGAGAGAGGGCCTCATTAACTACAATCAGCATTCATGCTCTACCCACCGCTGGCTGAAAGCCTCCCCAAGTCACTGCAAATTCCTCTTGGTTCTGCAATGCAACAGTTTAACTTGCTCCCGCATGTTTAATATTGTTCCATCTCCAACTGTGGTTGTCCCTGGATTCTCGGAATCAAAAATAATAAATCAAATACCATTATGTCCAGCGTCTTCGTAGACTACACAATATATTTGTCTTGGTGGAAGTGTATGCATTAATCCAAGCACTCTGAAAACCAAGAGACTAACCTAAATGTTATATATATAGAAGTGATAAACCCATTTTCATGGATGGCACCACTACAATAACATTGCATGAAGAAAATAACAAAATATTAACGCCACGAAAATGGAGGATTTCTCCACAAATCTGGCTGTCGCCTGATGAAGCTAGTTGTAATTACTGGCGAAACGTCGTACTCAGATTGTAAATGTTGTGGCTTTGCTCTCCAACACACCGGCGTGTTGTACTCATAACGAATTGACATGTTCTGTTTACGTGACAAACCTTACTAATTGGCTGTGTCGGGTGGTGGCGGGTTTAACGACACATTTATATATTTACGCGATCTAACCCAAAGCACCTGTATTATGGACCATGAAAATTCTTATGAAATTATTCTTAACAATGTGTGGAATTTGGGATTTTGTGTCACCCTCGTATAATTGGTTTTGTGAAAAAATAACCGTGCAGCAGAGTCTCGTGTTATTGGTGTGTAATTTGATTTCATTTGCTTGTGGGAAGTTGATCGACTGCGCGACACAGCACACGCACGCTTGCAGATGGCTTTCTGAAGGCGGACGCGGCGGCGTTTGTCGTTTCATTGGCCGAAGCCAGGGAAAATCTAAAGCCAAATACGGCCGCCCTTTAACGGCTGACCAAACGCAGCACCACGTCGAAGCCGGTGACCGTGACGCTGACGGGGCAGCCTGGGAGAGCTGGGGAGGGGGTTGCGGTGGCCGACTCCACGGCTGGGGCGTGGGGCCACGGAAGTGAAAGAACGCCGTACGGATAAAGCGGTTGGTTGTGCCAGCGGTTATGGCAATTGAATTTGGCCTCTCCCGAGCTTAACGCACACAATGACGCCCGGGCCTTTACATTCAGTTTATTACATCAAACGGCTGCCAAATTGGAAGAAAAAAAATCTAAAAAATTGTCAACGCAGCGTTTTTTTTTGTATCGTGAGAATCAAATCTTTATTAGTTTACCGAAATGAAGGTGGGATGGTTTGTTACATATTTTTACACAGCTAGTCTTTTATTTATCTAAAATCCTGATTACTCTTTCTTGCAACAGCATTATATATATGTGTGTGTTTTTTTTATTCCGTGCACTGCCCTATAAAAAAAGAAGACATTTACTTGTCACGTGAGAATACAGATCACGATGTCCTGACGTATCAGTGACATGGCTTCTAAGAACACAATTTGTGCAGCAGCTCCCCGTTTGAAATGTTGTACAGACAGAGAGAGAGAAAGAGAGTTCCATTGGCACACAGAGAGTGGTTCCTTGTGAGCAATGTAACAACAGAGATTAGAAACAGAAGAGTGTTACGCAAAGGCCAGGTCTGTCACCGTTGCTGTGATTTAACAGTCGGATGCTAACTTCGTTTGCCCTTTACTGCTGTGGCTAGATGTGTGCTGGCACGCAGAGGTCCGGATTTTGACATTAATTTGTATGATTATTCCCGATGATTTGCATCTCACTGCTCGGGAAGCATTTGGAGTTCTGTTCTCGAATAAATTAACTGGCGCACCGCGGTTTAATTAGCGCGATCAATCCACGCGCGGCTCTCCGCATTCCAGCTGGATTAGATGGATCGTTTCCTTTTTGTCCGTGTCGAAAATTATTTGCGCGATCTTCAGAGCAAAAGATAAGCAATAGGCTGTGAATGTCAACCGCTACCCAAATGTCGTGACCAAACGACGGTAAAACTGGCAACGTAAATGTTCAACACGATACCGTGTTCGCACCAACAGGTAATATATAATAAATATGAGACTGATTCCTTGATTTAAATGTGTTTAACAAAAAAAAACTCCCTATGCTGTGTTGGTCATGGGGGGGGGGAGGGGTGGGTTGTTTGACCATATCTCACTACACTGGTCAGTGTGGGTTGGTGAAGGAAAGATGCTGGGACCCAGGATCGGTTCAAATTTCACTCGCCACTGATGTTGCCCGTGGCCGGGAATCACACTCAAGCGGCCGTTTCATAGAGCAGTGTGCTAACCACTGCGCCACCGATCCACCTGCATTGAAATACCCACATTAAACAACTTGCTACCATGACTCGCTCATTATATGAGTTGGTATCAAACGTGGTACGGCGTGAGGACTCCGCTCTCAAGCGCCTTATCTGCTACAGAGGCAGCAGCTAGGGCCCCTCTCGTCTATCTCAATTACCCAGATACATTGACACCTCGCAGGCAAAAGCTGAGGTTAAGGATATACTCTCTAGAGCAATGGTTATCTTCCACACACATTTATTCTACACACAAGAGACCGCATAAACCTCTAGCAAACGGCACATTACAGTACACACAAACACACGGGTTGGAGCGGTGGCACAGTGATGAAGCTCGGCGATTTTCTTAATTCAATTTCCACCCATGGCTACGATCAGTGGCGACCTATATCTGAACTGGTCCTGCCCAACTCCCACCCACTAACCCCCCCCCCCCCCCCATTTTCAAACAACACTGACCAATATGGTAAGGTATGGGGCGCCGCGGTGGCGAAATGTTAACTACCTCGCCTGGTTTGCATTAGGTCGTGGCTTCGATTCTGTCCCTAACGCCTGTATATTTTCAGTTTGCGTATCTTTCTCCCCGTGGTTGCATGGATTTTTATTCGGGTCCTCCGGTATTTGCCTCCACATTTAGAATCAACATGCGTTTAGAGTATTCGGCTGCTGTACATTTCTACGTGATGATATGCCACTTCGTTGAGCTTTCACTTGTGGCCAAGTCGCTTCTGAAATAGAGATATACAGCTCAGTGGGCCTTACCTAGCAAAATAAATAAATAAATGTTTACTCGTTTAGTTTAAAAAAATTATCACCATGACCAACATGGTATCTTAATCCAGCAATGGAATTGTTCAAAGGGTTGAACATTATTATGGCTAAAAATATAAAACAATAAAAATTCTCACGGCGTTTCGACTGCAACACAAGCAATCATCATCAGGTGCGAAATCCACAGCAATTGATTGCTTGTGTTGCAGTCGAAACGTCGTGAGAATTTTTATTGTTTAAAAAAATTTATTTTATTATTTCCCTTCTACGTGACTTTACCGAAAGAACCAATAATATGAATCCCTGCAGTCACGAAAGCCTTAAATCAAAATTATTATGGCTGTTATTATTGTTGCTGTTTTTATTGCCCCAGCAGTCTGTTGAGGCTATACGGGGCTCTTCTGTCTTGTTGTTTTTGTGTGCACACTTAACTGCACCAAATTCTCACTCATGCAACGCACAATCTGTGACCTCAAGGCCAGGGGACTTGCTGCGGCGTAGTCGTTGTGAATCTCCGGTTTCTGCGCACCTCGCTCTTGCATTACGTTCTCATAACGCAGGCGTTCCATCACAATCGTGCTTTCAAGTGCCACTGTTGTGATCCCCAGAGCGGGGGACGGAATTTTTCTTTCCTTCGGCAGAATTAACGCTTCGCCAATTGGAACTGCAGCCCTATCGGTATTTTGTAGCGCGACCGTATTTTTTTTCTGCAGTGCAAACAACTTTCAAATGGCACCTGGGGAGCACTCACGTGCGTTATTGCATGTTTGACAAGGGGACCATTAGGTTGTTGGGGGTTTTTTCCCCTCTCTCAACAAGGTCCGATCCCTTGGTGCACATTCATTTGTTTCGTGATCGACGGTGTCCTATCTGCGTCAGCCCGCCCCGGCCGTGCCAGGTCCGTGGCACCGTGCCAGCACGTGACCCACTCATTGCCATCATCCGAGCGCTTCCTCTCAACTCCAGCGGCTGCATTTGGCAGTCTGACATTTCGCTGAACTTTAATGTTTGAGCACAGAGACACAAACCACTCCTCGTCAATAATTAACGCATTTCGTTCTAATGGCCAGCGTGCAGCGTGTGCCGTAAGATGCCAAACTTGGAATGTGGAAATCAAATTGATCTTAGCAAAGCATGGACCACTCTGCATTTCCCCACGCTCCATTAATGGCCAGCTCATTTAGGTCGAGCCCTCGATGCATAATTTATTGTAAAAACGCAACCACTAATATAAAATGTGGACCTAAGCAAAGTGGCGTCAGACAGTAACCTGGCAGGGATGTTTAGATAATCCTCCCTGTCTCATATCTCCCGCGGGTGGTGCCCACAAATCGCTTTCTTCAAATACTCCCCTGTGCTTTGTCTACTTAAATAGAACCCCCTTCGAGCGGGTCTATATATTCTTTATTTTATTATCAATCTCCTCTTTACTCTGTTTTGCGTAATTCTCAGTCAGGAACGAGATAAGCCTGCTCGCAACTCATCCATCTCCTCCGTGAAAGCTTATCTTTTTGCACTTTACTGCAAGACTGAGATGTTTGAAGAAGGTAAAACATTTTTTTTTGGGGGGGGGGGGGTATTTGATGCGGTGCACCTACCTACCTCGAGATATTTGGACTGACAGGGGCAATGGCTGGCATTCTGGCACAGCAAGATGCACAACGACCTTTTCCTCCATCGCCTCGTGCTGTGTCCCCCGATGCCCGTAGGGTACGCATACGCTGGCGATCGGTAACATAAATACAAGTGCTATTTTGCTATATGTACAACTGTCTTAATGTTGAAATCTCTCTTTTCATGTTGCAGTCACGTGGCTTTCAGGGAACCGCTATTTAGGTTCGATGTGATCTCAGTGTTTCGCCAGAAACCAAGGTTTTCCCATCCGCGTGTAAACATGCTGGCTCGCAAGGGAAAATATGCTTCAGGGTTCCTCTTGCAGGGCACACTTAAACGTTGTTTCATACTCTTTGTTTTTTTCGGTAAAGTCACGTAAGTAAAAAAAATAAAATAAATTTACCTACGTGACTTTACCGAAAAAACAAAGAGTATGAATCCTTGCAGTCACGAAAACTTCAAATCTAGAAGAGAAAATTAAATTTAATTTGGTGAGTGATGCAGCATTTCCAACGTTAACTCAACAGGGGGCAGTATTACATTAATGACAAGGGTCAGATGCAAGTACTTCTGGCTGCGAATGGAACCCGGGATAGTTTAACATGGCTCTAAGGTTATTTGCATCATCATTGTCAGGAACGATCTCTCCACTGCTGGATGAAAGTATTCCAAAGTATTCGCCATCACTCACAATCATGTGATGCAACAATCCGTCTCGCTCCTGTACTTGAGCTGATCTCATTGCTACATCTCCCCGGTGGTCATCCTCTTCGGCTTTCATCATTTAATAGTTTAAAGGAAAATACAAATATGTGAACGAGAAGCAATGTTAATTGCAGCGTGGGCAATTATGATTATTTATTTTTGCTTAATTATACACGTATTTTTATTCTCATAATATTTAACTCTTATAATAATATTTTGTTATGTCTGCTATTTTAATTGTTCCAAAATATGTTGGCATTATATTAATTTTAAGTATTCCTAGAAATAGATCGACAGCAACATGTGCTGCCTACGCTTCCGCATGTTTATTGTTTCCGTTTTGCGCGTGGTTTGTGAAACGTTCGATTGTTGCGATGTTTGTTCTTTTGTTTTATCCCGAGATCTCTAGCGCAAAAGAGAATTGTTCTCTCGGTGGACACTCGCCCACTGAAATAGATTACGTTAACTGACTTATCGTTCACTCAAACAAGTGAACATATTTTCTTGGTTCTTTCGGTAAAGTCACATAGAATGGAAATAATAAAATAGTAAAAATAAAACATAATAAAAATCATTATCACGACGTTTCGCGACTCTAAGACGCTCCAAGCCTGGAGTGTTTCATTCAGACTCTGTCTTCTCGACAGACTTGTTCTTCACCTGAGGACGGCTGCTTGCGTTGTGGCCGAAACGTCGTGAGAATTATTTTATTATGTTTAATTTTTATTATTTTATTATTTCCATTCTACGTGACTTTACCGAAAGAACCAAGAAGATGAATCCCTGCAGTCACGAAAGCTTTAAATCGAAAAGTGAACATATTCTCAAGTTTTAACTAAACGCAAATAATTTAAAATTTGTATTTCAGCTAATGTCGTTGCTTTAATAATGACAACAAAATACATTGTTTGGTGACCAATTGGGTTTCGTCCATTAACGCACGATGGCTGACGCAGCTGTAAAAGGCATCAGAGTGCACATAGCTAGGACGCCCATCGACGGGTGGAGTGAGCTCAACTAGCGAAAGAAATAGGCTGTCGATGAGCAGGATGGGAGTACTCTTGGTCAACTTTACTGAATGTGAAAGACCCAAGGCAGAATATCCCTGGGTTTCATCTTCCAAGAGCGCTCATGGTCCACCCTAAGAATAAGAAGAATACTTAACGGAAAAGTATCGTACCCGTGGGCCACAGAGTGATATTCGAAAGGGTGGAACGTACCCAAGTGGATATCCGCAAAGATGGAGCAAAAATATGCAGGTGCTAGATGTATCGTTGCTTCGGAACGCTGTGATAGATGGCCATGACTTGGAGGGTGGGTGTGGAGAGTATAGAGTATAGTGAGACGGTTAATATATTTCAATGTATATTTAAGTTACGTTTACGCCCTAATATCTCCAATCCACTTCGTGGAATACGTCTGCCAATGTCCGCTCTTACAACTCTCTGTATGCAGTCGATTTATTTTCATATTACTTTTCATGAAGTCTTTGGCTTGTGGGAACTTGGCTCACTGCATGATTTCCCACTGAATCGAACGCCTTCTCGTGGCCTACAATGGTGATCCACACTCGTATTTCAAATTTTATTATTTTCTGGAATATTATCGAGAGCATGCATGTGACCCCATGGTAGAAAACCGTCCTTCTAAACCCAGTTTCCTCTACTGGGTTGGTTGTACCCTAAATTGCCCTTTATTTATATCCGCGTGATAGGAGGCAAATTTGGTTTGTAAATTTTCAAATGCGTGCCATCAATCATTTTGAAACAAAAGAATGATTAAGGCATCATTCAACAATTGAGGTATTTCATTTCTGCGCAAACGTTTTAGTAAATAGGTCAGCTAATTTTTTGCAACAGCCGGTCCTGCATCTTTAATGATTTCCAGTTGTGCCATCTAGTCCAGGAGCTTTCCTTGTTTTCATACTGGGAAACGCAGTGGTTACGTCAAGTTTGACATCTGGAAATTCCTTCTTTTTCCTTTCCGAAAGTGTATTCAAAATATCATTAAATATATATGTTGGTGATATTTAAATCGCGAATAGGAGCTCTTATTAAGCAAAACACATTCTTAAGGATACTTTTAAAAATTATATCAATAGATATTCAATATCGATAGTGAAGATTATTTGTGTTAATGTTTGCTATCACGTACATTTTCTGTAAATTGTACACGTTCTTTCTTTATTTTAAAGATGGCAAAACCTTACACGAGTAAATGGCTTTTAATTGCATTAGGGGTAATAATGTATTTTTCCATGGCTGGTAACAAGATTCCACTACTTAAGGCGGGGGGGGGGGTCCTGGCTTCATGTTTTTACAGCCCATTGAGTGTCACAAAGAATGTAAAGCACATGTGCGCTGTGGTCATCGAACAGCGTGCGGCTCCGCGCGGGTTCGCGAAGGAAACGAGCCATTCAGTGGCGGGGGAGAGACGGAGGCAGTCTTCGCTTCCGAGAAAGGGCAAGTCCATTACGTCTGCAGGGATGGGCCCTTTAATCTTAGACAAACTCTCGGTCGAAACTAAAGCTTTGGCAAACGCGCAAGGGGATGGGTTGTTTATTTTTAATGTGAGCAGCAGATTGCGGTCGTGGATAAGTTGAGTTTGACCTGAAAATAGCAGAGGTGGAGGTTGTGGGGGTTGGTGGGGGTGGTGGGTAGCTTTAGGAAACGTTGGGATATTTTGCGTGCCCGGCACGGAAATGAGGGAGCGTTGTTCTCGTGTCTCTCGCACACAAGCGGAACAGGCGCGATGAATGTTTTATGCGCTCGTGAGCACTGGGGAACCTGTGTAAATGTTAGAATCCAAATGTGGTTTCATTTAATAAATGGCTTCGCCTCTTCTCGACAACGTTGATCCAACTCAGAGGCGCAATCGTTTCAGGTGTACGTGGAATTCAATACTGGAATCAGTCGGTTGACTTCATTTCTTCCGTTAAATCTTTTTTTTCCGAATGCAGAAATCTCTCAAGTGAAGGGGGTTACATTTGGGTTGACGTAAATCCCATGTAATTCTGACCCTTTCCGCGCTCATACTCGTCTAGTCAACAGCTGATCACTCTGCCCATTCATACTAGTCCAATTTTTTTGGCGCGGGGGGGGGGAGGGTTACCACCAACGGGACCATTGTTTAAAACATTCATTATTTCATCCTTCCTTTGCTCGAATAAAATGTTTTCTACTGTTCTCTGGCCAATCCACATCACATGCTTAATTCCGATATTGTTCGTGATGCTGCTTAACCATGAAGCGGCATCAAACTGGGCAGGTGTTCTTAGAAATAACACGCGGCGTTTTGGTGTCCCTGCCATCTGGCAGAGGAAGGTTAAAGCCGGGCCAACTGCTAATCACAGATCCTGAACGTTGGACGATGGTTACCGTTTAAATAAATCCTCCAAGTTTCCTTCACAGCTGGAATTTTGGATTCGTCTGGTAAGGCAAGCTTGGCTAGAGTTACGTGCAGTTACCGTCAGTTGCAGAATTTTTGTTGCGTTTCATTGAAACGATCTGCGTAGTTATTGTTCTGACAATTTTTTGCGTGATCCTTTGAATGCAAAGCAGGCTTTAATCTCTGAAATGCTAACACATTTTCTATTCAAATGCATTTAAGTGTTTACATGTGCAAGATCTTAAACACTTGCTATTTAATTAACAATTTTTTTGTTATTATACCACATCTGGCCAATTTTGTTCACAATAGCGTCTCCTCTTGTGGTGGTGTGCACCTTTAGCAAGTGATCACGTAGAGTGCGCGTGATGACAGGACATCTCATTGGAAGCAACGTACATGACATTGGAAATGTTAACCGCGGGGCCTGTGGAAAATGGACCGTCAATGGTGAAGTTTCAAGAATTATTTCATTTTTTTTATCACGGTTACCAAGAACAAACCCCAAAGGCCCAAAACGCCAAGTGACCAGCACCACATCAAGAGACCTGTTTAAAGTGAAATAGATGCAGTAATACATACAACGTGGACAATAAAGAATCAATAATAGATCATTGTAGAACAGCATGGAAGCTGTTTCTACCAGATACAGAGCAAAGGTCTAATACTGCTGATGCAGAGAGCACTGCAACAATTTGTAGATTTTTTTTACTATTTTTATTTTACCAGGTTCGCCCCACTGAACTATATAGATCGTTCTCAGAAGCGACCTGACCACAAATGATAGCTCAACGAATTGGCTTGACATGTGGAAACGTAAAGCAGCCAGATACTCAAAACGCATGTTTATAAATGTGAAGGGAAAACCCGGAGGACCCGGAGAAAAATCCACACGACCGCGGGGAAGAACATGCACACTCTATATGTGCATGCGTCAGGGTCGGGATCCAACCCACGACCTCCGATATACATATGTACATATCGCCACCGTGGCCTTACCTGGTAAAATAAAAATAGTTTAGTTGATAGTTTACGATGTGACAATCCTCCCTACATCTCCCCGGTTAGACGTCGTCTTCTGCCCAAATAATTATGCATGTGTGTGCAGCAGTGTGGACGGGGCCTATTTGACGAAGTACAGGATAACGCATGTATTGAAATCATTAAACAATTGAATCCGAAATCTCCAGTGAAGGGTCCCAGCTGTGGGGCACGACTTTCTTTTTTTTTCCCCTGGCCTCTTTGCCCCAGGGCTTGGAAAGCCATGGGATTGCATTCAGTGCTCAGCAGCACTTCATATTTTAATGGGCCACTTTCTCTTCCGGCCAGGTGGCACAGTGGTGGAGCCAGCGGCTCGTAATCAGACGTTTTTGTCGTTTAAATGTTGGTTGTGGGTTGACTCGGCCCATCATACATATGGGAGTCAATAAAATCAGTACGACTTTGTGGGGGAAGTCAAACGGTTGTTGTCCGACGGCATTATAGGAATTCGGAATTTCCACAACTGATTAATTTTGATGTTTTACCTACGTGACTTTACCGAAAAAACCTAAGAATATGATTCCTTGCAGTCACGAAAGCTTCAAATCTAGAATTCCACAACTGACTTTGGGCTATAAATAGGGGATGAACACAATGCTCATTTGCGCCTAAAATCACTTTGACTCTTTGTTCGGTTGCGTTGGGCGCGCCAACAAATTTCGTTGTTTTTGTTTCTGCTGACACGGCAAGCCACCGGGATCGCAGTGGCCAATCTTGAATCGTTGGCCGGCCGGGTCTGCGGAGGAACATCGCTGTGCATTCCAATCCGTGTGTCCGTCTTTTACATTTGCTGCGCACCCCTCACCCTCCCCCCTCCCCCCATTTACTCCACGTGTAGGGCGTGTGAACACGCGGTCGTTACGAAGGCGCCTCGATAGGCGGATTCGTGCCGTTCCCCGGACGGCAGCTCGAAGGTTAATACCTTCCATATGAAGAAAGTGCGCGTTACTTCTTTTTGGGGTCGAATTACTACCCAGCAGGGCCGTGATGTGGAGCCCGAGTTGATTTTGTTATTTTGGGGGTGGGTGGGGGGGAGAATGTGAATGCCTATAAATATGAATACGTTTACAGTATACGCAAAGACAAAGATCCCCTTTGTGGCATGAAAGTGCTGCTCGCATGGCTGGAATGGCAGTAGAACTCCTGGCCGCATTTGTGTCCCCCTAACGCTGACATTTACACACAGGTCTTCACGACTGAGTTAACTAAGGGGCCGCGACTTTTATGTGAGCAGAGCTCAGGTATCCAACTCACCAGATTTAGGGCAATTTGTGAAACACTGCACTCCTGCTCCCCTTACAAAGACAAAGATCCCCATATAGCCTTTAAGATACTGCTGTGGCAAATGCTGTTTGCGAGCTGATGTTTATGCATTACACTGGCTACTTATTTAAGGCTATGTCGACCTACGGGAGAGCCCAGGACCGGTTCAAATATTCGCCATTGATATTGGCCTTGAGTGGAAATCGAACTCTGCTTGCCAAGTTCATTCTGCGGTGCGCTGACCACGACCCTACCGCTACCCACGCTCCCCGTCACACAGAGATCCCCCGTGTAGCCTTAACAGACTGTCGGGGCAAGTGCTGTTAGCGAGCACCTTTGAAGACCGGAACGGCACACGAGGGGGTGGGTGGCCAGCATCCCGCCCGACCGCCTTTGTCGATATTTAGTGGCGATATTTACACACCGCACCAGGTACTCATTTGAGTCTGAGTCGACCTAGGGGAGGCCCAGGACCGGTTCAGATAATCGTCACCGGTGTTGGCCGTGAGCGGGAATCGAACTCAGTTGCCGGGTTCACAGCTCAGCGCGCTAACCGATACACCACCGCTCCCCACACACACACACGTGCAGAGTTGTTGCATGTGAGCGCAATTCGGGAGGAGATGTAATCTCATCTCAAACGAATGCCCTTGTAACGTGTAGCTTCTGCGAGCTGTCGGCTCTCGCCAAATGTCACAGAGAGCTTACATAAAAAGCAAAGTTTCGTCCTGCGCTTGCGCAGGTCAGCACCCGCGCCCAAGACAACGGATTGTTCCCCCGGTGGTTGAGGTCGGAGCGCCGATGTGCAAAATGCAGGGCGAGGAAATGGAGCGCTTGCCTAAAGTGACGGTTTGTTGGTTCAGAGCTGTGTGGGGGGGGCGGGGGGGTTTGAAAGGGAAGCGCTCGGCCGAAACTCACAGCAATGACTGCCCGCCTCGGTCGCGTGCGTGCGCGGGTTTTCTTCCCATATAGCTCGTGGAGTAATGAAGCCCCCCCCACCCGCACCCCCCCCGCCCCCCGTCCCGAACAAAGCCGCCTTAGAAATGTGTCAATGCAGCACAACTGTACGAATTGTATTGCTGGAAGAAGAAAAATGCATTCTGATTTTCCCATTGAAAGGCAACGGAGGAAGGGCAAATCATGCGATTTGTGATGTGAAATTTCAGGGCGAGGAGTTGGCAAAGTTGATTATTACCGTCGTGAGAATGTTGCGGGTGGCAATGCACATTGTTTGTGATGATGATTCTAAGGCTTTCGATCCATCTGAAATATACAAGATGAAACGTTGTACGACTGCACTATAAAGGCATAATAAATAAAAACGTAACGGATGGCTAATACAGCATGTCATCTTCATGTTGAGCATGGGCATGGCTGCTGTGAAATGTAATTGAGTATTTATAGCAAATCGTGCCATTTGCCAAATGAGGACCCAAAAGTGTAAACAGTTACATTTTTTCCATGTTCGTCAGGTTTCATTACACATCGTTCGTGTTATGTATATATTTATCTCATGGGCGTATACCGTACACAGTGTTACTTGTGAGCAATAACCCGTGGCAATTCCACTGGGGTTGAGACCAGGTTATACCATGACAACCACTTTATATATCTGCAGTGTTGTGTGTTCATTGTGTGTTCATTTACAATACTGTGCTGTATGCTATACCCAAACGCATATTACGGTCAAAACTGGTCAGTCAGCTGAAGACGGTTGCTGGCGTTGTAGCCGAAACGTCGTGAGAATTATTTTATTATGTTTTATTTTTATGATTTTATTACTTCCCTTCTACGTGACTTTACCGAAAGAACCATGAAGAGTCAGTGGTTTGTTTTGTATTCGTAGTTAAACATTGTTTTATTAATTCACGTGCCTACGTAGCATTGAAGGACACGTGTTTGTCTTTCCTCTCTCGAGTGCACTTGAACATGTATTGTCTGCATCCGGTGCCGACGCAAACCCGGAGCAGACCGAGGCACGGATTTGCTTGGATGATCTGCTGAATCACCTGTATCCCACACCGATGTTGTTTTGATAGAAACAACCTCACGGGAATTAAATTGAGCCATGCGGGGGAAATTATTTTGTTTTCCAAAATGCCGGGCCTCCGTGGAAAATTGACGTACGAACATTTTCTGACCTTAATTCCACGACTTGCTGCCGACTCGAGTATTTTTCTACTCTGAAAAGACCTCTAAATGTCAAACATGAAACATGTTGTTGTTATCCTGCCATGTTAGAAAATGGGAGAAAACATTTAGTTGAGGACAACTATGGAATTTACAGCGAGCCATTGTGGCCGGCCAGTATATTTACGAACCTACTATACACAGCAAAGTACTTATTTTATTTTTTATTTTGTTTACAAATTTAAATTGTGAATATCGTGCTTGCTATCAAAATTGGTAACCAACATCCCCTTTGCTAAAATGGTTACTTGTTTTCAAGGTGGTTTGTGCTGACGGAGTATTAATGTGGTAAATTCATACATGGACTCGCACGAACACTCATTGCACATAAAGTGCTTGCCACAAATGAACCACGATTCCTTGCTGATCTTGTCAAGGAGCATACATAATCACGTGAACTCTGGTCATCATCGCAATGGCTTTTGGCTGGCCATCGAACAAAGACGGTCACTGCATCGCGCGCTGTCAGACGCGCTTCTGTGGCCGTCTGGAATGCTTTTCCTTCCGATATTAGGAAGCCACTAGAGCTATGGACTTGTATATCTAGATAGACAACTAATTTATTTAGGACTGCTTTTTGTGTTTAGTTTGTTGTCCTTCCCCCGCACTTCCGATTAGCATCGTTGGCTACGACCGATGCGAAAGAAGTGCAACATATGTACATACGTACTAACGAGGAATTGAAAAGTTGCTAGATTTGATGTGCTCCACCATTAAGCTTCGGCGATAATGGTTTCTGCTCAAATTCGAGCACATTATCTGCTGAGCATCAACGTGAGACGTAAACGAGAAACGCAATCAATACTGACACACGCTGCCATGCGGCAGGAAATGAAGCATGATTCTTTTCGGAAAATGTATTTCTCTGCTCGCCTAACAACTGCCTAATTGAGCTCAGCAGGAGGGAGAAATGTAGTGGGGGAGGGGAGGCGGAGTGGCGCTGGTTATGGGATGGG
The DNA here is from genome assembly GCF_964198595.1 of Lampetra fluviatilis. Classification (NCBI taxonomy): domain Eukaryota; kingdom Metazoa; phylum Chordata; class Hyperoartia; order Petromyzontiformes; family Petromyzontidae; genus Lampetra; species Lampetra fluviatilis. The sequence continues at coordinate 20,541,087 of NC_136279.1, read as the reverse complement.
GATGGCAGAGAGAAAAAAGATGAAATTATCTTCATGCTTTTCACGCAATTTTGTTCGTTGCCAAGAAGCCGATGTGGCTCGTTCGTGAAGTTACGCAGCGGGGGTTAAATGATGAACATTTTCATCGTGGTGTAAAAAAAAATGTCATTTGGAAAAAAGAGATTTAGAAACAATGCATAATTTAAAACGTAAGGAGGAGTGTGGAGGGTCGTGGAATCGCTGTGAAGCGGCAATTGTGTGCAAGCGGCGATAGCTGGCCACTAGGGGTGACCTTGGATAACGGCTTAAGTAGAGGAACGTGCTGCTGCATACCCTCACATGTGTTCTACCGAGTGCGGGATTAAAGGAACTAAAAGTTGAAAGTCACGGCCATTCGAAGCATTTCACGTGGTAACAGAGTGTGTTACTCCCTATGGAAAAGGAAAAAAAGGACAACGCGCTTGAAGTGATACATTCCTGTTGTTTTGATAACATGAAATAATGCAATCGCTTGCAACCGTGAGTTCTATAAGTAGTCGTTCAATGTCTTGACGAGGCTTAAGAGATGACCGTCCAACAATGGATTCTTGAATATATCTGTGCAGATCCCGTTCGTGGCATGGACAGACATCGCAGTACATAAGCCCTCCTCACAGTCTTGCGATCCAGCAAGGCCTTCCAGGGTAAATAGAGGGCCTCGTTATTATACTTTTTGGTTATTTCAGTAAAGTCACGTAGGTAATAGAAAAATATATATATATATCAAATAAATAAAAGTAAATTAAATCACGACGTTTCGATTGCAACACAAGCAATCATCATCAGGTGTCAAATCACAGCTAGCAAAATGTTCTAGCTGTGATTTTTTTTTTACCTACGTGACTTTACCGAAAGAACCAAAGAGTATGGATCCTTGCAGTCGCGAAAACTTCAAATCCGGCATCGTTATTGTGTGAGAAAGTCGTTGAAAGAGCACTTTTTTATTGTTATGGCCTCAACGCCACTGGTTGGCTACGTACGGTGCGAACGAAGTTCAAGAAACTGTACACGCATACACTGCCGCTATTATAAATTATAAATGGTCAAGGCTAAATGCGGCCGTGAATAGTAACCCTCTGGCCCCTGAATTGAAGATGCAATGCTTATTAAAAGGGAAACATGGTAAAGGCGATTTCCCGAAATTGCTGCCTCTCACCCTTACTTGTAGTCGGGCCTCCGCTAGAGGGCGCTCTGGGGAGCCCCTCTAGAGAGCATGTGGCCTCCTCTTCCATGCTGGCTAGACGATTTGGAATAGGGAAGAGATGGGGGTACCCACAATTTACCCCACCGCATGAAGTTTGCCAATCAACTAACCATGGTGTACCCATTTATACTTTTTTTTATTTTACCAGGTAAAGCCCACTGAGCTATGTAGCTTTCTTTCAGAAGCGACCTGGCCTAAAATGCTAGCTCAACGAAGTGGCTTACCATGTGGAAACGTATAGTAGTCAAACACTATAAACGCACGTTTCAGAATGTGGAGAGAAACATCGAAGGACCCGGAGAAAAATCCACGCAACCTCGGGGAGAGAGAGACACAAACTCCAAATATACATTATTATTATTTGGTTCTTTCGGTTAAGTCACGTCTAAAGATAAAATAATAAATTAAATTAAATAATAAAATACGACGTTTCGATTGCAACACAAGCAATCATCATCAGGTATAATGAAATAGCGACATAAAATCTAACCAGAAAACTATAGACAGACATATTAGCAGACAGATATCACCAAGATACATAGAGAGAGCAACACAGGTAAGATCCAAATATACAGCAGGCGTCAGGGTTGGGATCGAACCCACAACCTCGCGCATACCAGGCGAGGTAGTTAACATCTCGCCACCGCTTCTGGGTAGACAGAGGCAGAGGGATTAAATAAATGTCGAATGGTTCGACTTTCCCCGACAAGAGATCCAACCGGAAATCTCTGGATTGCAAGTTGAGTGTGCTCACCATTACACCGCAGCAGCAGCCCATTACTCATCACAATGTGCCAAATGTAATTGTTAGCCTTTTGGCAATGTGCGTCACCACCGCCATTCAAAATGTGTAGATCACTCATTAAATGTATAGATGTATAACCCCCTGCCATACAATTGAAATATTTTCACGCGGGATAAAAATGTGGTTGTAGAGCGTCGGTACCACCAGTGGTCGTTAGTGCGCGGCGCTGTAAACCTGATGACCTGAGTTTGAGTCCAGGCCACGGCTAAAATCAGTGGCAGGTGATCTCTGACACAGCTCTGGCCCCCCCCCCACCCTTTTCACCAACCCGCACTCACCAGCATGGTGAAGAATGGTCAAACAACCCCCACTACCGCCACTGTTAGGCTTTACATGAAGCAGTGGATTCATAATGGGTTGAAAATTTAGAATGATTTAGTTTCATCATAAATCAATGTTCACATTGTATGTAATTGTTATAACGAACTATTTTACATGCATATTTGTAAGTTCATCGCAACTAAATTATACCGTTTAAAAATCTCCCGAAGTCACTGCAAATCTACAATGAGTCTTATTATATCAAGGACTTCGAATGCATACGTGGGGAAATGGCTCGTGTCTGAGCACATTGAGACCACGAAATACCCAGGTCAGTCCAGTATTGAAATCAAAAATTCCGGGCCCTAATTTTCAATTGGGCTATAACATTAATGCGCTGTGGATAGTGCGGAGCAGTCGTCGTATGAAGACATAGCGCGCCAGCGTGTTAATTATTTTAATTATTTTTTGGCACTGCAAAGGGCCTAGTTGTACAGTTTTATATAATTCATGATAAATATTCCCCACATCGCAGTGCACATATTCCCTTTGATTTAAAATTACAAAGGGCTGTGATTTTTTTATTTTTAACTCCTGCTAGAATTATATCGCGCTCGTTCTGCGCAGTTTATAGATGGTGACGCACCCTAATTAAATTCTACCTCGCAGTTGCACCAGCAGCAAACCAAAAAAAAATCCACGTTTTGCATTTTTGCAGTCGCGTGAATATTTTTTGCGTTGTTGTTGTTGGGTGTTTTCACTTTCAAGCCGTGTTGCTTCAGCCCAAGTGGCAGCGGCCCTCTTGTCAACGCCGTGCAGCTCCCGTGTACTCTAACGGAGTAAAAAAAAAACGACACAGGATTCATGGTCCCCCACCCCCACCGCACCCTCTCCCTCTGATGGGTGGCAGCATATTACGATGATTTGTTCACGTGTGTGCGCGCATGCACATTCATGCGCGCGTCCGCGGGATACGTCTTCCCAGCGACCGCCAGTAATAAAAACACCGGCGTGCCTTTGCTATGAATGCGTTTATGGGTTGCATCATGACCCGCATACTGAGTGGACATATTCCGTTGATTTATAATGGGTTTGTGACCAGATTTGTGAGCCGTTCAATCCTTCGAAACGTATGTACAGTGCATTCATACGTGTGTCGAGATGCATCTGTGTGTCTACACATGCAGTGGCATGGTAGTTGCACAATCGTTGGTCGATGTATTCAAGACTTACAGCCCTTTGTGTAATCCGCTGCTGGATTAGGGACTTCCGTGCGCCGCGCGGGTCGTCGGGAGTTATTTGACTTTGCTTCAGCAACGTCGGTCATTTCGTGGTGGTGAAAGGTGGGCAGCGACATGTGGGGAGCATCGAAATACATTACAGCAATCGATATTGCTCCACTGCCCTCTGATGCCCACACCGTGACCGCACGTGCGCGTTCCTGTTATCATCACAGTGGCCGTCGGTTCGATTGTACAACACACGAGTGCCAATTGCTGTCTGAAGCTGGTTTAGGGCCCCCCCAATAGGTTGTTGACTCAGCTTCAAATGCATTGCCTGGTGCATTGTGTGGTACAGAGACACTGCGGAGACGAAGCTCGATGGGCGCAGTGCCAGCGATGCCACCCCGCTGTGGATACTTACCACGTGCTCGCCAAGTTTCACAAGCTTTCTAGAAAGGCCGTAATTATAATATATATTGGGGGGGACACACCCCCCCCCCCCAATATTCAAATATGTTAAAAATGTCCCCCCCCCCCAATATATTGCTATAAACAATATTAAAAAAAGAAAAAGAAAAATTTGCTAAACCTTGGCCGCAATATCTGTACTTGTTTTCATATAACAATGCATAGATTTCTGTTCATATGATTGTGGTTATGGTTGTATTTTATAAATCCCTAATCTCTGTCATTACATACAATGAAACAAGAAAAGGTAAAAAAAACAGAGTAATGTAATACAATACACTATTTGACATTATTGTGAAAAAAAATCCATACCACGTGTTAGTAAACTTTTTAAATATTTTAGGCAGGAAATAGCAGGAGATTTGTTTTCAAATTTCTGGGGGGGGGGGGAGGGCTAGACCCCCTGGAAGATTTGCCCCCCCCTCCCAATGTTGACTTCATGGCTATCATGACTACAGCCTTGCTTTCCATCGCCAGAACCTAGAAGTGAACCCAGTTCCGACAGACGACAACTTCACTACGCTTGCCTGTGTGCCGCCCTGGCGGCTTACTCGCGCGCATTCATGCACGGACGTGCGTGTGTGCGCGCGCATTTTTTGCGATTCATCTCCAGCGGGATATTCCGACAAAGCCGGCGCACGTGACACCATCGGTGTTGATGCAAACATTGCGTGGCATTTTCGAATGTAGACAATGTGCGTAAGTGCAAATTGGTATTTTTTCTTCTTCGATGTATTTTTTTCCCCCACGGACGATGTGACGACGGCATACAGGGCTGCATAAATTAGACTTCATCTTGCAACGGGGAGAGCGCACGCTACGCGGCATCTATCGTTCGACCTCGTGACCCAGACGGTGCCAAATGATGAGCGAAACATCGTAACCGTTGAGCCGCCGCCGCTGCTGCACGCGTTTTTCCTTGCGTTTTCGTACCTTTAATTGTCACGATCTGGTCCACACGCTTAAGTCTCACGTGTGCGTGGCCGTATTTATTTTTGGGGGAGGTGGGGGGGGCGAAATAAATAAATAAATATCAACAAACCGGAGGGCTGAACTGCGGTCTGCGATGTAACATTTCAAAAATAAATAGGCAGGCACACGGTTGTGTCTGATAAACCACGTGGGGCTGCGGCAATTTGGTGCATGGGTCTTCTTTCATTTTATCTGGTCTAGATTTACAGTCCTCTGCGAGCACATTTTTAATACCGCTGTTATATGTGCGGTTATTGACGTACATAATTTGATCGTGGGGGAAAACAAAAACACAATTTGCTAATGCAATGCACTGAACGCGTCTGCTGGTGATAACATTCGCGACATGGAACGACTCGCTGTGATCGTCAAGGATCATTGGCGAGGTTGTGTTGATGAATTTAGTCCAATGCTGTGTTTACCTTTCCGACACTTGAGCCGTTATACGTGCAGTGCTCGCCACTGCTTTAAGTTTGCCACGCATGTCGCTCCCTGACTTACGGTTGACTTGTCTGTGTAACATTGATGCAAGGCTACCGCTGCTACTGCAGCCATCATCGCGAAAACACGTGCTCTTCTTAACAACCAATGTGCAAGTGTAACGGGGCACATGTTTACAGAACGAGCTCACATTGTGTGTTGCAACAGTTTTTTTTTTAACAATGCTCATTTAACAACGACAAAATGTGTTTACTGTGCCGCACATCTCTGTGTCATTCAAATAGTATGGATACAATTCATTATAACATATGAAGTTAATGAATAATTCGTGACAAGTAACGTCCGCGAGGATATCCAGAGTTCAGTTCATGTGCAGAGCGTGAGTGGATTGTTGCATTGTAGGATGTTGGGAGGTGGCGGTGGCTTGGGGAGGTCTTCGACCAGCAGTGGATGGACCATGGCTGATAACGATGATTGGTAGAGAATATACAGAATGCTCCCGTCCATAAATCATGATCTCACAGTGGCTGATAGTACACTATAAGGTACGGTAAATACGTATTTACACGATCCACATTCTAAATATTTCCCTGTCTCCTTCAGGCAGCAATATTCCAAAATAGTAATGTTTATTTAACAAAAAATATATATTATTTGTTTTATCTCACAACACACCTTGAATCTGCGCCCCATGCACTGCACCCCACTCCTTCAATTCGGGCTCATATCCCCAGCCCCCCTATTTTGGCCCACGGCGATAAGGCAGATGCTTGTCATCTCTTTGAAAAGTTTGGATGCTTTCAGCACTGCGATAAAAAATGGTCACACTGGCAGCTCAGGGATGAGGAACCTCTTGGGCTAATGATCCATCAACATCAGCATTGTCATCGGTCTTTTTTGCCATGCCTCTCAGGATTCATGAGGTCCTCTTAATCTGCCTCTGCCACATGACACGGTCTTCGGATGGGTGTTTTTTTTATCCATATCCCATCACCTTCCTTCCTATTTTCCCTTTCACGCGTATTCTGTTCTTCCCTATTTTTCCCCCTCCGCTTTCTCGTGTTCTTCTTAACTCTCCTATTCTGGTGTTGTCAGATCACAGCTCAGAAATACAACTTATCTACATGTGCACCTCTGTCGTGTATTAGCATATACTCAAGCCCTGTTTGTACTGTTGTTAAAAAGCATTAAATAAAATGAAAAAAAAATTGGGATTTTTGTTCAAGTGTCCAGCACCTTTATTGCTTCGACAATATCAGAATCAGCAGTCCTAAATTAATATAGACCCATATGTCTGGGGGCTAAATTGTATGAATATATACATTTAAAATATATATGTGTGATATTAGGTAACTCAGGATTTTGAGCACACAGTCGACACAGTCGAGATCCTACATTCGAATTTGGGTAGGATAGCCACTGGGTTGTCAAATTTAGTGAGGTGACGTTCTATCGCTTAGTTTTGACAACCGTCCTGCTCAAAGAATTAAATACTTTGGTCTAACTGTCATGCGACAAACATATATCTGTCACGGGGCATTTTGCATGGATAATAAAGGCCACTCGAAGGGATCTCATTGATAGTTTTATAACATTGCCTTTGCATGGTTAAACTGCTCTGCAAGAGTTCCAAATGATTACATCATCACATGGCATGATGCTGATGGCATAATTGTAAGAAAGTTATGAAATATAAAAATTTGAAAATAATCAATGTCTAACGATCTCCCTTCCATTCTTGATCAATGTGCAAATTTTGGCTCCAAAAAACAAGCGCCCAAAGACAAAGATCTCCCGTACAGGCTTACCAGACTGTTGGGGCAAGTGCTGTTAGCGAGCTCCTATGAAGGCCAGCACGGCACACGAGGGGGTGGGTGGCCAGCACCACGCCCGACCGCCTTTGTCTCTCCAGTGGATATGTTTATACACCCCACCAGGTACTAATTTGAGGTTGAGGCGACCTAGGGGAGACCCAGGACCAGTTCAGATAATCGTCACTGATGTTGGCCGTGAGCGGGAATCAAACCTGGGTTTTCAGGGTTCGTCGTGCAGCACGCTGACCACTGCACCACCGCTCCCCACACACACATGAACACACAAAGACATGAACAAAGACACACACATGAACACACACCGAGCACTTACGCGCATTGCTTCAGGAAATCCCATGGACTTTGCTGGACTCACTTAAAAGGAGACGCGATGAAGAACCAGTAAAGCTCAGGTGGCTATTAAAAATGCACCACACCTGTTCATGTTTTGCGAGGATGTTTTGTTGCTGGTGAAGGTAAAAACGTTGCATTGGATTTCATGAAACATTTTCGAGAGGTTAATGAAAATGCTGCAAAACATTGGTTCACTTTCAACGCATGTTTGATTTTCGCACGAAAATGGAAACATTCAACACCCGCCAATATTTGACTTCGATATTGTTCTGCACATTGTGTTTTGCCCATGGACACACACAAACAGACAGTTTCCCATTTCGGGCTCAGAGACAATTGGAGAAATTTGTTACCCTCAACCAATGATTGGCAGTGTAGCACACAAGCGGGTGATGCAATACTATGCCAACACGGCAATGTGTACACTGCAACGCCAGATTTCGATTTTAGGCCGAGTCAACCTAGAGGAGGGACAGGCCAAAATCATAAACTAATTTCCGTCGGTTTTGTGCGTGCGTTGTCAAGGAACAAACTCGGATCCCAGGGGGTCATAGTTTTGGTGTGCTGACCATTACAACGCCACTCAACACACACGGTGTTCTAATTACCATCACTATACTTTTATTGCTATTAAAAAATAAACACTTCTGCATGATTTGTCGTGGTGGCTGGTGTGCAAGGGGCCCGCTCATGACTTGCGAGAGAGCGTCTGGTCTTCTCATTCGTCACCGGAAATACAGATCACACCAGGCCAAAGGCCTGTGCGCCCGGGGTAGTGCTGAAGGCATGTCCGATTATGGCTGTGACATTTCAATAAAGCTTCGGGTTTAGATGCATCATGGAGATCTAAATCCTTTGGAGTGGCGACAATAAATCTGAATAAATCCCCTCTCGTTTTAGCATCGTTCAGGAGGGCCGCGCTGTCGAAACGTGTTACTGCAGAATGGAATGTATTGTTTCTGAGGACTTGCAGGGAACAGTAACCTGATTGTACGTGTGTAATTAAAAGTAATTTCGATTTAATAGGGTGGAATAATATTGTGATTACATGGTCATAAAATTGAAGCTTAATTAGTGTCTGAAGCCTGCGTGTGGGACTAATAACCTGTTATTGGCGCGCGTTCATAGTGTGCTCAGCAAATACTTTCTGTCTCGGTGAATACCTGGCCGAGCAGGAAGGTGGACTTCATTTTATCCATCTTTTTCTGCTCGTGCCTTGAAATGTCACACGGGCTCCTTCACGAGGGGGCCACACCTTGAAGTCTGTAAATTCGAGTAGAAGGACAACAAGTTGGAGTGGGGAGGGGGGTGACATTTTATCCAGTGTCAGTGGGGGTACATTAATATTTAATAAATGCCTACGTTGGCCAGCAGGCACTTGGCCTCAGCTGGAGGTCAAAGGTGTCAGCATGTCGGTGGGCCACATCTGTGCGCAATGCACCGCCATCGCTTGAATAGACTTAGCGTGGCTTCCTTGAAAATACAGGGGGGCCCAAAGTCAGAACGCCATAGGGTTATTATATTTATTTAAACAAAAGCACAGAGGTTTATTTAGTTTATTTTATCGAATGTTCAAACTGACTTCCATTAACATTAATGGACGCACGAATTTCTCTTTTGAAATAACTTTGGGACTTTTTGTTTAGGATTACACGTGTAATATTTGAACATTCGTCAATTATGTTTCATCTCAAGTCATTCTGGGTTCTTGGTCGAATTGTGTAAATGATGGATTTCAGGTGACCCCCACATGGAATAATACATATATCAATAATGACAATAGATACAATAGTAACTTAAAGAATGAGCAATTGAGTAAATGTAATGCCAGTGTTAAAATAAATAAAACATCCCTGTGTTCTGACTTTTAGGCCAACATGTACCTGCCTACACAGAGGCGTCTTTAGTTGACAGCCACGCGTTATCATCCGCAGTGATATTTATTAAGCACCTATCATGCAAAGGGTAGAAGCGAAACACGCGTTGTGCTACACACGGCCACAAACACGTCGCTGCGCGAACATGCTCGATCCGGCACAATTCCGGAAGCTAAGCAGGTTTGAGCCTGGTGATTACTCGGATATGTGACCACCAGGGCTTCCCAGGTGTTGTCAGCATTTGGCTGTGAGATGTGGCCAGGAGAGTGCAGTGTTGAGTCTTACCCCAAACTCCGCGTGGTGGATTTTCTCTGAGTTCTCTGGTTTCCTCCCACATGAAGCCAAACTCTCATGAATGTAACTGGCCAAACTTCGCTCATGCAAGAGTCTAATTGGCATTATAAATGAACGAATGTACTGTGACCTTCACAAACACACATACAAACAAGGCTTCATTTAAATAATATAATCAATGCATCTTGGATACTAAATAACATTTGCCATTTATAAAAACAAAAATATGTATATAAATTAATACTGTTTTCCGGTTAGAGGGTTTTCTTACCTTTGTTCATATGCTCAAAGGAAGCTCGCAGATAACAGGCTAATGACAGTAAATTCACAACCAAGTTATCTGTCATTCTTAACCAAATCTCACTGAGGACCTCCAACGAATGTCTTGGGTTTCATGAATGTACCTGTTTTCCTATAGGGGGAAGTCATCGTCAATGAAAGCATGACATATATTATTGTGTAAATGTTGATGATGATTTCGTATGGGATAATGGAACTGCATTGTGGGGTGTAGAGCAGTGGTGGAGCGGTAGGTGCACTGCGAACAAAGATACCCAAGTTTAAATCCCAGCGAGGAGCCTGTCATGGGCACCCCCCTCACCTCGGACCCCTTCACCAACCTGCATTGACCAAAGTGGTGAAGTATAGTCGTTTAACCCCCACGACCGACACGCCGTGGTGAGGTTTTTATCCGGCAAGTGTATTGACAAAAGGCTGAAAATAAAATGAATTACATTTTTTTTCAGAAACAGTCACTTTTCACGTTTGTTGGTCACATGACTGAAGCTTGCACGCTGCCGGGCGTTTTCGTTTATATCGCCGTGGGTCGAGTGGCACCATGCATCATGCTTACCCGACCGTTGGGCTCCCAGAGTTCTTCAGCTCAATATCATCCCCAGTCGAGCCGGTGATGGACTTAATCTCAGTTCCTTTTTGTTTTCTTTCTGGGGATCATTCACCTCCTGCAACACACCTGGGAGTACTCAATGGAGGGGGGGGGGCAGCGATTATTGGGGAGAGTGGGCCTTATTCTGAACCCAGACAGCTTGTGGCAGCTATGTAGCGCCACACTTTACCCCCTCGCGTCGGTGTGAAATTGGCAAACGCTTCACACCGAAACGCTTGAAAAATTCTGCCCTGTCGCACCTGCGACTTCGTGAAATATTGATTGATTTTTTTTTGGAGAGCCTGAATTGTTTTCAGTGGAAGCTAAATGAAGCAAACTGATATGATTACCTTTTTTCCAAACAATGTATCGTATCATGTTTGGCAAAGTATTGTACGTTGTTATGTAATTTATGGGGTAGAGTGGTTGGAGCAGTGGTTAACGTATTAGACCATGAGTCAAACAACCCGAGTTAAATTTCCGGCGATGGTTACTATCCGTCGTGAGTGATATTTGAATCGCTCGGTCCCATAATGACTATTGTGGTGCAGTATGGTGAAACAACACAACATGGTATAGGAAACCTGCATCCAGGTGTGGGCTGATAAAATAACTTTAAAATAATTTTTATATTCTAAATTATGCTGGTAAAGGGCTTATCAATAGGTGCTGTTGAAGATCCTGGAAAAGCTATCATCTAACCTTCCCTCTATTGCATATTACTATTTATAATCTTGGTATTGTTACAAATTTCTAATGTAAGAATGAATTGTTTACCATTGATTCCAAGGATTTTGTAGTCAAAAGCGTATAGACTATTTCATATTTAGCTAAATTGTTCATTTAAAAAGGATGTCATATTCCTCTATGAGTGAAAATACCAATTCTGGGTATGATTTACTTGGTGACTAAAACTTGCCAACAATGCCAATGGAAAATACGGTGCCAAAATGTACCATCAATATTCAATTTGTCTACATTTAGCTGCCACTTTGTAAATATGTATATAAACATATATGTTTTAACATATCAATAACAAGGTCATGCAAATGTTCTGATGAAGGCCTACAGTAAAATAACATTTTTTGTTTTGCCATTCTGGCATTTCACTTACACCAACTTTACCGTTATTTATTTTCATGAACAGAGTTTTTATTTTTAAATAGGTTCGTGGTATTTAAATGGGCAGGTTCTCATATCCGAGACGGTTGCCATTTAATTAGTGCTCAGCATGTTTGAAAGTTGGAGCTAATAAATAAAGCATAACCGTTAAAACTGCGGCACTAATTACCGGCGAATAACTTATGACCTTCTTTGAAGATGAAGGCCTTTCTCTATAAAGCCATGTTACATACCCGCAAAGATATGCCTAATTTAGCCAACAGACAGCCAAACAGTTCTGTTCATTATGCAAAACATATCGTGCTGCGTGAGTGGATGTTGCATGCAAAGTACCTTTCTCTCTGCCCGGATCGCACAAGTACCTGCAGCACAACAGCGGCATCAACACCCGATGTAGAAACACAATTAGCACGTAAAATAATTGTGCCCGGCAAAACAATCAACACACGGCACATTCGTCGCTGACTTAAGCACCATTATAACAATTACAAAATTTAAATATCAAATATCTGTGCGTTTTAGAAAATGGCGTTGCGTAATGTAACAGTATGTCGCACTCAACGCATAGTTCTTACCCAAACATTAAGTTTTCTGGTTCAGAAGCAAAACTGGCTTCTCACTCTTTCATCAGCTTCTGCTTTGGCATCGAATTTTCATCACCACCACTGCTGGCACCACCACGACCCTATATATATGATGTTGCCATCCCCACCGTCCAATTGGCCAAAGAAGGTCCATTGTCAACATCTGCTGTTTTATCAACATTAAAGTGTCACATGGCAGCCCCCTCCACCATCGCCGTCACCTCGTCACCCTCCGTCCCCCACCCCGCCCACCCTCTTTGCTCTCATTTCTCAAAATAAATACTGTGGCCTGTCTTTGCCTCGATAAATGATCATTTGGCTCATCTGAATAGCTTGGGCCAGCTGATCACAGTCCCACGTGAGCCCTGCAGAAGGGAAGCAGCGTCTCTTGCATTTCCCCCATGAGCCTTTGCTCCAGGGAATAACATGCTCCAGTGATCAGGCCTGACGGGACCCTGAAATTAAGCAGTTTATAATTTCTCCCCCCCCCACCCAACTCCCTACCACAGCTGCGACGTCTCTGCAGCCAGGCAGCTTGGTTAACTCAAACTTTTGGCTTCGGCTCTCTATGTTTTATAATGAAAGGACACGTGTGTGTGTGCGCGTGAGAGCATACATGTGAAGCAGTGCACAGTGGTGAGTGCACTCCACTCTGACTCTAGCGACCTGAGTTCAATTCCCCACCACGAATGATATCATTGGAAAGTAGTATCTGAACTGATCCTGGGCTTCCCCTAAGTTGACTCAGCCTTAAATGAGCACATGGGAAGCTAAGGCAGCCGGGTATGGTGCTGGCCACCCACCCCCTCGTGTGCCATTCCGGCTTTCTTAGGTGCTCGCGAACAGCACTTGCCCCGAAAGTCTAAGGCTTTACGGGGGATCTTTGTCTTTGTCAGACGTGAAAACATGCTTTGAGAAGGATGGGTGCAGAAATGCTTTTCACATGGGTGCATTTGTTCATGTACACAAACTGCATATAATGTTTCCACTCAATGCAGAGCCAAAATAAATCCTTGAAATCATTAGCTTCTTTCAGTGACATTTAATGCACCTTTCAAGTAATGCACACTTCATTGCCAAACCATATTTTACTTAACCATGCATTATGTTTTGTTTCAATTCTGAAAATGTTCCAAGCGCCGGAGAAAATAGGACGCTGCGTGTGTGTTTTTTTTTCATCCCGGTAACGATTGCGTGATATCAAAGGCAGACTTTCACATCCGTCAGAGTCATTGCCAAGTGGTTTTATTTTCAGTACGTTGCACTCTGTTTTAAACTTTCATCCTCTCACTCGAATGCCTTGTTTTCACGTGTTTATTGTGCTATAATAATGTATAATTAATTCCATACCCAATGTGTTGTCATGTGCAGAGCAGCATGGCGCGTCGCGGTGGTGAGATGTTAACTACTTCGCCTGGTATACAGGAGGTCGTGGGTTCGATGCCGATCCTGACGCCTGTATATTTCGAGTTTGCATGTCTTTCTCCCCGAGTCTTTCAGGTTTTCCCTCCACATTCACAAACGTGCGTTTAGAGTATTTGGCTGCGATGAATGTCCACGTGATGATTCGCCACTTCGTTGAGCTATCATATGTGGTCAGGTCGCTTCTAAAAAAGAGCTAGATAGCTCTGTGGGCCTTTCCTTTTTGAAAAAATAAATAAAAAGCATGGGGCCCTGCAAGGATGCTTGCGTTTACTGTATACAGTCATAATAATCATTATTATCGTTAATAATTTCAACATGTAACGCACACAGAATTCGCTCACTCTCGTAGACAGTGAACGACTCAGCGGCACGAGGAACCACAAACAAGTTGGAAGGAAGCCAAGCGATGAGCAGCGCTTTCACCCTCGACAATTTATTACAGGACGCATCATCTGAACGCGATGCGTTGACCCAAAGTGCGTTAAATATTATTTCTACAATCCCCTTACGTAGCTGTGCTGTGTCGTTACGCCGTTTTAACACTGTTATCAAAATTGAATCTGTATATGACACCTTGCGCGATTTTTAAATTCACGCCTGGTTGTTTGACTCCCCGATACGCACTGGCGATGCTTTCTATACGGAGATATGATCTCGCATACCGCCATGGCAAATGTCCACGCATGGGAAAAACTGGAGCACAATTTACGATCACAGGCCATGAAACTATTTATTTTTCACTGACTTGGCGCTTTCAAATATTTCCTTGAAAGCGAATCGTTCGTTCGGTTAGATTTTCCTCGCTATCGCAGAGCCATGTGCACGTTCCAATAAAGCATTTAGGGAATATGGTGGTTTTTTTGTCGGTGGTGTTTTTTTTATAAGCGTGTATATTTAAAAGCGTGTGCTCAAAATAGACAGGGAGATAAAATAAATAACCAAGTAACATTTAAGGGGAAAAGCAAACCGCAGTGGTTATCGGTGTTCCGTGGGCTGCAGTGTGCAGTTATCGTGAACAGATCTGTGCTAGTTTATACAATAGTGGGTTGAAAATCTTAGTAAAATTAAACAACTCGCGTTCATCTTCGCAAATTACGTGTATAATCTTTGTTTAACTCGGCACGTTTATTAAAATTAAGATGTTTCCATTCTGACATGCTTTGGAATACACGGACGTTGGTGTTTGTACATAGTCGACTGTAAAATAACTAACTACAATAACAGGATAGTATTATTGTGCTGTAACACATGCGGTGTGATGTCACCACAATGGGCCAAGAGGCATGTGTAATTAACTCTGTGTGGGTTTTTTTCTTCTTCCCAGTGAGTTTTGGCCAACCCTTTCATACATTTGCCTGGTTGGCCTGCAGCGAATGTACGCATGTGAATGTCCACAACAGCAATACAGCTTCAAAATAACATTTAGTTACTCCTGGATCATCTTCACGAAAGGTTTTAGTGACGACTCCTTCACACGCAGACAGACGGGCGGATGCATTATTAAAAAAAAATAAACTTTCATTTTATAAAAGCGTTAAAACAATGTTGCTACGTCACATAAGATGGCTCCAGCATATACGTTGTACGAAAAATAATGCTTTCATCCTGAACGCACAAAAACAACGTACATGTCAAAAATTGCAATTAGAAAATGCGCACAGGATAGTATTGCGATTTTGTTTGGATGCGTGCAATGTTTCGTACGACACACTGTTCCGTGATAGAGCAAGACGTGACACTGCATTAGCAAATATATCATAACATTGAAGTCGTGGCACAAGGCTCATTAGGAGAAAAAGAGATGAGGGAAGGAAAAGCGAGAAAAGATGAATGACTGAATGAGGAGGGTACTGGTGTGTGCGTTCCTTGGAAGTAATGATTGCAACGAGCAAATGTGTCATTTTGTATGTTAATGCACCATTAGGCATTATTAAACTGTGCGTTAAACATCCATAATAACCATCTCGCTTTCCCCTTGTAATTATCTTTGCACGGGCTGCACGGCTGCGGGCTGTGCAGCTGAGCGAGCCCGCACGCGTTACAAATGAACGGGGATCTGCCTCACTGCCGCCATACAAAGGGCTATGCCCCCCTTCCCTCACACCAGCGGGGGGCACAGCTCAGAATAATGTGGGGGGGGGGGGGTTGTTCTTTGTTGCAACTAAGCGATTACGCTGGCCGACAAAACCTGCTGCCCGGAAATAATGAGAGCGTGGAAGCTCACAATTCTTTCAGTACGACTGTGTTCGCAGGCGCAGTGTTAGACTTTAATAACGTCGTTCGGCGGGACATGTAATTACTTGCATAGATGCCTCCTACACCTCATCTCCCTGCTAAAGTACTTCTGAAACGTTATCATTGGTGTGCAAAAGTCATGCGAGGCTCTAAAAGTCTTTCAGTAAAGCGACGTCGATATGCTCAAATAAAATGACAAAAAACGACGATAAAACGACGACCGCTTGTGTTGTGATCGAAACGTTGTAGATTTTTGTTATTTTATTTTAACCTATCTACGTGACTTTGTCGAAAGACCCAAATAATATGAATTCCTGCGGTCAGAAATTCATATTCCTGCGGTCAGGAATTCATATTCAAAGTACTATTTGTATTGCAACTTATAAGAGTAATTTTTTTTCCTTGGATATCTTGGCGTATTATATTGCTCATGTCAGAAAATTGAGGTGCTGTTGCTGTGATCCGAGCTCTCAACCCCTCTCCTCCTCCCACCCAAGAGCAAAATATAGGTTGTCATATCTTCACTAGGACAATCACACAATGACTGAGGCCCCCAATCACTCATGCTTGCACAGAGACCACATCATAAATATTAAATAAAAATCATCGATCGTATGCTAACTTCAGTTCCATCTACATCTGAGAGATTAACACCATGACGCATACACGTAGCGCTTCGTAGGTATGAAGCAAAGCGCTCACCTTCATCGCACCACCGATGAGCACGGTTGGCCACGGGCGATGCGAAATAAGTTCAACATACGTGCATACATGCTGTGAATTGGCTCTGTTTTTTGGGGGGGGGTGTTAAGAACACGACTACTACCATTGTGAAGGGGCATCGCAAGCACTTCTTCTGCCGTGTTCCTCTCAGAGTAATTTGCCAGCGTGGCTTAAGGCCCCGGTTGTCTGTGGGGCATTCTAATAATAAAAAAAAATTGTTCCCGTCGTTCTTTGATGCAGGCAACACACATCTTGAATAAAATTTGACACGAAAATAAAAAAAGGCTTTTTAAATTCATGGAAACAATATCAATTGGACCGTTAGCGTGTCTGCCTCGAGGAGATTTTTCTCAGCGGAATATTTCACGGGCAGGGGGGGAACCTTCTTCTTGTTATCTTTCGGTTATTGATCGCATGTTGTCACAGTCGGGAACGAGGCTACCGTGTGACCACAAATGTTGATGTTCTGAAGTTGGGCCCCTGGCACACGGGATAACATTGTGCTGCTTCTGCTGCTGCTGCAGCGCTGCCGGCATTGGCTCACGACACAAGGACGATGAGTGACCCCCCCCCACCTCCCACACTTTTTTTTATTGCTCGCAAAACAACGCATTTAGAACCGTTCGAGCCTTCGGCTTCGTTGTGTACGTGGGCGCAAGGACATGTTTGCGGTAACGGTCTGATTAATTGTGGCAGCCAATGTGACCAGACGCGCCGGTTTAAAATCTGCTCAATCTGCTAGCGTCGGTCGTGCAACAGTCTGTCTCGTTTCCAAAGAGAGAATTGCAGTTTGCCAAAATATCGTCTTTGCCAAATTATTCACTTTAATTAGCAACATATTGAAATCGTAAGCAATGCAAACTGACAAAAAGGTTTGTTATCATTGTTGTTGTTGTTGTTCAGGTTTCGTCAAGCACCCAGAATGCATTGCTTGTGTAGTGGGTGCGCATTTGTGATGAGCTGCTGATTTCACCGCAGAAATTCCAAGGTTGCTCCGCAAGCACCACGCCATTTTTCTCAGCTTGAAAAACGCGTTATTATTTTCAACAGGATTTTTTTTTCCAAGGGGAAGGACTTTGAAAATGTGGCACAGCGTGCATTGCCAAGAACTGTATTTATTTTGTGAACTCAACAAATCTGTGAGTTTGTCACGATCACAATTCGTTCTCTACGGCTGAGACACATCTTGGCACACTCACTGTGACTGCTCAGTGAATTAAAAACCCCCTTCATTGGGCCCCAAGTTCATTGAGCATTGGCTCGTAACTATGCAGCTCAGTGGAATGATATTTGTGTTGGCAAGAACTGCTGAATTAATGGTTTTGAAAAAAGATGACAGCAAGAAGGATGTGATGGTGTCATCGAGAGTTTTAGCTACCGTGACCGAATTACTTTAATTTCAAGTTAAATTAAGCCAAGCGGTTTTTAAAATTTATTGTGGCTTATGTTATTCCTTTATTTCTCATAATAATTGTCATAAATTTGCAGATCTTTGTCATACTACTACTGGATGAAGGCCTCCCTGAGTAGTCATCATCTCTCACGACATCGTGATGCAACGATCCATCTGGCTTCCACACGCCAGCTGATCCCATCACCCCATCTCCGCAGTAGATGTGTCCTCCTCCGTGTTCTCTCCTTTGGCTGCCACTCTGCCGCTAGTCTTGACCACCGGTCTTCATCCCTTCCAGCAACGTGCTGTATTTTTAGGATAGTGTTTATAATATCACTTTATGTAGATATCCACATTTATTTAATATTTTCTTCTGCAGTTTTGATTGAAAATGCAATATTTGATATCTCAAAAACCTGATGTGATAGACAAAAACTGATGCCAGATTTGGAATCAGCACCCCAAAATTACATTAAAACCGTTGGAACACCTTATGCCAGAAAAAGTGTGTTGACCAGTGTTATTATTATTATTAACGTGCATAATTATTTATTTGTACATATATCGGCGCACCTCCGGGACAACTCCCGAGTACAGTCTTGCCCGCTCGCCCCGCGCCCCGACGGCCGATGCAGGGGAACTCCCCCGGGAGCACGTGGCTACGGCCACTTCCATCGTCCGACGCTCTTTTGCATTTTTCGCAAGTGCATCCATCATTGTCGTTAGTAAGTGGGGGCGGCGTTTGACTCCGTTGCGGTTCGCCGCCCCCTACTCCTCGTGCTCTAGGCGAAGATAACGAACGCTCGCTGCCCTTGCACCCTTACCCACACTTGCCCCTGTGCGTGGTCATTACGATGAAGAGAGGTGGGGGTTGGTAGTAGAGAGGGGAGGGGCTTTGTTGTGGATAGCAGTTCCGCACCATATGGTCGCACAAAAATATATGTTTTTTATTATAAACCGACCAAATCAATAAATAGGTGCAGCAATACACGATGCAAGTTTTCGATTTAAAGCTTTCGTGACTGCAGTGATTCATCTTCTTGGTTCTTTCGGTAAAGTCACGTAGAATGGAAATAATAAAATAATAAAAATAAAACATAATAAAATAATTCTCACGACGTTTCGGCCACAACGCAAGCAGCCGTCCTCAGGTGGAGAACAGGTCTGTCGAGGAGACAGAGTCTGAATGACTTTACCGAAAGAACCAAGAAGATGCAAGTTTTGTTGAGTCTTTTCAAAGCTTTTACAGCAAATACTGTTTCGCCATTATCATTAACGAACGCTAAATTTTGACGTGAGATGAATCGGCACTTGGTAATTTCGACGGGAACGGAGTGACAGCGCGTGACATAGAACCTCACACTTTTGTATCACAACATTTACTAAAAGCGTCATATGAGCCGTTTCAGTTTTGACAGGGCAGGTTAATTCGATATGTATCAGAGCCCTTTGCATCACCGTGCCCAACGCATCTACAGCGTTCCTTGCAATTATAAAACATTTTTTTTATTTTCGCAGGTAAGGCCCACTGAGCTACAAAGGTGTTTTTAAGAAGCGACCTCGCCACAAATGATAGCTCAACGAAGTGGCTTATCACGTGGAAATGTATAGCAGCCCAATACTTTAAACGCGTGATGTTGATTATAAATATGGAGGCAAACACCGAAGAACCCAGAGAAAAATCTGCACGGTCATGGGGAGAAAGACACACAAACTCCAAACACACAGGCGTCAGGGTCGGAATGGAACCCACAACATCCTGTATACTGGGAGAGATAGTTAACATCTCGTCACCATATCTATGCTGTCCAGTAGTCAAGCTAACATTACTGGCGAAACTAAACAATGGACTTCGCGAAAACTGACCAATTGATGGGCATGCTGGCCAATTATCTATAGAGCCACTTAATTTTTTAAATTATAATAACATTTACTAAAACAAATAACGTGGCATGAAGGGATTGTTTTGATTGGAGGCAAGTCATTGCCTTCGCATTATAAATGTTGTGGTTATGGAGGAACCCTTTTGTGCTGTAATCTTGCAAAGTGCGACTGTTCAGTATGCGGCACTAGCAGATGACATTTTTTAATGAGGCTGCGTTTGGCAAAAAAAATGAGAATGACGGCACAACTCTGTGCAAATACGAGGCCGAATAACCTTTTCTGCTATGCTGTGCAATGTGTCCAAAGCACTTGCTACCTCCTGCCTATTTTGTAGCTTGTTTTGGAGTTTCCCCCACCCCGCCTCACCCATCAAGACATTTAGTTTTCCTTTACACAGCTTTGTCATCAACAGTTGGATCTCTTACAATCGACGTGCTTGTGTTACACAAAACATCTGGATGCTTTCACACGACTTTGGGAGACAGAAAAAAGAAGAAAGCTGCAAAATTACATTTAAATGCACAATTAGACCCTCGCGGCTATTATCGGAGACACAAAAATTACATGCCTGCAAATTCCCGAGGAATAAAGATCATTTCACATATCATTAGGGCAGCCCACTCCTGCATGTTAAGCATCCCATTAAAATTTCTCATTTTCATGTTGCTGCAACCGTTTTTACTTTTTTTGGTGGTGGCGGGGGGGGGGCGGGCGGAGGGTGTTTGTATTTCTTTGTTTCATCATTACTCTGACAATCAGTGTGGGCCAGAGCGGCACATTTCGACGCGAAAATCAATGAGAGCTTTTGTGTTTCACGTCGATTGTACACAAACTGTGGTAACCGTGCCAAAAAACACGCAACATCCCGCGTCGAACTCATGCAGATTCATGCGCCAATGACGGAATTGCCCCCTCTCCCCCACCCCCAGTACAAGGTTGTTATTTTTTTTACTGACCATTGCGGCCATTAGTGTAATGACCAGAGCAAGCGCCAAGAGTGGTCTCGCGGTGAACAAAAAAAAATTCTCTCCACGCTCCGTTTTTTTTCTCGGCCGGAACCAGCAGAGACCGAAAATATATAAATCCTCGCAGGAACAATCGAGAGGCAAAGATCGGGCGCTCTCTAAAAGCGAAGCTGTGTAATGCCGCCGTAATAAGGAGCCTCCACTTTGTTGTTTCCACTGTGCGAGCACCATAAAAGAGTACGTTTTATAATATCTCCCTGCTGTAGAATCACAACGTTGGGAATTGCAAACACGAATTGAAAACGTATGACCAAATGCCATCCAGCGGCTTTGTATTTATTTTAGTGGTGGGGAGGGTGGGGGGAGCAAGACTAAAATCATAATCGTATTTGTCTATGCTTGCATACCGCATTACACTTGACTCTTTTCCCTTTGAGCAGCCAGCATGAGTAATTGCCTCTGACATCAGCTGTTATAAGCAGTTCGTACTCGGGCCGTTCAATGTATCCTGTGGCCAGCACGACGGATGACATGCAATCACAGGCAAACACAAAACACGCGTGCGCACGTCCAACAAAGTTTGTCACGAACGGACACATTTTTGAAGTCATATTTCCTTTCTTACGAACGGCATGCACTTGTTACCTGCACGGACGGCCCAAAGAGCACGCTCGCAATGAGGGCAGCGTAATGCATTTTGAAGGTCACGGGATCATGCTCAAGATCTTGTTCAGAGAGATTAACGCGGCGCGCTGCGCAAGCCGGCCGATGGGTTGCAGAGCACCAGAATCTACTCCTGCAGCTCGTCAACAGAGTGCAGAGGGTGTCGTGCCCGGTGTTTGATTTCAGCCGGAACAGTCCGGAAAGTCGTTACATAAATACATTTTTGCAAGCTTCCCGTCATCTCGCCGACAATAACAGGTTATTGTGGATAATCGGTAGCTTGTAGTGTGGTGGTAGCACCTAGGCGCTGATGACACTTACCCCAGGCCAGTACAAGCAGCGTCCCACAATATAACGAGTGATAAGTTAAGCCCTGATGGACGATTTACTGCACGACGATGGCATTGGGTTCTTCTCTCCTGGTGATTGACAACAAATATATGAACATGTTTTTCATTCTGATCGAAAGAAAAGTTCATCACCTTCCACCGCCCCCACCCCCCCACGGGTTTTTCAACTGTGCAATATGGCATCACGCTATTATGAGACAAAGATTCAATTGAGAAACCAATGCACCCCATGTACCATAAAGTATGGCTATCGCAGAGATTGTTGACAGGAAGTTTATAAAAAAAAAATCTGGTCAAGTGTCACCTTTTAGCGTTTATAAATCAGTGTTTGTGTTTTCCCATACGTTCTTCTGAGAGATTTCCGTATGACAATAAAACTGATATTTTTAGTTATCACAGCTGAAATTTTCCCAAATTGAATGTACATTTAATATGCTAACTTTTTTTTTGCGCAGTTATTGGTGGCCAGGCTGAGACCATAAACTCACATTTGAGAACAGATTTTAACCAGTGGGTGGCTGAAACCTGGACTTGAACCCAAAGGTCAGCAGTGTGAGGTCACCCAGCCACCGCAATTCATCACTTTTTTTAAAGCTTACTCTATTGAGCGATCTTCAATCCCCAGAAGCCACATTGCCCACGTTGTTGTAGACGAGCCCATCCATATCTTTGCTTGCACACACCGAAAGAACGTCACTAGGATGGCTCAGGTGTCGTTGCCAGCTGCGATTCCGGGGTATGTGCGAGACGCTCTGCTTCGCCTCGGTAACAGGAAACCTTCCTGCGGTGGCCCTCGCAGACGTGAACGTGGTCGTGGATGCTGGTTACGTTCAAAACCCCGTAGCGAATGTCTACATCTGCGGCTGCCCTGGATTCCGTCATGGTGGTTCATGAAAATGTCACTGCCATGGATGTGGGCTTAATGCCCACATGCCCACTTTGGCCAGGCATTCTCGAAGCGTGCTTATTTTTGAAGGATTCACTGCCATAGACAACACATGAGGACACTGAGGAAATAATTTTCTTTGGTTGGACACGTGACACTACCGTGGAAATTGTTACTCTTTTTTTTAATTGCATCTCCAAGGCTCTCGTGAAGCCCAACTGAATTATCTTGCTCGCACACTTGTCCCCGCTTGTAACCGACGTTACCTTGTCCCTTCAATCAACCGAACGACGTCAGATGACTTAGATGGCCGTGAATAGCAGCAGAATTTGGAAGTTGAACAGCTTTTTATCAATTGAGCCCAAAGCTCCCTTATTCCCAGTCAAGCCCTCTTAAGCACTTGAAGGGGAGAGGAGAGCTGAAAAAAAGCCGATAAAAGAATCAATGCCGCTTTTGTGGGCAGAACGTGAGAACGATTCAAAGGCACGGTCGCCAGTGGCTATGCTTGGGAAAAGGTCGCCGGGCATGCGGATGATGGATGGTACATGGTGGGGATGGATGAGTGGCCAGACGCAGTGACGGAGAACAGTGACGGGACTCGCAAAGGGTTCAGCTGCCAATATGTGAATAACTGCGAATCACTTTCTTTGTAAAAGCGAAACCGAGTGTGAAAATATTCCTAATATGAAAAAGTTGAAATTCGCTGCGTTCCGTTTAGAGTTCCCCATAAATCAAGCGATAGATTGGTGTCTGAATAAGACGTTTTTTTTTAAATATATGAACGGCCCTTAGTTCTTGCTGCGTTTCTAAAACAAGCATTAGTTGGGTGCTCATATGCTGTAATTCTGTAACTCAATTAGGAGGGTAAGTTTCTAAAACTATACCCGCTATCAGAATCAGAATATGCAATTATACTGGAGGAATCCGATGAGCTATGAAGCTCTTTTTATCACAGATGTCCAGCAGGGGCGGGTAAGCACGTTACAACAAACAGTACAAAATCATGATAATGTGCAAAGTACAAGAAAGGTACACAAATAACCCAAACACATACAACTACAACTATACGATCCCCATCCTACTAGGCAAGGCCCACTGAGGTATTAACTTATGGATGTACCATGCAAGTAGAAAGTGTGTCTTGTCACTATTTTGCTTTGTTTGAAAGTCTGTTACACTGTAAGGTTTTAAAATTCAACAACATACTGTTTGGAGAAAAAAAACTTTTTTTCAGCCAATTGTCAATCCACTGCTGATGAATGCCTTCCCTGTGCCATCTTGGTCATGGGGTCGTTTAACCATACTTCACCATGCTGGTCAATGTAGGTTGGTGAAGGGGAAGAGAGGCCCAGGACCAGTTCTGATATCACTCTCCAATCGTGTGTGGCTGTGACCAGCAGTTGCACTCATTTTAACACGCAGGCTTTCGCGAACAATGTCATCCAAAATAGAGGTTTTTTGGGTTAGATCGCGTAAATATATAAATGTGTCGCTAACACCCGACACAACCAACTAGTAAGGGTTGTCACGTAATCAGAACGTGGCCAAATCGTCACTAGTACAGCACACCGGTGTGTTGGAGAGCCAAGCCACAACATTTACAATCTGTACTCAGGTTGTACTCAAATTGTAAATGTTGTGGCTTGGCTCTCCAACACATCAGTGTCCTGTACTAGTATACTACACTATACACTACACTATACACTACACACCAGTGTGCTGTACTAGTATACTACACTATACACTACACTATACACTACACACTAGTGTGCTGTACTAGTATACTACACTATACACTACACTATACACTACAATATACACTACACTAGTACACTACACTATACACTATACTATACACTACACACCAGTGTGCTGTACTAGTATACTACACTATACACTACACTATACACTACACACTAGTACACTACACTATACACTACACTATACACTACACTATACACTACACTAGTACACTACACTATACACTATACTATACACTAGACACCAGTGTGCTGTACTAGTATACTACACTATACACTACACTATACACTACACTATACACTACACTAGTACACTATACTATACACTACACACCAGTGTGCTGTACTAGTATACTACACTATACACTACACTATACACTACACTAGTACACTACACTATACACTACTCACCGGTGTGCTGTACTAGTACACTACACTATACACTACACTATACACTACACTATACACTAAACACTAGTGCTGTACTAGTATACTACACTATACACTACACTATACACTACACTATACACTACACACTAGTGCTGTACTAGTGACGAATTGGTCAAGTTCTGTTTACGTGACAACCCTTAATAGGTGGCTGTGTCGGGTGGTGGCAGGTTTTAACGACACGTATATATTTACCGGATCTAACCCAAAAAACCTCTATTATAGTTGAACTCATGCCCTCGGGATCATAAGCTCAATGCTCTGGCCACCTGCAAAAAAATATAACAAAAAAGAAAAACGTATACATCCTTCCCCAAAATATATCGGACGTGTGAACAAGCTAAGAATATATATATACCGTGCAATGCATTTAAGTTGAGATGTATTTAAGTTTGAATACGTCCTATTTTGCTGGACACCACCCAATCGCAGAGTTCGAGTCAGGATGCTGCTCGAGAAAGAATGCGTGAACCACACACTCAACGGTGAAAGTTCTTTAAAGCTAAATTTCAATTTAAAGCTTTCGTGACTGCAGGGATTCATTTTCTTGGTTCTTTCGGTAAAGTCACGTAGAAGGGAAATAATAAAATAATAAAAAATAAAACATAATAAAATAATTCTCACGACGTTTCGTACTGTAAAATAAAACATAATTAAATAATTCTCACGACGTTTCGGCCACGTCGTGAGAATAATTTTATTATGTTTTATTTTTATTATTTTATTATTTCCCTTCTTTAAAGCTATTTTTTTTAATAAACAGTGCAGTTCTGATTTGGATACGTTGACATTTCACCTTTCTCTAAAAGGAAACCTCGTGAGAATGTAATTATGATTTTTTTTTTTATGGAAATTGCCCACATAATTGGAAATGTTTGTCCGTTACCTTGTCCTGCACTGAGATCTTGCAAGCATCTCACCTAAGACATGCCCACACCGCAACTGTTAGCCACCCAAGGTCTCCATAACCAAACTTGGCCAAAAAGTCATGCCTGTTAAGTGATTTACATTTCCCCTGTATATTTTCACATGCATTGCTCAAAACGTCGTCAGTTATATATTTGATTTCCTTTTCATGGCAGTGTTGTTGAAGAGTGTTTTGAGTCAATTTTGCCAGTGCAAAAGCAACCTTTGAAATCGATGTGTCATGAGAATAATAACGATCAACAATGTATTGAAGTGATGAATGATTCATCGCGTTGGCTGAATTTAACATGAAAACAAGAGTATCGGGTGAAACAGTGGCGGATTGGTGAGCACACTACGCTGTAAACCCTGACAACCCGAGTTCGATTCCTGGCCGTGGTGGCAAGTAGTATCAGAAGCAATGATGCCCTGCACCCCCCCCCCCTCCTCTCCTTCACTAACCCACACTGAGCAGTGTGGTGAAGTATGGTCGAAAACTCCCTATGACCGACGAAGTACACGGGTGCTTTCTTCTGCTGGTGGATTGAGAATGGCTTTCAAAAGAAAATGCAATAAAGGGTAGCAGGCACAGTTACAGCAGTGTCATTTTGCACCATTTTTTTACGTCATGTATTGCTGTATTCCTGCAAAGAGAGACGAGGGAAAAATAAACTGGTAATTCAGAAATCGGAAGTAATTCTGAATGGTCTATTTCTGTAAAAAAAAAAATTGATGGCAAAAAAATGGAACAAAAGCCCATGGATAACCATCAGTCACTCGTTAATTACTGTTGTGATTTGTCGTGCAACGTAACAAACGAATATATAACACTTGCATTAATCTTATTCACTATAAATCTGTAATATATTCATTATGTACCACATTAATAGGGTCCGCGGGGAAATAAAGTAATGAATTCTTAATCAAGCATTATGAAACAGTTACTTAAATATTGTAATTTAAATGTAAGAAAAATTACACGCTGGCTTTGACTCGTCACTTGCACAGACCGCGGTCGAAATGCACCTTTATCGTGAAGCGAGCTTCAAAAGCGATTTAACACGTCGCACGAAATGTGTCTGTTACACATCTTTGCTGAACGTAAGCGTCTCTCTCTCTCTCTCTGTCTCTCTGTTTGACTTGACGAACGCGTGGCAGTGGAGCGAACCCTCCCAAGGCCCCAGGCCTGTTCAGTCCCTGTGGCCATTGTCAAAGCACAGGTGCATCCGTCTCGTGTGCCCAGCGCTCCTCATTGCTTTGGTCGCGTGTGCAGCTGCGTTCGTCGAAATGAGACTCTGGGTTTGGTGGGCGATGCGGGGACCCGGGTCCGGCCTGCCCGTGGCAGTGCAGACGTCAATTAGGTGTGAGGAGGTTTCTCAGTGTTGGCCGCCCCGGGGCGGCTGGGGAGCGCTTCTGTGCAGCGAGATGCTCGTTATTCGCTCCGAACGGCCACTAAACTTTCTGTCACCGTAAATTCGGAGAAGAAGTTAGAAAACGGGACGACGTTTTGCTTGGCTATTGCGACGTTTGACATTGCGCACACAACGTAAAATGCTTATTTAAAAAAAAAAAATCACGACGATGTTCTTTGTCGAATTGAAAAGCGCGTAAATATGTAAAGCAATTGGTCGTAAAAGTTTTCCGTTCATTGTGAAATATTCAACAATTTTGTGCCTTTTTATATACATGAAGAAAAAACACAATCTGGGTTAACGCATAACACTAAAGCAATTGTGCCGCCACTGTTTCTTTGCTAATGATTTACGTTGAAAAGACTTGGCCATTATTAAACATTGCACATCACTATTGTCGCAGCTGCTTTCGAATGTGGCCGAGTATCATTTTCCCTCACGTCGACGCCGATTCTTTGTCTGTTCCATCCCTGGGGCACCAGGAGGGTGCGCCGAAGGGCGCGTGTCAAGATTAGTCTCCAGTCATCTGCTCAGGACTGATGACCGTTGACTTAATAAAAACTTTGATAGTCCAAATTGGCTCAATTTAAATCCCACCGCAACCACGTCCCAGCTGGCAGACCTCATCACCAAACTTCACCGACGTCCTGGGAGACATCCCCCACCAATTAAGAGCAGCTTTGAGCGAGACCGACTCTGCGAGGTTTAATTTCGGGCACCGGGGAACACAGATGAGCCACCTACCTGTTCAACGTGCCCCGCCGACTACTCCGGCCCCAGCTCGGCCCATTAGGCGGGTTGCTAACGGGCCCTCGCTCGCCAGCTGCTCGCCTCCTCCGACCCCCCGTCGGTGGAGGGGGTGGGCGTCGTCGGTGTCCGGACACCTGGGGTCACACACACACACACCACCCCCTCCCCGCCCACTACCACCACCAACAATGTCCGCCCCCCGCAAACACGATTCGTTAACGCGGGCAGTCAAAAACCCCGCTGATGGTTTAATTCCTCACATTTGTCCGCCTTGTGACCTCGAACTCGTGCGCGTGCGGAGGGTCGGCGAGGAACACGAAGGCGCGGTGCCTCGACTTGCGTTCACTGCTGATGTGGTCGAAGTGAAATAATGTATCGTGTAAGAGTCATATGTGTAACGTGTACTGTTATTTTGGTAATCATAGGTGATTTTAAGAGAGGGGGGGTGGGTGGGTGGGGTTGGGAGATCAGGTGTTGGGGAAACATAGAAGAATGTTAAAAGTTGTTTTTTATTCCTCATGAAAACACATAAATGTTACTCTTGACAAGCCTGTGCCAATTTGGAGTAATAACTGCAGGTTTCTTTGGTGCCAAATTCCACCTGTGTTTAAAATGCAGCGGATAATGAGATGTTGTGCCGAGAGCTTGTGATTGTGAGATCGGCATTGGCGTTAACCGTGCGATGCATTCCAGATTTGGTTGTAATTCTAAAGAATTTATGAAGGTGCCCAAATGAATTCGTGCGTTCGATATGCCCCACGGCAGTATCCACACACAATATGATGCATCCAAGTAAAACTGCATGGAGAGCAAGGGAGCCAGCGGTCTGTATTTCACTGCAGAAGCCTTGTCTGTATATTAACTGTGGGTTGTTTTTGCCACAGCATCAGCATTGCAGAGTTGACTAGCGACGTATTAAAATCTGGATAGGCTCACGATTTAATCTACCCCGTAGCCTGTGTTTCATACACATCCGAAACCCCCCGTGGTATCCGAGCAGATTATCATTGCAGGTGGCACTTTCTGCCGTGTGTCACTGTCCCAGCGTGAGATGCTGGGCAGGGCGAGCGTCACGGTGTGCTCTGCCTGCACCAGCCAGGTGCTAAGGCCGGCGTCGGCGCAATATTCTTGGTGAAATGATAACCCAGCTTCGTGCCGCCACCGCCGCCGCTGCTGTGTGTCTGCGTGCTGCGTTCGAGGAGGCACAGAGAGTCACCCCCCACTGCAAAGTGGCATTTTTTTTTATTGTTTCGTGTTTCTTTATGCACAGCGATGCCTCCCCGGCAACTCGCCACCCCTCCCACCGCCATGGCCTGCCATGTGTGTGTGTGACCCGGGATGGAAAGGGCTCCCCTAGGGATTGTTATTAAGCTTGTAATTAAACATTTATTGGGATGTGACACCTGGTTTATCCTGCCGGCGGTCCCAGAGGACCATGCCATCAGCCGGGTAGACGTGTGCGTATGCAGAGGGGACCGAAATAACTTTACCCTGTCCTGTGCTGGGCGTGCTAAACGCCTGCACGCCGCCGTGCATCACACTCGGTGAGGCGCGTGCTCCTGCATTCCCCCGAACCCCGGCCCTGCCGGAATCTCCTCTTCGCCGGAGGTCTTCGGCATGCCAGCACGTCCTGCCATCACCCGAGCAAGCCCGGCTCCCTTTCTCTACGTGCTCCTGCTACCACCCGAGTGACTTGAACAGAGGAAGAAAGAAAAAACAAGCCAACAAAACAAAGTGTGAATTAATTTTTGTTTTAGAAATTCAGACAACGTCAGGCCTATTTCAGTGTCCCCTTTGTGCGTTTTGAGGACATCTGAGAAATCTAGAGATCAGTCAACAGTTCTTAGCCAAGCAGCTCTGAGGCTGGTGAATTGTGCATTGCATGGGCCCTTTCTGGCTCGCCTCTCTTCTGGACTTTGCTGGTCCTGCCGCTTCTTTGCTGTGACGCCGCTCGCGTGCATGAGCCGAGCTGAGCAGCGATTCTTGTTGGGACCAAACGCTGACCAGGCTGGGACTCTCCTCTCGTCTTCTCTGGGCAGCGACGACTCACACCGGCCATCTGGCTGACCCAAACAGCCATGCTGCTGCACTACCTGCTCAAAACTCTATTGCAGCTCAACCTCTTCACGGACATTTACCCGACCAACCCTCCCAATGGAACCCTGGAAGAGGGCCTTCTGAACATCTCTTCCACCGACCTGTACCTCTTTGGAAATTCCAGCAATGTTTTTGGAAATCTCACCGGCGATGCAGGTACGTTCCAGGCTTTCTTTGAAGCTTTTTTTTTCAGTTGATTTTAATACAATTCTTGTTAACTTAATGGCATCTTAATACAGTCTTACTTTGTGATGACTGTTGATGCCCTTCACAACGGTTGTAACCACTGCAATTTAAAAATGTAATTATATACAGCCCTTTTGTTAGTTCACTTCTGAATGCCGACATCAACAGTCGATGTTGGTCATGGGGGTTCTATGACCATACTTCACCATGCAAATCAGTGTGGGTTGGTGAAGTGCTGGACCAGTATCGGTTTCAGGAATCGCTCGCCACTGATGTTTGCTATGGCTGGGAATCAAACTCAGGTCACCAGGTTAAGAGCAAAGTGCTTGAGCCCAAGTACCATTACTCTACACCGTAACAATGTTTGGGAATTATAATGTTTAATGAATAAAATATAGTACATGGCATTATTATTCCGTAAACTTCTCAATGTTTTTACTTAAAATTCGGTGTCGACGTCTGCGGATGGCAGCCAAAATTCCACGTTGCTACTTGATTCAATATTTGTTGTGTTCAAGTTGAAGTTATAGTGTAAGTTAAGAGGGACTTAAAACAGTGTATGAATTCTGGCATGTGATACTTGAAAAAGGATCCCATGGTGAAATGCTGGTCTTGTGATGAGCATTAAATAACTAATTTACAAATTGCTTCTGTCACTTTTACACTTTTGTCATGCTGTTATTCGTTTTTTTGTGATGTGGAACCTTTATTCAGTAACGCGGTTTGCAATTTCGCAATGTTCTTCTCGACATGACTTGTAGCACTTGACTTTTTTTTCACACCGTTGCACAAAGCTTCCGGAGTAGGAAAAAAAAACTGTGATCCGTCAAGTCACAAATACACACCGATGAGTTTTAAGCGGAGTTAAAATTGAGTAACATTGGGCATTGCATAACACTGCAATGAAGGAAAGTGTAATTGCACAGAAATACATGAAGCAGTGCTTGTTAAATTACTTTATGCAGGTCATGCATATCACAGTGCCACGGAGCAAATAATAGGATTAAGTTTTGTAAAAAAAAATTGTACGTGCAATTTTTACAGTCTTTGGAAATACTTGCGCTAAAACTCTTTTTATGCTGGGGGAGGAGGGGGAAGAAGAAAAACATCTGGGGTTTTTCTCTTCAAATCAGCCACAAAAATCACGGAACAAAAACGTGCTTGTGCAAGGTACAATAATGGGACCTTTACTCCGAGCGTTGTTGTTCTTAATGTAATTGCAATCAGGAGAGTGCCACGGTGCTATGATGCAGCGGTTACTGGATGGAATGCCAATTATGCGTCGCATGGGTATTGCAAACAACATATAATACGCGTGCTGTTCGACTTATCAGCCCCTGACTGCTGATGCAGCCGCTGCTGCTGCTGAGCAGCAAAGGCCCTGAGCATCTTTATGATTCCCGAACACCCATTCAGGGAGCATTGCATGTAAATCGAGTGGCTTCAGAAGTCCCGAGTTACAGGAATTGCTGGGGCAGGAGGTCTGATTTGCAAACCCAAATCAATTACTAGCGTCGCTAATGGATTTTGCTCAATCTTAACATAGACTCATCTCAGTTATACCCCAATGTCGTACCTCTTGAATTCCTACTTTCGCCTATCTCTCTGCACCTCCCAACTGCCTCCCGTTCCTGCCTTCTCTGCTCCGCTGCAGTGTTTTCCACGTTGCCATGGAAATGTGTGGTGAGGAATACGAGATTTTGGCTGTGCGGAAAAGCTTGTTTGGGTTGGGTAATTCATTTATTTTTTACCTCTCCCAGAGGGTCCGATTTGACAAAGCACACGACGGGCGGAGTCGGGGAGAGGGTGGCCATCTGCTTGACTTCTTTACGGAGGATTCTGCTCGGCAGAGAGAGAGAGACAGCGGCCCTGGCAGGCGCGCAGAGTCAAACAAGGCCCCACGGCCAATGCACTCAAGGGCAGATAGGGCTCGTGATTGGCGGCCGTGTTTGAACAGAGGAAAGCATTACGCGGTATGACTCTGGAGAGATCAATAGCTCCCCAAAATGGTTTCGACAGAACTCTGTCTAAATAAGTGCCCATGTGAATGGTAATGTTAATCTAAACATCGCAAGGGCTTGCCTCGTTACAGCTGATGTGACTTTCTATCGCCAGGAGATGTTTTTTTCAGTGAATGTTACGCTGCGGTTAAAAGATTCGACCCGTGTTTGGTCAAACTATTTACGCAGCCTGAAGGTTCAATTACAGCGGCTTACTGAGCACCAATTAATGGTGTGATATTGATGCCAAAGTGATTTGGGCGCTTTATACCATTTTCAAGTTGACGCAGTCATATGATAATCCAACTGATCGCCTTAGTTTTGTGAACACAATGAGGTCCCAACTTGTATTGATTGCAGGTTAGAAGAGGACGGCAGAGCTTGGGCAATTATTGGTGTCGCCTGACTGCTGCATTCCCACTTCTAGAAAGCAAAACGTAAACGAATTAAGCCGATGTAAGCTCCGGTGCAATTATTGTGATCGAAGACTTAGAAGAGAGAAATACAATCTCACAGTCGATCCTTCCCAACCATTTGTCAGCCCCCTTGTCAAGCCGCTGCTTGGATGAAGACCATACTTCACCACGCTGGTCAATGCGGCAGGTTTCTGAAGGTGAAGGAGGTCCAGCCAGGAACCGTTGCGATATCTCTCATTCATGATGCCAGCCATTGCCTCGATTCAAACTCAGGACACCGGCTTCGTGGCACTACCACCGTATTAGAGCTCTACCACCGCCCAATTACCATGCCAACACTGGGTTGCCGCTCGTGCGGGCCCCTGAGTTCCATTGTGCGCTTCGCAATCCTTCTAAAAAGTATCCACCGCACTGCTCCCTTCACAGTCAGCCGGCTAATTAGGCACATAATCCTGCAGCCGGCTGGCTTATCCCCCCCCCGCACCACCGCATGGCACCGTCCAAGCTGACATTTGCAGCCGGTAATCCGCCGACTCCCTGGCATTTGGATCTGAAGCCATGCATAATGCTGCTCGGCGGGCGTCGGAACTAAACTTCATCGAGTATGCACAGGGACCAAACGGAGGCAGGGGACGGAGGGGGCCGACGAGGCCGAGCGAGGGATGTCTTAGAGACGCTGCGAAGGAGCCAGAGCCAAAGGTTACGGAGGTAACGGACAGAGAACAAAAGAACAGGGGGGGGGGGCAGGGGGGGGGGGGTCAGCGATTGAAGCTGAAGCTTGAGCCAAATAGATGCGTTAAAAGATGAGACGAAGGGTAAAGTGGTATTGTGATTTGTGGGGCCAAAAAAAAAAAGATCGGCGGATGCTTCTGCTGCCGATGGTAGTGTAGCATGGCTTACTGACATCAATTTCATCGTCGCTAAATACGACCAGCATCTGAAGATGTTGCAAAGTAACAGCGGGTATTTTTATAGAGGGTCGAAGCAAGATGTAAAATAACAGTGAAACCCCGTTATAAAGTTGCAATTGTAGGGTTACTACTGAAATGTGTGACATGTCACTATAGCTGGTGCCGGTACGTGCACTTTTAGTGAGGTTTGCATGGGGCCACTAACGGCAAAAACATATTTGTTGGGAGCAGATTGTATACAACAGCTGCTTTCGATTACCATTCTTAAGGGGGTAACATATTTGCACTCGTTCCACGTGATGATGTTTTCATGTCGTGCGACCAAGTATATGTCCACACTGCTATCAAACACAAATATAAAAGTACTCAAATAGCAGTGCTTCTGCTAAAACAACCGAATTGGCAATGTTGCGTTGGCAGTGGTACGTGAGCACAAACGGCTAATTTCAACGCATTCATCAATAACACTACCTTAAATGTAAAAAAAAATACTCCTATAATGAGCCAATAATGTGTTTCTGTGTAACGCACGTGACGTCACTCCACATGCCGCGCCCCATCATTAATATTCATGAGCAGGTGACGTCACTCCCCATGTAGCACCCCCCCCCTCATTAATAAGCATGAGCAGGTGACGTCACTCCGCATCGAACAGCCCCCCTCATTAATAATCATGAAGAGGTGACGTCTTCCAAATGGACACCTCCCCTTCATTAATAATAATTAGTGGGTGACGTCACTCCACATGGGGGCGGGGGTTCCTCCTCCCCCCCCTCCTCAGCGTCAACTTACAACTCTCACTACAAAGGCAGAACCCTCACGTCACGTGATCTCCGCAACGCTGTTGAGACATCGAAGCAAAAAATTAACCCGTAAAAACAAAGTTTTTGACTATAAATCCTTTATATGCGTGGCATCGGTTTTATTTTATTATTCATTTCTGTTTTTATTGAGTAAGAGTTTCATTTTTATCACATTGGTATTTTAAATTAAATATGAAAAAAAAACTTTTCTAAAAAGTGTAAAATTTAGGAAAAAATTTTGCACGAAAATAAATTGTCACGCACAACGAGTCTGTGTGAAAAATGTCAGCTCGATTGGATCACGGGAAGTGGGTTAAAAAACGACCGAAAGATTTGCACGGTCGTAAGCGCGCAAGCAAGCAAGCAAGTGAACTTAATATAAAGGATTTAAAAAGGACGTCATGATGAACAATGGATTATAACCTTAAAATGAAATAGGTCTGTGTCACCGCGACCTTACAAATTGCACACGAATGCATGCAATGAATATCATCACGTCGCGGTCTGCTTTTCGCTTGCAAGTTTCAGATTTACTGCAATACACCCGTCCTTGGACGGGCAAAAGGCTAGTGGAAAATATTGGTTGTGAAAGCCTACTTGTTAAAATGAATGCAGTAAGTTCCGCAGAATACGATTTAAATTTTTAAAGATATTCCAAAAGACAGTGTGCATAGTTAGTTTTTGTTATAACAACGTATAACTTTTGAATAATGTGAACAATGTGTGTGTGTGTATGTTGAAGTTATTTTGCATTGTACATAGCCAGCCGTGCTCAATCAGATGTCCCGGGGAAATAACAAGGAAACTACGGAGTGTAACTGCACATTAAGTGATATTTATACCTACAATACCATTACACTTTCATATTTAACTGCAGATGTAGTTCTGTCGTCTTTTGCATTGCCCACTTGAATAATGTATTTTGAATCGGACCCTAATCAAGACTGTCACGACAAAAGGCACATGTTTGATTCTTGGCATTAAGTGGAATGCAAATGTTGGTGTCTCTAATAGGCGTATGAAGCAGAGTCCTTTATCATTGATGAAACGCGATTAAAATATGTATTCAAAGATCTAGTTTACATTACCATAGTCAAGCATACTTTGGTCTGCATGCACTCGTACAACGTTTTTTTTTGCAAACGTGCAATATATTTGCATAACGTTACAAAAATATAAACAGTTCTAATATGCAGGTTGGCCAAAAAGTTCGGACACAGGGTCGTTATATTTATTTTAAGAAATAACGTTGGGTTATTTAATATATGTTTTAACAAATTTTCAAATTGACTTCAGTTAACATTAATGTATGCAGGAATTTTCTTTTGAATTAAATGTAGGACTTAAAAAAATACAGCTGCGTCCCTTCGCATACATTAAAACTCAAGTGAACTCCTCCGTGTTTGGTCAATCATCTTTCAATGAAAAACATATCTGCAAAGGAAGAAGCGAAATAGATGCTAATAATTAAAATAGATTTAAGAAAAATACTTTTTAAAAAAGCAATTGCAATGTTTTAATGTGAGTGTTGAAATAAATGAAATAACCATGTGTGTCCTGACTTGCGGGCCACCGTGTAAACTCATCTACATGATCATCAATGAATATTGTCGCTGATAAAGAGGCCGAGACACGAAACAAGAATATTCTGCTGCCGTGTATTGTAGCAGGAACACTGCCGCTAGAACACAGGCACATCAGCGCTGCGAAGAAGCAAAAGACACTGCTGGTTCATACCTCGGCTTATCTTAAAATGCAATGTCCAGCCTTCTTCAAGATTTTGTGGCTCACCCTCATCTTCCATCTCCAGGGTTTTGCAAAATACAACACCACGCATGTCTCCTTCGGCAAAGCGCCAACGTGAGGTTCACGCTGGCTAAAATGCGGCAATAACTGCATTAAGTACTCGGTACTCGCTTTTTTTACTTTATTTTTTCTTGTTGTTATTATTATTATTAAAACACCCTCGTGACAATAGAGTGCACGAAACATGTGCGTGCATTATTTATTCACTTAGATGTGTGTCCGGGTGCATTAATTTGATTTTCTTTAAGAATCGTTCCCCCCCCCAAGCACTTTCCCGTCCTGGCGCTGTCGAATATATTTTGCTCTTGTGGCATTTCCGACTTTGTCCGTTTGTGTTTTGTGCAGCGTCTGATGATTGCGGTAGCTTTTCATCCCGCCCGTCTGGCTTCCACAACGTGTCATCTCCGCCTCGTGTGTATGACTCCCCTTCCCATGTTTACACTGAAATGATAAACCACTTAGCAGCAATGTCTCTGCCCATAACCACGTGTGCGTAAAGCAGGCCTGCTTTCTCCCGTCATGTGAACGGATCATTATCCCGGCTACCACACTCCCAGCCACGAGCCATTAGGTGAAAAGATGATTTTTTTGCTGTGGCACGTCATTTAGAAATGACTTTATCTCGATTGTTCATCCTCGGCATCTCGAGGCTGCCTTCCACCAGGACTAAGGGGCGTTATTGGATTTCGGGAGCACCTAAATCAGTGTAATTGACAACCTAATTAGGCTGTACGGCATGTTTGTCAGAGGAATTACGAGCGCCTGTCCAGAGATTACCCAGAGGATCAGGGGCTCTACTTGGGACCTTTTTGATCAAAACACTCGCCACCACCGGGTTGTTTGGGTGTCAATAAGACTACAGTACCGTATATGCATTGTCACCCCCCCTCCCTTGGTAATAAGGTTGCGTAAATCTATCGAGGCCAGCTCTTAACCGCAAAGGCTGAACATCAGATGTTGCTAATGCATTTTCAGTGGGTACAGGCCACAATTAGAAAATGCTGGGCACTTTCTATAGTTGCTGGGGTGGATGCTTGCTGAAAAAAAATGTCTGTTGGGTTTTAGTATGTTATTTTAGTTTGGGTCAGCCCTGCCGCTCCCAACCACAACCCAGCTCGCTTCCCTTGAAAGCTGGAGTTCACGTTTCCCAAGTTTGGTGAATGAACTCGCACAGACTGCGCTCGCAATTTGTTCTTGATGCACAGTACTGTACATACTGTGGTTCTGGGGTTGTCTCATTCAGAAACCAGCTTATTAGCTGAAAGGGTACTCAATTTAGATGGATTATGTGTGGGTTAGAGATATTTCGAAGGGTAAAGGCAGCTGTCACTCTAACTGCAGCCCTAATATGTGCTTACGAAGCTGCCTTGATTAAAAAGCCAGGCAGAGTGATATTTCTGCGGCAGAAATGCACAGCGTAGCACAGCATGTCAGCGCTGTGTGTAATGCTATCGCCTCAGTGTCGCATAGGACCAGGAAGTGAATGGTAACTCTCACAACGACTGCTGTAGGAATCTGCCCGTACATGCGCAAACATACTTCATATTTGTTAGTGGCTCAACGGTAGATCGAGTAACTTTCAATCGCAAGGTTGCGAGTTAATCCCTCTGGGGTCCTATGGAGAGACTAGTCTCCGCCATATGAATGTGGAATTTCCACGATGGGCTCAAGACTGTAAACGGGAGATGAACGCCACATTAATGCTCGTTTGAGCAGAAAATCACTTTGTCTTGACTTCTTAGGTGTCCAGCCTGGCGTTAGGCCCACATCTCAATCAGATTGACCCCTTCCCTGCGAGGTTGGGGCCATGGGCTGAATTTTGACCCCATTTGAATTGGGCTGACCCCATCACAAATAGGATAGGCCCATAACTGCCTGGGTTTATGGTTATGGCTGAATTAAGGCCACGGGGCCTGGAATCCAGGTGGGTGCAATTGGGGGTTGGGGTTAGTCACACAAAGATTAATCTAGGCTATTTTATGCGTTTATAGAAAATGTGTGCGTGCATGCGTGTGTATTGCACGTGGGCACGTGTATCAATCATTGCACACTTTTTTTTAAACAGCTGACTAGCGGGACCCAGGGTCATAATTCTGGCCTGTTGAGGTGGAGTGGGATGGTGGGTGTTTGTTCCCAGATTACTAATCCCGCCCCCACCCCCACTTTAATTACGCCCATGATGGCTTTACATGACTGGGGTCTATTGGTCTGGCTCAGTGTTACAACTCTGCGAAGCGGACAGTCACCGTACAAACCTCCGATTGTCACTAGATGTCGCTAAATGGACCTTCCAATAGCACCTTGCGCCAGACGATTTACCAAGCACGCATTTACGCGTAGGAAACTGGCACAGGATAGCGAATACCATCCACAATATCCACAATCATGTCCTCGTCACGGGTCACTCTGAGGAAATGCTGAAACCCAAGAAGTAATTCGGTCTAGCGACAAAATCCTAAATTCACAACAAAGGCTCCGATTGGTTTTCGATGTCTCACAACAATAGTGAGGAGGGCGAGGGGAGAGTGTGGTGGAGCGCGGCGAGGAGGCGGGCGCGGGCGGGGGGGGTATTTTATATACCGCAAATGTTCACGTGGTGGCGCCATGGAGCTAAAAAGATTTCCACACGATGAGGTTAAGAATCATTAATTGGACGCCACCACAGCGTCGCAGGACACAGTCGTGCAGATTGACCTGGCCAATGCGGCGCAGTGCATTGGCGGCATGAAGGAAGTTTAATAAACCGCGCAGAATATGGAGCAAGGGCCCTCCTTACACGTGCGACTGCGCAATGCGTTTCTAATGCCATTTGAAGGCAGTGGTTTGTGACATTGCTGGGTAAAGTCGTGCACAAAAGACATTATTGCCTTGAATGTAATAAGTCTAATGCCGTACAATACACGTCTGGAATTGTGGCTAACCCCTTTTTATTCCGCCGACCTTCGTGCTTTTGTTGGAGGGGTTTTTTTCAGCTGTCCATGTTGATTGGAATGTCAGACTATTTGAACGTAATTTGTTTTGGTTTATTGTGCATTATTTAATTGCAAATTGGCTGCCTGCCCACAGTCTTGCAAGGCGGGGGGGGGTAATGCATGGATTGTGGGGAGAGACGGTTGGCCATATTTGGACAGAATTGTTGCGTTTAATCAGCCAGCGCAGATGGTTTGAAATGAATAGGAAATTGGAGTAATGGCTATGCCCTCGTGTGTTGAACGCCTTGGGGGAGGGAAGGTGAACACAACGGTTAAATTCTTCTTGGGGAGGGGGATAGGGGGGGG
This sequence comes from Lampetra fluviatilis, assembly GCF_964198595.1. NCBI lineage: Eukaryota > Metazoa > Chordata > Hyperoartia > Petromyzontiformes > Petromyzontidae > Lampetra > Lampetra fluviatilis. The sequence continues at coordinate 20,501,471 of NC_136279.1, read as the reverse complement.
AGACAAAAAATTGCTTTCTCCGGTGACACATGCAAGGAACTGGATGGATTTTCTAGCCTGAGAGCGTCCGTCTTGCAGACTCATTACTGCTAGTTTAACCACATTTGGGCATTCCGAGGTGGAAGCTAATGCTGTTTAAGAGCCATCTTCGTAAGCCCAAACTTCCAAATGTGATTGTTTTGTTGGCCTGCCTTGAGAAATCACCTTGCACCAGATTGTTTTAAAAGGCCTTTGAATCCTATAGAGTTAGTAAAGGGGCTCGTATAATTTAAAGCATACTGCCTTTGTTTCACTATCCTGCACTGACCAACATGGCGAAGTATGGTCAAATCATTTAACAAGCTTCACGACCCACAGTGTGAGCAGCACCACCCCCGCCCCCGTATCCAACAGTGAATTCATAGTCGTATATGTAAAGCCATTGCAGTCGATCATAATGTGTGTAAGTCGGTGTAAAACAGTGTATGCACACGGCTGCATGAACTTTAAAGTAAATAATTTCTGAAAGTAAGCGGTCAAGCTAAAAGGTCAGCGATGTCCTTGTCAAATCAGCATTTAGGCGGCACGCATGTCTTCTTCACAGCCCTGAGCCAGCTGTGGAAATTCCACGTTTCTATGGCGGGGGGGGGGAGGGGGAGTCTATTCATAGGACACGCGCTGTACACCTCCCCACAAAGTGGTACTCGTTGTATCGACCACGGAGGTAGGGATGATGGGCGGAGTCAACCTCCAAACCAGGATGTATGCTTGCAACGTGCCGAGTGCGATTCGGTCCACTCCGCCGTTGAGCCGCCAGGCCGGGATGTTTAATTAAGTAAAGTGATGAGGCACTCAGCAGTTTCGATTTAAAGCTTTCGTGACTGCAGGGATTCATCTTCTTGGTGCTTTCGGTAAAGTCACGTAGAATGGAAATAATAAAATAATAAAAAATAAAACATAATAAAATAATTCTCACGACGTTTCGGCCACAACGCAAGCAGCCGTCCTCAGGTGAAGAACAGGTCTGTCGAGAAGACAGAGTCTGAATGACACACCCCAGGCTTGGAGCGTCTATTTAAGCTGGGATGGAGGGGGGAAGAAGCAGTGGCCACGAATAGAGGGCCCACAAAAAAATGCTAAACAGGTCAGCCAGTTACATTTTCACTCATGACCCCGCATGTGCTATACAAGAGAATGAAACACCGATGGCCTACTCCTCAATGTGGATGGGCCTTGCATATTCTCCGCCGTACGTACGTGTTGTGTGCTCTCACAACACAGCCTCGAAAGACCTGTGCTTTTACACCTTTCCACTCACCGTACCACTCATGGACATGCTAATTTCGCTAACCTCTCCCTCTCTCTCCACCCCCGCCCCCCTCTCTCTATTTAAGGCCTCGACACAGAGGCGTGATTTCTCTGTGTGCCTATGTTTGTTCTCTCTCTATGTATCTCTGTGATATCTGTCTGCTTATATGTCTGTCTATATGTCTCTGGTTCTGTGTTTTATCTCTCTCTCAAATTTAGCATTCTCAGGAAGAACGTAATCAACCAGGTAGGGTGTTGACTGTTATGTTATCCGACTCTCTGTTGTATTACATTACATGTCTAAGTATACAAAATTTGTGTTTCTATTTAATTTATACCTGATGATGATTGCTTGTGTTGCAATCGAAACGTTAATATGCTAGTATTTAATTTAATTTATTATTTTATCTTTATACGTGACTTTACCGAAAGAACCAAAGAATAAGGTGCCTCGGTGTTAGATGCACTGCCAAATCCACAGGGTGGCGTACGCGCGTAATGGCCCCAGGAGCTTCATGGTTTGACCTCGACGTCACGGTTTGTGAAAGGGTACCTGGGATTGGAATCTATTAAAACAATTTTATTCCGACGCTCGCGCCAATGTGTTTTTCGAATTATGTATCCACCGGTATATTTGGTGAGCAAATGAGCCCGGCTGCCACGAGAGGTCGCTATAACCACCGCAGTCATTTTTCAGCCATGATCAATCCACTGCTCGAGATTAAGGCTTTTTTTCCTCAAACTGCAGGCCACCTTCTCACCGAGCACCTCACCCGCATGAACAGGTTTAATCGTTGCTTCTCCTCGGCCTACGACCCCTTGGGATGTCCTCTTATATGCTGTACAAAAACATCGAAGAATCACGTTCCGAACTTGTCGTGAAATACCAAACTCAACGTGGTGGATTCTCCATTCTGATCAGCATTCCGAGCTGCGGTAGCAGTTGAGGATAGAAGATTATATTAGATACAATGTCATCATAGGGAGTCGACCCCACAGCTCTTTATATACAGCACTGTACACATATTCCATTACAGTATGAAGTTCACATAACAGACGATTATATTTGTGCGGTGTGTTTATCTGCCACCGCCGCTGCGTTGTGTTTCTCTCACGGAAATATCGATGGAAGTGGTGGGAAAAGCCCGCCGGCAAAATTGCTCTTTCTCATCCTTGCAGAACACAAGAAGGCCTTGTTTGCATTTATATGGGTTGGGGTTTTTTTCAGAGGTGTATCAAGTCAGGGATATGAGGAAGCATGGAGCCACAGACTACTACAGCCTTCCATCTTTCAATAGACAAGCCGGTCGGTAATGCACAGGCACTCAAAACGCTAAACAGATTTCTCCTAAGCAAATAAATCCGAATGCACATAATGGCAGTGGAGCTATCTGACGTGCGGTACCCATCTCCCCTCCCCGTATCCTCACGCAATGAATATCCGTATTTATATTCCCAGTTGTATTGAACCGAGTTCTGTTTGCATGATTGGGGAAAACACAATTTCTGCTTTTAAAAAATATACACACAAGTGTGATACAATCTAGTGGCGTGCAGCAACACTTTGTTTTATGGCATGTCATTATGCTTGGTATAAATCAGTGTAACACAGTTTTTTCTGGGCACAATAACGCCACATGAATACACATTAACACAGGGCACGGTGCACTAAGAGTTATTAGTGGCTATGGGTGGAGAGGAAAAATGTGCACAGAGCTTGACAAATGAAATGACAATCTTTACTCACAGGCTACCAACATTTAAAGTTGCTGCAAAAAAAATGCAATTTTCTCGTGAAGGATAGCAAAGATTATCATTACTGTGCAATGAATGTCAATTTTGAGGTGGCTGCCTTGCGTCTGGGTCGAATGCACAACGGAGCATTTGCAGTAGCTCCTTTTTAGATCCTGGATGAGTGAAAAATCAAACCGGGTGTTTTTTTCTTCCACCTGAAGGGAGGACGATGGCCAAAAAAAAATCACGATTCTACAATTTATCATTCACATGTAATTTGGGAAAACTTAACACTCTGAGTGTTTAAGAATCAGCAGATAAGAAGATTCGTATCTGGTTCAGGTGTCAGTGAAAGGTCATATTAAATAAATTGTGCATTGATCTGAATAAGTAGGAGTCATGTAATCCTCCAATTCAGTGGCTTTCGAAATGAAGGGCATGCCTCCTCGGAGGATGGGACATGTCCACAGAGGAATGCCAAATTGTCTGCTGTAATGATGGTTGGATAGTTTTATTGCATTTGTATATATATAGTATAATACTAGTTCCCATAATTAAGTTGTAAGAATGGCTCGCTGCTGTCGACTTTGTACAACCTCCACATTAAACTGCAGTTCAATGTAATACATGCTGGACTTGTACTCGATGGCATTTAAATACGATTGCATCTCAAAACGCTGAACACAAACAGTGGGCGTATTTATTTTATATTGAGGCAGTCAGTCACAGGCAGAGGAGAAGGGCACGGTCTTGTGTCTGTGCTAAAACCGTGGTTGGGAATTAACGGCATGGATGGCTGGGCAAAAACTAATTTCAGACGGTCAATGTGAGCAGCAGAGGAGATTGTGTGAGCTCCTACTGAGCTTCACTTTTGAAAGAATGTCGAAATTATAGAGCACAATTAAAGAGAGGGCAGGGGGTTGAGGAGCAGAGTCGGAAGTTTGGCTACATGGACATGGTTTTAACTGGGGACCATGCACATCTATCGTCACCAGGAATATCACAAATAAAACCGATTCGTTTTGGCACTCATTTCTGCCTCTGCAATAGATATGTGTATATTTTTGCTTAACTATATGAATGCAAAAATACGCAAATATACTGTACATGATGCATGCAAATAACATGTTTGAAGTTTAACAGTGTGCTACGGTCACTTATTTGATGGGGGGGTTTTTTGTACACATATATAAAGTTGAAAAACCATTTAAAGATATTACTAAATTCAATGCAATCTTTTATTTACGTAATTTATATTGATAGTTTTAAATTAGATGTTTTAAAGATGCTATATAGAGTACGCTGTGCCAAAACACTAATATTCTAATTGATTTGATTTCAAGTTAATGGGGTTTTTTTCCTCCATCAATAAATATAAAGGAAACCATGAAGTGTTTTCCTTTTATTGCTGGAAATATGCCCAGAAAGCCAACAAAACTTCCCTGACTTGTGTGTTCGTACCGCGCAGAGAGGAAATCTGACAAAGGACACAGCAAATACAAGACAAAGACAAAGGTCCCCCGTATAGAAGTAACAGACTGTTGGGGCAAGTGCTGTTAGCGAGCACCTATGAAGGCCGGCACTGCGGCACGCGAAGGGGTGGGTGGCCAGCACCACGCCCGGCCTCCTTTGTCTCCCCAGTGGCGATGTTTACACACCACACCAGGTACTTATTTGAGGCTGAGTCGACCTAGAGGTGGCCCAGGACTGGTTCAATTAATCGTCACTGGTGTTGGCCGTGAGCGGAAATCGCGCTAATAGTTACACCACCGCTCCCCACAACAACAACCGCCATTCGCCACTAAGTGGCGGTGATGTCACCACGACGCTTGTGCCAGGCCATGTGCACCTTGAGGCCACGTGAAGTGTCGAACGCCCGCTGGCAGGAGGTCACGGGGCATACCCAGGTGCCACGGGTCGACTGACTGAGATGACTGCCTGATGCACCACCTGTGCCCCCTACTGTGGCAAATTGCTGTTCTTTAGCCACCCGGCGCTCCGCTCGTTGTTGTGAGCGTCGCTCCTCCGCCCTCCGTTGTTGTTGGAGGGCGACTGCCTCCAACTGTCCAGCAGCAGCGTCCTTCACGAGCCTCCTCCACAGAGGCCGATCTTGACACCGCTGGTAGCTGTCATTGGCAAGTCCACTCAGCTCCACGTCCTCCTGTACCACATCACTCCATCTCTTCTCTAGCCCGTGCCGCGCCCGTTTAGCCCCCTCGATCCGGCCAAACAAAAGCTGTTTAGGCATGCGGTGGCTGGACATGCGGGCTACATGACCCAGCCAACGCAGCCTTGCCTGTCAGAGGAGCTCACCGATGGGACTTTGCCCAGATCTTTCAAGGATTTGTGAGCTCCTCACACACAGTCACATACATACAGCGCAAGTTCTAACCAAGACCCCCCCCCCCACTATGCACTCAGCCAGCTGCGGAAACGTTCTCTTCATTACCCCCCTCCACCCCGCACCCTCCCACCACGCGAGTTCCTTGCTCTTTCAGATAACCACATTGGACATCATCATCATCACACAGGCACGGATCAACAAAGGATGTGGCTTAACTTTTGTGAGGTTTATTTTCCAAAAAGGGGATTTCTATTCCCTCGATTGAGCAGGCGAGCGAGATGGGGTTCTGCTATGAATTTTACATGAGTAGCCGTGTGCGAGCTCGCTTCTCTCTGTTGTCCTGCTTACGCCATTCGTCTGCATTGACCGCTTTTGTGCTCAAATTGTTGTCCTTTATTCATCTTATTGACTTGCTTTCAACTGCCGCAGACGCGGCGAGGGGCCCTTTATTTTCTCGAGAATAAGCCACAGATATTCCGCCGGTGGAAATTTTAATAAGTCGCGTGTGTGAGCTCGGGTTTTAAAAGATTGCTCTGTTTTCGGTTGTGTGGAAGTAAAAAAAACATTGTTTTTTTGTTTTTTTTACCGCGTCAGTTGTTTTACATACCTTCCTTCCCGCCATCAACGACATTTATGATCTAATGTGGTTTTTGTTTCATGGCATTTCTGTAATGTACTTTAACATCCTTGACAGATATTTGTGTAAAGTTTGCGCTGAGTTCGAGCACAAGCCTGTCTGCATATTAAAAGAAGCAGTGTATTGCTCTTTGAATTCAAGTACCCCCTGGAGTGCAATGCTATTCAGCAGACTCTTCCCAGTGGCTTACAGGACGCCACTTTGGATTATTACACTGATGGACTGGGAAAACATTCAAAGGATGAAGTTAACAGTAAACTGCAAATCGGCGAAAAAAATGCCGATTTTTTTGCAATGACAACATTTAAGGCACAGTGTAATCTGTAAGTTCAATAGAAAGTGCAACATAATGTATATAAATATGTTAAATTATTTCGTACATTTGAATTCCACAGTGTATTTTGTATTTCCTTTTTTAATTCAGAATTAATAAATTAAAGATGCTATCTCGCCGTACGGTTACAACCCAAATGCACTTTTTGGCAATGTATAGAGGATACGTTTGAAACATTAACGCTGCGTTTCATCATTTATCAACTACCCGATAACGGTGGGGACATTAGCTCGGCTGATCCTCTGGCATTAAGATGGGTCGATGAGAATGCTATTTGCCATATTAGGTGGGGCCCCTGTCGTGTCATTCCCGTGAACTGCCCACGGTCGCGCTGGGTCCTGCACACAGTCGCCTGGGCCACGTGGTGGCGGTCGCGTCTGATTTTGTCGCTCAGAGTGTGCTGCCCGTCAGAGCTCTTGCTGATCTTATAACACTGGTCAACACACTTTTTCTGGCATAAGGTATTCCAACGGTTTTAAGGTACTTTTGGGGTGCTGATTCGAAATCTGGCATCAGTTTTGTCTATCACATCAGGTTTTTGAGATATCAAATATTGCATTTTCAATAAAAACTGCAGAAGAAAAATATTAAATAAATGTGGATATCTACATAAAGTGATATTATAAACACACTATCCTAAAAATACAGCACCATATTTTAACACTAAAGTAGTCACTGACTCGCAACAACTTGCAATCATAAGTGACAGAGTTAATTTCGGGTAAAATCAATGAAAATGGGGTATGCCGATAGCATAAAAATGAGATGTGATAGAGCAAATCTGAGATCAGATTTAGAATCAGCACCCTGAAATTAGTCTAAAACAGCTGCAAAAGTCCAGGCCAGAAAAAAATGCTTTTTTTTTTGACCAGTGTTATTATTTGCTATATCATTATTATTACGATGATGCTTGTTCTCAAGATGTTTTCTTCAGGCGGGTACTGCTATTGTTTTTTTATGAATAGGGGGATGATATTGCTGTGTGCAATCCCAAGTGAAGAACCTGCAGGGTTATTTTGAATCAATTTTGATATTTGGTTAATATCAGTTGCATTGCATGTTATTATGCTATGGTAAGAAAGTGGAGAAGCCGGGTGAAATACATACACAACAGGAGGAGAGGTGAAAACGTACAAACTCCACAAAGAAATGTCGGGAATAGAACCTTCTTGCTCTGAGGCACAAAGTGTTACCACTGTGTTCCACTCTGCCACAAAATTCAGAATGCCACTGCATACGTTTTTGCGCTCATGTTTAGGGTTATATTTCTTGGACATGTGAATGAGGAAACAAGAGACTGAACATGATGTTTTGACTGAGAATATAATTTTTTGTAGAAGAAGCCCCGGCAAGACATAAAATGAAGTGCATAAGCACCTCGCATAAATTGGATGCAACTGGGAGTATTAAATGCAAATTTCTTGAGTAAATGTCATGGACGGAGCTAAATGGAAGGCCTTGATTGCCAATGTCTTTGAGAAAGGACTTGGCTCATAGAGCGCTGTGCAACACAAAATCACAGGAATAGTGGCAGCCAATTGGGGGCCGACCCAAATAGAGATTATTTCTGGGTGTATCATTATTGCTGTACTCATCAAGAAGCATAAACCATCACGTAAACTCAGGTCATCCTCGCAGCGGCTTTTAGCTGGCCATCGAACAAAGACGGTCACTGCATCGCAGGTGTTCAGATGTGCTACTGCGGCCGTCTGGAATGCTCTTCCTTCTAATATTAGGAAGCCACTAAAGCTATGCTCTTTTAAATCTCGACTGAAAATTGATTTATTTCGAGCTGCTCTTTGTATTTAGTGTGTTGTCCTTCCCCTGCACCTCCTATTAGCATGGCTGGCTACATACGGTGCAAAAGACGTTCAACATACATACACACATTACTGCAAACATATCCTAGACCAGTTACAAAACTTAATCATATTACGCGCGTGAAATAGTTAAGTGAATAGACGTAATTCCAATTAAAATAATTTCAAAAGTCTCTTTAGTTTGGTTTGAGTGGTTGTTGAGGAGTGTGATGAAAAGGGAATCGTGAAGTTGGCAAAGGCCCATATGGCGGATTATAGATTGGTAGCGTGTGCTTAAACAACATATGAAGTGTATTGTGAAATTATCACGTTGTACAACACATTTAAACCATACACTTTGAAATGTGTCAGTTAGCTCGACCATAACCACTGCAATCTCACTCACCCCGTTCTTATGTCCACATTCGCAACTGTCAACGATTTCTCACCACTTGTTGTCTTCGCCGCACAAAAACTTTAATGTGGTCTATAATTGCTGTATGTACGGATGAGTTTCGGATTGAATACAATAGGATTATAGTTTTTAACGAAACTCAATGCCTTGCGAGACCAGTCTTAGCAGGAACATGGCCGAATAGACATCGTACTGGCGGCATACTTCCCTTTATAAATAATCCAGTGCAAAAGTGGTCCTTTTTAGATCGTTTAAAACGTCATTTAACTCGGCCAGATTTCGGATATTTTGCATAACATTTTAAAATTGGGAGCACATCGCTCGCGTGAAATCTTTCACATCTCTGCACAAATCGATCACACATCGCGTGCCTATATCTTATAACGTAGCAACTGTGCGTTATCATTGTCAGGGGGACTGAGAGTTAGATCTGAGTCAGTGAACCCAGCAACAAAGCAAGCTATATAAACGAATCACCAGGCAACCATTAAACCACCTCTTGGGTAGCCTTACTGAGGGTAATATTAAAATGTAAAGTACATTGCGGTGAAACAAATTGCATTTCTACTGCAAGTGATACATTTGAAACAAGCAGTGAAATGGCCCTTAACCAATGCACTGCACCATCGTCACGGACGGTCAATGTGTGAGTTATGCTGTTGCATCTAAGTAAATGGTGGCACAGGTTCCACATGAATGTTTTGCCTGAAATAAGGTTGTTACCTACCAAACACAAAACCTCACAGGTATGTTGCAATGCTTACATTTTCTTTTCCTGCTCTCTGGATGTTAACGGTACTTGAAACAATTTCATTAAAGGCAAAGTATGCTATAGGCTGTCCGAATAATTGTAAATATATTATGCCATGCCATATAACTGGTGACACATTTCCTTTTTGATGTTATGATTGATCACGTGGGGTCAGCACCATCAAGGGACTCGTGAGATCTTGCGTTCGCAAGGGGCCTCTAAATTGTCTCATCCGGTTTTGAGCTCAGCCTGTGAGCCCTGTGACGCTGACGCCTCTGATATTCAGATTACCTAACTCGATCTTTCCCCACCGTGTGCCTTGCTATTCCCATGTCGCCTTCATCGCAGGTCTGCTCCATGCTATCTCATTGGGTACTCGCGTGCTGAAATGAAGGTCAGAATTTGTTGGTATAACGGTGGTACGTTGCCTTCTCAGCAGGAGCATCACGCAGACCAGCGGCGTAGCTATCGGTGTGTAGGCGGTGCAACTGCACCGGGACCCACGGGGTTGGAGGGACCCAGGCACGAAGGCGGTGGTGGGGGGGGGGTAAATAACTTTGTACAGGGGGGCCCCCTATTTAATTACTTGCACCAGGGCCCACGCCTTGCACAGCGATCCTACACCGCTGATTGAGTCCCGCGCAGCCTTTGCCGTGTACCCAGGCTGCCTAGGGTCACCGAGAATTGACCTGCCTGGGGAGATGGGGATGAGCCCGTGCGACGTAGGCTGGCGGCGAGCGGGGCACGATCGCGCAATGACGACGGCGAGACGCGTGCTTTGGCGCAGGGGGCAATTATTTACCGGAGATAGATCAGCGCGCGGCGCGTCTCACGGAGTTTGATTACAACAACACGGGCCCACACACACACACGCACGCGCGCGCGCGTCACCGAGGGCTTAAACCTCGGGGATCAACAAACAAGGCCGCCGGCTCGCGGGGAAGGGCGTGGAGGGGACGTGGGGTACACGCACGGCCCCCTATCGTGCGGCCGCCCGTCAGCCCGCCCTGGGAGCTGCCTGACAGAGCCGCATCGCGAACCAACGAACCCCCCCCCCCCCATGTCTGCGCGGAAATCATTAGATCGTTGTCGCGATACGTTTCAGTAACCCCCCCGCCCGCCGCCGCCACCTGCTTCGTTAAGTGTTAACCCAGCAATAGGTAGGACACCTCGGACACAAACCAAAACCCAGAAATATGGTCAATAGAAATCCAGTGATTTTTTGGAATGTTTAAATGTGAACACCTGGGGGTGCGGTTTTGCATTGCACTGCAGATATGGATGGGCACTGGTACCTATCTGGCTTTTTATTTTGTTTAGATTTAGCTCACGATGCAATTCGTGTCGTCAACAATATCTCAGCGGTGAATATTTAATACGGCGATCATTACGCGATTCTATTTAAGGCTACAGCCGTGTGTGTGTGTGTGTGCGCGCGAGCTGATATCATTTGCAGTGTACCTGGCACTGACGTTGAAATAATAACAACCGACTGTGGATAAAAGGGATGAATGGTAACAGATGAAACAATGCAACAGGGATCGTTGGGGTAACGCAGGTTATTGCCAGATGTTGAGAGAGAGAGGGGAAAAAACCGCCCTCTGTGTACAATTTCATGGAGTTTGGCAGCAAGCATCTTGGAAGCACATGCCTGAAAGGAGGAGATACCTTTTTTTTGTTATTAGCAAATACATCGTGCCACAAATAATAATGGCAATAGATTTACAGCCTGACTTAAAGCTTTCGTGACTGCAAGAATTAATATTCTTTGGGTCTTTCGGTAAATTCACGTAGAAAAAGGTTCAGCGAAAATAACCAAGAAATGACAAAAAAACTACGACGTTTCGATCACAACACAAGCGATCGAAACGTCGTAGTTTTTGTTATTTTTATTTTCTCTGAACCTATCTACGTGACATTACCGAAAGACCCAAAGAATATAAATTACAGCCCTTTGTCAGTCCACTGCTGGATGGAGGGCCTCCCTGATTCCATGTCAGTCTTGGCGGTTGTTTGACCATACTTCACCACGCCGGTCAGTGCGTGATGGGGGAGGCGGTGCTCTGAATGGATGCAGATATTTACACGCCAATGATGTTAGCCGTGGCCGGGAATCGAACTCTGGGTGTCTGTCGGGCTGACCGCGCGGTGCACAAGCAATCCGAGGCGCCATCGCTCTATCCCAGTGCTTAACAAACTGGTGACATGTATAATAAACTCTGAAAAGGTGGCAATTGCCTGAAACATCAGCCTTTTTTGGGGGGGATGGGTACTAATCCGCTCAGCCGTTTAGTGCGCGGGCACGTGCACGTGGCAGCACGCACGAGTCCCGTACTTGTACACGAGTCATCCGCACATGGGGAGTAGCAACGGGCCAAGAGGAATTGGGTATCTGGGAAGGATCATGACCGTGCATAGCGACGCCTGTGAGTGAGTGAGTGGGGAGCGGTGGCGTAGTGGTTACCGCGCTGCGCTACGAACTCAAAGACCAGAGTTAAATTCTCGCTCACGGCCAGTACCAATGACGGTTATCTCGTAACTGTCCTGGGCTTCCGCTAGATCGACTCAACCTCAAATGTGTACCTAGTGCGGTGTGTACATATCGCCATGAGCGAGACAAAGGCGGCCGGGCGTGGTGCTGTCCACCCACAACCTCGTGTGCCATTTCGGATTTTATAGGTGCTACTCGCTAACAGAACATGCCCCAACGGCCTGTTAAGGCTATACGGGTGATCTTTGTCTTTGTGAGTGAGTGTGGCTTTGCGTGTTCATGCACGCGTGCGTTCAGGACTCCAGCTAGTTTTACACGGCCTATTAGATGCTATGTTTAGTATCAAATGAACAGTCGAGATCAACGGGACAATGCGGCACTGAAGCAACAGTTTTTTTTTTGAACGGTCACTAGACAATGGTTCATTACATCCAGAGCTGGCCAAGTGCGAAGGCAGAGTTGCTGCTTCGGGATCCGTACCAGTTCCACACCCGCTCCATTCTCTACAGATCAAATAGCATCACAAGGCTGCAATGCTTGCTCGTGCAATGCACACAACCACGTGTGAGATGTGTGCTTTATAAACCATCGTAGTGAGGCGTGGGAGGGGAGGGAAGGAGGAGGTTGGTAGATTGACTTCAACATTTTCGCGGAGCACACAGTTCGAGCAGGAAGAACACGTGACGTGCGGATTGTGTTTTTTGTATTCTCCGTTCAAGATGTAGTTTCTCACGTTGTTTTACCAACCCGGCACAACAACCGTTGGCTTCATTCGCGTCGAGTGGATATTCGGTGTAAAAAAAGAGTCACCAGAACCGAGTGTTTACTTTCACTGCTTCATATATTTTTTTTGGTGGTGGGGTGTTGGGGGTTTACCCCGGGAAGGGGTCTGTGCGCAAATATTCCCTATTCACCCTTACAGACCGTTCGGGGTCAGTGCTGCAAGCGAGCATCTATTAAGTTTGACACAGTTCACCACGAAGGGCGATGGGGTGGCCTGCACCATGCCCGGCTGCCTTTTACTCCAAAGCACCAATGTTTACACATCGCACCAGCTACTGATATGAAGCGTGGTCAACATAGGGGTAAGCCTAAAACATGTACCGATAGCACTTGCCACTCTTGTCTGTGGACAAGGAATTGAACTCGGGTCGCCAGGTTCATAGTGCATTGCTCCAACCGCTGGACCACCATTATGCACACGCGCAGAGACAAAGATCCACACTTATATACTGAACAAACTGTTGAGGCGAGCACGACTCGTGAACGCCAATGAAGGCCAGAACTGCACAGGAGGGGGTGGGTGGCCAGAACCACTCCATTTCCATAGTGGCGATGTTTACACATCACGCCAGGCATTCACTTGAGGCTGCGTCGACCCCGGGGAGGCCAAAAACTGAGTTCAGATAATAATAGGGGTTTTCCCCCCTTTTTCTGGCTACAAAACTGAAACCTTTTTACGAGGATTCATGTCTGCATTAACCACAATACTTGCAGTCAAAATGAAAACAAAAAAACACACTATGATAATATATGCATTGTCCTTGAAACTGATTGCTCCACCCTATTATTATATTTTGGTACTGGCAAAGGAGGTCTAATGATGAGTTCAGATAATTATCACTGGGGTTGACCGTATATGGAAATCGAACCCTAGTCATCGGACTGGGGGCGAGGCACGCAAACCGCTACACTACCGCTCCCCGCATATGCGACACACACACGCGCGCGCGCGCGTGCGCACGCAAACTTACTCGCGCCAGATAAACACATTTTCCACGGGGCGTATGCTGCCTGCCAGCATTTTCTAGGGTAGATCAGGTGGGGGTCCTTGGAGATGTGTCAAAGGATCTGCTCTGTTACGGGGCTGCCGTACGCACGGAGGCACAGAGGCACACGTACGCAAGTGTTTGAACAGCCGAGCAGATGTCTGAGCGCTCAGCGCCTCGCTCGCCACGTGCATTCAGGTGCTGCCATTCCCCGGTTATGTCTGGACTTGCCCGGGAGGATCTCCGAGGGAGCTGCTGGTTTCGCATTCACGCACACACCTTTCATCTCCGTGATGAGAAATTCAGACTTGGCCTAATGACATGGTAGCCCTGGTTGGGGATTTGAGGGGTTTTTTTTAGAGGTAGGGTGTTGTTGGGAAGGGAGAGTGGGGTCTGGGGGGGGGCTGATGATGATGAAGGTGGATGATTGGGTTGGCACGATGCCCAAGAGGGGTATGTTGAAAGTCTTTTTTTTTCACACACACCACATGCACGGAACATTTTAGTTGCTTGGACCAATCAATGTAGGCACAGGTCATGGTGTTTTAGAGGAAGGTGCTGAATTTTCTTGGGCCATTGGTGAAGCTACACGTGGGTAACATGTTTCGTGGTGTATTGGTGGTCTCCCAAAAGTTTCACACTGACCTTTCATTGTTGTGCGTGGCTTTTCCCCGTGACCCAGGGGAACAACAACTCAAGTTAATCCACTGCTAAAGGAAGTGCCCTTCCAACACCGCGAGTGTGCAGGTATTTCGTGGACAGCTGAATCCATATGTGTGCGTGTGTGTGGCTACCACTCATGAAAGAAGCAGGCACGAGAGCAGATGAAATGGGATGGGAAAATAAGGAGTCTTTGATGTTAGCTGGGTCATGTTTTTGAATTCCTTGGTTTGAAAGAGATGTTTGGGTATTTATATTGAAGACTTAAAATCTAATTCCACCAGGACGTTGCGTGTGTCCTTAAACACTTTATTTCTAAGCGCGACGTGCAAATTGCACTTTCGAATTTTATTCCATTCTTGAAACAGAATTTGATATCCACATTTCTGAAGCAGCACGTTCGTTTGTTAACAGAAAAAATAACCAACTTAACAGCCCTGCAGCACTGCCGTGAAGCTGGAGTGTGACAGTCAGGATGTTGTGCTGCGAATGACATACATTCCCAAAGGCTTCTCAAAGTCGTGTTTGAACGCCCTTGCTTTGTAGCGTTGTGAATTCTATACTTTGATCAAATATGGTCGCTGGGATGATGTACGGAACAGCTGCGGTAAAGTTATCCACAAGGAAAACAGTAAAATCACCACGGCTTTCGTCACAATCAAAATTTCCAGCTGAGAAACGTGTTTATGCCTCGCCACGGCGTTCTCTTCCAGGGTAGGTTCCTGGCCTTCATCTCGTCCGCCTCACAATATCTCCAGACAGCGCAGATGGGAACCCAAAACATAACGCTTTGGGTCCCCATTCAAGGAAACAACTTGCTCCTAGAGCAACTGGCACGACATGCCTTCTGCTCGCCACACGCCCCTTGAGAGGTCATGTTATGCACGCGCCTGCGGAGGTCATGTCATGCACCACCTGCAAAGCAAGAGACACAAACAATCTGCGAGATAGGGGATTAGAAGCCACCAATCTTATAATCCTCCACCTGCATACAGTCACGTGTGCTCTCATCGTCATCATCAAGTGGCACAGTGGTGAGATGTTAATTACCTCACCTGGTATGCAGGAGGTCGTGGGTTCGATGCCGACTGACGCCTGCTGTATATTTGGAGTTTGCATGTTCTTCTCGTGGTCGCGTGGATTTTTCTCCGGGGCCTCCGGTTTTGACCCTCCACGTATAGAAACACGCGTTTTCGAGTATTTGAGTACTATACATTTCCACATGATAAGCCACTTCGTTGAGCCATCGTTTCTGGTCATGTCGCTTCGGAAAAAGAGCTGCGTAGCTCAGTGGGCCTTACCTGGTAAAATAAAAAAAAATAGTTTTCGTCATCATCATCATCATCACCCGTGATCTGCCCCAAGCTGACACCATCTCTCATGGTCAAGAGATGCACCAATCCATCTAGCTCCTGCACATCAGCTGATTTCATTGCTCTATCTCTACAGCGGACATACTCCAGGACATATCCCATCCTTTGGCTACTACTCCGTTGTTAATCTCCACCACCAGCCATCAGAGCTTCGAGCTTATGATGTGTAAACCCACTCTATTTTATGAGCTGTCAAAATTACGTCTTTAACTTGCGTATACTTCCATATGTTCAATCTTTGCGTGTCTCTCTCCATGTAATTTCAAGCACGTGTCTCTTTACATGGTACTTTGCACACTTGGAAGCTTTGGTTCCATTTTCCGTGTCACACACACACACCGATTATTAAGTTATTATTCTTTAAGCTCATTGGTATGTTGCCTTCTTATTATGAAGTTTAGTTTTACAAAAAAAGCACATTGTTATCCCAGTCTATCGTTATCTTATAAAGATGTATATACCGCCTTATTCCAAGGCGCTTTACAATAATTGTAAAAAATGTCGTAAGGTGATAGATGCGATGATAGTGGTTGAAATAAAAAGTGGGGTTGTTATTAAAATGTGGTGGTGGCGTAGTTACGGTGACAGTCGGGATAAAAGGGGGCAGTGGTTATGGAGGAGTTGGGTTCGGCCTGGTCGTATTTGGGGGGTTGAGACAGAGAGTACTACTAGGGTGATAGGAGTTGGGGTAGTGATAGGGGTAGTGATAGGGGTTGGGGTAGTCGTAGGGGTAGTGATAAGGGTAGTGATAGGGGTAGTGATAGGGGTTGGGGTAGTCGTAGGGGTAGTGATAGGGGTAGTGATAGGGGTAGTGATAGGGGTAGTGATAGGGGTTGGGGTCGTGATAGGGGTAATGATAGCGGTTGGGGTAGTCGTAGGGGTAGTGATAGGGGTAGTGATAGGGGTAGTGATAGGGGTAGTGATAGGAGTTGGGGTAGTGATAGGGGTAGTGATAGGGGTTGGGGTAGTCGTAGGGGTAGTGATAGGGGTAGTGATAGGGGTAGTGATAGGGGTATTGATAGGGGTTGGGGTCGTGATAGGGGTAGTGATAGCGGTTGGGGTAGTCGTAGGGGTAGTGATAGGGGTAGTGATAGGGGTAGTGATAGGGGTAGTGATAGGGGTTTGGGTCGTGATAGGGGTAGTGATAGCGGTTGGGGTAGTCGTAGGGGTAGTGATAGGGGTAGTGATAGGGGTAGTGATAGGAATTGGGGTAGTGATAGGGGTAGTGATAGGGGTTGGGGTAGTCGTAGGGGTAGTGATAGGGGTAGTGATAGGGGTAGTGATAGGGGTAGTGATAGGGGTTGGGGTCGTGATAGGGGTAGTGATAGCGGTTGGGGTAGTCGTAGGGGTAGTGATAGGGGTAGTGATAGGGGTAGTGATAGGGGTTGGGGTAGTGATAGGGGTAGTGATAGGGGTTGGGGTCGTGATAGGGGTAGTGATAGCGGTTGGGGTAGTCGTAGGGGTAGTGATAGGGGTAGTGATAGGGGTAGTGATAGGAGTTGGGGTAGTGATAGGGGTAGTGATAGTGGTTGGGGTAGTCGTAGGGGTAGTGATAGGGGTAGTGATAGGGGTTGGGGTCGTGATAGGGGTAGTGATAGCGGTTGGGGTAGTCGTAGGGGTAGTGATAGGGGTAGTGATAGGGGTTGGGGTAGTGATAGGGGTAGTGATAGGGGTTGGGGTCGTGATAGGGGTAGTGATAGGGGTTGGGGTAGTCGTAGGGGTAGTGATAGGGGTTGGGGTAGTGATAGGGGTAGTGATAGGGGTAGGGGTAGTGATAGGAGTGGTGATAGGGGTTGGGGTAGTAAAAGGGTAGTGATAGAGGTAGTAATAGGGGTAGGTGTAGTGATAGGGGTAGTGATAAGGGTAGGTGTAGTGATAGGGGTAGTGATAGGGGTTGAGGTAGTAATAGGGGTAGTGATAAGGGTCGTAATTGTGGGTGGGGGGGGGGTGCAGGGAGTAGCAGTAGGATGGGCTCGGGAGAAGAGACGGGCTGCCCGCACGTGATCTTATGTACACAAACTCTACCTGTTTCCCAGTTGCGTTCCCTCCTGCAGATAATTTCAATTGTCAGAAAATTATCTTAATTTACTGCGGAGGTATTTTCCTGGCAATATCTTGGTTCTCTGACCCATTTCCCTCTCCAAGCCCAACTTCCATCACCGCATCTCGTGCGACGTAATAATGAATCATGCCCCCCGTTGCCTTTCTAGTGTACGGCAAGTGTATGACGCCATCGTTTGGCTTTTCTTAGCCCAAGGCATTGCCATTGAATTGGGGAGAGAGAGAGAAAAAAATGGTAAGAAATGAGCTGTGCGTGTATGTAAGCAGCAGAAATCCATTATTCATTTTTTTTCTAATTAAGAGCAGATTTTTAGATGGATTGGTCGTGTTCAATAAGGAACAAGATTGCATGCTTGCTTTGAGCCATCAAACATTTGCGAAATAGAAAATGAGAGTGCGCGTTTCGTGACGGTTATTTATTTGTTTATACGTTAGTTGGCTGCGAAATGTAATTTAAATGCAAATGTACACATTTAACGTGATGGATATTTGTGCTAAAACATTAATACTTGCGTCGTAGATAATAAAGCACTAATGATTTCAGAATGCATTCCATAACAATGTTATCATCACATGTACACTATGCGTATTTTTAATTAGTAACAGTCCCCGGCAATGTAACGCATTGTATTTGACGGGACACTTGTTAAGCGCACCACTTTATCTGCGTGCCTTGTTGCCGCGAAACAAATCGACCCAGCAGCGGCGCCACCGGTAAACAAAAAAAATGACAACGGATCTTGCGCCCCTGCGGATAACTTCGTTGCATCTCCAGCCCCACGGCCACATCTCACAGCCAACTCCCCTTCATTTCCTTCCTGTTCTCCTCTGCTGCCCGTGTGGTTGCGGTCCCCCCCCCCATCCCCCTTCTGCTCGCAGTGGATCAAAGGTCCCCTGTTCATTCTCTTCCTCCTTTGCAGACGGCGGTGCAACGTCGTTTGTCCGCGCGTCCGTTTCTCACTCCCGCCACTCCATCTCGCTTCGCCACCTCGCGTCTGCATCATTGCTCGCCACTGATAGTTTGTCGTTTACTTCATTCTGGTGCATTTTAGTTGTATTATTATTGTTTTTTTGGCATCACCCCCCCTTCCCCCCACCCCTCTCTCTTATTTTTTTTACATTTCACGCGCTATTTTTTTCGTAATGGTTGTTGTTGTTGTTATTGAGCTTTGGTCAGTGTCATAACATCTTTTCCTACATATCGGATTCCTCCAGTATAAATACACATTGTGCTTCGGAAGTGTAATGATGGTCAGTGTCTGCTCAACAGACATGTCCAGCCCCGACATCCATCCGCCTGTCTGCCAGGCGCCACAGTGCCGAGATGTTAACTACCTCGCCTGGTATACAGGAGGTCGTGTGTGTTCGATCCCGACTCTGACGCCTGTTGTATATTTGGAGTTTACATGTTCTCCTTATGATCGCGTGGATTTTTCTCTGGGTTTTCCCTCCACATTTATAAACATGCGGTGAGAGTATTTGGCTGCTATACATTTCCACATGATAAGCCACTTCGTTGAGCTATATTTTATAGCTCGGTGAGCCTTACCTGGTAAAAAAAAACATTCGTTTCATAGCTTGTCGGTCGGGTTGGGCTGCATCCTCCTCCTCTGCCATCATCACTGGAGCTTTCCATTCCCACATCCAATTCGCTCCGTCAAGCAGAGACGGACGCTAGAGCAGTGGTTGTCCTGGGGGGATCGTGTGCACATCTTTGTCTTTTCCGCCTGCCACTCTTCTCTCTCCGAGCGTGCCCACGTGATTTATAGCAGCGCAGAACGCGAGGACGCGATATTGTTTTCAAAGGGAATGTTATCATTGCACGGAACATGCGGAGCTCGTTGCTTCTTGGTGAGCGCATTGGCTCATCGTCGAAATGATGATACATGCACCAGAGGCAAAGTGACGCTGCGTTTACCTCAGGCTCCACAGCAACAACAAAAAGAAAGCCGTTCAGGCCCAGCAAGAGCAACATTGAAACGCATTTGTCGTCATTGATAGAGTGAGCGGTTGGGATTGGCGGTGCTGCAGTTAGCGCGCTGCATCACGAACTTTGCGTCCCGAATTCGGTTCCCAATAATTAATCAACCCACGCTCGCCATGCAGGGCAAAGTAAAGGGGCCAAACGATCCAGGCGACGGACGCACCAACTGGGGGGGGGAGGGAGGGACACTTCACTAAGCAGTGGATCGACATAGCTTGTAAATTATCATTATTATCGTGATGTAATGACGGAGAGACAAATCAGTTACACACGTTGCGAGCGGAAAGACCGATTGGCTTGCCAAGTCTGCCAGCGCCATCCCCAGCGGACGGCCCCGTTGCCTGCGTAGATCTGCGGACCGTCTGTCAGCGGCCTTCATCCCCGCCGTGTCAAACATTTGCGCGAGCGCTCGTCATTACCCGAGCGCGAAGCAGGCCGATGTGTTGGGGGCGGGGGGGGTGGTGGTGGTGGGTGCCGTGCTCACATGATACCTACCGGGTGTTTGTATCCCTCCCGTGCCCTGTGCTCAAGCGATCGAGCGCCTCGATGAGAGCGTCGTGGCCGACGTCTCCCGTTTCATCGCCCCTCGTTGCGCCGTCTTGCAGCTGTTGGTGGGCCGGTCGCCCTGTTCGTTCCACGTGCGCGGGCAAAGGCCGGCAGCTGCCGCGAAGCGCCAACGCAATCCTCGGCTTTTCCCAAATGCAATTAGCGCACAGCCTGACTGGCTTGCCTTGCCTGCTACCGGTGGACAAGGAGGTCGTGGGTTCGATCACGACCCCCGTTGCCTGCTGTATTTTTGGATTTTGCGCGTCTCTCTCTCTCTCTCCCCGTGGTCGTGTAGATTTTTCTCCGGGGTCACTTCGTGTGGTTTTTTTTCCCCCACCACGTTTAGAAACGTGCGATTTGAGTATTTGGTTGCTATACATTTTCATGCCAAGCCACTTCATTGAGCTAGCAATTGTGGCCAGGTGGATTCTGAAAAACAGCTAAAAAGTTCAGTGGGCTTTACCTGGTGAAATAAAATAAAATGTTCAATAGTTGGTACGGTATTGTTTTCGTCGTTTGAAAGTTCTTTATATATTTTTTGTTTAAAACGTGCTTAATGCAGCTGTGTGCTTTGTAAATTCCCACAAACGGTTCTGTTTGTAAAAAAGAAACAACAGCGCGATGCTTATAAATGAACAATCTCGCGCAGACAAGTTGATCAATAACGGGCTCCAGTAATGCGTAGAGAATGGCTTTAAATTAATAACAAAATGTAACACGATACGAGGAATGGCCTGTGTTATGGTCAAATTAACTCCCATTGTCAAAATAGGATTTCTTTTGTGCGCGTGTAGCTTACCTCATGTCTGCTGGATATGATTAATTAGACCACACACACTTAAACATGTGTACACGTACGCACATAAACGTGCGTGCAATAAAAATATATATTTCGTTTACAGAACACGAAAAGGGGAGCGAGCAGCAGCGACACAGTGGTTTGCACATTGCACTATTTACCCAATTGTTTAAGTTGAATTCCCAGCTATGGATAACATCAGTGGGTGAGTGATATCTAAACTGACCTCCCTTTGTCTATTCAGCATTGACCAGCATGGTGAAGTATAGTCAAACAACTTCCACAAAATAACGCAGCATGGGAAGGCCTTAATCCAGCAGTGTATTGACAATTGCCTGTCCATTATGAGTATTAATTACTTTAAAGCGCAAACGTAAATATATTCCAAGTCTGTTTTACATTTAATAATTCGTAACAATAATGTCATTATTCATCACTAAGAAATTACGTGAGTTCAAAATGAAGGTACAATTAGATTAATGCTGCTTTGGTAAGGAATCCAGTTCTCAGAATTTGAACGGCTCTTGCACACACACATGCACATATATATACACTGCAGGAACGGAAGCCGTAACTGGGAAAATGGGTAGATTGGTGGTGTGGGATGATGGATGGTTTTCGGCTCAATATTGGTAGTCCCGGTACTGCTCCACATGCAAGCCTCCACAGGGACCCACACAGCCTGCTCTATTCTAACCCCATGGCAAATCAGAGGGGGGTGGGGATGCAGAGGCATGAGTGGTAATGGTGAGAGGTACGGGGGTCCAAGGGATTTGTGGGGTCGGAGTCGTTGGGGTGGTGGGGTGGGGTAGATGAGGAGGGAGTTAGTGCAACAGAATAGGCTTCTGTGCTTACAATGAGCTTTATTTTATTACTCGGGGACTAGCCAAGAAAGTGCAATTCAGCCCACAGTCTGCAAACTTTATTGCAGCCATTAGTGGCAGAGTGAGACAAGACGTTCACTCTTTCCACCGGGGCACAGAGAACTACCTCTAAGTAGCTGTCCAATAGCTGGGAGCCATCCGAAATCTGCATGCCAAATCTACGCTTAACAGCCTTATTGTCTCGAGTGTCCTTTTAATTTAAGGCTGCAGATGAATCCAAGTTTATGGAGCGGGGTGGGGGGGGGCGGTTTGTTAGATATATAACTTTTTAAATTGCTCCCAATAAATACGCAAAAAAACATATTATCCCTGACGCGCGCTCGTGAAGACGTTGCCACATTCGAGGAAGAATTGTGCTGCTGGATAGAAGCAAAACGAAACAGAGTCACGCGGAACACTTCATCGTGCGCGCCGCTGCTGCCATGCTGGGAGATGCTGCAGACGGCTCCTCTCGACGACCAACTGTTGTGAGGATGTGAATGTGGGCTCCCGGGAAGCGGGTGTCTTCGATGGCCTTTTTTTTGTTATCTGGAGCTGAAGGACCCTCGATTTGTAGTGAGGACCACCACCCACCCCCAGCCCACCCCCACATCGTCTGATGCTGGTGGGGCCTTTACTTATGCGGGCCAGCAAGCACGAAATGAAATGATGGATGACGCCGTGGAACTTTCAGCTGAGGGAATCCTAACGTCACACTTTTCCAAATCCCCGGGGGGGGGGAGGAGGGGGGGGGAGAAAAAATGTGTTAAATGCTAGACCAGCAGCCCGAACACACTCTCTTCGAGTTTTTTTCTTCTTCCAATTAAATTGGCTGTAAAATATAACAGCGAAAACCTTTGGATAGTGTCTGCGTACGAAACGTGTGATTAATATAAAATTGAATTTGGGCATTTTATTACCCTCCGACAGCATTAACTTTTAATGAAGTGTCAGCTCTTGCTGTGTTGGCAAAAACAGCTCCTTTTAATCAAAAGCAACATATTAATGCAGGTGTTCACCATGACTGCATTCAATTTATTCTTTCGCCTATTTTTTTGTAATTAACCCTTTGCATGTCCTCGCATTATAGTCTTGCTAGGACCCACGTGAAACTCGCAACGCGCAATTACTCTATTATCACACACGCACGTGGCATTGAGTTTTACGTCGGTTGTGCCACGGGATGTGTTTGGGACTCGTCGGCATTCCGCTTGCATCAAATTAAAAGTCGAGGATTATGCGATTTTGGGTTTTGCCAGCGCATGTGGAGGTTAGCCTCAATGCTGTCTTCCACGTGCTCCTCCGTGTGCAGCCAGCATTTCTGGAGTCGATTAAATTTTAGGCAGCTCATGCAAAGCTGGGGTGGAGCGGTGGCGTAGTGGTTAGCACCTTGTGCCATGACGAAGGTTCGATTTCTGGCCATGGCTGAGGCCAGTGGTGAGTGATACTTGAACCGCTGCTGGGCTTTCCCCTTCACCAACCAGCAACTGATCAGCATGGTGAAGTATGGTCAAATAATCCTCGTGACCAACGTGACATGCGAAGGCGTTCATCTGGCAGGGGATTGACAAATGGCTGTAAATATATATGCATGCTGAGCTATTCCACGGAGATATTGCATCTTGTATGCAAAGGTGATCATATGTCTATTTTAAATTAATGCATTATTCATTGGTTGTAAATGTCAATTTAATACAATTTGGATAATGACATTTGGAGACAAGGGCTTACTTTTGCAACGCTTATAATGACAGTATTTAAACATCCACTTTTCAGCCGACAGCATACTTTAATTACAACACCTCGTGGAATTACTGTGATGCAAATTGTGTTAAATTGGCAAGGTCTCAATGTAGGTCGTAATGAAGAACACGTGAATACGATGGCACAAAACGACGGACTCTGCTGTATGGAAAAGAATGTAAATTTCTGTTTCACTGCTTTCCCCACAACTACATCGCAAATGTCAAAACGCTAAATCATCTCAGGACAAAAATGGGTTTGGTGGTGACATAATTTATCTACATTTCCAAAACGCTTGGTTTCACGGTGAGAATATTGAAACATTCCTTTGCCATTTGGATATTTGTAATATCCACACTTTCCCAAATGTCTGCTAATTCTGTTTTAGGAGGGAAGTGGGAGTTGGTGTCGGGTGGGAGGTTGCTGAAGCGAGTGGTGGGGGGGGGGGGAAGAAAAGAAAATTTAAAACAAGGACTGCTCTGTTTGCCTTGCTGCCTTCTTGCCTACCTTCCACAAAGCCTAACTCACATGGAGAGTGGAGTATTTCCAGCATTTCCTCTCGCTTAGTGATCCTACGTGTTATGCAAGCGGTAGAGGAGAATAAAAATAGCCCAGGGAGAAGTGTACATTTTCAGCAGGTCATTTTGAATCTTTGCTAACAAATAAAAGGGTAAATCAAATAAACATACAACGAACTCCAAATGAGCGCACCACCGGATGTGTTTATTAGTGAGATGTATGGCAAGGGAATCTCACCGATCTGGCGACGAGGAACACGACCGTGTGATGGGTAACTCATTTGGACAGGCAGCAGGAGAGGCAGGCAAAACGTCCGCATTGTGTGCCCTTGAATGGTTCTGGCCACAGTCCAACATCCCATTAGTAGGCCTGTCCTCTGCAGTTAAAATGGGAACCGAAGAGGAATTGCTCCATAAATCCTGGTGCTGAAGCCGAAATGGAACGGCTGCGTGGAATAAAGAGGGCGCCCTTTGTTTCGCATAAGAGCTGCTTTTAACTTTAGGGTGGCACTTGTTGGAAATGCATTAGCATTCAACAATGAGGCCAGCCGTGGTCGTCTCCCAGTGATAAAAAGAGACTTGGGGTGGCCACGGCACTGGCGTCCTCGAGGCTGGTTCGCTGACAACAGCTGACCCATCCAGACACCCAGGCCTCCGGGAATCTGCGTCCCACACTGAAGGCCCTGTTGGCCAGGCACCGCGGGGTGACCTATTGAACGTAGAGGTGACCGAGGGCCAGTCGTGTTGCTCCGCCGCGCAGGAAGCGGTAACTGCTGCCAGCGTGGGGCTCGTGGAGTAAGAGGGTAACTTGTAAAAGCTGAGACCTCCTCCCCCCTCCACAATAATAAGTGATTCCCTCTCCATTTGTGCCCCTTGTTGCTGAGAGAATCGAGGTATTTACGTGCAATGTTTATCATTATTGAGAGAGGTTGTGCCCTGTAATGTTAGGCCATCCCCCAGTGGCTTTCCTCACCAATGCAACAGCCGATAATGGTGTTGGTCGGGACAAATGCACACGAGCAGCTCTGTATTTACATGCGGCGTGTGTTATTTGTTCAGGATGGATAGATGCACGCCTGCATCTTCAGTGCACATCAGTTGCAGCTTTTCACGTGGAGTTTTTGTGACATTTGAATTTTGATTCATCTAAAATGTGTGTGTTCCTGACAGTTGGCCAGATAACTCTTTGATCAGTTTGGCCTGCCAAGTTTTTAAATTCAGTTTAAGGTTCAACTCTTTCACAGAATTATGAAAGCATGCCATCAACTGCAATGAATGCTGAAGACGGCGATATTACGTACAAGTGCAGGCCATGGCATGGTCATATCATATTCAACGTAATCTAAAGTCTTATAACATTTCTTTAATATCTCCAAACTAATTTTCAGAAAGCAATTAGCCAATATTGCAGAGAATAGTCTTGGTGAGAGCGTAGCTACTAGTGAGACTCCTCTTCTGATTTGCAATTTGTTACTTTTTGTAGTCTCAGTGTAGCTGTTCCACCGTCGTTGCAAATGTCCCCGAGAAACATAAATGTAAGATAATATTAATCACTTCAGGTTTGCTGGAGGGCAATGTCATAACAAACAATCGGAATGAACAACAGAAAGGCATTCAATGAAGGCTGCAAGGTCAGGCTCGAGATGAAAATGAGCAAAACATAAGCCACGTACGACAAGTTCACAAGACAAGCGACGGGAAATATTTTAGGGACACTCACGGACAAGAGAATACAAATACCTAGAGCAACTGTTGAAGGCAGATCAATGATCAACGTCATGAAACGAACAGGCCAACGGGAGCCAGATGGAGCACTTTTGTAAAACTGTATTTGATGATGAAAAACAACATATCAACGTGCTTGAAGAATCAAGTTTTCATCCTGTGCATATTACCTGCCATGACATAGATCAGAAACATAGACGCTGACAAATAATGTAACAAAGGCTGAAAACGTTTGCAGAGGAGCTAGATCGGTGACGGGCATCGCAGGACTACAATGGATTGCATTGGGTGTGCAGAAACCTTAGACCAGCAGTAGATCGATAATGGGCGATTATGATAACAGCTTCTGCCCTTTGTCAAGCTACTGCCGGCAGAGGGCCTCCCCAGGCTGTATCCATCATGGAGGAATTTTTGACCATATTTCACCACACTGGTCGCGCATTGCATGTTGATGAAGAGGCAGACAGAATTAGTTCAGATATTATTCACAATTGATATTAGCTGTAGCTGGGAATCGACCTCAGGTGGACCAGATTCACAGTGCAGTGCGCTCACCAGTGCTCCACATATTACATCACATTAAACATCTGAAATTTGAATTTAAAAAACCCGAATTTATACTCGTTTTTTTAAACACACGTATTTTTTTTATTTATGTATGTGCTGTATTTAATTTATTACCATACTGTACTAAACAAAAAAACACTGCCAGTGAAAATTTTTGTGAAAAAAAGAATGATCAGAGATGAACAAATATTTGTGATGTCTCCTCTATAAAAAGAGACCGTGATTGATTGGTTATATTTACTCTCATCTGTTTTCCGTTAAATTAAGGGATTTTTTCTGCTTTGATTAATATTCTAATGTAAATATATGGAAAGTTTATATTCATTACGTTTAGTTCCGTCGCAGTGAATGGTTGAGATGTACTACTTTTGTTAATTTTATTTGTTTGGGAACCGAGGTCTACCTCGCAATATAGATTTGTAGCCTCAATGAATCAAGTAGATTAATAAATCAAAATCCTCCCATAAATCAACACCAAACCATTTAACTTCAAAATAAACCTAATAAACATATTCGTCAATGACACTACTTTAAAAGAAAAAATAATATAAAAGTTGACGTTTGCAGTATCGAGGGAGGGTCATTGCCCGAAACGTCGTCTGCTGAATGTGCCGAGTTTTGTTATTGGCACCCACTGCCAAAGTAACAGCAGCAGCAGCATCACCAACTAATTTATTTCGTGCACATATTTTGACGCCAGAGGTCGCTGTGATCCCACGGTAATGTTTGATGACGAGCGATTCACAGCGGCAACTGGAGCGGTAATTAAGCACGCGCGCGTGCACGCAAACCGACAAAAGCACACACGCGCACGCGCGCGTGCACGCACACATTTAATGTGCGTTTATGTAAAAAAAAAAATGCCCCGTAATTTAACTCACATATCTCACCCATCCATCCATCGCACCCCCAACCCCTCACCCCCCACCTCCCCCCAAGTGGAATTATTATCGGAGGAATGCTCTCGGTTATTGCGAGAGACGGCATCTGGAGTGAACATCTGGGCTAGATTCCGTGCCTCGTGCGTGCTGCATGACAGGAGCTGGAACGCCGTGGCTCGTATTAGTGCAGAGTTATTAGTCCATTAAGCGGAGCCGTAATGGTCTTCAGCCTCATTTCACCGCGCCACGCGTCACATTTCTATTCTCTTCCCCCCTATTGCTTCCACCGGTGCGACGAATGACTTAGGAGGCGCCCAAAGAGTTCACGGTGAGCACGCAGGCATCGAAATGTTTCCCTTTTTATTGGATTTTTTTTTTACCCCTTTATTTTTTAACACTCACGATTTGTATTCATGGGTGGCGCTTAAATACCTCGGCGACTCAAAGCGCCTCACATCACCTATCACAGCAGTCATTCCCAGTGCCTGGCTGTGTGACGATTTAGCCTAAGTGGCGTCCCTGTGCGGCACAAGGTGTACGTATCGGTTGCTGACAATACATTGGAGAAATCGATTGGATTTAGATTTTAAAGTACGGCACATTGAATTTCGATTTAAAGCTTTCGTGACTGCAGGGATTCGTCTTCTTGGTTCTTTCGGTAAAGTCACGTAGAAGGGAATTAATAAAATAAGAAAAATAAAACATAATACAATAATTCTCACGACGTTTCGGCTGCTTGCGTTGTGGCCGAAACTTCGCGAGAATTATTTTATTATGATTTATTTTTATTATTTTATTAATTCCCTTCTACGTGACTTTACCGAAAGAACCAAGAAGATGCGGCACATTGGTCGATCCGCTGCTGGATGAAGAATGCTTCCCCACTCGCACTGACCAGCAGGTTGACGAGCAAGCTGGTCAGTGCGGGTTCCGTGAAGGAGGAAACCGTGACAAGTTGGGTTCTCACTCGCCACTGGTGTCAGCCCTGGCTGTGAATTCAAATTCAGGTTTTCCGGCTTCATAGCGCAGAAGCGCTGCGACGCAGCCCCCACTCCGATGATTCAATTCAGACACACTAACAATTGTCGCTTTCGTCTCAAACCTGAAATCCTTAACAAACATCTATAAAGTGCAAAAATCAATTGTACTGTTTTGTTCTGGGATATCATGAATGTGAGTCTTAAAGTGAAGCAGTTTGTCCATTGTTATTTACTTAGTGGTGTAGTCATAAAACGTTACGATTTAAAACGGCACTCGCGTGATTAGCGACTTTATCTACCTATAAACATGTTTTACCGTCATACGCTTTTATTTACAGAATCTTACAATTTCAACTGGAGGAATCCGATGAGCTATGAAGCTCTTTTTCATAGACGTCGTGGATGGGCGGGTCAGCAATTAGGCATGTTTGACAATTATAATAATTATACTTATTGACCAAAGAACGTCTCAATAATTCTCAAGGCCATGTTTGGCCAAATTCCATTAATGAGCCTCATGTTGGACGACACCAATAAAGCCTCTTAGAAAACCCGCAGGATATAAGAGGAGGTGACACTCAACATTTCCCATCTTCTGGTCATGCTCAAAGTAACAACAACAACAATAATTCTCAACCAATTTTCCTCGCCATCCCGCAAACCAACATGCTTTCTGCCCCACCGCTAAATAATTTTTCGAATCACAAAGTGACTCGCGTTTACTGCAGCCCACCTCAGCCGATCATGAGTTGCTATGACGCGGACAGCATAACCCTGAGTGGCTGCTTTAGTGCCATTGGTTTGTTAGGGGGGGGGGGGTTAGTGGGGAGGTGGGGGGGTTACTACCCACTTTAACAACCCTTAATCCATCAAGGTTCCCACACTTCATCGTGAAGTGCCTCGCCACCAATGTGGATGCATTCTCGGGGTGAAAAATCCGCGGTCCGTGAGCGTTCTTCGATGAACCCGGTGCAGTGACTGTGCCGCACCATTTGGGGCCACTGAGAAATGATATTATATTTTTGTATGTTATATATATATTTACCCCTCCCCACCCACCGACCGTTTCGATTCATAAACTTCCAATCGGGACGGCGGAAGTGGTGTAGACGTGAGATCGAGGTGTATCGTTACGAGAGAAGAGATTCAGATGAGACGGGACAGAAATTATATTGCAATGAGAGATGTAGACGCGAGACAAAGACGGCCTCAGACGGGAGGAGAGCGATAGAGACAAGATAGGAATGAGAGATGTATTAGCTTGCGCACATTAGCATCTCATGTTTATTCGGATTTAAATTCGAACTGATGTTTAGTTCACCCGATATGGGGGGGTTTTTTCGTCACATTAAAATCTGGAATTGACCTCGTGAGCTGCTTGCGGCCACATCGCGCTCTGCCAACGCCTTAAAACCACCGCTGAGGCAGCGTGGGCTGGAGGAATATATCGGCCGTCGGAAATTGGCGCTGGGTCGAGAGCCACAGACACTAGGAGGCACAGACGGAATGCAATTAAGTCGGTGGAGGGCGCAGTTGTCGTGGTTGGAATATTGCGGTGACGGCCAAAGAAGTCGCCACGTCCGTAGCCCCGCAATGAATGCATGCTCTGAATTTTTAAATTGGCCCCAGGCATGCTGAACAGCGGAAGCATATTCGGCAATATATATTCAGTGTGTGCATTATATTGCAATTTGCGCGTCATGTATAGATGTGTGTGTGTGTGTGATTGTATTTATTTAACGAAGATCCCCCGTATAACCTTAACATACTATAGGAGTAAGTGCTGATAGCGGGTACCTATGAAGGCCGGAACGCCACACGAGGGGTGGGTGACCAGCACCACGCCCGGCCGCCTTCGTCTCCCCGAGTGGCGATGTTGGCACACCGCACCGGGTACTTATTTGAGGCTGAGTCGACCTAGGGGAGGCCCAGGGTCGGTTCAGATAATCGTCACCAGTGTTGGCCGTGAGCGGGACACTACCACTTTAAATCACGACCGATAGGACAGCCCTCTCAACCTGTACACTGCACGTTGAATAGCCTTCATATTTCATAACTAGATGGTGTAAACGCTATATCATATGTACAGTACTGTGTGAAAATGTATGAAAATATGAAAAAAATTCCCCCACCATACTCCATCAGGATACTGTGGCTTAATGTAAGGAGCTATTCCGTCTAAAAACATACCCGGTTCAGGGATGCGTTATGGAATTTTTTTATTAATGGAGATGAAAAGTCTTTTTTTTTTTTATCAACTTGTCTTTCATCCGAAGAACAAAGCTTGGGTGATTCTCGTCTGAACACGAACAACACACTCCTCTCGTCGACGCGCATGGGATGTGCATATGTTGCATCATTAGAGCGCACAAAGCTGCAAAGATCAATGGATCATTTCAATAATTGATTCCCATTCATTATTTAAAGTCAGGTGAGACTTCATTATAAATGGTTATAAATAAGGGAGCTATTGTACCAAAATAGTGATTTAAAAAATAACTCAACGCATTGGTAAACGTTTGTCCTTGTTGCACCGCTGTGCGCAGCATCACCACATTTTTTGTTTAAAATAATGATAATTTACAGACCTTTATCACTCCACTGCTGGATGACGACTTCGCCCGTTTGACCATACTTCACCACGCTGGTTAATTGGTGGTGGGGAAGATTTCAGACCGTTTCAGTTAGAATAGAGGTTTTTTTGGTTAGATCGTGAAAATATATAAATGTGTCGTTAAAACCCGCCACCACCCGACACAGCCAACTAGTAAGGGTTGTCACGTAAACAGAACGTGGCCAATTCGTCACTAGTACGGCACACCATTTACAATCTGAGTGATGAAGCTGAGTGATTAAGCTAGTTGTAATTACTGGCGAAACATCATACTCAGATTATTCATTGTTATACTGTACTCTGCTCTCCAACGTCTACACTTTCCACATTCACAAACCCGCACTGACCAGAGTGGTGAATATTGTCAAATCACGCCCTCGCTCCACATGCACGGGGTCAGAAACTCCTCATTCAGCAGTGAATTCATCACGTGTCTGTAGAATATTTAACCTCTTTCGACGTACCCGGTCCCCAAACAACCTCTAACGTGTTCAGGGCGTGCACAGCATGAGGGAATGTCTTCTTACGGGGCCATTTGGAGCCTGCCGATGTGAAAATCCACAACGTGAACTCTGCAAGTGCCGTCTCACTGCAGCGTGCGCCCGCTTCTCATTGCAACTCGAAACTCTACGAAGCGTTATTGAGACGGGGTTAGTGGCAGAGTGGCTCGGCTAGTGGACGTCGGTGATTAAACGAGCTTCATAGCTCATCGTATTCCTCCAGTATATATACATATTCTGGTTCCGATTGTGGGTGGCTCGCCGATGCTTAACACAGGCGCTGTCGACGTGAATCTGAGAGTAGCCGATGGCCCAGTAGATGGCAGCAATAGCAGCGGGCTCAATCTGCGCACAGATTGAATGGACTTGGTCTGTACGTAAGGAGGACTTGATTCGCACCGCACGTAGCCAACCGTGCTAATCGGAGGTGCGGGGATTTATGAATCTATCTGTGCGGAGTATTGAGTGCCCCCACTGCTTCGTACGCGTAGAGGAATGTTTCTAATGGGGGGGGGTCTCCGATTTCCTCCCACACGAAGCCAACCTCTCATTAACGAAATTGGCCAAACTCGGCAGCACAAGACCCTCCGGAAGAAAATAAAAAAAACAGTCTTCATCCTTAGGCCCTTCCTCGGTAAATAATTGGTATTAATAATACATTGCTGACACGATGGCAACGTTTGTGTTAATCCGCTGCCCGTGTCCACCCGCGAATATAAACGGGCAACATTTCAGTGAGTCGATCGGCAGGTTGTTGTGTGGTGGTATTGGTGGTGGTGCTGGGGTAAAGTGTGGGTACTCTCATCTCTTGCAAGACGTCTGGCCATCGTGGATGGAGTCGGTCAGACATATCTCTCAAAAGAGGGTCTCTCGAGAGCTCTTTCTCTTTCTCTCTCGCGTTGGAGAGTCCTTCCAGCAGCAACCTTTCAGGTTGGCTACATAGAGTGCATACATACCTATCAAATATGTATCGACGTTATATGAAATAATTCGCATTTTTGTTATTATTGTTGTTGTTGTTGTTAAGAAGTGGATGTGTAGTAAGTGAATCAGTGGCGTAACTACATTATCAGCTCAGGGGTGTGCGGAAATCGGTCAGGTGAGGGCCCAAATATTTGGTTTGTCTCGCACGATCGCACCCAGGCGAGAGATGTTAACACCCTCACTTGGTACGCAGGAGGATCGTGGGCTCGATCCCGACCCTGACACCGGTATATTTGGAGTCTGCGTGTCTCTCTCTACCCGTGGTCGCGTGGATTTTTCTCCGGGTCCTTCTGTTTTCCCCTCCATATTAAGAGTTATGCGTGTAGAGTATTTGGCGCCGATTAACACGTGTGGCCAGATCGCTTCTGACAAAGGGCCACGTAGCTCAGTGCGCCGTAGCTGGTAAAATAAAACAAATAGTTTGTTTTGTTTAAATATCGCGGCTCGTCTTGCCTAATCATATCATCACGTGTTTGTAATTTTACACTGTTATTGAACACGTGTCTCGTGGTGGTTGTCAAGGGGGCCCAAACTCGTGGCTTTGGGTGAGAGTGGCCAGGCACCCCCCTACCTGCCCCCACGCTCGTTACGCTCCTTGCTGCTCATCTTTGCAGATTTAGGAAGAGCGCGACTGTGGGGAGGGGTTGGTGGGGTGGGTGGACGCCGCTCGCGTGGCTCCCACAGCCGCGAATTAACAACCCCCCCAAACAAAAAAAACCCACCGCGACGCTTTCGCCCTCGGTCCTGCGCTTTCTCTCCGCGAGTCGTAAATCGTCGCGGACGAAAATTCCAACGCGTGCTACGACGAACGCCACGGCACCACGACGCTCCGCACAAACGCTCGAGTCGCATTCCAGCCCCAGCTGCTTTTGCCCCACGATCAGACGAGAAGAAGGTGTGTTGTTGTGTTAGTCGAACAAAATAATATCGACTGGCCCTTTTATATCCCCAGGAGGGGGGGTGGCTCCTGATTTTTTGGGGGGTTGGTTTGTTGTTGTCGTGGGAAAGGTCACGCTTGCTGCATTATCGGGGGTGTTTGTGAAATTCCGTAAATGAGAGAGTTGGGTTTGGCCTCGCTTCCGAGGAAACTTGAGCACTTGCGCCTGAAGAAACCCCACGGCCAACCACACGAAAGGGTAACGCTCATGGCTCCGCAAGGGTAGATTCAACAAATTCCGTTGCCGTACTGCGTTTGCCGACGCCCTGACCATATTGTAGCCCACGCACAGAACGCCTGACATATAGCCTGGCTGTCTCCGCCGGCGAACGTATTCTCCAGGCCCACGCCTGCTTAGCGGACAATAACGGGCTGGTTGATGTTCTCGTATGTTACAAGGCGTGTGTGCTGCGTCCCTAGGCCGTGATGCTGTACAGCAAATGGTTAGCAGTGGCGGCCTTTTCTCGGTTTCTATCGGCCTTAGCGTCGCACTCAACGGGAGGCAAATTCGCTAATGATTCGCACGAGACTCAAAGCGAACACCCTCCTCTGTGAGTGAAACCAACCAACCTTCCCGGCCGTACTCTTCGGGAGCACAAACTCCAAAATGTTAAGGGGTTTCCATATCTCTATAGTTACAAGTTTAAAAGTCTATAGTTACAAGCATACCCGATCGATGTGAAAATCTTTCTCTTTGTGTCCACGTTATAACATATTTCACCAGACACGATTACGGCATCCTCCTGATAATTGTGAGACGCACCTTTCCCCCCCCCGAATTTCCGAGCAAAAGTTGGGAGTGCGTCTTATAATCCGGTACGCGTGTCTGTGCGTGAGCGCAATATTTCGTGCGTACCTTTGACAAACCGGACACGGTAGGTGTCTCATAACGCGCAGAACACTGTAGATGGCACGCGTGCTTATTAAAGTCCACGTGCGCGCCTGGCTAGTCGAGGTAGGATGGATACGTTATCGTCGAGCGTCCCGCATTCATTAAGCACAATATCTGTCCCATTAAGGAGCTATCGCCCAGGCTCAATGATATACGGGGAAGGTGATGGAGGCGGGGGGGGGGGTCGGATGTGCGGTGGAACTTATGAACAGCGCTCATTTTTCAACTCGCCTCTTCATAAAAATGCCTCTGCTTGGTGGCCTGTAATTTAATGCGGATGGTTTGCGTTGGAGGGGCGAGAGAGTCACTTCAAACCGCGGTCGGCGAGACCCTCGTTGCGTTTTAATTTATTTATTCTTCTTTCTTTCTGTGCACCACCGAAACGCAATAAATTCGTTGCGAATTGCGCAACGTGCACGCCCGAAACATTTTCTCCCGAGGAAGGCGATGATGGTCTGACCGTCATTAATGAGGTGTGCTCGGCTCTTTTTTTCCTTTGGGGATGGGGGTGGGTGAATGCTTCCTTAATTAATGTTTGAGATTGATAAACAACGATTGTTTGGCCGTGGTCACTATTATCGCATTATTCAGAGAGAACGTGGCGGGGTTTTTTCGGTTGGCGTAGTTTCTCCAGTGCTGCGTTTTTTTTTATTAAGTGTGTATATCGTGATTGCTAGACGCTTGACATTATCATTTGTCTTTCATCAGCCGTGCTCAACCCACTGCTTGATGAAAGCTTCCCTATAATCAGCCGCAGTTAACTCTCACGATCCTGCGACGCATTTTGTTTTTGAAAGTGAATTACAAAATACGGCTTAGACACAAAAAAAAACCCACAACAACCACGTGCTGCTCATAAATAGGTGGGGACAATTGCGGCGAAACGAGCTGTGTCACCGATGTTCACGAGCGATCGCTGTGGTGGTGGTTCGTGGTGGTGGTGGTGTTGATGTTGGAGAGGGTTGGAACACCCCTGGTATTTTTAAATGGCACAATCGGGACGGACCGCGAGCGGATTGGTTGATGCGCAACAATGGGCGGAGCCATGCGCCGTCGGGGGTGGTGGGTGTTGCGTTTGTGTTGGTGATGGTGGTGGGGGGACGAGGAGGAGTGGGGGGCGCTAGAGGAGGAAGGCTGAGCGCCGAACGCCGCTCTTTTCAGGACTCAACGCAACAACCTTGCTGTGAGCCATTGTGATGTTAAAAGAGCGCACATCAAAGTTTGCGGGACGTTCGACTCCAGTGAAAGGGAGGGGAAAACAAAATCCCGCTTAAACAGTGACAGCTCTCCAAACTCCAGCTGAAGTCTCCTCTCTCTCTCTAGAACGTATTTCGAGCGCTAGCGGAATAGCAAAAGTCGCGTTTTGAAAATTAGCGGAATATATCTATCTATCCAGTACACATTCTAGCCCATCCTAGTCCGTTCTTCGAGTGAGTGGACGCTTTCCAGTTGTGGACGCCTGCAGCTGTGACCCCGGTGGGCGTGTATTGAGCAACAGCATCAGCAAGCAGCATCATCATCATCAACAGGAGCAACAGCATTGAGCATCTCCTGGGAGCTCGAGGAACACTTGATGCCACACGGGCACGCAGCACAAGAGCCCTGCTGCGCCCAGGCTCCCAGGACCGCTCCGGCCGAGCGAAGGAGACGGAATCTCCGCGGCCAGCGCTGATCTGTGGGAGCTGAGGAGCGAAGACGCTGAGCGTTGAAACAAGGGGAACGGGGGGGGCAGGGTCGCTCGGGGGCGAGGGGGGCGAGTGCGAGTGAGCTCTCTGCCCGCGCAGCCGTGGTGCCGCCGCCGCCGCTGTGACTGGTGGTGCGGTGGCAGGAAGACGTGGAACATTCCGACTCTCGACCTCGGCTGCGTGATTCAACTGGATGATGATGATGGTTGATGGTGGTGGCGACGGTGATGATACGTGCAGCTGCTGAGGATGGAAGCGTGAGGTCGCATTGAAGACTTCTCCGACCCTTCGCCGTTCTGCAGTTGGACTCACTCCTCTTTCCAGCTCTGCGCGTGTGTGTGTGTCTCTCTGTGTGTGTGTCTCCCTCATCTGACTCTTATCTACTCGGCGCCGACACGCGCCTGCCGCTCGAAGCCCGAGGATTAAACAAAAAGTAATGCCAAAATGGACGTTAGGATAGCCCTGTTGGTGGTGATCTTCGGAGCTGCGTTCCAAGCACGGGGTAAGTTTTCGCAGCACCGAGACGGAGATGATGGGAGAGCGCGTGGCTTCCCTCTCTCTCTCTCCCTTCCCACACACTCTCTCTCTCTTACCCCCTCTCTCCGCTTACGTTCGTCGGCACGCCGCTCTTGCTGTGTCGCTTTAACTCTTGCCAACTGCTGCTGCTGCTGCTCGGCACCGTAACGCTCGCGAGAGAGCGAGAGAAAAATCTGCTAAGCGCAGAATGTGGAGGAGGAATTGGACGGTGCGATGAATTTGCGTCCATGGCTTGAATGTATCGCAGCATGCATATTCATGCCAAATTGTGTAGCACAAGAACGCCTTACCGGAGGTTCTTTACGACTCCAATTATCAGGAGGAGAGTGTCGGTTTGGCGATGTTTGGCCAGTGCTATTCAATGGGTGTTTGACTTGCGTGTGGGGAGGTTAAACCAGAAAAAAACCTACTCCAGGCGTACGAGGAGGGTGACACTCAATATTGTCATCTTCTGGTGACACCACGTGTAGATCCCCCACGCCTACAACACCTGGCAAGCCCCGGTGGCGGGTCCCCCAACCAAGGGCAGGAGTGCAGGCTCAAACCTGCTTGGATTTCTGTGGAGGTCGCGAGTAATTCAGGTTGATTTTGCCGTCCGTATCGTATACGTCGTAAATGTTCTATAAGGGCTAGAAAACTGAAATTCTACACGAATGTGGTCGAATCTTTGCCCCGTAACGAGGACAATCAGAACAACCAGCACACTCAAAATATCCAATTTGTGCCGCTCACAAATGATAGCCCGGAGGTTCGATGGTTGATTGGTTTCGTTCTGAAATGGTTGAAGCCTCGTGCCTAACGCATACTGAGTGGATCAAGTAATTCGCCTACCGTGGAGTGGAGAGTGACTCAATGGCGTTATAAAGCGGACCGGCTACTAAGTACTGCACGTGCTGCGAACTGGTGCTGTACGAGTGTGCATGTGGTGCATAAACACCTCGTAAAAATTGTAGCAGCTTGCTTCAAAGCGTGCAAATTGCATTACAGGACACGTGCAGTACGCTGTATACTGCATGCGTAGCGCATACAAGACAGCCAAGCGTATCATAAATACAAGGACATGCGTATGTGTGTGCGCACATGTTTTTTCCATGCATGCTGAGGAACGTTTGTTGAGTCAGAATCTTTATTTAGACTGGAAGAATCCGATGAGCTATGAAGCTCTTTCTTTCACAGATGTCCAGTAGCGCACGGCCAACATCCGAGACGAATATCTGAAAACCGTATCTGGGGCCCTCCCCTAGGTCAACTCAGCCTTAAATGAGCCACATGGTGCGGTGTGTAAACATCGGCACTGTCGGGAGACAAAGGCGGTCGGGCGTTGTGTTCGTCACATCACTCCCCTTCGTGCCCCGTTCTCATGGGTCCTCGCTAACAACAATACCACTTGACCCAACAGTCTACGGGATGGCTATGCGCGCGGGGGTGGGGTCTTTGTCTTTGTATGTTGCAGTATATAATTTTAACAGCATGTGCTCAAATATGTTTGGTGGCTCCGCCGCGCGCCCTTAAGGTTTATTTTAGCGGGGGGGCTGGGGGGGGCAGGCTGGGGGGGAATGACAGGCGCAGCGTGGTACGCGCGTGCGCTACGCTGTGCGCAAACGCACATGTGCTTCGGCGCGTTTGAAGGTTGAACAAGGAAGGGGGAGAGGAGGGAGGAGGGAAAAAGAGGAAAAACACAAATCAAAAGCAGAATGCATCTCGCCCCGGTGACAAATGCCTCGCCACGGTGACCTAGATTAGGTAATGCTCTGAATGTATCAATCAGTGTCCACGCACGTAACGGTTGCATTCGTGATGAGATGCATAATTAAGATTGCGATGGAGGTGGCGACACAGGTACAGAGGCATGGAGTCTTTTTTTCTCCATCACCTTTTGCCAAGCGCTAAGGCGGGTTGGAATGCAATTTCCCGACAGCGAGAAGTACTCGTTGACAGCTTGTCTTACCTGACAGCAGAATTCATCATTGTCTGCAAACATGGTGTATCAACTGCTGGATGAAAGCTTCCCCCGTGCCGTCATTCGATGGCCACAATTTCTACTCGTGCACACTGAGCTGATCTCTTTGCGCAAAATCTCTGCTGGGGGGTCGGGTCTCTCTCTCTGTCTCTCTGGCGCGTTCCTCGCCTTTGGGTGATATTCCATCGCCAGTCTTGTCCATGGGTTTTCATTCCTGCCATCCGGCATGTGGTCCGCCCAGGCCCCACTTTTCTTCACAACGTGAGATAATTTTCGCACGATACCTGACCCATGTTTATCTTTCTGTTTCTCGATGCAATTCCGAGCATGCGTCTCATCACGCTCCTCTGCGCACTTTCATCATGTGTGCCCATTTATCTTCATCAGTGTTGATGTTACCGAATCATGCGCGCCATAGCGGAGCAATGTTTCACCGACAGCCGAATGGTTACTGTAGAACGAGTGTAAACACATCGCATCGCAGGGACGGCGAGAGATGGCGACTGCTTTCGAAGGGCCTTCATCCAGCAGTGGATGGATCATCACCGATGACGATGATGAATGAGTGAAAGGAGATGAGGCACGATGCGTGGAAAGTCTTCATCTTCGCCTTATATGGCATACAGCGGCATGCGGTCGGCTCTGAACAGGGTCATTGCTCGAAACGTTAGCGCAGTACTGCGGCAAGTACACCGTGTCATCGTTTTTAAAAAGAGAGAAGCGCTTCGGTTTGTTGTGTTTGCTGCTGAAGTATTTCAGCAGAGGGGAGCTCACAATAGCTTCACTCCCTTGTGTGTGTGTTGTTTTGTTATTCGCGAGCACACACGGTGATGTATTGGGCACCGCACAAACTGCGCACAGAGGTCAGTGCAGGCAGGCTCGAGGTGGGGGGGGTCGGTAGGATGGAGAAGCGGGGGAGAGGGTCAGGGGGGGGGGCAGGCGGAATGTGTGCTGTGCCGGGTGCTGGTCCCCACGCAATGGACGTGGTGACACGGGTCGCTGGTCCTGTTGCCATTTGAGATTAAACAAAGGAGAGCGAGGTGGTGGAGGAGAAGGAGTGGGGAGTGGGGTTGGTGAGGTCGGTTGGCATCGGCTAAAAAGGAGTGCGGGACCAGAGTTAACAATGCCGACCAGGGCGGTGGTGGGGGTGGAGGCTGGCCTCGAGTCATAGCCAAGAAGTTGTTGTCGCAACACCGAACACTCTCCTGGCCCCTTCGCAACGAGGGGTGGCGGGTTCTGGAGAGAGAGAGAGAAGTGGGCTGGTTGGTGGGGGCGCCCTGGCCTGTCAGTCGGCTACAGTTCTAAGGGGCCGGTCTGAGCTGCGTTCGTGTCTTTGCCGAAACCCTTGAAATGGAACAGTGGCCACAACCGAGCAAGGCGCCGCGCGACTTAGCAGGGCACTGTCACCCCGGCGTTACACGGTAGCGAGCGTGGTGCCCTTGATCAGGTTAAAGGGAAGATCCCCAGAGCGCTGCGAATGGGAGCTTCGTGAGAACAGCAGGCACGCACTCCACCCTCCAAACACCTCCACCGCTTCCCCCGCCCCCCCCCCCAGCGGCTTCTTCTTGTCCTCCTCTCAAAGTCCTCTGGACACGACGCGGGGAAGGGGAGGAGGGTGCTAGCAGGAAGCAGACAAGAGTCTTGCACGCAAGTGGAGCCTGCTCGACACGATGCCTCTCGCCAAACCAACCGTACAGATGTCAGAGTTAGGGTGCCCTATAGGGGGAAAAGAGGGGTGATTGGAGCGGTGGGACACAGTGGCCTAGCGTACTTTGATAGAGCCCCGTAAACAAAGACATGAGTTTACCGGCTTCTGCATTGCCTGGGGTACCGCCGTGTAGACGGAGCGCTCTTGCCAATAACATCTGGCAACTCGGCAGCATTAGTTTAGCAAACCTAATTCTGCTGATCAGACCCATGAGGTCAAAACCGGTGCAGTGTTTCCAGTGGTGGTGCTTGCCAATTGGGGGGGGGGGGGGGCGGCTAAGCAGATTTTATTTTGGACTTCTCTTTTAATGTATGTAGTTTTAGTGAAACGAAAGAAGAGACATACACAACATTGGGAGCGAGATAAGGGCACCGTAGATAGAAGTCATCGCACAGATGTAGTGAGACGAGAGAAGAGACATGCAAGCAACGCAGAGACGAGAGTCATTTACATGAAATAGCTTCTTGCGTTTATTAAGATTTTAATTCGAGCTGATATTCGATGCAGCCATATTTTGTTCTCATTACTCCGTAGCCTCAGTCTCTTATTGGGGCCGCCATACGCTTTTGCTTGGCTTCATATTTACGGCTCATATCTTATTTTAAATACACGCCGCTGCTTCCGTGACATTGGTCTGGAGAAGCCCATGGGCTGATGAACAGCAAAAATAAATATTTTATTTCCGCGTGGAGAGACGAAGGATCTATTTATTCGATTTGCTGTGATGCCCGTGCCTCCTAATGCGGTTATTGCGCGTGGCGCAGCGAGGCGTTCATTAAGGCTCCATCAAAGCGGACTCCCATCTCCGCAGCCCCCATCCTCCTCCGCCACGCACACACATCATGGGGCCTTTGGGTAACGACTTGTATGTGACACAGCCTTTTTTGTCAATCAACTGCTGTATGGGGGGGGGGGGGTGGGGGCGCTCTCCACGCCGTGCGGTTTGTGGTACGGAGCCCGGGGATATTATTTAACCATTCTTCAGCCCGCTCGTCAAGTGCGGATTGGTGGTAAAGGGGGAGCACAGAAGTACAGTACAGTAGAATGATAGATGTTTCCACTGCCCCTCCCCCCCGTGGCACAGTAATGGGATGTCGAGTCTCAATATCATACGGGTGTCTCACGGGGCAGGGAAGACGAAGGCGGTTCGATTTCGTGATTTTCGGGTGGCGTTCACGGCCAGGGGCTGGCTCTGTGTAAGATGAATGGCTGATGCCCATCACATGATCCGCAAGCACAATGACAACCTCTTTGTGCACGGTCGCAGTTATTTGCCCATCCATGCACTGCCCAGGTTCAACCGCTGTGCTTAGCTTCTGAGATCGGGCGAGAGATCCGGCACATTCCGGGCGATTTGGTTATACTGTAACTGATAACTAGAGATTATCACAGATCCGTTTATAAAGAAAAAAATGTGTCTTCAACAGGCAAAACATAATAATCGCAACTTGTTTGGCATGGCAAGGTGACATCAGCATTATTGCGCGCAATCTTACCGCTTGTCTTTGAGTAAGTCCACCTGGTTTTGTGAGCCGAGATTGTGGGATTTAAAGAAAACATAGGGCATATTCTTAGGTTTTTTTCGGTAAAGTCACGTAGGTAAAAAATTAAAATTAATAAAAATAAAATTAAAATCACGACGTTTCGGAGGCAACACAAGCTTCCGTCTTCAGGTGGAACCGTCACAGCACGCTTGCTGTATCAAGTAAATGAAAACATAGGGCAGGCGCAACTGTACAGATTTCATCTGTCTTAGGACCCATCAGTGGGCTACAGCAGATAGACAACTCTCCTATGTTGCTGCTGTGTGTGCCTTGAGGCCAATGTTGATCCGACCGCTCACGCGTTCCTTGAATTCGGACCAGAACACCCTCGCTCGCTTCCTGCGCGCGCGTCCCGATCGTTATTTAACTTACTTCCCCTCCTTTTGATGCCCTGCGACTCGTTGTTTCCCCCCCCTCCTCTTCCCTCGGTTTGTTGTGTGAGTAAATAAACGCGTCCTGCCGGCGGGAAGCCCATTCCCGCGACGATAACGATCAGAATTGGGTGCGAAGAAGCGACTCGGCTTTTTTTGTTTGTTTTTTTACCCTCGCCGTTCCGTGTCTCCCACAACATAAATATTGTCTTAGTCCATCGGCCTATCGGCTTTCCAGACCAATATTATGCGGCGGCGGTGGCGGCGGCATTTGGTTAAGCAAGCAAACTCTTGGGCCTTCAGTTAGGCGTGTTAAACAAATGCTGCGAGATTTACCGATATTATTAGCAAGAGGGCTTCGTCTAGAATACGGTACCCCCCTCACTCGACGTATAAAGCAACACCGTGTGCAGCATTGTAAACAATTCTACTGCTGTCAATCCACTGCTGCCCAGAGGCCTCCCGACGCAGTGCGCGGCTCGTGCGTGGCTTATTTGACCATACTTCACCACGGCTGGCAGATGTGGAGGACTTGGTGAAGACGGAGGATGGGGAGGGGGGGGCAGCATAGAAGCACAGTACAACATTGGATGTAGCTGCACTGCCCTCTGATGCTCACAATGTAGCCCCGCAGCAGCAGCAGCAGCAACAACGGCCTATAACACCCACTGAGGGTCATGCATCTAAGCGCCGTCCAGGAATCAAAATGCCGATTAACATTGCCGAGATCCGACGAGATCGGGGGCCGCATTCCGAGCGAGTTGGTCGCAGGCATGAACAGGACTCGATTAGCAGCAATTGATGGAGTTGCTCACACGTGGTCATCCGAAGCGCAGACGGAATAATAATGCAAGCAAGCGCAGGAAGGAATGATAGAGTAGTGTGTGAGCGCACGTTGGTTGATGTGTATGGGCTCGAAATGGAAGCCCCATCATCATTTCAACCGGGCTCCCACCACCCGAGCGTGTTAATATTTTATTCATTTATATCATCATCATCGTGTTGTCCTCGTTCCTGAGGTCCCACAGAGCAGTAATTACAGGTTTCCCACGTGTTGGTCCCAGTGTGGTGGCAAGTGTTAAGGTGGTGGTGGTTGTTGTTGGGGAAGAGGGGAGGGGGGCATATGTGGTTGTGCGGGGCATTCCTTGTGGGATGATGAGTAATCGGGCGATTGCTTGAAGGTGCAGCAGTAAGGAGGCTCGTGTTTTAATAACTCTAATTCATACACAGAGGCGGGCGGGACCCAGAAAGGGTCTCGCCTACTGACTAGGGTGCACACACGGCGATGGAAAAGTGAAGCTGGCATTCTTAATGGAAAGATAACACGGAGGTCGTGGTGGATTTCCATCTATTCACTTTCACAGTGGGGCCAACACCACTTGGTAATTGGGTGAAGGGGTCAAAATAAGTTCTCAGGCGTTTGGGCTTATGGAAAAGTTGTGCTATAAAAACTAGCATTGCCATGAACCTCTGATATGCACGTAGAACATTTCAAAACATGTCATCCTGAACGTAGATTATGACGCAATACGTTTATCAAAACCGACTTATAAGGTCACCAACGTTGCCTGTTTGTTGTAGTCATCGTATGTTTGTTTATTTTGCTGTCCGTTTAGAATTAAATTTTCCTGATGTATCCCTGTGATCTTTCTAGGATTCTTGGTGCAGTTTAGTAAAAAAAAAACGTGTTTACATATTACGAGTACGTATG
Organism: Lampetra fluviatilis; assembly: GCF_964198595.1. Classification (NCBI taxonomy): domain Eukaryota; kingdom Metazoa; phylum Chordata; class Hyperoartia; order Petromyzontiformes; family Petromyzontidae; genus Lampetra; species Lampetra fluviatilis. The sequence goes on along the minus strand of NC_136279.1, from coordinate 20,457,767 downwards.
TATACATCTCCTGCATACATTGCATGCAGTATGTGTATAATTTCAAGTCTCCTTTGAAAAATAAACACAGCTATTGTATGTCTGCCCCTCCACTCAATCCGTTACACTGCTTACAGACGTTGAATTTGTATGCATTGTTTGTGTAAATATATATGGCATTATAAACAACACTGTATGCTTTATGCAAACAGGGAATGATATTGTCATTCTGGTAATGAATCAATTATTTGCATACTCTGAAGAAAATCAGCTTGCAGGGAACTTTTTTTTAAAGAATAAATACTCTCGAGTTCGAATGAACACGCTATCCTTTGTAGTTTCTGGACTGGCAGTTTGTTTACAAAGTGTAAACATTGCAGTTCTCATTTTTTTTAAGGTCGTTCCTTCTCTGACTAAAACTGAGCCTCCTTATCAGCTTCTGACGATAAGTCACAAACTTGTATATATGGGCACCGATGTTCGTGAATGGTTATGAGGGGTTTGGGGAAGGTGGGGAGTATACGGGTTATGTTTTGTCTGGTTTTGATTTTTTTTTCTTGCTGATGTGAAAAGGAGTTTGGAAGAGGCGTGGGGAGGTGGGAGGTGAGGGGGTGGTCGAGTTTGGTTGGTGGTGTAGGGGAGTTTTTTTTTACAGTAACACGGGACGGAACTGCTCTGTGTACGGGTCGGACTTCCTCCGTGGGAAGAAGGAGGCAGCCAGCGGTCAGTAGACACGTGATGGATGGCACCAGAGGTCAGGAAGGGCGACTGCGACAAACAAAAGGTGGCATCTGATTTAAAACCCCCATAGCGGTTCCCCCCAATCATGCATTCCTCGCTGGCACATTAGAACAGATCAGCTGGTTTGAATTTTTTTGAAAGCACAAAAACGGTTTTTTGAAGGTGCTGAGGCATATGAAAGGCACGTTTTGTAATGGCCTGCTTGGAACTGTGGTCAAGCCACACACTAGTGCAGTCAAGTCTGACAGATGCTACTTTAAAAGATCAGGGATCTGGTGAGTCTGCACTGTGGCACAATTTCTCCCAGACCCCCCCAAAAAATAAAAATAAATGTTCAGCTTTAAAACACTTGCAGTTTAGGCACCTTGGCTATTTGTATTTATATTTAAGTAATCATTCGTCAATAATTTATAACCCATTGATACAGAGGGCCTGACATGCCAATACCAAGGTCAATGAATGAATCAATACAAATTCAGAAGGGATGTGAATTGGTTTAACCATGTGTGCAACATGTTATTTCTAAAGGAAGTAGGCAATTTCCATCAATAACAGCTATTGACAAATATGTGGCCTCATGCGCAAATAATATACAGTGTACTGTGCAGTGTGCATGGTGTATGATACACACAATCGCTCATATTTCCGAGTGCAATTATGACATAATTGCTGCAATGTAGGCGGCTTGTCTTCTCAATTCAGGGACACCGCTTTAGCCATCTGTGGCGCACAGACCCCATGAGGCCTGTCCAAATGATTTTTGAGATCTGGCCCTGGGGCTGTAAGCCCATGGGTGAGACCAAAATACCACTAAAGACGCCCATATAGCCCAGAGAAACTGGACGGTTTCAAAACCACCTGCAATGAAGGAAAATTCACGGGCCAAAATGGACCCACCGCTGGTGGCCTTGGACCAAGTGGCACACACGAGGCCTCGGAAAAATGAAGATAAAGATTCACGCATGAAAAACAGGAGGCGATCGTGCAATAACACTTGCAGACAATGTCCAAGCGAGATCGCCGATTTATGTTTCAGGTGTCAGGCACAGTTATTGATTGTATTCATACGAACCAAATATCGGCTCTTCTCTGGCCTGCCCTGCGGCATGAGTCCCACAGGCCTGAAGCAGCTGTTCACTGAGCCAATTTCTGCCTAATTGGCACTGGAGGAAGCAGGATATTTGAGGGAGGGTAGTGAGGATTCTCATTTGGGAGTGGGAGCGATTTGGGGCTGGTGATGATGGTGGCAGAGATAATGTAGTTTTGCATTCATTTTTTTGCCAGCACAATTCAACCACCGTTTGACGAAAATAAATCCTTAAAATTGCTAAAGTTGTGTTTTTACGTCTCATAAAACTGTAATGTGTATAGAAGCAATAAAAGCACAGCTGAATATTGCAAAGCATGAATACTGGCATACCTAAGGCGTAGTGACAGCCCTGTACTCTATCAGATCTGCCAGGCAGCCTGGGGGTTAATGGTATGCATTGTATTCCCAAACATGTCAAATGTGGTCAAAATATATTTTCAGCAGCGGAGCAAATATTGTGTTCACATTGTGAATGCAGCCATGGCAAAACGGTTCTTGCTAATGGACTGAGCCTGAATGCCAATAGCTGTGAAGCGTCTCGTGTAACCCCCCAGCTGCATTCCTCGCAATTGAAAGCAGCAAGAATGTTGTGCAAGGCCACATCTGATGTAATTACAGGTGCAAGGCAATATTGAGGCATTACCATGAAAACCTATTAGGGGAGCCCAATAGATTGATTAGAGGTATCACAATCATGAGTTGTTTGTGGCATGCGCCTTCGGGGAGTATGGCCGGGCGGGTTTGGCGTGGGTTGGAAGACCCAGAGATTGGGAGGATGAGCTGTGCTTTGAGAAATTGGAAAGTGAAGGCTAAAAAGGGAACCCCGTTGCATTTTGGCACACCCGAATGGGTGTCAAATGTCGGCCGCCCGGTATCTTGTTAATTTGCAACCATCAGGTCATGCCAATGTTTGCCAAGTGTACGTAAATGTTGATTGTTGATATTGGCGACCACCCTGTGCATAGGCAGTCGACTGCGGCAGGCTCCCTGGCTGACTGCCCTTCTCCCCCCCCACCTCGCTCTCCCCCCTCCCTTACTCGTCTGAATTGGCCTAATGCATTTCCATTAATAATTAAATCAATCATTCTTCTCCTGGCTCCCACGACAGCGGAGAAAAGTTTATTTCTGCAAATATGAAGAAGATAAATAATTTTCATTTCGGCTAAATTAAATTGCCCCAGGATGAAATGAAAGCTTTTTTTTCTCTCTTCCCTAGAATACAATAAAGCGTGAGACCCGAGGGAACCCACTGGCGCATACGAGGCACAGTCAAGAAGTTTTGAGAACGAGATACTAAAAGCAGTCACGGTGGCAGTGGTCGGCTTATTATGAAGCCTCAATCTTAATTTAGTGAAACGCTGTATACAGCAGCGTGTACAATACATTATTGGTGGCATCTGAGATGAAAAAACGTGGCATTAATGGTGTGTCATCGTACTTGCAGCATCTATTTCATTGAACTTTTTTCGCTGTCCTTCGTACATTATTTTGGCCTGGAGCGATACGATGACAGGGTGCGGAGAGCACAAGTACCGTGCCCCCTGGTGACCCCGTCACAAGCAGATTGAATTATAAATCAAAATCTGATGAAGGTAGGAACACAGAAAATCAGGCCCTTGGGCAAAATCTAGCTTGAAAAATAATAATAATATCACACAATAATAACTTAAGCATCCATCCACGCCCGAACGCAATTTGGGCTGAAATGTTGCGACAGCCCTAGAAAGGGCCTGGCCCCAGCATCTCGTGAAGTGACGATGCCGGTGAGAGATGAGGCTCGTGAAACGCCCCCCCCGCCCCCCACCCCCCCGTTTACGCGAAACCGGCGGACACACAAAGATTCCCTGCGGTGGAAAAAAATGGCCGATAAGGCGAAGTGGTTTTGTCGGGGCGAGGCGCAGAAGCCATCGAGAGCGACACGCTCGGCCTGCTCCCTCCTCCTCCGCCTGGGAATGCGGCGCCACTCTGCCCTTGCTTCTCCTGCACCACTCAATTCATTACACTTGGACGCAGATGTTCTCATACTTCTTCCCCCAATGACCCCCCCCCCACACACTCCTGCTCCTCCACCCCCCCCCCCGCTTCTATTTAAAATGTGTATTTCTAATTAAATTAAACATAATCACATTTGCCTTGGATTATTGAGCTTAATAATATTGCGTTGCCCCTTTCATTCAGAGGCATGTCCTCTACCTCTTTTTTTTGCCGTGGTCGCTCACATTCTATCTCAATTGCTCGCTTCTTCGCCCCTTTCTCTCCCTATCTTGCTCTCACTCGCTCTCTACTCTGCACTCTGTCTCTCTCTTGGTGGCTGCTGCTGCTGCTGCTGTGTTTGCTTGTGTCTCTCTCCTTTTCTCACCTTTCTATTTGTGTCCAGATTCTCTCTGTAACAACACAGACCATGCTATACTTGTGTTTGTCATTTTCCGCTCTTCATCACCATCCCATCTCTACATTCTCTCATCCAATCTCTTTGCTCCTTTTTACCGCAGCAGCACCGGTCCGTGTGGTTTTGTCTCGCCCCGTGTCTTTCATTTTTTTTCCTTTCTTGCGTCTTGTCGCCGCCGCTCACCTCCGCACTCTGTCGCACGCCAATCACGGGTCATGACGGCGCTCTGCTCTCCTGCCACTGGGGCATGGAGCGGCGGCGATTGGAAGTGACGTGCGGTGTCACGGCCCTGGGATGGGTGCTTATGAAAGGCGCATGGTTTTTCTTTGCTGGTTTTATTAGTGTTTCGATTGCGTGATTAGCTTGTCATCGGCCTGCCAGTGAGCATTCCGTTAATCCCAGTATTAACCCTGGCAGATGGAAGGCGACAGGCCTGGAGTTTTCTTGTAAATGAGAGTGATTAACAGATTAAATGGGATTATAAGTTGCATGGACCATCCTATCTCCGGGAAACAGACTGCGTCATGTGTCCTTTAATCCCTAAGTCTGGCATTAGCAGTTCGAAACAATTGAGGTGTCTGTGTTGGTGCACGGTATTATATATATTTTTTAAACAATATAACACGTTTTTAATTCGAAACTGAATTTGACCCTAAATTTGAACGTCATTAACTTCTGAAATTACCTGTGATATTTTAAGCCCAGTAATTACTAGCCTATACTCAACGTCCTTCTTGATGCCTTCGTATGGATAGAGCCAATAATGCAGTGTGATCTTTAACACACAACATCCAAAATATATTTTGACCACCAAGAATATGAATCCCTGCAGTCACGAAAGCTTTAAATCAAAACATCCAGGCCTTTTGGAGAAGAAAACTATTCACGACTTTTAACCGTACACAGCAGCAATGAGAATCAAATTACATCACCACGCATGTGCTGTTATGTGTAATGAAAAATATTATTTGCTGGTCCTCCATTTGTCTCGCTTGCAGAGAGGCTCCTTGTGTTGTACTGCAGTAAATCAAATGGGCTTTTTTCCCATTCGTAAAAGCACTTTCGAAGGGCTGCTTGTTAATGCAATTGGTGCATTTGCTTTCCATTGGAGCACATTAGCTATCTAAATAAAAGGTTGGGTCTCATCGTAAGAAGAGCGGGGCGATATTATACAGATTTAAGAACAAGTCTGCCACTTGGACAACAGTCAGATCGGCTGCAAATCCGCCAGTGCCCAACGATGGCACAGCTTTTCGTGAGCATCGTGACACAGCAAAGCAGAAGCCCAGGAAGCTGAAAGCCACTTTGTTGTTTTAAACTTTTCTTCTGCAAGAGATCGCATTGCTCGCCGCTCCATGGGCATTATTGCTGCTGACTCGCAATGCAAATCTGTCCTTGATATTTGTTTTCATTCACGTCCCCATGGTTCACAGAAGGCTCGCAGCTTTGGTGGTGCCGTGGTGGAGAGGTGTTAACTACCTCGCCCGGTATACAGGAGGTTGTGGGTTCGATCCCGACCCTGATGCCTGTGTATTTGGAGTTTGTGTGTTCTCCCCGTGGATTTTTCTCCAGGTCCTCCGGTTGTCTCCTCCACATTTAGAAACGTTCGTTTAGAGTATTTGGCTGCTATACATTTCCACATGATGAAGCCACTTCTTTGAGCTATCATTTGTGGCCAGGTCGCTTCTGAAAAAGAGTGATATATCTTAGTGGGCCCTATCTGGTGAAATAAAAAATGTAAACTTTTGAGACATGCGTGTGTTACCGCTTTTTGATATATCAGCAAAGTGATAACAAATGAATAAGGTAACATTTATTATTCCACTTACTAAAATGTAGTGGCGTATTTCTCAGGTTTGTTTTCGTTTGAAAACATATACAAGACTGCACTGACAATTAAAACAAATGCTGATGCCCTCTTTCTACCGTTCCAACAGAACAGGATGTTTCAGTAAACCGTGGAAATCTTGCACAAATTCAAGTCCATTTTCGAGCCAGAATGGTGACTTCAAAACTGTCCTCCAGTTATGTTGGAGCCACGTAGTGAGCTGCAGTTCCTTTAAAGGTGACCTTGTGTTGCCTTGGAATATGAGGTTGTAGCAATAATAATAATAATGCAAACGATATGTCCAGGAAAACCATCACTGAATCTTAAGACTTTCAGGAGGGTTCTGCATTGGGATGTTTGGCATCACGTGAGAGGCACCTGGAGAGCCAGGAGAAGCCCCATGCGTACAATAGGATAACACTCAGGAGCGCCATGCAAATATATTCAATAGAAATCCCGACTCAGTCTGGTGATTCAACTGAACCGATACATGAGCCGCACAATTTTAGCCCTGCTGCAATCCACTGACACCTCGTAGTCTCAACAGCCCCGTGCCTATAACACCTGAGACACACGGGGGGTGGTCACCCACCTGAGCACTAATCAGGCTCAAGCCTACTTAGCTCCCGAGATGCAACGAGGTGAGGGTCACAGGCATTGTCTGGGCAGTAGCATCTGGCCATGTGATCGTGACAACAGGCATCTTTAGCCGCGCATTAAAGACAAAGACAAAGATCCCCCGTGTAGCCTTAACAGACTGTTAAGGCGAGTGCTGTTATCGAGCACCTATAAAGGCTGGAACGGCACAGAAGGGGATGGGTAGTCGGCACCACGCCTGACCGCCTTTGTCTCCCCGGTGGTGATGTTTTTATTCACCAGGTACTTATTTGAGGCTGGGTCGACCTAGGGGGAGGCCCATGACGGGTTTAGATAATCACCACTGGTGTTGGTGGCCGTGAGCGGGAATCGAACTCGGGTCGCCGGGTTCATAGGTGCAGCGCCGCTAACTGCTGCGCCACCGCTCCCCACATACGTACACGTCCTCCGACCAGCTGATCTGGCAGCTTTTCCTCTTTACGCGATTAAGAGCGCTACGAGCACCACGTCCGCGTCAGGGCGCAAGTATTGCCAGGCGGCACTAACGACGGATTAGGGCCAGACCCCAGGACCTCCCGAGGGGAAGAGATAATGCGGGCTTTGCTGTATCGGTGGAGGTTTGTCGCGTGTGCGAGTATGCAATCCTGTGCTCGTAACGTGCATTTAATAATGTCACGTTGCCAACTTGGCATCCGCTGCCAGGGGGGCACGACTGCCCAGCCGCTGCGCCCGCAGGTCACTCTTCATTTGCCCAAAGTCAGCTGCGTTGAATTGTCATAGCGGACAATTTACAAGGCAAAGTGTCAGTGGCAAAGAGGCAACAATATATGTGAATCATCTTCTTGGTTCTTTCGGTAAAGTCACGTAGAAGGGAAGTAATAAAATAATAAAAATAAAACGTAATAAAATAAAATAATTCTCACGACGTTTCCACCTCCAACCCAGCTTATATATAAGCTCCTAGCTTGGCAGTGTCTCATTCTTCACCTGAAGACGGCTGCTTGCGTTGTAGCCGAAACGTCGTGAGAATTATTTTATTTTATTATGTTTTATTTTTATTATTTTATTACTTCCCTTCTACGTGACTTTACCGAAAGAACCAAGAAGATGAATCCCTGCAGTCACGAAAGCTTTAAATCGAAATTTTATATATGTGAAGTTCATACAATGCAGAAAACGTTCCATTAGACGGCATCCGCAACGGTTGGCCGTGATAACCAAACTCACGATGAGCATTGCGTTGCATTTCTTACATGTACATGGAAAACGTATCAAATAATGAATTCGTAATTTATAAAACTATACATCACGAAATGTGTTTGGTAAATGAATACACCTGAACCCTTGGCCAGAGCCTCACGCCTCGTGACCTCACGTGCTGGTAATCGTACGAATAATAGTCCTGTTATTTACACGAATGGTAATACATCCTTTGCGAGACGGCAAGTTTACTGTAAGGTCGTTTGCTAGCCTCTTGAATGGCGCATTATATATATATTTGTTTTTATTGCCGTCCGTTGCAGTCGGTCAATCGAAACAACTGACATTGTTCCTCGGCGGCCCGGTGCTTTCCTAGGCCACGACTGAGGCTTACTTTAGAAGGCAGGTGCGCCAGTTAGCTTTTTCGGAACACTCCTCGTGAGCTGGTGGAATTCCTGGGCTGTGTTTGCTTGGGGCATTCAAGAAGCTCAAGGTTTTGGTGCGAATGGGGGGGCGGCTCTTTTTTTTGTGCGTGCGTGTGCAAAGCCAAGAGTGGGCACACGGATCACGAGCCAATGCGGCATGGGAAAGCTCGGTCACTGTGTTTATCCAACAGGTGAAGTGCTGAATGACAGCAAGTTAAACACTCGCAGCTCTGAAAGCACTTCTACCAGTGTTTCTATTTGGCAAATTGAAACAGCAACGGAACAGCGGACGCCAGGGCAGCTCCTCACGACCTAAAATGTTCGCCACGTGCCGGCTGCAAACCAGCGAAAGCCAGTGAAGTGTAAAAAAAAGCATCGACAATTTTCCGTGGATCTCAGTGAAATTTTCTGAATGCTTTCTTTGTATGTACATCAGTCCACTCTCATTCATCTTCAGGATGCAGGACCATCGCTCAAAGTGTATTTCACTGAAGCCGGATTTTGGAAGGTGAAATAAGTGTGTGGTGACATTTTTCTCCATAGAGGTTTTTTTTTCTCTCCCACTTTACTAATGGCCTGTCCTCTTAAGAGTCACTGCGTAAACTTTCGTATGTTGCTGAGCTACTGAATTCCAAAAAGTGCTTCGATCAAAATACACTTCGTGACGGGTTGACTGTGGTGTAATTGGCGGGGGCTTCCCCCCTCCTCCCCACCTTTCCTTCATTCTCTTTGGCAACTCAATGCGCAATAACAGACAAAACCACAGCCTTGGGAGAGGGCAAACTCGCAGAAATGGATTATGTCAAACAAAACAAAATCCACGCCGACTGATTAGATTATTTCGAACTGGCAGCGATCCATCCTGGCCCAGCGTACAGCGGGCACACGCCCACTTCGTGCCAGGCTTCCCGAAGAACGCCTCGTTTGGAGGGCACACTCCGGCTTTTCTTTTTTCCATCAGCGCCCGTTCACATCACAATCTCGGACTCAGCGGGCGAGCGGGGCCTCTGACAGATGCAGCGCTCGTTGCAGGCCTCGTGCACGTGCTTCAAAGTGAGGCTTGCAGCTCTTCACTGAAGCCAATGCAGAGTGGCGTTTAGTGACTAAAATTGGGCTCGTTAAAGGAATACGTGCTTGTATATTTAGCGTTTGAACTATTCCCTGGCCGCAATTCAATTGCAGATTCAGTTTCCCCCCAAGCTCTCCCAGATACACACTGCTCATAATTGGCTTTCGGACTTTTTTCTTTTTTTTGCCCGGTGACTGTAAATAAGGGCAAAGCTTGCCATGGGCAAAGACAACAGCATCTCTGACAATCATCCTGTTTAGTGAAGAGTTTTTAAAATGGTGTTTAATTGAAATTCTAACATCAATAATTATCTCTTTGAATCCCACACCAAGGAAATTAGAGTGCTTATCCATATTGATCTGACAGTCAAGGCAAGAGTTAATGGAATATAAAGGAGTGTGAATGATCAAAGAGAAGCTGCACTGTCAAGCCAACGAGATATCTCAAGTTTTCATCGGTGGTTATTAATTCAAAAGCCACCGCATGGGTTTGGTTTGATGGTCAAAATTCTATCACATATCATGCGAGAGGACTTTCAAAGATGACTTATTGGATTGCATCTCTTAATTAAGCCGTCAACCCGGTAACGGCTGCTTCCAGCACTTTTATTTGGTGTGATCCGTATTCTCGCATGCATGGATTGTCCAGTCCAGCCGATTTTTATTTACATTCTACGCGTTCATCGAGGCCTATAAGAGTGTTGGCGGGTGCAGCATTTTACAGTTGCTCACACACCAAATGGGCTTTGATCAAAGTGCAGTTTATGCTGGCATTACTGTGCCATAATTGGCAACCCATTTTGTGCCCTATGAATGAAAAGCATAACAAACAAAACCACAGCTAAGCGCAGATGGATATTACAGTCGAACGCGGTGATTGATGATTTTTTATTGAACCAGGAGCCATACCGCAGGCATCGTACGTATGTGCTTGTGTGCGTATGTGAACGTGTGTCAAAGTGTAGCGTAATAATATTGAAGAAAACATTGTATACATCTCTCTGATCCAAAACAAGAGATCAGATGTTTCTTCAAACAAGCCATGATCAAAGATTATATGTGAGAACATCAAACACCAAATTTTTTAATTGAAATGTATAGCTTGACATTTTCTGGTAATGCTCAATTATTTGTGCGCGGGCCTTAATTTCAGCCAGAGCAGTCTGGGGCTGCCCTCTGGAATAATTATTATATTTCCCAGCAACCCCTTCGTGGAGGATCTTCCACCAACAGTGGCGTGAGAAAGCGATTGCAGGACTCTTAAACGCGATGAACTCTCATGACGTCGTCGAGAAGCATAAACCATCACGCGAACTCCGGTCATCCTCTCAGCGACGGCTTTTGGCTGGCAATCTAACAAAGGCGGTGACTGCATCGCGCGCTTTCAGATCTGCTTCTGCGGCCGTCTGGAATGCTCTTCCTTCTGACATGAAGAAGTCACTGGAGCTATGCACTTTAAAATGTAGTTTGAAAATATTTTTACGAATTGTAGTGTCACAAACACCCGCCCGCACTCTATTCCCTTCCCAGGGTCCCGCTTGCGCCAGGAGGACGCGCCCCCGCGCATCGCGGAGCATCCATCAGACTTGATTGTGTCGCGCGGCGAGCCGGCCACGCTCAATTGCAAGGCGGAGGGGCGCCCGGCGCCCACCGTCGAGTGGTACAAGGATGGCGAGCGCGTGGAGACCGACCGCGACGACCCGCGCTCGCACCGCATGCTGCTGCCCACCGGCTCGCTCTTCTTTCTGCGCATCGTGCACGGCCGGCGCACCAAGACGGACGAGGGCAGCTACGTGTGCGTCGCGCGCAACTACCTGGGCGAGGCCGTGAGCCGCAACGCGTCGCTCGAGGTGGCAAGTGAGTACTCGCGACACGTCGGTTGTGGCTTGCGCGTGGGGGGGGGGCGGAGGCGGTAAAGGGGGGAGGATAAAGGACCCAGACGTGCGTCGTTCGTTTTGTGGTGGTTTGTATCACTCGGTCGTTGGTAAGCTCCGCGCTTTGAAGCCCGTTTGCCCGCGGTCGGTGTTTTAAATTCCACGTCCAGCGCAAAATGAAGCTGGGAGGATTTTTTTGCCGAAGAGCATTGCCTTTGATGATGCACGCTTTAATCACTACGGCGATTATTTACTCAGGAGAGCATCACTGCACCTCTAGGTGATTTTTCAGGAGGGTGCTGATGCATTGGGATGTTTGGCCAATGCCATTTAATGTTTGTTTGGTTCGATGTGGGAGGAAACCGGAGAACCAAGAGAAACCCCACCACACATCAGAGGGGGTGACACACAGTACGTCCATCTCATGGTCACTCCTCAGAGCCCCGCACCTACAACACGTGGCAAGTCCTGGTGTTCATTAATCCAAGTGTAGTGACGCATATTGAGTCACTGTTGTGTTAGCACTAGCCACTGTGAGAAGAATGCAACTGTGCGTCTTAGAGCCTCTCTCTGTCACCAGAGTACGCATGGCATATGGGACAGGCTGGGTGAACCCGAGAGGGCACGTGACCAGGAGAGGATAAGGAAGGGGGCCAGAAAGGGGACCGAGAAGACATGTGATGTGAGGTCCCAGAACCTTCTGGGAAGACCCCGAAGGGGGCGTGGCCGAGGACGGAGCAAGGCCGTCGTGCTACGGTCTTCGCTCTTCGGGCACGACATCGTGGACCAGGCAGCGCGTTAGCTGATCTGGTCCTATTAGCCCGTTAAGTGGTTAAGTAGTTGCCCGTGGTGGTTACCGCCCTATGTCGTTACCCCGCCAGGAGTGTATATAGTTATGTAGTTACCCTGTTGGGGTGTATAAACACATTCCTGCGGAGGGAGCTGGTAGGAACGTTGGGTTGCTCGGTCAATGGCCAGGGTCAACGGCGGCGTGGTGTATTCCGCAAATATGCCCGACTGTGAGGGCGGGCACAAGCCGGCGTGAGTAGGTTAAACGTTGAGTTTTATAAGGGCACCACCCCCCATCCAGCCCCACCCTCCCCACCCAGCCCCTCCCCACCCTCCCCTCCCAGCCCCTCCCCACCCTCCCCTCCCCACCCAGCCCCTCCCTCCCCACCCAGCCCCTCCCTGCACGACGGACGGACAAATTAATCCCCTGTGGGCTGGTGTAACCAGGAGGTTCCTACCAGTATTAATGTGTTGCCTCCAAGTTAGAAGTGTCTGCCTCCGTGGAACCCACTACACAAGTGCTAGCAAGGCTCAGCTTTCCCTAGCTGCTGGGATCTGACGATATCGAGTGCAATCATGATGATTTGGTCATAGACTAAATCATAAAAAAACTACGTGACGTTGCAAGAGGAGACCAGCAGTTGCATAATGCAGCCAAAAGCTAAACTATCCTATGAGCACAATGCTGCATTTACATTCACTTCCTTTTACCAATTCCCAGGTCTCGTGGAAAATAATTATTTTATCTCATTTAGTTATCTATTTTCGTAACGGCGGAGAAGTTCTTGCCTTGAGTGCTTTAAAAAAAAAATCTTCCGAATACCATGAACAAAGAGAGACACGTGACTGCTTTTAAGTTTATTGAGAGCAGCAAGCAGGTCCACATTGCAGACTGGTTTTAGCCTTGAGGAAGCTCCGTGGGGGCCAATTTATATTTTTAAAACAAGGTCTCGGGAGTGTGAAAACAAATCCCAAACAATCGGCTGGAATTGTGGACCTTATTAGCCACCTACCTGGAATTGAGTTGGCGTGTCAGCCCACATCCACCGTTACCCCAGCACCAGACGTGTACTTACAAAGGATCAGGAACAATTACCGGAACATGTTATTTTGCATGAATGTACAGTATCGTGTCGACCATGACCATCGCACCTGCATCGACGGTTTACCCCACGTCAATATGATGATATTGTCCGCATAATATAACAGTGTCTCAATGGGTTTCCATCCCGGTTACAAATAAATTGACTCCTTGTTGAGGCACTCATTTGCCACCAGTGAGCTAAGCTAGGCATTAAGGCAAAATTAATGGCCACTGGTGTGCGATTTGTCCTTGCGTTGTCTTTTCGACATTTCAGAACATTTTACAACAGTGGTAAAATATGATAATGGTAGCTTATGGACACTCGATTTTTTCACCGCAACCAAAATGTGCTGTTTGATAAGCTACAACTCCCCCGCAGGTGCTGATTATTCAGTTTAATGTGATTGGGCATAACTGGAGGGCCGCTGGCTGCGGCAGGCATGATTGATGACTGCGCGTGCAGGTGCTGATTTCAATGAGTCTACATTAAGGAGAGATGCACTGGCCAGATATGGCTGAGTGTGTGGCTCTTCGTGTGAAAATGAATGCCTTTTCTTTCTCAGCGCTCAGGTGGAAACAAGCCAGAAGATCTTTCATGGGTACTTTAAAAAAAACGTCCACTTTTTTATATGAATGTGTCAAGGTTGTAAAATACATGAGCAATTTTTTTTAAGGCGCTTTCAGCATGACACCAATTAGGTTAATCTACCACTTTCTGAGATGCTGGGTGTTTTAATTAAAGCATTAAACGATTGACTTGGTACATCAACGCGACTTGATTTCTGCCTAAACTGTGCGACATATGCTATTTGGCGGGTGCACAGTTCCAATGCCCAAAATTCCAACATGAAAGGTTCTGCAGGTACAGGTAGGCTTCTTGAAATCTCATCCCCTGCAGCCCCCCGGCGCATGACGATTGTAGGAATGTGTGATTACGTCTCGAAATGAGGACCCCCCCCAGCAACAGCCACACCGACGTTCCCGCAGTTCTTTTCCCCGACGAAGAGGGGGGGGGGGTTCTGCGTAAAAAATTGGCCGCCGAGTCGAACGTGCAGCTTCAAAGGCGGCCACTGAGAGGTAACCGAAAGGGGAGGACGCTTGCAGCTGTCGCGGGGGAACAAACCCCTTCGTTGCCCCCCCGTTCGGAGAAAGCAACGGGAGAGCAGAGGCCCGCGCGCTCGTCGTCAAAACCCCCGCGGGGCGCGTCCAGCCCTTTGGAGTTCCGCCGGCGGCGGCGGTCGTCTCGAGAAAGCCCCATGCGAGGGCCCCCCCCCCCCTTCCCCAGGAGGCGAAGGTTGGCCACGTTGGCCCAGTACGTCGTGGCTCACGGCCCGCGGTTGGGAGTGAACTCTTCACCGCTTGTAGCGGTGCGTCACATCAAACGGACTGCCGGGCCGTTGGTTGGCGTCGGTTTTGGCCTCCGAGTCGAGCGGAGCAGCTCCCAGCACACGCGTCGGGTTACGGCAGTTCACAAGCTTCTGCCAAAATAAAAACCAACTCGCATGCTTGGCAGGCCCTTTCGTGTCATTTCGGATTAGAAAACGCTCATACGAACAGTCAAAAGTTTCCCGCGCGCGAGTTGAATAAAAAACAAACACATCGGTCTGGCGATGCTTCTACATTTGGAATAGCATTTGAACGCCGCTCACCTATAGCAGCTGTGGTGGGGGGGGGGGGAGATGCACCATAGCTGGAAGCGTGCGCCACACAAGGCAGCTGCCGGGGTGGGGGCCTGGTTATTGAGGCCGGCGAAGGGTGGAGGCTGCGGGACAGTGACGTCGCCGGTCTGCGGGGGTTTTCGGGAAAGCCGGCTGACAATTAGATGTAAAATCAACTTAGCGGCGACTTAGCATTTGTATGTATGCATCGCGGGTCAGACCGACGGCTGCTGCGCTTGCATTATTCTCTGGTGAGCCATTTTTATATTTAACATGTGTTAGGGTTTTGGATCTGGGGTCACGGTGGCGGCTGCCCTCTTCAAGCGGCACTGTTCCTGACAGCTTGATCTATTGATCAACGTGAGGTGCTGACAGTGTAAATGAAAATTCATGAAAAATTGATGCACTCCCTCGATCACCGTCCCATCTCCTATTCTTCCACGGCAAATTATGGCCGGCCAGCTGAGAACACTCGTGACCTTACTCTTGGCCCGTGCCCTCGAGCCCCCAGCATCCAACAACGCCGTTCCATACACCCCCCCCCTCCCCACACTGCTTACACTATGCGTTATTCCTACCCACCCGCCCACTCACCCACCACATTCTCCATGCTTTCCCCCCTCCCAGCTCCCATCTCCAACCCGTTTTGCCTCCTTCCATCTCCTCCTCTCCTCTCCACCCAACAGCATCACCCAACTTACCAAGGCTGTGGGGGGGGGTGGACCTGGTTCAGAGGTCAGGGTTCATCAGGCACTTGTGAGGCGGACGGTTGAATTTCAGATATTCATGGTGTGGGGAGGGGGGTGGGGTTGCGAGGAGATGGATACATGACCCCTGCTCTTTTTTGGGGAGACACGCAGTTCTGCAAATTTAACCAGATGTATTCTTGATCAGTGTTCAAAAAATTACTATGCTTCATGTGCAATGAATGGGTGCCTGAGTGTGTGTGTGTGCGTTTTGGTGAAGCGGTTAGCGCCGCTACGCTACGAACCCAGTGACCCGAATTCGATTCCCGCTCATGGCTACCAACATCAGTGGCCATTTTCTGAACCGGTCCTGGGCCTCCCCTAGGTCGACTCAGCCTACATGAGTACCTGGTGCGGTGTGTAAAAGCATCGCCACTCGGGAGACAAAGGCGGCTGGGCGTGGTGCTGGCCACCCACCCCCTCGTGTGCCGTGCCGGCCTTAATAGGTGCTCACTAACAACACTTGCCCCAACAGTCTGTTTAGGCTATACGGGGGATCTTTGTCTTTATACATGCGCACACACACACACAAGCTGCTATCAAAGCATTTTTGCGACTGAGATTCCAAAGATGTTGCGCCAACCTAATGTCACCGCAGTTCCGATAGTTCATTTCTAAGCCACTTCTTATGATATCATGGTGAGATCAAAGGGTTATGTATGAAAAGAAGAGTAATATGAGTGTTTGTACTTTGATGACCTTGTTCTCAACAATTTTTGACCACTGCCCTGTGTGCGTGTCTGCGTGTTTGCGCGCAAAATGTTATTTTTTTTGGTCCCGTGTATTTCCTTCCTGGGGTGGGTGTTTAATTGTAGGGTCGGACAGATGGCAGGTAACTCACGCCCCAAAGGGGTGCAGGAGGTTGTGATTTTGAGGCAGACGCGTGGCACAGACAAAAGCCCACGCAGGGGGGTCGGCACACGTCTGATGAAATTACAGAGTGTCAGGCGTTGAGACGGACAGCCAAGCAGGGCAGATAGATGGACGGGCAAAGGACACAATGCACGGGTCGCCATGGAGACCTGTGGGTGGGACGGCGACAAAAGAGGCGGTGGGGGGGGGTCCCTTTTAAGAAAATGAAACATTTTATGCCACCATGATGTTTGGCAGGAGTCCACTGGTTGGCAGAGTCGCGAGAAATCCGCGTTGTCGGCTGCAGGAGATTTGTTTCCCAATTCGGAGCATTGCACCAGCAGCGTAAGTCCTGAAACTCTCGTTCCGTTGGCACGGGCGGAGCGTAACATTCTGCAAGCGCTGTAAATATTGTGGTGGGCATCGGGAGAGCCGCGGGCATCACAATATCAAGCTGGGCTTTCGAGAGACCGGTGGGGTGCGACACATGTGACACGGCGGGGTGAGATCTGCGGACAGATGGCTGCTTGGGGAAGGAATTAGCAGAGCCAGGAAGGAGGCATTGCATCTGTCCCCTTGTGTCACAGTATCGGGGACAGGGCTGATAAAACAGAGCACTGTCAAAGCCTCCGCTATGATTCATGTCACCGCACTGCACGCTCGCCACAACGCGTGCACGATGGGGGGGGGGTTATTGTCCGGAATGGAGAATTGTAGATTTTCCACAAATCTGCGCTGCGATCGTTCAACGTGGGGCATTAAGGGCTGAAAGGATGACAAAATATGAGTCGCAGCTGTGAAGCCCTGCAGCAGGCCTTTGCCATATCCCTCTCAACCTGACTCTTCCCCTCACACCCTCGTGCTCCTCAAAAGTCTTCCCTTGCATCACAATCCACCCTCATGCCAAAGGTGTCTCCCCATAAAGGACGGAGGAGGAGGAGGGGATGGAGGGAGTTGTACTTTAATCAATACCTTCTCAGGGGTTGGGACCTCCCCGGAGCGTCCCCTACAATTGGGCTCCGTGCTGTCCGCGACTACGATCGTAACGTTTTCTGCGCAGCAGGTGAAATGCGAAAAGAAGAAGTGAGAAATATTGTGGTGCTTTTGATGTGTCCATTGCTGTTAATCGTGGGGAGGGGGGTGGAAATAGAATGAAAACAAACTTTTTTGTGGGTTTTTTTCCCTTTGTGTGACCGAATTCTAAAACATCCCCCCTTTTTCCTAAACATTGGATTATTTTTGCCGATACAATCAACGCCTTGGCTTTGGCAACAGGGTGTTAAACTACTGAAGCAGAACGATTGGTTTTATAATGATTTAGGGATAAGGATTTGCATTTATCTGGCACTGAATTGCAACTGCATCTTGTTTATAGTTACTTGTTAATCCACTACTCGCTCAGACCTCCTTCTATGGTGTTAGTCATGGGAGTTTGTTTTTTATCATACTTCACTTTGCTGTTTTTTTCCTGGATTGTTCTGTTGCGCGTAGTCACTTTAAGATGTTCTTTGTTCATGTTTTTTGTTTGTTGCGGTTGCACCCGAGTCAAGAGCCGCATTGCTCACAGGGCTATACCTAATAAATGAGACTGAAAACTGAAACTCTCATACTATCACTCTCCCACTCGTGTTAGGCCATGGCCGGGAATAGACCTCAAGTAATCGGGCTCGTAGTGCAGCGTGCCACTGGCCACCTGGACCATGTTATACAGGCTAAATAACACAACAAAAATCCTGCTACGATCCTTTTTTTTTTGCAAAAATATATGATTTAATCAAAAAAATGTACGGTTAAACGAATGTTAAACATTTTAAGAAGCTCCTGGTGTGCATATGTGCATACGTGTGTGGCTGTGTGTGTGTATATACATGTTCTATACCTGGAGATAAACAAATACCAACAAATTATTTCTCCCCCATTTTCTCCCAGCAGTGCAGCTCTCGATAAAATTGGTTACGGAGTGTACCTAATTAAGGAGTCATTTGGAAAATTGCCAATGGAAATTCAATACGCCATCATCAAAAGCATTAGAACAACGCACATGATAGGCACTCGATTCTTTTACAAGAAGACGCGTTGAAGAGATCTCGACGCCTGCATTTGCCAGGTCCTTTTTCTGCTGCCGGTCGTGCGATTTGTGCCTCCTCTTTCACCTGGTTGCCTGTCAGTGGAGGCTAAGCAATGTATATTTAGACATCGCATCGTGTGGCTGTTTGTCTCGCCGAGGTAACAATTCTTGCACCTCGCTATCACGCAGGTTTTGACTTGTTGGCTTTGCTGGAATATTTCCAAGTGGCAAATGCAGTCTTTTTTTTTTCAATTTAATAAATTGGTCACAGAATGCCAAGGCACACAAATAGAACGAGACACGGATGCATCCCAATAATGTAATACAGTGCTCTCCAACACCGCACTATTGATTATTCTTTCTCTTCCTTTCAGCCTAACATGTTTAAAATTTGTGCAACAACGGACATTTAATTTCCGCGTGAGTTACTATGCAATTAAGCGCACTTCTATCGGCCCCGCTGGTGCAGCTGGAGAGAGTAGTGCCTGAGCTCCGATTGGCTGAAAAGCGCTCACACGTGTCAGTGCGTCCGTGTGTGTGCGTGTGTGCATGTGTGCGTCCGTTGGTGCTCGCTAACAGCACTTGCCCCTACAGTCTGTTAAGGCTATACGGGGGATCTTTGTCTTTATCTTTGTCCGTTGGTGGTGCAGCGATTTCCAGCCTGCGCTACGAACCCGGCTATGCGAGTTCGATTCCCACTCACGGCCAACACCAGTGACGATAATCTGAATCGGTGCTGGGACTCCCCTAGGTCGACTCAGCCTCAAACGAATGCCCAGCCACCTACCCCCTCGTGTGCCATATTGGCCTTCATGGGTGCTCGCTAAAACAGCAATTGCACCAAATGTTTGTTAAAGCCTACACGGGGGATCTTTGTGTGATGTCCAACAATCAGGTCACTTCACTCACATTGCCTCCTCCCAAAGTCACAGGCACCCAGACACAGAGCAATCGAGCTGCTCAATCTGCCAAAAATCACGAAGTTACTGCGGAGTTTAATCGCAGTCTCGCTGTTTATCTCTCCGAAGCGGTATCGGCCTGCACAGCGTGTCGTTGTTGCGGCACACTGTCCGACGTTTCGCTCCAGATGCCGGGAGCCTCTTCAGGAGCTGGGATGTCACACTGACAGTCGTAGCCTCCCAGCCCATGGGGGCGAGATGTCGGACATCGTGCGGACGAACACACGGTGACGGCCTGAAAAGCGCCCAGCAGAACTGGGCAGCCGTTCCCATTCAGCTCTCGCTCAGACACAAGAATTGCGGAAGAATTTTTTTTTAAAATAATAGTAAAAACACAAATTTTTTATTCGCAAATAAATGCAATAAAAATGTAATGAGAAGCAAATACAGGCAGTGATGGGTTTTTTTTTGTGTTCAGTCGGAAATACAGCGCCGTGGAAAAGGACCCTTTTATTAATTCAAGGCACTTTAAATAAAAATGAAAGTGCTGCGTCGTGTTGTGCGCTAGGGGTGTTGTTTAGTGGAACACGTGCTTCTTGATGGCTTTGAGGAGGGTGGGGAGAGGCTGATATGACTTGGCACTGAGGTGGTGCCCTGTTATTTATGAATAGCCTGAAGGGCCCTTTTTGGCAATTACTAACCTTTCACTCTCTCTGCTGTATTATAATGGACGTTCTGCGTTCTGCATTAGGTTCCCAATTCCTAACCAAAAGAAAGAAATTTAAATAAAAGGATATCAAGAAACACACACCCGTAGCGTGCATGCTGCTTAACATTTTTTAAATATAATACATTTATATAATAATACAAAGTGTAACACCTTTTATATTTGCTGTTATATGTCTATACATTTTCAGTGATACAAATACTTTTCTTGAACGCATATACTGTTTATCAAGGAGTGCATGCGATTGTGCAGTTGTTAGCACACTGCGCGATGAGCCCAGGGACCTGAGATCAATCCACGACTACGGCGAACGTCAGTGGCGAGTGATTTCGGAACGACTTTGAGCGCTCACCCCCGCTATGATGTGCATGTGTATGTTGCACTTCTCTCGCACCGTATGTAGCCAACCGTGCGAATCGGAGGTGCGGGGGGGGGAAAGGACAACAAACTAAACACAAAAAGCAGTTCTCAAGAAATTAGTTTTCAATCGCTATTTAAACGTGCATAGCTCCAGTGGCTTCCTAATATCAGAAGTGCATCTGAAAGCGCGCGATACAGTGACCGTCTTTGTCCGATGGCGAGGCAAAAGCCGCTGCTGCGAGGATGACCGGAGTTCACGTGATGATGTATGCTCCTTGACAAAATATAATCAAACAACCCTCAATGACCTAAAGGGCCTCGGGAGGCATTCATCCAGCAGTGGATTGACAAAAGGGCTGTACGTCATTCAATTAGAATTTAATAGTGCTTTAAGTTTACATAACATATAGGGTGGTGCAGGTGGAATCAAACAACCCCAACTGTTCATTACCACACAATCTCTGGCACGAAATAAGGAAATGTGTGGCGGTTGTCATTATTAAAAACCAATTAGACATCGGGGCCAGTGGCAGCAGGAGGGTATGCGCTCGCCTGTGCGGTGTGTGCGCCCTGTGTTGATGAACACGACATCGTGTGATCGGGTCGGTGGAAGGACGCTCCCCGTGCATTCCCTCTCTGGAGTCGAAACTCGCGCGACTGCCACCCTCCTGCCGTCCGCGACTTCACGTTCGTCCGGTGGCTTGGGCTGTCCTGCCGTACTCGCCGTGGCCCTCCTCGCTCTTTACCGTCCGTGTGCTTTTAAGAGATCGACTTGCGACTTGCGTCTTTATGTTGTTGGGGGTTTTTTTTGTTGCCGGCCAAGCGACTCTGGGAGCCACCTCTTTAGCCAGGCGATAGCTCAAGAGACCAGGATGAGTCTCATTTGCAAGAGTGACCTCGTGTCTAAGAGTGTCTAGTTTCATGGGATTTTAGGTGGCTCGTCCGTAGGGCAAGCGAATAACAATGGGAAGGTTGGGAGTTGAAATCCTCTTTGGGGAGTTTACTCAACACATCACACCTTTGAGATCAATAAAATAAGTAGTACTTCGTGGTGAAGTCTTCAGTGGTTTGTCCTTTGGACAGATCCACCACCTCCACAGGAATGTGGAATTTTCACCACTCTATCAGGGTTGCAAATAGAAGATGAGCATTGCCTTAATGCCATTTGAGCAGGAAATAGCTTTGACTTGGATAATTTTGTTTTTAAACAATAAGTATATGAAATAGCTATTTGTGTACGTAATAGTGTAAACGGTTCACCCCTGCCTTACGATTCATTCAATTGTTGCAATTCAGCATCGTTATTTGATTTATGATTGTATTATTTGTGTTAATATTGTGGTGAATGTAGAGGGCTATAACTGCTGTAAGGGTCACATGACCCCATTACATATAACACATACAAATTGAAAAACATCGATTCTTACATGTGCGATTTTATGCGTGCATTTCGAGCCTAATAATCCATGTTAATAGATTAATCGATGCATTTCTAATGTGTAACTATTAACGTGCATAACGCACATGCGATATGCATTGTATATAGCTGCATTTAAAATAATATGGCATTGTTTATTTTTCTTTTCCCAACTCAGACACAAAGAAACACATGACTCGATTTACTGGCCAACCAATCTGTGCACAGATATAATAATGCCATCGGTGTTTGTACGGCAAACACGATATTAGTCAATGCCTTTTGTCTAACCCGGTGTGTATTATGAGTGCGCGCATGAAGCGCATGAAAAAATAAAAACCAATTTATTTTGTAATTACATTGCACATCAAATGCATTTACAAATAATTCATAAATTAAATGAACTCATTAATAATTGATCCCACATCCCCCATCTGCAGATTCACACCTGAAATTTCTGCCGAGTGAATTATTATCACCGACGTTTCCTCCACCGCCGGCTTCGTGCGGCTTGAGCTCTGGGGTTTACGTGGATGCGCGTGTGCGTGCGGTGTGCTCCTTACCCACGCCGTCTGTTCGTGGCAAGTCGGAGCTTGTTTGTTTTCATTTTCTTAATTGTTATGAAACGTTTTACCGCGAGGAGTCGTTGAGCCACACGCTGTGTTTTTAAGACTCAGCCACCACTGCCCTGGGACTGAGTGGCTCAGAGCACATGGAGTGGCCGCTAGGAAGCTCCTCCCACGCTGCCTCTCCGTGGGAGATTCGCCCTAGAATAGGTTTTAATTTAGACTTAAATACTCATGAGGTCTATCCCTTTCTTCAGAGTGCCGGCGAGCATTTATTTTTTAAAATATATATTCAAAGCATCCATGTGTGCAATAAGTCTCAGGAAAACTCAAGTAGCTTGAACAAAATCTGTTGTTGACCACTAAGACTTGCTGCAATCAAGGTGCTGAATACGTTTCCTACAATCAAGGTGCTGAATACGTTTCCTGAATAGGCCATTAACTACACCATAGTGTACTGCACGCGCATACATATTCGTGTTATTATATACACTGAATTACATGATTACATGTTGTGTTCCGAGGCCCAGCTTGCGAAAACCACTGATCTAAATGCATTACCGTACAATGGTTATCTTGTAGCGCAGAAGCACAGGAGAGGCTGTAGCAAAAAAAAAAATTGGCTTGTGAGCAACCATGTCCAGTCACAGACTTTAGATTCTGATCATCATGATCAGCTAGAATGTATCCACTGCTGGACGAAGGCTTCCCAAAGCTGTGGCCATCACTGGCGGTCTCATGGTGGAACAATTTGAGACCCTGTGTGTGCATCTGTGATTAATCTAAGGTCAGCAGGTTCACCAGTGTTGCCAGTCCACACTGAGTCAACTGTTCAATTCACAGCAGCCCCGGCCTTTAATTTCCGCCGGAATTATCGGAGCTCACCATCTGCTGTGAAGTGGATGCTATGGACAGTGTGGTGTCATCATCATCAACAAGCAGAGCATCGTATTTTACCGCCATCATAGCCCGAATCCCACATTTGAAACTGCGTTGTTAAAATAATAGACACAATCTCTCCCTGCTCGTCTGCTTGTTCCTCAAATATTCCTCTTATAAAAGAGGTTGAAAATCCTGACGGCTTCTTGCACGGGTAAAAACGACGAACATCAATCACCTCGTGTCTGTGGAAGTCACCTGACCCTGTGCTGCTCTTCAACCGATGGCAGGTGGTGCACGTTCAGATGCATGCAAGTCACGCACGCACGGGGCCAGGCCATTGAGACTTAAGCATTCTAATGGAGAGGCCTGGAATGGCCTTATCGAGTATGATCGCAGTAATTGATGCACTAATCTCCGGGCTTCATTAATCGGGTTGGCTGCAGAAGCCTTCTGCTGCGTGGGCGTGCGATGTTCCGTTCTGCTGTAGCAACCCACCCCACAGGTGATGAAATTCG
The DNA here is from genome assembly GCF_964198595.1 of Lampetra fluviatilis. Taxonomy (NCBI): domain Eukaryota; kingdom Metazoa; phylum Chordata; class Hyperoartia; order Petromyzontiformes; family Petromyzontidae; genus Lampetra; species Lampetra fluviatilis. The sequence continues at coordinate 20,434,013 of NC_136279.1, read as the reverse complement.
AGTTGAGCCTTAGAGGAAAAATGTAGACGCTATCTGTGTGGCCACTTCGCCGCGCGCCAGGGAGGTGTCCGTTCCAAAACCGCTGCGGCTTATTATTTTCTTCCGTTATTATTGTTATTTTAATCTCCTTTTCCTCTTTACAACAAACACAGCTCGCAAGCATCTCAGAAATGTACGCAAGATAAAAGTGTGACACGCGAGGAGATAGATTCGGCTTGTTTCTAGACAATCGGGTTTTTAGTTCTTGTATTACATCTTGTACTGCTGCCCCCTGGCTTCAACGTGTCCCTCCAAGGGCGAGTATACATAACCCCTGCTCGGTCGCTGAAATGAGAAATGTTTTAACTTGGAATACTCCGTGAAGATAAAAGGGAGAATGTTGAAACGAGTAATCTCGAGAGTGTTATTTGTTGGGATACGAATTCATTATTCCTCTTTGGTCTGATAATTGCGAATTCACTCACCACTCCAAAGACAAACAATAAAAAAAAACAACCTTTTGCTGTATATTATTCAACACTTTTAAATGTTCATACTTTTTGAAAATGTGCATCTTTGCCGTGGAATTCCCAAACTCTAAAACCCATCCGTGTTTTACTTGAAAACATTGAATTAAACGATAATTTACAGCCAATTTTAAATCAACCGCTGGATGACCTCTGATCATGCCTTTCAGCCATTCCTGGGGATTTTATTTTACACCATACTTCACTGCACTGCCAAGAGCAGGTTTGTTTACGCTGAGGCCCAGGACTGGTTTGGAGATGACCTGTCACCAATAATGCGTCTGGGAATCAAACTCAGGTCTCGCTGGGTCAACAGCGTCAGCGCGCTAGGCACGATGCTAACGCTCTCCCTCAAAAAATCGTTCTGGATGCCAAACCAGAGGCAATACATTTCTCTGCAGCTGACAAAACTCTCGAGTTTGTGTTTTTTTTTGTGTGTGTTCTTGGCAAATGTGAGACGCAGTCCATGTGAACTTCATCCCATTTTCCCAAAACGGATTTTGGAAGGATAATTTGCCCTCTTCACACGAATAAAGTGCCACGGATAATGAAGCTAGTGAGATATAACCGCTGTTATTTTCCGCTTCCAATTGCTTTATAAACGTAAGCATACTGTTGGAGATACACAGTACTTTGGGCACGATTTGCCATCTCACGGTGAAATCACAAGCACGTCAAATTGTATTTTTAAAAATAGGTAGTTTCCAGAATCTTGAATTGTTACTTCTGATTTTTTTTGTACTTGTATTGCCTCTCTTCTCTTGAGTCTCCGTTATTATTGTTGTTTACCTGTTATGTGATTCACATAGGCATGAGAGAGACCATTATGTACATTTGTAGCATACACACGTGTTAATATTCGAGTTCATTGCCGTTGAGAGAGAGATACCAAAAAAAATGTAATCCTCCATTTTGCAGGAGCTTGGAACAAATATACTCCCAGGCGAAGGTTTAATTCAGGCCAAGATGGAAATTAATGAGCGTATCTGGTCCTGAAACCATACGGATGATGAAAAATTAAATATTAATATCCAAAAGAATGTATTATGCACATTCCAATCTGCTACTGTCAAAATCACAGCTCCGTGTTGCTAGTACCTGATTCCCTCACACCCCCTTTCCATTGCAAAAAGATTGGCAGTTAATAATAATCATGAATTATGTATGAAAAGTATTACTTGCATAACGTAAATATGTGTAGTGCACAGTTGTACCCTCCCTTGGAAGTGGTTTTAATGAGATTGTTCTTTTGTTGAACCAATTGCTGAAAACTCTCTTTATTTTGTTTCATACTTGAAGCCCAGCAATAAGAAACGTTGATTGCCTTGCGCACTTAACCCCAGCCGCGTAAGCAGCACCAACTTCACCTCGGAGCTGTGGCCCTCCGCTTGACAGCAGTCTGGCGACAGAGGTCACGCCTCTCGCTCCGTGCGGTAATGACAGCCCCTGTCGCATTTTGGCGCCCCGGCTCGAGGTGACGTCTGAATGGATCGGATGCTGTCCAGCCACTCCAGGACGAATTCCTGTTTTCGTCCCAAAACATTTCATAATTAAGGGTTACTGCAGTTCCAAGGTCAAACACGGCCGCCTCTCACGTCAAGGACAGCGGAGCGAGCGCCCTAGCACCGTGCATTGTGCCACGCGGCTGTTTGGATGGGACGGTGGGGAGGCCGTTATTGACCAGCGGCAGCCTCCCCCTCATTTTAACAATTGCCTTATCACTGCTCTGTCACGCTAATGGTTTTTATAGCTGGACCATGCCTCTTGCCAGCCTCCGTGCCAAATCGTCTGCCATTCTCCATAATTTGCTGTAATGGCTTAATTGCTTCATCAAACGCAATTGTCGTCTTGGCCGCCCGGGTCCAGAATAAAATATTGGAGCTCGATGCATGGTGGAGGTGGTGGTGGTGGAAAAAAACCCGCTGAATGAGACGAAGCAAACGTCTGAAATGTAGCCTAAACTGCACGTAATGTTACGAGCATTTTACGGCTCGTTTTGTTTTTTCCATTTCTTTTCCCAGCTTGGTGGGCCTTGCGTTGTCATTTTTTTTTGGGGGGGGGGGCTTAGAAAGCAAGATGGGAGGGACTGTGGGGCAGCGGAGCAACAACTGCACGGAGCTCGAGAGGAGAGCAAACCCCCCCACCCACCCACCGTGAAACATGTTCGTCAAGTCCTTCCGCTGAGGATTTAATCCCCGAGAGAGCCCAACAGAGCCGTTTAAGCTTTTAGCCCCCGTGTGCCGTGTGTTCCACGGATGCGATTTCAAAACCATCCTCCAGGGCCGAGTGTTAATTGTCGCGACCGGCTCTTTAAGGTAAGCGAGGCTAGAAGGTTTCACGGAGATTACGGTCACGCCGAGATCCAAGGATGTGGGACGTCCTGTCTTTATTCCCCCCCCCCCGCATGCAAATTCCCCGGCCCAGTGCCACAGACGCCAGCTTGGCGTGGCTCCCACCACAGTTGACAGTTTGTCATTGGAAATAAATTCTGCCCGTGCCAGTGAGCAGACCTTGCCGAGGGTGATGGTGCATTGTCAGTTGATCCCCCTATCTTGGCCAGCACGCAGGGGAAAGAGGGGTTATTTGAGGTGGGGGGGAGTCTGGGATTGGGCTGCACGGAGGAGGTTTGTTGGAGTGGGGGGGGGGCATTTGGCCTGGGGGCCATTTGGTTTTAGGTCGGATACCCACAATGCTCCACTAAAACAATTCCGGAAAGGTCATTCGATAGAGGTGAGGGACGCATCGTTTCGTGACGTGTTCCTGGGCTGGAGTGGAGTGTAGCGTAAAAAAACAGCAGCGCAATTTCATTTTATATATACATGTATATACGCACACGAGTCACACGTTAATGATTTTTGAATAGGTTGTAAATGTACAATCTTGTTAATTCACATATGCTGATTTTCTTTTAACCTGCGGTCAGGGAACAGAGTACAGATAATTATATTTCTTGGGTTTTTTTGTTGCCAGTTTATTTGTGTTGCATTCGTTATTTGCTCTCACACCAAGCTTTTCACTTCTTTGGCAGTTTTCGCCAAGGGCAAACAAACAGCGGGTCTGCAGAAGGGGCAGTTTTTATTCACGAGAATCTGAAAGAAAATTGTCGTTGTTACCAAAGTCATTTTGGATAATTCGAAGTTATTTTCATAACACCTGCCACACGCTCTGAGGAGGAGTCTGACGGGAAGCAAAGCGTTGCTAGGGACATCCGGTTTGTCTCTCAAATTGTTTTCGACGAGGTCCTCCTTTGGCAATGAATTAAACGGAGGAATCAACCTGAAGCTAAATGCTTCTCTCTTTCAATCCTGACCCCCCCTCATCCCATGTGACCTCGCTCGGGGAGTGCACACATATTGCCTGCTGAGGCACCAAATACCCCTGAACGTGCCCGGATCGCATTAGATCTGAGAAGAAGCAATGCAGGTGTGTTGAGCCTGGTGAGTACAGCAGTGCAAGGGCTGCTTGGGAAAACCAGGTGTTGTTAGGGCTGGGCTGCAAGGTAGCCCAGGACATAGTGACACCGGTAATGTATTATTAAATCTATCTGTGTGGAGCTTTGGCTGTTCATTCCTCATGGGCATGGATTTTTTTTTCTCTCCCCGGTATTCCTGTTAACTCCCACACACCAAACGTTCCTAATTGGAATTGACCAAACATCCCAATGCAGGACCCTCCTAAAATATACCCTCGAGACTCGATGAGGCTTTAACTTGAAAGAGTTCAAATACTCGCTGTAAACTTACGCGTGTTTCTCTATTTCATCCTGCAGATTATTCTGGAATTTTGCACCACAGCAGTTATGAAAACACTGAGCGTGCATTTTAGTTTAATGTATAAACATATTGATGAGTGGGGTTTGACTGCGGAAGGCAATGTGTGGTGTTCATCTGATGATTAAATAAAGTGTCCTTGAATTAGGGCTGGAATTTGATAAATACAAATATCCCTCATATAGCCTTTACCGACTTTTGGGGCAAGGTGCTGTTTACGAGCACCTATGAAGGCCGGCATGGCACACGAGAGGGTGGCCAGCAGTACTCCCGGGCCCCATTTGTCTCCCTAGCGGCGATGTTTACTACACACCGCACCAGGTACTCATTTGAGGGTGAGTCGACCTACGGGAGGCCCAGGACTGGTTTAGATAATTTGCACTGTTGTTGGCCTTGAGCGGGAATCGAGCTCGTGTCGCCGGGATCAATTCGCAGCCCGCTAACCGCTACGCTCACCTACCCACCGTCCCAAAAAAAAGTGCCCTTAATTTAGGGCTCCAGGATGAGGGCACCCAGCGACGAGCGAGAAGTCGATATCTCTTTAATAGAATTCCGTTTTGTAAATTGTTTCCCAGAAGTGAGGACTCTGAAGCTCATCAAGCCCTCCTAATGGCATAATTTGCGTGATTTATGTAAACTTCCAGCTTAAAAACCAGCAAATGAATGTGATTACGAGCGGACGTGATGAATTGCAATATTTTCATTCGCGCGCGCCCGCATTGCGCGCAGCCACTCGACTCGCCCAGCGGAGCTACGAGCCGTGTGCGCGCGTGCGTGCGTGCGTGCGTGCGAGCGTGCCTTCGTGAGAGCATCTGTGTGCCGCGCACACGCTGTAATTGCATTGCTGCTCCTTTGTACGCGCGCTGAACCGGGGCCTGCAAACTGTGTGCGGCAGAGAAGGAGTCTGAGCGAGAGAGAGAGAGAGCGAGAGATGAGATATGTGTTAAGGGTGGATTGATTTAGTGAGCTATTGGCACAGTAAGATGGATTCGTGCAGGCACTTAGCTGACCCGCCCAAGGCTGTAATTCAGGCTGCAAGTTAATGGTTTTCTGTTTGTGGACGTCGTTTAATTAGAAAGTGTCGGTGTGGGCAGGTTAGCGTAGGAAGGAGGGAGGTATGTTATTATACAAAAAAAATAAGTGTCTTCTGATTTGTGTTTCTCCCTCCCCCCCCACCGCGGAGATGCAACGCTTATCGTTTAAAACTGGCGCTGAAAGAGCACGTGCGTTCTTCCCGTTTAACGCTCTAACTTCAAAGGGCCCCGTGGAAGACACGAGGACGCCACGGAAGCAGCGCTGCGGTGAAACGTGCGCTGCAGAACAACGGGCGTCAAACTACGGCCAGTTGCCGGATAGGTGCGACTCGGCGGCTTGTTACCAGGCTAAGGGCCTCGGTGACAACAGATGGAATACAAATTCAGTTGTCCCCAGACGTTATGTGGCGCAGGGCAGCTGGAAAAACACGACGCAGACGCGACGCACACCGCCCTGCACACCACCCCGCCGGCTCGCGACACAAGCCACACAATGGATTGGACTCGGCCATCTATCTTCCCTTTCACTCAACATTTAAAAGAGAATCATTAAGATTAAGAGTTCCAATTAATCCAGAACGGGCTGCCAGAATGCAGATGCGAAGGCTTGACCGCTTGGCCCAAGCTATGACACATTGATGCCCATTATTGGCATCGTACACGGCCTTGCTGTCATGCAGCTCCCATCTCCAAATACAAAACGAGATCGCGAGGCGAGATTTAGAGGGGCCCCGCGTCTGTGACGCACGCTCACAATGTTTGTGTCGCCTTCGCCGCTGCTACCTGTGCCTCTCCGAACAGCTTGCCCAGCCCGAGTAATTAACGATAAAAATGCAAATGCCACTTGTTCGCTGGGTGACACCATTTGTAATCCTGTCATTTCTACACCAAGGACAAACCTCCCATTTGTTACTCACCCTGGGCTCATTATAACCTTCCGACAGATTTTATTTCTTACGCTGCCAAGAGCTATCGGATGGGAAGAAGGCCAGGGCCCCCTTCTCAGAGTCCAAGAGGCAGGCGGCATTAATTAACCTGCGCTCTAATTAGCTGAAGCCACATAGGCACTTACTTCCACACGCTGTGGCCTGCTTTATGGGGGCTTTTTTTACTTGCCCATCGCTGGGCATCTTAAGAGAGCAAAGGGCTCGTGGACGGAATGAGAAAAGAGTGGAGGCGGCGCAAGGGGATATTAGAGGGAAGGCAAGACATGTTGGTTTCGCGGTGGCTCGGCTAACCTGAGTTTGATGAGAGAGAATTCATTGTGTTGCTTTTCGAGGCTGACTGACGGCTTGCGTTACGGGCGGGGTGTGGTTGCTTTGACCGTGGTCTATATTATGTGATTTATAGACAGTTTTGTGGAAAATGATTCTATTGAATCTGACACACTTCCCCGCCTACACGGGGGGGGGGGGGGAGAGAGTGGGGTCATGATTGAGTCAAGGACTCCTTCCAGCTGAGGGTTAGGGGGAAGAGAGCGAGAGAGTGCGAGGGCTGGGGGCAGGTGCACGCAGATCCACGCGGTTACGGACACAAAGACGGACACAGATACGGGCCCGTGCCTGGCAGATGCACCCCATGAAAGGATGGGATGAGGTGGGGGCGAGGGGTGCGTGGGGGGTGCGTAAGGGGCGGCGGGTGGGGGGGGTGGGGGCTTGCTCTGGGATGGTGGATGGTGGGTGGATGGGTGGTGGACACGGCTCTCTGTGCTTTGGCAGAAACTTGGAGGTGGCTTTAAAAAAGTAAGAATCAGTTCGCAGCTCACGCACAGGAGAGTGGCACACACACAGAGAGAGACACAGACGCGTGGTGCAAGCGCGGTCTGGCAGAAGTTGATTTTTTTCTCCCCCCCCCCCCGCTTTTTCGTTCTCCGATGGTTACCCTGGAGGCAGGAATGTTGGGAATACGGCGGCGTCGTCGCCTCGCGCCCCCCTGCCCCCCCCCTCGTGCCAGGGTCGAACGTCCTCCGTCTCGCGCTGCAGCAGCAAAAGGCGACCGGTCTGGGGCTGTGCGACTTGAACGCGAAATTTTTTTGTTAATAAAATAATTCCAATCCGTAATTAGCACGGCTGGCTACGTGCGGTGCGAAATAAGTGCAACATCCAGTCTGTTCTCCGATAACGCCGTGTGTTTTCATGAGACGCGGTGAATGTATTAGGGAACGCGTTTTTTTTTTTTATATAACGCGGATGCGAATTGGATTTAGCGCGATCGAGCGAACGGAGCTACGTCGAGCGGGTCGGAATAAGCGGTCGTACGGCTGCCTCGGCGTAACATCACACAAGGTGGGATGCTGCTGGATGCTTCTAGATGCTACCCACGCACCTCAGTCTTTGTTCAGCCTGCGTAGGCACCCCACGTGTTATTGCGGACTTTTTACCCTATATTATCAGTTGAGGAGTATTTCATAATGTGTTGCATGGTCAACTCAGACTTAAAAGGGCACTTGGTATGGTACGTGAACATTGGCACCACCCACTTCTGTGCTGTGCCAAGCTTAGTGGGTGCTCATTAACAGCATTTGCCCTTACGGGCTATTGGATATGTCGATGACCTGTACATGCATATATGAATACTGTACTCCCCCATATAACCTTTATAGACCATTGCGGCAAGTGCTGTTAGCAAGCACCTATTGAAGTGTGCATGTCACATGAGAGCGTGAGTGGCCAGCACTACACCCAGCCCCCTTTGTCTCCCTATTGTCTACAGTCTACACGCTGCACCAGTTACTGATTCAAGACTGAGTCAGACTTGGCTCGGCCCAGAACCCGTTCAGATATTCGTCACCGATGTTGACTGAGAACGGGACTCGAAACTCGGGACGCCGGGTTCGTTCACGCAAGCGCACGAACCACAACGAAATGGCTCACCACTCGCGCGCACACAGCCACACAGCATCAGATACGTGGAGAAGAACGCTCACACCATCAGTGATTTGCATTCAGATGCGCAACAGTGAGGACAACCTGTAAAACGTGCGTCATAGCCGGCGCGTCTGCGGGTCTTCTCCATTTCAGTCACAATATTTGGTGCCACCCATACGGTTCCCTGGGTCCCGGTTCACTGTGAGGATGTGGACGTGTTTTGAGGAAACTGCCAGGAGTTTGATGGATCTGTGCGCTGCCGTTATGCCGAGCTGTTTGGGGGAATCGAGCATTCCCCTCCCAGATGCCTAATGGATCCGCGGGCACTCCGTTTGCTTCTCTCCGCCCGTCGATGGAGGTTAAACACGTGACTGATGGCTTGGGTCTCTAGCCTCAAGCAGGTGCCTAGGTTTGCGTTATTGCCTCGGTGTATGCCCCGAAAAGAAAAACAACCGCTGAAACAGTTTGTTCTGCTGGGTTCACTACACATAGTGGGCATGGACAACCATACCCTGGAGACCTGAGTTCGATTCATGGCCGTGGCCAGCACCAGCGGTGAACATCTGAACCAATCCCTGGGCTTCCCTAGGGCAGACTCATCAATAAAATGAGTCCATGGTGCAATGTGTAAACGTCAATACCGGGGGAGACAAAGGGGACCGGGTGATACTGCAGCTGTTGGATATGTTCACACTCATTGGGAGCAATTCCAGCTGGACTAATATCCGAAGTCGTATGCTCGTATTAGAAGAATCTGTTTCTGGTCACATAATCCCATTGTTCACGATGCCGGCCTTAGTCGGTGCTTGCTAACAGCACGAGACCCGCTGGCCTTGTTGTTAAGGCTCTAGGGGGCACGTTTGTCTTTGCTGCAGGACATTTCTGACCTCCTAAAATTTCCTGCAAACAGCATCACAGTCAATGGCGCAGGAGAGTTGTAATTGCGCTATTGTGGTAATACCGGCAATAATAATTACGATGGAAATCAATTGCTCTTGTTATTGTAGTGCCTGATTTATTTCAGTATTGATTATTGCAGGACATTGAACAAAAGCTGACCTCGCTGGCTGCTTACAGAATAAATAAAGGCTTGTAAAAAAAAAAGAGAGAAAAATACAATAGTATTGATAATAGGTCGTATAATCTAACTTAATAAAGATCAGGAGTATTTATAGGCAATCTAATTTGCGTTCACGAATTGCAACAAGAACAACAACAACAACACGTTTAGGACCTTGGATCCAGCGAAGTGCCCCGTGTCGCTTTGAGATGGCCGTGCAAGAGAAATGATCTTAAGAATAATTTTACGATTAACGGCGGTATTATTTATTGCCCCCACTCCGCTTGCTTTACGAGCAGTTTCCAAAAAAGAAGATCCTTCACGTGGTTTTATGGCCCGAGAGTGGCTGCTAGAGTCGATGTGTTTGCCAAGAGGCTTTACTACATTCGACTACCATTGTTCACCCCCCCCGCACACCTGTGTGCAGTTAGAGATGTGTCCGCCACTTGCTCGCAGACAAACTCTGTTAGGGAGAGACACATGAAGGCAGGGGCATTTAATAATTCACCCAATCTTTTGTTAGCCGGTACGAAAGTAAGGAATGTGCGCTGGTGGCATCACTGCGGCTGTAAGTTATTGCCGGCTGATATGCCGCGCGGTTTAAGGGTAAATGTCAGCAGTTCCACGTGCACATAATCTGATGGCTCGAACTTTTTTGAGCAACTCCCTTTCTTGCTCTCTCTGCCCCAAATGAGTTTTCATTACAGAGCACGGTAGATGTTTGCCCAGGCTCGATGGGCACGTTCTTTAAAATGATTCACATATGCAGGAGTGACTCACTGCAATAAAATAGTCATGAGCGTATGTTTGAGGAATGTTATATATGTTTTGCGAGAATTACCAAAGCTTACAGATACCATCGTGTGTGCTCCTTAACATTCTCACCTCGAACCACATTTCTCACCAGCTGCCATAGATCTGCCCACCACTTTGTTTCTTTACAAAAATTGGGTCTTTACTGGTAAGTGAAACTAAGTTTCGTCGTTATACAAATTACTCGGCGATGGTTGAGTTGGTAGTGCTGCACAAGGAGAAGGAATGACACATCAGCCTCAATTCCTCTGTCCAATAACGCCACGGCCTTCAAAAGAAGACCAAAAAGTGTTTCATCGGTGAAGTTTTGGCCAATGGGGGCCCTCCACCACATCGAGATTCGTCATCTCGTCTTAACAATTCACAATTAAACCGCCATAGATTTATATTAATTGGTATCTGAGGGTGCTTTGTTATACATAGTTTGAAGGGTAAATGTTTAAACTTGTCAACGTTTGCGGGTGGTGTATTTTCAGGACTATGCGGGAAGGAGCTTTTAATACAAATTGAATGCCAGTGTGCGTGCATAATGTGTGTGTGTTAGCATGCTGCGCTACGAACCCGGCGACCCGGGTTCGATTCCACTCACGGCTACCATCACCAGTGACGATTCTTTGAACCGGTCCTGGGCCTCCCCTAGGTCGACTAAGCCGCAAATTAGTACCTGGTGCGATGTGTAAACATCACTACTCGGGAGACAAATACGGACGGGCGTTGGGCTGGCCACCCACCCCCTCGTGTGCCGTTCCGGCCTTCATAGGTGCTCGCTAACAACACTGTTAAGGAAACTAGATTCGAAGCTTTCCTGAATGCAGGAATTACTCTTTGGTTCGTTCGGTTAAGTCACGTGGAAAATAAAATAATAATAGAATACGACGTTTCGATTGCAACACAAGCAACCGTCATCAGGTAAGAATGAATGAAAAAAAACAAGAATGGCGTTGGAAGGAGTCTGTTAAGGCTATACGGGGAACTTTGTCTTTGTTTGTGCAATAGAATGTGTGCACAAGGTTCTGGAGTGTGCATTGGTGCAAATGTGTGTTTGTGAGTCGGTGTAGGTGCGTGCGAATGTGTGTTTACACGAGACGCGGGAGTGTGTGTGTGTGTCTAGATATGGGAGTGTTTGCCGGTGTGCAAAGTGTCACCTATTTAACCTTTGTGGCTCCTGTGCTTAGGGCACTCGGAGCAAATTGTTTCAATCTCGACTTATGGGAGTAATACGAGTCTCAAAACCACACGTGTGCAACAGCTATTGCATCATACAGTAGGCTCGTGTTTTCCAACGTGTGGGGAGGGAGGGGGAGGGATGGATTTGAATTGTATTCCGAAGGTGCAAGGAGAACTTTTAAAGGCTTTATTGTTTTTCGATTTAAAGCTTTCGTGACTGCAGGGATTCATCTTCTTGGTTCTTTCGGTAACGTCACGTAGAAGGGAAATAATAAAATAATGAAATAATTATTATATTATTTTACTTTATTATGTTTTATTTTTCTTCTTGGTTCTTTCGGTAAAGTCACGTAGAAGGGAAGTAATAAAATAATAAAAATAAAACATAATAAAATAATTATCACGACGTTTCGGCCACAACGCAAGCAGCCGTCCTCAGACGCTGTCTCCCCGACAGACCTGGTCTTCACCCGAGGACGGCTGCTTGCTTTGTGGCCGAAACGTCGTGCGAATTATTTTATTATGTTTTGTTTTTATTATTTTATTACTTCCCTTCTACGTGACTTTACCGAAAGAACCAAGAAGATGAATCCCTGCAGTCACGAAAGCTTTAAATCGAAATGTTTTATTTTTATTATGTTATTATTTCCCTTCTACGTGACTTTACCAAAAGAACCAAGAAGGCTTTATTATTGCTCGAGTCATGTTGGGAACTGGGCTGTCTACGATGCACCCACTCCGGGAGCATCGAGTGCCCTCGGCGCGTTCTAATTACCGGTGCAGTGTCGGTGTCGAGAGGGCTGCGGATACCCAGGGAACTCTCTACGCAATTAGGCAGATATATGTTTTTTTCCTGGCCCTTCTTTTTCTGGGTTTGGGTCATTGCTCATTAATAATGAATGGTCGCGAGTCTGTGATGCATCCAAAATCATTAGAACGGAGGGGCCCCCTTCTCTTGCCGCGACGACGACGACGCTGATTTCGATGAAAAGCAAACACATGGCTTTTTTTGTTCGTGGCAATTCAAGCGTGGGGGTGGGGGGGATGTTTTTTTTAAGTGACTCACAAAATACACTATAAGCACAATTGATGGCGATGGAATGTGTGGCACGCAAACAATTTAATAATATTTTTTCCCGTCAAGTTTTCATTGATCTCGGTATGTTGTTCCTGCGACGTGAGTATGTTTGTGCAAGGTTGAGTCTGTGGCTGTGCAGTGTGATGGTCCGTTGCACCTGAATCAAATGCAATTCTCGCCCCCCCCCATTCCACCACCTCCGCCTTTAACTGCTCCAGACCCATGGCGCCGTGACAGCTGTGCTGTAAAACCCGTCCATAAAAAGCCGCGTCCCTTTTCTGCCGGTGCTCACCGCTTCGTTTTCCGGGATGCGGCCAAATAACACCGCGCCTCACGCTGTTTTTCTATGACTAACCAACCTTTACGCAAACTGTATTTCCTTGAAATTAAGAAACTATCGGATTGTGACACTCTTGAATATAAGCCCTCTCCCCCCCCTCCCCATTTTTTTTTACCACGGACACGATGGTCCCTTGCAGTTTGTTCATTTGCATTTTGAGTGTGACCCCACACACGGACACAGTGCTGGTATTTAGCGGTTGGCTTGCTGCCAACATCTCTCTATCTCTGCTCTTTGCGCCCTGAGAGAAACGACGATGGCGCACCACGAGACCTTTTTTTTGGGCGGGCGGAGGGGGGGGTGGTCAGAAATTTTGCGTGCGGTTTGCAGGTCTCCTTGCCAACCCTTCCCTCCTCGTCACCACAACAACGGCCGCCCGCCCCCCTCCCAGCGACAGCGAGCACGAACCAATCCGATTGTATTTCCCAGCCAAAAAAAATTTAATTTTCGTAAAATATAAAAAAAAATCGCTCCTCTCCTGCACTCCCCCCCCACCACCAACTGTCGTCCACCCAACAACTTTTTTCGGCCGGACACAAGGGAGCTTGCTGGGGAGCACGTCGCTTCTGTTTAGCGTGATAAGTTGGAAATGTAATGATTGTAAATGGCGCGCTCACGCTTTACACTTAGAGGAGACCTTGGCAGCCATCCACGCTGCTTTGGAAGTTTAAAGTTAATTTGTAAAATTACCGGGTGGCGTTAGCTTCGAGTTAAAGCAATATTAATACATCTGCGTTGCCGTGCATGTCAAGCGGTGTCACGTAGAAAAAGAAAGAAAAAAACATGAAGCGTTCGCTCCCGCGCATGTTGCATTAACAAACAAAAACAAAACAAAGTGAAACGAGATTAGTGCGGGATATCTATTCCGGTGCCATTACGAGAGTGGTGGGCTCTGCTCATTTAATATAATCCGTTGCTCATTAGTCTCACAAGATTAATGGGCGCTTTTAATTGAAAACGCTGCTGAAGCGTGGTCCTTGCGCTCGTGCGTGCGTGTGCGCGCGTGTGCGCGCGTGACACTCGTTGGAGGGGGGCCCCACCGAAGAACGCCGTGGCCACCGCTGCTGCTGCTGCCACTGCTGACGCCACTGCCGGGCGGGAGGTGGCAATTTGTCCCGCCGTGGCGGTGCGGTGGTCGGCTCAATTAGTCACCGTCCCCTCCTGCCAACCCGGCACTGCCCTGGCACGTCGGGTCCCGCCAGATTATCCCGGAGACCGCTGCGCGGTGGCCACGCGCACGGCTCCCAATTTGAGGATCTGCTCAATGGATCGGTGTGCCGCTCGCCGGCTGTCTGACGTGGAGACTAAAACACGAGGGGCGGTGGAGAGGGGAGGGGGGAGAGGGTGTAGGATGGGTTTTTTTTGTGTGTGTGTGGAGAGTTTTAATTTTTTTTATTCCAAGGAAAACTCATAACCACACGAGTCACGCTGCGCTGACAGGGGTGTCAAAATCACATTAAGACCGGCACTAGGCTGCGAGCACCGATTCGGGTAGTCAGCATCGCTACTGACAAGTGCTGACAATGCATTCGAGGCATGGAGTAAACAAGTGTATCTCAAGGGAGATTCTCTCTCCTGCCCTCCCCACCCTGTAACCTCCCATCCCCCCACAGCCATCGCCCCCCCTCGCCTGCCACATTGCCCCCCACCCACCCACCCCTTCCCTTCGCCTCCACTGTCTGTCATTGTTCCCGCACATCCCATTACCCAGTGTGCAGCAGAGACACCATCCACTTCCCCTCCCTCGCCATTCTCCCTTCTTTGTCCAGCCAAATTAAATATTTAATGTCAGGTCTATTCAGCTGGCCGCGGCTTTAATTTAAATGTCGTCGTTTAATTTTTTGGCGGTGGCCCAGGAGGGTCACCGCAGTGGCCCCGACGAGGACTCATATTGACAAGGTCGCTCGGTAGCGGGGGAGGTGGGTGCCCCCCCCCCCACCAGCAGCGCGGGGTTTCTTGTCTTCGTTGAAAGAGCGACGTGTAAATACGGTGCATTCACGTGTAATCTGCAGCTTTCATGTTGCTTTCGCCGAGTGTTGCTGTACTTAAACACAGAATTGGAAAAAACGCGTGTGCCGTTTGTAAATCATGGCGACGAAACCTCCCACGTAACGCCCGTTCCTCTCTTCCCCACCGCAACCTCTCCACTGCTCGTCTCCTCCAAACCACTGACCCCCTGCCTTCGTGCCCGTGGATCCACGCTAATGAAAGAGTCTGCGACGACACGCGGGGTTGTCAATAAAAGCGACGGTCTCAAAAAATGTGTTTAATTCATCGTGATGAATTAATCCCTAAAAAAAAAATGTTTCTTTTTAATCATTAATGCGGCTTCAGGAGAATTGGCTAATAAAGCTGGCCAAAAAAATTTATCCGTGATGAATGGATATTGAGTATTATGGGGTTTACAGTGGTCCCAGATAAGAGATGGGGAGGTGAATGGGAGGGCGGGCACAGGGCCTTGATGTAGTGCAATTCACATCCCCTGTGCCGGAGAATGCATGAGGACGCGATGCCGTACATCTCGCGTGAGAAGAGATTTATATTTTATTATTCCTTGGGACAGGGTTGCGGGACAGCTCTGTTAATTGTGCTTGATTTATGAAAGGCTTTTCCTGGGATTTGCACAGGAGCACTTTAAAGAGGGGCTGGGTGGTGTGGTGGACACGGGGGGGGGGGGGAGGAACAGAGAATGAGGGAGGGAGATGCCAGCATGGCCAAGAGATAACTTGCCTCCTTCCAATGCCAAGGTTATACTCGTTAACTCGAGCCCCATTTTAGACCACCCTGGTGATATGTTCTGAATCCATAAAAAAAACGTACGGGTCATTTGCTTGCTTGCGGTTATCAAGAACCCCGAGGACTTCTGCGAGTATAGGCAATAATGTGCTAGTTGTCACGGCTGGATAACACCTGCAGTACACTGGCCTGCGAAATATTAAATGACATCACAGTGTTGTAAAGAAGTACATGCAATCCAGTAATGCTGCCACGTAAACAAAACAATTATATGTAGTATTTAAAATAATATAAGCTCTTTTGTTTGCTGGATGAAGGCCTCTCTATGCCATGCCAGTCATGGGGGGCTTTTTTAACCATACGTTAGCAAGCTGGTCAGTACGAGATGGTGACGCTGGGGGGGGGGGGGGGACTTGGGACTGGTTCCGATAATCATGCACCACGAATGATAGATATGGCCAGGAATCGAACCCAGGTCGTGAGATTCATAAGCACAGGGAGCTAACCGCTCCCACCATTGCTCCATCAAATGATACGTCAAGAGCCTATACACACAGGGAAGAGACCGGGAAGGAAACAGAAACAGAGAAATCTAGACAGAGGAACAACAACAAGAAGCAAACACCAGGTGACAACAACAAAAACACACGTTAATAACGCCGTGTTGGATGAGGTTTTATTATTCAACCACATTGCACTGTAATCGCTCTACTCCTGCTTCCTCCACACCCAGATCCCTCGAGCTTCCACTTCACCATGGAGGTGCTCTCTTCGCTGCGCCACAACGTAGGCACGGATCTCCGTTGGCGTATTTAATTGGGATGAAGATCTGCGCTTCGCATTACAATGACCGAAAACAATCATGATTTACAGTCTTTTCGTCAATACACTGCTGGATGAAGGCCTCCCCACGCCGTCTCGCTCGTGGTAGTTGCTTGACCATACTTCACCACGCTGGTATAAATGCAGGTTGGTGAATGTGGAAATGCTCAGCACTGATTGAGATATCATTCTCCACTGGTGGCAGCCGTGTCCATGTAATCAAACTCGTGTTGCTGGTTTCAAATTAATTATAACTGATTAAATAACCGTATAAAACACACTGCAGATGCAGAGGAACCATCCCACGTGTTATAAACGCACTGACTTGGGTTAGGCTATCATTTTTCTTAACCTTCTGCACAATTATGTAAAAGAACTGGAATGTGACAATCTTGTTTATCTCCCTTCGTATTGCCTATGTAGGGCCACTATTCGAGATTCAGTTCGAAGTGATTTAGTCATTTATTTGCTTTCATCTGAAGTTGGTGGTGAATTCCAGTGACACTCCCAGCGCCTTCACGTATATATTTTGTGGCGGCGCAAAGCTACGTGTTCCACGGTTTGGAGTTCGTAGCCGCGGCCAGACACGGGCGGGAGATGCGTCTTGTTCAAACTTGGACGAGAGGAGCCCCACGTCGGCTGAGCGGCGCGAGTCGTAAATAGTTTTGGGGGCTAACTGGCGAATTCAATTGTGCGCAACCCCGGGCAGTGGGGCATCGGCGGCTTCGGGCATGTCATTTTATCTGGAGCTTTGGTGTTGAGCTGTCGGCGTTATTGCCGCGATGCCTCGCTGGGGAGCGCCTCTCTCTGCCTGCAGCAGCAGCAGCAGGTTTGGTGGACTCTCCCGAGAGGGGTGATTTATCTCAGCGGTGGAGGCGGTAGCAGGGCCAAGCAGCGCTGGTTACGGTCATGGCTCTACCCCCCCCCCCTCTATCCCGGCCCTGACCGCAGAAAAAATGGATTTGGTCGGGAAAGGGGCGGGGGGGGGGGGCAGCGCGTTTTGCCAAACATATGCTTGCAGCAGGTTGACTCCCATATTGACGAATGCGATTTTAAGCCAGGGAAGTGGGAATTTTTGCTTCTCCACATCGCAACACTGGTAATTACGGGGTCAAAAGCCCTTTTCAGACACACTGCAGCCGCTGACCACGTGAGGAGTCGGGAGTGCTGGCAGCGAGGCCCGCGTCGCATTTGTGCAGGGCCTTGCCCCTTCGATGCACTCCCATCGACACCACTGGCAGAGCCAACGATTGATGGCTTCATGTGATCCCTAAACCAGATGGTCCTGGATGCTACGGTTGCGAATACAATTGACGTGAGGTGTTCAAACAAGCTTTGATTTGAGGGAATTGTGTTTGTCGCGCGTGCATTACTGCGGCAGGGTTTAGCCGAACACAATCGTTACTGAAGGTGCACTCGCGAGAACCAGTTGTTATTAATAAGGTTCTTCATAAATATACATACGCGCTTCAGGTGATTTGCTTATATATTCTTTGACACTGTAGACGTTAATGCTGTCACTCACTTCTGTGTAACGTAGAGATGGATTTGCCCGTTATGGCGTACACAATGACATTTTATTGCGTGAAGCTGTCCGTGTCACACTCATTACGTGGCACAAAATTGGCACGGTAAAAAGTCATGTTTTAGCCACGGGAAATGTTGCAAGACAGGTGTGTGTGCGCGCGCGGAGATTTCTCCAGCGGTTGCCGCACGTTATTTCTCCCGCCACGTTTGTTTTCACAATGGCTTTCTGATGCCCCCTTCCAACACTGCGGGTGCTCCTCAGCTTGGTAATGCACGCGTAATGTCGCTGCGCCGCACCAATTCTTATCTTCGTTTCCATCGAGTTTCCCCCAACGGCGATCGAGCAGTGCTGTCAAAGTGTACATCGTGACCCTGGGTGATCCATCGACCTGCGTGCGGGTCTGCTCCAAGTAAGGTTGCAAGGGGTTAGGGGTGGAGGAGAGGTGAGGTGAGGGGATGACCTGTGATGGAATTGACCTTTGCCCCTGTGACCTTATCCTATTTCGTACCAACGAGCGCGAGCCCGGATGGGC
Source organism: Lampetra fluviatilis (assembly GCF_964198595.1). Classification (NCBI taxonomy): domain Eukaryota; kingdom Metazoa; phylum Chordata; class Hyperoartia; order Petromyzontiformes; family Petromyzontidae; genus Lampetra; species Lampetra fluviatilis. The sequence goes on along the minus strand of NC_136279.1, from coordinate 20,415,760 downwards.
TCACTAAAGCCGTTTAAATGAAGTCAAATCAATGGTGCACTTCTCAGGCAAAGCCGTCCATATTTTTTTTGTCTCTCTGTGCTGTTCAAAGACCTCGGTTTGCTGATTGGGCAGTCAGGGCACGGTGCTGTAGTGGGGGGGGGGAAGACACTGGCGCTGGGTTTGCACTCTGTAGGCGATCCGCGCGAGATGCTGGCGCTATTGGCAGGCCCAGAGGAGATGGGCGGTAGTGAGGCCTCTGGGGACAAGAGCCAAGGCGGGCCGTGAGCGAGGTAAATTTGGAACAAGCCCTCTCTCTCTCTCTCTCGCCCGCTTGCCCACCCACCCCGCCAACGCACGTCGACCCAGCCGGCCGTCTGGTCGGCCCTGGGGAGATGTGGGCTGAGAGGCTTCACACAGCAGCGGAAATGAACGGGAGCGAGGATAAATGCAAAGGATGAGCAGAGCCTGCAGGCAGGAGCTGGGATACAAACTAGGTACATAACACGACAAGTGAGCAACGTGTCCATAAAATACGGAAATAAATAGGCAGAAGGTGAGGTGACTACAGTTTTAAGCTTGTACTTTGATCCCTTTACAAAGGTGTTCTTTTTCGCATTTTTGAAAGCTTTGTTTTGCAGCACGCGCCTGCGTTAAGTGAAATAACCTCGGTGTTTAGGTCGGATAGAATATTTCTCACTGTTCAGGGATTGCTCGTGACACACTTTGCCTGCTCTCCAGAACCTCTTGTTTTGCCTACACCCCCCCCCCACACACACACCTCACCTCTGCGCCTCTCCCGGTTGTCAACCACATTTTCCAGAAATCCCATCCACTTCCCCCCGGACAGAGCTGCATGTTTTTTTGTCTTTGTGACGGTGGCACAGCGAGGAGCGGCTTGTAAGCTGCTAATGTGTTTGTTACAATGCCGCGCGTCCGCATGCTCCGTAAAGCCTTAATTCATTTCCTGCCTTTTGTGAGCACACCGCTAAAAAGGACGCTTTTGATGGCAAGGTCGCGACGAAGCTTCATCTCGGAATCATCGCGCACATGTTTTTTTTTCTTTCCGCGAGTGACCGGGATAGAGTCGCCCGCGATTTTGGCGGTGGTGGTGGTGGGGGGGGGGAAGATGGAATGAACGTAAATGGGTGCTTCGTCTTTGAGAGGTGCGAGTCTGCCACGTTGGCGTGTGCCGTTTGCACAGAAGATTTGCACGGGAGAAAACACCGCGACGATATTCGGAGATGCAGGATTCCGGATTCCCCCCTTGCAAATAAGCACACAACGTGTGTATTCTTTAAGCATTAGCAGCAGGTGATAATTATAGAAATGCCTTGTGTTAAAAGTGCAGTTGCATGTTTCTGCACCTCTGATGAGCACGGTTGGCTACGTATGGTCCGAAAGAAGTTGAACGTACATGTTTCACGGGGATCCCAAAATTCACGCTCTTTTAACCAGTCACGAAAGCTTACTTATCTTAAGCCATTAATAATTCCATGAAAGGCAAAAAGCGGCACAGCTGGGTTTTTTTTTATTCTAGACAAGCAGGCGAAGCTCATCTTTACACAATTTGTTGACTCTACGGAGAGCTTTGGCTAACAATCCCCGGGCAGCTAGCAGAGTGTGCAGATAGACTTGCGCTCACCTCCTGTTTGTGTATGCTTTGTGCTAGTCACAATTGCCTTGTTTGTGTTTGCTTGTTGCATTGACTTTGCGGGCTTTTGGTAGGAGAGGCGTGGGTGTAGGGGGGGGGTGAGGTGAGGGGGGGAAGTGAGGTAGGGAAATTCGCGCAGGCTGGAAACACTGCCACTCATATTTTAGATTTTTGCCAAACGCCCACGGCCACCAGGTCCACAGCGCACAAGCTGGGGATTCTGTAATTTACCGGCGAAACGCAGCAGTGCGCACAATGTCCAACCGCACAGCGCACCCCCATCGAGCCTTTGATAGCATTGATCAGTTTATTTAACGGGGCCTACCTTTGATGGTGGATCCTAGGTGAGCTGAAAAGCCATCCAGCCCACGGCTTGTCATCTGGTAACGTTAGCATGTAGGAGATGTGAAGGTAATTGGAGCTCTGCATTGACTGTCCCTGGTGTAACGGTTTCTCGAGCGAAGGGGGGGGGGGTTCTGTCAGCTCCTCCGCAGCATGCTGAACTGAGCCTTTGTGTTTACTTGCAAATGCTTCAAGGTCCGATCGCACGGTTAGTTCCTTTAAACTCGGGGAACAGAAATCATCGAAGTGATTTCCTTCTCAAATGAGTATTGAGGCGGTGCTCATCTCCTGTTTACAGACCTGAGCGAGTGGTGGAAATTCCACATTCCTATGGTGGGGGGGGGGGGGCGGTGAGTCTATCCATAGGACACAACCACTGTTGTTGGCTTCCCCAAAAAGTGGTAGTCATTTCATCGGTCCTGGAGGGATGATGGGCTAAGTTTCAAGCTCGAAACATTCAGATTGCCAGCAGTTCTCCCACTGAGACTCGTGAAACTAGAAACTGTTAAAAACAAGGCCCCTCTCGCGCCTGATTAAACAACATTACATCGAAGAGAAATTCACCGTGGAGGGTGGTGTAATTCACGTTAAGTTAGCAGTGGCTCTGGAGGCTGGAGTGACGTGCGTGTGTGCGTGCGTGTGTGCGTGCGTGTGTGTGTGGGGAGCTGCGGTGTAGCGGTGAGCGTGCTGCATAACAAACCTGGCGACCCGAGTTCGATTCCCGCTCACGGCACAACATCAGTGACGATTACCTGACCGGTTCGTGGACCTCCCCTAGGTCGATTCAGCCTGAAATGAGTACCTGGTGTGGTGTGTAAACATCGCCACTGGAGAGACAAAGGCGGTTGGACGTGGTATTGGCCACCTACCCCCTCGTGTGCCGTTCCGGCCTTCATTCGGTGCTCGCTAACAGCACTTGCCCCAACAGTCTATTAAGGCTACAAGGGGGATCTTTGTCTTTGTTTGCTGAACGCACCAAAAAAAATCGTGACTCTGAGGGGTTTATGACCCAGTGCACTCGTCCCGCACAATAGAGACAAAGTCACACTGGCCCAGAACAAGTCACCGATTGAAAGACATTGTGGTTAGTTGATAAGCCGAGAGGGACCACCCTGGCTTTACGATGGAATGGATGCCCCACGGCCTTCCCATCTTCTTGCGACCTCTCGCAAACGGTCGCCGCCCTGATGGTGCTTGTAGCTGTCGTCTTGCTGTTGAAACTTGCTGTTGAAACGCGGACAATGGCATTGTTATGCATCGAGACCGAGGGTGGAGAGATCTGCTCTCTGACCACACCGTGAATGAGGAAACAAATTGTTTGCAGATGTTGAATTTGAAGGGTAATTGCTTTTCAAGTTTTTTTTTTGTTGGGATGAATATATTTTTTGTACCTTTTGTGTCTTTTGTCTTGATTCGTGGGTGGCTTTCCTTTTTTTCAAATTCTCCTCTAGTTTTCTATTGTACAGTTGCATGGGCATTGGCTGTTTGAACGTGTTTTTTTTATTCATGCTTTCTCATACGGATCTGGCTCAAAACGCACGTAAACTGGCTAATATTGTTTTCACGATGAGGAAACATTTTATACGTTTTTATTTAGATTAAAAAATATATATTGTTACCTTGTACGAGGTAGAATGAAAATAATGTATTAAGGAATTGTGCATAAATTATTTCTGAAAATGTGTCAGAGAAAATCGTCATTTATTTCAATAGCCAGTAAGATACACCACACCTGTAGTATATCTCCTGCATGGGGCACCACGAAATAACAAGATGAAGAGCAATCACTATGTTTAGATTTCACAAAGTCCCATTTTAATAACAGCAACTTATCCTGTCAGGTGGGACAATGCATTTTTTTTCAAACCAGTTCGCCCTCTTATACGTACGCACGCAATGCTTTTCAGGGGAAATTAGACTCTGTACAAATTATTATCATTGGCGTGTAATTCACAAACGACTGCTTGACCACGTGATGACGCGGCGCGCAGTAATGGAGCTGAATGGCTTCTACTTGTACGAGGTGTTATTTAGCGATGGCAAGTCGGGACGGCATGCGGTTAGATTGACGCGGCGTCAATTGTCACCGCTGCCCTTCAACAATAATGCCCCACTCCTGTGGTGGGCTTCACCCAGAGCCCGTTGTGTCTTCGAGTGTGTTCAGAGACTACCGAGAGGAAAGAGCAAAACGGGGAAGAGAGATTCCGTCGTAAAACTTTGTCAGGCAAATGCAAAGCCGCTGCTGCGGAACAGAGTCTGTTTGCACGCTGCGTGTTCTGTTTGCTGTCCGAGGGTTCCTGTGTTTATGTTCTATCTGGGTTTTTTGCACAGTTGCGCCCTCCGCGCGCGTGTCTCTGGTTAAGAACGTCCAGGCCCCCGCAGCGCCGTTACTGTCTGTCACCGCATCTCCTGCCGCCGTTCTGTTTTATTTATTCGTTCTGTTTCCATTCCTCGTCCCAGCTCTGTGCCACACGCCGACCCCAACGGTGACCCCGACGGTGACCCCAACGCGCTGACCTCCCAAGTTTTGACCCAAACGCATGCAAGCGGCGACCGCGCACCCCTCGCACGCGCGCGCGTCGGCGTGACTGTCGTGGCCGTTTGTCGGTAAAAATGCTCGGAATGTTGCCGGGAGCGCTTCCTCGGGAAACACGATATTGCTCGGTGTCCAGTTAGGCCTGCTGACCTGTCTGTCCGCCTTCTTGTCCCCCTCTTCACTCTCTTGCCCGTCCCTCAGCTGTGAGCTCTTGGGTTTCATCGGACACCCGATAGCCCTGTACACGTGAGCCGTGAGCCATGGCCGTGGGGCGGGGGAGGCAGCGGGCGTTCGTGAGGAGGTGAAGAAGGGGTACAGGAGGGAGCGGTGCCTGTTTGGGGGACGCAGGGAGGATGCCCCTCAGGGCGCCGTGAGGGGGACCCGCCATGACAAATGATTGACACGTGGCTCCTCCGGGACATTCTCCAGGAAGAGCCGCGGTCACGGCAGTCATGCACCATGTTACGTGCCCTTTATTCTGCCTTATTGTGCCTTCATGCTTTATTGCTCGCAGCCTAAGTAAACCACATGCGGCTTTCTGATGGCGCCATTTATTTATTTACTTTCAAATAAATCAACTTGCTTTGGTGTGTTCAATTGGGTATTGTTAGAACGTCGTCGCAGCCTCGTGAATCACGCAATTGTTTGAATAATGCCCAGCTTTCGCGAGCAAGCTGCAAGGTCTCGTGGTTGTTGTTGTTGTTGTTGAAGTGCGATTGGCTCAGAAGAATGAAGCGAAATGAAAACGCTCCTGGCTTCACATCCGCAGCAGCTAAAGAAGCAGACACCCCGCCAGATAATAACCACATTCATTTTGTTGTCGTTAATCTTGGGGGGGGGGGAGGCGGGGGGGGGCCGTTGCTGTTTACTTAAAAACCATGAGGTGACGATCTGAGCCCAGACTTAATGAGTGCGGAGCGGGTGGGGATTTGCTCGCTCTGATGTTCCGTGCGCACAGGCAAGGAAGGCAAGGAAGGCAGGCAGGCCTGCTGGCCGCCTAGTCAGTGGGGGGAGGCCTGAGTGGTGCTAACAGATGGTTGGTTTATGGCTGTGTGCATGGTGCGCCTGTGAGCTAGGCCGACCATACGACGTTGGGGCCCAGCGGGGAATAGCCCCCACGCCCCCCCCCCCCCCCCCCCCGGGGGAGAGGGCAAGAGGTTGCGGCACCACCGAGCGGCGTGACGCCCGTCTCCCTCCCCGGCGTGATGCTGCACTCTCACTTCCCATGGCTCCCGGCGCTCGCTCTCTCGGCCTCTGCTCTCTCTCCCCGCTGGAGTCGCTCGCTCTGTCCAGCCCGGAGCCATAATTAAGCGGTCATTGATCAAAGGTGGGGATGCTGGTGTTAATGCGGGTTGTGGCAGGGCAGGCCACGCCAGACAATAGCCGAGGCAGCTGAATATTTATACGGGGAGTGGAACCCGTCCCGTGGGACGTTGTCCGTGGGGGGCAGGAATGGATTAGGCCCGGATTAGCTGGTAATTACAAAGGGAAAACTTTCATCCCGTCTGTATTTCGCCGTTATTTATTCACAGGAGAGCCTATTCTCATCATGTATACACAAGCACATGTTAACTAGCATGTGGTTTGCGCGTGTCTCACAAAAGGATGGCATTCTAGGTTATATGCCCTCGTTGGAGGGGATTTAGGCCAAAAAATTGCACGATGTTGTGCCAGCTGCTTCTCAAAAGCATCATCAACATTCGAATAATCTTCATTATCACCACCGCCATCATCGCCATCGTCATCATCATCGATTACATGCCCTTCCAGTCGCCGCGTGTAATGAACATCATCATCAGTCATCGTCACGAGTCAACATCAATCATCAGTCGCCACGTGAACGGTGCCAAAGAGCAGCGCGCATGGCCAATTTGCCACATTACACACTGACATTAGCGAAGATTCTGATGACGTTATTTAACGCGGTGCGTTCAGCATCTCGAGGTCCGTGTGTGAGAAGGCACCGCGGTGTCGAGCGAGCTCTCACGCAGCACGTTGTCACCAGCCCTCGCAGGATTTTACAGGTGCTGATTTCTTCCGCAAGGAGTCATAATTCCTGCGGCGATTCGTACACGGTAGCCGCGCCCTCCTCTCTGCACCCATCCGTTTGTTTCAAATGTTAACGGGGGCTTAACAGACAATGCAGCATCCGATAAAAACAACCATTTTTTTGTATTTCTTCCCTTCGGAACAAAGCAGCAGGCATGAAAAGAAATGCAAATTAAGTCTCCTTTGGCCTGATCCAGACCCGCTGAATCGTGTCTCGTTAATTTGACTAATTGCTTGAGTCATTTCACGGGCAGTGGGGGCAAGTCTTGCCGTAATTGCGACCCGGTGCGATTCGGCGCCGGGTCGAGGCGGGCGGGCGGGGTGATGGCGAAAGGCAAAAAGGGCACCCTCGGCCCGGGTGCATGGAAGCCCCCCCAAGCCACCGCCCCCCCCCCCTCGCACCATGCTTCGTCGCTTAGCTTCACAGTTGGGCGGAATTGCACGGGCCAGTGTCTGGTGTCGCGGAGGGCTCGCTCGGCAATTTGACAGACGTGTCCTGTTTACCCATAACACGGGGTGGGGGGGGTGGGGCGGCCGGCTGATGCGCACGTGTAAATGCGAGCAGGTGAGGAGCGATGCAGTGATAAACGCTTTGTAAGCACGTGTTCGAGACGTTTTCGCGAGCGGTGCCCCCGTAAGTGCTCTTGTGTTACGTTTTCCAGCTCTTCGCGAGAAAAGTCTTTCGACACCTTTCCCCGCGCGCCGGGCTTTAGAGGCGCAAGTCCCACCCACCCCTTCGTGTCGTTTGTCAAAAAAAAAAAGTGCGGTTGGTTTTTTTTCGGCCGCGCATCAACAATTATAAAAAAAAAACAACGTTTGGTTTTTTTGTTATCATTAAAGGACGGCGATCGGGTTCGTCAAAAGGTTCTCGGCCCACAATTTGGCGTGGATCAGATTGTTCTACCTTTGGGTTGCGGAAAACTGACTTGGGCTCAAGGTGTTAGGCACCTATGTGGCTATGAGATGTCAACTACCTCGCCTGGTATGCAGGAGGTCGTGGGTTCGATCCCGAGCCTGACATCTGCTGTATATTTGGAGTTTGCACGTCTCTCTCCCCGTGGTCACTTGGTTTTTTGTCCGGGTCCTCCGATTTTTCTCTCATTTAGAATCGACATGCGTTCAGAGTATTTGGCTGCTATAAATGTCCACGTGATAAGCCACTTCGTTCAGCTATAATTTGTGACCAGGTCGCTTCTGATAAAGCTATATAGCTCAGTGGGCTTTTTCTGGTCAAATAAAATTTTTTTATGGTTTTTAGTTTAGTTTAGAAATCCACTTTCTTACTTGTCTTTAAACTTTTCTAGACCGACGCAGCCAAGGCTGGTACGCAGAAAATCGCATGTAATTGCTCTCTCCCTATTCTTTCGAGCTCAGAAACTTCTATGAGACAGCCGCACGTTTGAAATAAGCATGCGTCGCACATTAAACATTTACGCAACCAGGGCACTTTCAAGTTCGCACTCGCTGATGTGAATGCACACACACAGTTATGATTGGCATACTCTTCGCATGACGTGCGCACACACGGAGAGAGACGCAGCCTACATACGAATGCGCGGGCTACGTGTTGGCAAACGTGGTGCTGCACATATGTATGCATGTTGAACTTCTTTCGTACCGTACGTAGCAAATCGTGCGAATCGCACGCACACAACAGGAGCTCACGGGGCCCTCGTCAGTGAGCGCTCATTCGCGTGCGCATGAGCGCGCGTGCGCGTGAACGCGTACCCTCTGGCGTGCGTAGCTTCCGCGGAGAGACGCTGTGGGAAAGGCAAGAGCCGTTTCGGCCCATTCACATGGCCGCGGCCAAAAAAGCCGCTGCTCAGCTGCCGCGCATGTGCTGCTCACCCACTGAGAGCGTGCAGCGGTGCGCGCCGCACGCGAGCTAGCGGGGCAGCCCCCTCGCATCAAAGCGTGGCGTTCGGGGCAGGTGGCCCGGCCACCCCCACCGGATTCCGGCGCAGCTGCCTCTGCCGTGGCCTCTTCCCAGGCCCTCTGCTCGCGGCTCCTCCTCGCGCCGACGCCGCCCTTCGCATTTCACACATGCTCGAGCGGGCGGTCCCGCAGCAAGCTAGGGGAGGAGGGGTTAAGCTTTGCGGAGGTCCGAGGTAGCGTCAGGAAGGCGCTGCTGCTGCTGCTGCTGCCTGCGCCTTCCAATGCGTCCGTCAGCGAGTAGAGTACCCGCGTCATTTATTTCTGGCTGTATTGATGAGTTTGATGGATTTTGACGTTTCTCCGTTAATTGCGCCCTCCAAGTGCCATTGCTACACGAGCGGCATAGTTTTGTTTTTTTCGACATGCGTAACGCAGAACATAAATCTTTTACATCATGCAGTAACAATTATATTTAATAGCAGTATTTATTTGCGCATTAGCCTTAATGTTAGCCTATTAGTACAATGCACGGTGTATCGCGTGTGTAAATCAACTGCAATGATAATTTTGTTCATTACTGCAGAGTGCATCTGTCGTGGGAGAGCACGGTGCCCCCTTTATTACTCGGTTTACAGCGGCGTTCACCAAGTCACCAGATCATCGGCCGAGCGTTCACCCGGGGGTGAATTGAGCTGCCAAGATGGTGTGGAATCAGATCCAGCGACGCCGTCATCCCCGTCTCCCACGCTCTCTCCCCTACACCCGCCAGACCCAAATTCCCCCTTTTCCTGCTAGGGGAAGTCACCTGGGTTGTACCCTCGGGCAGGTCTATTGATGTTAAGGCGGCAACGGCAGGTGACGGGTGACGTGCACGCGCACGCAAAGTCTGCCGCGCGAATTGCCGAGAAATGAGCAAGAGGATGACGCGTTTGGTGAGCCGAGCTCCTGGGAGCTCTGGAAATCCACGCCTGATGTCCGACCGGAGAGAGGTGCCACGCTCCTTTCATTGTGACCCCCTTCATTTGCCGCGCGATCATGTGCATGAAAATAAGCGGGGGTGCATGTGATCCGGCTGGGACTGGCCATCCGCGGAGCGTCGGATTATCCCGGTAATCTTCGTTTAGCTGCTGTTTTATCAGTGGAATGGAAGATAAAAAAAAAACTGCACTGGATGGAAAATGCAGGCCAGGGTAATCCTCTCGTCATAGCATTAGGGAATAGAGCTCAGGACCTTTCCTTTTATGTTATGAAGGCTGAGATTTGGGTCAGTGATTTTAAAGACGACACCAGCTCCGGTTTGGAGCAGCGGTAACGGTTTTTGTCTCAGCCCACGGTAGCAGCGAGCTCCTCGCAGCCACCGTAAAGCCAGATTGACCTGCAAGTGGATAACGATTGAGTCCCCTTGCTTACGTTTCACTTATCCTCCCTAACATATTGTCCACATTCCCAATTATCTGACAAGCTTATTAGATGCGTTCTGAGGAGCTCCGTGCGGTAAAGAGGTGGCATCCTTTGCACCGGGCACGTAACCCAAACCTCATCTGCTTTGCGCACATTAAAGATCCCATGGCGCTGTTTGGTGAAGAGGCACCTCCGGGTGTTAACCCTGGGGTTTTGGCAGCATCCCATTGCCATAGAAGTCAATAACGGATCAGGCCCGGGTGAAATTCCCCATCCCTCACTAATTTCCATGTAAGTGTTGCCCCCTTCACTCCGTAAACGGGTGCTTGACATCACTGATTTTTCTGTAAACATGTAAACAATGTTACAAGCATAGAGTTATCCCGTGGATAGTTAATTGCAATGAAAATAAATTGTCTGCCAGGATCCTTGATGGCAAAAAATGTTGGATAGGGTTCATTTAAGCCGGCTTTAAATTCTGCGAAAATACAGGACATCCCTATCGCTCTAAAATCAGTAGTCTCGGCTGTGTCCTATGATGTGGCCTCGATTAGGCTAGACATTTGTTGTGATTAACTGAAGCATGGACCATTTAAAAAAAATTGGGTGGGACCACAAGTGGGGCGTGGATGCTTAAAATGTTGGTACACATTCCAAACTCTGTCCCCCTTGTATGTATCGACACAGGTGGGATTTTTTGAGCCAACTCACAAAATGAAGCGCGCTTATCAATAACACTGCTTTATTAACAGATACCTATATAACAGGCTGATGTTTTCGCAATAGCCCTAATCACAGCAGTGCGGAGAGATGTTTTTGTATTGTTTGTTGTTGTAACTTTCTGACCCCCCCCCCTTACTGGACATCTTCATAGCTCATCGGATTTCTCCAGGATTCAAATAAACATACTTATAGTTAGATGTCACACTTTACACTGTGTGTGGCTTTGAGAAAATTAGGACATTCTAAAGAGTTGGCAAATGAAGGGCGTTTCAGTTAATATTAGGAGACACATATCTATAAAAATAAATTTGGAAGTCGCCTAAATTGTTTAACTCATGTAAGCTGGATGGTAATAACTTACATAGTGAGATTTTAGCGCCCGTTTGATGCGAACGGGCGTCAATTTTTCCCGCGAACCTCCCGGTGTGGCCAAGTTTTCAGCTATCGAAGGACACTCGCCCCCGTCGCGTGCGGAGCCCACACGACGAACACGATGGAGCAGGCGGAGGAGGTGGGGGGCGATGGACCACGATGACAAGGCCCCTCCGGGGAGGACGGCGTTATTGACAGCGTGGCACACCTGCGGTGGCACAGTGCCATTCTCAGCTGTCGTCTTGCGACGCCGCGTGTTCGCGATGTCGCTGCATGTTGCTGCTCGGCCCAGGGTGGATGGCGCCCTGGGAATGCAGAGATTCGAGAGGAGCGGGGGTGGGAAAGGGGTTGTGAGGGCGAGTGGCGTGGCGGCGAATTGCAGTGAAATGCTTTTATATTTCAACAGCCGCCACAGATGTGTGGCTTTATCTGTGGATGTGTGGCTTCATCTATGGATGTGTGGCTTCATCTGTGGATGTTAAAGCCCGGTGAGAAGGGCAACGGTGGTAAAGTTGCGTTGGCCCATTCGCATGGCCGACAAAAAAAATAACCCAGTGGCCGCTTGTTTGTAGGTAAGCGCATTTGCTTGTGCGTGCACGCTCATTGTTATAAATTACATGCTGGTCCCCCCCCCGCCCCCTGTTTTTGAACGGGGGTCGAGAGTGGAAGAGGAAAGGAGAAAGATAAGGCCAGATTAGGAGACATCATGACGCGTGACCGCGGTACAGAAGGGATGTTTTTGTTGCCGTGTGAGGGAGCGAGCTGAAGCCTCCTGGCGGACTTGGCGCTCACTCGCTCGCTCGCACGCATACGCCCTCGCAACGCACGCATGCACACGCGCACGGACACATGCACGCGCCGGCCGGCTGCGAGTTAATTCTATGGAGGAAATCGGCTCCTCCTGCCGTGGAAATGAGGTCACGGGATGCGGGCAAGATGCCAAGATAACGCACTACCAGGCGGTCATGGAGGTCACAGCGCTAACAGCCATCCGAAAATAATTTGTCGTAGTCCGAGTGCACTTATTCCGATTCTGCTGAATGGCCCGCAAACACAAACACACACACCCTCACCCTCCCCTCTGGCCTAAAGTTTTGATCTGTGATTTTGTTGGCAATATAATAAGCTGCATTTGTGAATGGGGGAATTCTTATTTTTTTGGCAAACAAGTGCATGCCTTGCGCTTCACACTTGCTCATGCGCTGCGACTGCAAAGCGTCGCAGTTTTACACATTTGCCAGGAATCATGTGCATGATGCACTGTGCAAAAGTAATTTATTATGGAAATGTGCATTGCTCATCCTGCACACAAGCTTTGAACATTCACCGTTCCCATGTGCCTGCAGGTGTAGTTCTGATGTGAGTACATAATAAAAGCATATTCTTGGTTCTTTCGGTAAAATCACGTAGAAGGGTAATAATAAAATAATACAAATATAAAACTATAAAAATTCTCACGACGTTTCGACTGCAACACAAGCAATCATCATCAGGTGTGAAATCACAAGCAATCGTCTTCAGGTGTGAAATCACACCTGATGATGATTGCTTGTGTTGCAGTCGAAACGTCGTGAGAATTTTTATTGTTTTACATTTGTATTATTTTATTATTACCCTTCTACGTGACTTTACCGAAAGAACCAAGAATATGAATCCCTGCAGTCACGAAAGCTTTAAATCAAAAAATAATAAAAGCAGTTCTCAATTAATAAGAGGCAACTAGCTGCCAATTGTTATGTAACTGAAAATGAGTATGTTTTGGAAGGGAAGGGAAAACACAAATATGGGAGGCAAATTAACTTAATTTACCAATTATAAAATTACTGCTTGGAAGTGAAATGTTGCAATGATATGGAGAGGCAACGGACGTGACTGCTGCACCTTGTGAACAATAGCAGATGTACGCAAAATCCACAAACTCGGACCGAGATATGTCAGTCATTGGAGTTGTCTGACCATATTTCACCACGATGGTCAGCGTGGGTTGGTGAACGGGGCATGATGTATATAAGCTATATAGAGAAATATCACTCACCACTGTTTGGAGATCAAACTCAAGACATGGGGATCAGTCCTGCTTTCCTTCACATGAGTTTGGTCCATTTCATTACTGCAATTGTGTTGACTCAGCCCATATTCTCTCCGGGGCCAATACAATGCTTACCACTTTGTTGGGAAGTCAGCAACAGTGGTTATCCTATGGATGCACTCTCCCCGATAAAGGAATGTGGAATTTCCACCCCTGGCTCAGGGCTGTAAACAGAAGATGAGCACCAACTCAATTGCTCGTTAGGGCAGGAAATATCTTCGAATTCACATGTAAGCGCTACTGGACGATTGGACATCTGTGAAAAAGAGCTTGATAGCTGATTGGATTCCTCCAGTATGAATAAATATTCTCATTCGGAAGCTCCTCGATTCGAATCCCATTTGCAAAAGCATGCATGATACATCTCGCGCTCGTATGAGTTCAAATACCGGATACCAAATCAAGGAGTGTGTTCTGTTCAAGAGGACTTAAAGGAAACCCTCGTCAGAAAATATTGCTAAAGTGAAACAATCATCTTCACTACCCTGCTTCTGTCCCTCCCTTAAGGCAACCCCCATATCTTCTGCGACTCCCTGGCCCCCCAGCTATGACCAGGCCTACCCCAACCCCTGTCACTACCCCTATCACTACCCCTGTCACTACCCCTATCACTACCCCTATCACTACCCCTATCACTACCCCAACCCCTGTCACTACCCCTATCACTACCCCAACCCCTGTCACTACCCCTATCACTACTCCTATGACTACCCCAACCCCTGTCACTACCCCTATCACTACCCCTATCACTACCCCTATGACTACCCCTATCACTACCCCTATCACTACCCCTATCACTACCCCTATGACTACCCCAACCCCTATCACTACCCCTACCACTACCCCTATCACTACCCCTACCACTACCCCTGTCACTACCCCTATCACTACCCCTATCACTACCCCTGTCACTACCCCTATCACTACCCCTATCACTACCCCTATGACTACCCCAACCCCTATCACTACCCCTACCACTACCCCTATCACTACCCCTACCACTACCCCTATCACTACCCCTATCACTACCCCTATCACTGCCCCTATCACTACCCCAACCCCTGTCACTACCCCTATCACTACCCCAACCCCTATCACTACCCCTATTACTACCCCTATTACTACCCCTATCACTACCTCTATCACTACCCCTATCACTACCCCAACCCCTATCACTACCCCTATCACTACCCCAATCACTAGCCCTGTCACTACCCCTATTACTACCCCTATCACTACCCCTATTACTACCCCTACCACTACCCCTATTACTACCCCTATCACTACCCCTATTACTACCCTATCACTACCCCTATTACTACCCCTATCACTATCCCTATCACTACCCCTATCACTACCCCTATCACTACCCCCATTACTACCCCTATTACTACCCCTATCACTACCCCTATCACTACCCCTATCACTACCCCTATCACTACCCCTATTACTACCCCTATCACTACCCCTATTACTACCCCTATCACTACCCCTATTACTACCCTATCACTACCCCTATTACTACCCCTATCACTACCGCAAGCCCTGCTTAACCTCTCCCACCATGTTCTCTAAACTGTCACCACAACTACACCGCCACATTTAATAGCAACCCCTATGTACAATTCTATAATTGTTATACAATAAAGCACCTTGGACTACGGCGCTTGAGACCAACCTACGCGGGATAAGGACAAGAAACGCGTACGAATTAAGAACAAAAAATACACGCGATATTGGCACGACAACTTGAGCTAGTCCAGCGGCGCATCGGAGAGGCGAGATGAACTGTCGGGAGCCAGGCTTTGCGTCCATTCTATCAAGCGGGCCAGCGCTGCCTTGCAAAGGGGAGAAGGATCATGAGGGGCTTGCGACTGCCGTGGCCTACGGCAGTGCCGAGCACGAGGAGGTGAATTCGTCTCCACGCGGGGTGCGCTTGGCACGTTCGCTCGCACGCTCCGCTCCGGCCCGGCAAAGGTGAACGGAGCTGTTGGGGGCTTTGCACCGCGCTCGGCTAAGCAGAAAGAAAATGAGTTGCACTCCCAACGTAAATGCGACGATTTATTAAACGGGGCGGTCATGCCAAGCCTAATAATCCCTGCAGGAGGGCCAGGCTGCGTTTAAAATGTAAGGCATTTCCACGATACGTTTCCGTGCGCATGCATCTGAGACCAGATTGTTCTTTTTTTAATTTTTTACTCAGCGTGACTTCATTTTTTATCCCCGTTTCCTTTCGCCTGAACTTTCCCGTTGCCGTGGAAACCCCGTGCTCCTGGGAACTCGTGGAACCAATCAAATGCTGCAGTCGGCGGGGTGAGAGTCAGTGCCAACCTACATAATTAATTGGTCACATTTCATCACGGGGTTGCAATGTCTTAAAGGGTGTCCGTTATATGAACTCACGCAGCCGGAAAGTTTATCAGGTGTTCTATTGCAAGGGGGGATATTACTGATGTAGGGACTTTGTGTTAAATGATGTCAGTTAAATGGATCTAAATTGTGTGGAGGAGGGCAGGAGTGGTGGCGCAGTGGTAAGCGCACTACCTTGTGAACATGGTTTGCCGAGTTCGATTCACGGCTACAGCTAGCCTCGCTGGTGAGCGATACCCATGCCTATATGCAGCATGGTGAAGTATGGTCATTTACCTCCCATGCCTGTAAAAACATGTGAAAGTAGTCGCATATATTTGTGTTATTTGTGCCTATGTCACTTAAACGTGACACTGTGAGGTTACCAGATTGTGAAATGGTGTATGTCAAAGCAATGGCATGAGGGGGGGGGGAGGGGGATGCAAATTTCAACGCAGACCACATTAATCACGGGACATCTGGAAATAGAGCTTCGTGACTCATCGGATTTCTCCAGGATAAATAAAGATTCTGATCTGACCCATTGCCATCATTAAATTGTAATGCATTTGTCACTCAGATGTAGATAATGCGGTATAATCTTAATGAACTGAATTCTATCTTCCGAACTTGTACTCCCACTCTCGTGAGCCTTTAATTAGGTGTACATTTTGCACTCTCAACCATGGCCACCGCTCATTACAATTCAATATTTCACAGGCAGTTGTGCTAATTCCACTTGCAGTGAACACCGAAACCGCGTCTATAGCATTACCGTTGCCGGGTGCTTCACCTTTTATTACCACTGATGGACACGCAGTGATAGACATGGGGTTTATGTCGGGATGTTAAAAAGAGGTTCGTAAAAATGAACACCTATCGATGTTGGAGCCTAATACCTGTCCACTGTGAAACTTTCCCAGTGTGGCCCGGCTGCTTTTATGAGGCTCCTTCTTGTTCTGCTACCCCCCCACCCACCCACCTCTCTTCTCCCCGACCGCCTACGGAGAAACCTCTCCCCCTGAGCCTCCCATTGTCACCCATCCTTCATCGTTGCGTCTCGCAAAAAAAAAAGTAATCTTTAAAAAAAAAAATTTAAACACGCTTTAATTAAATGTACTAGTAATGGCAGAACTCCACGACTCCAGGAAGTGACCCCGAAGCTTTCCATAACGTAAGGGGCCGTGCTGATTTACAGCCAACGTGAGTTGAGCGTGGACAATTAGACCCAAGCCGAAACATAACATAAAAAAATAATGTTTAAAAATATTTTTCTTTTATTTTCAATGATAGAATATAGTATTGTCATCAGTATGACATACGTATACCAAGTTTGCAGTCGATACAATATTGGTAAGTGGGTTAAAATTGAGTTACAAGATTTGAGGATACAACAACAACAGACAGAGTTCAATAAAATCGTGTAATAACAAAACACAGGTGCTGGGTGTCCAACCTCGCCGCTGCTATCTTTTTCCTCCCACCCTACGCCTCCCTTCTGCGGATACTCAATCGCTCCCGACACGTTCTTCCTATCTCTCTCTCTGCTCACTCTCCAAGCATTCTCTCACTCCCACCTAGACGCCCGACAATTCGATGTTGCTTGTATAACACACACGTGCGACAAACGCACCACCTCACGCACAGAGACAGAGATTCCCCCCCCCCCCCCCGTGTAGCCTTAACAGACTGTTGGGGCAAGCGCTGTTAGCGAGTAATAATAATTCACATTTATATTGCGCCTTCCATCCTAGGGTGGAAGGCCGGGCACGGCACACGAGGGGCTGGGTGGCCAGCGCCACGCCCGACCGCCTTTGTCTCCCCAGTGGTGATGTTTACACAGCGGGTACTTATTTGAGGCCGAGTCGACCTAGGTGGAGGCCCAGGGACCGGTTCAGATAATCGTCACTGATTGTTGGTTGTGAGCGGGAATGGACCTCGGGTTTCGCTAACCGTTGTGCACTCTCGCTCCCCACATAAACATGCACAAACAAGGACAGTGCCAGAGGGTCCCCTAAGGGAGGGTTGAGTGAGCAAGGGTTCTATAAATTCTGCACAGGTTGGCATAACAGATCTGAGCAACCTTTGCAGCTTGGCAGCATCAGGTGTGGCTAATTAAATGTGTACGCAAGGCATTTGCCAGTACAGTACATTATGTCGGTGCGATTGATTAAACCATTAAACGTTTACCTCATCTCCACAGTTTGCAAAAACTAAGGTGTGGGCATAACAGGTGGGAGAGGAGAATATTTCACTGGCCGGATTCTCGTGTTGTCTACGAGCCATGAAATCTATGTTTTTTTTGTATTCGTGACGACGCGTCCCCATTCTAAAAGGATGTTTTTTTTCCGGATCCCCTGTATCGGCCTTAATCTGCCGGTTCGCAGGTAAACATAATAACAGTCTCAGCCGCCGTGCGCTGCACTGCAGGCCTCGGGCATGTCACCGCGTGTGATACCGCATATCCCGCACCGCTGCTGATACTCGCACTGGCCCTTTGAGAATTCTCTCCGTGTGTTTGTGGATCTGCTGTCATATCTCGGACGAGCGAGCAGCCTGGTGGTGGTGGGCCTTAAAACGGGCTTGGTAGCGAGGAAGTCACGGTTTTTTTCGCAGCTTACGCGGAATTCAGCCGTAAACAAAAAATTCCGTGGTTCGTCGTGTCCCCCCGCCCCCCCCCCCGTTTAATCATCTAAGCCCTCGTAAATTGTTAAATGGTCGTGGGGCGATGGCGCGGTGGTTAGCGGCGCTGCACTCTGAACCCGGGCGACCTGAGGTTTCAATTCTCGGGCCGCAGCTAACGTCGTGTGAATCCGGTCCTGGGCGCACGCCTTCAGCAATCCGGACTGACCAGCGTGGTGACGTACGGTCATATAACCCCCCACCACCACCGCCACGACCGACATGCCATGGGCAGGCCTTCATCCAGCAGCGGACTGTCAAAACGGCTGTGAATGATTAATTTCACGACATCAATTGTGAAAGGAAGTGATGGTGGTGGTGGTGTTGCGTTAGACCGTGGTGTGACTCAAGTGCCTTTCGTGAAGAGTTTACCACCGGTCATGATTTTCAGGGCTGCTCGGTGGAGAAAAAAAACGATGATGTCACCTTCCTCCGAAGCATGCATGATGTCACCAGCGTACTGGCCGCCAGGGAGGCTGGTCCTTTGCGCCGCTCTACCGGTGGATGATGTCAGCACGGACATCTCTTGTCGAATTTATTTTTAAAGCCACGATTCCCGATATGCCACGCTTCACCGGGTATCTGGGGGGGGAGGTGTGGATTGAGAGGCCCAGGAAGCAATGTAGGAATAAGAGATGGAGAAAAGTGAAGAAGGGAAAAAAAGCATAAATAATAAATACATCAGCAACCCTCGAAGCAATTGTTATTGTCTCTCCAGTGCAAACTGTGAAAATGCGAAGGTGCGCGTGGCTTTCAGGTGTCCTCGGTAGACGGACAAATATTTGGAATGCTGATGGTCGAGAACCCACTTCTTGACATGGCAGTAAGGGGGGTGGCGAGCAAATTACTTCCAAACAAAGGTAATGTTTTCATTACTCCTGAAATTGCCGGCCTTTTCAACGAGCCCTTCAGCGCAGTGCTAATCGCAGCCAATGCAAGGGACCACTGAGAGACGGGAACGGTTGCGCTTTTGGCCTGGCTGCCGTCCTCGGAGCAATTTGCGAGTCGCCGCATGCCACCCGAGAGGAGCTGTGCTGTACATGCGTGTACATACGTTGAAACTTCTTTCGCACCGTACGTAGCCAACCGTGCTAATCGGAGGTGGGGGCAATTGCTGATGTATTTTGAATTTCTGCTTAAGAGTCCCAGGCGCCCAAGTGTGCGGCAATATGTTTCTAGCGCGCTACGCGCTGTGATCCTTTATCTGCGTCCAGCACTCGGCTCAAATTGGCGCGCACGTATTTTGTCACAGGGCAGTGAGATGGAATATTGCAAAAATCTATGCTGGATATCTGAATTATCATTCAAGCTGGCGACTCTGTTCGTACAAATCCATCGCATATAATAGAGCTGAAAAATTGATGTCCCAGTGACACGGCATAGGTAAGATGTGACACAAGCAAGCCACCAACAGTTTTTATCGGGAAAGCAAAAAAAAAATATCCCGTGGGATCTGCAGCTTTTCATTTAACCCTCTCGGTTTTATCAGGGTAGGGAAGTGGCCGCCTGGTCAATAGACTCTCTACCCATCCCATGCATCCAGGTTTGATGCCAGCATTTCTTGTCTTTGAGGGTCCACGGTTGGGTCAGCTGAGCCCGAATTTATATGCACAGCTGTGTGAGTCAGTGGGAAGACTCCAAGAATATTGGTCACGATACTAATCACTCGGTACCTTGTCCATTCAGCACATAGATGTTCAAGATCTGAACAATAAATATACAGGGCTATGAATGCAGAATTCATATTTTTCCCTTGCCTTCTCCAGGGGAAAAAAAATCATATTTCAGCTGCATGGTCTCATTTTGTGCCATAACTCTGGCACACCACAAGAGGGGATAGGATGCTGACAGTGATCAGGGCAGGTCAAGAAGCCAGACAATCCAGTCTCCATCGAGAAAATGAGGGCAGGAGATAAGGCGCATGAATGGGCGTCGCGTCAATTCGAGCCTTTGAGCGCAGAATGAATGAATGTGAAATGGCTGCCCCACGCTTGTGTTCAGCTCCTTTCAGGGCATCCCTCCCGTCCCCATTCAGTGTCGTTCACCAGAGGGCTGCCTTATCTTTGCCCAAGAGGAATGGTGAAGAATTGGAGGTTGAACAGAGGGTGGGAAGGGTGAGGGGTTTAATATGTGGGAACAGGCTAGGATTGCGATTGAAAATAAATCATTACAATTTGATGCTGGGTGCACTTGATATCACGACGAAAGTAAAAAAAAAATCGAAAAGGTCTGACAAGTGAGACACGGGCTGATGTGAATGCCAATTAAGGCCCACATAAGGAAGAGAAAACACAAGTGCGTCGGTGTGCGTGCACGCGCGCGAAAAGTGTGCCCATGTGGTAGAGGTCACGGACTAAAAACCCAAAGAGGTGGCGAAATGTGAGCATTGCCAATTTCACTTTCATTTCGATGGAACGTGTATGGGAAAGGTTAAAACCATTTACCTACCTGTCCACAACAAAGCCTTCGGGGACGAAAGGCACAATGGCCAGATTGGATTTTATTTTATGGAGACGATTTCTTTCCCGTATTGCATTACAGACCTCGAACCCTCCGCGGGTAATCAATAATTTTCTAGTGCCCGCCCGCCTCTCTAAAAGGAATTTTAAGACTGCAATCCTGTTTGCGCATACAAAACACAGCATTGACATTTACTCGCTGCGAATGTGGAAAAGTATTCGCATGGATAAATGCGGTGGCGATAGTGCGCGCTATCTTTCTTACTTTGCACGGTGCCGTTTAACTCGTGCTTGGATCGATGCCGGGCAAATGCGGAAATAAAGTTTCCTTTCCTCGTGTGTGGAGGATCCAATTTTTCTCTCACACTGATCTGATCTCACCAACTATATATTAAACAAAAAATTCTACTTTACTCCTATCAAGGAAGTTTTCTGCCAAGACGTCTGTTACAAAAAAAATAACATATTGAAAACGCTCACTGAAATACATGATTTCTTTTATAATGATAAGATCACTGCTAATAATAATGTTTCGACTGTTGTTTTGAGAGGTAAACCCAGGCAAGTAGAAACATCTTGCCGCATTGTCAAGTGTCAAGTACAATCCTACAAAAGCATCGACAAGTGCAAGGAGAAAGGCCCGAGGCAGCCTTGGAGATAGCACGTCCAGCTGGCTCTGATACTGCCATTTTAATCGGGGTTCTTTTTTTTGCTGCTGTGATCTTATCAGCAATGATCGTCAGCTCCCCGTCTGTCAAGAAAAGGTGGCCTCTGTGGGACCCCCACCCCCCCCCCAGGCCGGCGGTTAGCAAAGTCACTCCCCCCCCCCACACACACAACCTGCCGAGGCGTATGTGTTCCGTAACTTCTCATGACACGTCCGTCATGTTTTGTATTTGTCCCTGTGGCTTTGATTATTGTAAACCAGCAGTTGAACATCGTTATAGCAACCTGCTTACATGTTGGACAGCGAGAATATCATTTGATAACAACGCAGCAACAACAACAAAAAACACTTTCTCGAATAGACTTATGGAAATTAGCTTTGTGATGTAACAGTGGTTCGGTGGTTAGCACACTGCAGTACAAACCCGGCAAGCAGAGTTCATTTCTCAGCCGTGGCTGACATCGACGGCAAACAAAGTTTACACGCGACTTATTCGAGTTGATACCAAATTACGTTGGCGGCACGCTCTCCGAGAACGATGTGATCTGCCTTGGCTGCCTGCGCTCACCATTGCGTGTGTGAAACGTGACGGGGGGGAGAAGTCTCAGTACAACTCGCAGAGTGCACATCACAGCTCCTTAGGGCGCTATCCATCTGCACGGAAATCCCGGACGGTCATTGATAATGGCACACGGCATCCGCACGTTGCTCAAGTCATCACTCTTCCCTGCCAGGCTGCATTAGGAGTTAAATGTACAGCAAATGGGAGAGAGTGTTGGACCACGACACGTACTGCCATTAGAGCCGTGAGTCACGCAATGTGAAATACACCTTCCTTGCAATGCCACCCACTGATTGGCATGGCAGAATTACATTATTAGAGTAACCTACGTTTTTGCAAGTGATTACATGTTCCTCGTATCAACACACTAATTGGAAATCTCACAAACTTAATGGCTAAATCTCATGTGACGTGTTAATGAGCCTGTTCTTATCTCCTTGCAAATTTCAGCCATCCCTTCCCTGAACAGGAAAATAAATATGTAAAGAGTGTATGATAATTATAATTTATAATAATAATTTGAAGCCCTTTGTCAGTGCAGTGCTGGATAAAGGCCTTGCCATGCTGTGTTTGGTCACAGGATCTGTTGGGCCGTAATTCACCATGCTGCTCAGTGCAGGTTGGCAAAGAGGTGAGGGGGGAGGGACAAAATTGGTTTAAATATCACTTGCCACTGATAGTAGCCATGGCTGGGAATCGAACTGAGGTTGCTGGGTTAACAGTGCAGTTCATGAACACCTGCATCACGGTTTCACCTCCCCTTATGTAAACTCTACATTGCGATAATTCGTTTTTGTTTGTAGACGTTGGCAAAATATTCGCAAGTGAGAAATACGTGGAAACCAACACAGCCATTCTCAATAAATACATAATTGCTATATTTTGTATCTTGCCAGATGACAGCCCACTGAGTTCCACATCCATATCTCAGATTGGCCTCGCTCCACCACTGCTGAAAAAGAAAACTCAACACATCATCAATAACCACTGCCTTAAGAGATCATTTTGTAAAAGGCGACGTCTCGGGCAATGGTCCTTCTTCATAGCAAAATAAATCGTATCTTCCTGACAAAATCCCTTTGGAAGGTTCCGCATGTGTTTTTCAACAGATAAAAAAAAATGGAAGGACACATGTGTAGAGTGGCTGAGCCCCTTTACATAACAACACAGCATTGCATTTTTTCCCTAGAAGCGTGGTCAGAGCCTTTCTCGTGTTGCCAACAAATCAATGAAATGCCATAATTGATTTCGCTAATCCACAGCTCCCTCACACTGCACTGGTGGTCGTCAACGTGATTGGGACAATGAAAGAGGCTGTTGGAAATGTGACCGCAGAAATCACCATTTATAGATTCTTGCAAAGTAACATCGCATTTATTCAATGTGGCTGTGTAAACATGAAACACTTGCAAAAACTGACAATTACTCTGGTTTTTGTTGTTTGTTATTAGCTCATTTTATATTCTGATTCCTTTTCTTCTTAAAAGCAGTGACCAGAACACTGGCCAGTAATTTACTTGTGGCCACATGAAAGATCCATAATGTTTGATGATTGCTTTTTGACTTTTAGTCAATATTACTTCTAAGGTATCCGGAAATTGTATTAATTTTCTTATCCACCACTTCACAATGTCCGGACATTGTGGAATGGATGGATTGCATTGGTGTTTTCTGCTAAGGGAAACATTTTTGTCTAAAACTTAATGACCCCTCCCCCCCCATCTCCTTCCCCACCGTCTCGTGTTTATTCTAAATAAAGTAATGCCAGTCTCGATTTAAAGCTTTCGTGACTGCAGGGATTCGTCTTCTTGGTTCTTTCGGTAAAGTCACGTAGAAGAAAAATAATAAAATAATACAAATAAAACAAAATAAAATAACTCTCACGACGTTTCGGCCACAACGCAAGCAGCCGTCTTCAGGTGGAGAACAGGTCTGTCGAGACAGGCCGAAACGTTGTGGCCGAAACGTCGTGAGAATTATTTTATTATGTTTTATTTTTATTCTTTTATTATTTTCCTTCTACGTGACTTTACCGAAAGAACCAAGAAGAGGGGTAATGCCAGTCCTCAAACATTCCAATCATAGGCTCTGTATGTAAGGGTGCCTAGGAGCTGCCACTTTCGGCAGTATGTTTATTGTTGGAAGCGTACCGCGCGTCGGAAAACACGAATTACATTTTTTTTAACATGATTGATTAATTCAAATTTACTGCTTTGCGTTTGTTATTTTATCTACGAATGTTCGCACATACCTCTGAATCAGCCCTCTGGAAGCAAGGGTTGGTGGAGTTGTGAAACTCTCAAGGACACTGGGCTGCAATGAGGTAACAAGATGGCAGTACAGCAAGTGGGTTTATGTTCCACTAAGTGCATAGCTTCGAATGTATCCCCCCATATGTGTGGGCTTTCCCTGAGTACTCTGGTTTTATCGCATATGAAAAACACTCCTTCATAAGGAATTGACCAAATGTGCCATTGCGAAAAATCCTCTTGTGAAGAGTCTTGAGGCTCATTGCGGCTTTCTTGGATAAAACAAAATAACGTCAGTAGCATGAATATTGCACTTACGGTGCACGATCGGCAATTTAGACAATACAGACATGAACCGTTAAATTTGGATCAAAGTCCCTGCACCAAGGTGTAAAAGGAATAAAAAATTGCTTGAAGCAGGGATCTGGGAAGTAACATGCTTGCGAAAGCTGAAGAATAAACACATGGCCTGGGGAATAAACAAGAATCTGGGGGACGTCACAGTCCCCGTTAAAGAACTCCAGGAGATCCCAGCTAAAGGCCCTGTCGCCGTAAGGAATGACAGACAGCTGATGGCCAAAAATGGTGGCGACGAGGCAGCCGAACAGAGGGAATTACACAAGCGAGGGGTGCGCAAAGGCAAGAAGGGTAACACATACCCGGAAAGTTGTCTTCATCAGCGAGCCGTAAAAGGAGTCTGGGCATGCCTCACGTGTCGAGATAGCATCACCGTTCCCGTGCTCGTTGTTGCGCACAGCCCAGCGTTGACCTCTGGTGCCTGCGAGATGGGGGTCATAGTCGCAGAGCACGGTCGGTGAGGCCCACCACCTGCGGTGTGTGGCAGCAGGCCCCATGCCCAAGCTCGTATTTATTGCGACAGCATTCCCTCGTTGATAAAGGTTTTTGGGGTTGATCGCGTTATTTATAAACGTGTCGTAACCCTCCACCACCCGACACGGCCAATCAGGAACAAAGTGTCACGTTGACAAAAGACAAAATAGTTCACTACTTTAGCCCAACTGTGTGTTGAAGAGTGAATCCACAACATTTACAGTTTTTTTAGTACGACGTTTCGCTGGCAATTACTGTAAATGTTGTGGATTCACTCTTCAACACACCGGTAGGCTAAAGTAGTGAACTATTTGTCTTTTGTCAACGTGACACTTTCTTTACTGTTGGCCGTGTCGGGTGGTGGAGGGTTACGACACATTTATAAATAACGCAATCTAACCCAAAAACGTTCATTATGGATTCCGTCGTTTGTTCGCAAGGCATGCCTTCCAGAGGCTTTCGTGAAGAGCAGATTTCGTGGATAACGATATTGGCCTACGAAAAGCAATCTTTATAAATGAATTACCTTAAATAAATATGTAAGTAAGCTATTAAACACATCACAATTATTATAACGCAACAAAATTAAACTTGCTTATTATCAACATAGAGTAAATACAAATTTATATTAAAGTTTTAGAAAATTGACTTAAAGCTTTCGTGACTGCAGGAATTCGAAATACCCAAAGAATATTAAAAATATTTTCATAAATTAACTTACCCTAAAATATGATGATGCGAATCTTATCGCTTTATCTCATCACACTTTCTCTCTCTTTCTCGTTGCAGTCGTGTAGAGTTCCAGATGCGATTCGCGGATAGCCAAGTTTGCAAATAACGAGGGAATACTGGACTAATAAATCAGAGATGTATTAAACGCATTCTGTCAGTGTTTCAAATGAGTGTAGGCAAACGAACATGGGCAGAGTAATCGAGTGGGCTTTCGACACCTTGATATGTATGCGTAACAGATTGAAGTGATTTAAAGTTTTTGTCCCCGTGGCTAATTGTATGGATTTTCCACAATATATACACATTTACCAGTGACAGGGGTAAAGCCCTTTAACACTAGATAATGAAAAAGACCAACCCTTTTACGCAGCACATAAACCTGAGCTTTAAGAAGTTTATTGGATTATGCCCTCAGAAAGCGGCATGATGAATAGTTCAATTTGAGCAAAGTGTTATTTAACAAGGAGAGGCTGATCCGGCATGATGGGTCTCAGGAATATGTACACACAGGCAGCAGAATGTGCTACACTACATCACAATTATATGCATTAATTTGGAGCCCCGTGTCAATCCACCGCTGGTTGAACGCCTCCCCGCGCCTTTTGCTCGTGCAACTTGTTTGACCATAGTAATGTAATTTTATAGAGGCAGAACGGGGATGGCGAGAGAGGAGAGAGGGTCAAGGGCACGGTGGGGGAGGGGGCGACCGGGCGGGGAGGGGGGGGGTTACTGGAGCGGGTTCAGATGACCACTGTCGTTAGCCGTGGCTGGAAATCGAACTCGGCTTGCCTCGTCCGTAGCTCAGTGCATTAACCTTCTGCTCGGTCACACTGTGCAACTATGCATCTGGCACACGCACACTTTACGTGCCTGATTTGTACGACCATATCATTCAACCTTTCCACTTTACATTTCGCGCGATTTCCTGCGGTCAGACCATTATAGCAATGTAGTCAATTTGTTCAACTCTCAACGTGAAGTTAAAATGTACACTAATCCACTTTACTCATTAACGTATTTTTTTTTTCTTTTTTAACGTCGCGTTCCGGTTATTAATAACGATTTCGTGCAGTGGTACTCATCGTGTACCTGTGTAATGTTGGTCGCGCTCCGCGGCGTGTTGCGCGTGTGCGCAACGGGAGATTTATGGCGGCGTTCAGCTAATAAGGATTTGTCTCCTGTCCGGACAGAGTGCAGTTGCAATCTGAATTAGCAGGGTTCTTACGTGCGTATTTGCGTAGGCGTGTGTGTGTGTTTATAGGGGCGCCGCAGTGGCGAGATGTTAACTCCCTCGCCTGGTATGCAGGGGGTCGTCGGTTCTACCTCGACCCTTACGCTTGCATATTTGGAGTTTGCATGTTCTCTCTCCCCGTGGTCGAATGCATTTTTCTCCGGGTTCTATGGTTTTTCCTCCATATTTTTTTAGTATTTGGCTGCGATAAATTTCCACGTGATATGCCGCTTCGTTGTCGCCAGGTACCTTCTGAAAAAAAGCTATGTAGGTCAGCGGGCCTTACCTGGCAAAAAATATATATATGGTAATGGTATGGTCCGTCAGTGGCCAGTGAAATCTGAACCTGTCCTGGGCCTCCCCTAAGTTGACTCAGCCTTAAAATGAGTACCTGGTGCGCTATGTAAACATCAGCACTAGGCAGACAAAGCGACCAAGCATGGTTCTGAACCCACCATCTCTCATGTGCCGTGCCGGCCTTTATAAGTTGTCGCGAACAGCACTTGCCTTCACAGTATATGCAGGCTACACAGATGATCTTTGTCTGTGTGCATAATATGCGGTGCATACGTGCGTGATGGCTGGGAATTGTGGTGATGTGTTTTGCTCAATGCACCACGATCTCTTCGACCTGGGTGTGATTTCTGTCCACACACACCCCGTTGGTGATTGATATCGTCACCTTGCCTGCACCTTCCATGGGTCAATTCATTAAAAAAAAACTGATTCTATTAGAGCCTGATGCGATGTGAATTTTACTTATTCTTCCTGAGTTCGATTCCCTGCCATGGGTAACATTAAGTGCTGGCCAGCGCGATGAAGTATGGTCAACCTACCCTCCATAACTGACACGGAGGCCTTCATCAAGCATTGGATTGGTAAAGGGCTCTAAATTATTATAATTAGATTCATTACAAAAGTGTTCCATCAGCTGCCAAGTATACATTGAAGCTCCTATGATTGCAATAGTGATCACAAAACCGTTGGGTGCCAATGACTAAGCTGACAGGGATTTAAAAATGTTCTTGTAATGGTCGTATTTTCCAAATTTTGTTCCCCAAATCCACCTTTGTTCAAACACTATTTGACAAAACCCTCGCGGTGTACTGTGGACGGTTTCCGGGAGACACATTATCTAAGTGATATTTGTGTCCATGCCACCACATAAACGAAAAAATCGTGTTATTTCATTGGACCATTAGGCCCTGCCAGATCCATGCTAACCAGCAGCACTTATTTGAACGTGCCATTCGGAAGTGCATCTGGCAGACCAGTAGTAGTATTTGTTCAGAACACCTGACTGCTGATGCGCTCCATGAGGGCGAAATCATTCCAATATTTTGCACGCTTACACAATTACTGCTTGGCGGCAGTTGTCAAAACATTTGGGGTAATTGTATCTTTATTTGCTGCTTCCTAGCCTGAGAGGAAATGAAATTTCATGAAGCGCTCTGTCTTTACTGTTGTTTGACTTGTAGTGTCATTGTTATTATTTTAGTGGTAATAGCGTTAACTCCCAGAACCCGATTATATTGAACGGAATCATAATACGGTGCCCGCGATTTTTCATGAATACTTCATTGACATGCAACGGAAATGTCTAATTTACATAATTGGCTCCTCTGAATTACAACGTGCATTGTAATGAATGTCTCTTTAATGCACTGTAATTGTAGCCGCGTTTCGGCGTTGCGTTTTCCGTCGTGGTGTAACGACGGCTCCTGTTATTTTACGAGTCCCTATAACGCTGGCAGTACCTCCGGTGCGGTAATTGGCAATTGTTAAAATTCGCTTGCAGCGGCCTTCCTTCACGTTTGCTCACCTCGCCGAAGATGCTGACATCATTTTGCCGCATGATGATGTCTCGACCGCGCGAGGCTTGCTGTTGCTGTCACAACGAGACCTAATGAATTGTGTTCAGCACCCAAAAAAAAAAACGAGATTCTCCCGCGACGCAATTGACCTGGTCATCTTTCCGAGCCCTTAAAACCCTACTCAAGAATTGCTTCAATTCGAATCGACCCTCTCCCCCCCCCCCCAACACACGAATCCCTATTGCAATACCCCCCCCCCCCAAGCTGTGTGTGCGAGCCAGTCCTAATGGCTTCCTACAACGTGACTCTCATTTCCTTGCGGAGAATGTTACGGCTTAATGGGGGAGACTGTACCTTGCAGCATCTGCGCTCCTGTAATGAGCCAGAAGATAAGGGCAGGTGCCCAGGGAGATAAGGTGTACCTGGCTTTCGTTGGATGCACCTGGAGGAATCCCCATTGTCTGTCCTTACTTGAGTAATGCACCGGTTGCCTGAGTGCGGTGGAGCCCATTCTCGTCTTTCTCTCACAAAGCAAGCGATCGAGCGAACGAGCGATCCCGCCGGGATCAGATATAGCCTACTTCTTGAATGAACATTTAATTTTAATGCTACAAAACGTGGGCAGCTATACGCCGAATGTTCTCCTTATCTTGATTAACATTTGTCACGTGCGTGTTATCTAATTCACTTCATCTTTTGCGCATTTCTCTTCCTCTTTTTTCTTTTTTTCCTCTTCTTGCAAAATGTGTCCTTCAAAAAATCTTTCGATCTCAAAACAAAAAATCCCCTCGAGGGCTCGGCTGGCTGGGCGAGGGGCGTTGCGGCCGTAATGGTTATTGGACGCTTCGGTCAGATGGCGCGAAACTTTGTGGCACAGGAAAAAAAAAAAGGTTTAAATTGAATTGCGCAGGTCATTGTGCACGAGCGCTACTCCCATCGCCCCGTCTCCCCATCGCCCTCCGCTGATTGGTAAACATCGCTAACAGCATGCTGCTGCTGCTGCTGCTGCTTCTCCTCACGGACAAAGAGCACGAAGCAATTCCCCCGGGGCCTTAGCACTGTCACCCTCGTGAGGGACAGCCCTTGCTTGGGGCGGCAGAGGCTGGTTGCGTGATGAGATTGTCTGGGGCGGGCATGAGAGTGACACTTGTGCAAAAACAGGGGGGCATTACGATAATCTGGAGCCCGACTGCCTTCCCAGCCCACCCAGTGCATAAAAATGCATATGAGACGGAAGGATTAAATGCATCCCTTTTGCCCGAGGAGTACTCCAGGAAATTAAATGGGAGTAGATTGATGGGCCGAGCAGCTAGGCAAGTGTTAGCCTGCTTCAACCAGCACTTACACCCTTGTAAGGTCATTTACTGCCTGCTCTTAGCCGGCAGTAAAATAAATCAGCGAAAATATCTCGCTATCTGTAAACGGCAGTAAATTTATCAGCTCTAAATCTGTCCTCATCTTCCGAATCCCCCCTTCATGGGTTCCCATATCAGGCCCTCCAAACCTCGTTATAAAGCCTGCGTCCCTGCCTCCCCTCGCCCCTCGCGGCCTACCTTCCGATCACCAAGTAACCACAAGCCTTCTCCCCTTGCCCCCCCCCCCACTGCCCCATCTGCTCGTAACCCCACAAATCTATTTTAATTTAACCTGCAAACCGTCCTTTTGTGTTTCGCCCAAAATTGAATTCTTCGGCTTCATTTGCTGCCTGACAGATGGGGTTTTTTTTCGCTTGCAACATTGTCATCTTGGTCTTCCGCTCATTGCGTTAAACCCGCGGGTTGCAACTGAGGGGGCCGCTAATGTTCCGGCAACAAAATACGACCGAGGACAAACACTTTGCCTTGAAGGAGAGGGCCTCTTTGAAAAAAGTTCACACCTAGAGCTG
This sequence comes from Lampetra fluviatilis, assembly GCF_964198595.1. NCBI lineage: Eukaryota > Metazoa > Chordata > Hyperoartia > Petromyzontiformes > Petromyzontidae > Lampetra > Lampetra fluviatilis. Next base: position 20,385,279 of record NC_136279.1, on the reverse strand, counting down.
GCACTCCGGCGCTATCCACCTTGGGTGTGACTGTATGGCCGGCTTGATTTATCCGATTTGGGCCACGCTTGAGCTGGTGATGTTGGTGGGAGGCGGGGGGGCTTGGGGCAGCCCGCCAGCCCTAGCTGCCGCGCACGATGGCCCACAGATATGACTCCACAAAATGTGACCTGTGCTGCAGATTTCTGGACAAAGATAACGCCATTGGTACCTCATTTGCCAGTAAAAAATATGATAATTGTTTTTTTACCCTTCTATCTGGCAACAAAACTGACACCTTTTTTACAAGGAGTCATGTTTGCATAGACCACAATACCTGCAGTCATAATGCAAACAAAAAACATAACTCTGATAATGTTGACTTCAAGGACAGTGCATACATTATCAGAGTTATGTTTTTTGTTTGCATTATGACTGCAGGTATTGTGCTCTATGCAAAAATTACTCCTTGTAAAAAAAGGTGTCAGTTTTGTTGCCAGATAGAAGGGTAAACAAACTATTATCAAAGATAACGCCATCGCAAGAAGCCCTGCCACGATTTTTCGTCGTCGCACGGGCAACATTCTTTTTTTTTTGCATCCCACGCGAGCCAGTCCCGCCCGCTGTTTAAAAACACATTTTTAGTGAACCATTTCGAGTGGAAATGTGAACTCTCTGCGCCCCCCGTATTGCGTGTGCTTTGATTTTTTTATATCCTCTTTCCAGGCAAAATTACTTGTGAAATTAATGCAAGTATCCGGGGTATGAATTCATTTTTAAATCGGAGGGTGGTGGGGTGGGGTGTGGAGGGAGCGGTCGCATGGATAGCCATGCGTGAACTCGCCTCGCACTGACGTGCAAGGGGGGTAATTGCGGTGCAGATTTAATTGACCCGGCAAGTTTTTTTTTGCCCCCCCCCCGTCCCCTCCTCCGCTTGCCACGTGTTCAACGTCAGATCACTCGCAACGGCGCTGAAGCGTGGCCCAGCTTCCCCCAGCCCTTGTCAGCTTCGGCTTTTACTGCTTAAAAAAAAACCCCCAGCAATGCCGAGGCTACGGCCGCTCATGGGCCTCCCCCTCCCACTGGCGCCTTCATCTTTCGTGGAACAAAAGAAAAAAAGTCGTAACGAGCACCGCGGTTCGCGTGAACACTGCGACTCGTGCACTCGTTTAATTTGCTCGGCCTCTCCCGCCCATATCACCGCTATCATTACCAGTCGATAACGGTCACAGTCAACAAACATGTTTTATTTTCTTACGGCGCTAATCCGTCGTGTTATGAGCAAGTCAAACAAAAGTAATGTCGCGTGGCTGTGTACACAGGAGAAGGAGCAGGGCTGGTAAGACATGAAAACAAATATGCACGTTTCCGCAGCACCGTGTCTGTAACCAAGTCAAAGTTGGCCTTCCTGCTTACACACCAGCAATGGGGCATCGCTCATGGCCAACTGCAAGCCAGTGGTGAAAATTCCACATTCCTACACGTGTGTGTAGAGGCCATTCTCTTGATAGGATCCCACTGTTGTTGATTTTCCATCAAGCGTAGTACCTCCTTGCATGCGCGCCCCCATTTGGGGACGGTGCTCCTATGAAAGATGCTCTGGAATGGTGCGGTCTGAGTGTGTGAAGGGACACATATTTTTGTAGTGGCAACAGTGTTACTGTGCGCGACGATTTGATGTTTTTCTCCCTTCCGCCGCCACCGCACATTTCTACTGCGGGGCGATGTTATCTCAGAATAGTCGCTTTGGGAGAGGAGGCAAAAAGAAAACACGGCACATAGCTTGAGTTTTTTTATCGCAGCGGCTGGTTTCCTATGGGCAATCATCGACGACGAGCAGGTTTTCGTCGGCTTCGGCCTGTGCCACAACATAGTCCCTGCCTAGGAATTTAATTTCCTCTCATTCTTATCGAGCCGGCGTAAAAAAAAAATGAAAAAGTAAGATTCAGTTTGCAGGTGTCTCTGCTGACACTTGATATTGCACTTGTATAGAGTGGCTGATGATATCGCTGTGAGAAAAGAAAAAAGAAACCATAAACAATATTGCAATCGGATAGTTTTTTTTTGCTTTTTTTGTATCTGTACGTTGAGTTTTCAAAGTAACATTCCCCATCCTATTGTGTGCATATGACACAAACTCAACGTGCGACCACAAATGAGCAGATTTCTTCCACCGCATACTCACACGCGAACATTTCCGTAACGGAAGCGCTGTCCATTTTGCACGGTGCATCTGTGGGAAATCAGCGGGCAGCAAAGCGGCATGGGTGTGTCCACTGAGACACCGTGCGTGCATTTAAAGCAGACGCACCGCATCACCGACACGTACTGAGGCCAAGGGGGACACGGGCATGCATCCATCCAGCAGTTGGTTGATCAAAGCGGCTGAATTGGGTGCGGGGGGGTAGGGAGGCAACGTGACTCATGTAACTGCATTTGTAAGCGTGCACCCCTGCTTGTCAACTCGTCCTTGAGCGTTTGGTCTGGATGTGGAGACGCCACTCGGAATGGGCCAGAGCATCGCCGTCGGTCTTCGTTCCGCATGGAGACTGGGATTGGGGTGTGGGGTGGATTACAAAGAACAGGGTTCATAACGGCAATAATGGGGTGCCGCGGTGGGAAGATGTTAACTACCTCGCCGGGTATGCGGGAAGTTGTGGGTTCGATGTCGACTCTGACGCCTGTATATGTGGAGTCTGCAAGTTCTCTTTGTGGTCGCGTGGATTTTTCTCCGGTTCCCTCCGGTTTTTCCTTCCACATTTAGAATCAAGATGCGTTCAGAGTATTTGTATTTTTTTCTATCTACGTGACTTTACCGAAAGAACCAAAGACATTGGCTACATAGCTCAGTGGGCCTTACCTGGTAAAATCAAAAAAATCTAACAACGGAGGAAAAACCAGAAACAATGATGCATGGAACTTAATGTTGTTGCAGCTGTAATAGTTTGGCAGAGCCGGATAAAAACATGTTAAGCTAAGGAGAAAAAAGTCTTATTTAAATTATATTCTCTCTCTCTCTGAACTGAGTTTAAGCAGCTGCCACTGCATCTCAAATAAAATTAAATGTTGATACTGTGTTGGCAGTGGTGCACAAGCAAAAAAAAAGATTCAACATATTTGACAATAACACTGCCCTATTTAAAAATGTTATATTTGGTACCCCTCATAGCTATGTGATTTGAAGAACAGCCATCGCCTGTAAAAAAATAGATAATAGGTGACATTTTAGGAAATAGCTGCCATAGCCCAAAACGTAGCCTATTATATACACAACCACACATATATATTTACTCTATTGTATAGCATTGTCGGCTGGCGCAATTGACTGAAAAAAACCTGAGCTTCTCAATTCAATTTCTGAAGAGGCTTCCAGCGAGCGGAGCAAAACGTCGGACATCGCCCCCATCGCGAGAGCGGTACAGCGCGAGCACGACAAAAACCTACACGGTCGTAAAACGAACGCCTTGTTTTCTCTCGCTCTGTCTTCGGCGAGTGGAGAGCAGAAAGTGGATTTGTGGACTTTCTTTCTTTGGTCGAGGTGACCCTTGACCCGCTGAGGCTGCTAATTGATAGTGGCGTGCGCCAGGCTGCCCCTGAGAGTGGAGATAGGGCCACTCGCACGTGCCCCCCCCTACCCCCCCCATGGGTGTGAAAGGAGTCACCATTGTCACTTGATTTGACGCCCGCAGCGGCTGCAGCTGCCTTGACAAAAGGGCGACCGGGCGCACCACAAAAGGGGGAGAGAGAGAGAAAAAAGAAATAACATGATTGCAGAACAACAACAAAAAAAACGACGGCATCTCAAAATGCACCGTCAAAAGGAACCGCCGCTTTGGCTGCAACTGACGAAATGTGGCCTCAGTGCATCTCGCTATGGGGTGGGTGCTAAATTTTTGACATCCATGAGAGCGGCCCATCGTCAATATTCCTCTCCGATGTGTTTCCTGGTTGAGCCGCGTATCGCTCTGCACGAAATTTGCTCCACGTGCTCGGAGCTTCTTGGAGTTTCCGACTCAGCATCGTTAACGTCACTTCAAATGCGCGCCGAAAAAAGAAATCGTGTTGGTTTGTTTTTCTCTCTCTCTCCACCGTAATAGGCGATGTGTTCACGTCCCTTGATGGCGAGGTTTGTTTGTGGGCATGATGGCGACGATGTCTGCGCTTTCAGCAGGGAGGGGGCGGTGGGAGCGAGAGTTGGAGGGGTGCTGCGATTTTGGGATGGGAGTGGGGGGGGGGTGCACAGCGCATGTCCCCCGGACCCCGACGGAGCTCACTTCTCCCAGCCGCGCGCGTGACGCACACATCAGCATTTATCACTGTCAAGCTCGCTTTGCCTCGGTGGTGACGGCACTTTTATTGGCAGTGGCAAAATCCAAAATTAAACCATTAAAGATGCGTTATATCCTTCATTGATGCCTATATTAAAATGTGTGAGCCAGCCGAGGGCTCGTGTCTAAGCCTGCACCGATAATTGTGTTTTCGCAATTTTACGGCGAGTGGAGCGGTTTTTCCGCGAAACCGACCGCGCTGATTGTGCGATCATTATTCCAAATTCTCCCATGAATCGCCCTCTAATGCAAACATATTGCCTTTGCGAACTTGACCCTGTTTGTTCGAACAAGCCATGACAGAGCCAATTACGGTGAGCGGGCTGATACCTGGCGGGAGGCGGCCGTGCGCACGAGTGCGCGCGTGCTCGGGCCCGTGCATGTGCGCGCCCGAGTGTGTTCGCGTCCGGTGCCTGCACACACACGCGCGCACGCGTTCGCAAGTGCGCAGGCCATCCGGGGGGCAATTTGAGCAGCGTTGTGCCACAAACGAGCAGGGGGAAGGCCACGTCAATTACGCAAAGTGATCTGCACCAGTAATGTCACAACACCTCGCCGCTGTTCGCGGGCGTTGTCTGTTTAAGCGGTTGCACGGCAGTTGAAGCCGTGGGCCATGGCCTGGTCGATCGGGAGGCAATGACATTCATTTATGCACCAAGATTTTTCAGCTGCTCACTAGAGACAGTTTGTGATCTAATTTTGAGCAGCAGCATCTGGTTCATTCGCGGCCCGTTTTTCGCAGACACTTCATTTGTAAGGATGTTTATTACCGTTCTGAATGTGAGTTTATTCAGATGGCTCCGTTTGTATCCACGCCACTTATCCAGCGATATGTATCGCTGCAGAGTGCGGACACATTCTCGTGGTCTTCTGTTGTGCAGTGTATCACAATGTCTCCGGTGTCCACAAGCAAGCAAATGGGGACCGTTGGACTTAGCGATTGTGTACCCGAGGACGACAAGCTTATTGATTATATTTCCACAAAACATAGCTGAAAGAGACAGCCATAAATGGGCTCAACTCCTGTCCTCACGCCAGACCGCCGGCTATCTCTGGCCATGTGGTGCTTTCCAGAGGTTGCGTACAGATTTTTGCGATAGCTCTTTGCAATGCCTTTTTTTATTATTATTATTATTTTGTACAAAGAGAGCTGACGTGTCACGTAAGGTTGAGTGGCGACACGGCATGGAGCGCCAATGCACGCTTTTCTTCCGGAAAAAAACGGTCACATCAGCTGCTCTTGTCACGTACACTCTTTCGTTTCGGTCAGACTTTTTAAAGCGCAGCCTGTGCTTTTAGTTGGGGGTGGGTGATGGGGATTTTGAGCGGGTTTTTTTTTATTTCTTCTATAAATGGCCTCTCACAACAAGCCATTAATCTCGTGATAGATTATTTCAATAATAATAAAAAAATAACGCGTTAATTCGCCAAGAAAATCCTACACAAAGTCACAAGGTAATTTTCAGGAGGATCCAGTTTTGCGTGTGAGTGGATCCGGAGTACCAGGAGATCGCTGGCGCACGTCAGGGGAGAACGAACGTGAAGCCGTGGAAAATCCCTTATTGTGCTGCCTCCTACAGGCAACGTGCTGTCAACCCCTCCAGCCGCCGTCTCGCGAATCGTATCGCAGAAACGTCATTGCTTGATCCACCAACCCTATCCTCCCGCCCCGTCCCTTGGTGGCCGCCGTGCCCTACACGCGTTTGAACGAGCGGTGTACGCCGACGCCGCCACATTTGCATGCAATAAAAAATGTCCCCCCGATCACCGCGCACACCGTGTATCTGCCACCATCCTATTTGTCAACATGGACACATAATTAAAACTCCTCATCTGCCATTTTAGGTAAGTTGATTATACAATGGCACAATGGCAGAAGAACAGATTAAACTCCGCTGATGGATGAGCGCTGTCAAGGGCCGCTCGTCGCAAGAGCCTGGTTGAGGCCAGAGATGTACCGCATGTTTGGCAAGCCCCACTTTCTGGCCCCATATTAGAGGCACGTACTTCGCGTGCCAGATGGTCATCTCGGCAGACAATGCGACCGTCCTCGGATAAATAAGTCTGAGCCAATTACCAGCTGGAGTAACGCACCCAAAGGCACGAGGATTTGAGGCCTCAGCATTGTGAACGAGCTGCTTCAGTGCATGGCCGCTGGTATTTAAATGTTCAATAACACTGTAACCTAATTCCCTCCCACATTAACCAGACGTCTTGGGGGAAAAAAAACCCAAATTCAATACTTGGCCCTGGATAAGAATTTTAATGTCACTTACTGCTGGCTTCCAAATGAGCTTAACACACACCGCTTACACATTGTAATCCATTTGATAAAGGTGTTGATTACATTTCATTTCAAACTTCCAAATCTGGCCGATTGCAAGAGTATCAAGCACGTAACTGGATGTCTTGTGTCGGGCGGCGAGTCATGCGGGCCAAAAATTCTCAATTTTTTGTTCGTGTGCGCATCAGGCGTGCCGGTATCCGCACTCACCCTGGATCATTCTCGACAGCCGATGGGAGAAATTCTCGACCAAAACCAACGCCCATCCGATTGAAGCGTGTTTTTCTCCTGTCACCATCGCAACAGGGCTACCCAGTATGCTTTTCTGCTCCCAACAGCTGCTCAGACAGTCTGGGGCGGCAGTGTGGTCGGACATGGTTTGGTGATGATTATCGGTATGGTGGCAGCTACACTTGGGGCCCAAACTGGAGATGAATTGACCTGGGTTATCAGGCCACTACTTCAAAGCTAATCTCCAGATTCCGTATAAACTACAGCCGTATGAACTAGGCCCACGGTGAGGTTCGTGATTGTAAAACCAGTTTTGGGTTGTGTGGATTGTTTTTCTATTCTTTTCAGTGTTTCTTACGAGAAGTTGATTGCAAGAATTGATTAAAGGCGATGGGGGTGGTGCAGAATGTGGGCCCCGGGAAGCAACCATCAGTGATTGTAGCAACGTTACAGGCATGTTAGCACAACTACGGGGAAGAGCACTCCAACAAAATGCCTCCAGGATAAATGCTGCCTTCCACAATTAACACCGAGGCGTTATGCACGCTCTGGTGGCCGCAGTAATGTGGCAGGCACAGGTGCGAGCTGTGGTCAGAGAGGAAGGATCAATAACCATTGTGGTGAAGCGTTTTTTGCACGGACGCTCCGAACCCCGATCTCCTCCCTCCCTGCCCCCTTCTCCCATCACAAACACAACTTTTCGGACACTGTAACCTTGTTTCCCGCCCACAGGAGGTTTGCCACAAGGGGGGATGGCACTTGATGTGGTTAAGCTTTCACAAAATCTGAAAGAAAAAAAATTGGTAAAAATGTCTTTTTATCGTACACACCATTTGTATATCATCCCACTTATTGAACTGCGCTAAGACGCGCTACTGGTTTTTATGCCCCCCCCTCCTCATTGCACCACATGCCCGAAATAAACGAGCGCATGTGCTGAACACCCTGGCATCAGACCAGGATTCCACTCAACAGCTTTGTACAACAAGGTGCTCCGAATGTCAAAACACCTAAAAAAAATAATTTTTCAGGGGGTTTAAAAAAGAAGGAAGAAAGAAATTGTCATCACTATAATTATTCTGTCACACACTAAACGTGCATAATATGGGGGAGGGGGGGTTCACATTCAAATTGTCGCACTCTTTTCCACAACCATGACTCGGTGTCACAAATTCAGGGCACAGAGAGGCAGCCCTCTCACGCACACTATTGTGCATCGTGTTAACCCATTCTCATACATCTGTGTGAGGTTTTCACTCTCTTCTCCTGGCACGGCAGGAGTGACCTGGTGGCCCAATTGTTCTCTTTCGCCCCAGTAGAACATTCTGCATTTCCACGAAAGTTAAATACCCATGGCTGGAGCCGTGCCAAACTGTTCTTGCGACTGCCCCTGACATGGACTAATTTCTTGTCCCGACGCTTCATGACCATGTAGCGCCACGGACTCGGCTCCCTCCCACTCCAATCTTTGATCTTTCCACGACGCTCACGGTCCACCCTAAACCACATCAAGCACTGCACAAACCGTGGCAGCAGATGCGGATACCTGATGCACAAATGGAAAATGTAAAACTGTGCAGTGTTCGACTGTGTTCATCCAGAACAGACCGTACAGCTTATAACGACGCAATGCCCTGATCCACAATATGAAGGAGACATCACAGTGATACACTCCGCTACACCTGATGCGGTTGTCTGACTTGACCACCTGAATGTGAAATTGTAGTTGTCGCCCTGCATCTACATCAGCCATAGGAAAGAAGAAGAAGACTCTAATCCCTCCCCCAACCGAAGCTCTCACCCCCCCTCCTTTCCCTAACATTTGGATGAGGCAACCCTAGCCCAAGCAAGCATCGAATGAGCTATCGTCACGTTAGCGCTGACCCCATGACGTCCGTGGCTCAGGTACTGGGCCCGATCGCATGCTTCTGGAAGCGAGGAAGTGCCGCTGTGAACCTGCGTCGAGTCAGCCCAGGCAGGCTGCCGTGGGAACTCAGTGGCTCAGTTCCAAAACTGGGGCTGGCTCGCTTCAAAGTGGCCGTGCAAACGTGGCAACAGTCTGGTCAGCACTGGCCGCAAAAAAAAACACCGGTGGGGTCAAAACTAAGGGGATTAACCCCAACGCATGCGCCCCAACGTTACTGTTGCAATGTGAGACCCTGGCACCCCTGCTTAGGATATTTTTTGATCGGTTTAATATGTCTAAACAAGTGGGATGGCATTCAACCATATTGCTGTGGATACATTCTATGAATGTTTGTGTGTGTGTGGGAGCGGTGGGGTAACGGTTAGCGCGTTGCGCTACAAACCCGGCAATCCGAGTTCAATTACCGCTCACGGCCAACACCAGTAACGATTATTTTAACCGGTCTTGGGCCTCCCTTAGATCGGCTCAGCATCAAATGAGTGCCTGGTGTGGTGTGTTAACATCGTTCACTCGGGATTCAAAGGTGTTTGCCACCCACCCCCTCGTGTGCTGCGCCGGCCTTCATAGGTGCTCGCTAACAGCACTTGCCTCAACAGTCTGTTCAGGCTATACGGGAGATGTTTGTCTTTGTTTTAAGCAAGGGGCTGTAAATCACCTTTTAATACCACACGGTTCGTTTTCCGTTGTATAAATGGATATTGATATGAGATTTCGAAGGTCAATCAACTAACATTCTTAGTTCATTATCATAATAGTGGCTGTTATTTTTATGAAACCTGTTCACAATCACTGTACGTAAAGTAACCTTCCCCTGGCCTTATGTTACTTCCCTATATCACGGCTGGGCAGTGATCAAAAGGAAAACGGATAATTTTTTTTAATCCACATGCCACCATCATCACTAGCTTACGTAGGCTTACATTTAAAGCATTGCATTAATTCTCGGCTGGAGCATGTGGCAATGTTCACACAACCTGCACTCGTGGCATTGCCAGGCAGAAGCTTTCACACTGCAGCCCCGCTGCTCCAGATACACGTAATTACTTATTCATTAGCCCCGTTGAGTCGAGTACATTAATGTGTCAGCCACTTGTGGTTATGGTATTATGCATTCCTGCAAGGCTGCCCGTGGTGACGTCTGTACCCGGTCACTTTTTTAAAGGCGCATTACATGGGTTTGTGTACAACGGTGGATGAGTCAAAATTGCTTGGGTGAATGATCACTTTAAAAAAAAAATCTATTTTCATGTTCATCTGTTGTTTTATTAAAGATGACACCGGCAGCTTCCCAGAATTGTCTAAATTGTGCAATTTAACTTTGAATGCAAGCTTGGGATTTAGAATTGAATGCAAGCTTGGGATTTATAAGAAATGCATTTTGTTGAGTAGAGAGGAAGTCTGTATGAGCAACATCATGTAATGCGAACACGAATTGAAGGGTGGAGGGGGAGGGAGGCGATTGGAGGCGGGGGGGGGGCATCGGCGAGCATCAGAGTGGTGAGCTGAGTGAAATGACAAGGTGAGGGGAGTAAAGGGTGGACGAGTCAGCCAGGGGAAGGGAGTGAGTTGTTGTGGTGGGACCCCCCCCCCCCCCCCCGAGATGGTGGGGAGGGGAGTGGGTTGGGCAGCGCTGGTGCTGGCAGGACCCCCCCCCCCCCCCGCAAGCCGTGGGTAGTGAGTGCAATGCCATGTTCTTTTCTGACCCACCGTGGTGCTCGCCGCCTACAGCCATCGACCGTGAGCCAAGTGCACTTAGCGAGTCAAGGAGCTGTCTTTTTAGAGAATGTGAAGTAACCAACACAGTTGTGACCATTACTCGACTTTGCAGGGAAGTGCTCAAGCACCTTGTGCAATTTTAAAACTCGGCCAATGTGACAAATGCGTCTCCTCCGACTTCAAGGGCCTAAAGTTGGAAAAGTATTTTTTTGGGTGAGTTTCAGTTTTTTATTCTCCAAAAGTATATATTTTTTTAATGAAGACTAATATTCTGAGGCGCACCAAACAGTTTGACGTTCCAATGGCATTTTCACTTTGAAAACTACACTTAATATATATTTAAAAAATGTGGGGTGTTTTTAGTCCAGTGAAAGTGTTCATGTAACTGTCCATCAGAGGTGGAGTGAGTTGGGTCAGTGGGCTTGGCGAGTTTCTAGGCCCTCACTCTGCTGGCCTCTGGCGATAAGCCGACTATCGCAGCCTCCCTCGGACCAGCTTGCCCCCTCGGTTTAAATTCAGGTTCGGGCGGAGATATGCCCGTGGGTGGGATTTACAACCATAATAGCGCATCATTGCTGATCGTATCTCCCCTAATATTGCCTTTAGTACATGACATTAGGCGTATGTGTGGCGGTAATTAGCATAGAGGGTGTGAGCGGGGCTGCGACTCGGATAATCCCACCCAGCACCTGCCTAATCCCGCCCGCCTTCTTGCGGAGCCTCGTGGTATAATTAATTAGCTATAAATAAATAATCTCTGCCTGGTGGCACCATTGGGCGGTGGTGGAGAGGTCCATCTGTGACCCCCCCCCCCCCGTCATTTCTTATTTTTGCGGTGAAGGCCGCGTGTACAGCCCACATTTTGAACTAATCTCATTTGGATTATCCTCGCCATTAAAAAGATGCAGCCCGCCGCTCTTGTCTGCGGCGGTTGGGTGGTGTGTTGTAGCGGGGGGGATCGGGGGTCGATGGGATGAATGTGAAAATTGTAATGAACCGCATTGAAATCGGGTCGCACACACACACACATGATGTGGCCGTGCGCGCGCGCGTGAGTGCGTGCGTGCATGCGGCATTCCTAGCTCCGAGACCCGACCGCCCACAACAGGGGTTGTTCCACTATCTCCAAATGACATCACGGCATTATTATTATTATTGCACAGGCTTCCTATGCGTGCCTTTGAAGGCGATAGAAACTTGGCCCCATCACCAGACTCGGCGTGCACTTCCAATATTTTTCCTCCCGCCGTGCATAGTTTTTAAATCAAGCGCGTACCTTTCGAGGTTATAAGGTAACACGGGGCACGTTTAATTGTGCGCACAACTATGGGTGCCGGCCGCTGACTTGCGCGTGCACGCTTCTGCCCGGGAGGGAACAGGGAGCGTGGTGTCAGCGCCCTGCATTGGAAATGCACTGTATATATTAGAGTTGCTAATACACGCAAAGCCCGAGGGCCCTTGGAGACTGCACTTCTCATAAAGAGCGAGTAATGAGAAATGGAAAGCGGGCCTCTCACATTCAACATCGTTTAAAGGGGCCGTTCAGCATTCCAAATGGGCCGTTTTGAGAAGAAGAAGAAATCCCAAACGTGATTTCATAAAAGTTTTTGTTTTTATGGAATTCGACGTGAAAAATTCGAGCGCATTGCTCTTACGGCGCTACCGCGAGCTGATTTTCACGCATTCCCTTGAAACCTCTTGGTCGGTGGGGGTTCTCGGCATTGGAGACCACCGTGAGATGCGCCGTGACCCTCGGATCGTGTCCAGCGTGGCCACACAAACGCGGCGCGCACCAGCCAGCCCCCCGCACCTCGGCGCGCGCGTTCCGTTCGCGAGCTCCGTCGACTCCGCGAACTCCTCGGGCTCTGGTGCCGTGCCGGGTGGGCTCCGGGCCCCCCGTTCCGGCCGCGTGGCCCGACCCCGGTTTATCGCTGCGCGAGAGACGGGCGGGCGCTTCGCAGCCCTCAGGGCTGCAACTCGCCCCCACCACCACCGCAAAACCAACAACAGATGGGCTCCAATAAACCGCCCCGCGAAACGTTCAGCCTCGCGCTCATCCACCGGCCCGCATCCGGCCTGCAAGCGCAGCCAACAGATGCTCGGAATCTTTAATCAATGACTCGTGCCGCTCAGTGCCGCCGGGGTGAATCCCTGTTATTAGAGGCCCTAATCAGAGGATGAGCCTGTCACTCGCGCGCTACACGAGACTCCTTTATTGTTGTTTTTCGAGAGGCTGTCTGTCAAATGGCTCGGGGCAAGTCACCCAGGATGCGGCTCCGTTATTGCACATGTATTATTGCTGTTGTTGTCCTCGTCGTTATTACAGTGGTGTTTTTTTTATGGTGGTGGGGTAATGCCCCCTCCCCCCCCTTCTATCTGTGTTGGAGTTTAAATGCCCTCGGAAGTGCTCTTGACCTTGATGAGTCGATTGTGATCATAACATCGCGGCTGCTTTCATGGGCTGCGCTCATGCTCCATGGGATTCAATGTAACTACGTCCATGACCTTTGCCTTCCTATCACATGCGCGCATTAGGATGTATCATTTATAATGGACGCACACGGGCAATGTGACCACTTTGTAGCGACGGTCAAGTCACACTTTTCTCTCCGCCAACTGACCCCGCACCCCCCTCACCCCCCCCCCGATGACGAGAGCAAAGGTCACGTTTTCTGAACGCATCTCTCTGTTTCTTCTCTTTCTGCATCATCGTAGTTCTGCGAGACGAATTCCGGCAAAACCCATCGGACGTGGTGGTGGCAGCCCGGGAGCCGGCCGTGATGGAGTGCCTGCCGCCGCGCGGACACCCCGAGCCCACCGTGTCTTGGAAACGCAACGGAGTGGCGCTCACGGATAAGGACGAGCGTGTGACGGTATGGGCACAGCGGCCCCGTGGGGCTAGAGAAGGGGGGATGGGGGCGGCACACACTCGCGGCATTAATGCGCTTATCGACGCAGAGTCGGGAATTGTCAGCGAGCGCCAGCGCAGAAATCATAAGGAATCAATGTGCACCTCACTCGACCGGAATTCCCACGGCGTCGTATCGAGAGCGAGGAGTGCGGACAGATTGGCCCGAGCAACAGCTAATGAAGCCAGTAAACAACAACAACGAGGAACGCAACTTGTAAATAACTACAAGAGCACCAGGTGACCGGGGCTGGTTAATCACCATCAGGCATGTATACGTGTCGATGCACACAGTTACCTTCCGTGTGCGTACATGTCCCAGAGATTGCCGTGTGTCTCAGGAATATGGCCCTCGAGGAAAGATAGAAATTGACGCTCTGAATGGAGCTGTTTTCAGGGTTGTGCGTTTCCGCTGACACCCATCTGCTACTAATCATGACAATAAAGCAACCGCATTTGTGGGCAGAGAAACCACAGCAGGGCTATAATCCATTTCGACATTGATTTTTTTCACTTTGTCTCACCATTAATGATGTCGTAGAACTCTCGTTGCATTACTGAGGCTCAATCTTTCTCAACTCCTAAACCCAGAAGAGCTTTGTCTGCAGATTGGGCTCTCTAATTCACCATACAAAGCACGTTTTGGCTTCTGAATTCATGAAACACTTTGTTCCAGAATAAAAGTAACACGTAAGACAGTAATTGCAGGCTACATACTCGCGCTAATCGCATACCTTGGAAAAATGATTCCAACAAAGCAAGTGCTATTTTTGCGACCATTTTTATTTTTCCCCTCCCTTTAATGAGTTCACCGGTGAGCGTGTTGAAACCGTGAACCTCGCCGGCGCCTTTATAAAACATTCCCAGACTGTGGAGACAAGATTCATTTTTCATTCGTAGCCCCCGAGACTCGGATCCCAGCTCCCTGGAGCTTTAGGCTCGGGGATATGCGGGGCCACTGACAGACGTCAACGTTACATCCTCGTCGCACGCCGGCCGGCCGGCAAGGCAGCCACCTGAACCAGGAAGTGGAGCCTAATTAAACTCGCACGTTTATTGAAGTGAAAACACGGAGAAGTAAATTTACATTACACCGGGGGACGGCACTGAAACGAAAGTGCCATATCTGTCATCGTGGCTCCGGTCAAACGCAGGATATGGGTAAGGATATGCTCTCTCAACCCAGACTGTAGCAACGTGAGGATTGCATCCGGGCAAGCGGATGCATCTGTCACGATCGTCGGTTTCACGTACCTTCAACGTAGGCACTCTTTGCTTGCTATTAAATTACCATCATCGGCAGCCATTATCTATCCACTGCTGGATGAATGCCTCCTCAAGCCATCGACGTCCCTCACAGTTTGATGATGTTGCACTCCACCAAGCCTGCTACACGAGGGCCAATCTCATCGCTATATCCCCACGGGTGGACACGCTCCTAGGCCTGTTCCCTCCATTGGCTGCCACTCCACGGTTAGTCTCAACCACTGGCTATCATCCCGTCTCGGCATGACTCGTCCTGCCCAAGCGCACTTATATTTCTCAACGGTCAATATGAAGCCTCTAACTTGGGCATGTTCATTGATCCACGTGTTCTTCTGTCTGTCTCTCGGTGTAATACCAAGCATGCATCGCCTTTGCGCATTCATAGCGCTCTTAGATATGAATATTTTATTTAATTGTGAGGACAGTGGACGCCAGTGAGAATTGGTCTATTGTTAGGCAGGAGTGGATTACACCTTTCTTCTGCAATGAAACCATTGAGGGATTATTTTTTTCCGGACCACCTGATAAGAGCAGCGACATGACCTCTTAATGGGCAGAGGTGTGCATTGTCTGCTTAATATTCCAATTTGCTTACCTGATTAGCGAAGAGAGTAACGTTTTAATGTGGCCGTTAAGAATGCACTTTACGAATTAAATTCCAAGCTTATTTCTGCTGCATAGAGGCCATACAACGTGCCATATTAGTCATGCGATGTGCATTCGTGGCAGTTAAGGAAGATTTATTTCCTAATTACATTTTGCTGCCGATTTTCAAGGTCTGACCATTTGGTTCGTGGTGCAAACGCTCGACATGCTACCTTGACAGATGTCACATTTATTTCCCACGGGCAACATGCAAATATTGCAGAGCAACAAATAGTTGGTCGCATGGAGACTAACATAGCGGTGAGTGGACCACGAGAATTCCCAACCACTAATCATCTCAAAACTTTTGTGACATTTACCCAATCCCTTTACCGCGAGCATCTGTGCACGTGCGAGTCAATCGCAATAGCCGAAGGAAAGCCACGCATGCAAGGAGATACATCTGACAGCGAGAGCTTGTGAGACATGGGCTGAACGCCCTGCCTGGCACAGGCGCCGTGGTGACGTCACCGTCCACTTAGTGGCAAATGGCGGCTGCTGCTGCTGTTGTTGTTGTTGTTGAACACCGCTGGAACCGCAGTGTGAGGTTCCACGGGGGAATGTGTCTGAGCTGTGCTGGGCCGTTGAAGGAACGTTCCTAGAACGACTCGGTACAGCTCAGGCCTTATTCCAACATGGGTTCAACGGGCTCGGTGCAGTGTTATTGACGAATGTCAAGGCATGTCAAGTCAACTTTATTTTTGTTTACATACATGGCACCTTTCTGGCACGGAAGCGCCACTCAAAGTGTCATCGCATTAATCCTCAACATCGACTTAGAATATTCTGAGCAATGAAATATATATTCACATACCATCTGCAGTTGTTTCATGTATACAATAGAAGCAAGTTGTGGCTGTGAGTTAGCTGAATGTGTTGACATTTTTTTTTCATTATTATTACCACCAAGTAATTAGTTCACCGCTGCTGAAGGAGCTACATAAGTAGGCTACATGACCTGGCAGAGCTTGCAGATCACTGCCGTGAGAACCTAAGCTCTAATAGCCCATTTGCCTGGATTATGAACTTGGCAATTTGGCTGTTAGGTGCTCATGGGAACCTGGCGTCATTGCTCCGCTATATTCCTTTACAGTCAAAGTAAGCCTTACCTCCAAATGTATTGTTATTATAGGCATAGCATTGCCAGCTGAAAGCATACCGCTCTAATGCATTATCCATGCAGATTGTCCAGTATCATGCCTTTCCAAAATTGCACTTTATCCGTGCCGTTGATAAATATTGATGCAGGGAATGCTGTTTTATGGTTTAAAAAAAAAAACTGTAAATATATTGAAACAAAATCTTGGCTCATTTTTTTATACCACAAAACTTTGATCCCCTGGGGTACAATATCCAATAAAATATCAGAGTTAATTTTCTTTCCCCACTCTGACGATGAATTCTCAGTGAAACAAACAGAAGATGCTTTATATTGACCCAGACAGGCCTGACAGACCTGGCGTTAGAAGCTTGTTTGAGAGGAATGGCTCCATTGACCCGTTTTTATTGATTCCCTTGTTGGCAGACCTACAGAACACAGGGTTGTTTTTTTTAGAAGTTATAAGCTGCACCTTGCAATCTTCAAAACATTCACGAAACTTCTCACATCAATCAACCCCAGATACTCCAGGGCTCTCTTGGGCCAGCGTTTCATTTCCAAAGAAAACTCCAGGTTCCACTCCAGGTAGTCTGTTACCACCTTTTGCAGCATGCATGTGCCTTTTTTGGGATGATTCAATTGTCCCCACTCCTGCAGTCCACCCTGTGATCTTGTTTTATGGATTACTTCCTTGCAGATCCGCGGAGGCAAACTGATGATCTCGAACACGCAAAAGGCAGATGCGGGGATGTACGTGTGCGTCGGAACCAACATGGTCGGAGAGAGAGACAGCGAACCGGCGGAGCTCGCTGTGTTCGGTACGTGCCACCAACCCCTCCGGCCAAACACTTCTTGACTCTGCAGCAAACTGCTGGGATCCAGAACACGTGCTTACCGCAAATGAATCACAATACCTCGCTCATCTCGTCAAGGAACACAAACCATCATCGCGTGAACTCCGCTCATCATCACAGCAGCAGCGGCTTTTGGGTTAACTAGCTATCGAACAAGGATGGTCACTGTGTCACGCGCTTTCAGATGTGCTTCTGCGACCGTCTGGAACGCTCTTCCTTCTGATATTCGGAAAACACTGGAGCTATGCACTTTTAAATCATCTCCATTGAAAACTAATTTCTTTCGAACTTCCTTTTGTGTTTAGTTTGTTATCCTTTCCCCGCACAGCATGGTTGGCTACGTAGGGTGCAAAAGAAGTTCAACATACATACAGTGGCATAGCTATCGAGTGAGCAGGCGGTGCAACCACCCCGGGGCCCATGGGACACAGTGGCCAGGGCGCTGGGCTGCAGTCAGGGGTGAATGCAGACATGGGGCCCTAATTTCCATCCTTTCACCAGGTCTTGGCTGACAATCCAGCCACTGAGGCTGGTTCTCACCGACATCGAACATCATTTGCATTGTACCTACCATTCCTTGCGTGGTACAAATGAATTGCCCATGCATCTATCACCTCCCAGAATATGTAATGGGAATTTAGAATCCTTCAAAATGCCTCCACTTCTTCAGAACCAGATTTTCATGAATATTTAACCCTGACCTTTAATGACCTGAGTTGCTCATCCGTTCACTGATGCTCGTCCCGTCCCTGCGTCTCACCCACCCGGACGCGTCCCCAGAGCGGCCTACGTTCGCGCGAAAGCCGATGAACCTTGTGATGCTCGCCGACTCGGACGCGGAGTTCCGCTGCGAGGTCCACGGCGACCCCCCGCCGACAGTTCGGTGGAGGAAGGAGGATGGAGACCTCCCCAAGGGCAGGTAAGATGAGGCACAGGAGGATCTGGGAATTTCCATCGCAACTCTCTCTCTCTCACTCTACCCTCTTTTGTCAACCCCGAGCGGCCGCACGGAGCATAGAATATTCGCTTTGCGTAAAATGTCGCTCGGCTGTAGAGCAGTCACTTATTGCGGTTGTCAACTAAAAAAAAACATGCTTTCATGCAGTCAATGTTGCAGCTTTTTCTTTTCTCTTCTTAATTACATCGCTCTGCTTCCTCACGTCCTTGCTCCTTTTCTCCTACGCCTCCCAGCCAAAGAGATTGGCAGCCTTTTTGTTGACGAGTCCACTTTCTCCAAATGCACATTCAGGCCTTGTCCCAAGGACGGTGAGGCGATAGTTGTGGGAGAAGGAGGAGGAGGAGGACAGGGGCGGGTCGGGGGAAAATATAATATTCTTATGATGTTTTGAGCCAATCCAAAACCGCTGACCCGTGCGGGGCGGTATGAGAAGAGGGCGACGTGCAAAAAATCTTATTGTCGGGTTTCCCTTGTCATTGGCGCGAAGGGACAGGAATGGGGGAACAACTTAAAGCACCTGCTCTTATTAAAGTGCTGCCCGGGGGCGATTGAAAAGGTTAGGTTAGGAATCTTATTGCTGGCCACTCTGGCTTACAGCTTTAAGGACGAGGGCTCTCCTCGGAGCATATGCATTGAAATCACTCCTCACGGAAGAGATGAAAGTGCTCCCACGGCATTGCAGAGGTACCGTCTCTCGCTTAGCCGTCCGGATGGGCAACGATGGGGAATTGATGGTGCAAAATTAAACCTGGGCGCGAATGTATCTCTCACCGACAGAGCAGACATAGCTGCAACCTATTTTTGCCATACTCGCGCAGCATTGGCAGCCCATGAAAGTGAAGCGGATATGTGCATGAGTGGCTTTGTGTGTAAACTGAACATTTAATTGGCTTATGTAATGAACTATGAAATCAGTGGTTCATGGTTAAAACATTCTGTGTGTATTTTCGTGATATTTTGCAAGACGTTTTAAAATGGTATTTTTTAAATCTTGGTCAAAAGAGAATAAGGATGCTGGTAAAAAATAAAATTAGAAAAATAAACACTGGAGGATATTTTACTTTCTTTCAGCTTTTCATTTGGCTGGCCTTCATTTCATTACCATAAGTTTAATTGATCTACGTTTTGACCATATAATAATAAAAAATAAATGGATTCAATGAAAATCCTTTCAAACGCAACAACAAAGCCCATGTTTAAAGCCATGAAAGCTCATTGTTTGAGATGAGATGGAACGGATGAGTTGAGTCTGAATATGGCATGGAACAGAATACCATCGTGTTTTGTATATTTTTTTATGCCTGTTTAGCCATAAAAGCCTAACCGAATGTTGTAAATGTATTCACGAGGGCCCTGCTAAGTTTTTTTTTTACGGTTGGGGCAATGATTGCTATGTTTAATCCCAAATGAGTAATTTAGGTGGTAATAATTTCTTCAACTGTGGACCATAACACTGGCACACAATGCCCTACTCTTACAAATGAAATCGTGAGATCTTAAACATCCGCTGCTACGTCGAGGCCACATCACCGGTGTGACGTGGTATTCCGCCGTGGTGTGGCGTGGCGTGTCATGATATGGCCTTGCCTTGGGTACCTTCGTGTATCGTGGTGTGACATGGTGAGTTGTTGCATAGTATGTGGCGTGGATTCTCCATGGCATGGTGTGGCGTCGCGTGTTGGTGGCATGCTACACCACGGTGCGGTGTGTCACGGTGTGACATGATGTGCCATGGCATGGCGTGGCAGGTTTGAGATCCAGGACGACTACACGCTACGTGTGGAGCGTGTGGGTGGCACGGACGAGGGCACGTACACGTGCGTTGGCGAGAACCGCGTGGGCAAAGCTGAGGCATCGGCATCGCTCGTGGTGCACGGTACAGCTGATCCCCCGCCATCGCCCCAGCCCTCCCCTCCAACTCCCCCCCCCAACTCTAAGCACACGTTCAACCACATCCACACGCCGCCCTGGTGGGTACATCTCACCAGTGCGGCACATGAGTGCACCGCTCAGCAAAAGCGGCGATCACTCAAACGCAAGCTCGCGCATCCACACTACCAAGTCACAACATCTCCGTGCCGACACAGCCACACTCCGCATATCATGTGGGTTATTGGACTTAACATTTTGTGCCATCATTTAAATGTACGGTGCTTTTGGCAATCTATTTCTGGATAAAGGCCTCCCCGTGCCGTGCTTTATCATGTGAGATGGGGTTTGACCGTTTTTCACCACGCTGGTCAGTGGGTTGGTAAAGGTGATGCCCAGGAAAGATCTAGATCACAATCGCCTCTGGTGTTAGCCATGGCCAGGAATTTAACTCGGGGTCGCCAGGTTCATAGTGCGTAGCATGAACCATTGCACCATCGATAGCGTTGGAAAATTGTCGCCTATTGGTAAACACTGTGCACGAAAAATCAAAAGACTTCACATGCGGACAAGTACATTGCCTACACGGTAGATAAATAAATAAATATATTGGCATTTCTTACAAATTCCATGCGCTGTCATCGAGCCATTTGCGTTACACGAGCGCCAGAGTTTTGAGTGATCATAACAACAGCTGACCATTACAGAGGACCTATCTGTGTTCGGCACGCGCGCCGTTTACTTGTCACCAACCTCGCCATCAACTTTTTGACGCAGACATCGACATTATCCATTACCCATTGTAATCATATCTTCCTTTTTTTGTTTTTGTTGTTTTCCTTTCCTCCCCCTCTCTCTCTCTGTGTTTTGTTTCCCTTTCCCCCTCCCCCCTCCTTCGTCCACCCAGTCCGTCCGTATGGTAAGTGACCATTTCCATTTCATTGTCCACGAGGAGCGACGTCCGGCAGTCCGGTGTGTGAGCGAGATAAGCCAGTGGGGTCGTGGCCGCCCAACATTTGGCGTCGTCCTTAAATCAGGCTGTGGCCTGCACCTCCCAGGAAGCCCTGTCGGCGGCTCACACATCTTCCCTGTCACCCACGGCCTCCGTAAATCAGCAAAATTGTTTTTTTTTTCCCAATTGCACGCGCGCTCATTTATAGGTGGAATTAAACCAACGACTATTCGTCATTCCCTTTTGTGCTTTTCCTATTAATGGTATCGCCCCAAATTGCCGGCCGTCAATTTAAGGCATGGGATTTTGTAATATTTTGAATTCACCGTATAATTTACGTGTTTTATACAACCGAAACAATAATAAAAATCATAAAATATGGGCAGACATATACGGTACTGTATTAGTATATCTACATTGCGTAGTGTGCAGATGTGATACATGACTGACATAAACATGATATATGAACGTCAGATATATATGTACGATATACAACTAATGTATGCGGCATGTGGGAAGTGATATACGATACTTGATATGTACACATTAAATATGACATGCCGGCACTGCAGTTTATGCTAAACGTACATAAACACAATAATTATACCCAGTGTAAATAAGGTTCGTCACAGCTGTGTCTCATTCATTTCTCATTCACTTTACAAAGTATTTGGCCACTGGCTCACGGTGATGCCCTCTGTAATGGCATTCTTCACTCAAGGCTGCATGTTCCCCCTAATCAGTGCGCTGTTAATGTGCATCGGTGGCGTGGGGTCGCCGTCAGAACGGGGCCTCCTTTATCCCGGGCATGATCCATATTCCGTCTCGCTCCCCGCGGAGTCCAGGGGGGACAGGGGATGTGTCAAGCCTGGCCGGGGCGAGCATCAGATGTATTATGTAAATTGTGTCGCGCTAATGACACGGAAAGAGCAGGGATGGTTTTGTTCCCCGTGTAAATGGCTTTTATCATTTCGGCGCACAAACTGGCGCCCGTGTGTGTGCGTGTGCGAGCCGCGTCCTTTCATCCTGCACGCGCCGGGACCCTTACACGTGTAAATCGAGCACTCGCGCTAATGTGATTGCTCTGCTTCCACGATTCATTAATTAAATTCTAATGTCTGGCAATTAACATTAAAATCAGCCACTGAGTGAGGAACAGCACTTGAATTCATCTGCGGAGTGGCCTGCGCGAATGGCTTGATTGTAAGTGTTTCTCTTGCTGGTGTGTTAGTGTTTTTGAATTAGCTCGAGTGCCTATAATGTGTGCTGTTGCACAAGTGTCGTGCACACTTCACTCCGTGCTCATCTGCATGCGATAGAAACCGCAAGCGATCACGAAAGCAGTGAGAAGCCCAATAACTACTTTTTGTTCATTTGTAAATGTGTTCAGCCTCGTGCTCAAATGACCCCTTGCGTCCAGCAAGCAAACAGTGTGTGTTTTGCGTGCGCATGCACGTCTCTCTGTGTCTGTGTTCTGCATGTTTCATTAACCCATCCCCACGTGTGTGTGTGAGTGTGTGTCCACTGACCACTTCATTTAGATGTTTCTTTTGAACCCGTGTGTTTGCGCAGCTCCGCCCCAGTTCGTGGTGCGTCCGAGGGACCAGATCGTGGCTCAGGGTCAGAGTGCCACCTTCCTCTGTGAGACTACGGGGAATCCACCCCCTGCCGTGTTCTGGCAACGGGAGGGCAGCCAGGTAATGCGGCGCTGGTGCAGTTACAATACGGAAACCGCAATTAGGCGCAGGGAGCATAATTCCCGTCGTAAAAAAAATGTGCGTCGAACTGAAATTGAACGAATTTTGTTTGAGGGATACATTTCACGTAATTGTTTGCCAAAATCTGATTTCGTTTTCTGAAAACGATGCCAATTTATTCTCTTGGGGTGTTGTGTTTTGGGGAATTATGAAAGTGATATAATTAGGTGGGAGAAAAACCTGAGTAATGAACGTATGAAAACAAAAGCGTATTAAATCTTGAAACCCAATGTGTTTTGCGGTAGTTGCCGAAAAAAAACACGAGGGAAGGGATTATGGTTAAGCTGTTTCGGTTTTCTTTTTATGTGAATGGTTTGAATTAATGAAATTGAATCCATGCGATGCTTTTCACACCATGTATTAATTCCCACACTCAACGCTTTTCTGAACCCACAAGCCTCATTTTTCAAATCGTGTGACCTTCCATCACGAGCCGCAGTTAAGCTTTCACTTGGTACAAAATGCAGCCATCCACATGACCCTCATGCAATCACCTTCCTGCCTCTACCCACCAAACACCCTGCAGAATCTGCTGTTTCCAAACCAGCCATCCCAGCCGTCGAGCCGATTCTCGGTGTCCCAAACCGGCCACCTCACCATCACGGACGTACAGCGCTCGGACTCGGGCTACTATACGTGCCAGGCGCTCAGCGTGGCCGGCAGCATCCTGGCCAAGGCGCTGCTGGAAGTCGGCGATGGTGAGTGACCTCACACTTTTTCTTCTTGGTTCTTTCGGTAAAGTCACGTAGAAGGGAAGTAATAAAATAATAAAAATAAAACATAATAAAATAATTCTCATGACGCAAGCAGCCGTCCTCAGGTGAAGAATGAAACACCACCAAGCTTGGAGCGTATGGCTCCAAGCTTATGGCTCCAAGCTTGGTGGTGGTTCATTCTTCACCTGAGGACGGCTGCTTGCGTTGTGGCCGAAACGTCGTGAGAATTATTTTATTGTTTTATTTTTATTATTTTATTACTTCCCTTCTACGTGACTTTACCGAAAGAACCAAGAAGATGAATCCCTGCAGTCACGAAAGCTTTAAATCGAAATTTGACCTAACACTGCTCGGCTAATGTCTTCCCGTATGCACGAGTGTGTGTGACGATTATCGGAACTGGTCCTGGACCTCCCCTAGGTCGACTCAGCCTCAAATGAATACCTGGTGCGATGTGTAAACATCGCCACTGGAGAGACAAAGCAGCCGGGCGTGGTGCTGATCACCCACCCCCTCGAGTGCTATGGTGGCCTTCATGGGTGCTCGCTAAACAGCACTTGCCACAAAAGTTTGTTTCAGGCTATACAGGGGATGTTTGCATTATTATTTGTGTTTGTGTATGTTTGCCTGCGTGTGCTGGGTAATGAAATTGATCCATTCATCATTCACACTAGTCTTGTTAACCCACAGCAACTGGGTTTGTTCTATGACTGTCCGATTCCACGTTGGTCTCCACATACACCTAGCCTGGCGCAGAGGCAAGTGACGATGTCGTTGCCACTTAGTGGAAAATGGTTGTTGTGGTTGTGTTGATTCATGTGCGATTTTTGACCAAGTACAAAACCATAGTTATTCGTGGTCTTTGATACCCAGCTCATATTTCTTTGTAGTTCTGCCATGTATCGTTAAAATACAGGCTTTCTATCCATGCAGCGATGTTGAGTGCTTGTGTGTGAGTACATTACTCCAGTTGCACTTTGGCGGGCTACTTTGGTCACATTTTAGAGCACTTTTACTGTTAGACGGGCGTAATGAGAATAGGAAGAGAGAAAATGTTTCGTGTGTGTATTTCCTGCTCATTTCATAGAAAAACACACCCATGCTTTTAACATCAATGATACCTGTAGTGGTACATGGCAGGTTAGAAGCCCTGATGGATCGTCCGGCGAGCATGACGCGATACTGATGAAAAATAAACACGGCATCCTTTTAGCAATCACCATGCATCCAGTATTCGGAGGCAGCTGCCGCAGCTGCCTCCGAATACTAAACGCAGGCACTGTGAATGAAACATTTAAATTCACGGAAAGTGCACAGACATTATCAAAGGACACTTCACACGACCCGCTAAAAGCGCTTTGTGACGAGTGTATTTTTTATTTAATGTAGAGTGGATTACTATAGTTATGTATTTTTTTGCTTGTATTTTTTCACTCGCTGTTGAAATGCGGATACATTTCACGGGGTGCGATGGAGATGTGATGCGTGATTAATAGTGGTCATGGGGGCGGCAACGGGTCATGTGATGTTCTGATTTGCTGTTCAGATATAGAGTGGGCTTCGCGTGGTCACTCACAGGAAATGTTCAACCGCTGCGATTTTACTAAAACAAACTGGCAATGTGCCACTGCAAAGACGACAATTAAAATAAAAATACAAATTGTGTTTCCACGTAGATCATGAAATGATACAATCTAACAAAAAAATATATGTTTTCAAAGCTAAGTAAAAAAAAGAGAAATAATGGCCATCCAGAGCCCATGTTAAGATACTGAGCCACTGCCAACAGGGATTTCACGAGGGTTGCTACCTGTCCCAGGAATAGTCTGTGGCAGTTTCGCCGTGGTCCTGGGATCGCTCTCTTTTCCGCTTAGACAAATGAAACAAAACAATGTTCCGCACTCGTTTAGAAAGAGCTCTCATGCATTTTGAGTTTTCATTGACTCAGCTCACTCACAAAAGGAGGCTGTCACACACTTGGCAACTGCAGTTGATTTGGTTGGCAAGTTGATGCGCTGGAGAGAGTTCCGCGTCTAATTTGCTTTTCGTCATTCCTGATCGCCACTTGCTTTGCAATGGATAGCAAAAAAAAGTTAGACCCATTTTTTCCGTTATACATATGTGGTATAACTGTTCCACTATAACATGTAAATATGTATTTATAGTTGGGATTCAGGCTCTGATGTAATCACGTAATAACCTAATCCTGAAAATCTTTACCACGTAGCATGCGTAATGTTCAATTCGCAGTAGATAACACGATTTGATAGTTGCCCACATTCGCTATGAATCTAAATAATAGCCCTCTAAGAATGGATAAATTCATGGATTAAAATACATTTTTATGCTCACAATACAATGCGTCCAATCGTGTGTGAAAATCAAATATTCAAAATATTTTTGTATGCAATTGATTAACGCGTCCCCTGCAGACACTTGAGGTGCTACATACACCACAACGTTAATAACAATTCAACAACGTTGATATGTGAATCCAGTTGTCACCCTGCATCACGACTATTCAACCGAAGCAGGGAGCTTTAGTTGCATTAAAACCGCTGGTCACTTGAAACCAACCGCAACCATCATTGTACTTTGGCACATAGTGCTGCCCTTTTGTCAATCCACTGCTGGATGAGGGCCTCCCCCACGCCATGCCTGTCACGGGGATTATTTGACCACACTTGATCAGTCGGTGTTTGCGAATGTGGCGAACACAAAAGTGGGAACACAGAACTACTAATACGGCAAATTATTTTTTCTGCACTGTACTCTGCTGACGACGTGACCGCCCCCGCCACCCCCGAAATCGCCTTCACCGGGTGTCTAACCAACGCTGCCGTCCCTCCCGCAGCCCTGGCAGACAGCCCGCCGCCCATCATCCGGCAGGGCCCCGCCAACCAGACGCTGGCCGTGGGCTCGGTGGCACTGCTGGCCTGCCAGGCCATGGGCATGCCCACTCCCAGCGTGCACTGGCTCAAGGACGGCAGCAAGCTCAGCCTGGGCAGCGCGCGACTCGCCTTGCAGTCGGGCGGCACGCTGAGCATCAAGGACGTTCAGGTAGGATAACATTCGTTGTCCTCTTTAGTGTGTTGTCTTTCAATCGCACCTCCAATTAGCACGGTGAGGAGCCTCCATTGGAAGGAGCTCTACGGAGCCCTCTAGGGGGTATTTTTGGCCTACTCTTCCACGCTGGCCCAGACACCGTGGAAGATGAGGGAGTACCCAACTTTTACCGCTCCACACCTGACCTGCTGATCGACTAACTGCGGCGTACCGAGCCATGCTGCTGGGTGGACAGCGACGGGCAGACAGGATTTAAGAACCTTGCCCATTTGGAGAGCCAACTGGCAATCTCTTGATTGCAAGTCAGACGTGCGAACTATTACACCACGGTAGCATACCATATTAAGAACACTAATGTTTACAATAATAATGTTTTCTCATCAATGTGGTGCGATTCCAAGCATGCACAGGACATG
The DNA here is from genome assembly GCF_964198595.1 of Lampetra fluviatilis. Classification (NCBI taxonomy): domain Eukaryota; kingdom Metazoa; phylum Chordata; class Hyperoartia; order Petromyzontiformes; family Petromyzontidae; genus Lampetra; species Lampetra fluviatilis. The sequence goes on along the minus strand of NC_136279.1, from coordinate 20,358,308 downwards.
CTAAGCACATACATTTGACTGTGAGGAAGAGTAAGTGGGCTGATGACCCGGAGGTAAGAATAACTACTGAGTGACAACCGAATGACGTGGACACGTACCACACTTTCTTGTGCAGTTACTGAGGAGGTGGTCTTGTTCTTCCTCTTCATCGCAAAGAGTGCCTGGGATGTTGTGAGTGGATGAAGGATTCTTAAAAGCACTGTGGGATGAATTGTGCGGTACTCTGCTTGAGCACTCCAGTGCGCCACACAAGAGGTGTGCATTTACCAATCGACTCGGACGAGAGTGACGTAAATGTACCCGTGTATAAGTATACAGAATTACTTAACACCAAAGTACACTTAGGCGTGCTCACACTCTTCAAAAGCCAATGCACAGAATGATGCAATTCAGACGTGAAAATCCATTGCAGCCTTTTCAAATGAAATGAAAAGTAAATGCGGCCCTCGAAGTGAGTGTGTTCAAACACTAAATTTAAACAGACCACGTGCCACTAGCCTGATGACCCCCGCCTCCCCCCCAACCAACCCAGCATTGCGTATATGCCGCGACTATTATGGGATGTTGTCGGCGAGTAGCAGGTGTGGTGGCGACCGGTGAATGGCGACGTACCACAGGCTATGATTGAATGCAGAGCTACAGGTGATTAACGTTCGAGCGGAGGGAGGGCAGGTTACAGCGGGGGTGGGGGGGGGGCATGTGGGTACACGACCGCCTAGAGGTGACTGTCGGCTTCAATCAGTCACTGGCGGAAAGGCCCCGCCACTTTTTCCCTTGCAAAATTCGGCCACACGCAGCCACCTCTGCCGTCCGTGTTGTGGATAAACAAAACGAATTTTTAAGGAAGAAGCGCATGAAAATAATGATTGCTGGCACTGCTTGCCGGTAAATGTTAATCGATGGCTTGGAGTTAGCATGTTATCCTGTTAATGTAATCATTCTGTCACATTGCTGGAGGCATAGCTGGCTTTCAAAATGGATCCGTCACACGTCGGGCCATAATAATGATGCACGACAACATTTTTTCAGCCTCTTAATTAGGATTGCAGTAAGGCCCAGAAGCAGAGCCCGCGTGGCGAAAATGGATATCGATTGAGAGAGAGCGAGAGGGTGAGAGAGAGGAAGAGGGCGGGGAAGAGATGGAAGTTTAAAGAAAAAAGAGAGATAGAGCGAGATGGTTGGATAGGGAGAGATATCGCGGGAGAGGTGGCTGGAGGTGTAGGTCGCTACATTTTATTTCGCCCTCTCTCTTCTTCTGGCAAGCCTTTTACAATATCCCCCTCTGGTCCAGACCCAGCCTTACACACCTAGCCCTTCGTACCGCACGCTTGCTGAAAGCAAAGCGTTTGTGTTCTGTTGGAATGTCAGGCCCAGCAAGTTTGAGTGATTAAGACGGGAGACCTTGCTCGCAAAAATCGAACTCTCTGAAATGCATTGGCCGTCTGGTTTTGATGGAGGTAAACCTGCACTGTTTGTGATATTTTTTTTTAACGTAGTTATTCCTTTATTCAAAATTTCTTTTAAAATAACCTTGCACGTTTTAAAGACAAATTGGAGCATAATGGGACGTTGAAGCTTCATAGAGGGAAAATAGAATTTTGATTTATTTCATCGGTCTTTTTTTTTTGATAGCATTGCCTTCTGTTTAGCAGGACAAAGAATAAATAGAGCCACATTTGCTAATGAATATAAAACAAATTGCTTTGTGGTGTGCTGATAGGATTTCTCATTGTAGATCTGTACATTAAAGCCGCATCAACCTCACACATCAACAGAGTGTCTGTGTTGTTTCATTTCTCTGTATGATCTCGGGTATGTTTTTTTGTTTCTTTATTTATTTTCAAGCTTTTTTGCGCTGCTATTTTGGGAAGCAGGCTATTACAGAAGCCAATATTGGTTTGGGAATATTACAGGAAAGTCGATAGCCTTGTTCCTAAACGGGAGACTTGGAGGCAGCGCATATCTCCTGGCTATGTTCGCTGTAAGCGCACACGCTGCTTTGTTGGGCCAGGGAGCACTTTAGCTGCAGGGTATTTTTTGATACCTGTGAAATGAGCTTTTTTTTTTGCGGCCACGTAATTGCGTCGCTAAATCTCTCTGTCCCCCCCCCCCCTTGCCAGCTCATGGATGCCGGCCTATACACCTGTGTTGCGGTGAGCCCCAGCGGGGAGACAACGTGGAGTGCCTTCATGGACGTTCAAGGTATTCGTTGCTTTTTAGCACAGGGGTCATGGGGAATGTGTGCTGTGTTAACGGGAACAGAGGAGTTCAAGGAATAGGAGATCGACTCCTACCTATGAGCTGCTGTCAACGCAAGGCCTGTAACGGTTAAGATTTCGGGGTGACGATTCAACACTAAAATTGATTTTTATCACAAAATTCACATCGTGGTGCGTTGTAGTGCAGCTCGTGTCTGCAGAGGTCACATGAACTAATGAAATACAATGTATACAAATAAAAAAAATATTCTCACATGCATGATTCAATCCTTGTATCCTGAGCGTAAGAATCGATCACAAACAATACATTAATACCTAATTCCACCCTGAGTTAATACCCTCCAGAAAGAAGACACTCCTTGGCATTAACTTGGCAGATATTGTATAAATCTCCTGCCTTGTCTTTTCATTGCCGTTCCACGAACACTTTGTTTACAACCGCACTTCTGAAATGTGAACCGTGACAGGCCGCTGTTGGCATAGTAAATTGTGCTGTGAGTGCTCCGAGCCAGACAGTGCGATATGTTGGAATGCGGTGGAGAATTTTGATGTGCTTTATTACCGCTGGGCCTCCTGCATCGTACTGCCATGCGAGCGACTCTCCCACCATCTCCAAGCCATTCCCCCTCCTGTTCCCATAATCTTCTTGCAACTTCACTCTTAAGCGCCCCCCACCTCCCCCCCATCTCCCTCAGAAGAAAGAAGGAACTTGGTTTCTCTGTGCGGTTGTGCTGTCGCACCGCGCGCATTAATTGGCCAAATTAAATTCAGGCTGCCTTCCTGATCGAGTCAGGGGAATTATCCTCCCTGAGCTCCTAGCCCTGCCACGCGTACCTCACTAACCAGCCCTCGGCTGCCACGCAAGTTGGAAATGTCATCTTAGTGTGCCGCATCAAATATTCATGCATCTCTGCCTTGTCCCCCCCCCACCCCCCGTGAAGGCGGGGATGTGGGAAATGGGAATACAGGCGAAGCGCCACCTCCATTTCGCAATTTGTAAAATTAGTTTTCGTGGGCAGCTTTCACGAGAAAAAGGGGAGCAAGGGCTCTGAGCTGACCAGCAGACCTCGGCTTTGGTCTTGGGATGGAGACGGAGGGGAAAATGTCGCTGGGGAAAGTGGGAAGGCTCGAGAGGGAGACGAGGATAGATGGTGGGCCAGCGAGAGGGAGGATTGTGCCACGTAAATTAAAATGACGACACACGCTTTCCAAGCAAACCGTGCAACTGCTCTTTTTTTTTTACCCTAACAGTCGCGAAAGCCCGCATCGTCGTCAAAAACGAGACTCTAGCAGTTCTAAAAGATAGGTAAATTGAGTTAATTGCATTGAATGTTAATTTTGATCAGGCAGCTGTTATCTACAACAGTATTACGGAACAGTTCCATTCAAGTGGGAGGTACTACTCCGGTCCGGTCTTTGCTGTCCGATGTCATGTCAAATGACGATCGGAATGTCTGCAACCACGTTCGTGGTTATGCCGCACGAACAGGGCCCATTTTAGCACCTCCCACGGGAATGGAGCCCAAGTTGACGTGTGCTGTGTCTTCTGCTACTGTACCACCACTTAATCTAGAGGGTCTTGCACTACACATACCAACACGAAGATGCCTATGTTTTAAGTGAACAAGGGGATAATCATTGTAACCTGGATCGACTGCAAAGCCAGGTGAGTAGCTATTCAAGTCAATACAGAAGCACTTGTAGGTTCGGTGAGGCTTAGTGCATCCAGAGTTGATTATGACACGTGGCACCAGGTATTCGATTAGGCTGTCAGCCAAAGGGCCAAGTTCACTAAAACAGTTGTCACTGGCATATACGCAGTGACCGTAAATAAGCCCACGTCGCTGATATTGTAGCAAAGCACACAAAACCAGTGCGGAGACCAGAGGAATACTGTATGCAGCGCTTAATTTCACAGTCGATATTTTCCGCAACACGTGATGTCACATGAGTCATGTGATTTGATGTCGCGGGCATTTGAGTGTCCTTATTAAAGACAGTTTATCTAAAGGACCCAAAAGTTAAATGTAAGTATCGTACTGTGTTTAAGGGCATTCGATCACCCCAAGCCCATTTCATTCAAGTTTTTACGCACCCACCACCGCAGTGTCATAAGGACACAATAAGGTGAGATGGATGCAGCCTGCCAAATTAATTCCTGGTACGGCGTTCTGGACTGCTCTAAACGATATCAAGCATTGCCTTATAGCCATACTGAAGTTTGGAGAATGTGCTGTTCGGAAGCACCTATTAAAGTTGGGACAGCATCAGATCCAACCACCATTGTCTCCCCAGTGCTGAGATATAAAGCATCAGCACTCGTTTAAGGCGAAGTTGACCTAGGGGAAGCCCGGTACAGGTTTCCTGTACCACTTGCCACTGACGTTATCTATGAATGGGAATCGACCTCTAGTAGCGCAATCTACTAACACAGAACGCTAAGTACTCAGCCACAATGTGTGTATTTGTGGCTGCACACAAAGAGACAATGACAAATACACTTGTTAAATTCACTATCAAGAACAAGGTGCCCTTTTGACAGATGTTATAAACAAACAAGCATTGAGATGGATCAATCTGGCCTGTCCATCTGACACTGAGTCTATCCTTCACAGGTCACACTGCGCAGCTATGCCAGGTCTGGTCTGGCCGGGGCAGTCCCGGTTTCAGAAAAGGTTGTCCCAGTGTCCTGGAGAATTTGAAATAAAATAAAATAAAAAATTCCAACTTTTTAATGTTCTGACCTCATGCTCGACTCCCTGTGTGGGTGGGGCTGGTGACTGAGTGGGCGTGGTTGTCAAAGTAGGCGGGTCCAATAAAGGAAGGGGATGACAGTTCACGTGCCAGGTCTCCAGGTTGAGCCTCCGAGAAATGTGGTTGGTCATGGTGGCCAAACATCTCATGCGATTTAGTTTATTTCTTTCTTTGATATATATATTTGCACTACTGCTGTACTTTATTAACATCATGCTAATCTCTCACATTAACATAGCCACTTCCGTACCCAGTTACATGCTAATTTCTCACATGAACATCACTAGATCCAGCCACTTCTTTATGACCCTTGGGCTACACCCATTTCAAACCTTTTAAAACAGTCTGCATCAGCAGCAGACCATGCTTTCCCACCTGATGACGGACGATTGTGTTGCGCCCAAAACGTCGTGATTTATTTTATTTTATACCTACGTGACTTTACCGAAAGGACCAAAGAGTATGGATTTCTGCAGTCACGAAAGCTTCAAATCAAGATTGCACTTTATTTGTTTCACTTTTGTCATTGTGACAATCTTACCCTGGTTGTCCCGAGTTTTCCCCTGGTTACACCAAATCAACTTGCCTTGAACTTAACGCCTCTCTCTCTTCCGTGGCAGAGAACGGCGTGCCGAGCCAACCCCAGCCGCCAGAACCATCTTCACTGGCCGCACCTCCGTCCAAGCCGCGGGTCACAGACGTCACCAAGAACACAGTGACGCTGTCCTGGCAGCTGCCTGAGCCGTCAGGCCCCTCTCCCATTTTGTACTACATCATCGAGGCCTTCAGGTAGGCCTCCGTTGTGGCTGCATCGGGCTGGCTTTTAGATTGACACAATATGAGGTGCAAAAAGCCAGGACACATCATGAAAATAATGGTCGCTAAAAATAACAGAAGAGGGGATAATTACACGTGAAAGTGTTGCCTTGTATTTTGTAAATTGTTATGCAACTGACAAAAAAGGGCACTTTTAACGTTGTGGAAAGACAGATTTCTCAGGACAAGTACCTCAAAAAGAGAACAATCTTGGGAAAACCAGGACAGGCGGCAATATGCAAGCGGTCTGCAATTTAAAAACATCGTGGTTTGGTTTCCTTTTTTACATGTTTTGATATTCGTTTTGGTAGAACTGGATCATTGTCGGTGAAGCTCACTTGAAGTAGCTGTTTGCGAAGGGATTTTTATCCTATTTCGGCATGTAAATGAGACATTAAGGACTCCGTGACAATTCATAATACAAAGGTATTACGTGCTGGTGTCATGAAAGTTTAAGTAATTGTATTATGCATTTGCCAGGGTTACAAGACCCTGCATTAGGCTAGGTATTTTCCCCCACAGAGCATTTATTAAATAATCGTGTGTTTATTATGGGAAGATGTAATTTGGCGAGATGGTAACTACATTGCCTGGTATACAGGAGGATGTGGGTTCTATTCCGACCCTGATGCCTGTATATTTGGAGTTTGCATGTCCTCCCCATGGTTGCGTGGATTTTTCTCGAGGTCCTCTTGTTTTTCCCTCCACATTTAGAATCAACTTATGTATTAGAGTATTTGGCTTCTATACATTCCCACATGATAAGCCATTTCGTTGACCTATCATTTGTGGCCAGGTAACTTCTGAAAAAGAGCTACAGAGCTCGGTGGGCCTTACTTGGTAAAGTTAAAAATATGTAGTTTTGTTTATCGTTCAGTTTGAGAGATTACAAGATAAATAGGTCAAAGGTCAATGTGTAGCCCTGCAATTGCTTCCTCACGCCACTGCTCAAGGAAGGGCTTCCACTAGGGGGAACTCTTCAGAGAGCCCCTGTGGAGAGTTTTTTGGCCCAAAGTCTCGTAAGAGATGGGAGTACCGACACTTTACCCCAACACACTTTACCCCACCACACTTTACCCCACCGCACTTTACACCACCACAATTTACCCCACCGCACTTTACCACATCACACTTTACCCCATCACAATTTACCCCACCACACTTTACCCCAACACACTTTACCCCATCACACTTTACCCCGCCACACTTTACACCACCACAATTTACCCCACCGTACTTTACCCCGCCGCACTTTACCCCAACACACTTTACCCCACCACACTTTACACCACCACAATTTACCCCGCCGCACTTTACCCCGCCGCACTTTACCCCGCCGCACTTTACCCCGCCGCACTTTACCCCGCCGCACTTTACCCCACCACACTTTACCCTGCCACACTTTACCCCACCACACTTTACCCTGCCACACTTTACCCCAACACACTTTACCCTGCCACACTTTACCCCACCACACTTTACTCTGGCGATCGACAAACTCTGGTGAACACATTTCGACTGCTAGGTGGACAGAGGCGGAGGGTGGGGGGGGCAGGGATTTAAGATCCTTGCACCGTTGTTTCATCTGTCGTGCCAGGAGGTTGAACTCCGCGACCTCTTGGTTGCGAAATCAGTGGCGGAAAGCAATTGCAGCACCCTGGCAAGATACTATCACTAAATGATACACGTAACTTTTATTTCTGTTGTTTAAAGAAGAGGTTCTATGCCCACTTGTTTTGACGTGCCTTTGTTTTCAAATACATTAGCCACTGCTGAAATTCGGTTGATGAGATAACTTTTGTGTATTTAAAATGTTACTTTGTTTTTATACAATGTAACTGCAATAAGCAATATACTGCATTTCACCAGTTGTTTGATTGAAGAGTAAACACGAGCGGGTTTAATGATAGGAAAATCCGTTCTCATTAAAAGCTTTTCTTTAAGAGTTGCACACATGGAAATTGCAACGCAATTCTCTGATGGAGACTGTGATTGCAATATTGTGCCTCGTCCACAATAGGCCCAGAGAAATTGTTCTATTTTTTGTTGCCACACGATCGAAAAGGATGCGAGTTGAAAGCCTGCTTGGAGGTTGACCCAGCCGATCATCCCTCTGGGGTCGATAAAAAAAAGTACCATTTCGTGGGGAAGTCAACAGCGGTTTTTTTATACAGATAGACTTCTTCTGCCCCCAACCCTCTGCAAGCATAGGAATTTACAATTTCCCCTACTGGCTCAGGGCTGTATCGCCTCGATGCTCGTTTGAGGAGTAAACCACGTTAACGCTGACGAATGCGCATCTGCACATTGGACTGCGTAAGTCGTAAGTGCCATCTGAGTCTCAAACCATGTTTAAATTATAATTTACTTACAGCCCTTTGCCAATTTACTGATGGATGGATGAAGGTCTCCCCCACATCGTGTTGGTCACAGGGGGGTTGGTTGATCGTACTTGAATATATCTTGATGAAAAGGACAAACAAAACTCGACAAGTGAGAGGTGAAAACGGGAGGGACAATATTAACGAGATGGCATAAACGAGACAAAAAAAATAGGAGAAAATCAAGACCCTGAATCATTCGTCAAATTTATGGGACAGTGCATCATTACATTCCTGTGCGCCAATCAAGATCTTAAATCCCTTCCGAGTCTTCTTTGTTGTTCAGCCGGTGCCATCACAGCGAACCCTTCGCCGGGTGGATATTGAATGGCTCGTGATGAGGACGACGGTGATAATGACAACGCCGTCTGAGTGCTTGCTCGAGAATAATCGGTTTGCCTTGTGTCCTTTGCTCGGGGACAGCCAATCGGTGAGCACGAGCTGGCAGACGGTGGCGACGCACGTGACGCGCGATGCCTTCACGCTGCGGGGCCTGCGCCCCAACACCATCTACCTGTTCATCGTGCGCGCCGCAAACGCACACGGACTCAGCGACCCCAGCCCCGTCTCAGACCCCGTGCGCACGCAAGGTAACCGCCCGCGTATGCCGACACAAGCCGTGCTGTTCGCGAGCACCTTTTTTCAGGCCCGGCATGGTGCACGAAAGACGGGGCAGCACGGCCCAATGGTTACGATCGGCAAACCTTCGTCTCCTCAGTGCTGACGTTTACGCACCTCAGCAGGTATATTTGAGGCTGAGTCGACCCCATGGATGGGGAGGCCCAGGACCAGTTGAGATATTTTCCACTAATGTTAGCCATGAGTTGGAAATCAAACTGAGCTCGCCAGGTTTATAGCCTGTTCACGAACCGCTGTGCCATCGCACCATTCATACTCATACACACTCACACGTATAGGTACATTAACACTCACATGCGCACACACACACCAGCAATAACATCGGACACAATAGCCCAGGTGGTGACATACATCATCGTGTTATTTGTTCTCGTTAAGGGCAGTTTATGACAACTGGTGGTGTGAAAATTACTGGGTTCTATTTTTACAATGTAGTGCATTTTCCCTGTTGGTAAAATGAACATATACAGAAACACACAAGTGTACACACATTCACGCATATGCTGACACGTACATTTGCAAATGAGTGCAGTGTTCGTGAGCACCCATTAAGTCCCGGACGACACGTAGGTAAGTGGTGTGGCCGGAATAACGCCTCTGGCCGCTCGCGCCTTAAACTGGACACCACCACACTAGTTAGTCGTTTTAGACAGGCCCAGAACACGTTCAATTACCAATTGCCACTGATGTCCATCATCATGGGCAATAATTTATTAAGGTTTGCTGTGATTATATTGCTGTGTGCAAACCGCTACGACACCCATCTACTCGCGCACGCACACACACACACACAAATTAGCACAGCACAGGCACACGCACCCTTGGGATGCTGCATGCTTTATTCAAGCTGCCAGGAAATATTGATGAATGTGAGGTCACACGCAATGCAAAGGGACCGGTTTGATTGGCAATTTTGCAACACGAGTCATTTACGAATTGTTTGCGCTTTACGCATCGTGTAAGCAGTTGGAAGACCATTGTTTTCACGCGAGCACACAGTCGCTGGCACGCACGGCGTGTTTGTTCTCGTGTCAAGCCCCCGCACCCGCGCTCTGGGTGAAGGCGCCGCGTTTTACCGCGCGCGCGAGGAGCGCGTTAGCGCAGCTCCATTATCTGCCTCCGGGCCCGCTGTGGTCTTTTAAGGCAGCGGTGCGCGACTCGGGTCGATTCATCAGCTACGATTGCCCCAAGATAACCTCTGTATATGTGCTAAATGTTTCAAGCATTGTGCGAGTGCTGACGCGGTCCTGCATCCGCGTGGCGCGCAAACTCCCCACCCCTGCCCTTGCCGCGTCTTTGATTTATCTTTTTCTCTCTCTCTCTCTCTCTCTATCTTTTTTTCTCTTCGCACCTTTGGACCCCTTGCTAAACATGTGACTTGCCGGGAATTGTTAGAAAGTGTAACAGGCGGAAACGTAGATCCGGCGATGAACGTGCGGGTGCACTAAAGCTTTTGATCGACCCGCCGGCTGTTTGCGACAGACATCAGCCCCACGGGCCAGGGCGTCGACCACCGGCAGGTGCAGAAGGAACTGGGCGACGTGGTGCTGCGCCTACACACCCCGCTCATCCTCACCTCCTCCACCGTGCAGGTCACCTGGACGGTGAGCCACGATGGTCGCTAGTCGTCGGAAACATTTACCCATCTTGATGTATTCTCACGTCTGTTTGCCTGCACGTCTAACAACCGTAAACATTTTCTTATTTTACCAGGTCAGCCCCACTGAGCTATATAGCTCTTTTTCAGAAGCGACCTCGCCACAAATGACAGCTCAGTCAGGTGGCTTATTACGTGGACATTTATCGCAGCTGAATACCCACCTAGCTACCTGACCACCTGCCACCCAGCTCTCCTGCCCGATTTTGTTCTTTGACATTATTTTTTCCATTGGAGTTGGAATCTTTCTGAATTGACCCCGGTTGGAATGTTTGGCCAGTCTCTTTGAGTATGCTCTTTTCACGTGAGAAGCCAACACATGTCGGAGGATAACATGCCAACTCCACAACAGATAAGTCAGCATTACTCATAGTGGCGTTGCCCTTCGTAAAATGATCTTCGAGATAGCTCTGTGATATCCGCTTCTGCGGGCCAATCTCCAACACGATGGGTTGGTCTGCTTTGTGAGGAACGTGAATGGATTTTTCGTCTCATGACATGACTTCAACACTATCGGGATAACATTGGGGGAAGATGTGTAAAGACAAAGATTGGTCGGCAGCGTGCCTGCAGTGCTGCTTCAGTGCCCAGCAGCTTGCATGTTTCATGTACAAGGCGCTGGGGCTCTGGCTCGGCACAATCCATATCTGGGCGATGGTCTTTCTGCCACTATACCTTGCGTGTTCTGTATTGTATTTGACCTGAGCTAAAATAAGATTTTCAACAATGGATGAAAGCCGGTTTTGGACTCGGTGTCAGCGCACACAGCTCTATTCCCTTATTCCCCATGTTGGAAATTCCTCTGGGCACGGCCTGCCGACCTCCACAGCTCGCAAGGAGGCTGCCACCACAGCGACATCATTTCCTCCCCACTTAACTCCTTCTCTGCCCTAACGACTTGCAGGGAGAGGGGGGGGGACAAAAAAAATCACTCAGCTCACACCACAAACACCCCCCTCCACCCTCCTCTCGCTCCTTCCCTCGGGCATTTTTTACCCTCCCCTCTCCCACCAGGTTGACCGTCAGTCCCAGTTCGTGCAGGGCTACCGGCTGATGCACCGGCCGGTGTCCGGCACGCAAGCCCTGGGCAGCTGGCAGATTCTGGAGGTGAAGTCTCCGACAGAGCGCAACGCCGTGCTCACCAACCTCCGCAAGGGGCTCAGCTACGAGATCAAGGTCCGGCCGTTCTTCAACGAGTTCCAGGGAGCTGACAGCGACGTCAAGTTTGCTCGGACGCCGGAAGAAGGTTTGCAAGAAAGAGCTCACTCGATTTCTTTTTTAGACAAAACTGTTGAGTCGCATTAGACCCATTTTGTGGTCCGCTGATCTTAGCTGCTCAGTGCCTTTTTCACACACGGATGTTGCCCGACGCATTTGGGGGGAAATGTCTCGTGTGTCTGTGTGCGCCTTTTGTTTAACATTCAATTTGTGCGGCGTCATCCACCCCTACCGTCAACAGCCCCAGATGCACCTCCTCAGGCCGTGACGGTCAACACAATGGGAGGTGGCAACAGCACCAGCATCTCTGTGACTTGGGATTCCCCCCCTGCCGAAAACCAGAATGGACTCATCCAGGAATACAGGGTATACGTTGAAACCTTCTGCCTCAGTGTCTGAAGCTACCAGGGTGATGTTTCAATTTTTTTTGTTTCAACAAAAAAAATTATGCATGTACCCATTAGCAGCCGGTTTGCTTTGTCACCGGTGTTATCAGTCGTTGGTTAGGCTGGTTTGCTCGAACATGAAGCCAAAAAAATGTACGTGGCGTTACTGTGCTTTCGTATCACGCTTCATATCCCACGCTTTTTTTCGTGTTTGCAAAGGAAAAAAAACGTACAAAATTAAAAACCTCCTCCTGAGGAAATACAATTACACAGGTCTGCGGATGTCAGTGGACACTCCCAACTGGTTAAACGAAGGAATCTGCTCGGCTTATTAAATTGCAGCACCTACGGCGCCCCCTTTCACGTTAAACGGCGCGGATGAAAATTTACGCGGTGGCTTGAAGTAAGCTTCACACGCATCGACGGGACGCGGAAGCCGCTCTATCAAAAATTGAACGCAGCAGGTCTTTGGCAAATCCCCCGCGGGCTACCACGTGCCAAACTTTCCTATTGTCAGGCGATTTTTTTATATATATATATTTATAAATATGTGTTTTGAGTGTTTGGTTGCTATAAATTTCCACACGATGAGTCACTCACTTGAGCTATCATTTGTGACCGGCTCGCATTTGAAAAAGAGCGATAAAGCTCAGTGAGCCTTACCTGGTGAAATATTTATATATATATATATATCCCCCACCCCCTAACGGACAGGTGTGGTGCCTGGGCAACGAGACGCGCTTTCACGTCAACAAGACGGTGGCTGCATCCGTGCGCTCGCTGGTGCTCAGCGGGTTGGTGCCGGGCGTGCCGTACCGTGTCGAGGTGGCGGCGGCGACCGCCGCGGGCGTCGGCGTGCACAGCGAGGCCCGGGCCATTCAGCTCGGTGAGCAGCCATGACACACAAAGTGCTTTCCACAAACGAACCACAATACCCTGGCTGATCTCGTCAAGGGGCGTAAATCATCATCACGCGAACTCCGGTCATCCTTGCAGCAGCGGCGGTTTTTGGCTGGCCGTCGAACAAAAACGGTCACCACGTCGCGCGCTTTCAGACGCGCTTCCGTGGCCGTCTGAAACGCTCTGTCCTTCCGATATTAGGAAGCCACTGGAGCTATGAACTTTTAAATAATCTCGATTGGAAACAGGTTTTTTTTTAAACTGCTTTTTGTGTTTAGTTTGTCGTCCTTTCCCATTTGGATACATACGGTGCAAAAGAAGTTCAACATGCATACATCCACGAAACCCTCCAATCGCAACACTTCCGCGCGAACGATGCTCGTGCCCCGAATGCCGGCACCGTGCCTGCACAGGAGGCGTTGGGAAGGCATGGCCCGGAGCACCATGATAGCAGCCGTTCTGTCCAGCGTGGAGATAATTTTATTTTGCAAAATGTATCATTTTATTTGGGGTGCTTGGGGTTGCTCTAAATTTCTCATTGATAAGCCACTTCGTCTCACGATCATTTGTGGCCAGGTCGCTTCTGAAAAGAAAGAGCTATATAGCTCAGTCGGCTTTACCTGCCAAAACATTTTTATATCTATAAAAAATGTTTTTTGTCGTGATTCGCGATTTAAGAATTTAACGGCATGTTTTCGTACAATTCATTGCTGAGTCTTGAAGACTCGCATTCACCATTGTCCTGCCTTGGCATATTTCACCAATTTTATTTCATGAGCGGCTTTTACCTATTTTGTGGGTTGGTGAGGAGAAATTGGAGTGACCAGAGGAAACTTGCACGAAATATTGGGGGGGGGGACCCTTAACTCTACACGGATAGGTCAGGAACCTGATTACTGTGCTTTCATGCATGAGCCCTCTCTGCATGGTTCACCAATCCTGCCTTCAGGTTGCTGGAAGATGATGATTTGTTGAAAGCGTTGCAAAAGAATTTGCCTGTTTTATATAGGTGGTGCATGATCACCAATGTCTCAGCATTTATTTTCAGTTCAGTTTCTATAGTTGCGTGCATATGTTTCGTGCATACAGGAGGTTTTGTTTGTTTTGTTTTGTTTCTTAATCTGGTTTTAACTCAAGCAAAAAGCATCGCACCTGCAATTTAAAAGAAATTTACTTGGCTTTCATGTACGGCCACCGTGCCTTCCCTTAATCAAGACAAACATTCTCTGGTACAATCTGTGACACCTGGCCATATTAGGTGGCCAATGTAGACCCGGATAAAGATTACCTTCCCGCCAGCAATCAAAGCGTGTATAAATCTTCCATGGGTCTTAAGAAATATGCTTTTTTTTTATTCGGTGCCAATCGATGGAGAGTTGAAGGCTCATGTCGGCAGCACCGTTTTTTGATTTACGACACTAACTTCACCGGTAGAAAGCCATGCGCTCCAACTGATCACCGCCGGGCTTGAAGCACGGTACGTGCACCTGAATTGAGATTTCAGTCGGCGTTTGTGTATTGGGGTTTTTTTTGTGTTGTTGTTTACGTCTCTTTTTATGTTTGGAAATTGGGTGGTAATAAACATTTTTTTGCCGTGGCCAAGTGACCCAGGGTTTCCTGTCGCCGCCACCACCGCGCCTGGACATGTGCAGTTTGCTCTGCCGTGAAATTGATTACTTTTTTTTTTGGCGGGTGGGTGGCGTGGATATCATGAGGTGAAATTATCCCGCGGATTACGTGAGCGCACCGGGGGGAAAGGGAAAACGATTTATGTGCAAAAATCAAAGGTGAAGCGTTGGCTATATGGGAGCACACGTCTGTGTGTGTGTGTATATATATCGTGTGTAGGCACCCACTCGAGTCTTTATACATTTGAGGTTTGCTTGCCTCCTGCAACGACTCACATTTATTGAAATAGATTTCCGTGGTGGTTATCAGTGTAACTACAGATGGGGCATGAGAAGAATGGATAGGGATTTTTCGGATGCACTTAATTCTTGAGCCAGAACAACAAGCCCTTTCGAAGGCAAACTAACGATATAGATGCACACATAGGCAGGCAGTGGCAAGACTGGGGCTCTGCTGCCTGCCACTCCTGGTTGCAATAACCTCTCTCGTTTTTTTATTTTGTTCACTAAAAGGGAATTTAATAATAGATGTGCGCTGTAATTAAGAGGTGGCAGTAAAGGATGGCAGGTAATATTAGAAGCACACGCAGTTGTGATTAGACATTCTTGAAACAGCGCACGCTTGCCAATTTCGTTCTGTGCACAGTAATTGTAACATAACAACGCAGTTATTCTGCTGGTTTATTCAATATGCCGGTAATTTGCCAGAATCTTAACACTTGCAGGCAAAATAAGAAAGGGGCCTTTTCAATGAATGTTTTACATTTTGTGTGCTCATGTGTGTGTGTGCGCACGCGTGCGCGTGTGTGTGTGTGTCTGTGTTTCTTTGTATCTTCGTTGTGTTTCTACGTCTGTGCGTGTGTTTCTTCGTGTATATGTGGGTTGCATAATACGGGCGAAACAAAGACAATGGCGGCAGGACATTTCACCCGGCCCCAGCGTCGCCTATGAGCTGACAGAAGCTGACAGAAGGAACAGGTGATGATGATGATGATGGTGTGTGTGTGTGTTTCCCCGCGCCGCCCGTGCTATCGCGGGGCGACAGAGCCCGTCGGCGGAGGCATCGTCTCCATGCAGCCCGGCAGCAACGTGAGCCTTGCCGGGCAGATATCCGACGTGGTCAAGCAGCCCGCGTTCATCGCCGGCATCGGCGGCGCCTGCTGGGTCATCCTCATGAGCTTCAGCGTGTGGCTCTACTGCCGGCGCAAAAAGCGCAAAGGACTCAGCAACTACGCCGGTACGCCTTTTGCCAGGCAGACCCGGTCCCGTGCATGCGCGCGTGCCACCACCGCGTGGTGGGCTCGTGTGCGGGCGGTGGTGGCACGCTCGCCCTTTCAATCACTGCACTCGCATCCCATAACTCTGAGCTTTTTGGTTCTGCGCTGGGCTTGCCGTTATGGCCACCCCTTCTTTGCTGGGATGTTGGACCGCGTGTGTAATTTTGACCGCCAGCCCACCTGCCTTCACCTTGGCAAGCAGCTGTTACGCCCACTCCAACTTGCAAGCGTCTGCCCGAGCTCCTCCGGTTGCATTTTACCAGAGTTGCGTTTTAATGCACTTCCCCATTAAAATATTTGCCACATTGATTTTTTAAATGACTAGTAATATGACTTCCTCAGCATAAGTGGTAGCTTAATGCGGCAATAATAACTGCAATATTGAATTATTTGCTGTGCACTTCTGAAAATGTTCAACAAGGAGAATGTTCTGTATTGTTTTATTTTCTTAAGTATCCCTGAATTGTGCTTGGAGTGTAGCTGAATTGGTAATACAGCAGAACTCCCAATCGTGCAACTGTCTGTGAGTTTAAATCCTATTAAGATGCTGGAAAGGGTCACCTCAGTCCATTCTCCTCTGCGATCAGTCATTTGTCCTGTGGATATACATGCCCTTGCCAAAGTAACGTAAGATTTTTCCTGCTGCCTTTTTAAGACCTCGAAATGAAAATGGCCATTGCTCAATGGCAATTAGATCACGAGTGCGGTGCCTCTTTGGGCCTCAAATTGTATTCTCACAAAAAATCCATTTCAATTATTATCAATATTGTTATTGGCCACGAGCTTCTTGCCACGCATAATGTACCTAACGGGGCCTTATTCGACGAGCACTCTGCATGTGGTTAAGCTTGAACCCTGTTAAGCGCTTCGGAGGGCGGTCACGGTTGGAGGTCAAGCCGCGAGTGCGACGGCGGCTAAAACGCGTGCCGCATGGCTCACCACCCTTGACCCGTGTTCACACCCAATATCTTGCCGAGGAAGATTTATGTATGCGACAACTCTTCCGCTGCAGCACCGCAAGCGGATAAGCGACCGGCCGTCCTAATTGTTGTCGGATGCGGCTCTCGGCGGGGAATCTGTGCAGTTGGGCCTCGGGTTGGGACTGGGCCGGGGGGGGAGGCGGTCGGTTGGTCGGGAGCCAGGGGGAAGGAATGGAAGTGGGAGTGATGTGCCGAGCTGATGTATGAGGCAGCAGCAAAAAAATCAATGGTGCGGCGTTATTGCCGATAAACCAAAAAAATGGCATGGTCGCCCCGTGCAGCCGCACCTGTCCCTGTTTATTTGCAGCCTGATCCTCTGCCTATCTTCAGCCCGATGTCCAGGGCCTGCTGCTGATCTACTTTATGTTTAAGAGTAAAACAATCTCGCTTCTTTTAACCGCCGCCTGTAAGAGCCGACTCGCACCCGTAGCTGCTTTCTAACGCTTGATTCTTTTTTCTTTCTGCTATTCTGTCTCTGTGCTTCTGCCCCCCCCCCCCCCTTCTCTGTTCACGCTGGGCCTGCTATTGCAGTTCGCTCCTTCACCTTCACGCCTGCAGGTATGGGCCTAAGCAGCATCGCACGTTCTAATTTCAGTCATTTTACATGTTTCCAGCCACGGACGGGAGGGCGGAATTACCGTTCGCAAAAAACACCCGTGATGACAGTGCGCTCGCTCGCCCAAGTGGGCCCTACACTAACCCACAAGTGTGGATTAAGCTTAATGCATATGCATGGATTAACCCATTACATATTGGTACTTTTAAAAGAATAAAACTGCTGCTAGAAGAGACAAATATTTCACCTGTATCTCGTGTGCTTGCTGGGGGTTTGAACCGGTGATTCCTGTTGGGGGTACGGGGTGGGAGGGAGGAGTGGGCTGTAAACCTTTTGCACCCTCCTCCCCACTGCCATAGCTTGCTTCTTTTAACGTGCCTCAGATGCATGAGACTGATTGACAATTCAGTGTCGCGAATTTTTTACCTCCCAAATTTCGGTTGGCTGGCAAAAGGCGATCGGTGCTAGTGAAGTTAATGGAGCTAATAGGCCTAATTGCTTTACAGGGATAACAATGCGAACACTGATACCAATCAGTTGCAAGAGGTTATTGGCAAGTGTGCACCCTTTACAGGGAAGAATTAGAAACTGCTCGACAGCAGATAATGTCAACTGATCTGCGTGATGGCCTCATATTTAGAGCCCCTTTCCCATCCAGGGAAGGTGCATTGCACTCCTGGGCCGCCCACTTCTGCAGAAATTGCCGAGCTTGCTGCCAAATGGGTGATTGAGATCGTGCAGATTTTTTGAGGCTGCCGCTGTTATGACGCAGAAATAGAAAATAAAAAGAACAGAGGATTCAAGCTACGAACATTGTTATTGACTGGATGCCTTAATCAGCCAGATATAAAGACGGGGGGGGAGGGTGTTTGGGGGAAATGCTTTCATCTCTTTTTTGGTGATGCGATATTTGATTTTTCTTGGATAATTTTTTTTTCATTGAGCAATGGGGGACTTGGCCCAGGGTGCTCCGTCCTCACGAAATGTGCCACTGTCGTGAAATAAAATCCATCACGGATATGAAGGTCATCGCCGAACCGCCTCGGGATGGGTTGCGGTGGAGGCAGGAGGGCGGTCAGGACCGGGCTAAGGGTTACTGATGACAAAGAGAAGACAAGAGACCCCGTGGCTTAAATTGAGGCTACTTGCTGGGGGAGTTGGGGGTGGGAGGAGTGAAGATGTTCGAGCCACTGGGGCTCCTTATTAAACTTACTCGGTCAAAATACAATGCAACTGTGTGTGTGTGTGTGCGCGTGAGGTGCGTTCATCATCCGTGTGCATGAACATGTGTGATTGTGTTGTGTGCATGAGCATTTGTGTCTGAATGTGTGTGTGTTTGTATGTGGTCGACTCAGCCTCAAATGAGTACCTGGTGCAGTGTGTAAACATCGCCACTGGGGAGTCAAAGGCGGTCGGGCGTGGTGCTGGCCACCTACCCCCTCGTGTACCTTACCGACCTTCATAAGTGTTCGCAAACAGCACTTTCCCCAACAATCTGTTAAGGCTATAGGAGGGATCTTTGTCTTTGTGTGTATAGAGAGTGACCCAGCCAAACCACCTCCTTGTGGACCATTCCAGCCTTAATAGGAGTTCACTAATAGCCCTTGGCCCAACAGCCTCTACAGGCTGTACGGGGGATCTTTGTCTTTGGAGAATGATCTGTGGTTAATTCCCGGTATCTGATTCTGGCCTGGAGCCTTCCCGTAAATTGCGACTAAAATAAAGATGATAACAATTCCAACTTGTTACGCCCCGCGCACACGAGGGTGGGGGGGGGGCACCAGCCAGGTGGTGACCCGATGCCAAAAAATGAGTACTTGAAGTTACATCGTTGGTCACTCCCCCACCCCTCGTTTGCCACGCTGGCTTTCATAGGCGCTTGCTAACAGCACTTACCTCGACAGCCTGTAAAGAGATTATTTCCGCGTGCACGTGTGTACGATGGCGTTGCTACTGACTGTGTGTGTGCGTGCGTGCGCGCGAGCGAGCGCGCGCCCTGTGTGAGTGTGCATGGGTGTCACACTGGTAAATGGCCCATGTCATGTGGGTTGAAAAATATCGCTGGGCTGGGGATCTGCATTCGCCGCGGCACTGACTCTCGCTCTCTCGCTTTTCCCATTACAGTGACCTTCCAGAGGACGCAGGGGACAGTCATGAGTAATGGACGGTAAAGAAAACGCTTTCCCTGTCTGCGCTTTTCTTTCCTGTCAGCCGCGCTTGTCAGCAATACCACCACCACCACGCGCTTGGAAAATGGCCAAGTGGATTTTTTGGACACAATTAAGAATGGGCTTCTGTGATCAGCGCTGATTATGGCAATCGCTTCCCATTTTTCTCTGCAACGCACGAAATTAGTTCCTTTGTGCCATTCCATTGGCTGTTTTGAAAACATTCGCGACGCCGCTTGCCACGTCGGTTGACACCCCAATGCGATTAAAAATGTAAATATATAATTGGAGAACACGTCACGTGATTTTCAATTGTTATGATAATCGAGCCGAAATTTTTGTTTGAGAGGAGGGGTTGGGTGCGGGGGGGGGGGTGGCGGCTTCTAAGCAAAAAAGGCGTGTAACAATTTTGTCAAAGGGAGGCCTTCCCGGCGCGATGGCCGACGCCCGCAGTAGTGTGGTGCTCGCGTCAAGTGGCCGTGCCGTTAAGCATCGGCGTCGTGCGTCATCGTCGTCATCGTCGTCGTCCCCCCCTGCCACAGGCCGGGCGTGTTGAACCCCAGCGACCCGACCTACCCGTGGCTGGCCGACTCGTGGCCCTCCACCGCACTGCAGCTGGGCTCCGGGGCCAACAACTGCGCCGTCAGCTGCTGCCCTCACCCCACGGAGGCCGCTGACCAAGGGTTCTCGCACGCAGGTGAGGCGGCTGCCCCGGCCAGCGTCTTTCATCATCCCGGCTCTTCCTCTCCTCCCGCACTTGCCCCCCCGTCAAGCGACCGTCTTGTAGGTTGTGGTGTCGCAAAGCAGCGAGGGGTGGAGCGCGGCGAGGGAAGACTTTGTCCAGAAGTTGGTAGCCCGATGATGATGATGATTTAGCTGCGCACTACTCACACACGCCCGTAATCGAGCGCTGATGAAGCGAGGTATGGTGGATCACAAAAATGTTCTGAAACTCCCTTCCTGTGAGCGTTAAGGAGATGCCGCAAAAAGGCAGTAAAGCAAATGTGAAATCCACCTGAGTGTTGTTGCCTCCTCACACGTCTGGGTTTTCTCTGGCTGCTCCGCTTTCCTCAGACGTGTAAATACTCCTAAATTGGAAGATAACACCTGAATATGGAGAGGACTACAGAGCTTGGAAAATTGGTGCCGGCTTGCCACCTGGATGCCTTTCCTACTTGCCTGTGGCTCTTCGCGCCTCTTAAGTTGTTCTCTCTCTCTGCGAGAGTGAGTGAATGCTTTGCGTGTCAAGTTGAAATTCAATTTATTTAAATGACTGTTTAAGGCAGTATGTGTTTTTGAAAAGTGGAAGATATAGTGCAGCCCTTTGCGGAGAGGATTTTGAATGAAATGGATGTCATTAAATATGTATACTTCGCCGGCGAATCACGACTCTACATATTTGGAGGTAGGCCAGATGCCAAAATTATTAATAGCTATTCAGAAGGTCCAACTCAGCCCGTGGATGAGAAATACTGGCTATCAATGATAGAGCAGCCTGAGGCCTGCTGCAGGTGTGACACCGCTAGTTTGTTTCATGGAACGATGACAGCAAAATATGGTGCAAGCCTCTGTTTTATGAGCCTCCCTGTGTAGTCTGCAACAAAAACAACGGGGTTTTTTTCATCCTCTGCTAATGCTCGAGCTGGGCATACGTTGGCCAACTTCAAACGGCACAACAGCTGTACCTGTGATTCTCCATGCTCGACTTAATGAACATCATTCATTGTTATTTTGTCGCGTTGATGATCAACATCATTACAGGCGTCCGAGGCACAAGGCTCTGTCTCAGCGGCCTTAGATGGCAAAGATTAATTTACAAAAGCAGAGACATGTCTGAACATTATATTAATTATTTATCTTGCTCAAGTATAGTCTTTACATTGTGCGGTTTTGTTAAATGTTTTGTTGAAAAGGAATATTAGTGGCACATCAAATTTCCTCCACGAGAAATGTTAGTCCTATGGTCTTCTCATGCTTAATATCTTGTCATATTGCCACTGTAATTGTTGTTGTCATTTCATGAATGAAAACATGTTGTGCATGCAGTAAACAAATATATAAGGAGAAATAATCAGAATGGCAAAAGGCAGCTTTTTAAAAGGTCAGGGGGAATGATAATGTCAGACACCAAACAAAAAATTGAGCACGAAGATATGAAAGCTTTGGTTCTGGAGTGAAGTGGAATGTGCTCATGCAGCATGGGCACTGCAGAAGGATGAGATGAAAACACGAAGCAGGCTTGAGATGCGGTGCTCCAGCATAAAATAAATCATTGAGTTGGTGCGACGAGAATGAAGTGAAGATGTACTGGCAGAGAATTGGCACAAGCAGGAATTACTGAGTAATCTGATGAGAGGAAAGGTGGCGTGTGGGGAGCATATTTTCCGATGGGTCAACTGGAGCTGTGACAAATATGATACTGCAGTGGGGGGGGGGCGGGCGGAATGGAAGCTAAAAGGAGTTGAGGAAGAAAATGTAACAGTTGTCAGTACAATGTGGGCAATTTGAGAGGACTCCATGGGAGATGCTGACGATTACAAATGGCGGAAAGCCATCTGCTGTGGATATCGACACTCGGCTATCAAGATGACATCTGATCGAAAGGCTTAGCACAAAGCAAACTCTTGCCACCATGAATCTCATACGATAACTCCGAGTTCCAACTTTGGCATCTAAATATAGAATGATTTCTTGTGTAAGAGCATGTCTTGGACAACACTCATTCCACACCTCTCAGTTGAAATAGTAAATGTTGTTATTTTTATGCCACTTTTTTGTCTTCAAACGTTTTGCAAAACGCATTATAGTATTCTGAATGATAGTATTGCGTCAAGCCTACAGAATTTAAAAAAAATCAGCTTTTATATTTAGGCAGCAAGAAAGGGCACGCATGAAGTGTGTAGAGATCTTGCAAAACTGGCATTAGGGGGTAATCTGCGTGTGCGCGTGGAATTAAGCAGCTCGGTCTGTTTGCTTCTGTGGGTCACTGGCCACAACTGCGAATGAGAGTCGCAACGATTTCCAGCCAGGAAAAATGTTCGTCATTTCCACGGGAAGCGTGAAACGAGACGTGAGAGCCATTCTTTAGTTTGCATCGCTGCTTCCCACCCAGGACCCCCTGCCCACGGAGCGGGTAAATGGCTCTCAGACTTCTAGGCTCTCGATGTATCTGCCTTATTTCTGCGCCGGACGAGGATGGACGTCAGCACGGCACGCCCACCTCCTGGTTCCCGTTAATTTACTCGGCTCACCTTGGACTGCAGGTTGACAGCGTAATGCTTGTCTTCTGAAATATTCTCATTTTGGTGCGGCGCCCTGGGTGTGTTGGTAAATTGCATCTGATTGTGTACTATTTCCATTGAATTCCCGATGACAGATTTTTGTTTTTATCTCCGAAACACTTTGGGGGTTTTTGTCTTTGTGCTTATCACACGGAACCTTGCCATCCTGTTGTTGACATGGCTTGCTGCGCACAAAATGTTTGTGTTCTTCCACCTGAATGTTATAATACAAAATTAACATTACAGTACTAACTTCAAAAGTATTTTTGAAGTCCACCATCAAACTTGAGGATGTTTAAATTACAAAGTTAAACTGTTTAAGTAAGAGTCCTTAAATATATTGGTCATGAAACCAAAGAGCCCATAAAAATGATGTCCAAAAAAACTCTCCTTTTTTTCTGAAGCAAATTATTTTTTTGCCTGCAACAATTTTTTAAAATCTCCAACTATCACATGTAAACGTGGAAAATATGAGATCCTGAAGAAATGAGCAGTGCGTGGCGGTGTGCAGAAAAGCCGTTCAAACACCGATGTGAATTTCACACCGATGCGAATTTCACAACGCTCGCCGTGCTCCTCTCCCCTCAACCCAGACGCCAGTTTCTCAAATATTGGAGCGGAGGGTGCCAAGTCGGCGACGCTGGCGTCCGACGGAGCCATCTACAGCAGCATCGACGTCAGCCGCGAGGCGGCCTTCTACAGCCCGGGCGCCACGCCCCAGGCCACGCCCTACGCCACCACGCAGATCATCCAGCAGAACATCGCCAACGAGATCTCGGCCGAGCGAGGGGCAGCCCCTGCGGGGCCCGCGGGTTTCGGCGTGCCGTCGGAGCAAGCGCGATTTGCCAACGGTAATCCCCCCCCCCCCCCCCCCCGTTCATTTAAACCTGTCGGTGAGAATTCCAGATCCTGTCGTTCACCCGTGACGCCGGATGGGCGCGCATTTAATCGTGCCCAAATGAGGGTTAACGGAAGGGAAACTTGAAGAAGATGAGAGCAGTGTATGCCCGCGGCAGATAATAAAAAAAAATATTCACCGTCGCAATAATGAAGCTGTGACGACGATGCGCTCTGCTTGGGCGCCAGGGGGGACAAAGGTGACGCCACCACCGAGGGGTGTTTGTGGTTTTCACATCTGATTTTAATTAGCGCAAGGCAACACAGCAGTCTTGGGAAAAACAAATATTTTAAATATAATAAATCACAGGAACCCCTCCCGTCCACATGCTGCTTTTTAATTTGCTTACCAAGCTCAGTTTTTTTTGCTGTGAACATGAATATATATTTTGATTAATTTGATCCCACGTTGCGCTTAATTGCCTTTATTCATTATTTACCCTTTGATTATTTTTTTTCTTTCACTGGTGGTTGTTTGTCTCGCTTTGTGTTGCCGCTTATTCAATTTTTGTTGTTGTTGTTGTTGCTCCCATTGCAAATTCTGCCAATCCCCCGCAAAACGGCCTCCTTGCCACCCTCCTCAATCGTGACCTCCGCCGCGACCCCTGCACGACCTCGTGACCCCCAGAACGGCGTGGGCCGCAGTGCATGCTGGGCGGTGCGGGTGGCCCGAGCCAGGACCATGGCTCCCTGGGTTCACGCCACAGCACCGATCGCAGCAGCGGTTCTTCAGGTTGGTCAGAGTCTGGCAGGGAGCAAGGCGAGCGACCAAAGAGACAAACGAGTTAATAAAGCGTACATTTACTGACCATTGATTTATTGACCGATTTTTTATTTTCTGAGAAATCAATTATCAGATGGATGGATGAGTTTGGATCGTGGGTGAATACATTAAAGCAAATGACTAGGGAACGTAATGAGTTGCTATGGTTATCATGCCTAGTGTAATAACAGCTCCTGGTGTAGTAGCAGCACTCGGCGCTGTACATTTTTACTACTTTACCCTGCATATATATGCTAAATAATGCAAGTAATTAGTTTAATTGTTTTCCAGACAAATGTCTAAGATAATTGTGCCTATGGATGCGCCGCAAGTAATCCATTTATGAATAAGTAGAATCATAATCATTTACAGCCCTTTTGTAAATCCACTACTGCAGCAATGACTCGCCCCTATATTTCAGTCGTGCGGGTTGTTTGAGCGTACTTCACCATGCTGGTCAAGTACAGGTTGGTGAAGGGGGAGGGGGCCATGGGCAATTTAGATGTCGCTCGCCAGAGACGATAGACGGTGGTCGGAAATTGAACTCGGGTCTCCAGATTTCATGGCGCAGTGTGCTAACCACTGTGCCACCGCTCCCCCGCCCCACCCCCCTCCCATTGATAAGCATATATACATACGAGTATGTATTTAACAAAGAAGACATAAGCTGCAGTCAGATTACTTTAGATAAATGAGGAAGATCCTTAATCTGCCTTCATTAAGGTAACACAATTAAGGGGAGTCAGAGTCTATTTAATGCATCTGCTTGAATGTGTCAACTCAGGGTCTGTAAACATGCTTGTCTGTCATGCGGTACATTAAAAAAAAAGCACACCTATGCCCACGGGAATGCATGCAACATTGTCATTGGTATGCGACACTGCCAAATTTTGCCAGTGACTAGCAGGGTTACGGGGGTTAACATTCAAGGTCTATTATATTGACCCATCACGTGGAGAATTTGTCTTACGTATTCATAATGCTGTGCGTTTTGTTTTATTATTTTGTTCAAAAGCATTCCGGTTGTGCTATTGGCGTCATGTTTTTTAGATGAATCCATTCAGAAATGTCACCGAGCATTGGGGCCAGTGTGGCTTTCAGCAAAAAGGCTCGAGAATAGCATTTTAACACAATTTCTCCCCAAAATATCCTGTACTTTGCCTTTTATTAACAGCAGGCCTCCCACGTTCCCATGCACTCTGGTACGAGAGACTTTTTTTTATCTCACGACAATTAAACAGTTCATTTGTAGATCTGGAAGGCGCCTTACGAGTAAATGTAAATTCTTATTAAATTGTGTGAAAATACATCTAAAAATGTTTCCCCCCCACTAATTGGTGATGAAGCGACAATTCTTAAGAACCTGGCTTAATCACGGTTGGCTGAACCAAAGGTTTCGAACCCAGTGTTCCTGACTCGGCACTACGACCCTGAACCACCCGGGTGCCTCATTCTTTTCTTTTCAGTATCTTGTAAGTTTAATTGGATTTCCTTGTATCATGCATGCATCCATGTGTAATTGTAGCGAACATCGCTGACCTGTCGTAGTACGCTATCTTTTTTTCTGTTCCCCCAGCTTGTGTAAAGTTAAAGAGAAATCCGTTTTTAACTGAAAGCACGGATAGCTCGTGCTTTGAAGTATCACTATTTTGGGACTCATAACCACATATGCCATGGGTATGAATTTGCCTTCGTCGATTGCTAACATCCATCCTCGATCATAAACACTGCCGCTTGCACCCACAGGCGATGATTTCAAGCAATATTCAGCAATCCTTTTTTTAGAACATTTTCAGTATTGAAAAGGGACCTCTTGGGAAGACGCCGCTACAGCTACTGTTGTTCGGTTCAGAAATAAAACGAAAATAAAAATTGCACACGCAGAGAGCGGCAGTGAATGGGGTGAGCAGACTGCTACAATTCGAGCAACCCGAATGCAAAGAAACATTTATTTACAAATCAAACGAGAACTGTATGTATGATTATGACAGTAAATATGGTGATATATCGAAACAAACAAAACTCTTCCAGCTGCAATTCCTGGCAATGCATATCACCGGTAGTGATTCGTACCTGAATCTAGTCTAAGCCTCCCCTAGGTCAGCTCAACCTTACATGAGCACCTAGTGTGCTGTGTCCGGCATCAGCAATTGTGAGACAAAAGTGACTAAGCATGTGTGGTACTACGAACTGTAGCACACATTAGATCCCATGCCGACTTTAATAGGCTCTCGCTAACAATACCTGGCCCAGCAGCCGGTCAGGCTAAGTTGGTGGTACAATCAAAGTGAGAGTGTATTTGCAGTGCAGGTGGTCAAAACGATTCAGGTCAAATCTCACGAAAGAAGTTCAACATACATACACTGATCGCTTTATTTTTACGATGAAGTACAATTTTTTTTTTTAAATTACGCGCATTTTGAGCATGTGAAACATCGGCGAGACGATGGGCCCTCTGGCAAAATGCGTCGTTGGCCCGGACGGAGGCATGCATGAGCGCACCGAACGGGCACCCCGGTGAGCGTGCCAGTGGTGGAGCGACGCGGCACCAAGGGGTTGCCGTGGCGAGGGGGCCAGGCAACTTGCAATTTAATTTTTTTTTAATACTGTCGGCTCGTAACCACTCAGCGCTGCTTCACTCAGAGCGCCTGGACGTATTCCCACTGAGGGTAAAACCTTCACCGCACGTGTCAGCCCGCGTCTCTGTTTGCCTTCCAAAGCCATGTGCCTGTCTGGAGTTTTAATATCGCACGAGTCGGCGGCCAGATCTCTGTTGGCAGACTCGTACAATGCGGTCAACTTGACAACCCAAGCCTGTGTAATGCCTGCAATATATTGTTTTGTAGTTATTTTATATTCTCCGGGCTTTGCTGTTGTCGCAGCGACAATGTAATTGAATTGTGCCAACCCTGTTGTGTGCACGAGAACAATCAACAAGCGGAGCTATGAGGTCGTCGCTAGTTGGTTGTATGGCAACTACCTTCCTGACCTTTCCAATAAAAAAGATAAACTCTTGAATTTTGTACTTAGCGCGCAAATAAACGGTAGTTACGAAAACAAATCAGGAGTCGGACCTTCAGTGAGGATTTGCTGCGTAAATCAACTGCGTTGTTCATATTATATTGCAGCGTTGTGTTATTGACGTTGAGCTCGTCGATAAATACCGCCGTTGTCAATTTGAATTTGTTTCTGCTCACTGAAGGTGGCCGCGGGAAAAAGAAGTCCAAGAGCAAAACGAAGGCGGCAAAGGCCCCCGGAGTGAACTGGTCCGAGTTCCTCCCACCGCCGCCGTCTCACCCCCCTCCGGGATGCAACATGGATCAGTCCGGAGGTCTCCAGGAGGACGGGTGCGTTCATGTGTGTGGGGCTCCCATTAGTGGATTTGCTCGAATGCGCTGAAAGCATAACGCACCAACATGCTTTATTTCACTCGCCTTTGTTTGTTTCGTTGGACAGCGTCCTATTGAATTTTAACCGTGAGATTGAAAGCTACAATTACGGTCTTTTTTTTACATATATACTGCTGCTGTAGTTGGTAAGAAATAGATCACAACTACGGAGGATAACGTCAGTCAGTTATTATTGAGAAATGCATGGAATTATGGGAGATTGCACGTAAGTGCAACATTAAATAAACAATTGCAACACTAAATTACGGCAACTATTTGTCACCCGGCCTTTTGACCATGTTTCCAAGCCTCTTATCACCCAGTATGTGAGACCACGTGACTTTAAACCAATTAATTAAACGGTATGGTGTGGCGTAGCAAGGCTTCTATAGGTCGGGCATCTTGCTATTCTGTGGGGTAATAATTTTTGGCGGAAAGTCCTCTTGCGAGTGCACATCGCCCACTCCCCCCTCCACCCGTAGTTTATGGAGCGTGTCCGTGGGCCGCATAACCCCGCATGCAATGCAACGTGTACAAATTCCCATTAATCTAATAGCCTGTTTAATAGAGTCCTACCATCTCGGCAGTGAACATTATCTCCTCCTCCCCAGCCATCCGGCTAAATGGGAAAAAAATTGCAACCCCACCGTGCCACGTGCCCAGCACCCACACTTAATATTCATAGCTTCTCTTTTCAATGTAGCTTTGGAAATGTCTTCAATCATCGCCTTGATTTAGGGCATTTGTCTCCATTTTCCCTCTAATGGAGTGATTCATACGTATGGGGTTTAGCACATGAGGCAAAATACGGGATGGCACGTTACGCGGTTCGATGGGATGGGCCCTCGCTTGTTCACTTGTTTATTTATTTTCCCCCAGTCGTGCTCGTGAGGAATTGAAGGTATGAGGGGGTGCAGCGGCGTATAAATTGGAGCTTTCGATGTAAACACCGCCGGAGCAGCGATGTCACCCCAGAGGTTAAATCTCGAGATGTAGGGATTTAATATGGGGGATATTGGCATCATGTTTACTTATATTGGGGTTATGCTATTATAGAGGTGAACATTACACTATTTTGATAGTTTTTATTTCTTCCTGGTTTTGCTACCTAGAACAGTTTTAATAATGCCATGGTCCTTGTTTTGGAAAATTCTCTTCAATAGCAGCTGTTTATTATTATCTCCATTTGAAGTATATCTTTTTCTCGAGCTTTCAGTTGCAATTTTTTGTAATAGTATTCTATAGAGCAGGCATTGGAAACCTTGTTTCTTTACTGAAGGCCAAATAGGTCTTTCAAATAATGTACATTAACATACACCCAAGCGCTATCCAATAAAACCACAACACATCTTAGGGCTCACCATTAGCGGACTAAATTAGAAACAGTGTTGCCACGTTGAAAACAATCCCCTCTCTTACCTGATTACTGTGGCCATGATAATTGCAGTGATTGATAAATATTGCTAGCGGGCCATTTAGAAGCGGCTACGGGCCTCATGAAATGACCTTAAGGGCCGGATCCAGCCCTTGGGCCGTGGGATCCCCACCCCTGGTCTAGAGGTATTTTTCAGTTGGAGATTTTTTCCTGCAGTAAAAATGGGGGGAGTGGGGGGGCATGCCACAGTTCGTTGATCGTCGGTGCACATGATGTGGTGAGGTAAAGTGTGGGTACTCCCACTGCTTCCAAGATGGTTGGCCAGCATGGAAGAGTAGACCAAAATACCATCCAGAGGGGAACTCTGTAGAGCTTCCACCGGTGAACATCCATCTGCCAGCAGAATGTATGACCGAGTAATTGCAGGACTGCACCTTTGCCTAGAGGTATTCATTCCCCAGGGCTGGCATCAGCGCTGTGGAGAGGCTGCCTGAAAGAATTCCGCTTGAGCTCACTGATCCGCGGGCTCGCGTCCGGCAGCGACTTCATACGGCGACTGCGCGATGAATTATTAAGAAAACACATCCATTTAACCGGCTGTCAGAGGCATCAACCTTAATTTGTGATTTTTTCTTTGCCCTGCGAGGGAAGTATTAGTGCACTAAAATGAAAACGGGACGAAATAAAATCCAAATTCTGGCGTGTACAGCGCCGCTTTTACGTGCGTAGCGCAGATGGTGTCAAGTGAAACTAATTGCACGTTAAGGCAAAGCGCCTCTCTCAGAAATGGGGTGTTTGTGTGACTGCGCGATGCAGTTGTATATTTTTATCCCTTTTCTGGAACGACGAGGGTTATTGCCGCCACCATCGTCTTTGTGTCCCCGTCGGCTCCGATCTGCAACTCACGGCAGCACACGGGGGTGGGGGGGTGGGGGGTGAGGGTGGGGGGTGAGGTGGGGGGGGTGAGGTGGGGGTAGTGAGGGGGGGTTAACGGCTGCATCAATCCCAAATTAAGGCTCCTTTAATCATATTTTTGACGAGGAATCTTATCCCAGATGACAAATGGAGCCGCTTCTCTGGCGTATTGGGTTGGGAGTAGAGTAACGGATTTCTGATCACTTAGGGCTGCGCCCTGTATAGATTTGCACTTGGTCAAGTGATTGGTGTGCGGGTGTTTTCGGTTTTGCAAATCGGCATGGCCGCGGGTGCAACTTTGTCACCTTTAACACGTAGGCTTTCGCGACCAATATCATCCATAATAGAGGTGTTTTGGGTTAGATCGCATAAATATATATATGTGTGACGGATTGGCATGTTCTGTTTACATGACAGCCCTTAATAGTTGGCCGTGTCGGGTGGTGGCGGGTTTTAACGACACATTATTATATTTACGTGGTCTAACCCCAAAATAAACCTCTATTGTGAACTTTGTTTGTTGGTACACCGCGAATTTGTTGTGTGACCGGCATCATCGGCGGAAACGACAATCACAACACCGGCAGTGTGACCTAAACAAAGAAAACCTCATGGTCCAAACGCATCACAATTTGGATACAAGAATTGGAAGCTTTTTTTTTATTCCCGTCTGTCTTTTAATGTTGGTCAACAAATGTTTCTCAGATGTAAAGCATTCCACCGATAGCAGAGGTTGAAACCAGTTGTGAGTGTCATTTTTGTTCTTTTTTTAAAATGACAGTCTAACTCGTGGATACTGTAACGCTTAGGGTTCTTGTCCGAAATGCTTTGTGTGTTTATGAAGCAGCGTGTGTTAATAATGCTATCTATTGCACGGGAAATCTGGTAACTCTAGCTTTGAAGTGACTTTTAAAAAACAAATGTCAAATTTTTGAGTCTTGACACCAAAATAAATGGAATGCTGATCTTAATTATGTCACAGTTTTAGTATTGAACATTCAAAACGAAAGCATTTTTTATTGAGCTTGACGCTTTCACTTAAATAACCCCTCACATTTTATTTGTGATATTTAAATTTAACATTCTTTTTTTATTATCGCAGCTCTGGATGCTCGCTGAGCTCTGCTTCCATTTATATTTATATATGTGTGTACGAAATTCTGCTGCCAAGAATGTGCAGGCATGCATGCCACAGGCTGACTGCTAGAAATGAGGATGCCTCAGCCTCGAGGTCAGAGTATCCAGCCTAGAGGTCAGAGTATCCAGCCTAGAGGTCAGAGTATCCAGCCTAGAGGTCAGAGTATCCAGCCTAGAGGTCAGAGTATCCAGCCTAGAGGTCAGAGTATGTGTCGAGTCGACTGTCAAGGCAGTGTGGCGGCACAGCTTGTGTATATGAGGCTTGTTGTTGTTGTTGCTGAGTTCCAGTTGCTCCATTTCAGGCTGTGCAACGGTGCTGCTCTCTCTCTCTCTCTCTCCCCGTGTTTCCCTGCCCTGACCCACCCCCACTCCCCCCCCCCAGAATCCCCCCTTCTTCCCTAATGTATTTTTTCACCTTTGCACGGCGTCTTGAGATACAGTTGCATTTAGACGCTATATAAATTGAAATTGTTTTGGTGTCAGGTAAGCGGTGGGTAGAAGCTTTGGACCAACAAGGAGCGCTGAGAAAAAAGTGGCTAATCCTCAAAATAGTTATGGATTAGCCAGGACAAAACTTGGGGGGGGGGGCACAAGGCCAGAACAACCTCCCGAATGCCCCCCTTTTGCCGCTGACCCTGGCACAAGCCTCGCCACCCAGCGGTGCTCGCCTTCCAGCGTACGGGGGAGGCGCGAGGGTTAATGGTGCATCTCTCAGCCAGAACCCCATCGCTGCTTCAGCGCTCGCTTCATCACGAAGGGGGAGACCCGAGCCACGCGGCTCGTAGCCAATTCCCGTCTTCTCCTCCCCATGTGTCGCCTCGCAGCTACGACAGCGACGACTGCGGACCCCCGCTCCCCGTGCGCATGTACCTGCACGGGGACGGCGGCGAGGAGGGAGAGGGCCCAAGCGGCGGGGGCAGGACGCACGCGGTCACAGGCGTGGGCTACCTGGGTTCACCGTCGCCCGGGGAGGCAAGGCATCCGAACAGGTACGACTGCGCAGATCGCCGTTGCAGCCCCGCATTGGGCAGATGGCCCGTAGGTGTGCACTGCACGTTTCCGCTTTTGTTTCCACTTTCCTCTGTCTTGTGTCAATGTGCTCAAGTAGTGGCCACATCTTTCTGACACCAATCTCTCTTATGTCGTCGTGAAGCCATTCTCTGTTAGGTCTTCCTCTCTTTCTGGCTCCTTCCATTCTTGTCAACAACACACTTTTCATTTTCCTGTTGTTATCCACCCTATATATGTGTCCAAATAGGACCAGTTTCCTTCACATCATATAAAATACTTTATCATATTTTCTTTCGGGGTCGTTCCACGCGTCGTTTCAGGCGTGACGTCCGACGTTTTGCTCCGCGTCCACCGGGGAGTTTCTTCATGAACGGGAAGAAGCTCCTAGCACGTGACGCAAAACCTCGGACATCGTGCCAAACGGCACGCGACAACGACCTAAAAATGCGTGGCGCATCACAAAGAGCAATGCTGTCAACCCGGGCAGCTGGCACCGCCGCCGTTTCATTGCCTGTTGCATTTGCCCTCATCAACGATTGAGCATCGCTTCACTTCGACTTGGGTTGGAATATGGCGACTACAGTTGTTGCGATAAAATTAAGTGATTTATTTTTTGACGAGTGTCATAAATACAATGAAGATACCTATTCTTCGGTTATTTCGGTAAAGTCACGTAGGTAAAAAAAATAAAATTAATAAAAGTAAAATAAAAATAAAATAAAAATCACGACGTTTCGGAGGCAACACAAGCTTCCGTCTTCAGGTGGAACCGTCACAGCACGACTGCTGCATCATGTAAGTACTTGAAGACGGAAGCTTGTGTTGTCTCCGAAACGTCGTGATTTTTATTTTATTTTTATTTTACTTTTATTAATTTTAATTTAAATTTTTTCCCTACGTGACTTTACCGAAAAAACCTAAGAATATGAATCCTTGCAGTCACGGAAGCTTCAAATCTAGAATGAAGATACCGTTCAACGACTATAAATATTCCGCTGGCTTTGCTGTGAACAACAATGCAATTTGAAATCAAGCATGGAGGGTTTTTTCCCAGGGGAGAATGAACGTAGAAGCACAACATACAAATGTATGCAATTACAAATGTATGCATGCGATTAAGCTACGCGCACACGAAAGGAGATCAATCATTACGGGCACGTGCAAGCGTTAAACGTCATAGTTACACGTGAGATTGAAATATTAACCGAAGTTTCAGTTCATTTCCATTAAAAACAAATGTTTCTCATGGTCACTCATTACCCCGCACAGCTCGCGAGGGCCCAGAGTTGCGACGAGCACTCTGTACGTACGTACGTTGAACTTCTTTCGCACCATGTATAGCCAACTGTGCTAATCGGAGGTGCGGGCAAAGAACAATAAATGGAACACAAATAGCAGTCCCAAAGAAATGAGCTTTCAATCTCGATTTAAAAGTGCATACCTCCAGTGGCTTCCCAACATCGGAAGAAAGAGCGTTCGAGACGGCCGGAGAAGCGCAATCTGAAAGGGCGCTTCTGCTGTAACCATCTTTGTTGGAAAACGTTGACCACATACGACCGGTGTCTAATTCTGAATGCTCAACGTCACGCCTGACCGCACATCGGGTGACAGAGCTGTAAACGCTCGACTCCGGCTAAATCGAGCGTGCGCCAGCGCCGACGAGGGGGGGGGGGGACGCGGAGACGCAGTCTCCTCCTCAGGGCCAAGTTGAAATTGCAGGTTCGAAGGCCACGACAGGGATCTTGAGCCATGACGGGCAGGGGTCAGGCAAAGGTCACTGGCTCCAGGCCGCTTGTGCCCGTCCAGACGGAGCTGTGTGCGTGTGTTCGTGCGTAAGGGCACAGCAGCTGGCGCTGCAGGAGAAGCAGGTTAAGGCTGTGATGTATGGTGGCCCTGGGCTGGAGCACTTATCGCCAATCTCCTCACATTGAAGGGATGGTCCCTACGGCACTTGCCAGTGTTGCGTCGCATTCGTCTTCAGTTCTTTTCCACCCGATCCGCCCCCCACCCACCACCAATTCTCTCTCTCTCTGCTCTTTTCTTTACTGCTACCGCCTAGGAAAATTGCTTATCGCGCCATGCTGTTCGTGTCGGCGTTCTGTTCGGTGTTTAACTTTGTGTTCACATCTCTCCCGGGCTTCTCCCCAAGGAACTGGCCCCAATGTAATTCTCTCGTTTAGAGCGGACAGGTGATGGCCAACGTAGCACGCAACCTCGAATGAATTTGATTTAAAAGCAGCGGCATTCTCGCTGCCCCCCTAATGATGATAATTAATGCGGAATGAGCAGCCTTCCTAGCTGCTTGCGTGTTACCGTTTCAAATGTGCACTCAATTTGCAGGTGTGTGTGTGCGCATGCGCACGTGTATATGTGACTGTGTGGGAGCGGTATTGTAGCAGTTGGCTGCGCTGCGCTATGAACCTGGTGACCCGGGTTCGATTCCCGCTCACGGCCAACACCAGTGACGATTATCTGAACCGGTCCTGGGCCTCCCCTAGGTCGACTCAGCCTCAAACGAGTACCTGGTGCGGTGTGTAAACATCGCCACTGGGGAGACAAAGGCAGTCGGGCGTGGGGCTGGCCACCCACCCCCTCGTGTACCGTTCCGGCCTTTATAGGTGCTTGCTAACAGCACTTGCCCCTACAGTCACTTAAGGCTATATGGGGGATCTTTGTCATTCGTCCTTTAGAGTGGGAAGTGGTGGCACTCCTTTCTGGAGACCCATGCTAAGTTACTCCCCGTGCACGTCGATGGCAGGTGCCACGTGTACCTAGCCAGGGTTTGCGTGTGGGTCCACTGCACCTGAAATAAGTAAAGATTTTGCTGTGGCACGAACATCAGCACTGGGAAACAAAAGTTGCCGAGTTTTTTGTGGAGTTGGTCCCATCACCCACGCATGTGCCATTATCAGCCTTAATAGGTGCTCACTAGCAGCACTTGCCCCACTATCAGCGAGGCCAAGCATGAGACTCTGACTTGTTTGTAATTTTGAATGTGTATATTTGGGGAGTGGTGGTGCAATGACTCAGACACAGCGCTACAAGGTCCCAGGAAATTTAGTTTAAATCACGGGCATGGCTATCATCATTTGCAATTGCCATTTTATCTTGTGTTATCATACCAGGCCTTTCCCTGTTAAACTCAGCCTTAAATGAGTGCCTGGTATGCAGCGTAAGCATCAGCCACTCAGGTAGCTGCGTGTAGCCCTGGCCACACCACTCCCTCGTGCGCCGTTCTCTCCTTAATGGGTGCTCGCGAACAGCACTTACCCCAATTGTATGAATGCACGTTGAACTTCACTCGCACTGCACGTAGCCAACCCTTGCTAATCGTAGGTGCGGGATGACTTACAGGGAATCTTTGCGTGTCTTTGGTAGGGGCGGCGGTCAGGGCACGTTCGTGCCCATCCCCAGGGCCCCATCCATACCCCACCTGTATGGTGGCCCAGCGGTGACGTGCACCTTGCCTGGCACAACGCTCCTGTGCCACTCGGAGCCGGAGAGGCTGGAGGACGTGGACCCAGACGGCGAGGCAGGATCCAGCGAGCAGCAGCCGTTGCGCAGCATGGAGTACACGCTCGCAGCAAACGGCGACCATGCCGATAACTCCGTGCACGGTAAGAGCCGCCGCGCACAAACGTACGATTCGCATACAATGCAGGCGGTGGTGGCTACGCACGGGGCCTGTGATCCAGCACTGCGGAGGCAACGGGGGTTGGCGGATCGCAAAAAATGTTGGGAAACTCCCTTCAGTGGGCGTTGAGGAGGTGCCATACGCTGGCGTACCAGAAGAAGGCAGTAGAGCGAAAAATGTGGACTCTACCTGTTCCGTCTGTATGGCATAGAGTGTTTCCCCCTCGCACGCGTATGGTAGTCTCCGGGTGCTCCAGTTTCCTCCCACATGTAAACACCCATTAAAGTGGCAAATTGCAACTTAATATAGAGGACAGCAGAGCTTGGGCAATTGTTGGTGCCGGCTCACCATCTGGCTGCCTTCCAGCTCGTCTGTGGTTCTTCGTGCCTCTGAGTCGTTATCCCTCTACGAGAGTGATCGAATTCTGTGCGGCCGCATTACAAGTTGAAAATAACATTATTATTCTTCCAATATGGATCTAAACAGCATCTTAATGCCATCACACGTCAAGATGCTATACAGAAAAGGGGAAAGCCGACCACAGACTGCTTGGGGAAAGTGCTGTTAGCGAGCACCTATTGAGGTCAAAACTGTACACGACGGTGGTGGTGGTGTAGCCAAGACCACGTCTAGCTGATTCTGCAAACCCACAGTGCTGGTGATTACGCAGTGCAACAGGTACTTCTTTAAGGTTGAGTCGACGTAAGAGATACCCAACACCAATTCATGTAATTTGTCACTGACACCAGCTGTGGCTTGGAATTGAACACAGGTTCTTAGGTTCATAGCGCAGCGTGCTAAACGCTATTCCAACTTACACAAATATCCATATACACACACCAACATGCATGCATGCACACGCACACACACAAGTCTCACCAGCCACACAAATAGTAGCATTCATCACCAGAATGTCATTGGTTTCTTGTATTATTTATTTTATCCTAAAAGAGAAAATTCCAATTTCTTCATGAAATAGGAGATAGTCAGGGACATTACTTTGCAAGTACTGTCAATCTCGCCCTCTCTTCATGTCCCTTTCATGTTTAAAAAAACACACACACACTTCACTTAATACATCATGCCAGCTAGACCTAAGGGATTAGCAGCCAATCTTTATAACCTTGCTTAATCCCACGCAGAGCCCTCACTGCATTTCTGGATGCTCTTGCTGCTCAGAGAAAATCCTCCTCGCCGAATGATCAGCCTCACACTGAAGTGCCCCTGGCTAGACTGGCCGGCCACTCAGAGGGCCAGGTGTCAGTGCTGCCATTTTGCCACTCGATTTGGAGAAAAATCAGTTATCCAAGGCATAAGCGGTGCCCGAGGCAGCATCTTGACCTGGAGTGGCTTCGCATTCTGTCAAACTCTGTTTGCCGTGGCTACGTATGGCTTCTGGCGACCTCTCTCTGCCAAGTTGCCATCAGTTGCTTCCCCGACGCGCATAAAAGAATTTCAACCTTGCCACATACTTCCAATTGGCCACTAATAGATGTTTGTCGTTTGACAGGGCCCTTGGGCTCTTTAACTGTTCTCGGTGACTTGTCAACGACAGCCTTGGGAGGGCACGTTCTGCGAGCCGTTGCATGTGCAGTGTGCAATTCTCTTACATGTTGCCCCCATTAGAACGGATCACACGGCCTCGCTCCCGGTTCTCCTTCCTGCGTCGCTGTCTTTTCTGCAGTGGCCATCTGATCACCACAAGGGCATCAGTGACAGCATGGGACCCTGGGATTGGTCAATTTAAATTTATAAAAATCGGAGTGATGACAAGGAGCTGGAGGGGAAATAATGTCATATAACAAGGCACAGTCAAAGAGATGTCTGTGAACAAACTTGTATTTATATATTTCAATAATAACCACACTTAATCTTTTTTTTTATATATAACCACTACTGTTGGCATAACAAACAAAAATATGACGCTGAAACTTCTCTACTGATGGGGATTCCAAACAAACAAAAAACATGTAAATTATATTTAGAGACACATGCCAACAAAATACTAGGCTTATCAGATGGAAAGTTTAAATTAGCCTAACATAAGGTCATGATGCTTTTTCATACGAATTAACTCAACAAAACCACATTTGTTTGAAATCGCAAGCCAGACAGCCTTGGTCATTCCACGCAAAATGCCTCGTGAACCCAACCGGTTCCCGGTGGCCTGTGACCTCCTTGCTAATCCCCGTTATTTGAACTCCCGAACAAACTGCCATTTACACTGTGGGCCCACAGGCTCCGCCAATGGATGGGACGCGGTAACAGACATGGACGGGGTTTGTTTCGGCCAGAACGGCTGGGCTCGGGGATTCTCACCCGACATGCCACGCAGCCAGGACGGTAAGCCCTCGTGCATTGCACCCAAAAAAATATCTGGAGCCTTTTGCAATTTTATATGGATTTTTTTCTTAGTTTTTAAAGAAATTGAAAGAATGAGAAATATAATCCGAAAAATGTCATCGGCAATTTCATACATCCGTACTTTTACGAAAGCAGTGTAGTGTCATCAGTGGTTTTGCGCTTCAGCAATTGTTTTTTTTATGTTTTGATTCCCACGAGGAACGTGGGAGATATTTGTTTCGGCCGAGTTGAAAACGGGCCATGTGTTACAAATAAGAAAATGTGAATAACAATATGAAGGCCCCAGGAGGCTGCAGGGGTCCCATGGCAGGAATGCACAATCCCCCAGGAAGAGAAAAAAACCAACTGGCACCGGTTTGCGTAAGCTGAGAGGGCTGATGGCCGGTAAAAAAATGTGACACGAACGTCTATCGGTCGTGCACAGTGAATGACACAATTAAGTCTGTAGCGGACCCCATTTATAATTGGCTTTCGTCGGCTTATTCGTACCAACAGCTGCAAAGGAATTGCAGTGCAGAGCTAATGCAAAACTTGATATTGAAGTGCTAAAAACGAAGATTCATGCACTGCGACACGGGTGAAAACAAGCTATTTTAATACAGTCGTAATGTAATAACCTTAGTTGTGTTCACGACTGGCAAACATGTTTCAAAATGTCACCAGTGTAATTGGTTCTTGGAAACCTATATGTACCGTTAATGCACACTGCTTTATATTTAAACTGGTTTTGGCTGCACTGCCAGATGTAATGTGTAAAAAAAAACATGTGACTCATGTCACTTGTAAGCGAACCCCAGAATATATGTTGTAGGGAAGAAAAAAAAATGTTTGTTATGGTGACACCTTCATCAGAAGAGTCGTTCAACATAATTTGCATGCATGTGTGTGTGTGTATGTATGATTGTGCATACATACACAGACCGTACAGACTGTAATAACTACAGGGGCATCTCACTCCTCAGTGTGCCGGGAAAGGTCCTGGCAAGGATTATTCAGCATCGCCTTGCCAGGCACGCTGAGGAGAGGCTTGCGGAGCCCGCATGCGGTTTCAGGAAAGGGCGGTCCTGCACAGATGCCATATTATCTGTCCGTCTGCTACAGCAGAGGTATAGGAAATTCCAACAAAACCTATGATACCATCAATAGGCCTGGGCTCTGGGTTGTTCTTCATGCTTTCGGAGTCCCTGACCCGCTGGTCATGATCATTAAGGACCTTCATGATGGTGAGCGGGCCCGGGTATTTTGTACCATCGGACACTCCACCTCCACAACTCCCAATTGGTGATGGACAGTTGTGGAGAGAGTGGAGAGTTTCTCATACCTGGGCAGTGTGCCCATGACCGGCTCCGGTTTGACAGCAGAGGTCTCACTCCGAATCAGTCGAGCGGCATTATCTTTTCATCAGTTGTGTAACGCTGTGTAGAAGCTACCTGGTCTGTCGCTCCGCATGAAGCTTCAGGTCTTCTCGGTCACGGTCATTCGCTCCCTTCTCTATGCTTGCGAAACGTGGACCCCCCTAATTGAACATCTTTGCCAGTTAGAAACATTTAGGCTGGCCTGCCTACGATCCATCCTGGGTTTAACCAGGCTGGATTGTCTGAGGAGCTCACAAATCCTTGAAAGATCTGGACAAAGTCCCATCGGTGAGCTCCTCCGGCAGACAAGGCTGCATTGGCTGAGTCATGTAGCACGCATGCCCATTCACCGCATGCCTTAACAGCTTTTGTTCGGCCGGATAGAGGGGGCTAAATGGGCGCGGCATGGGCTAGAGAAGAGATGGAGTGATGTGGTACAGGAGGATGTGGAGCTAAGTGGACTTGCCGATGACTGGTACCAGCGGTGTGAGGATCGACCTCTGTGGAGGAGGCTCGTGAAGGACGCTACTGGGCAGTTGGAGGCAGTCGCCCTCCAACAACAACGGAGGGCGGAGGAGCGACGCTCACAACAATGAGCAGAGTGCCGGGTGGCTAAAGCACAGCAAGTTGGCACAGTAGGGGGCACAGGTGGTGCATCAGCCAGTCCTCTCAGTCAGTCGACCCGTGGCACCTTGATCTGCCCCGTGACCTCCTGCCAGCGGGCGTTCGACACTTCACCTGGCCTCAACGTGCACATTGCCTGGCACAAGCGTCGTGGTGACGTCACCGCCACTTGGTGGCGAATGGCCGTTGTTGTTGTATGTGTGACTCAGCCTCAAAGAGTACCTGGTGCAATGTGTAAACATCGTCACTGGGGAGACAAAGGCGGCCGGGCGTGGTGTTGGCCATGCACCCTCTCGTGTGCCGTGCCGGCCTTCATAGGTGCACGCTAACATCTCTTGCCCCAACAGTCTGTGAAGGCTATACGGTGCTGATGTGCTGTCTTTTCCTTGAAAAGTAATCAATGTCTCTGTGCATGTGCAATAAGACTGCGCTTGCGCATAGATACAAATAGGACAGTTATGATGAAACAAGTACCTCTGCAACTTCACCTCCCACCGAAGTTACACGCAGTGCCCGTGGTGATTAACTACACGTGGCAATATGATGGATTATTCTGAAAGCACATGGTAAAGACTTGGGGGTTGATGCAGGCAACAAGACATCTGCCTCATGTAGCACAACTTAGGAAGGCTTCTCGTAATATTTGTATCATCATCATCATGAGCCACGGCCTGTCCACTGATGGATTAAGGGCTTCCCATGCCCTTGCCATCCCTTGCAGTCCTGCAATGCCACAGTTCTTCTGGCTCCCGTAAATGAGCTGATCTCGCCGCTCGGCCTCCTTCCTGGCTGTCCTCTCATGTGCTTCCTCTTTTCTCTACGCATATATATGTAATTTAAACTTATTTCACAACATTCATAGCCAACTGTGCTTGATCAGAGGTGCCGTACTGTCACCAGTCTTAACCACGAGCCATCATAACCTCTATCGGTGATGTGTCCTGCTTAGGCCCACCTATTATCCTTAACAGCCATTCTATTGTCTGTAATTTGTCTTCCATGTGTGTCTTCTAC
Source organism: Lampetra fluviatilis (assembly GCF_964198595.1). NCBI lineage: Eukaryota > Metazoa > Chordata > Hyperoartia > Petromyzontiformes > Petromyzontidae > Lampetra > Lampetra fluviatilis. Next base: position 20,316,970 of record NC_136279.1, on the reverse strand, counting down.
TCAATGTAATTCCAAGCATGCGTCTCTTCACGCTTCTCGGTGTACTTTTCAGGTTATCTTACATTTCCTCTGGGATTAACTTCAATTCTGATCCGTATGTCATAGTTGGGTAACATGCGCTGATTACATTTTTCATTTTCACACCACTCATTCGTAATATTTTCCCATGGAAAAATGTCATTTGCAAATGGCAGACTCGGCTCATTCTCATTATTCTACTGGAAACCGGCGGCACTTTCTGCTCTCAGGATTCGTTCTGCTCGACACCCTCAGTATGGCATGCCTTGGGTACACTAACTCAGGTTCAACCTCGCAGCAGCAGCAGCTTTTAGCTCGCCGTCGAACAAAGACGGTCACCGCATCCCGTGGTTTCAGATACGCTTCTGCGACCGCGTGGGACGTTCTTCCTTCTGATATTGGGAAACCACTGGGAGCTTTGCATTTTTTAATCGTCTACATTGAAAACTCATTTCTTTAGAACTGATTTTTGTGTTTAGTTTGTTGTCCTTCCCTCCACACCTCTGATTAGCACAGTTGGCAACGTACGGTGCGAAAGAGGTTTAACATACGTACAACAAGGGCATAATGTTCTCATCGTGAATTTGGATGCAGAAAGAAGGAAAAACCCAATTTCATATTTAACCTTCAGACTCCTGTGTGCTGAAAGAAACCCCCTGGGGGGATCTACTGTAATTATTTGAGGCAGGGATAAGTATTCTGCCTTTTTATCTTGAACATTAGCAGATTTCTGCAGCAGACAGTTTATATAAATGCATGGCACGTGCAGTGTGTTTCGTAGATTTTGTCTCAAGATTTATATTATGGCGAACGACCATCGACCCCTTTAAAATAAGCTACGAAGCAAAACCGAATTTAAGCATATGGTCATAAATTGCGTTTATATACACACAAAAGACTAAAGCAGATGGTTTGGAGCATCGGCCATTCTGCGGCTGTATCTACAGCCTTCCTTGACCAAACACCATCATGAGCTTCTAATTAAGTAGCTTGCGATAGAAGATCCCAAGCCGTCCTCCATCGAGCCTCATTAAAGTATTTTTGAAAAACAAAAGGAGGCGATTCATCTGCAGGAGGGAACGGTTTGAGCGTAATGGGACTAACTGAGGTGGCACTGTCGCCCTCCGCAGCAGGCAAATCCCAGAATGGCGGGAGGCAGCGCGGACGGCCCCCCAGCCCGGTCTTGGCGGACGGAGGCCCAGGGCAAAGGCCTCGCGCCGGGAAGAAGAGCAAGCACGGCAGCAGCAAGATGGACGGTAATGTCCGCAATGACCCCGCTCCCTTTTATCTCCCGTTCGTTCGTGATCTCTCTCTCTCTCCGAATGCCACGCTCATTCCCTCTCGCTCTCCCTGAGTTTCTTTCTCCCGAGTTCTCTTTCTTTTTGGCAAAAGAGTCATTCACATCGCTGCCACTGTTAAAAAAAAAGAAAAAGACAGAGGCTAGACAGCCAAAGTAGTTTGGGGTTTTTTTTTCGGTTTATGTGATGTGGCTTTGAGCCTTTTGGCGCACAATCTAGTGGGGCTTTTCTGCGGATCACATTAAGGTTAACATCAATCTTTTTGAAAGCTAAAGTAAAAGAAATAATTAACATTTAAATAGTGTTGAAGTCATGACTCACAAAACATCGCAATTCCGGAGTTTAGCCGTAATTGGCTACAATAGCTCTTACAGAAACGCCCCATGGGGTCCCATGGGAACCCCGGGACAATTTGGTGAAATGACAATGGAAAAAATCACCATTTCCCAATGAGCAGCACCATGGGACAGTCCTGTGCAGAGAGGATAATTTGTTGAAAGCTAGCTGTTTTAAAATGAATGCCAAACCGCTGGGCTTCCCCTGCACCGTTACAGACTTGCCACCACCTCCGCTGCCTCCTCCCATGGGCACGACGCGGCTGATGAGCCTGCAGCAGCAAAAGGGCCTGACAGGCTCCGACCTGGGCCTGGCGTCTCGTGAAACCAGGGGATCAGCTGAACGTCTCTACCATGAATCGGGTAAGGAGCTGCGATCACCTATGGATACACAAGACATTTAGGAGGTCTCAAAGAGCCGCCTGCATGGATTCTCAGAGCCGCAGCTTTGTGATACTTTAATTGTTTTATTTTTGGCAACCTCGGAATTCAGAGTTTTTTTTGTTATTTTTGGAATCACGTCAATTATTTAAAAGTTTTTTGGCAAATGTTATGTAATTGTGTTGATTTAGCACCTAGAGAGGGCCTCATTTTGCTTTCTGCCAAGTACTTTTGAATTGCTGCCAGATTATTTGAGTTGGTTTCAACATGAGACCAGTACATTGGCTCTATGAACTTCCACTACAATGGTAAATACCACTCTGGACACGGTGCCAGGTTGGTGAAATAGATCATCCGAGTTCTGCCACAGATGAAACAATCAACGGTTTGTTCGAGGAGCACTGTGCAACGTCATCAGTCTTGTTCCAAAAAAAAAATCCATGCTCAAAAGGGCACACATTAAAGGCAATGAGCAACAAGCCTGATCACGTCCCAGATTAAGCAACACGAGTCCTGGCACTGTCACTGCCAGCAGTTGTTTTAACGTTGATTGTGGTTCATATAGATTTTTTTTTCTAGTCGTGGAACGAGGTACTATCGTGGATTACAATTTGAGAAAACTTTGAAGTACCCTGTGGCATACGTAAATTTTCCTCCAACACGCTGGCAATTGATAATATTTGTAGTTACAATTTTCAGGACTTGAATGTACACATGTTTTGTATTGTACTGTGTAGGTATTCTAATTAGTGTATATTTTATCATACATTAAGTTAAATACGTCATGTATGGTTGACTTAAAATTGATGCTAACATCGGAACTGTTAATTGATATGTACTTTACATGGATTACATACAGATATTTATTTCTTGGCATAAGTTGTATAAATTAGTTGTAGTTAGCTGCAGTAAGTAATTACATTGTAGCAATTACAATTTCAGCTTTTTGACATTTTCATTATTAGGGCAAATATTGAGCCCTGGTTGGCATAAATTGCAAAAAACATTACCCTTGTCAGTCTCCAAACTCGGATGGCTCTCATGCATTATGAAGGTTTAAATGTGAATACAGTAATTTAAATAACACTAATATATTTATTTGGATATCACATAGAACTGCACATTTCCGAATAAAGAGTGTATATGTGATATTGTTTTTACATACTATCATTTCAATTTTCAATGGAATAAAACTATATAAATGTGATTTAATTTTACATAGTAATTAGTAAAATAGTTGTCAGTTACCGTTATGTACAATCATTCACACTTGGATATAAGAAAAACCAAATCGAGCGATATTTATATCGAATTTTTTTTAGGTGTGTGCATTCACAACATACGCTGACGACATATTCGCTATAAGGCTGAATGGTAATGGACTACAGGAAATTACTGAAAAGCATGACAAATGGTGAAAAGTGGGGATAGAGGTGCATACATGCATACAAACAAACAAAACAAAAAGTCATGGAAAACATATTGGTTAGTACTTGGATATGTGACCACGAAGACTTGCTTACCAGATGTTCCAGGCATGGGGCTGGAAGGTATGAACAGGAGAGAGATTGCAGTGCTGAGTGTCTCTGGATACTCTGGTTCCCTCTCATATGAAGCCTAACTCTCATTGATGGAATTGGCCATAAACCCCAATCTAGTGGAACCTTCCTGGAAACGACTTCTCAAGACTTAGAGAGTGTTTCCTGGGTGAATTATTGACCCTCACATGAAATGGTCTATCATCTCGTTGTTTGTTTTTCTGTACAGATGAAGGCGAGGGAGATATTATGCCATACTCCAAGCCGTACTTTCCCAGCAGGGGACACGTGCCTGCTCACAGCTCCTTACCGGGCCCCGGAGGAAAGGGCTCTGCCAACGGCAGGAGGGCAGAAACAGCCAGAAATGGTGAGCTCCCAGGCAAAAAAAGTAGCGATAGCGTAACCATAAAATCAGCACCCAGCTGCCCACGTCGGCAAAATTCCTCATCCTAACAAAGCATTCTCGTTGCAGAAAATTTCCATTTGTCATTCGGAGTGACGATGCCATTTTCTCTATTTTTATTAACCCAAAACAAACCTGCGTGGGGTCTAACAAATGACACCGACAGTCATCGGATTTCAGGATTTCGTTTTCAGTGCGCTAATATTATTTGTGAAACTAGTATTTCATCAACGTGATGGTGGTGGTGGCGTCTAGATATAGTTGCGTTTTTCTTTATGTTTGTTGCCGCCTTTTCTCTGCCCTTTCCACTGCTTGAAAGCTGAACTAATCCCTTGATGCCTTTTGTGTCTTTTGGCAGAGTGAGCTGCACTCGAGTGGATGGCCATCTGAGTCGCGCTGGCCTCCTGGATACGGCAGGGGGGGGGAATAATGGTGCAATTGAAGTCTCCTACTTGTTCGGCGTTATTTAGCGGCTCTAAACGGCCGTAAAAAAATGTTCGGCCACAGACAAAGGACCTGGCTGGCAACCCTTACGACGATATTTAAAACAAACCGGATTTTTCTGTGTTACAAGCCATGTGGAATCTGGTAAAGCGTGGACTCTGTTCTAACTGAGGCCACCGTCAAGTTTTCCCGTCCTTTTGTTGCAATGTCCATGTCTTCCCGTCACCGCCACCGTCTACGTTGGCAAAAAAACTAATGTTTTGGTTTGTGGCGTTGATTTTCATGTTTCTTTGGACTCGTGCCATCGACATTGATTTTTGATTAATCACTGTTATTTAATGTTTGCACTGCAGATAGATTATAAGCACAATAATTTTGTTCCTTTTGCTCCTGTTATTTTTACCCGACGTTCATTCGGTTACAGTGACATTCTCTGTTCGTATCGTTTTTGTTAAAAAAAAATTAGTACAAGCCAGATGTGTGGAGGTGTCCCTGTAATTGGTATGCCAGGCAGCCTGTTGACTCGTTGCCTTCGTACCGTGTGTGGGGGGGAGGGTGACCGTTATAAATTGTGAGGATAGAATTTTCACACACAGAAAATGAAAACGTAATCTGTACAGTAAAAAATGATGTAATTAAAAAATAATGTAAAGGATGTGCGACAACGCAAGGCCTCTGCAAGCAATGGGTATTTCCATCTCATTGTAGCACCCTCTGTAAATACGTTGTCCGTTAAGAGCACGTTTTAGGCTCTCCCGCAGAGGCCTTGCCGGGATTATTCCAGGATGCGCATGTAAAATGATGCTGTAGTGTGTTTCACTGTTTTACAGGCATGTTGTTGCTGGCTAAGCCGGAGGTTTTTTTAAACTTTTTTTTTAATGAATCGTGTTTTTGACAAGCAGTATTTTGAAGAGCGGGAACACATAATCCCCACCCCCCATCCCCTTTCCCGACATAAACCCCCGTTCCCTAAAACGTTAAATGCGCTCCCGTTCGCTCTCCGTTTGCTGTGACACTTAGCTGACCATTGTTACGTATTGCAAGAGGAACATTTTGACGTGCAGAGATCACCCATCACTGTCCGTACCCACCACTATACATGTGGCTCATTCACTTAAGGCCTCTCATGCACCAGGCTACGCGGTACCTGCTTTTCCAACCTCAATGTACCCCATCGTAAGAGGAGCCGTAGCTCTACTGTGGAGATCTGTGCAGCTCATGGGCTAGGCCGGCACCCCAGCGATGACGGCTTTGCATCTCAATAGATAAACCTTTTCGGCCAATGTCATGACGTCACACCGCACACGTGTGCCTCGTAATGACGTCACTTGTGACGTTGCGTGTGACGCCACGTCGCGCGCCATGCGTGATGGGATCTCTTATTCATATTCTTAGGTTTTTTCGGTAAAGTCACGTAGGTAAAAAATTCAAATTAATAAAAGTAAAATAAAAATGATGGGATCTCGTTGACCAGGGCTCAAAAATTGTATCGCAGTCTGCACCTGGCACAAGTTCGCTGCGAGAAAATGCACGACACGGCCCTGTCAGCCAATCAACATGGATACAAAACCTAAAGTAACATCTAGAAGATGCAATTACAAAATGTTAATAATACGATAAAACAAAAATTCAAAGCTGCGTAGAATTTATTATAAAATAAAAGATTGATTCATAACGCTTCTTTTCAGACATTGTGCGTTTCGTTATTTTGAAGTGCCATGTTGCTTTTTCCCTGTTTTTCATATTCCATCAAGGTCACAGTGCTAAGCGATGACGTCAGTTTGATGACTGAGATGTGCATTATGATAGGCGGTGAGGTCACACGACCCCCCCCAATTGCAGCTAAAATTCAAAGTGGCGCTGTACATGCCCCCCCCCACACCCCACACATAATCCTGTGTGCAGCCATCGTGCAGAGCTGGGTACGTTAAACTGGGCCCCAAAGAGACCGCCCCTGAAACCAAGTCTGCAAAAACAGCTCAAGCGTAACATCGTGCATCAAAGGCCTTTAGGATATTCACTCGATGGGCACCCCAATTCATGGTTTCGATTTGCTTCAAGCCACGAATGCAAATAAATTAAAGTTTTATAATAAAGACAAGACGGTGTGACGGGCTCTTGAATTGAGTGTGGGCTGATTCTTATTTTAAATGCGAATTATTGGTCACACGTGGCCACCACCCCAGCACTCGCGCGTGTGTGTGCTCTCGCGAGATAATGGAGGGTGGTTTTTTTTCTAGCCCAACAGGATACCTTGAAGTCGACCCCAAGGCATTCCCCCCCCCCACCACCACTCCCCCATAACCATCACAAATCAAGTGACGGCAAACTTTCTCTTGACAACGCACACACAGGTCACACGGCTCACGCATACAAATGAAGCGGGCCTGGCACCAAAGCAAGCGTGTGACCGGGAAGTCCCCCTTTTTGGACAGGAAGAGAGGAACACGCCCCAGGTGTAAGGAGTTGAGTCGGTTGTGTGGTGATTACAATCCAGTCACCGGTGTTCTTGTGGACCCAGTCTGGTGGAGGATGGGGTGGCGCTGGGCAGATGCAAACCAAGAAATATATTAGGGTCCCAAGGAGCTCAAGGGACCCCCCCCCCGATTTAATAAAAAAAAAATAGGGTTGTACTAAATATGAGCTAAAATTAAGATCCGTAAAAGCCAATTACAGTAAATCACTCATCTTTTGTCTGCATCGTGCTTCTCTCACTGCACCTCAACTGTTGCCTCCATGACTCTCATGTTCGCCACATGTCATCTCTTTAGAAATTGCCTAAATTGTGAGGAGGATGGGGTGAGGGGGGGAAGCGACAACACGATTCTGCTTAGCGCCACCCAAATGGGTTTACACTGCCACTATGTGGACCCAAATCATCGGGCCCCACTTCTTCGTAAGTTGATGTTCGCGCTTTTGTGTGATTTAACAAGACGGCATAAGCCAGTCGCGTGGGGCCTGCTCGCACACACCGAAAGAGTAATTGTAGCAATTACAATTAGATTGATTCAATCTCTGCCGTAACCAGTTAAAGCTAAGCCCCCCCCCCGAATGCAATTCCATTTTCCAATTACTTTTCTGTGTGCTCTCCAAAGCGTTGTTATTTTAAGGATTGTTGATAGTTAATGGAAATTCCTATGGCTCAGAGGACCCAATTAAGAATATATAAAAGGAATAAAACGGCAATTAGCAAGCACCCCACAACCTGTAGGTTCGTCACCACTGTAAACACGTAACCGCCGAGACGAGCATTCAACAGCAAAGATATGACACTTGTACTGGTAGGAACCCACTGGTTTCACCAGCCCACAGGGGATTATTGTGTCCGTTCGTCGTGCAGGGAGGAGCTGGGTGGGGAGGGTGGGGCTGGGTGGGGAGGGTGAGGGTAGGGAGGGGCTGGGTGGGGGGTGGGAGGGGTGGGGCTGGGTGGGGAGGGGCTGGTCACCCCGTGGTGCCCTTATACAACTCAACGTTTAACGTACTCACGCCGGCTTGTTCCCGCCGGCACAGTCGGGCATATTTGCGGAATACACCACGCTGCCGTTGACCCTGGCCATTGACCGAGCAACCCAACGTTCCTACCAGCTCCCTCCGCAGGAATGTGTTTAAATCTTGACTTAAAGCTTTCGTGACTGCAGGAGATCATATTCCTTGGGTCTTTCCGTAAAGCCACTTAGATAGAAAAAACAATCTAAATAATAAAAATATCACGACGTTTCGATCGCAATGCAAGCAATCGTCTTCAGGCGAAGACGGCAATCGTGAAGACGATTCTTATTTTACATGCACACTTACAGCGATTGTTTTTTTTTCTTTGCAAACTAACAAATTGCGTTGCCATGTTTCACGAGTAGAACGCTTGACCGATTTGCCATTATTTGTTTATTTCGGGCCACAATTAACAATTGTGTTGTAATTTGCAACGTGTAATTAATTAATTAATACACGTGAAGTTTTGAACAGAACTGCAGTTTTAAATCCTCAGTCCCAGCATCTCCCGCAGTTGCTTCGTGCGATGGTGTTTGGATTCTGACAAGGTCTGTTTGCTGTTGTACAGAACCAAACTTATGATCTGAGAAATATGATTTAGCCTGCAAATACCTCATTCGCTTTTTCCTTGGTACATTTGTTAAAACAAACTGAAAAAAAAGTCAAGTGTTCAGCGTGTGGATTGCAAAGTAAAGGCATTTCATTTAACTCTTCCTCCCAGGTCCTGTATATATATACAACGCTTGTGTCAATCCACTGCTGGATGAATACATCCCCAACGCCATGCATTTCGCGGTCGGTATCTGACAGAGGTGGGACAAAGTCATTGTTATGCAAGTCCAAGTCGAGTCGCAAGTCATCAAATTCATGACTCGAGTCTGACTCGAGTCCAAGTCACATGACTCGAGTCCACACCTCTGGTATCTGACCATACTTTACTCAGCTGCTCAGTACGGCTCGGTGAAGTTGGGTGAAGCCGTAAATGCAGAAGCATCAAGGTACAGACAGCACTGCACAACAATACATTGTACTGCACTGCCCACGGCTGCCCACCCACGTAACATACGAACAACCTCTGCGCGCGTGCGTGGTGCACTCTCGTTGCGAAGCACGAGCCAGGCGCAAACTTGATTAGCTTCTCAGATGTGACGAGATCGTGCTCGATGCGCCGTAAATGTATGCAAATTAATTTCACCAGCGGCTCCAATGCAAGCCCCCCCCCTTTGCATGCATTTGAATACAGCAGAGATAAGCCATGTGCGCTCACGTTCGCATGTTGCCATGCCAACGGCCAATTTAAACTTTTGCGAGAATAATTGGAACATCAACTATCGTAAGGGGGAATGCTTTTGCTCTGAAAGGGCGGTAAAGTGGAGGGAGTCACGTTGCATCTGTAATGTTTAGCCTTACGAGGGCAACGAGGTTGCAACTGCATTACAACGTTTATTTGTCTCCAGTTTCATTGCGCATATGTGTAAAGTAGTCTTGAATTGATGTATTCATTATTTGGCACGAGAATATTGCGTGCTGATGTTAAGAGATTAATTATTTAAGAATATTCACTCCCCCTTCTCAATTTTACAGGTTTGCAACGACGCAACACGTCACTACTGTACTTTTATTTTTTAAACGTAATTAAAATCACGTCTCTTATTCTTTATCAGAGAGAGAAATGCTTTGGAGTTTTGGGTGGCTGACCTTCGACAATAACACTTGTCGTATAATTAAAACCATCACGTAACTCTGTATTGTACGTGTTTTCTTCTTATTTATCTGTTGACTGGTCAGTGAAAATATATACTGTACAGCACAAACGTCAACCAAAACTTAGGAACCGTATGATATGGCCTCACCCTAAATGTAATCTCTGGCATGACATACAACTACATTTTGAAAGTAGAGTGTGTGTGTGTACTCGTTGCTTTGGTTTACCACAGTGCAACAACAACACAAAAATGAGAACTGAGTTTGGTTTATGACTGGTGGTGAGATATAGTCAAGGAGGGCTCAGACTGTTTTCATTGCAGTAGAGCAGACTGAGAGATCATTCGGATAAAGCCTTTTTTTATTGTTGTTGTAAGCGAGTCCAATGGCATTTGCACACCAAAAAAACCCCCACGTACGGTTCAAATAATACACATGGTAGGTCTGGTTGTCTCGCCGTATAAAAGGATAAAAGATGTAATAAAAAAAGGTTCATCTGGGAGTTTGGGAGGCAATTGTCTTCACAACGAGCTGTAGATCTTTGAAATGGCCTTCCGAGAAGTGCCTTGTGTAGACAGTGCACTGAATCGTTAATAAAACGGCGTTGGGTGGTGCCGAAGGATTGTATTGAAGCGACAAAGGGATACAACTTCACGTTTATGAAGTTCCGCCTCTTGTGAAGAGTGAGCGAAGGGTGAATGAAGGGTTGAGCATAGAGTGGCTCTATGCACACGCTAGCCATAAAAAAGCCGACTTTTATTTTGAGGTTATTCCACAAAATTCCATCGTACGCTTTAGAAACTCGTGCAACACCGAGATCTGAAACAGCCTCATACCACACAAGATTTGAATGGCTGATTGTCTGCGCCTCCTGTGTTGTATTCATGTCGTCACAAGTAAACTTTACTTTGTTTTGCTTTTATCAACACGATAAATCGAATATTTTATTTAGCTTTTCAAAGCGACGATCCAGTAGTTTCATAACATGCAAGTTGTAGAACCATCATACATACCACTGCAAAGAAAGGGAAATACAGCCTTCAGAATAGAGGTCTACAAATGAAAATTCCACGTTAGGCGTCAGGATATAGGTCGTTTGTCAGAATTGAAGTAGGGAAAGAATTGCAGTGATGTGTGGCCTTGGTGAAAAAAAGCTTCACGTTTTTGTCATCTCCATGAACAGGGAGCAGTCGTGCATGTCGCGTGTGTATGCGTGTGTGCATAAGCATCACAAATCAATGATTGTGCAGAGAAACTTGCTTCAGCTGGCAATACCTCCCAGGCTGTTGAAATTTGTGGGCCGAGTAGATCATCACACAAAAAAAAACGCCGCTATTTTGCTTTCGTGCTGCCTTTCACACCTGGTATTCATAATCCCTTGTGCGGACGTTCATCTGTGAGAGCGAAATTATACGCACAACAAAAATAGAGAGAAAATGTTTTAACGTCGCCTCGCTCCAGGTTCCAAAAATCACCTCGTAAAAGCACGACTACATTTTTTGTGAAAGTTATTATTTGCCCGTGAAACGTCGGAGAATTGCAGTGGTTTTGTAACAGAGCGTCTTTGTGCTGAAAGCAGAGAGGCAGGCGTCATGTCCTGTGCTGCTAAATTACTTTCTAGTTCATGTTTCCTGCCGCGATAACAGAGATCCTAACTGTAACCTCTCATTTAGCCTATGTTACTCCCTCACCCATACATTACATCACATCCGTAGCACTAATAATAACAATAATAATGCCCTTTATTTATACAGAAAAGCCTCACTGAGTTTCAAAGCTTATTTTTTTCAGAAGGGTCCTGCAATGGAATGTTTGGCCAATTCCATTAAAGAAGTGTTCGGCATTTAGGAGGAAATTGGACAGCCCAGGGAAAACACAAAGATATGAGGATATGACACTCGAAATTCCACACAGATTTAATCCATTGCTGCACTGCCATCTCCTGGCCACCTCTCAGCTCAAGTCTACAACACCTGATATTCCAAAGCGGTACAACGTAGCCTATAGTCTTACACATTGCACCCAGAACCCCACTCTTCTCACATAATATAAACACAGCCGAAACTCCACCCCACGCCTCTCTCCCCGACACAACACGCACCAAGGCCCAAAGCCATTGAACGCCACAGCTCCCACCCAGACAGACTGCCATGCCATGCATACGCAAACAAACATAAATCTAGGTATGCCAGCTGGTCCATGGTGTATTATCGTGCTGCATGTGTTACCAACGCACGACCAAGCTGAGCAGTTATTTTTCATGAGCTAATAAAAGAGCCACACTTCAACTTTACATATTTTCAGCACACACAGGTCTTCACACTCAGATCAGACCGCCTTGCATCTTCACTATCTATCATTCACACGTGTGCATGGGCATCAGCTAACCAAATCGTCTTTGGCTAGGTTTGAACAGACTGGTGTGTGGCTAGGGGGTGTCTTTGTATGCTAATTTGGCACCGTCTTGGTGTGATGGCAAACCCTACAACACGTGACTGTGGAGCTGCCAAAATGACAGTCGTCCACATTATTGAGGACTCTCTCTAAGAACGGCTAGAATGTGGAATGAGAATTTCTGATTGAACTGGAATGAAGTGGTGATAATGTGGCCGAGTGGCATGACTATAGATGATTGAAAAAAAAACGCAAGAAGGAGGTCTTCACATTGGTCTCCGACATGTGCCGTGAGCTCCTCGTTTTGAAGTGCGGGTGTTTAGAATGCGATATGACAACAAACAACAACGTTGCCCGATCGATCTCCCACAAAACGCAATACTCGCAGTGTTTGTCTTGGGTCATCGCTGCACTGCTGCATTATTACACCTGGAAAATGTGAGTAACTGGGTTTTATGAAAGGTTTGGCCTTAACGTGGCATTTAAGTGCCACGTTAAAGTCCCGGTACTGGTACAGCTGCTGTTGACATGAACGGTAAGGCAGATTACGGGAGTGTGCAATAAATCCTGAATAACGACGACATTGTGAAATCAAGTGCAGTACATTATCTTTTGTGTAGAATTAGGACTAATTTCTTTCAGAAAGGGTCTTTGCTTTTAAACATCGTGCAGTTCACCAGCATTGGTTCAAGCAAGCCTGACTACTGATGATACACTCAATGTCAAAACCAGTCACGATTTCCTTGTATCCAATGCTGCTGATAAAATGCCCTCCAAGAAGGCAGGCAGCTGATGGTTTACGTAAAATATATACTTTTTGTGGGAAATAAGCATGATTTGCTTTGTACAGTACATGAAATAAATATTAAATCGTTTTGTAATTTCATTTTCCATAAAATGTTGTCAAGCTCCATGTTTAGCTTTCATACTAACAAGCCATTACCACAGCCCAAACCCATTCAAGTATACAACTGGAAAGTATTCAGATGTGGGTTTGGCATCGAATGAAGAAAATCAGTAATGAGAAAGTTCTGGAGCAGAAGCAGGAGAAGTCTAATTGTTACGATGCAGAAAGGGCTAAAGATGTGGATTGGACACATTCTCGGAGGTGAAAGCTTGGTGAAGGTCGTTGTGGAAGAATGCTGGGAAAGGCGCCAAGAGGCAGGAGGATGAAGATGCCACGATACTACTTGAAGGAAGGAGAGGCCATACGGGGAAGTGAAGAAGAGAGCTGACGATCGAAGAGGGAATTTGAGCCAAGGATCGGCCATTGAGCAGAGAGTTAAATCGGAAGGTTTTACTCTTTCAGCCCCATGTTCATGATTGGTAGCACGATAAAAAAAGATATTGTTTGGACTTCAAGCCGAGTGCATTTTTGCAAGAGTTTATTTTGGTGCTTGCGACAAATTTACAGCCATTTAGAGGACCTTGCGGCTATGACCATGCGAGCGGCGTGCAGATCTTGTCGGCTAAGTCACATTTTACACTCGGACAGCCTGCGGAACACGTGTCTGTGGCACTCACCTCCAGTATTGTAATTGGCCCTCCGTGTAAAGCCACCCCGGCCACATGCTGCTCCCTCCAATAACCAACGATCTCCCAGGGAGCACTTCAGATTTTTTTTTTCATATTTCCAGATACTTTGTAGGCGGTCATGCTCTTCTGGGAACTCGTCATTGCTGCATGCGATATGGCCTTATGGTGGTTGGCGAATGGTGTAATGGGTGATATTATATAGCATACTCGTGAAGGTTATGGTGTGTGCATGTCTGCATGATATGTAGCTTAATTTTTTCTGTCCACGAGTCTGTCAGTCATAGCACTTGAGTATATTTTGCCGATACCCGAAGGAGCCACTACCGAAGGTTATTAATGATGCGCCAGATATGACCTATGACATTTGAACTGTGTAAAAATAACCACGGTGACACTACATTGCAGGTGCTATACATCTCCGTGAGAAAAAAACACTCCTTCAAGAGAATGGAGCACGTACATATTCATGTAATCATCATCAGCCCATTTTTATCGACTGCTGGATGAAGACCTTTCCACACCATTGCCACCTGTCACAATCCAGTGCTGCTACCATCCACTCCTTCACGCGTGGTGGAAATCCTCTTGTATGCGTTCTCTCCTTTGGCTGACAATCCTTAGCTTATAGAAAGATTCACCCCCCATCCATAAGCCAGGCGAGTACCGGCTTGATTACCATGTATGGTTAGCACACTGTGGTACAATACCAATGTCCTGCGTTGAAATCTTGAACGTGCACAATGACAACTTTTATCTGAATCTGGACTAGGCCCCTCTCAAGTTGACTCAATCTAATAGGATGCTATGATGAGGTGGTCGAGTGAACATCTGTTGGAGTCAAATGCTGTTTTGCTGGCTGTGTGGCACTGCCTTCTTCACGTGTTCGCCTTGTCCCCAGCAAGTCCGAAGGTTAATTTGGCAGGAGTAATGAGGAAGTTGGTAGTGGTGGTGGTGGTAGGTGGGTGGGTGGGTTTGGTAAATGTAGTTTGGCTACACAAGCACGCGTAAAACACGACGCTATGTGGAAATTAAACTCAATTTCCGACTGCAAATGTTTGCGGGAAGTGAACAAAATTAATAGAATGTCACAAGGGCCGTGCACAGAGCAGGAGAGGTGGCCGCGTTTTGATGTGACTGCGACTTGCGAAGGGTAAATTATGGACGGCAGCGGGGGGAACTGCTTCGCTAATGGAGACGTATTAAAATTCCCTCTCCTAAGAATGTCCTATTAGCGTTTAGCGAACACGTCTTAAACTCTAGAGAGAGAGAGGGAGAAAAAGGCCCAGGGAACTGGTTTTATGCGGTTTTGCTAAAAGTCCGGTGGGACAAGGCACAATGCGAAGTCATTCTGCACTTCATTTTGAGTGACTACACTTCGTGTGCGTTACATTTTAGTGCTCAGGACCTGCTTCGACACATTTATATGCTGCTCGAGAAGTTGTTTTAATTTAAACGGAATACAAAACTGGTGGTTATCGGGTAGATCGAGTTCCATGTAAAAATACCAAGATCTCCGACAACTTTAACTGCGTGCGTTCTCAACGGCGGCTCTTAAAACCAGTTGAGCTTATTTGGAAGCCCCATCTCTTTGCGCTAAATCACTGCAGCATATTAAACATCCCTCATGCATATACTGTGCTGAAAAATGTAATGTCAATCCACTGCTGGATGAAGGCCTTCCCACACTTTTCTGTTATGGAGGTTGTTCGAGCGTACTTCACCATGCTGGTCAGTGCGGGTTGACGAATTGGGTGATGAGTTTGGCATACGCTTTACTTTAACGTGAGCATGAGGCAACTTTGACACATTGTAGTCATGTGATCAGATGTCCTGTATCTTAGGGAATTGGATGGCATTCACTCTGCAGAGCCTGATGACTGTTTTCAACAACAAGAGAGCAGCAAGTCAACCTACATAGATAATCACAGACTACCAAAATAAGATTCTAGATTTGAAGTTTTCGTGACTGCAAGGATTCATACTTTTTGTTTTTTTCGGTAAAGTCACGTAGGTAAAAAATAACAAAATTAATTACATTAAATGAAAACAACTAAATTAAATCACGACGTTTCGGAAGCAACACAAGCCTCCGTTTTCAGGTGAAACCGCCACAGCAAAATTACTGTAATTTTACGTGACTTTACCAAAATACGCTCACAGATGCCAATTACTTTATATTCGGCAAATAAGTACAAATGCGGAGACTGCATCGGTGATGCTGTAGGAACACAGGTTGAAAGTACTTTACTACTGCAGACATTAATAAACATTGTTTAATGACTGAAAGAAATATATTAATAAGCTATCGTATCAGCTAATGGTCCTTCATCAGAGGCGGGTGGAAAAGGGCAAAGATTATGACTTCCATTTTTTTTACAATGGGGTGCCTTGAAAAGTGAACAGATTTTTAATAAAGAATTTTCATTTACACGGGAAGGTTTTCAAAAGTTGTCAATTGGGTGTGGAACAAATTTGATTTTAAAAAATACTTTATTAAAAATGGGTGTATGTGTGTTTAGGAGACTATATTCTCAAACGGTGCAATGCATTATGGGAGAACGTTTGAGTGACTTCATTGTGCAAACAGCTTGCGTAAACATAAATGTGTTATTTTATGTAATAGGCATCAGCGGTTTCAAAGTACCACATGCCATTGTGATCGTTTTCACTGCTTATGAGATGGGGGGGGAAAAGAACTGTATTGCTCAGTCTTATTTATGGGGCGTTTGAAACGCAAACGTAGAAAAACAGCTGCATGCCTCTCGACGTGTGCTGCCACTGTTTACCCCTGAGAACCCAGTTTGTCATTGTATGTCATCCCAAGCAACACAGCCCATTGTCAATCATTTTCAGGGGCCAGACCGGCCATTGGGGCCACCAACGAAGACATCCCCGGTCTATGTATGAGCCTATGGACACACACAAAAAAAAAACACAACCTCACATGATAAACGTGGCTCTTTGGGGACATTTTACCCGAGAACAGGTTACACCGGCAGAGCAGATGGTGGATTCGGAATGCCGGTGCCATTTCCCAAGCCAGTAGCTGTCCAGCAGCCGTATTTCACACGCTTAAACGCCATTCAGCTCCAACACGGGCCACGTGTAGCCTGCGTTGGTTTCCATTGGGCTCACTCGTGTACTGTACACGATAAAGACACACAAAGGTACCCCGGTATTTCTACAGCCCTTTGCCAATCCACCGAAGGATGAGGGTCTCCTCCGATTGCCGTTTCAGTCACGTGGGGTGTTTAAAGCATACTTCACGGCCGCTGGTCAGTGAGAGTTGGTCAATGGGGGAGGACCACCATCGGATATCACACACCATTGATGTTGGCCCTGGCTGGGAATTGAACTCAGATGACGGGGTTCAAAGTGAAATGCGCTAGGCGCTGCGCCACCACTCAACCCCTGTTTTTCATGTGTCGTGCTGCTCATGCAGAATTATGGGCAATGAAAACACATTCCTGCCGGGGGAGCTGGTAGGAACGTTGGGTTGCTCGGTCAATGGCCAGGGTCAACGGCGGCGTGGTGTATTCCGCAAATATGCCCGACTGTAAGGGCGGGCACAAGCCGGCGTGAGTAGGTTAAACGTTAAGTTTTATAAGGGCACCACGGGGTGACCAGCCCCTCCCCACCCAGCCCCACCCCTCCCACCCCCCACCCATCCCCACCCAGCCCCTTCCCACCCTCCCCTCTCCACCCAGCCCCACCCCTCCCATTTTTGGATGCACGACGGACACAATAATCCGCTGTGGGCTGGTGTAACCTGGCGGTTCCTACCAGTAATATGAAATGTAACCACTGAAAATATGTATATGTATTAATTGTCGAATTACAGACATGATCATTTGTTAAAACAAGGCAACATTTTTACCATTTGCTACACAATGTTGCAACAAAAGCGTTTGGTTCACATCGTTCATGAACGGTTCCTGCCGCTTTTGGTTGAGTGAAATCAATACCGGAGCTCTGTAAAAATAAGAGCTTCATAGCTCATCAGATTCCTCCAGTCTAAATCAATATTTGGATTCTGAATGCAATTTTGAGGTTACCTCGCGTCAACAAATGCGAACAAAACATCACATTGAACGTATTTCGCCTGTTTATTTTTTGTCATTTCGAGTCAGGCCGTTGGCAGAGTGGTTATCACGCTGCCCCTGCGAGCTCAGACACCCTGCGTGTCATTCCCCACTGTGGCGAAGAGCATCAGGAATGATATTAAAACTCGGTTATGGGTGCCCCTTTCAATCCGAATTGACCAGCATGGTGAAGTATGTTCAAACAACCCCCACGACGGGCAAGGCATGCATGAGGACGCCTTCATGCAAACGGTATATCGACTAAGGGTGGTGCATTTTATTGTACTTTTATGTATTGTAGACATCAAGTCTGGCAGTTTCCTTCACCGCTCATTGGAAATTTTAGTTTATGTGCTTTCATATATACAAAAAAGAATCAGCATGGTAAAAAGATATATCAACCATCATTCATTGCAGGTTATTATTCTCAAGCAAATGGAAAACTGACAACAGCAATACTGCATCACCGTGCATCATCTCCTTTAATAATCTGAAACTCACCGAACATTATCTTATTGGTCGCCTCCAATGCGTTTAAATTCCAATCCCCGTACTTTTCATGCACAAACGTGCACATTTATTTATTTTTAAAGCATGCCGGGTAGAAAGAGACAAAGATCTCCCGCATAGCCTCAACATATCGTTGGAGAAAGTCAGAACCTGGAGCTTTTCAGCTCTTTTTCACAGATGTCCAGTATTGGGCGCGTGTTAGCGAGCACCTATTGAAAGCCGGTACAGCACAGGACGAGGTGGGTGGCCAGAACCACGCCCATCCTGCTTTGTCTCCTCAGTGTCGATATTTACACTACTCTACCAGGTACTTATTTGGGACTGACTCAACATAGGGAAGGCCCGTGACAGGTTCGGATAATCGTCACTGGCGTCGGCAGGAATCGAACTCGGGTCGCCGGGTTCGTAGTGCAGCACACACAGACGCTCACACCTGCTCATGAAATGTATTCATCCCACCCCCCCCCCCAGCAAGCAGTGCCAGCTCTCGCTCCACTCACTGATACACTTCTCGTGTTCGGCGGCAGCGGCTCATGTATTATTCACCATCCTCCTCGGGTATCCCCCCCCCCCGCCACACCAACGCGCTGCATCGACAAAGGTGGCCGAGGCAGGAGGCTGTTATGGGAATTGGTGATGGAGAAACTTGTAATTCGATGGTTGGGCGGTGGTGGTAATGAATGGGACGACTCCTGTGGCTGGGACCATGCGAGATGGTGCCGAATGGCCATGATCCACGCACGGTGTGTAGGAATGTGCAGGACACCGTGTGCCGAGTAATGAGACGAACGTCGAGGTTGTTGTTGGTGGTGGTGGTGGTTGCCGAGTACCCTACAAGGTGGATGATGATGGTAATTCTGTACGATTGGCAGTGAATCAGTGGCGGAGCGTGAGTTGACATAGGCCCTGGTGCAAGTCGTGAAATGGGGGGGGGGGATACTCCCCATAACCCCCTTTCCTCTTCCCCTACTAGCCACTTCATGGACCCAGCCTACCAGTTACCCCGGGTGCCTTTGCACCGACTGCTACACTCGATAGCGAGGGTGTCGAAGTGAGGGCCCCGTTGGCTGGATAGTGACGTGGCGATCTAGTGCGCAGGTGATGCAACTGCACCCGGTGCCCACGGGCCTGAAGAGGGAGGAGGGGCAGCAACTGGGCTGCGAAGAGAGGGGGGGGATGGGTGGCATTTCATTTATCGCAGCAGGGACCCGTTCCAACCACGCTGCGGTAGACACGCGGTAGGGGTCGATGGTTTTGCGTGTTCCAGATATCGACTGGGTGGTATAGGGTCTAACCAACACTGTGGATTATGGGGGGCCCTGTGTGCTTGCGATGGGGGGCACGGCCAGGCGAGGGTTGGCGATGGGGGATACCTGGCATCTGGCGTTTGATGAGACTCCATCCGACCTGCCACGGAGGGCGGCTTTCAAAAATCGGAGTCCTTGTTGTCTCATTTGGCAGGCGGGGTTAACCACATTTCAGCGTTTTTAATAATGTATCGGACAGAGGCACGGCTCCTCGGCGCTGCGAGGATTATACAAAACCCACCAATTCAACAGAAGCCCTCGGCTCGGGCCAGATGCCATATTTATATGCTAATGACCGCGGTGCATTTTATATTTTTTTTGAAGACGCGTTCTTTCTGCAACCACAATAACCTCGAGTCGCGTCCCATTAGCTCCGTAAATAGCAAATCTTGATTTATGGCAATGCTGAAAAGAGAAAATATCCCCATGTTTCACCACTCCATCATTTATGCTCTATTATGTTCGGTAATTGCTTTTTTTTTCTGTCCACAATTTACCCACGGTAAAGGGGGGCCTTGGATTCGGAGCAAACCCTTTTTGGGGGAGGAGGAGGAGGGGGTAGCGGACAGCAATATGAACTCGCTCGGCGTGAGCATTCAACCCGGGCAGCAGACGTTTGTGCCACATTTTGATTAAAATACTTTTTTTTTGGGGGAAGGGCTGGTGGGGTGAGTGGGTGGGGGGTGGATGGGGCCGGTGGTCTTGCGCTGGAAGATTGCAGTCCTCCTCCCGCCGCAGACGGACCCGGCCGCGCGGGCCGGCTGGCTGGCCGCGTGGCTTGATTTATAAACTTCATATCGCACCGAGCAGACAGCCGCGGGTGCGACAACCCAGAAACGGGGCAACGATTGCTTCACGCATCTCCTTCCCTTTCCCCTTGCTGCTCTCGCCCGCCGCTGACAGATGGTGGATGGCTCCCAATCTCTTCCATAATTTCCCTCCCGCAGCACCCGAGCCTGTTTAGTTTGATTGTTTTATTGCCCAATAACTGTTGCGCTGATCGCTTTATTGCCGAACCCTCGGATTAATCATTGGCTCCCCCATTAAGTAATAATTAAACTGATAATTAGAATTAGCGGGTGATACCGTTGCGTTTAGCCGGCTTAAGTTATTCTTTTTGATTTGTGTGCGTTTTTTCATCAGCAGATACAGATACGGGCCGCCTGGTATCATAAAGCCCCGTGTGCGTGATCGAACGCCTTATCTCACCGCTCAAATACAATAAATCAAAGGACGCGCGACGCGGGTTGGTGACATCATTTTCGCTCCGAAGGCCGTTTGCTACGGAGACATCGCTGATTGTCAGGCCCCAGCCTCCCTCGCGCGTCTGTCATTAGCCGTGCAAGACACACAGGTGCCTCGTTAGGAAAAGTTTCCTTGTGGGCTTGAGGCAGGGCACGTCGCCATGAGGAATGATGGCGGGTGGTCAAGGATAAAAGTGAGAGTGGCAGCCAAAGGTTGTAAAACGAGAGGACGTCAACCGCAGGGATGAAACGATTACATCAGTTGGTGTGCAGGTGCTAGATGGATTGCAATGCAGCATCGCAGGACCGTGAGATATGGTGACGGCTTGGAGAGGCCTTCATCCGGCTGTGGATTTATCATGGCTGCTGATGTGCCTTGCTGCATTCTTTTTCATGTTTAGGTGCCTTGGCACATCATCTCGAGTTGGTGTAGCGCAAGGTCTTCTCTGCACTGTGTAACAATTTTCCGTGGACATACTGAGTGAATATTGCGCCCAACTTTCCACTCCCAAGCCTTTACATCACAATATCACTTGTCAAATAAAGTTAGGCGAGGCAACACATTTTCGCCGCTCGAGACAGTCTCATTATATGTTGAAGAAAAAATACGTGTCACTTTGGCAAATACATTGGTGTGAAAATCGGCAAAATGCTGCATTCTTTTTCATGTTTAGGTATAAAATTGTGTCTTTTTACACATTTCATGAAACCCACCACTTTCATTAACACTGCCTTGAACCATCAATAGAAGCTTTTCTGCGATGCTGAAGGTTCGCAACATGTACGCTCTTTTGACTTTTTCTCCACAAATGGTTCAAGAGGTGAGACACTGAAAGAACACATGACAGCAGCCCTGCAGTAATTGCCACTGCGGTGATGTGTTCGGTATATACATATTTATAGCTTTATTTTGGTGATTTCTAAAACGTTTTGGTTTAGCCATATTTGTTTGTTGTTGTACAGAGTTAGACTGATAACTTTAATCTAAATTGTCTTATGGTTATTGTTTGACTTGCATCCCACTGGGATTTTTGCACACAGCATTGATATACGGTGCTTTTTCTCCTGGATGTTTCTGTTGCGCGTAGTCACTTTAAGATGTTTCTTGTTCATGTTTGTGTTTGTTACGATTGCACCCGATTCAAGAGCCGAATGGCTCACAGGGCTATACCTAATAAATTAACTGAACTGTACAATTAGAAGTAACATCACAGCAGCATCACGAGAGTGCGCTCCTGCCTGTTCTTTCCCAAGGTTCTTTTTCTTTCGTGAAGCTTTGACATTGTCAGAAAGCCCACGTAACAGATTTGGTATGGGCCACGAAACAAATCACCCTGAATGCACTCCATCTCTTAATAACAGGTGATATAGCCACAGGCACAAGGTGGCACTACATAAATGGGTTTTCTCTTTGCACACCCAGGTTTTTTTTCTTCCATTGCTACTCCTCAATAGAATTAACCAAACATCCCAATGTAAAACCCTCCTGAAAAAAGGTCCCTAGGCTCGGTGAAGCTTTGCCGGATAAACAAGGGGCATTAACGTATTAGTAGCAGCATCTACCAGACGGGGAGCAGTGGCGCAGTGGTTATTTCACCGTGCTATGAATCTAGGGACCTCGATTTGGTTGCCGGCAGAGGTCGCAAACGGGTTTTGATTCCTTACCCGTACCCGGCCGCACCAGGGTCGCAAACGGTACCCGTACCCGGCCGGGTACGGGTAGCCGGGTATCGGGTAGGGTACGGGTATCGAGTACCCAGTTGCGACCTCTGGTTGCCGGTCATGGCTCACAACAGTGGCAAGTGTTTTTTTTTACCAACCCTAAGGCTCGCCAACACCAACCCACCACATTGACTAACATGGTGAAGTATTGGGCCAAGCCAAACTAAATACCTCGTCTGGTATCCAGGAGGTCGTGGGTTCGATTCCGACCCTTGACGCCTGCTGTATATTTGTATATTTGGAGTTTTTTTACGATGTTCTCCCTGTGTTTGCATGGATTTTCCTCCGGGTCCTCCAGTTTTCCCCTCCACCATTTAGAAACACGCGTTTAGATTATTTGGCTCCGATAAATTTCCAAACGACGAAACCACTCCATCGAGGAATCGTTTGTGACCAGGTCGCTTCTAAAAAAAGAGCTATATAGCTCAGTGGGCTTTACTTGGTAAAATAAAAAATTTAATTGTTTAGTTTCGAGAGGGTTTAAGTTGGCAAGTGAATTCACCAACGGGCTGTAAATAATACTTATTTAGAATCGACAAAGATTCACCGAGTTCTTGTGTTTTTTTTTGCTACAACCTTCCTCGACCACCCCCCCCCCCCCCCATGTGTCCCACGTTGCCGGGATGCACGACTGATCGCTGGGCCCCCCGTGTGCGTTGTGCGCGAAGCCGATTAGTAAAAATAAAAAACCCCGCGCGGCGCAGCCCGACGTTCGCGTTTCAACAGCAGCCATGCAACAACAACAAAGCAGCCACTCTCCACAGACATTTATTATTAATTGTTTGTTTTTTAGTATGAAAAGAGAACATTTTTTTTTTCCAAGGAGAAAGAATACGCGAGATTGCAGTGTGTTTGCTATGATCGTGCCGGTTTCATAAATAAAAACGAGGAAGGTTCAGACACCGGGGTGGAGAGGGGGGGGGTAGCGGCGGCAGCTGATGCACGAACACGGAGAGGGGCAGACTCGCTCCTCGGGGGGGGGGGGGGGAGTACAAGCCGGACTCGGGGATGGGATGGCAGCCAGAGTCACCAAGACTTTACCGTACGCATTCACCGAAGCTTAAATGACACTTGCACAGCGACGTGTTTGCATTTTTATAACAGACCATTTAACGATTGCAGCTTTTTAAATTGTAATTTTTTTGTTACGACGATCATTTTTCAACGCGTGCGCGTCTGTGTGCGTGTGTGCGTGCGTGCGTGTTTGTGTTTTATTGAACGTCAGACACGTTACATGAGCAGTCACGAGGTAATATTTGAGTGGTTTAGAAATTATTAGCCTTAGCGTGATGTACACAATGTATAATCCTCGGTTCCACCATAACAATGACTATATGGCCCCTTGCACCCCCTCCCTCCCCCCATGTTTTTGGAAAAGCCAACGTCCATGTTATGAACAAATTTGGAAAAAACTGCCAAAAGGTGATTGGGTTTCATTTTGCGAAACCATGGGGTCCTCTGTAGTCAAGTTAAGGGTGTAACAGAGTGCACTGGAAGCTTTGTAATGTTTTAAACCTATAAATGGATTAGCATCGACATTACCAGTAATACCAACCATCAAGCTTTGCCACAACCTATACAAAACAGGTAGAGGACGTATCATCTTGTGCTTTATACTGAACATTTACACACGGAAAATAACATTAAAATAAAAGAGCAAAAAAAAGTTCAAACTAATCAATAACGTTCATTAACATTGGTCCTACATAAATCATTCAAACCACAGTCTAGGCATAAGTACGTCTGTTTAATAAAGAGACAAAGTAAAACATGAAATATGAGCAATCTAAACAGCGGCACCACTAGGAGACGTACATCCTTCGTAGCAGGCAACAAACGCAGCTTCAAAACAAATTATATTTTTAAAATAACAGTAAAAATATTAGAACACTCTTTGTGTTGTGTGCTTCTTAAAACCAACTTATCAGCAGTCTAGTAACCATCGTTTAAAACTCAACTGCCTCTCGGACAAAGGGATCTTCCCAACATATCCCTCGTCATCTCCCAGAAGAAACAAAAACAAATCATTCAATAGTTTTCAAAGATTAAGTAGCAAAAGTCAATATCAAAGATACAATAAACATTACTTGTTAGTCTTTGTGCTTTTAAACCAATTTTATTTCACAGTGCATTTTCTAGTCTGCAGAGCTTTCAGACTTGTTTGAAAGAAACCAACTTTAATCGAAAAAACACTACAAAAGTACTGTAATTTCAAGAAAAAAAAACGAGTGGGACATAAGGGAACGGGTGACTATTCTTCGTATTAAAACACCGAGAGTTATAATAGTAAATTACAGTCAAATTTACACAGCGCGGGATGTTGCTCCAACAACCTCTCTCTCTCTCTCCGTATGGCGATCATTTCCAGAGACTGCGCTCCGGCAGAGTGAGACGCGGCGGCGGTGGTGGGTGGGGGGCGGGGGGGCGAGGGGGCGGGGGGTTAGGCCCAGGCTTGAGGGCCCGCCGTACCGCGACGGAGGGACGGTGGGTTAGCACCGTGGCCCAACTTGTGCTTTACTCCATCAGCTCCACCACCTTCAGTGGCAAAAAACAAGAAGTGGGTGCGCGCCTGAATAACGATGAAATGATACCAAGGCATCAAAACAAAACGCAGATTTGTTACACGGCTTATATATAAATTACAACATTATAACCGACTGCCTTTTGTGAATTCGCTGCTGGATGAAGGCCTCCCATTGTGGTGTCAGTCACGAGGATTGTTGGAATATACTTCACCACGCTGGTCAGTGTGGATTGGTGAAGTCGGGACCCATAAACGGTTGAGATGTGACTCACGACTGATTTTAGCCGTGGCTGGGAATCCAACTAACACAGTGTACTAACACCTTTGCGCCACCACTCCCATAACATTTATATTTAGGAGAATAAATGGATGGAAAGAGTTATTACTATTTTTTTTGTTTTTATGTTATCTAAATAATAATGCTGGTTACCCTGGCAAGGCCTGACTGAGACTAAACAGTATTTTTTACGAGGGTCCCACATTCGGATGTTTGGTTATTACCACTAATAATAACACTGGTCAACAAAAAAAAAAGCATTTTTTTCTGGCCTGGACTTTTGCAGCTGTTTTAGACTAATTTCAGGGTGCTGATGCCAAATCTGATCTCAGATTTGCTCTATCACATCTCATTTTATGCTATCGGCATGCATACCCCATTTTCATTGATTTTACCCGAAATTAACTCTGTCACTTATGATTGCAAGTTGTTGTGAGTCAGTGACTGCTTTAGTGTTAAAATATGGTGCTGTATTTTTAGGATGGTGTGTTTATAATATCATTTTATGTAGATATCCACATTTCTTTATATTTTTCTTCTGCAGTTTTTATTAAAAATGCAATATTTGATATCTCAAAAACCTGATGTGATAGACAAAAACTGATGCCAGATTTGGAATCAGCACCCCAACATTACCTTGAAACCGTTGGAATACCTTATGCCAGAAAAAGTGTGTTGACCAGTGGAATGAGTGGAATGATCCATAGCAAATTATAATAATGATGAGTGTTTGGAATGATCCATAGTCAATAGGAAAATATATTATTTATATAATTCAGGCATCAAATAGTTTCAAACTTAACACAAGTGCTTTGAAAATTAACTTAGTCAACTTTCAATTAAGTTGTTGAACAATTTATTCATCAAGCCAACCTTAAAAATGGTGGAAGTCCAATGAAAAGGCATAAACCAAAATATGTTCATCAACAGGGTGGAGCGGTGGTGCAGAGGGACAGTGGCGAGTACACTCTGCTAAGAAGAACCCGTCGTCCCGAATCAAAATCAGTGGTGAGTGGACGCTCCCCTTCGCGAACCCGTGCTGACCAGCAAGTATCGTCGAACAACAACAACGGCCGACACGGCGTGGGGAGGCCTTCTTGCAGCAGCAGATTGGCAAAAGGACTGTAAAATATTACAGTTAACATATTCTTAGGTTTTTTCGGTAAAGTCACGTAGGTAAAACATCAAAATTAATAAAAATAACACAAGTCTCCGTCATCAGGTGGGACCGTCACAGCCGGTCCCACCTGATGACGGAGACTTGTGTTGCCTCCGAAACGTCGTGATTTTTATTTTATTTTATTTTTATTAATTTTGATGTTTTACCTACGTGACTTTACCGAAAAAACCTAAGAATATGAATCCTTGCAGTCACGAAAGCTTCAAATCTAGAATTACAGTTAACCTCGTTGATATCTCAATAAACCAAATACAAAAAAAATCCCGTCGAACATCGTGGGGGCTGCCCTCACCGGCCAAGGTGTGGGGCCTAACACTTGATGCCGGCGCTGACGGTCCCCGTGGGGTCACCTGACCTCCGCTCGGGTCCCAAGCTCGCGGCTCCGGCTCCGGGCAGCGCTCGGCTTCCTGTCGCCGGGAAGTGCGGGCGGCTGTACAGCGCAAAATCTGGGGGGAGGGGGGTCAGTTTTATTCACACATACCAGAGAGAGATAGAGAACGACGCAACCATGATTAGTCATCAGTGAGCCATCAGGCAAGGCCTCCCAAGTTTTTTTAGATTTACAGCGGTCGCCAGACACTAAAACTGATTGACTCTTTCACCAGGGGCATGAACATCATTCTCATGGCCGTCCTTAAGCTTCAGCAAAACCTTTCCACGATGGACGCCCTGTGCACAATGGGGGCGCGCTGAGAAATCTACCAGACACGTCGAGAGAATTCTTTATCTCATTGCTCACACCGGAGATTAAATGGAGGGAAAATTCGTCCGGAATTGTGTGTAAGCTTTATTATGGAGACATTCATCTTTCTTTCGTTCTCCCCCATCTTCCTCTTTCTTCGTCTTCTTGAAAGAGTTATTCATCTTCCTTTCAAGTGAAAAGAAGGCGAGCAAACGGGAATGTGACTGTAAGCGACGTGACAGTCTGACAGGTGCCAGAGAGACACACTGACATTTTACGCACCAATGAGTTTTATGCCACAGAGTCTCACAGCACCCCTTCCTGTTTATTGGGCTCCACCTGCCCATGTTTTTGGCACAGGGTCTTGAAAATTATATTTTCAAAAACGTTATAATTTTTTGGTGAAATGGAAAAAAAATTACGACTCCTTTTTTTGTTGAACATGTGTTCCTCATGCAAAGCTGTGTACAGCGGGCAAAGTGTGAGCCTCTTCCTAATGTGCAAGGGCGTATGCGTGCGCACGTACACACATGCGCACGTGCGCACTCATAAAAGTGTAGTCTGTTGCAGACATATGGGGAGCCGCAAATGTGTGTTCGTTGCCACTGCTGCAGTTATAGCTGCCACGGGGGACGTTTATAAAATGAAATGAAAACATTAATGGAAATCAAATTCAAGGTTACTGGCAAGGAGACACCGTAGGCACACCTGCCGCGTGTGTCACCTTCACGGGACCGGAACAACAAGCGGCCCTTTTTCAAAATACTCCACGGCAATTCGTTTTTCCAAAAAAGCAACGGCAGCTTTGTTTTGTAACATTCCATGCGTTTTGGCAGGGGTGGATAGGGGTGGAGGTGGGGGGCAGTCAGTACCTTCCGTATAGGATGCAACCTGCTGCTGCTGCTGCTGCACGCCAGCTCCGGGCTGCACAACGCCCATCGCAGCCGCCTGTGCGGCCTGCGCCACGGCGTGCTGGTGGTGCAGCTTGAGTCCCGCGCTCTCCGCGGCGGCCGCAATCGCGTCAGCGAAGTCGGCGTCCACGCGGAACGAGCTCTCGCTCGAGCCTCCGTCGCTGGAGGCCCCGCCGGTGCCCGTGCCGCCCGCTCCGCCGACCCCGCCGACCCCGCCGACCCCGCCGCCATCGCTCGAGCCGCCGCCGTCTTCATCGTCACCGTCGCCCTCAGACGCGGAACCCCAGCCGTTGAGCATGGACCCCGCCAGGGAGCTCTCGGGGTCGCCCAGGCTGGACACCGACGTGTGTTCCAGGCTCAGCAGCAGCTTCTTGGCATCAAATCGGGCGGCCCCAACGGTGCCCGCCTTGGGATACACGCTTACGGTCCCTGCCGACACCACTGCCACGGCCGCCTCTTCCTCCTCTTCCTCCTCTTCCGCCGGTTCCGTTTCCAGATCGGAGGGCATCGGGCCCGTGATGTATCCATACAGGCATGGCGGTGAAGGGGACCTTGCGGAGAGCAGTGGGCGTCCTGGGTAGTGCCTACAAAACAACAAAAAATTGCAGGAAAAACTGAAAAAAAGCATAAGAATGAAGCAATACTAGTGTCGCTTTTTTATTTTATCCCAGCATGCCAGTGTGAAGATATATCTATGGGACCTATATATCTATACCTGTATCCAAGTATGAAAAATAAAAATAGGTTTTACCATTTATGGCAATAAAACAGGTGTTAAGAGGTTGATTCCTTGTAAAAAAGTATATATTTGGTGTTAGAACATCTTAACACCTATTTCATTCTTGAGTTGAAGCTTTCGTGACTGCAAGGATTCATACTCTTTGGGGTTTTTTTCGGTAAAGTCACGTAGGTAAAAAAATCTAATTAAATAAATGAAAACAACTGAATTAAATCACGACGTTTCGGGCGCAGTGTGAAGACTGTTGTTGTTGTTGTTGTTTTTGCTAGGTCATGCCACCAGCTCACCGCGCGGCCCTCTCTAGCGCCGCCCTCTTTCTTCTGCCGGGCGGCTCATGGCT
Organism: Lampetra fluviatilis; assembly: GCF_964198595.1. NCBI lineage: Eukaryota > Metazoa > Chordata > Hyperoartia > Petromyzontiformes > Petromyzontidae > Lampetra > Lampetra fluviatilis. The sequence continues at coordinate 20,287,912 of NC_136279.1, read as the reverse complement.
GTGCGCCTGGATCATGGGCCTGCGCTCCTCAGGGCTGGCGGGCGAGCAGGGGGCCGTCGACTGCAGGCTGTACGACGCGTGCGCGTACTGCTGGGGCCCACGCGCCTTCCCCTCATCGACCACCAGGTCGTCCTCTTCGTCCGCCTCCTCGTCATCCTCATCGTGCTCCTCCTCGTTCTGCTGCAGGTATTCGTACACCCGCTCGGGCGGGTACCCGCTGCCTTCGTCCACTCTGAAATAGCACCCCAAAAGGGGCAAAGGCGGCGCACGACCACGATACTCGTCAGTTTCGCCTCTTGATCGTGACCGCCTTTTGAAACTCGTCAACATATAATCTCCATCAAGACAGCGTTGTTCAGATGCTTTGGGTATGGGGAATGCGATGCCATTCCGACCGTTAGCAGCTGCGAACATTTCGAGTTTGCCACAGGGTGGGCGGACGCACGAAACGGCGGCGGAGAAGCAAGTTCCCCAGCGACAACAGTGTCCAGACCTGTTTCGTTAGCAAGCGCAAGCGCTGTAAAAATGATACTGCCACGTTCTAGCCACCCGTCGCCATTGTTTATTATGAGAAGCCACATGGAACCTGCATGAGGGGGAAACTTGAGAAATCTGAGAAAAACGAGGGCGGACACCAACCACCCTCCTGCCCTCAAATCAGCCGAGCTCTGAACCGAACTTCACTTCAGATTACTTTCAAAGCTGTTCTGACTTTCGTTATTTTTTATTATTATTATTAAAGTCCAGCATTGCTCTTTCATGATTTTCTCTTCTCTATTTTTTTTTTTTAAAACGTCCTCACACAGGTTTTATTCACTGTTCACTTCACGTGTGCTCAAGCGTACGCCAGGTCGACCCCGGCCTTAAATGAGCACCTGGAACGGTGTATAAAAATCAGCACTGGGGAGACAAAGGTGGCCGGGCGTGGTGCTGGCCCACCCACCCCTTCATGTGCTGTGCTGGCCTTAATAGGAGCTTGCGAACCGCACTTGCCCCAACAGCCTGTTAAAGGCTACACGAGGAATAGTTGTCTTTGTGTGCACCAGAAGCACTCCGCATCTCAAGCTTGCCTCGTTCTCCCCTAGGTGGACTCGGGGTCTAAATCTGAGTACTTCGAGCGGCGATGTGATCATACACGGGGGAGACAAAGACAGCTGTGCATTGATGGCGCTATCCACACCACTCGCTCGTATGCCACGCCGGCCTTAACAGGTGCTAGCCAGCTGTACAAGCCACGGTATTCCACAGGGCAAAACAGGGGTTGGCGGGGTGGGGGGGATCTTCATATTTGTCCGTGTATTTTCTCTCTTTCTCTCGTATACATTTTTCCCACTTGTATATTGCCCAAGTGAAAGCAAATGAGGTGTGAGAGCAGAAGCGAACTGGGCAATTCTCAACGAGCAAGATAGGAGCGAAGAGATCGTACTCCCAAGAAGCTTTCTTTTTAATTTGTGCGACTGTGTGGGGTTTTCACGGCCGTGCCGCGAGTGGTTGCGCCGCACAGCTCTCTCCATGTGCTGGGTCCTTCTTCAAGAACCGAATACAGATCATGAGAGCTGCCTTTAATTTACACAATCGGAATATTTATTTATCCAGGAGAAATCCGATGAGCTATGAAGCTCTTTAGAGGCGGGTCATAAAGTTACAATAATACAAAACCTCCCCGTCCCTTTCTTTCCCCCAGTATGTTAATTATCTTTCCGCTTACCCTTTTCCACTCGTTGTATAAACCTTCATGTCCCCCCCCCCCACCCGCTCGTGGTGCCCACCTGGGTGGGGCAGTGAGCCCACCTCTCCCCCCTTCACTCGGCCCTGTCGCATCAAACTCAGGGCTGCTGTTTGGGGAATTTCTGTTCCCCCCCCTTCGTTCGGCGACCGACGTTTACTTCGTAACGGGCACGCGTTCAGTTGTCACAAGCACAATGAAAATAAACAACACAAAAATACGATAGGATTGCAAGCTATAGGAAAGGTAATCGGTACAAAGTAATGGCCGAGTGGCCTAGTGGCCACTTGGAGAGTCACCGCGCTCACCGCTCGTGCTCTGCCTGAGCCGCTCGCCCCGCGTGGCCCAGCTCAGCCGGCGGGAGAGCGGGCGGGGGCGGGAGAGGCTCGGCAACTCCCGGCACCGCCTGCCTCCCCGTCTTGGGTGTCCGCGCGTTCTTCCTCTTCCCCGAGTGCGCTGCCGGGACAAGCAAACACACGCACGCACGTGCACGCACGACGCCATGTGACTTCCTCCGTTCGTGTGGCTGCGATTTCTCTTCTGCGATGTTTGCAGATTTCTGGATGGTCAGGAATAACTTTCGCCTGTGGCTGATTCTCCCAAAATGCACTTGATCTTGTTAGATCTTAAGAGCTAAGCAGCTTTGAGCCTGAACAGTGCTTTGATGGGTGACCCGCACATGCACCGGGTTGCTGCAGGCCTACCTGCTCGCCAGCTGAGCGCACTGCAGAAACATCCGTCGTTGTTGTGTATTTTCTATGCTCCCCGGTCTATGCTGCCCACCTTCATGAACCCGCACTGACCAGCATGCTGAGGTATGGTCAAATAACCCCCATTACCTGTAAGGCATGGGGAGGTCATCATCCAGCAGTGGATTGACCCAAACGGCGGTCTGATCGTGGTACTCCTTAAAGTCTCCATACAAACTTCACCTTCTCTGTTTAGCACGTAGGCTTTCGCAACCAATATCATCCATAATAGAGGTTTTTGGGTTAGATCGCGTAAATATCTAAATGTTGTGTCGTTAAAACCCGCCACCACCCGACACAGCCAACTAGTAAGGGTTGTCACGTAAACAGAACGTGGCCAATTCGTCACTAGTACAGCACTAGTGTGTAGTGTATAGTGTTTTGTATAGTGTAGTGTGTAGTGTAGTGTACAGTGTAGTGTATAGTGTAGTGTATAGTGTAGTGTACTAGTACAGCACACCGGTGTGTAGTGTATAGTGTAGTGTATAGTGTAGTGTATAGTAGTGTAGTGTATAGTAGTGTATAGTGTAGTGTATAGTGTAGTGTATACTAGTGTAGTGTATAGTGTAGTATACTAGTGTAATAAACGACTGGACCACGATGTCTGGCTCAGTGTCCTTTATTATTCGGTTCGTGCTGTACACCCACACGGCTGTCTTTACTCTGTAGCTTCTCCACGGTGCTGACTCCAATGTCGGCCCGATCCACAACAGCAGCTCCGCTGCTGTTTCTCTCACACAGCCCCCCTTGGCTGTACTCTCTGCTGCTCTTCTCCCTCCGCAGCTCTCACAGCTTCTTGCTCTCTCTCTCTCTCTCCGCAGCTCCTCCTGGCAGCCACACCGCTGCCTCTAACAAGCAGCCCCCTCTCTCTCTCTCTCCGCAGCTCCTCCTGGCAGCCACACCGCTGCCTCTAACACGCAGCCCTCCTGGCTGTCTCCTCCCCAGCTGCACACCACTCCGCAGCTTCCTCTTATCTTCGGGGTTGGCTCCCGATCGCCGTCGGCGCCCCCCCCCTCTCCACACTTGCCCGCGTGGCCTCACTCTTTTCCGCTCACACCCCGACTACCTTCCCCTTCCGGTTTACCCGCTTAAAGCCCCGAACCTTACCCCCACGTCACATGACTCCACCCCCCGTGACGTCACCTCCGGAAGGTCGCTTACGCCCGCATTACACCACCCTCCCCCGTAGAAAAATCCCAGCCGACCTCGGCTGACCAATAGCAAATCGTAATGCGGCGAAACGAGCTTCCCCCCCTAAAGGACACTAAGCATATAATGTAACAACAAGAACAACAACAACGCAATGAACATCAACGATCGTACAAAAGCATGCAATAAATACAACTGTAAGAAAAAATAACAAGACAGCAACAATCAACGAAACGTAAGCGATTTGGAACGTGTGCGGGTCGCCGGCCCGTCCCGGACGGTCGGCGGCCCACTCGCAGAACGGGAACGCGATGAAAGTCGAGGAATGACAGGGGGTAATCCCCCTGTCGCAGCTGGAAGTCCACCGACGTCCCGTGTCCCTAAAGAGTTAGTCTTGGGCTTGTCCTGTGACCGTGCCCGCAGCTGGGTCGGAAGGGCTGCAGGGCTCGAAGGTCCCGCAGACCTGGCAGGCGTCCTCCGAGCAGGGCCCCTCGTCCCCCGCAATGTCACGGCCGGCCTGTCTGGAACAGGTACGACAGGCGCTCCAGCGAGATCAATGGACGCAGGCAGGGGAGAGTCAGCAGCAACAGACCCCGGCAAGGCAATATTGGGGGATGACGCATCATGTAAGGGAGCAACATATGGTTTCAAGCGCGACGTATGCACAACCCAGCGACGAGACCCAATCTGGACGCGTGCTGTCTGTGGGTTGGGAACCGCAATGAGGCGTACGGGACCATGCCAGGGTTTGTGCAATTTCGGCGAGGTCCCCGGACGTACCTGTGGACAATGAAGCCAGGCTAGGTCCCCAACCTTCCAAGGGCACTCCCCCTCAGACCGTCGCGCATATCGCTCGTTCCGGGCCTGGGCTTTGGCCGTAGCCACGCGGGCATTCTCCCGCGCCTCCGTGACTCGGCGAACCGTGTCCTGAATGTATTCAGGAAGTGGTTTACGAGGTCCCTTCACCCCAGTTCCCAATTGCACATCCACCGGCGGCACGTTTTCCCGACCATACATAAGGTAAAACGGCGAATATCCTGTAGCCGCATGAGGCGTCATCCTGTACGCCGAAAGCACCCCGGGGATGTGCAGATCCCAATCTGATTGTTGTTCACTCACGGTGTGGCAAAGCATGGCAGACAATGTCCTGTTCAGCCGTTCAACCATACCATCCGTCTGCGGATGGTATGGGGATGTCCGTACTTTCTTAGTCCCAAGGCCCGCGCACACTTCCGCCAATAATTTAGAAGAGAAATTCCTGCCCTGGTCCGTGAGGAGTCTCTCAGGCGCCCCCTTATCCATAATATACCCAAACAAAAAGGCGTCGGTAATGGCCGCGGCCGACTGATCGGGCAACGGCCAGGCCATCGGCCAACGGGAGAGGTACTCAACCCCTACCAGCAAATATTTATTACCCCTCGCCGATGGTGGAAAAGGTCCCAATATGTCCAGTGCCACCAATTCATTGACTCGAGACACCTGAATCGACTGGAGAGGCGGCACGTAAGGATGTTTCGGCGGCTTACGTTGTGCACACGCAGGGCACGCGCGCACGTGCCCTACGACATCTGTCGCCATGCCGTGCCAAAAATAATGACGTTGCAACGTCAACAAGGTCTTCTGCACCCCTAAATGTAAGAGAGTGTCACAATGGAGGGTTCTGATCAACTCGAACCGCAAGGACGTTGGTACCACCAGGCGCCAACGTTCCTGGAACCCCTCCCGCCACATAAGCAGACCATCTCGGAGAGCGGTTTGCGGCCCCACAGCCGTACTCGGACTCCCATCGTCCTTAGCAGACCGCTTCCGCAAGGACACCAATGACTCATCCATCATCTGTTCCCGGATCCAGACAGACCGCGGCAGATTCAAAACCCCGTCAGCCGGACCCGGTTCCATCGGAGTGTCCGACTTCTCGACGGCCAACGTGAGCGGCTGAGGGGGGTTTGGAATCGGCGAACACCTATGCGTCCCCGACTCACATTTACAAGGGGCGCGCCGCGGTAATCTGGAAAGTGCGTCAGCGTTCGCATGGCGCACTCCCTTCCGATGTTGAATTTGGAAGGAAAATTCCTGTAGCGTGTCCAACCAACGTGCCAACTGTCCGGATGGCTGGTCAATTTTAAGGGCATATTGCAAGGCCGCATGATCCGTACGCACAATAAAAGAACGACCGTAGAGGTATGGTCGAAATTGCCGTAGGAAAAAAACAACCGCCAATAGTTCTCTGCGAGTGACACAGTAGCGGGTTTCCGCAGGAGACAAGACTCGGCTACCATACGCCACGACACGCTCTACACCCCCTTTAGACTGTGATAACACCGCCCCAATACCTGTGTCACTCGCGTCCGTATCAAGAATGAATGGGTGATCGAAATCGGGATAATCCAATGTTGGGGCCGTGGCCAATAGATCACGCAGACTCCGAAAGGCCGCCTCCTCCGGCTGTCCCCAAACAAACTTCCGTCCTTTACCCGTAAGGAGATGCAAAGGCCTCGCAATCGTCGCAAAACCCGGCACGAATCTTCGGTAATACGAGGCAAATCCCAAAAACCGCCGAACATCCCCCACGGTGGCCGGAGTCGGCCAATCCCGGACGCACGCCGTCTTTTCCGGATCCGTGGACACTCCCTCAGCGCTCACAATGTGCCCCAAATAGCGGACGGACCGTTGCAGTAGGTGACATTTCTTTGGTTTGAATTTCAATTTGGCAGAACGCATCCTCGTGAACACTGTCTCCAGCCGCGTCAAATGTTCATCGAATGTGCGGCTGAAGACAATGATATCGTCCAAATATATAAGACATGTCTCCCACTGCAACCCCGTCAAAACGAGCTCCATCAATCTTTGAAATGTAGCAGGGGCCGCATTCAATCCCATCGGGAGACAGTTGAATTGAAATAACCCCTGCGGCGTACGGAATGCGGTTTTCTCCCGTGAGGACTCGTCAAGGGAAAGCTGCCAAAATCCCGAAGAGAGGTCCAGTGTGGAAAAGAACTTAGCCCCCGACAATGCGTCGAGGGAGTCATCCATACGCGGCAGGGGGTACGCATCTGCCACCGATATCTTATTCAATTTGCGGAAATCAACACAAAATCGCAATTTGCCATCCTTCTTCTTAACCAAGACGACTGGAGCGCCCCATGGGCTGTTAGATGGCGATATAATGTCCGCAGCCAACATGTCTTCCACTGCCCCCCGTACGTGTTCTCGCTCCGCAGGACTCATCCGATGCGAATTTAATCGAATAGGGGCAGCATCGCCCGTCTCAATGTGATGGTAAAGCAAGGAAGTGCGGCCCAAATCCAAATCATCGGAGCTGAACACGTCGGAATATGTCAACAACAATTTACGCAGCGCACCACGTTGCTCCATGGACAGGGAAGAATTTTCGTCACATAATTGAGCAACCCAACGATCATCCGAACTCCTTGGCTCGGAAACCCCAGCAACAACTCCCCGGCTATGTGGACAATCATGGGTCGCAAACGCCGTAGTGGCATGTGCCACAACCGTACCGGCCGGGACACGGACGTTTTCTCCCCCCGCATTAAGCACCTGTAAAAACGGTAATTGATCCGGCCGGACGATGGTCTGTGCCCCCACTAACGCCAACCCGGTTGTTATCGTGGCGGACGGTGACAACAAGACCCCTACTGCTCCTAGCCGATCAGGCAGGGGCTTCCGATACCGCAAGGGTATAAGCATCTGTGTACCAGGTGGGATGTCCACAGATGCGACGGACAGCGCCTGCACTTGTACGGCCGAAGCAGGTCGCCCCCAGGGCGACGGCAGAAACGAGATTTGACGGCCCCCCGGCAGTTCAATACAATTCTCATTGATTTTGATCAAAATGGGCATCTTAGCCAAAAAATCGGTGCCTAACAAACAAGGAACCGCCAAAGATCTCGATATCAACACAACACCCGAGGCCGACACATCCCCAATAGATATCTTAGCATCCACCTGACCCACGATACCCATGCTACCCCCGTTCGCAGCGACGCACGACCCATAAACCGGACGCACAGCCCGCGACGGAATGCCCAACAGATGGAAAATGACATCCGATATAATAGTCGCAGACGCGCCCGAGTCGACCAAAATGCGCACGTCCACACCTTGTATGGACCCCGGTACAGTGGACGAACCCGTAGCGGCCGCGACAACTCTCCGTGCCAATTTGCGCCACTGCGTAACTGAATGACAAGGCCCCGTCGATGGCCTTTCTTTAACAACAACAATAGGATCGCGCAACACAGGTGGTGGGTGAGGTGGAAAGCCTTGCCGAGTGTCTGGTGCGTGCCGACATGCCTGTTTCGGAGGATCTTTAGCCGACTTGACCGGTGCCGAGGCCTCCTGCTGCGGCGGAGCCGGGAAGCGGGCCCAGCAGTCTCTGGCGTAGTGGCCCCTACGCCCGCAGCGGAAACATTCGGCCTCGTTGCGCCGAAGCGCAGGCCTCGCCTCCTGACGGCCCCGTTCTGGTAGCACCGCGCGCGGTCTCGGCCCGCCGCGTCCCGTCCATGGAGCGGAGGCGGCCGTCAGTTGTTGAGGGCCCCGGTCATCCGGAACATAGACGGCCTGCGCAGGGTTCCACCCCAGCGCCTCCTCTTCTTTGACGGGCTCCCCCGTCCACGCCGTCACTTGTTTCCAGCGACGGAGGTTGAATTGCGCATCGAGACACTTAGCAGCCATCCGGGAAGTTAGCTTCTCATGCCCACACACAGGCATGGGGATCCCTAGATCCCGAGACAGCTCCAACATTTTCCCTAATATGAGAGGCTCCAGCAGGTCCTGTGGCGTCTCCGGATAAGCTGCCATGGCCAGCTCCAGCACCGCACCCCTGAACGCCACGGGCGACTCCTCTGGTGCTCGTTGTCGTTGGGCGAATCGCCGATGCGCATCATCTGGTGGCTCATAAGCATCGGCCATTTCTTGAAAAACACCACATAAAGTTGCCTTCTTATCGGTCGCTATGGAACGGAAGAATCGGACAGATTCGTCGTCCAGGAGAGTCGGCAACACCTCCAAAGCCTCCGCATCGGTCCATCTTGCTGTGCGTACCGCCGCCAAGAAGCGGCAGGCGAACGCGCTCCAGTCCCCACCGACGGAAAATTCTTTAACTGTTGTAAGGTGGCGACTCCGACTCCTCTTCCCGCCGTCTTCCAATGGTGGTGGTTGTGATGGCAAATTCAAAATGGCGTCGGCCCGCGGCGTGGCCAAGATGGCGGTTTGGCGCCACGGAGCGCGCAAAATGGCGGCCTCTTGCCGCGTGGGCAATGGCGGCGGCAGGACAGGCAACGTGGCGGCCCGCGGAGCACCACTTGCATCATCCATCGTCCCTGGCGCGACGAGATGGCATAGATGCGCCAGGACGTCCTGAAGTGCCTCCAGTTGTACCGCCATCGCTTGCCATCGTTGATCCGCGTCTGATGATGTCGACGGACCCGCCACCGCGCCAACATCCTCCACACCCGTTCCCGTGGTCGCCTCAGCCGGGCTCTCCTCCACCACCCCAACAGGATCCGCGGTTGGAGGGAGTTCGTCGTCGTCGGACGAAGAAGCCGATGCAGGCGCCGGATTAACTTTCTTCCTCACTTGTTTCGACATGCCGTTGCACTTCCGACACCAGTGTAATAAACGACTGGACCACGATGTCTGGCTCAGTGTCCTTTATTATTCGGTTCGTGCTGTACACCCACACGGCTGTCTTTACTCTGTAGCTTCTCCACGGTGCTGACTCCAATGTCGGCCCGATCCACAACAGCAGCTCCGCTGCTGTTTCTCTCACACAGCCCCCCTTGGCTGTACTCTCTGCTGCTCTTCTCCCTCCGCAGCTCTCACAGCTTCTTGCTCTCTCTCTCTCTCTCCGCAGCTCCTCCTGGCAGCCACACCGCTGCCTCTAACAAGCAGCCCCCTCTCTCTCTCTCTCCGCAGCTCCTCCTGGCAGCCACACCGCTGCCTCTAACACGCAGCCCTCCTGGCTGTCTCCTCCCCAGCTGCACACCACTCCGCAGCTTCCTCTTATCTTCGGGGTTGGCTCCCGATCGCCGTCGGCGCCCCCCCCTCTCCACACTTGCCCGCGTGGCCTCACTCTTTTCCGCTCACACCCCGACTACCTTCCCCTTCCGGTTTACCCGCTTAAAGCCCCGAACCTTACCCCCACGTCACATGACTCCACCCCCCGTGACGTCACCTCCGGAAGGTCGCTTACGCCCGCATTACACTAGTACAGCACTAGTGTGTAGTGTAGTGTATAGTGTAGTATACTAGTACAGCACACCGGTGTGTTGGAAAGCAAAGCCACAACATTTACAATCTGAGTACGACGTTTCGCCAGTAAATACAATTAGCTTCATCAGGCGACAGCCAGATTTCTCCTCTACCTCACCAAAATTTAATTAATTAATCTAACTGAACAGGACTTCACTACTCGACTGAGGACCTTTATCCACTCCTCAACTCTTTCCATCGTCGTCGTCGTCGTCAACAATGAAAGATATATAAACTGGATATAGAGTCAATGTTTCGTTCTTCAAAGCTGAGGGCAGAGCTCGACAGCAGGAGATTGTGTTTGTTGATGAAGGTGAGGGCTAACCCACCTCAGCTAACCTCATCTAAATATAATTTAAATAAACATACACTTATTTTCTTGGTTCTTTCGGTAAAGTCACGTAGAACGGAAACAATGAAAATAATAAAATAAAACATAATAAAATAATTCTCACGACGTTTCGGCCACAACGCAAGCAGCCGTCATCAGACAGACCGTTTCGGCCAGAACGCAAGCAGCCGTCATCAGGTGAAGACCAGGTCTGTCTGATGATGGCTGCTTGCGTTGTGGCCGAAACGTCGTGAGAATTATTTTATTATGTTTTATTTTATTATTTTTATTGTTTCTATTCTACGTGACTTTACCGAAAGAACCAAGAAGATGAATCCCTGCAGTCACGAAAGCTTTAAATCGAAATTTATACACTTATTTATGAGTAAAGACTGATTTTTATCTAAATAATTATCTATATCCTTTACCCACAATAACCTGCGGCTGTGCACGCAGAGTTTCTAGACAGCGCTGATGGCTCCAGCCTCTGTAACACCTGGTCACATGACAGCATTGGTTAAACAGGCCTGCTCCCACTGATGAGACCCAACACATTGAACCAGATTATTTTCCTGCTTAAACAAATCCTGTTTAAAAACATTAGTCCGGAAGACCTATTGGTTGATGGCGAAAATAAAAATATGCGGACTGACTTTTGTCCACGATTTCCTGTTTGACCTCAACGGGGTCATCGTTGTGACTCGTGAACGCTCGTGCAGAGTGTGGTGTTTGCGGGTAGAAGAAAGGAGGGAGTGGATTGGACGAAGAGGTGGCAGCTTGAGCCATGGACCTGACCTTGGAGAGAGAACTTCAGAGTGCGCAAAGAGAAATAACGAGACGCGAAGCTGTGCTGCTCACGCCCCCGCGGCCACACGACGTTGGACGCGCAGCTCTCTTGGCCTCGTCCACGAAGCGGCCCAGCCTGCCCCCCGTCACCGCCGTCTCACCTGATGAGCTGCTGCGCTCGGAGCTGGCGTGGGAGCCCATGGTGCTCTGCTCAGGGGTGCTGTGGTGGGCGACCGCCTCCCCCCGGCCGTCCGTCATCGCGAGTTCTAAAAGTGAAGGTTGGCGAGAGAAAGGGGTGGTGGCGGCGGTGGGGGGGGGGGTGAGATAGGGAGAGAACGAGAGAAAGGGGGCCAGAAGCCAGCGGGTCAAGAGGTCGTGAGGGGTGATGGCTTTTTTAAAAGTCAGGCAGTGACGGGGGGGGGGGACGGGCGGTGGGGGTGCGGGATGAAATCCGCGCACGGACTGCTGCAAGACAAAAGAGGTCTCTGGTTGTCGTTGGCAGTGAAGTGGTGAGGCTGGAGAGGGTACATATTTGCCTTCCTGTTAATGCCTACAAGAGTGGCTGGAAGGGGACATTACAGGCGGTGTTAATCCTAAAAGCAAATTATCAACCAGGAGGTTGTTGTTTTTTCTTCTTTCTTGTTCATAGGCCCATGTGGCAGCAAATCCCAGATCGACTTTGAGCCTTCAAGGACAAGTTAGGCCCAGTCACCGTCTGGTCCAAGTGTCTGCACGCTTTACCGTTAATCCGTCTTGTGCCCACGCGCAAGCACGCATGCATGCACGCACGCATGCATGCACGCATGCATGCACGCACGCACGCATGCATGCACGCACGCACGCAAAACACGCGCGTACACAAGCTACTTATGGTCCTAATGACCTTGCGAACCTTCAGTACTCAAGCATAATTCTACCAAGCTGAATTCCACAGGGCACATACCAAGAACTACAGAGACCCACAGCCGCGTGAAAAAAAAAATTACCAACAGATTGTTCAGACAAACGCGTTTTTAGGTTTGACATGCACAAATACTGGACGCATGTCTGCGCACAACTACACAGATGCGCAAAAGGAATCACACTGCCGTCAATATATGAACACTCGTGACAAAAAAAGTTGGAGCACACCGGCGTTGTATTTTGACAGGCGCGACTTTATTGACCGCAGCAGAGCGATCAAGGTCACCATCCTGCCATTGTAGTGGGTGGCAGAATGTCAGACTTCAGGCTACGATCTCATCATTGCAGTCGAGACCTCTCACTCGTTGAATAAAAGGTCGAATCGGTGTACCCCAACTCGTGTCAAGTGAGCCAACGCATACCTGGACTCGTGCGTATGTTCGTGTCACAGTCTTATATATCTCCCCCAAAGGGAGGGTAAGCTAAGAAAGCGAAAAAGGAAAACGCATAATTTATTTCCATTCTAAAAGAGACTCACTTAGTTGCAATAACAGCACACAAACATCGCTTCTCGACGGCACTGTGCACACAAACCAACCGACAAAGCTGTCAGCACCCACGAACGTAAACAAACACGCCTAACCACCCCCCACACTAGCCCGCACGCGCGCTCACACACACGGAAGTCGCACTTCCACACCTTGCCGCCACTGAACTGCGCTCCCATTGTGAGCACGCGAACGCAGCCGGCACGGCGGTGGCTCCCAAGAGGGCCCGCTCTCGCGAGCAAGCGGGCGCCAGCCAGCCAGCCACATGCTCCACGTCGGAAATCCTTCACACGCCACCCCCAGCATTGCCGCATTGCTCACTTGTGGCATCAGACTGACGAAGCTATTAAGAGGTGCACTGCGCCATAACACTCTGGGGTTTGCCATTGTGAGGAGGCGCGCGATCTGTGTGTGTGTGGCATGATAAGCTGGGAATTAGAGTTAATGAGTAACAATATGTGCCCATATCCAGGTGACATTCACACCTGTGGCTCAACCAGAGCTATAATAGCATGTGTCCATTCAATACCGTTAAGTCAAAATTAAAGGCCCCTCACTCATCCCGTCCTGATCTCAATGGACAGAGAGAACGGCCCATAAATGATCTGATTAAACAGTTCGGTGTTCGGGAACAGAATAAATATCCAACGTTCGCTACAAGGGCTCCGGTGAGCCGATGTACCGAATTCCGGTGCTGCGGTGGAACGGGTCACCTTGGCAAGTGGCAATTCTCCGCGTGGGAGCAGAGGACACAGCTGCTCTGTACCTCTCCGCCACTGCTGCTACTGCATGAGAAAGAAAAAAATCCCACCGCTCCGGGCCGCCCCATGGAGGGGAGATTTCAGGCAGAGAGTTTAACCGTTCGAGAGGCAAAAGCTGCGACCCTCCGTGAAATTTAGAAATTGAGTCACGGCTACCGATTCTGTAAATTCTCTACGAGAGTCATTAAAACGTGGCTCACCTTACACAGACGTTGCTAAATATCAGTATTGCCTCGTGTCACGCTGTACACTTGTAAAACAGCAACTTAGGGGTGGAGGTTGTTGGATCACACAGAGATGGGATCGTCGTGCGTGAGGTGCACACTTACTGGGTGACGTGAAATAAGTTGATGCCTGCAAGAGGAAGTGTGGCAAGGGGGTTCATTAACCCATCTGTGTAGCCTCTTAGTGCCATCACCACGTATGCATTGGCTTTCTCTGGGAACATATATTTCCTTCACTCACAAAATTACCCAAAAACCAATTAGCCAAATATTTAGAGCAATAACCCTCTGGATTCTTGGACAGCCAGTGAGGATTTATTGATTAATTGAAAAATCTAAGTCGCGTTTGTGTAAAGGAACATGGAACACTACTCGTTTCTTATTTACAGCCCAGAGCCTGCAATGCGAATTCCATATTGCTATGATGGGTAAGTTAATCAGTTTTGACCCCCATTGTTGCTGTCCCCCAAAGTTCTACTTATTTTATGTGCCTATAATGGAGGTAAGATGGGCTGAGCTCACTCCCAACTGGGATTTCTTATGGTGAGGCATGTGCCCCAATCACAGAGCCACCCAGCTGGTGGGTAACTACTATTCCTGGAATGATACCAATGACCGAATCACCTGGAATGCACCCTGTCCGTTGAGGCCTTGCAAGCTAAACAAGGTTGATTGTGCTTGGATATACAGGCATAAACACAGACGTTGTTATAGGCTGCTGTGGGGCTCAGCTGGCAACAGAGGGCAGTGCAGCAAATACCGTTGCTGTACTGTACTTCTGTGGTCCGACGTCTACGCTGCCCATTTTCACCAACCCACAGTGACTCACGTGTGAGCACCCCGCCCCCAGAGGCCCACACAGCTTGGGGAAGACTCTCATCCAGCAGTTGATTGATGCAACGATAAGCACAGTCACAGTTCCCTCACCGTTGTTGAGCTTGGTGACTTCGATCATGTGGTTCTTGGTGCCAGGCAAGCCGTCCGCGCGTGGCAGGAAGGGCTGCTTGTGCGTGCGCTTGTCCGTGACGCGCGCCGTGCTGCTCATGTTGTTGCACAGCGCCGCCTGCGCCGGCGGGGAGGCCGCATACGCCGACGTCTTGCCCAGGACCTGCAGAGTGAATGACAATCGCAACGCAAAAGCCAGACCGTCAGTCAACAGCCGAGTGGGCGAGTGGAGAGATTGGCAGCTGGGTGGGCAGGGTGGGCGAGTGTATGCAGCTGTCCTACTGGACATCTCTGAAAACCACTGAGCATCTGTGAAAAAGAGATCCATTGCTCATCAAATTTTTCCAAGATAGATAAAGATTCTGATTCCGATATTGTTATTTCCCCAAATGTTATCCCAATTGCACGGCATCGCACAATGAGATTAAATATCGGATCTCTCGCAAAGCAGTCCCTTCATGTTCCAGAACGACCCACGGAAGTGGATATTACAGAACTGCTTCTGAGATCCCTTCAAGTGACCTCTGGTTCACGCAACAGTGGGGCTGCACTTTTCCACCAAGGCTGGCCAAATTACAATTCGCTCAGTGGGCCTTATCTGGTAAGATAAAAAATAGTTTTTTAAAAAATTGTCGTTACATTTTACACTGGCTGAAATCTCAGCTTCTGAAACTTGAAACACAAGAAAAAAAGATGCATTTGTAAAACGACGACAAAAACCGAGCCGATTTTGCACGTAGCACGAGTGCGAACGAACAATAAAAAAAAACGCGCAGATGTGCGAGCTCCACTGGGGTGGCCTCTGGCACCTGGCACTCTTTGATTCTGGGCCCCGGGAAGTTCTGGGTGCCGCTCAGCTGGTGGGCTGGCTCCACCTCGCGATACACGGGTGTCTCCGGGGTGCGAGGTCGGTGCAGGTTCGTCTCCTTCTGCTCCAGCTGGTTCCGGAACGGGCTCAGGTGGTCGGCTTAACGGCACGAGCAGCGATGACGTCGATGTGGGAAGAGAGGGTGGACGAGGAGTGGGGGGGGGTGGAGGTGTTTAGTCAGCACTAAAGAGATGTCAGCCACTTGATGGTAAGTAATGGGGCCCTCTCTGCCATTATCTCTTTTTCATTACCGCTTTGTACAATGTTTGCCAATTTTTTGGGGGTAATAATTTATGACCGTGTCCCAGCAAGGCCCCCAGGAAATGTAAATGTTGCTCTTGTCAATTAATAAACAATTTCTCATTCAGTGGTTCATTTCAAAAATTGATTTTCAAAGTGCACACATTACGGTGAAAAGAGCAACCAAAAAAAGGGACTCGTGGTGACTGCAAAAGAATCCAAAATGTGTGCATCTATCGTGGGACCTTTTTTCCAGTATCAAAGTATAAAATATAAGAATCGGTTTTATCCTCTCTGGCAATAAAAAAAGGTGTTAAGCGGTTCAAACACCAAATAGATATCTTTTGCAAAGAATCAAGTTTGTATTAGCCAGTGACACTGGTGAGACTAGGCCATAAAGAAGGCCATCTCTGATGTAGGCCAATCAGTTTCAAATACATTGCATATATTATCAGAGCATGTTTGTTTGCATGTTCGTGTGGCTAATACAGACTTTCCTTGAAAAATGTAACTATTTGGTGTTTGAACATCTGAACACCTTGTTTTATTGCCAGAAAGGAATAAACCTATTCTTATTTTTCATCCGTGCATCTGCAGGAAAGCCCTTTCTGCATTTGGTTCTTTGTTGGTCACCACACTCATAAGACATTCAATAATTTACCATGTGATTGCTGGCCAAATTACATGTTTTTGTAAAGATTTGAGAGTAGCTACAATGCAGTCAAGCCAACATACATAAAACATAGCATTATCCATTCACAATGCTTGACTAAATATGCACACTTGTCATATTCTAGGTGATAAATAAACAAATTTCTTAAATTCTACTAACACGTATATCTGTACTGTATATTCAATGATTGAGATAAACCCTAACCCAGACCGCTCTTACAAGAGATGCATTGTGTTCTCAGGTAGCCGCAGGCAAAGCATGACAAGTTGACAAAAATAACAAACAGACAATTACAGGAGTAAACAAAGAGCGACCCACAACTTCACTCAAGCCACAATCTTGAACGGTCACATTTGCAACCTCCACCCCGCGCCTTCCCTCGGCAAGACACCTGCACTCAGCAACCGCACCTGGCCTGCAGTAGTCCGGGATTGCCTGGCTAGGCGAGTTCTGATTTAGTGCGGCGTTCTGCCACGGCTCCGTCCACGTCTGCCCCGGACCTCCGAAAGGCGGGTAACTGCACAAGCAGGCGGCAGCGCAAAGAGGGCAAAAAATGGGAAGGAAATCTGAGCCAGTTAAAAGAAAAGAAAAAATCCCATTACTCGCATGACCCCGCCATCATCCAAGAAAACTGCACAACCCCCGGGAAAGAGGGCAATGATGTTTGGGCAGCTGGGCAGCCTTATCAGTCAGTGTGCTAGCTACCAAGCCCGTTTGTACGAGGGTTCGCAGTCTGAGTCCTGTAAGCATTAGCAACTACAGCACGTCGTCCACCACA
Organism: Lampetra fluviatilis; assembly: GCF_964198595.1. Classification (NCBI taxonomy): domain Eukaryota; kingdom Metazoa; phylum Chordata; class Hyperoartia; order Petromyzontiformes; family Petromyzontidae; genus Lampetra; species Lampetra fluviatilis. The sequence goes on along the minus strand of NC_136279.1, from coordinate 20,270,958 downwards.
ATATGAATTTTTTTTTAAAATAAATGAACAACGTAACATCAATTCTAATAGTTGGACATGTGTGGTAGTTTAGTTTTTCATTTGTCCAATTGTTAAATTAGCCATATTATGTTTAAAACTTTGGAGGATGTAAACCACTGCACACAAGGTACTGTAATTCTCGGTGGGTCTATCCAGCTTCATCGCATTGGGAATTAAAGGAAAATGTGCAAAAATAATGTTCATTTTGGGTTTTAACAATAGAAAAAAATGTGTAATCTTGATTTTTTTTTTCTCCTCAGTCAAAACTTGTGCTGTGGTGGCGGTGTGGGGGCTGATGCCGACGGAGAGCTGTGGGCGGTTACCGCCATGGCGCATCGTCATGGGAACACCAGCCCCACGGCCGTCCCAACATTTATCACCAGCGCATAAATGGAACAAGAATTTCATTTACAACATTTCCTACTTCTGGCCCAGACAGCCTGGGGAAGGTGCTCACTCTGGGCCAAGGCTGTAATGGAGTGGCTGGCTCACGAGGAGTGGGTGACCGAGACTTTTTTCCAATATTTTTGTTTGTTGATTTTGGCAACATTTGAGCAGAATTTATTTGATGTTTTCGAGACAAAAGAAAAAAACATATAACAGTGTTGTGTCCTTAAATGCAGGACAAAAGAAAACCATTGCTATGTGCAAATAGCACGCATAATAGCACGTGTAATATTCACAAACTTGCGACGTTTTGTGAACTTTTCATCAATGGTGCAATTTTTGTGTGTTTTTTTACGAGCACAAAAAAAAAGACCGCTTACCTCGCATTGCTCATCATGCTGGTGTCGTCCTTGGGGTTAAAGGTGACTAAGGGGACACACAAAAAAACCCACACTCACTGAAGAGAAACATTACAAAAAAATCAATTGAACAAGTGACACGTCGACACGGCCAAGCCAAGCGCAGCTGTCTCGCTCGCTGCCAAGCCAAAGCACCACAGGGTCAGAGGGCATGCTGGCAGGGTCATGGTGTGACATTCAGCAACAAAAGAGCCTCTCAAGTTTGCCAAGTTACGAAGGAAAGGGAAATGGATATTTTTGGTGACCTCACCTGTTGGAGTGAATGTGAAGGAAGGATCTGGCAAAAAAAGAAATGACAGACGTTAACATTAAAAGATAAGCTCTCAAATGCAAATAGTGAATTGCATGTGGTGAGAAACACCTCAGAAGCAATTCCGATATCATGCTTCGTTCACTGTAGCCTGTCAGTAGTCTTTCCGCTTTCATCATCAAAAGTGCAGCAAATGGCTTCGTGAAATCCATGCAAATGTCAACTCTGTGCACTTTTAAATCTGGATTGAAAACGCATTTTTCTTTGGAACCAATTTTTGTGTTCAGTCTGTTGACCTTCCTCCGCACCTCCGGTTAGCACAATTGGCTACGTACGGTACGAAAGAAGTTCAACATACGTACGTACGTACAACTTAGGCTCAGCGCACTCTCGGTGACTTCATACGGCTGACGCACCTTTGGTGGCGCCCTGGTACGGATCGGGGCTGCTGCGCTTGCGGCAACAGCAGCAGTAGACAACGATGGAGATGACGATCGCGACAAGCAGGACCGGCACCACCACCACGACGATGAAGACCGGTGTCTTGACGAAGGTGTCGAACTGGCTGCTGCTGCTGCTGCTCGCCACCGGGGCTGCGGGTGACCGCGACACACACGGCAAAGAGGGGGGGGGGGTCAACCGCACCCGCCTCCTTTCATGCAAGCGCCCAGGGCCACCTTTCGCTCGTTGTCACTCAAACGACAAGGCCCTCTGCGTGATCACAGTCCCGCTGTCGACCGTCTTTCAGTCCGTCAGTCCTTTCATTTCGCGAGACAGGTGAGGTCCCATTCAGATACAATTACCTCCCTTTGTGACGGAAAGACCGAAGAGTTGAAATAAATGTTTGGTCTTTTTTTTTTTTACCTCCAGGTGGGAACCAGCATGGCCATACAAAGGAAGAAGAGGGATTTTTGTTGTTAATTCAGATACGGATAATTTTCAGAATTGGCATTTTGGACGTGACATTGGCAAACAATAGCCCTCTACTACGATTGACGTGTGGCGGTCTTTGGTGATTGCTTCACATCACACGGGAGTTGCTCTGACAATGTCCCCTGCAGCAGCACCACCACACGGCCGCATGGCAATCGCGCTCAGAGGCAGGTCACCCGACCGCCGCTCACCACCTCCTTCACAAATGTTCCCAGGAACCGAGTAGGTGCTGGTGCGTGAGCTCGTCATGCTGACTGTTAAAGATGCTGCCGCTGTTTTAGCAGAATACAGAAGCTAATAATTTAAGAATTAACCTTGAGCAAGAGCGGGCTAAGCGGCGCAGCAGTAGAAAACATGGCTTACGATTGCACACTCATGAGTACAAATCCAGGTCAACAGGGGTTGACTCAGCCCTCCATTCGTCTCTGGTTGATACAATTATTGCCGCTTAGTGGGGAAGTCAACAGTGGTGGTGTTGTTATGGAAAGACTCATCCCTGCCACAGGAATGCAGACTTTCCACCACTGGCTCAGAAGAGTACTGTCCACGTGTGCAAATAAGCAGAATAGCACTTTTCAACGAAGGTCATTACCTGAAATCTTAGTACTTTGTGAATTTGTTACGCAAAAAACGAGAGCTGAAGATGTAATTGGAGAGTATTTGCTTTTCTTATCAACCAGACTTCATTCCTCTTCTACTTACCTACCCGGTTTGCATATTTCAATTATCATTTGCTCAACCGCCAAACGCACATCGTGCAGAAAACGTCCTGCCCGTGCGGACGTGACGGCGCAGGAAAAGGAAAATGCGGACGCGGCCAGACAAGCGACCGCCGCCGATGCCATCGCCATTCCACACCGCCCACGGCGTGCCGCGTTCTCATTCCCGGCGAATTTGGGCCCACAGCGATTCCGGATGAAACGTCGACGATAATGTCACGGCCGTAAATCGCAGCATCCCCGGTGACACGCGCGCGCACTGTGTACAAATTAACCCTTGCGTGAATATACGCAGTTTATATCCGATAGGAGAGCATGAAAGATAACGCGATCCCTAATCAAAATACGCCGCGGCATATCGAAAACCCCACGCAAGTGCGTAATGAAAACGCCAGTATATTTATAGTGTATATGCACGTGTGTAACCTTCACAGCTAAATCACAGACGCTTCCTCACTCCCTCATCTGCCAACCCCCGACCCCAACCTCAACCCCAACTAAAATCCAATGAGTTCCTAGGCGCAGGGTTCAGGCCTCTCCGCTGACAGATCCCAGCGCAATTGCATTTTTTTACGTGACAGCGCGCGGGGAAGTCGGCTGGGACCTAGGCGGGCCGGCACATGTTGAGGCCCGCTGGAAGTGCGAGGAAGCAAAACAGCCAGGGCACTGGCCTCTACCTGCTGAGAAATCCCCAACCCCAGCTCTGCAGCCCACCGCTGCGCGACGCCCTCGCTGCCCTCGCGGCTTGGCGCCTGTTTGCGTTGGGCCGCCCCGAGCGGCCCCGTTTATTTTCGCAGAGAAAATCTCCGCGTCCGCGCGCTCGTGCGCTGTGTACGCACGGCCCGCGCGCACACGCACGCGTGGCCTACACATGTGGCACTCATTACGTCTCTCGCTCTTCCCGGGCACGCCCGTCGGGCAAAGAAACCAGCGCCGGCATGGCTCAGCGGGGCCATGCCGGCGCGTCTCCGCAACGGTGAAGAAGAAGAAGAGGCGCAGCCCTGCTGCTGCCCGCACACGCCACTGCCAGCGGAAGGGCCTCCACTAGAGGGAGCTCTAACAAGCCCACTGAGAGGGTATTTTGGCCTATTTTTCTAAGCTGCCCAGATGTCTTGGTAAGAGGCGGGAATACCTACACTTTACCCCACCACATGCGACCTGCCATTGTTTCGACTGCAAGGGGGAATCGAACCCCACAACCTCTGGATCGCAAATCAGCGCGATAACCATTACGCCCGGGGGGCACCATCCCCCCCGTCGGCACAATGGTACGGCTGCCAAAAAATAACAACACACGATCCTCCCACCCCCTACTGTTTCCCTTCGACCCCGCTCATCCCCTCCGTTGTTTGGAGAGATCTGGGACGATTCAAAAGGCAAATGGATGACACGTTAGAAAACATCATCGGAGGGCTGATATATCTTGCCCTTCGCCCCTTGAGCGGACCCCTGCGCGGGAGATGTCTGGCCAGGAAGTGACACGATTTAACCCGGCGCTGTTCCGCGGCTCAGGACCTCCTCACAGTCACTTTGGGGGTGGTTTTTTTTTGTTGCGCGAGTACGCCGCCCGGTAAGTAATGTCTCCCCAGTGTAAACCATCAGCGCTTAACTGTTATACATACGCCCGAGGAGGTCACTATAAATCCCCGGTGGATTCACAGCAAAACTTGACACCCGACATTTGCATTCTTCACATACATCCCGGGGTCTCCGAGCCGATCGCCCTTTGGGGACAAGGCGATGCATCTTCCGCCCGTGGGACCCCGGCAAGAGCGGCGCCACCTCTTCTCGCCGGGTCATTTTGTCGCACGGGTGAACGCACAGAATAAGTTCGCCACCCCCCACACCCACATCCCCGCCGACACATTAATGATAAACAAACACGAGGATAAATCAACAATTAATAAGGCGGAGAATACCTCGCTCTGCTTTAAGCACAGATTGCATCAATCACACCGACGCGCGGGCTGGGAAAAAAATGTGAAGGAATTTAGAGTGCTTTTTTTCACTTTCGATATATTATCCAAAAAACCCCTTCTCTTCGTGTGTGGTGGTGCGTTCGGATTATTTGTTGTTCCTCGCTAGTTTTAGTTGTCGGAGGAGGGAGTGTGGCCGGGATAGGGAGTGAGTGCGCACCGTTTAAAAGGATAAATTAAACCCCACTCTCATTATCAAAATAAACCGGGCTCAGGGTTTTTCGGAGCACCCACGTCGTCAGGTGCGGTCAATCGCTTTAATTTGAATTGCCAGCAAAAACAATCGATCATGCAATTAACCGCAACTGCCCGCCACCCGATGGGCTGGTGAAAAAAAAAGATATATGGGTGGCCTCACGACTCGTATGGCTAATCGAAGCTTAATTCAGCCGGCGCCGTGTACCGAGGACGGTGAACGGCGAGCGCAGCCCCGTGCCGGCCGAGTTGACGGCGGCGACAGTGATGCGGTACATGACCCCCGGGACGATCGGGCGCAGCACTGCCGAGCGGGACGACGCCTCCACCGTGCGGTTGATGTGCAGCTCGCTGCTGTTACCCATACACCACAGCTGCACGCACGCACACATACGCACGCACACATACGCACGCACGTGGAAAAATCGCACACAAAGACGAGGGTCTCCTGGTTAGCGGGCGTGTAGCTGCGCGTCAATGCAGCAATTTTAAAATAACTCTTTCACTCAGGATGCATGAATCAAACCGCGTGCGTGCGAATCAGTTATTTACAATTCATTGAATTTTTATGTTCAAATGAGACAAAATAAATAGGAAACAATGCAAGAGAGATGGGGAACACGAGATGAATTAAATAGTTGAATATGGAATGGAATTGTGACCCCAATCATGAGAATGCACCAAATAGCTTCTCGGTTTAAAATAGCCCACTGTTAAGCTTAATTAAATTTTGGGGGCATATTTGGTGAGTGAGCACTCATTAAGGTTGGCACAGCACATGAAGTGGCTGTTCTATGAATACCACATCGAGTTGCCTTTGTCACTCTAATGGTGATGGTTCTTGATCACATTTATGCTGAGTCAACCTCATGGAAGGCTGCTCGCGGCTCAGACACAAAACGTATTCTCACATCGTACATCGTAGCCAGGAATCGCTGCCGGGATCAGTGCTCTAACCGTTAAGCCACTGCTCCCCATGGATTAAGACACACAACACACACCTTTGTGCCTGACACACACACCGGTGTTAGTTCCCGTGGACTTTGGGGGTCAAGTGTCACTCGTGAACACCTATTCCAGCACACTAGGGGGCTGTGTGGCGTCGGCGCGCGGCGTCTCCGTCGCTGAAGAATGTGGCCGCGCACTGTGACACGGGTTGGACACCAATTTGCACGAATATGCGAGGCTGTGTAACTTAAAACGGATGAGCAGGATTGTGGCACCATGCCCCGAACGTCACGCCAATGCCGTAAATCACACACACACACACGTACGCTTAAAAACAAAACAAAGAACCATGTGCAACAAACATGGATTGTTGGGAGAAAGTAGTGGCATTAGCGAGCGCTCATTTAAAGCCAGCACAGCGCACAAGGGAGCCGTGTGGCCAGCAACACGCTTGGCTGCCTTCGACTCCCCATTGTTGATACTCACAGACTACAACAGGTGCTCATTTAAGACTCAGTCAATCTACGCTAGTCCCAGGACTGGTTCAGATAATTCACGACTGATGTTTGTCAGGCTCGGGAATCGAACTCTGATCGGCAGGAATTGCGCCGATCATAATGCCACTACTCCCACGCACGCCAACATGTAGCCCTCCCCCGTGCGTCACGTCTGGTGCCACGAGCTATGGATAGGGATCAAATATTCTCGCGTAAGTTGACGTTAGTCTCCTTTAATCTCCATCAACTGTAAAGAAAAAATGTATTGCGAATAAATGACTAAATAAATAAATACGAACATTTAATTCAAACAATTTATCTTAATTCCAAGCATTAAGTGAAACACGATAGCTAGGCTTGCTTACAAAATTACACATCACCTGCGAATCACCTTTCAAATTCCAATTACGCTGGTAGCGTTGGCGGGATTAGGCGTACAGTTTAGGCGAGGCAAAAAAAAAATGGGGGTTAGCTCAATGGGGAATTTAAGGGCTACTCTAATCCCTGGGGAATGTTTTGTAAGATTAGACAAAGAATTTTGGTGGCGGCGAGGGGGGGGAGAGAAGCGATGCGCGAGGGAGAGGCGGCTGTCAAGAGGCGACTTACTGATCGCCTACATCATTCATTAACCTTGCGCTCCGTTGATTTGGCTCGGGAGGGGGGGGGGCTCACGGTGATCAAAATATCAGATCACCTCTCAAATTGCAATTAAACTCGAGCGGTTATTTCAACTTCTTAACAAGCCAAACGTTAATGCTGGGCCCAAGCATTCATTTAGCAGAGGCGCAGGAAAGGCCCCTGTGGAAATTCTGTGGTGGCCGACAATGAGTGTGTGAGCCTACTTTGTTCGGCAATTCCAACATTTTATTGGAATATTTATTTACACTTTCTAAAAGAGGACCCTTAATTTTGCCTATGGCACCCATAAGAGGGCAGTGGGATGGTGTGTAATTACAACATAAAAACAAAGAACAATGAGCCCCCAGTATCCAGATGCACCACAAGCACTAGGAGAGCAATGGGACGTCGACCAGCAACAAACCACCACACCAATGCATCCCCGGTATCCAGAAGATGTTAACTACCTCGTCTGGTATACATGAGGTTGTGGGTTCGATCCCGACCCTGACACCTGTATATTTAGAGTTTGCACGTTCTCCCCGTGGTCTCGTGGATTTATCTCCGGGTCCTTCAGTTTTTCCCTCCACACTTATAATCATGTGCTTCGTCTATTTGGCTATGAATTTCCATGTGATAAGCCACTTTGTTGAGCAATCATTTGTGGCCAGGTTGCTTCTGAAAAAGAGCTGCGTAGCGCAATGGGCCTTACCTGCTTGTCAATTCTGCTGATCCCCTGCGCAAATTCGCTTCCGATGTTCAGAACCCTCGGGGCACTTCCCAGGTATTCCAATGACGTCAGCTCACTCAAACGCCCGCATCCCCATCCACAGCTTACCTTGTACTCTAGAATCACTCCGTTTTGCAGCTCCTCCTGCGGTGGCTGCCATGTGACGGTGATGCTGTCGCAGCCCGGCTCCTCGCACCGCTTCACCTCTACGTGTTGCGGCGACGCGCTCGGAGCTGCGAGCAAAACAGGGCAGGGGACAAAACCGAGGTCAGGCATCAGGACTCAACTACCGCCTCGAAAATCCGTCAAGACCTGAAGACTCGGAAAAGTTGGCTCTAAATTGGAACAAACAGTGGAGCACGTGGTCAACTGCAGACTGCTCATTAAGATCAGTAAACAGTGACACCAAAGCAATTTACCAGCTCGCAGGGAGCGCCGTTAAATGGCTAAAGAACCCCGACATAAATTTATAACATCTGTTGCTGTTCCAAAAAAAATCACTTGCTTATCTCTGTAACATGCCGTGGGCCAGCCCATCTCTGATGTTTTAAGTGGCAAACCACAGCACTTGCTGGGCACTGCCGTAAGATAGCAGCGTAGTTCTTGCTGGTAAAATGTGAGAATAGAGGAAACGTGATAATGGGCTGCATAGCAGCTATTTTGGGTTTGCTGTCTTGAGGTCATAGGAATTCAAGAAGTGTAGAGCTCCATCCTGTGCCTTGATTGCCATGCAGTGTTACTCTAAGAAGACATTGTGTAAAATGAGGATATATATACATAATGGGAGTTTCATGTACCAAACGCACAGCATAATTTGCCAATTCTCTCGCACACCCTTTTCAGATGAAAGAATGTTCCATCCAGTCCAGTACCGACGGGTGGTGTCGATGAAAGAAACATGAAAGTCGAGTAATTTTAGCCCAGCAGCTCTCGATAAATGAGCCGTAAAATTGTTCTCAAATTACCGATAAAATACAAGCTTGTCTTATCTCAATCCAACTACATGCCAATTAAAATTGTTTTCGTGCTTTTTTTTCTAAATGGCCCCATTTTACTCCGGCAGACGAGCACCGCCACGACTGCCAGGACAGCTGCACTGTCACGCGGCCACTTTGCTCAGTGCAAAGACCTCCGGAAATTAACATGTTACGTCGTCGAAGGCTGCGGATGTGTTGCTGCGTTAAACACTTGTCAACTGCGCTATTTTTTTTGTAATCTTAAAAATTAAATTCTTCTCACCCATTAATTGTAACAAGTGGCTAGACTATAACTTGATTTACACATCAGCAGGGATCCCAAATAATGAGACTGTGGGTTCAAATCCTGGCTAAGGTTAACTCAGCCCCATCATAATCATCATCATTATCCCTGGTTATAATGGGCTCCACCTGGTCAGGCTGCAGTACTTGAAAATAAGCCAGCAGTAGCGTTGTCTTACAGACATGTTGTCTGCACCGTAGAAACACGTCAGGCAGACAAACCGTGAAGATCCACCTATTAGACAAGGCCTCGCTCTCTCTCTCTCTCTCAAGTTCTCTATCTTGTCTCTTTAGACTCTTTAGTCTCTCTCCCCGGTTGTTACATCTTACTTATTTTCCTCCTCGACATGCACGGCGCTCTGAGATCCATTGTTTGAGGGCCGCCTTGTGAATCCAAATTATATTTGATTATTATTAATTTCAAGGAGGTGAAAGCTCATGACCAAATCACCCGGAAAGGATCTGGATATCGCTTGCACGGGCGACCACCAAGCATTTATGAACGGGTGCTGTAGGCTGCTGGAGGGTCACGTTGCTGGCAGAGGGCAAGTCAGTCGCTGCAGAACGGCGCTCAAAAGTCGATGTTTTCCACCTATACCAATCCACATTTACAAATGTGTGAAGTATGGTCAAATAACCCCTACAAGCTGCACGGCATGGGAATTAAGGCCCTCACCCAACAGTGGAATAGAAAAGGGCCGTACCGTACTGAGACAACTCGTCTCCTTTTCAAGGGAAACCAGGGTTACAAGAGCGAATACTGTACAGAAATGCAAAGAAAATTGCACAACGGTTAAATCGAGGGTTAAATATTAGAATTTGCAAAACTTGGGTGAAAAGGCAAAATCAAATGACTTTACAGAAGTAAACGTTTTTTTTTTACACAAATCGCATGAAAGCCTTCACCAACCCACACTGACTAGCATGGTGAAATATGGTCAAGTAAGCCCCATGACCCGCACGGTGCTGGGAGGGCCCTCATCCAGGGGTGGAATGACGAAAGGGCTGGAGGTGTACTAATGAGGTGGAATAAAAACCCGAGGCAAATTTCACTTGAGGTTGCTGAGCAATGGATCCAGTGTAAGTGCCAGTTTCGCCGAGGGCTCAGGACTGCTGACATTAAAAAGAGCACCAGCCAATGGCACTTTGGTCATGGGAACGATTTTGCATTTGAAACAATTATCATAAGAGCAACATCGAAATCACTGACTGCTGAATGTGTACTGTGCAGGCCAGTCTAGCTAGACCCAAGAGCACTTTACACATCTTGTAAAGCAGTTTCATTGGATTGGAGGCGCACAGGAAATTAACGAGCCCTGAAAAAGTTTACAGTAGCCCATGATGCAAAATTGTAAAATTACAAATACTGAAAAAGAAAGAGTTAAATACATAAAAAGAAAATAAAGTGAAAACACACAAAAGTGGTTGCGTGTAGAAACGCAGGTCTGTTTGGAACTCCGCAAACACTGGTATTTTCTTTGTCACAAAACAAACAAAAGCTTAAATAATGGCACAGATAACAAAATACAAATTTCAGCCCTTGGGCGCTCTTAGCTTTGCAAAAAAATAACCGATTACATTTTAAGTTGAGACGCTTTTGTATTCTTCATAACAAATAAGTGTTACATTCACAACATGTAAGGGCTCTTTAAAATGCATTTTTCAATTTGCTTTGCAAACCTTAGAAAACACGAGTTCTATTTTTCAAAAGGATACTGAAAATCGTCGTCCAAAAATGGATACAGAGAATGCGCTTGGAACAGTCTGAAGATGCTCAATAAGCACTTTAAGAACACAGAACATTATTCTACCAACAAAACATGGCCTTTTGTTGACTCATTGCTGGCCAGACCCTCTCACCCTATTGTCTACTTACTGCCCATCACTCTTCTCTTTTCCATTCTTTATTCTGTCTTTCTTTCTCTCCCTTTCCTTTCACTCATCCCCCTCTAATGTTTTCCAGATCACAACTACCAGACACTTGCCGTTTGCATCACGACCTATGTAACCACGATCGTAACTAAGATCTGTGCTGTACGGCATCTGTAGAGGCTAACAGAATATGGGGCCCCCTGCTGAAATAAATAAAATCTCTATCTTTTCTACATCAACAAGGGGCGCGCCTACGGTTACAAACGTCTATGCCCGTCATTTGAACGTCATACACCCTGCTTCTGAGCTTCCTGTATTTCTCGTATTGAAAACATGAACACAAAAAAAACAGGGCCAATCGTCAAAAAAATTTTCGATTTAAAGCTTTCGTGACTGCAGGGATTCATCTTCTTGGTTCTTTCGGTAAAGTCACGTAGAAGGGAAATAATAAAATAATACAAATAAAACATAATAAAATATTTCATTACGTTTTATTTTTATTACTTTATTATGTTACATTTTTATTGTTTTATTATTTCCCTTCTACGTGACTTTACCGAAAAAACCAAGAAGACGTCAAAACAATGTTCACAGTGAACACTTTCGACCCAAGCTTCAAAAGCAAAACTCCCAAATCTCCGCAAAAGCAGGCCCGGCGCCGGGCGCAGGCCAAAGCGTGCGACGCACCTTCCTCGAACGTGGAGCCGCGTCGCGCCTCGCTGTCGGGGCCCTGGAAGCCGTTGAAGAAGGCCCTGACTTTAGCCTCGTACGAGAAGCCCTTGCGCAGGCGACTGAGCACGGCACCGTGCTCCAGCGGCGAGCGCACCTCCAGCACCGACCAGTTTCCCGACGCGGAGCGGCTCGACGACAGCGGCCGGTAGAGCACGCGGAAGCCTTGCAGGTAGAGCGGCCGCTGCATCACCTGCGGGGGGGCGGGGGTGCAAGCGAGGCGGACAGGATGAAGGCTAATCGGGGGGGGGGAGGTGGGCATAGCTATTGAGCGTGCAGGCCATGCAACTGCACCCCAGGGCCCATGGGCCAAAGAGGCCCAAGTGCCGGGCTTACGAATAAGGGGTAAAGCAAGCAGGGTTGGGGGGGGGGGAATCCTATTTCATTCCTTGCGTCGACCACGTACGACGCAGGTGGGTGGGGGGAGGCGGCAGGGAAGATTGATTAGGAATTTGTGAGGGGATGTCCGGGAGAGCAGGGGCGCAGCGCGAAGGAAGGCCGTAGTAGGGGATGTATGGATGTGTATGTATGTTGAACTTCTCTTGTGGACTTCTTTCAGACCACATGTAGCCAACCGTGCTAATTGGAGGTGTGTCGGAGACGCGGAAGAGACACACGGAGACACATGGGGAGCAATGGGCATGGTGAGCACCGTTGCAATGCCTGGAGCAGCGAGATGCGGAGAGGCATTGTGAGACACGGGGAGATGACTTCGACACAGAGGAACGGGGAGACATGGAAAGACACGGAGAGACACCGAGACGCGGGGAGAAGCGGGGAGCTGCGGTGAGGCAATGGGACGCGGGTAAACAACCGCGGCACCGGGCAGGCTCAGTAGCACCGACGCAGAGAGGTGGCGGGAGGAACAAGGCGAGACGGTTTGACGGATTACGCACGCTTTAACCTTTGCACACGACAGTGGGCGAGCAGCACCTGAGGCGCGACGTGGGCTGCGTGGGAAACGGGCTGGCACCGCCACGCCGGGCGACAGGGAAATGAATTGTGGGCAGAATTCGATTTAAATGACATTTTTTTTCCCCGCTCGCATCCAATTCCACCTCCTTCGAACCTTCACGGTTTCAAAAAGAAGCGCACGTTAATTACAGCATTGTCCTTGCCGTAAAATGCGCGGCCGTAACGAAAAAATAATACAGCTTTACAATGTAAATAATCGCAGCACCTCAGCCGGACATCGGTGGGCAGTTTAATATTATAAGAATGTAAATGTGTCCCGTGAATTTGCTTTTCATTAAAAATGCCTCGCATGTTTCATTCTGGTCAAATGTGAGGATCGCCATTCTGCAACAGTGAGGATGTGAATAAAAATTCTACGTGGTACAGCCAATGCAGATTAAAAACAGGATAGTTCACAGCACGTGTAGACTTAAGACTCAATGCCTGTATTTCTTAAATTTTAATCGTTACAGCTCATTACAGCAACGCACCTATAATGAAATAAATCATTTTGAGTGTATGCTTGATCGCTGAAGGGAAACGTTATTTCATCTGAAAATATTATTCAAGATGCAACATTTTTGTGTTGAGATGGGATTTTACTCATAATTCACAGATTTGATGGCAGTCACAAAGAATCATTCTTTCCAGCAGCATTTATCGACATAAGGAAACCTTGTACTTATTTGAACTCGCTGAGCATCATCAGCAAGGTATAGCCTTGTAAATCAAAGTTAAAATAATATTATAATAGAGTCCTGCATTAGGTTGTTATTTTAACATGTTAATAAATGCTTATGCAAGCGAGGAAGGATTCCGGAGCACCCGCAGAAAACTAATTTCTTGTGCGAAGGGGCAACAATCCACGTACAGATGGAAACAGATGGCGATTACTCCACTTGCTGTACTGCCTTCTTCTGGCGAGCCAGGCTATGGCACCTCGACACGCAGCAGGAAAGGAGTTTCACAATATATTCTTGGGTCTTTCGGTAAAGTCACATAGATAGGTTCAAAGAAAATTTTTAAAAATAACAAAACAACAACATTTGTGCGATCCCACCAACTCTCGCTGCCTACCACAGTGCTGGGTTACAAGCGTGCGCAACCACCACGCCACCCGGCTGCATCACTGTGATTCGTTACTCAGAGAGGCCAATTTGCCAAGTGTTTAAAATGTTGCTCCTTTCAGCAATTGGACAAACCACCTGTATCGCAATAATTCACTGAAGGAGGTCAAGAACTGTTGTACAGTGCCATTCCGTTGCACGATAAAGCGCCTACATGAAGGACCACTAACTTGGGTCTCACCTCAGGTCACGAAAACAAAAATGTTCAAACGTCACTTGTCAAAGCCTACAGATTGCCGCTTGTAAACAAAGGAACAAGCTAAGTGCAAAGGTGGATTGCTCCAAAACATAATATCATTGTCCGCGATAGCCAACTATAAGTCAACTATTAACTCAGGTGACCCTAATCCTGACCTGAAACCTTTAACTCTATCTCCTTCGCCCTGACCTATAACCCTGGTGCCAATGCTGAAAGCTAGTTGGTTATTAATAGAGTTTTTTTTTTCCTTCATTCGACTGATGAACTAAACTTTTTATTTTACCAGGTAAGGCCTACTGGGCTATATAGCTTTTTTCTAGAAGCGACCTGGCCACAAATGATAGCTCAACGAAGTGATTTACCATGTGGACATTTTTACCATGCGGCTTACCATGTGGAAATTAAAGGACAGTGCTTTGCCAAGGAAATTCATAGCAGCCAAATACTCTCAATGCATGTTGATTCTAAATGTGGAAGGAAAAAGTGGAGGACCCGGAGAAAAGCCCACACAACCATGGGGAGAGAGAGAAAGAGACATGCAAACTCCTTAGAGCGGCAGCAGCAGCAGCATCACGAAGTACGGCGGCACTCTCTGTCTTGTACCGTCCAGTGCAGGCGTAGGGCGGTGGAGCTGAGGGTGACAGGGTCCTGCAGGTGAATGGAAATGCGTCCCAGCTCCTTTTGGATCAGCGCCGAGTCCAGGCCAGGCTCCGCCGGTGATGGGTCTGCGTGCGGCCGACATGCCCACGGTCACTGATCGAGGCTAACCGCTGGCTTGACGAGCTCTATACCATGTGTTCCCACTCGTGCCCATGTCCCACAATAGTCAGTTGTTTACAGAAGTGATTTGTGATGTTGCGGTCAGTTTTCTAAGAAGTGAAAAGTCATTTCTTTGAAAAGTGCTTTTTATGTTTAGTTTGTCATCCTTACCCTGCATGTCCGATGAGCATGGTTAGCTTCGTACATCGTGAAAGAAGTTCAGCATACATACGTATGTATCATCCAAATGTGTCTTGAAACTAAATAGAATGAAAGCAGTGACGCTGACCAACTCCCATCATCTGGTCCGAAAGGTACCTTGAATTAATGGAATAATAAGTGGTGACTAAAAGGTTTTTAGTACACAAACTGCCTTGGAAATAACAAAGGTGGAGGCTGCGATGGTTTGGCCGCATTAACCGGAAACCAGAAGGAATTTTCCACCACCATCCTACAGGCCCCAGTGGAAGGTGGAGAGAGCCATAAGCAGCTACATTTGGAGGCTTGCCCCCTCTCTCCGCCTGATGAAGACCGCTTGTGTTGTGATCGAAACGTCGTGGATTTTTTGCTTTCATTATTTTCAATTCATTTTTTATTTTACTATTTAATTTTGTATTGTGTTTTTTTTTATTTGAAATGTATTATTTTTATTACATTTTTTTATTTTATTATTTAAATTTTTCTTTTCTATTTACGTGAACCAAGAATATGGAGAAAGCCAATTGCCAAAGAATCACTTGTGGTACCCACAACCTAAATGTTTAAGGCACCGCTGATGATGATGATTTTGACAAAAACAGAGCTGCTGTCACGAACTACTGGCTCATGCTATAACGGATGTAGACATTCCAAATAGTCCACAGAATTATCCAGATCACATTTCTACACCGAACCCATATGCAAATAATAAAAAATGATCAGGGAGTCAACAAATTAGCTGCAATTGCACGCAGATTAAACTATAATGTTCGTGCAATGATGTGGAATTATTTCAAGGAAAGCACCAGCTATTAACCTCAAGTAGTATGGGCCTACAAGCTACACTACAAAGCTGAAAAAGCGTACCCTTGAAGCTGAAATTTGATGCAAAGTGGGCACAAATTGCATGTTAAGGTCAATTTTACATGGAATTGAAGCTCTCTTATGCCTTTCACGACTAAAGAAGCCCGTAGGCTTGTTTTGCATGCATCTGTGAGCTGCAGCCAGCTTCAAGCAAGAAAAGTCAAGATGCAATCGGACACAAAAATTGGGTCAATTCAGGGCTCGTGTCTGAACCGTATTTGTGCTAGGGGCCTGCATGAGAGCACGTGCCACATGGGCTAGACAATAAGGGGGACTGAAGAAGTCGAACGCATAGCCATATATTTTTTTTTAGGGGAGAAACCGGATGCCGTTGTAGAAGATGGGTTTCAATTTTGTGCTTTCAAAACGTCGCCGTCGGTGGCTCAGTATCGAAAATAAATAGTGGGTGGTGAGAGAAAAAAAAAGTAATTCATCCTTTATTTGTCAAAATAAAAGGACAGTAGAGATGTAACAGGACCGGACACAACACATTTCATGACAGAAGTGTTTGGGAAACACATTGGGGCGGCTGAGTGATGAAAAGCAATGATGAGACAAGGATTGAGGAGTCATCACCGATGGGGTGGGCGTGCGCAGGGTTCAACCCGGTGGGAATGGCAGGTGGGAACAGAATGGAGCGAAAGTGACGAGGAGACAGGGGGAGGATCAGGTGACCGTTGATAAACGCGCACGGCCACGGGATGATGAGGGCACAGTTTGAGACAAAACAGTGAAAAATGAGCGCAGAGTTCCCGACCCCATAACGCGGCCAGGAAGGAATTCATGAAAACAATAGCAAACACATGTGCGGAGCTGTGGAAAGAGATTGGAATTGTGACGTGAAACAGAGTTACGGTTTGCGGAGAGAGAGCCAGCGACCAACCAAAGTGGGGACAATGCTGGGGGAAATTGTTTAAAAAGAGGAAAAGAGGAATGCAATGTCGAGAATAATGACTATGATTATGCTGACGAGAACGCGTAGCAGTTGTTTCTCATTACAGGCAAGCACAAACAGGTAAAAACAATCAGATTGGATGGAATGGGTAACGATGGTGCATCGTACTTTTTTGACCATTTTGCAAGGAGTAATGAAAGCGTTTTTGTTTCGTTTTTTTTCTCCGTTAGCATGAACAAATGTGGTCTACGAATCCTGGAGGCTTTCTGTCCTAAGGAGTTACTTGTAAGAATGTTATTTTTTTTGTACCTAAGAATGCCACGATCGATGTCGAGCACGGCCGACAGCGACGCGACAAACGGTTCATGGCTTATTCCAGACATTCACAGCGAGAGCCCCCGTGGCCACCTTGGTTAATGATGCCCGTGGATTAAGCATGAATGAGCGCCGTCTTGCTTCACAGTGGATGTTGAAGATCCCGTGACATCGTTAGCAAAAGAGAAGGGCCAAATGTGTTACCTGCGTCACAGTCCAAATTTTACAAATTGAAGGATAACTCGTAAATTACTTAAATCGGGTGAAAACAAGCAGCAACATCAACCCTTACTGAAGTTTTTAAAGTTGATTTTCTTTAACCACGTGAAATCTCTAGAGAACACGATAGTCTAATTTGCAAGGGTGACCTGGGGCATTCGTCTGCCAGTCGGCGGGCGATGATTGCTGCGTATAATCGCAACTGAGTAATTTGAAAGCACCTGCATGAAAGCCTTGTGCTGTAAGAATGTACTAAGTCATCATCATCATTATAATCATCACCTTCTGTGCGCACGGGCTCCGAGACGGCGCTCGGCTCGCTGGCACCATGCAGATTTACAGCTCGAACCAGGAACACAAAGATGGCGCCCTGGCGCAAGCTGCGCACAGTGAAAGTCTCCGAGCGGACGCCTTCCGCCACGATCTTCCAGCCCTTCCCCAGCGAGCGGCTGCACATGGACAGGTGCATTCACACAGACGTCCGGTCAGAGGCCAACTTAACTGCAACAGCATTTTTTTGTTGCCCTTCACCCACACCTCCGATTAACACAGTTGGCTACGTAGGGTGCGAAAGAAGTGCAACATACATTATTGGTGCCTTACACCGGTCTCCTTCTCTGAATGCTGCACCAAGACTTAAAACATTTCACAAGAGGCATGGCATTGCTGGCACGGGCCCTGGCGGTGCAAGGAAAGATATGGTGCCACCACCATTCTAATTTCTCCTCTCTTAATAACGTGGTGCCTGGGGCTCCTGTAGCCCGTGGGTGCCATTGTATCACTGGATCACTCAATAGTTACACCACTGTCATTGGCTTCACACCATAATGGACTAAGCTAATTCTCGCGCAATTTTACAGCAATCGCCAATGTCAATGGTCACCGGCAAGAGATTAACTAAGATTGGCGAAGTTCTTTCTCGTCAAAGCAAACCGTTTGTAGAAAACTTTCTATGATGACCAGCGATTGGTCTCCGTCGCACACAACCTCGGGTAGTCATGTGACCCCTGCCTGCAATTAGGTGCTGCCATCCCATGTGCCCACCAGAGGGAGCAGTGATGAAATATGTCCGGGTATGGGCAACGACATTTGTTTTCTAAATCGAAAATGCTGCAGCGGTCATCGCTAGTTACAACTGGCCTAAAATTACCCAAGAGTACTGCACTACCCTTCTCAGCCTTGCATCGTGACCACTAACGGTGATCAGGTTCAGGGTCACTCACCTGAAAGCCTCGATGATGTAGGACGTGGCTGGCTGCAGCGTGTCCCGTTTCCACGACAACGTCACGGTGTTGCGGCTCACCTCCACAATCTCGGGACGCGAGGGGCCGCGCGGGGCCAGCGCCGCGTTCATCTCCGTGTACCGCTTTCCCTCTGCGGCCGCAACAACAGGATCGGAATATTTATTTGTCCTGGAGGAATCCGATGAGCCACAACTGCTCTTCTTCACAGATGTCCAGTAGCAGCGGGTCAGAACGTTACAACAACAAACAGTGCAAAAACACGATAGGAGTGCAACGTTATGGGAGAGGTAAACAATTAACTTAAAATATACGAATAAAACTACGTGATTTTTATCTTACCAGGTTAAGCCCACTGAGGTATTAACTTATTTCTTTGAAGTGGCCTGGCCACAAATGATAGCTCAACAAAGTGGCTTGTCACGTGGAAAACTAAAGCAGCAAAATAATCGAAATTCATGTTTCCAAATGTGGAGGCAAAAAACCAGAGGACCCGGAGAAAAAAATTCCACGCGACTGAGGGGAGAGAGAGGCCATGCAAACTCCAAAAAGACAACAGCGACAACATTTACACAACGTAGCCGGTTGTTTTAGGGGCCAATACCATGTCTGATCGCTCAGCGAGCGCCTCTGAGATGCCAGCCACTCGGAATGCTTTCAAGTGTGGCGAGTTGATGACCTCAGTCCGGTAACTAATGATTACGCATTTAATCTGTCCATCATTTTATTCATGGCATCATATGCAGTGTCATAACATCACCGTATGTTCAAATCATACCATGTAAATTTGAAAGTACCTTATCCTAATCATATGTTTTATGATTTAGTCAAATCGCTTTCTGATCATTGTGACTTTGTAATTAAGCGCGCAGTAGCTGCTGCTCTGACAGAAAGTTACCTTTGACCTCCAAGAAGGTGTTCCAGGAAGTCTCTCCATTTGCATTTGAAATGACGCAGGTGTAAATCCCAGTGTCCTCCACCTGGAAGCAAACATCTATCATTAAATAACCCACAAGTAAACAGCTAACAGCTAACTCACGGCAATCATTAACACCGCAGCGACATAATGGACTGTAATGTTACAATAACAAACTCGTCTGTCATTTATGGGATCCGTTTTATGGCCGGGGAAGCACTCAATTGCCTTGTGTTTTAAAAATCATCGCTGATGTTAAAACTAAACTATTGTAAACAATAGCTTAAGTAATATACTTAGGAATGCAGTTGCAGTTAATGTCACATGAGCCTGCTGAAAGATCCAGAAAACTTTGCTTTTAAATTTCCCTTTGTCAATCCGCTGCTGGATGAAAGACGTCCCCTCAAATATGTCAGTCATGGGGGTTGTTTGACCAAACTTGATGATGCTGGTCAGTGCGGGTTGGTGAAGGAGAGGCCACCACGACTGGTTCAGATATCTCTCGCAAATAACGTTAGTTGTGGCCAGGAATCGAACCGAGGTCCACCAGGTTAGTAACACGATGTGTCAGTCACTGTGCCACTGCCCACCCACCCACCCCACCGCCCCTTCCAAGTAAAGCTCTTACGACTCCTCAATTGAAATGTGACACGTTTCAGTCGTGAAATGATCACAAAAAACACGACACACGTAACGATTCGACTGAAGCAGGCGTAATTTCGATATGACACTGTGAAAACGACGTCTGGAGTGGTTCTCACACTCACGCGGAGGAGAGCTGTTGCTTCTAAAGTGAAGTGTTGTTTTGATAAGTTCAAACCACACCCAAGAAAAAACAGACCGAGCAGGGAAGAAGATTAACGGAGCTCTATCTGACGACGAGTTTGCGCTCCTATAGCCGAGATTTATACGAGGATTTTTAAACACAATGCGGGTAATAGCGCCGAGCGACTGGGCAGTACATTCCCCCCACCCCCCACCTTTTTTCCATTTTTCTAACAACGCCAACCAAGTTAAACGCAAAGAGGGCATATTTATAGCCGACCGAGAAACAATGAGGCTTGGCGCTGACAGGCAAACATACATTTTAAATGAAGCTCAGTCGTTGTGCTCCGTGAATTGGTATGCCACAAGGCCACTTTACTGAGCTCCCCAATTCCTGCATCCTGAGCTCTGGCTAAAGGATGGGAAGTGGATTTCCTGTAAACTGAGCTGATCGGGACTTAATAAATGACTGCAGAGGGACTGCATTACTCCCCAACTCAACATCATTCGTTTTTGTTTTATGGTTTGAGTCTCACACAAGAAGCTCTGGAGCTGCAAACAGCTGGTTCGTGTATGGGCTGGGGGCTGGAGCGGACGGGGGAGTGATGCGGGGTAAGCGTGGTCTCGCGATGCTATTTTTAAAAACGGGTTTTTTAGTTATTTGCAGAAAGAGGAGAAAGAAAACAAAAAATTCTGTATCGCGTGCTACAGGAAGTACAAAGAGCTGATCCTGTGGTCGAATTGGCAGTGATAGCTCTGCTTGTTACATCAGGTGACCAAAAAAAAACCGCAGGCTGCTTTAAAAAAAAATCCAAAAAGCCCCCAACCACTCCCTTCTGGCATGAGAGAGATTAAATATTGGCACGCACTGACAAGGCCAATAACCACCCGTCACAAATACGTGTGAGTTTAGATGAACGTGGGTCTGTGTCTGTGTGTCTGTATCTGTGTGTGCTCATGGGGAGCGGGGAGTGCAGCGGTTAGCACACTGCGCTATGAACCTGGCGACCCGGGTTCGATTCCCGCTCATGGCCAACACCAATGACGACTATCTGAATCAGTCCTGGGCCTCCCCTAAGTCGACTCAGCCTCAGATGAGTACCTGGTACAGTGTGTAAACATCACCACTGGGGAGACAAAGGCGGTCGAGTGTGGTGTTGGCCACCCACCCCCTCATGTGACGTGTCGGCCTTAAAAGGTGCTCGCTAACAGCCCTTGCCCCAACAGTCTGCTGAAGGCAATGTGGGAGATCTTTGTCTCTGTGTGTGTCAGCATACCTCAATATACCAGACTGTGTTTTCCTCCGTCAGCCTTTTGTGAGTGTGGGGGCCGTTGGTTTGCTGTGATCACACCGACCCCCGTGCTTGATTCTCGACCGAGGATAACATCAGTTGGCGAGTCGTATCTTCAACTGTACTCGTGTTTCTAGTGTATTGTCCAGTTAGTCCTTTGTGTATCTGGGCAGTGTGCTATGAATATAGCATCGTGAGTTTACTTTTCAACCAAAGGCATCACCAGTGGTAAGTGGTATCGGAAACGGTATTGGATCTTCACTAGGTTGACTCAGCCTTCAATAATTATTATCTCCGGGAGTGCGTAAAGATCAGCACTGGGGAGACAAAGGTGGCCCAGCGTGGTGCTGGCCACACAGCCCCCTAGTGCACCATACCAGAATGAATAGGCGCTCACTAACAACACTTGCCCCAGCGGGCTGTATGGTTATATTGGTATATTTGTCATTGTAACTGTGTGTGGGAGTGTGTGAGAGAATGTGTCCATGTGTCCGTGGGTGGGATACTGGGGAGGGGAGTGTGGGTAAACTATGCCCAGATAAGCCGTGATGGGGAGTCTCCCTTGAGTGCGAAAGCATTTCAGCTAACCTATCCATCAGCTCCAAACTACCGCCCGCCTCATCGCTCCGATAACAGCCGCAAGACAAGCCGGTGGGCCTCCATGGAGATAAATTATTTTTCTCAGGTTGAGAACACGAAAAAATGTTGTCTGCACCTCGGCGAACAAAGGCGGCTCAGTTAACAAAACGCACCCTTCCGTTCCGCGATAAGTCCAAGGGTAAAGATTACGAGCGCGCGTCGGTGAACATCGGCACATTCAAGAGGCCCCCCTCGACAAGTTGCCGAGCGAGCGACAGTAGCGCAGAAGCTTCGGGGGGGGGGGGGGCGGGGTGGCGGGGTGGCCTGTGAGGCCAAGCCATTGACAAGCGACGGCGTGGGTACGTTGGCGTACCCGCGTGTAGCTTATCTGCAGCCCTCGGCCTTCCTGCCAGGACATGCGACCGTCCTGCGACGGGATCCTGGTGCCACCCTTGAGCCAGTAAACGACGGTGGGAGTGGTGGCGCCGCCGCCGCTGCCGCCCACCGCCTGGCAGGGCAGCACCACGGAGCGCGCCACTGGCACCGTCTGGTTGACTGCCACCTGACGGGCGATGGGTGGAAGGTTCTCCAGCGTGACTGCGCGCGACACGGGCGGGGGGAGGGGAGACACGCGGAAATGTGTAACTTTCGTAGTTTTTTTTTTAATACCGACTCCATCAAAGACGCCGTGAAGTGAATTATGCTGGGCGCATGCAGGATGGATGTAAAAATTAGATTTAGGCACTTACGTTTTCACTTACCCAGGAAAGCCTACAAGCGGGCCGACAATTTACGAGTGTGCAATGCAAAACATTTAGATTTACTCACCCATGTGGTACTAAAATTTAGATTTACAGCCACACTGCACCATTACAGATTGTAAAGTATCCAGACATATGGGATTACCTTGGCACAAACAGTTGCAGATGCAGCCCCAAGTAGGAGAATTTTCACAGGGCACAAACATATTTCATCTAAACACTTACCTTGGGAAAAACGAGAAAATTGTTCAGTCTTCTTCTTTCGTATGGCTGACATCGATGCAGGGCAGTTTAACACGGTCGCTTTCGCGACCAATATAGAGGTCTTTTGGGGTAGATCGCGTAAATATATGTGTCGTTAAAACCTGCCACTACCCGGTGTGTTGACTCTCCAACACAGCGGCGTGCCGTCCTAGTGACGAATTGGCCACGTTCTGTTTACGTGACAACCCTTACTAGCTGGCTGTGTCGGGTGGTGGTGGGTTTTAACGACACAACATTTATATATTTACACGATCTAATCCAAAAAACCTCTATCATGGATGCAGAGCAACAACGACAATTTCACATCCAGGTGGTCAAGCCAGGCAACCGAGTCAGGAGCAGCAGCTGCAGAGTGTATCGCTGTGATGTCTCCTTCGTATTTGTGGATTGCCCAATGAGGCACAGAAAATTCACCCTTCCCTGTATTTATGAGTGACACCTGAATGGTTCATGATGCTAGGATATAAGCAGGTTTCTCACAATATCAGCACCAAAACTGCAACACCTCGGTATTTTGTACCAATCCCATGACTGAAACCCCATGAGATACCCCAGTTACCTGTCAAGATATTGCACAATACCAAATATTGTCTAAACAATCAGGGGAAGAACATTCAATCTCCATGCAGAAAGGCACCTGAGTTGGCAATCGAACTCAGCCCCTCCTTGCTGTGAGGCACACCGTGCCAGTCCGTCAACCCGCTGAACACCACTGCAGCTGCACTTGGTGGCTTGTATCTCGTCATGCTCGTGGCGCTATCCCCGTACCGTCATGCGCACTCAATTGACCCTCACACCGGCTTCTGGCTAGCCATCGGACAAAAACGGTCATCACATCGCGCGCTTCCAAATGCGCTTTTGCGGCCGTCTGAAACGCTCTTCCTTCCTATTTTAGGAAGCCACTGAAGCTGTGCACTGGTAAATCATCTGGATGATTGAAAAGTCATTGCTTTAGAACTGCTTTTTGTGTTTAGTTTTTTGTCCTTCCCCCTGCACCTCCGATTAGCGCAGTTGGCTACGTACCAGCGCGAAAGACGTTCAACATACGTCCATATGTACGTACCATCGGTGACGTCGAGGTAGGCCTTGGCCACGACGCTCCCGGCCACGCTGAGCGAGTGGCAGATGTAGTAGCCGACGTCCGACGGCCGCACGTCCGACACGGCGAGGTCGCCGCTGGGGCTCACCCACAGGCGGTTGGAGGACTGGAGCGGCTGATTCGGGAAGAGCAGATTCTGTGGCGGCACAGATGACAAAGGGAAGAGCGGTGACCGAAGGGGGCACATTCCATCAAATATGCCCGGGTGGCATTTAGCCGCTACGAAAAGTAAAATAAATAAATAAACAGCTGCAGGTATCCGGTTATGAAACACCACATCAAATGCCGCGACAAGAGAGAAAAAAGCATCGTTATGAAGAAATAAAAGCGGCAAATTCACTATTGAATCCCGTGTTGCGGAGGGTGAAGCGCTTGATTGTAAGTGCATATCTACGTTAGAAGTGCGAAGCCGCTGGCTATGCCGGGAGATCACAGGTGGTATGCTCCCACAAAGCTCGAAAGTGAAAAATTGATTCCCAACGTTTGGAGCACACGAGTTTGACGCACGCCACCCCTGGGGTCATGGCGGGCCAGTGGAACTCTGACGAAGAAAAATCGAAACTGTGCACATGATCCTCGGGCCGTTTGCATGCATTATGAGCGGTTGGAGAATTGAAGCGAGGTGACGTCAGTTTGAATCCGCGTACATCTGTGACCAGCGGCATCTGAACCTATCCTGAGACACCCCTGAATCAGCGTGGTGAAGAACAGCCAAAACACAGCGCCGCAGGCTTTTATTCAACGTCGGGTTGACAAAGAGCTATACATTATAATAATAATCGTCTTGATTTGTTCCAATTATTTCAACAAGTTTGTGCCAACAATGGCACTTCGTTATGCTGCACTGTCAAATAATTTTCCTGTCATCGTCGTTGCCCTGGGTTATGTTACTTTTCTCCTGGATGATGCTTGTAATAATTCACCCACTCCCCACGTGCACCCCTACCCCCCTACCTCCCTCCACCCACGATTCAATATGTTGTCACAAAATGGGAACATGGTTCGATTCCGCAATGGAATCCAATGTTGTTGTTTTTTCATTTGTGTTGTCTCTGGTTTATTGTCTGGCTTGTTTGTATTGTGTTGTTGGATGCACACGCCTCCGCGTAACAACAGTGGCATTATGGGAACCTCATTTGCCAGTAAAAATATGATAATTGGTTCTTTACCCTTCTATCTGGCAACAAAACTGACACCTTTTTACAAGGAGTCGTGTTTGCATAGACCGCAATACCTGCAGTCATAATACAAACAAAAGAACATAACTCTGATAATGTGCACTCTCCTTAAAGTTGATTGATCCACACCCGAGACAGCTTTCCTTTGAGCCTAGTCTCATATGGGTTGGACCAGATGACGCCAAAAGGCGCACAACTCAAAGACAATGCACCATCAGAGTATGAGAGCTCGGGGCAAGCATCTACACTATGGGAACCTCATTTGTGCGCCTTTTGGCGTCATCTGGTCCAACCCATATGAGACTAGGCTCAAAGGAAAGCTGTCTCGGGTGTGGATCAATCAACTTTAAGGACAGTGCACATTATCAGAGTTATGTTCTTTTGTTTGTATTATGACTGCAGGTATTGCGGTCTATGCAAACACGACTCCTTGTAAAAAGGTGTCAGTTTTGTTGCCAGATAGAAGGGTAAAGAACCAATTAACAGTGGCATTGTTGGCGCGAAAAATGTAAACAGTCAATGAGCCGGTGCATTGAATGTGGAAAAAACAATTATGCACAGGGAACAGGCAACACTATGAGTGCCACTGTGAAAGTTTTGAAAATATCGTCCAATTGTGTGCGCCTGACCAATTGTCGTATTTTGACCGGCATTGCTTCCTTCACTACATGTACACGCGAGGGGCGCGTGCGCAGAGAGAGGGCCCTCAAACTCACAACAAGAACGGCTTGCAACAGATAAAAAAACATTTTTAATATTACGTTGCGTAACCATGCAATTACTGTGCGCGAGTCAGAGCACAAGTGTGTAAGCTCATGCCGAACGTGTGAATCGGTTCGCGAACTTGCGTTGGCGTGTAGTCGTTCGCACATTTCCACGCGCCACTGAATCGCTAACTCAATCGAGGCTCCCTTAATGCCGTGGCTTGCCAGCTTGTTTATCTGGGAATGAGCGCAAATGAGTGGCGCAGCGGCTCCTACCTGCGTGCCTTCTCGCTGCCAGAACACAGAGGGAGGTGGGTTCCCAGCAGCCAGGCAGTGGAATGTGGCCGTTTGTCCCTCCTCCACCACCTGGTCGCGTGGCTGCACCACCAACTGGGGGGATGCTGAATCATAATCACCACCAACACAATCACAATCAAGCACACGCACAGGTGCATGAGCATACACGCGCGCACAGGTGCATGGGCATACGTGTGCACAGACGCATAGGTGCATGGATGGGCACACATGCACAGGTGCATGAACATGCATTCACGCACAGGTGCATGGGCACACACACAAGTGCATGGGCACGGCACACACGCGCACATACAGGTGGACACATGAACGCGCAAGTGAAGACACGTGCACGAACACTGTCACATTTGTCTTTCATAAACAATTATCTGAGGCTGGTAAACACTGGGCATACATGTCACTACAAAGGGAAAGATAATTTCCTACCAGTGTCCGGCTAAGATAAGCACATCAAACAGTGATACAAGAAAAATAAACATTAAAGGAATAAACGCACACGTTCAAATCTGTGAGAACAGAAGCAATCCGCAAAATGAGAAAATTGTTGCCTTTGTTGTTATGCTTTATGAAAGAAAGAAAAAAATCTCTAATTTTCTGCTTAGAAGCACTTGAGACAAAAGCTTTGCATAGAGCAAAATCTACACGTGACAGCATTCACTTCCAAACATCCTCCGCTGCGAGCCCGGATGCCCTTCGCAAAACAAAAAAAGCCAAGCCCGTGCGGGCGTGCTCGCGAGAAAATGTCACATTCAAGGGAACAATTTACCCAACGCAGACCGGAATCAGGTTCACGTTGAAAAATACCAACAGCTGCTCACGATCACCGGGCTGAAAGAAGCACTTTCTGAAGGGCGAGGGCGTTAGTTTTATTTATTTTGGTAGCTCGCCGCCAGTCACGCGAGCTACCAAAACCGGCCGCCGGGTCCGCCCGATACCCGCCGACTGCACAGGGGGGGGGGGCAGGGATCCTGGGTCGCGGCTCTCCGACACCCCCTCGGGGGGACGGCGCCACGCGGAGGGGGCGAGCGCGCCTCTCCTTTCAGCGGCCACAGCTGATGCGGCACAAATGAGTTCCCTTTCGCCGCGCGGTCCGTGTCCCAATTACGAGCGTCGCCCCAAGGCCGGCCTTGCATTCCGCGAGGCAGCGGCGCTGCTATTTCTGATAATTAGGGGCCGTCTGGAGGTGCAAACCAGGTTTACAAAATTAATTCTTTCCTGAATTTCGCTCCTGTTCTAAAACACTTGCTCACGCACCCCCCTGTTACCCCCCCCCCCAACGCTTTCTACCCCTCCGCTTCCCAACTCCCCTCGGCCCCCTGCTAAAGCAGCTCTCTCGCACCCCCGCTGACACCCTTTTGAAAGAGCCCTCGCCTCCAAGGCTCTGCGGATTCCACGCTCATAATCACGGCCACCTGGTTCCGTGCCGATCTATCCCAACGGCTAACCAACCCGTGGAATATTAGCATGAATCTCACTTAACACGGCTCTAATTTTAATACTGCACACCCCCCCCCCACCCCCGCTGTCAACGCTTCAATACATGAGCTAATTAAAAATAAACTTATACATCAACACCTGAGGCATGCAGCCGCGGTGTCGTTTGTCACGGCCAAGCTTTGCTCATCTTGAGCGAGAGCGAGGCGAGCGACCACCTCGCGCATCGACGTTCACAAAGAGAAGGCCCCAGGGCCTCACGGCCCCCCCCCCCCCGTCCCGGTTGTTCGACGAGCATGTGAGGGAGCGGCGGTGGCGGTGTGGCCGGGGCCCTGGCGGCCGAACACAGTGGCCAGCCGCAGTGCCCGACAGATAGCCCAACGTGAACTCCGTAAAATGTAATCGCACGCAGCCGTCGGCGCGATCTTCTCTCCCGTATCCAATTTACTCGCATTCCGCCGAGCAGCTGTAGCTATAACATTTCAAAACTCTGTCACGAGCTGAGCTCCGGGGCAGGTTATTAAATGCCGAATAAAAAACAAATGTGTTGCAGGAAATTTGTGGCTCTGCAAAATTAGCTATTTAAAAAAGGGTGAGTGTGATCCTCCACGCCCACCCCCTCACCCCCCACTTGTTTTTCCTCACCGCCTTTCTTAATAATACAAGGAGCAGCTTCATTTCCATGTTTATTTATTTATTTCTTACTATGATTTCCTTCCGACTCATTTAACGTTTCACTTGCCATTTTCTACTTCTGCGTGCTTTATGAAATATTTTTCTTATCGTAACCCTATGTAAATTGGATAAGGAAACTGTGCTGTCATGCAGCATTTGGTGTGAACAGGCAGGCAGGCAGAACGGGGGCTTTGTTTCTAAAGCGCGGCGGGGGAATAAATCCAGGCGTTAAAAAAGACGAGAGGCTATGTGAGTGCCACGGTAAGGACGAGACGGTCTGTGTCAATCGGTAAGCACCGAGCGTTCGGAGGCTTAATTGCGGCGTCGTTTTAGCAACCGCACAGCGGCGCGCGGAGGAGGAGGAGCGTTACAATGGAGAGGTGCAAGCTTCTTTTTTTGCGCTTCTTTAACTTACCGTAGGGGCCCACTGCAGGGAGGGAGAAGAGGAGAGAGGAGGGCGGGGAGGGAAGACAAAAAACAACGGGTCATCATCCACATGCATCTTCAAAGCACAGATGAAACGGCACACTCGGCACAATGCGTCCGCAGAGTAACTGCAGCTGACATTTCAAATGCGTTGGACGCAAATATAAACAACTGTAATAAGCATGTATTATTTACGCAGCACGTCTGCTAAATCACATATAATTTTCGTTAAAGCCGAGTTTTCCATTTCTCGTGGTCCGTAATAGGATTTATAGTGTTATTAACCAAATGTATTCAGTAAGACTATATGAGCCAAAGGTTGCAATTTATAACCAAAATGACCATACGTGACTTAATGGCCTGCCATTTCCCCAAATTTCCTTGTAAATGTTTTTATTATGGCTTAATAGCTTTGTCCAGAATAGCAGTGTCAATTACAGGGCAATTACAGGGCAATTACGGAACAAAAGACATTTTAAAATACCATATCAGGCCTAAACAAGGGCACACTCCGACGCTTCAACAGAACCCTATCTGACCGTTAATTTCACAAGCGTGGCTGTAATGAAATTTGCCTAAACCAATTCATTCATTTACCATTGGACAAGTCTCAAACAGTCATTCCAATACTATTTCGCAGCATTGTGGGTAAAACATACTTTGTTGTGGTGTTCTAAGCAAGTTCAATCAAGTCAGGTGAAGTCATTGTTGCCTATAAGGTGAGGTGTGTCTGTGGGTGGGTGTGGTATCAGTGGTTCACGCACCGTGTTGCAATCCTGGCAATTCATGACTGTACAAAGCTAATTACCAAGCAGTATCTGAACCTGACTTGGCTGCCCCTTTGGTCGGCTCAACGTGAAAATGAGTACCTGATGCAGCCTGCCATCATCGGCACCCGAGGGAAAAGTCGAGTTATCCGACGCCTTCTTTCGACGTGTGCCGTGCCGGCCTTAATAGGCACTCACTAGCAGCACGTGGCCTGCCTGTCAGGGTTTTAACAGGATAGCTACGTCGTTGCGTGTGTGCACGTGTCAGTGTGTGTTGTGTTTGGCCGGAATATGTCTGCAAGGCTCTGATGAGACCCAACAGACTCGAGCACGTGTCTATCGTTGATCTTTTTGAGACGCATTGTGGGTGTATGTACACGTCGAGGGGCAGGGAATACTTGGGAGATCAGGTTCGTATGTGTCGACTCATGTGTGTGTGTAAATCAGCATACCCTTGTAGTGTGCCATTACTCGTGTGCTTGTGTGCGCGCACATACGCGAGCATCTACGGGTGTGTGTGTGCCTTTGCTTGTGTGTGTGTGTGCATTTGCAGGGTAGCGGTAGTGTAGCGGTAGCGTAGCGGTAGCGTAGCGGTAGCGTAGCGGTAGCGTAGCGGTAGCGTAGCGGTAGCGTAGCGGTAGCGTAGCGGTAGCGTAGCGGTAGCGTAGCGGTAGCGTAGCGGTAGCGTAGCGGTAGCGTAGCGGTAGCGTAGCGGTAGCGTAGCGGTAGCGTAGCGGTAGCGTAGCGGTAGCGTAGCGGTAGCGTAGCGGTAGCGTAGCGGTAGCGTAGCGGTAGCGTAGCGGTAGCGTAGCGGTAGTGTAGCGGTTCGTGCGCTGCGAGCCCGACGGCCTGAGTTCGATTCCCACTCACGGCCAACACCAGTGTCGATTATCTGAATCGGTACCTGGGCCTCCCCTAGGTCTACTCAGTCTCAAATGCGTACCTAGTGCGATGTGTAAAAGCATTGCCACAAGGGAGACAAATTTCGATTTAAAACTTTCGTGACTGCAGGGATTCATCTTCTTGGTTCTTTCGGTAAAGTCACGTAGAAGGAAAGTAATAAAATAATAAAAATAAAACATAATAAAATAATTGTCACGACGTTTCGGCCACAACGCAAGCAGCCGTCCTCAGGTGAAGACCAGGTCTGTCGGGGAGACAGCGTCTGAAATGCTCTCCCCGACAGACCTGGTCTTCACCTGAGGACGGCTGCTTGCGTTGTGGCCGAAACGTCGTGAGAATTATTTTACTATGTTTTATTTTTATTATTTTATTACTTCCCTTCTACGTGACTTTACCGAAAGAACCAAGAAGAAGGGAGACAAAGGCGGCCAGGTGTGGTGTTGGCCACCCACCCCTCATATGCTATGCCAGCCTTCATAGGTGCTCGCTAACAGCACTTGCCCCAACAGTCTGTTCAGGCTATACGGGAGATCTTTGTCTTTGTTTTTGCCTTTGCAAGGAGCAACTTTAATTTACAAACATATTTCACAAAGTATATTTTAATGGAATAAATTTGAAACAATCACATATAATTGATACCACCCTGCAGAATATCCCCAAAGAAACTGCCTGGGAGTCGTCAAAGTCACTGAACACGTGTTTCGAGCACTACAATTCTGGGTACTCGTCCAACTGACTTAGCCATCGCAAAGGTTAATTACACCGCGTTCATAACGTAGCCAACAGTCCAATGAAAAGCAAGCAAAGGTTAGCAACCTTCCCCTATAACTGTTAGTGGCCCAGCCCTGACCTTGATTAGCAGCGTCTAAAAATTGATCGTCACACCGGTCATGATTTATTGAAGGATCTTTGCGTGTCTGCCATTCTGCTCATAACTAGAGAAGCAACCGCCAGAAAGTGATACGATGTATATGTATGTTGAACTTCTTTCGCCCCGTACTTATCCAACCGTGCTAATCAGAGGTGCGGGGGAAGGACAACAAACGAACATATGCAGTCCGCTTATATTCAACAACAAAAAATGCAATTTATAAAATGCAACTTGGATTATTATTTTTTTGAGAGGGCGACCTGACCTGGGAGAGCGAGCAAAACAACTTTCATGGAGTGATCAGTTCCTTGTGATTGACGGATCGCTGAATTGCAATATAGCTTTCAAATCGTACTACCATTGGATTCATTGAAATATCATTCTTTTCAGTCATCATCATCACGCTACTATTGTAATCGTAACAGATGTTTGTCCGCCCACCATTCTACTTCTAACTCACCAAAAAGCCACGCAAAAGCATGAGTCAGGTGGGCAAGGTGCCAAATTGCGGGACCAAAGCCAAAGGCGTCTTCCCGGAGCTCGCAAGCAATTATATAATAATTGGAATTTGCATTGACGCAACGCGTCCACAATTTTGCGTTACTGAAAGCGACGCTTTCTACTTTGTTGCAACAACAACAAAAAACCCACTCTGCGGGTACTGGGGCCATGTGCATGGCCTCCCGCTAATCAGCTGCAATGGGTTCCATTGAGGCACCATCACGGCCGTGCACATATGTCCTCGCGGTTCAGCTGCTGTCAGCGGCATTCTCCGAGACAGAAATATTAGCACAAGCCCCCGCTACCCCCCGGTCTTACCCATTATCCTCCAGCCGCGCACGCGCGCATCGCGGGTACCGCAATTCGCTCTGGTCGCGCCACAGCCTGCCTTTTTAGCGTCACTCCTTTACCCCGCTGGGCGAGTAATCTCTGTCTCTCCGGGGCCAATAACTGTCCCCATCCATCCCCCCAGGAATTTCACAAACCTCACACCGATCGTCTCGTCCCTTTGATCTCGGCTTCCCAAATCCCAGCGACTGGCGTTGGCATTTCATGTTCGCTGCGCTCCTTTTTTCATGAAAACTGTTTACTGAAAACACCACCCCACCCCCTTCCCTTGCCTGCTCTATTTAATAAAGGGCTCCCAAATGCAAGGCTAATCTCGAGATCGCCCCCCCCCCACCACACTCGCCAGTAGCGGCAGCAGCAGAGTTTGGCACAAAGGGGCCCCCCCCCGCCTGCCCGCCCGCCCGCCGTGATCACCAGGTGCGCCACTTTAACGAGAAAATATTGGGGGGAAGTTCGCGGCAAAAACGCTCTCACCCCCCCCCCAGCCTTTAATTCCTCCCTCGCAACAAGCGCTTGTCTGCAGTAAACAAGCGACTGTCTTCGTGAGCCACGTCTCTTGCCGCCTCTTCACCGCCCGCCGGCCCCCCTCAACGCATTTGGATCGATAATCGTCGGGGATCCTTCGTCCCACGCTAACAGCGTTAGGAGACGTGCAATCGCTTGCAATATCCCAGGCCTCGTGGCTTCACCCTCAGCACTGCCCAGGGCGCGCTCCATTGCGCTGAGCAAGCAGAGCGGGCCTCAAACCGGTCATAGCAACCCCCTTAACTCTCTACTCTTTTATAATTTACACAAGCTGCTTGGCTCATGTCCAAAGCTGGCCGTGTCATTAAATCACCCTCCAATTACATCCAATCAAAATACCTCTGATTAATAAAGAAGAAAATGGGGGGGGGGGGGAGGACCAC
Source organism: Lampetra fluviatilis (assembly GCF_964198595.1). Taxonomy (NCBI): domain Eukaryota; kingdom Metazoa; phylum Chordata; class Hyperoartia; order Petromyzontiformes; family Petromyzontidae; genus Lampetra; species Lampetra fluviatilis. The sequence goes on along the minus strand of NC_136279.1, from coordinate 20,237,928 downwards.
TTGAACACTTATTACCTCGCCAGCAATGTCTGGATCAATATTGAGTAATCAAACGCACGTGTTTCGTATTTTTTTTCTGTAAAACCGTCTGCCCCTTGTTGACCTCAAATACGATGCCTTAACCTTCGGTTATTTGTTTCGGGAAAAATGGGATTGGAAAATAAATGATCTGTGCACCGAGGAGGCGGGGGGGGGTGCGGGGTGGGGGGCACCGCGGAGTTAGCGATCTGTGGGGGGAAAAAAAGTAGCTTCACAGCTCATCGAATTCCTCCGGTATAAAGCAATATTCTGATTCTGCTCCCGATCGTGGGCCACAACCCGTAGGTGCCTGATCACCGCACAAACAATTTGAACGGATGCGTCATTATCCAGCAGGGCTGCTGCAGCCAGGACCACAGCAGTGCTAGTTTAGCAGGACAAGCAAGCAATGGATGACTTGCGGAATATCCGTCGCCGTCGCAGCTTGGCCAGGAAATCCAGCAGCAGACGTGAGCACTGCGCCCGCAAGGACTAATTTGTCGTTTTGATGACAAGGATCGTCCTGTGATCTACGCGGAGGCAAACAGCGCCGCATCCCCTTACGGTTCTTGGCGGAGAACTAATTCATTAGAGATGTGGCAGCGAGCGACGCTGAAGTGGGGTAATTGATTCTGGGTTGTTTTTTTCACAGGAAATGGAAAACACTTTCGCTGTGCCGTTGACGCACTTTGGATTGATTTTCATGCTCAATTTCTTCAACGTGAGAAGAAGAAGACGAAAAAACAAGATAATTTGCAGGATATTACTACAACGGGATTGCTTATTGCAGTAACAAATTTAAACTAACCAGCTAAATCAGGCATTAAAACAGCACTTTTTTGGGCAGCTGCGGCACAGTTAATGGCATGATCACCAGCGACAGAAACTCCCCCGCCCCCACCCCCCCATAGACAAGGGGTCACCACCTAATTTGGTTGCAAGCAGTAGCAATTGCTGAAATGGGTACACTGAGAGCCAGAGGCATTGCTTCAATGGTGATTCCGCACGGCAGAATATTCTTGATTTTCTGTGTGCCCGATCGTTACAAAGTAAACGTAAGTGGTCTAAAAAACTTTTATCCACCAGATGGAAACGACCAAATGCGCGGGTTTTTTTGTGGTTGTGCTGTACGTGCCTCCGGTGCGGCTTTCTGGTTGTTACCGCGTGCTGTTCGTCAGGATGTCCGACGTTTCGCTCCACGTGCATGGGATCTTATTTTCAGGAACTTCGGCACGTTTGAGCGAAATGTCACACGTCGTGACGAGGAACGCGCGGCACGAGTCGAATAAAAAAAGAATTGGGCAAAACGCGAGCCGCGTTTGTGATGGGAAGAACAAAGGATGTGTCGTCCGCCTCCAATGGCGCGCGGCCAGAGGGGTGTGGTAGCCTGGCAGCCGTGGCACCGAATCGACACGTCTCCGCGTGCTGCTGACGCTACTGTTCCTCCTCCTCGCCGTCGCGTCCACGAGGAGCACGGGCACGCTCGCCGAGCACGTGCCGAGCTCCATCGGGAGTCGCGCGACCATCAAGAACACTCGCAGAGGTTCACTTTACGGACCGGGCAGAGCGTGGCAAAAACACGCGTGCGTTTGGAAAAGAAGGCTTTAGTTTACAGCTACAGCGACGCACGTTGTGGGAGAAACTCAAATAATATGCAGGATGTACAACACAAATAATGAACAGCCTTTTGTCGATTCAACTCTGGATGACAGACTCCCTATGTCACGCCGTTCTCGGCGGGGATTGCGTGACCACACTTCGCCATGCTAATCAACGTGGCTTGGTTGAAGGGGGGGGGTGCAGGACCGGTTCAGATTAATGCTCGCCACTGATGTTGTCCGCGGCTGGGATTTGAGCTCACCCAATATTTACCGTATATGTGCTTGTACTAAAACTAAACTGTTAAAACTATTTTACGTTAGCGGCCTGGCCACACAATGACAGCTCAAGCAAGTGGCTTATCATGTGGAAAATAACAGCAGCCAAACGTGGAGGGAAAAGCCGAAGAACCCGAAGAAAAACCCACATGACCATGGGGAGAACATGCAAACGCCAAATATACAGAAGGCGTCAGGGTCAGGATCGAACTCACAACCTCCTGTGCACCAGGCGGGGTAGTTAACATCTCCTAGCCACCGCGGCGCCCACTGTATTGTTGTGTGCTGCGAACGGGCCATGCTGAGCTGGCACTCGAGCGGTGGCGGTGTATGGAAACATCTCTTAACCTCTGGCGCCCCGTCACACTGGTATGTTTTTTTCGATGGGGATCACTGCCCGCCTGCCCCGCGGGTGACACAGGCCTGGGGCACACACACCGCTGTCTCCCTGCCAAAGGATGTGCTTGTGCCAGCTTGTTACGTGAAATACACCCCCCCCCCACCCACCCTCCATTGTGTGAAGATTGCAAGACAAATGAATACACACACAAAATATATGTATCATTGCCAAAGACATTAAAGCGGCGTTCTTTTCAAGTCCAACCCTCGTGACCCCCCCACCCCCCACGGTGGAGATTACAGATCTGTACTATTCATGTGAAAATGAAGTCACTGCACACTGCATGCACCTGTTTGGCAATCACAGAAAGCTGTATTGGGGGTGGTGGGCAGTTTGGGAGGACTGCAGTTGGGAAACACCGCATTCGAGAAAGCTGTGAACCAAAACACAAACAGCTGCTGTCTTGTCACGACACGCCTAGGCTGCGTGTGCGCTGGGTTGTCCAACAACTGGCTTCGAAGCCCTGCTGAGCAGATAAATGTACTATTAAGGTTACGGTCAATGCCTTCATGAGGGCGCGCATGTGATGTTACCAAGATTTCGCTCCTGTACAATGTAAAGGCGGGGACGTTATTGGAGTGCTACGACGGAACACCAGACTGTCATTCCAAATTCTTTGGGTCTCGTCGAATAAGAAGTTTCACACCCACGTCAGGCAGCCCAGGACACCCTGCTTAGTGACGTTATCTCACTAGATAAGCACTGTTTGTGGGAGGTTTTTTGGGGGCAGTCACATCTTCCGCCGGCGGTGGTCGAGATGTTAACTACCCTCGCCTGAGATCTCTTTTACCAGTGGCAAAATATAATGGTAGGTTTTTACCCTTTTAACTGGTGCAAACATGATGCCTTGAATAAAGGTGTCAGTTTTGTACCAGTTAAAAGGGTAAAAACCTACCATTATATTTTGCCACTGGTAAAAGAGATCTCATAGTGTAAATGTTTACCCCGAACTCTCAATACTCTGATATTGCACTGTTTTTGAGTTGTACGCCTTCTGGTGTCATCTGGCCCTACACCAATGGGGACTAGGCTCTAAAGAAAGCCGTCTCGGGTGTGGGCCAATCAACTTCAATGACAGTGCATATTATTATCCTTATCAGAGTTGCTTCTTTTTGTTTGCTTTATTAACTACTTGTGTTGTGGTCATTGCAAACATGATGCCTTGAATAAAGGTGTCAGTTTTGTACCAGTTAAAAGGGTAAAAACCTACCATTACCCTCGCCTGGTATACAAGAGGTCGTGGGGGGTTTGATCCCGACCCGGACACCTGCATATTTTAATTTAGCAAGTCCTCCGGTTTTTCCCCTCCACATTTTGAAACGTGCGTCTAGAGCATTTGGCTGCTCGAAATTTCCACGTGATGAACCACTCCGTTGAGCGATCATCTGTGGCCAGGTTCGCATCTGAAAAAGAGCTCAGTGGGCCTTACCTGGTAAGACAGAAAATAGTTTATAGTTGAGTGTTTTTGTTGCCGCAGCAGGGTTTAGCGGGACAAGCTTCCACAGGCGTCCCTCCACCAAACCGCTTCGACCGTTGGAGCGTGACAGATAATGGTTTTAGTCTTCCGACGAGGAAACTATAAAACGAGCTGAGAGAGTTTTTACGAGTTTTGCGGCCGGCAGACAAGATGGGCTAACGTGCTTTTCAACAGCCAGCGACAGCTGGGCCCGTCGAGCCGAGGGGGGCACTCACCGTGAACGTTGAGAGAGGCAGACACCTCGGCCCTGCCGAGCTGGCTCGAGGCCACGCACGTGTACGTCCCGGCATCGGATGGCCGCGCCAGCCAGATGCGTAGCGTGTTGTCAGCCTTCACCTCATGCCTGGTGCGAGCAGACCACACCCATCGTGCTCACGATATCATTGTTATTACTAGTGCTAGTTTTTTTATTGCTGAGCACAGGCCCAAAAGAAGGCCCAGAAGTTCCAAAATGTCAAGCGGCTGACAAACAATCGGCACGATCAACGCGTGAGAGTTCACATTATTCTAGAGTTGAGCGAGGGTCATTTATGAGAACTGTAGAAAAGAGACAATGGCGATGAAGTCTGAAGTGGAGCAGTGTGAGGGAGGGAGCAGGAAGAAAAGTGTTTCTGACCTGCATTATGGATAAGACAAAACTAAACGGACAGTCGAGTCGAAGTGTATGGAGCAGTAACCATGCTAGTAGCGATAGAAGAGTGGTGAGGAGGCGTCTGACCGTCATTTGGTGAGTGACTCAATTGGCTTCGTGAGCGTGCACCAACACACACACCACCACTGCCATCACCACCTGCCAGCCTATGTTTTGGTTTACTGTATTTGTAAAAAAATATATATGAAGAGATTAGATATTCTTGGTTCTTTCGGTAAAGTCACGTCTTTACCGAAAGAACCAAGAATATGAATCCCTGCAGTGACGAAAGCTTTAAATCGAAAGAAATTAGATGTGAGGACACTAGAATGTATGATAGCAGGTGATGGCTGATGGTCGAGGCTAAGGTCAGAGTGGCAGTCAAAGGAGAGAAACACACCAAAGCTGATGTCCAGAGATGAAGTGATGGAATCAGCTCGTGCAATCACGAGATGGATTATTACATCACAGGACTGTAAGAAATGGCGATGGCTTCGGGTCGGCCTTCGTTAAGCAGTGAACTGATCATGGCTGATGATGATATGAATATATTTTAATAGTTATTATTATTTAGGTAATTATGCAAAATTATGTTTAGGTACAGTTAATCCTAATTTGTACCTGCTTTGTTATCATTAATGTATTCTATTGTTGGACTCTTTAGGTTTTAGGCCTTTGGGCGTCTGCTTTAGAAACCGTGATTCAAAAGGAAACTCGCGTCAAAAAACGGTGGACATGCGCGTTTTTAAATTATCCGATTAGCTGACACCTTCCAAATCCACATCGCAGATCGCATGGGACTACATCGTGTCCAATTTCCAAAATGAAAAGAGGCATGGGAAGAATAAAAAAACAGACAGAAATTCGCTAATGATGCACGCGATTAAAGGAAGGCTTTAAGAGTCCGCTAAGTGTGCAAAGGGTTACCCCCAAAACCCTCCTCCTCCTCGGCCACCACCTCGTCTCCCACCGAACACAACGGGCGTGACGGTGGCTAAGAGGCTTACCTCTTTCAAAATATCCGAAACGGGATTCAGTTTCACAAACAGCATCGAGGAGAGTAGCGTGTAAAAGAGCCTCCCCCTGCATCTTCAAGTGCCCTTTAGCAGGTAACCCAATACCCCTCGTATAAACAGCGCGGCACTCCGCTGTCTGGCAGCGCCGCACATTATCGCCGAGATACATCGACTGACAAGCGAACGGATTGGGTCTGGCGCTCCCTTTCTGCCTTGCCAACTCTGCGAGGTTTATTCCAGCAACATCCTCCTTACGGATGCGTGCCTAACCCTTGGAGCGCCACGAGAAAAACAGAGAGAGGAGAGAGAGTGGGAGGGGGGGGGCAGGGGGGTAGACGAGAGAAAAGAAGCTAGCGGCTTAATCTTTCCCGCGAACTCCCGAACTTACGACGGCGATGGCACTTTCACGCCGGCGATAAAAGAGCGGACGGCTTACAGCCGTGCGTTAGTTCATTCATTATTTATAGGGTTGGGTTTTTTTATTAGCTGGGAAAACTACGTGATATGAAACATCCCCATGTTCCTGGGATATAATAATGGCGATATATACGTGCACACAGAAGAGATGTGCACACTCATACTCATCTATGATAAATATATTCATGAACGTGTAGTGATAAAGAGATGAGATCTTATTATTTCTCAAAGAGGAAATCAACATTTCAGCCGGAGTGGTCGTCTTTCGGCCTCATTCGAGGGCAAGACGTCTGTAACACAGATGCCTGTTTTTTATGGAATCCAGAGAAATCCTTTCTCTGTAGGGTTTTTGCTGAGATTTTACAGCTTTTTGAAGGAGCGTTTAATACATTTTCATCTGGCCATCTATGTACATGCATGGCTGCACACCATCGGCGGAGTTTGATTTCTATATTTGGGGAGGGGGGGTGGAGGGCCAGGGGTTCGCTTTGTCCCTCACATTAGGAATCGCGGTTGCATAAATGTAATTTATTTATTGTGAACGACTTAAAATAAATTAATAAAGGTGTCAAGTTTGGGATGGGCGTTGACCCGCGGGCCCCCTCCCCCCCCACAAACTCCGTCTATGCTGCACACAATCTGTATATACATGTACTCCCTCAATATATATGAACATATGTATGCAAGAAAATGTCATCACCATAAGCTATTATCTATACACTGCTGGATGATCGCCTCCCCAAGCCTTAAACGTCTCTCACGATCTCACGACGTGGCAAGCCAAGCAGCTCCTGCACACGAGCGTATCTGCTCGCTTCATCTCCGCAATAAAGGGATCATCCTCTCGGGGAGTGTTTCTCACCCCCCCCCCCCGCCCTTTGACTGCCACTACCAGCGGCCATTATCCCTTCCTCGATGTGTCCTGCCCAAGCCCGCTTACTTGTCTTTACGGCCAAAAAGAGGCACATTTTATCGATCACGTTCATGATCGCCATACGTCCCCGAGCTCTCCGGAAACAAGTACCAGCCTCGTGGATCACACGGTTAAAAGCTTGACCAGTCTCAGCCCAGGCCTGACGTTCGTCAATCCTTATGCTCCTCGTCAGAGATCGAGGTGGCACTGGCTAATGGAGGTCGGAGGAACTGACAACAATCAGACCGGCAATGAAACTTGTCGGGTTTATCTAATCGTCCGTGTCCACCGCACTCGGGAAAACGTTTCACGATCATGTCAGCGGAGGTTGCGCTCACATGCACGTTAATGTACACATGGGCATGTCGTAATTTTAGAGAAATGGATTTTTGTCACTCTGTGACGACAGCGGTCAGTGCTATCAAGGCACCGTGGCTTCGCCGCAAAATGTATGCATGCATGTATGTCGATCTTCTTTCACACCGTACGTAGCACAACCATGCTAATCAGAGGTGCGGGAAATTACTAAATTCAAAACACGAGACGTAATGAGACCATTGTCCACGTGAGCACCTCGCACAGCGCCAAAGGCGGGTTTCGTTAAAAAACGTGCGCCCGTCGCTCACTTGAAGCCAATGGCCGCGGCTGACGTGAGGAATGAAGCGTAGGATAGAGAAACGAGAAGTTGCCGTGGCGGGGCGGGCGGATCGCCGGGACGCGTCTCGAGCGTGCCCACGCGTGGTTCTGCTACCTGTCACGTGGCAGCTCCCCGCGGAGCTTGGTCCAGCTCACGTCCGGCCGCGGGTCGCCCTGGGCCTCACAGTTGAACTCCACGCTGCCGTTCGCCGCCACCAACTGGTTCAGGGGCTTCCTCACAAATGTCGGCCTCTCTGTAGAAAGGGGAACGCACGCAGCGAGCTCGGTGAGCGTGGCGAGCGTGGAAGCACGCGCAGGAAGGCCACATTCATCAGCACGGTTGGCTACGTATGGTGCGAAAGAAGTTCAACATACGTGCGTACATGCATCAGCGTCCATGCGTCCGTCCGCCCGCCCGCTTCTCGGCTCAAATGCTCAAAATGTCATCCGTCTCCCGAGAGTTACTCAGCAATAACGGGGAAGCGCTAAGGTGCACAGGACCGTGACGTCCGTAATGAAATGTCTTTGTTGCCGATGATCGAGGTGGATAAACGGTAAAATGGTGCGGTGTAATCTGTTTAAACATTTCCAAAAAAATTAATGGGTTTTTTTTTATATTAAACCTGCTGATTCCCAATACTCAGTTCATGAATTTGAAGCTGCTGAGAGGACTTCCATCCGAATGATGTAATAATGTAGAGTTATTAACTAATGAGTGCGTGCACCGTTAATCTCTACAGCAGGATATTTAAACACAGCGGCACGTGAATTAGCAGCTGCAAAATGTGTAAACCGTCTCTCTGTGTTGTCGCGAGAAGGAGATAAGAGAATTGCTGTCAAATAGCCGAGTGCAGCGTGACCAAGGCCTGGGTTTTAAAAATGTGTGCATGCAATAATTAACCGATTAAAATAAATTATTACAATAATGACACCAGCATGCATTACATCCAATCGTACATAGAAGAATCGATTATTTGCAATGAATGCTAATTATATACAAAGATTACATTAAAGTTAATGGTCCTAAGAACACTACAAATAAGACCAACAAATGAGAAACAATGCAGTTCAAATTAAGATGGCAAAGAATTGATTCTTCAATTACATCACGATCCCCGGAATAATGACAATTAATCATTTTTTCAGGGTAGGTGAATTGCTACAGGCCTAGTGTGCATGCTCAATTAATGCAAAAAACAGCCTCACCAGCAGCACAGACCCATTTTTCCGGTAGTCTTTCATCTCAAGGTGGCCTTAGGCTAAGGGGTTATTATCAAAGGACCTCCACTCAAATATATATCTGGACTTCATTTTGGTGGACTCACCCTTGACGAAGAGCTGCGCTGGTTTACTCTCCCGCACGCCAACCGAGTTTGTGGCCACGCACACGTACTCCCCTCCATCGCTCCTCCGCACCTCGGAGATGCTCAGACGCCCGCCATTTATCTGGCACAATGGGATAAATGAAAGAAAGGAATGGGCAAACTTAATTATTTCTAAGTGGGGGAACACCGCAATGAGATGCGACGTCTCATTTTTTCAAATTAGCCCGGCAAATCAGATGAAGGACACTCAGACGGGGCACATTTTGCACGGCGGACAGCTTGGACTGAAACAAACGATGTTGCACACGAGGCGGGGGGTGGTGGCGGTGACGGGGGTGCTGAGGCTGCCGTGTTGCCACGGATTTTTGCAGACGCACGCCGATTAGCCGCTCGGCGCACGGCCCCGCTCGCTCGGCACGGATTCTGCTTCTTGGCTTCGCCTGTTTTCGCTGTGGTTCTCGGTTCCAGCTGCCGCGCGGCATTAAACCAGACGCGGACTCCCCCGCCTCTGGTGGGTGGCTTTCCGTTTGACAAACATTGATTTTATATCTCGCCAAACGAGACACAAAGGAACCGGTGCCGCGGCTAAACCGTGGCAGCGCGTGCGGTAACACGGAAAGTCCCTCATCGGCAGTTGTCTCCACATCCCTGGAAGACCGAAGCCCTTTCACTGAGCCCGCCAGCACGATCGGCTTTAATCCCCCCCCCTCCTCCGTCACACACGACAACGGTGTACTTCAGGCTGCTCTTTGGAAAGCAGGCGGCGGACGCAGATAAGGAGTATGAGCCACCAGGGGTTTTCATGCATCTCATTAGGAGAAAGAAAAAAAAACCTAAACATACACAGCAAAACAGTTGGAAAACTTCCATTTAACCTCAGCCATCCTCCTTCCTGCCTCGCTGGTGATTTAGGTCCAGATGGTAACCGGAGAAGATTTGGCGGTGGTGGCTGAGTGGGGGAGGAGGAGGACAAAACGGGAAGATGAAAGGGATTATTTAATCATGGTTCCGGGGCTTTGATAGTTTATATTGGGGGGTTCGGCCGCATCTCACGCGTTTACGCGGGGGGGGGGGGGGGAAGGAAAAGGGGCGGCGGAGAGAGGCGTCCTGGGTGCCCTCGCGCGCGAAAAAACAAAAAAAATGTAATTCTTACGAAACGAACATAAAAACGTTGCCGTGTTTCTACCGCGAGGGTGGGGCCCCGCGGAAAAACGAGGAAACGAGGAAGCACAAAGAAAAAAGGTGGATGCTACAGTTGGCGGCGCCACAAACGTAACTGCGCCAATCAGCCTCCAGGGTCGGTGAGATCAGCAGCTTTGAGCAGGAAACAGGATCTAAATGTTAACATTCGGAGTCCATTTTTGCCCCCCCCCCCTCACTGCCTCCTCCCCCTCATTTTAGATTGTAAATCTACAGGGTAGAACAGATCAAGATGCAGCTGCTGGCCACAAAAGCAACTCGATACTGCAGAAAAGCACGGTTGTATCCAAAGGGCATCCATATTAAACGCAACAAGCGCGGCACTTCCCATCGCCCCTACAGGTGAGCGTTTACTGCAGTCCTCATTCCACTGCCTCCCCCACACCCCTCCAACTCCGGCAAACCCCCATCCATCCTCCTACACCCCCCCCCACACACAACCACCACCCCCACCACTCCCAACCCCGTCGAAAAACGTTACCCAAAAGGCACTGATGTCAGGGATCACTGCCAGCTCATTTGTTTTAGAACTGCTCCTAAAAAGGAGAGGGGGGGGAGAAAATGTGCGTTTTCGGGTCACTTCTGTGTCAGCACACAGGAGTGCTTCTCCCCTAGCCACGTGGCGCTGTGGGCGTACGCACGCAGTCGGTGCCGGCGAGTAACAAAGATTCCCATCTGGGACCCACTGCCCAGAGCTCTGATTGCTGCCAGACTGGGGAATAAACCAACTTATGAACGAGAACTGGAGAGAGAGAGAGAGAGAAAGAGAGAGGGGAGCATATGAGAGGGTGACTTGCAGAGCGAGTGAGAGCGAGCGAGCGAGAGTGAATGAGAGAGCAAACGAGAGTGCCACAGAGAGGAGGACTGTATTATGCTAAACCAGCCTGTCACATTCGGAATATCCAATTACCGGATATAACTAATACTACATACCCCATAACCTAACGACCACCAGAATACAAATGATACATTATTGCGCCGTTGCCTCGTTTGTGTGGCTTTGTGACATTTGATTAAACGTAACCCCGCTATAAAAAAAAACCCCGCAACAATCACCTCTTTATTTGGTTCCTTTAATCAACAGTTGGAATTTAGCGCTTGTTTATGTAGAACAGTTCTGATGGGTTAACAGTACATGCCACCATATAAATAAAAATATATGTTACACTCAATTAAAATTCATGAGGTAATGTTTCTGCAGCGCCCCCAAACCAAACAGTGAATGCAGTCATAGTCCAGGGCAGGTGAAGGCACATATGCTGCTCCAACCTTTCGCGTAACTTTCGCAACAGATTTTCGTCATAGAAGCTCACGTGAGCAAATCCCAGGCATTGTTCAACAGACGTGAAACTTCCTAACTCAGGAGTAACAAAACTATGCAAGATTCACGCGAATCGCAGCTGCTGCTGCTGGCGGTGGCACTAACTCGCGCGACTCATGACAGGTACAGGACATCCACCAGGCCCACGCCTGGGGTCACAGGTCACTTCCTGCGGAGAATGCCCCCCAAGAGGTTTCATTTAAGTCCACGCCGGGCATCCCACCGGCCAGACCAAAGAGCCACATTTACAGCCCTGTGAGTTTTCCAAAAAAAAAACACCACTCTTTTCCGCGCGTTTTCAACACAAGAAACAAAAAGGCATTCAAGGGTGACCATCGATCATGTACCGGGCGAAACGATGCACTGTTCATAAAGTCAGTAAGCTGTGCCCTCTCGTGAAAGAAAAAAAACACGTAACCTTTTTTACGTGCTTGTAATGAACGGAGCACTGCCTCTCAGCTTTTTCCTCCGCTTGGCGAAGCTCGAAAAATGGATTCGGTTCAGTTCGCTTATAAGGTGTGGCGGTGATTTCGTAGGCTCGTACGAGTCGCTGCCTCTGTAACTGCCGACCTCTCCACTTATAGGGGTCAGGGTTTACAGGAATGATGTGGGAGAAAAAGGGGATGTCTCCAGGCTAGGCTCGTCGAGTCGGTTACAAACCAAAGGGACACATAAGGGGATGCTTTGTGCCACGCAAAATGGCTCGCTTGGATTTCCACCAATTAGAAAAATCAAGACAAAGTTGCTCATTAATCTTTGTCACCGTCAACAGCCGACTATCCGTCTGTTGCTTTCCAAGCCACTGTCGCACGGCCACTGCTCTCAAGATTTGTCACGAGTCCAGGGACGCTGCCATGGTGTAAATGGTTGGCACACTGGATTGCAATCCGGAGGTCTCTGGTTTGATCTCCCGGCACGGCAGTTGAAACAATTGTCAGTGTCTTAAATGTCTCCCCCTAACCCAGCAGTATTAATGGGTATAAACTAAAAAAAACTGAGCTATTTTTATTTTACCAGGTAAGGCCCAATGAGCTAGAGGTTTTTTTTCAGAAGCGACCTGGCCACAAACGATAGCTCAACAAAGTGACTTATCATGTGTAAATGTATGGCAGCTTAAACACGTTTCTAAATGTGGAGGGAAAAACCAGAGGACTGGGAGAAAAATCCACGCGACCACAGCGAGGACATGCACACTCCAAATTGATAGGCGTCAGGGTCGGGGTCAAACCCACCGCCTCCTTCAAAACCAGGCGAGGTAGTGAATATCTCGCTACCACAGCGCCCTAACCACAGTTAGGTGATCGGGGCAGGTGGCTGTGCAGGGGTAAGAATAATACTCTTTATTATTTATACTGACCAGTGTGAAAAAGTAGGCCAAAATACCCTCTGGAGGGGACTCTCTGGAGCTCCCTCAAGTGGAGGCCCTTCCGCCAGCAGTGATGTGAGCAAGCAATTGCAGGGCTACACCTCTAGCTTTAGCACTCGTGATCAATCTCTCACTCGCGCACTCGCGCGCCCGTGCGTGTCGTCACGCGGCCGCCAGAGTTTTGATCCGCAGCTGTGTTATTTTTCTCTCGCAATCAGAGCCCTCGCTGTACGGGGGCGGCCCGCTCGCCGCAGCCGCTCCGGGGGGGCGAACGCCGCGGGAAGTGCGCCGTCGCCGAGGATTAATAACCACCTGGCCTGGAAATGAAACGCCGGTCCCCTCGTGCCGTTTCGGGCAAAGGGGAAGAGGAGCCGCCAACTGATTCACGCGAGATCTGTCGGGCTCCATCAGTCGAAGTTGGGTGGAAGTGACGCCTGTGGAAACTTGTTCCGCAACAAAAAACACTAAACTATGAACAATTTTACTTTTTACCAGATAAGGCCCACTGAGCTGTATAGTTCTTTTTTATAAGCGACCTGGCTATCACCAATGATAGTTCAAAGAAGTGGCTCTTCACGTGGAAATGTATTGCGGCCAAATACTCTAAACGGCATGTTGTTTCTAAATGCCGAGGTGAAAAACTGGAGGGCCCCGTAGAAAAATCCACGAAACCACACCGAGAGAGAACAAGTCAACTCCAAATATACAGCAGCAGGCGTCAGGGTGGGGATCGAACCCACGACCTCTTGCATACCAGGCGAGGTAGTTAACACCTCGCCGAGTGTGCGCCCAGAGCCGCAGTCGCTGGAGAGCGTTTTTCATCGGCGGCGCTCGCTTGAACGCCATCGCGCGGCGAGGGTCCGCGAGACGTGCGGCGCACCACGGCGCGTTCGCAGGGAAGCCGCGCCCCGCTCTGCTGAACCGCGTAGCGTGGGCTGTTACCATCGGGCCGACCGAAGCCTGTTTCCAACGAGACTCGACTTGTTTGGGAAGTGCATGCATTCCCATAAGCGCTCGGTTGTTTGGTCATGACCTGTCGCACAATGGGCCTACTTCAGCGAAGCATTGCGGCGGGTGTCTTCGGCGTCCATTACCGAGGGCGAGGAGAGAGGGGGAGGAAGAGGGAGTAAAAAAAAACCCGTCCAAAACCCCCGCGTGTTTTTTTTTCGAGAGACAGCACGCTCCGCGGTGCTTTACGCATCACGAAGCATCGAGGAATGGTTTGGATCCAAACTGGTGAACCGTGAACTCACAGGCAAGCATGATACATCTCAAATTAGCCTGTCCACCCAATAGCAAGAAGGGCCCAATGATTCAAAAGCCCTTTATCTGCGTTCGTGTCAGTAAAGGACGACGGACGGGGCCTCGCGTTTTCTGAGCACACTTGCCAAAGGCAAATGTTGTTGAGTTCCTTATGTCAGTGAGCGAGAACATTTTTATAGAAAGACAAACTACTGTGCTTAGCATTCCCAGGCCCGGAAATCCCCTACAATGCAGTCTCTGTAGAGTCTGGCCCACAGCCATTTATAACCACCGATCCTTTTTTTAGCACCACTTTTAAATCCAGCATCAATGCCATCGAGCAGCGATCTGAAGGCATTCGGCTCACACGCGTGCACAGGGCACACGTTAGCACTCGTGCACACACGCGCAAAAACATACATGCGCACGCATGCATGTATGCACGCACGATGTCACATACAGGCACAGACACACATTCACACGCTGGCAAACACACACACACGCGCAGTCGTAGACGCACGCACAGCTTTCACACGCATGCATGCACACACACACAGTTAAACACGCACACAAGCCACAATAGTGCAGTTGATGGCTATCAATTGTCTGGAGGGAAAGAAGAAGAAGAAAAACCTCAGCTAATTTAAAAGTTCAGTTAAAAGCCATACTTGAGTTGTAACGTTTTACTTTATGGCAGGTGAGATTGTTTCGTTATTTACTGTACTTTACGGGGGAAATAATATACAATCACTCAGCATGCGAGGCCACCTATTAAGGATTCATCTGGTGGACACAGACACTGTAAAATCTGCCCAACGCCTTCTTGGGGGGCGGGAAAGATGAATGTATGGCGTGCAATGGGGGGGGTGTCACGTAAATCTAATATTTACACGTTCGCCCACGCAACTTGCAGCGTACTCCCGTGTTGTAACACAGACGCCTTTTTTTTCACTCGCCGGGGACTTTTGACGAGCGAACAAAACATCGGGGGCCCTCCCTCTCATCAGGGCCCCTGAATGCCCCCTGCATTCATCCACGTTTGAAAAGCTTCCATTGGGTGGCTGGGGGGAGAGACACTGTAGGTAAAGCTGCTTTAAGGACTCCGAGTGTCGCCCGCTGATTGTGGGAGGCTTCCACGAGCACGTGGGGGCGAGCGGTCGAGGAGGACCGGGCCGGGCGAGTGGCGGTGAGGTTACTCGACGCAAGAGTCAACAGCTGCATTTCGGTAAAGAATTTAGGGGAGGAAAAGTACTCTCGCTCTCTCGCAATGCAAATCGTGATTGTCATGTAATGAGTGTTTTCTCCTCCCTCCAAAAGTGGGTTTTTTTATACGATACAGAGAGGCTGCTACTTCAGCCAGTCGACGTGTTGATGTCGCGGAAATTCAATGGCGATTTCCATCCAAAAGATGGGCTTGGTTAATCGAATTTAGCAATATGAATTTATTTTTTAGAATAATCAACGCATTTTCCATTTTAAAAAATGCTTCCGTTCATGATTTCGCTAAGAGCTGACGAAGTGTCTCTACTTACAGCTCCCACTTTCAATCACATTTATTTGTATAGGAGGAAGCAATACATTTATCCTGCTTAAAAAAAAATGCCATGTTTTGTTAAACTCGCATTTCAATTCAATTTTTCTATCCCCTCTTTCTCTGTCAAGAAAGTATTTGTATAAATTCTACAACTTTGAATTAAAATTCTTCATGGCAACCCGGCAAATACCCACGCCGCACTCCGTCCATTGACCGTGGATCAGTGCCACTTTTGTTTTTGAATTCCTCGCCGGGCGAAAGGATTTTCCGTACAATGCATGCGACTTGGCGGCACGTGTTTACGCAGCCTAATATATTTGCTACCGTACTTGACAGGACGTGAAACTTAAACTGGCAGGTACGTGGCTAACACAACGCCCGCAAAATGCCAGCGAGGTTTTGCTCGACCAGGGGGTGGCCGCGGCGTAAACTCGCTGCGGAAACCCGAGCGGCCCGCAGTTCAAAGGTTTTGCGTCGCTTGCCATGAGCTCAAAGTAGCGACGGCGGGCACGGGCAACAGCTACACCTTGATGTCGTGGCATACGACATCAAGGTGTAGTGGCCCAGCGGACAACATCTCACGCAAGCAAGAGGCTGGCTCATCATATCTCGCGGAGGATCGCTCCATTGGACAAAATAGTTCCGCGAATCGGTTTGCGAGTTCGCGTTTTAAGTCGATGTTAAAAAATCATAAAAAATCATGGAAGCTGGTTCGTAAGTGCGGGTATTCGTAAGTCGGGTGTTCGTAAGATGGTGTTTGTAAGTTGGGGCATGCCTTACATACACATCCCTGTCTATCCATATTGTTTTGGAAGGTGCTGTTGGTATACATACAGCAATGGCAGAGAAGTATTTGGTGGGCTGTTGTTGTTGTGGAAAGCACACACACCTGGCACAAAAAGTTTGCCTCCCCAGTGCTGTTCCACACACAGCATCAGTGTGCTCGGTTGAACAACTGAAAACCCATGCCAATTTCATATTCTAATTATAAATGGTGATATGCACCATGGTGAGGAATCAAATGTCCGGTTAGCGGTGCCTTTGATTCTAGTACAGCCAGCCCACGTGACGCTATAACACCAATCCACATACACAAACACACACATGTACCCACACACTCTAACGGACCACAGCCAGCCGCTACCCACACACGCTGAGCTCGTACAGGACCCGTATGAACTTATTTCCTGAGTGCTCTCTCTGTTGTGTACTGTAAAGTGACCAATTTTAATTATTGCAGAGTCACATTCGTATGCAATCATATCAACTCAGCGTGAGGTTAAAGGCCAACAATGCCCGTGGCAATTCAAGGATATGTGCATCTGTGCTTTTTTCCACCGAATTTATGGAGTGCTCATGAATAACTGGATGTGAGGACACACAATGTACCGCGATCCAGTGCACGTTACAAAAACTGGGCAACAAAGAGCCAAGCCTCGTGTGTCAAATGCCTGTCCCTGGACAAAGTCACCTATTTGGGTCAAGTCCTGCCGCAACACAAACCTCGAAAATGTGCTTCTACGTCAA
The DNA here is from genome assembly GCF_964198595.1 of Lampetra fluviatilis. Taxonomy (NCBI): domain Eukaryota; kingdom Metazoa; phylum Chordata; class Hyperoartia; order Petromyzontiformes; family Petromyzontidae; genus Lampetra; species Lampetra fluviatilis. The sequence continues at coordinate 20,221,028 of NC_136279.1, read as the reverse complement.
TTCCCAGCGCGTAAATAAAACATTTATCCGCAGCAGCATCTGAAGTTGCTTTCTTGGCACAGGACGCGCCTGGCACGGAGTTCATACACTGGCAGACAATGAGGCTGATTACCGCCGCCCTTGCCTTCCCCCGCGGGTCTCATTTCTTGATCTGTCTTGAGAGCGAGTTGCGTGCACACGCGGCTGTCGTCTTTGCGGTTGGACATTCAGGAGCCAAAAAACGCCGGCGACAAAAAAAGAAACCCGAGCACGTGCAGGAGAACGGGCAAGCGCGGGATCTCGATAGCGTATGCCACGACAACGAGGTGGGTGTTCGGAGCAATCACGGGTGTTTGGGTGGTTTGATAAAGAGCCCCTTGAAATTATCGCGACACCAGCAATGTCATTTCCCATTCGCAACGATGTTGTAAATTGCACCCAGAAGTGCGGTACAATGGCAGGCTCGTGCATTAGCCGCGAATGAACCGTGTTCGAGAAAGAGAGAGAGAGACGGGGCCAGACGGGGAGAAGAGATGGTGAGGAAGGGGAACAAAAAAAGAAGAAATACGGACAGAGTGGAGAGACAAACTGGACATTTCATCACGTCAATTACTGCAGCGGAGAAATGAAAACAGCCAGAATGCATTATGTCACCTCACAGCCGCTACGTGCATCAGAGCACAGACAGAAGAAAGCTCACCAGGAACGATTTTTTTTTGTAACCACAGCTAAGATTTCTCATCCCACAGCTCAGGAATTATATCTGTGAAGCAAAGCGCACATTTTCAAAGAATGTAATTTACAGCTACGGGAGGGTTTCATTACAAAAAAAAAGGATGTTTAAGAATTGAGAAATGGGTCATCACCAGGGGCACAGCAATCACGTCCTAATGCTTTAATCAGCACTTTTGTGGGGAGTTCGCTGGCTTGAGGGGAGGTGTGGGCAGCACAGGTCTACCCACTCTGTCCCCACCTCTCCCCCACCGCTCCACGTGCGCTACCCCTCCCGTCCCCTGCCCCCCCCCCCCATCCACGTCAGGTCGCGTCTTGGAGGCGACTGCTATTTTTTGGAGACGACCACGGACCCCCCCCCCCCTATCGGGACACAGACGTTCGCACACCCCCCCCCCCCCCCAAAAAAACTCTCCGTGCTGCCACCTGTTGCACACGACACGCCTGAAGGAACACGAGACGGGGCAACTTCGCGTCAGGGGGCCTCACATCAAATGCGTGTTTTTCCCATCGCGCTGCACATTTCTGTCCACGCATGATGTTAAGAGGGTCGAAAAAGAAAGGAACCATTTACGCAACTACTTCTGCTGCTGCTGTTGCTGCTGCTGCTGCTGCTACGGTGGTCAACAAACCCCCCCAACAATTCCCCACCCCCCCCAACCCCAGCCTACCCTCCCAGGTCGCTCGCCACGCTCGAACCTCCAGCAACGCCGGCCCCTCCACCACGTCCCACGGGGAAGCAGAAAGTTGAGCGGGGAAATTGACAGGCAAGACGGGTGTGAAAACAGCTATTTAAAAAAAAAAACTTGCTTCTCGTTGACACGAACATCACGAGCTTTTCGCACAAAGTCCAAAACCAATCTCGGTGCTAAAAACTTGTTTCGAGCAACCAAGGTGCTCGCTCGCACTCTGGGCCAGCCTTTTTCCCAGAAATGCAGCCCGTCTCAACGCACTTGTTTGCCGAAATCTAAATTTACTCCCGGCTCTGGATTGCACGGATCGCGTGGATGTTGCAGGGGTTAAACTTTCATCCGTCAGCGGCTCATCAGGACCAGCGCACGCCTGGGAATGCCTGCCACTCTGCCCCCACGCCTCGCGCTCTCTCTCTCGCTCGCACGCATTCTCTTTTGTTTATTTTTTTGTGTTCACCAATTATAGCCCAATCAAGCGGTCGGTATTCAGCAACCAAGGAGAATGTGTGCTTGCTGTACTCTAGGACCGCCAGTGCAGAGCCAATGTGTCTCGTTTTGGAATTACAAGCTATGATATTGCAGGGTTTTTGTATTTTAATGATATCCTTCAAGGGGGCCGATCTTGCACCAACCACTTTACAGCACTCGGCACGCCCATACAGGGGAGTGGTTCACCCTGTCTAACGCATTCTAGTGCATATTACGTTTAGTCGTATAATTTTGAGATGAGATGGGGTTCATGAAATCCAAAACCGAATTTCTACAATTTTGTATGCAGTCATCGGTGACTGGGGCTGAGGTTCTTTTAGCTCACTGAACACAAAACTGTGGCTTAGGAGGGCCTACACCCAGCAGTTGATAGATCATGGCTAAGGATAAGAGCTGAGAATGTTTACCTAGGACATCGGTAGTATTGGAGGATCTGGCACAGATTAAAATGTATTACACTTGCGCGCATTCTTAGGCTGACAGGTTCAAGCCCCACACAGCTGGTTTACAGAGCTTGCACAACACACAGACGCACTATCATACAAATAACGCAGAAGTGAAATATGCAAACTAGAATCAAATATAAATTGGCACAGTGACTACAAATGCATTTCATCGTTAATTCATTAATTGGCATTCAAATAGTTATTTTCTCGTGTATTCTTTTTTTTAACAGTGACCTTTAAAAAAAAACCCAACCGTAAATTTTCGATGATTTTTTTTACGCGTGAACTTCAATGCTAATCAAGAAAATCCTGAATACATTGTTTCATAAATATTTTATTACCTTGCAAAATTCTCACTTTCATTTTTTTTGCAATCTTGCCTTTAGCACGAATCAAAGGGCAGCAATGAAGAAACAAAGGCTGACAATGCTTTTCCACCACCTCCCTTGGCAAGCACTGTTCTTTAATTTCACATGGTAAGCCACATGGTAAAGTTTCCACATGGTAAGCCACTTCGTTGAGCTATCATTTGTGGCCAGGTCGGTTCTAAATAGAAGAGCTATATAGCTCAGTGGGCCTTACTTGGTGAAATAAAATAAGTTTATTTTAGTTTTTGTTCGTTTAGTTTAACGGAAATATACACATCATCAGCAGCAGCAGCAGACTTAGTCTATCCACTGCTGGCGGTCGTGCACAGTTTATGACTGAAATACTTTTCCACCATCAACTTGAACAAGCACTGACACTTTAATAGAAATATACACACCACCATCATTATTAACATTAGCCTTGATCTATCCACAGCTGGAAGAACACCTCCCCAAGCTGACAGCAATATAACAATGGTATAATCAATGTCTAAAGTATTCTATGTTCTAAATTGTACACTCAATCAATGTCGATGTGGTTTCCTTCTTTGAGTGAGCATGGTGCAGCCCTTAGCCTGTGGTGGAAATTCCACAGTCATATGGTGGGGGCAAGTATTTTCATTAGACGATCACTGTTGACTTCTCACAGAGCAGGACTCAATGTATCTACCGCAGCAGGATTGAACTTCCAACCTTCTGAAAGGAAGCCACAAACTCCACTGCTGTGCCACCCAGCTAGACATAATATACAGCCATGTACTGTACATAATAGACGAATATTTTTCAGACAAATGTTCTACTCTGGAGAACCACAGGCTCAACCCATTGTGTTTTTTTTTTGTATAATACATTACACCAGGGGCCAGATTCATATCTTATAATGTATTAACAGCAAGGGCCAGACTTACAAGTTGACAAAACAACCAATACACATCACCTTGGCGATTTGCCACACTGTTGACATGAAGACCACTGCAAGTTTTTAGAAGTATAAAAAAACATAGGACAATTGGAAACATTCGACACGTTAATACTGTATCTGTATTTTCCCAGTCATAAGGCAGCGTGTTGATGATGGAGTCAAGCTCTGCCAACGTTAACAAAGCACATATCAGGTCACTCTTCGGTTGCACTGGAAATACAGCATGGGGCACAGACAGCGCCTGATAATCACTGAGTTTAACGCAAGCCACAAATATGGGCTTTCACAGGCGCCAAGTGTTGTTACACGCAGCTGATTGGTGCAACACATGAAGGTACATATTTCCTTGATGCGCCTAATCTGCCTGCATCGCCCTTGCAATTATGTTTCCGCATAATCGCACAACTTGCAGGCACTGTATGTATGTTGAACCTCTTTCGCACCATACGTAACCAATCGTGCTAATCCAAGGTGTGGGGGAAGGACGAAAAACTAAACATAATAAGCAGTTCTCAAGAACTTAGTTTTCAATCTAGATACAAAAGTAGTTGCAGTGGATTCCTAATGTCGGAAGGAAGAGCATTCCAGACAGCCAGAGGAACGCACCTGAAAGCGTGCGATGCGGTAACCGTCTTTGTTTAATGGCTGACCGGAGCCCACGTGATGTTTAGGTGTAACAGAGCGAACTGACCGAGCACAATTTTCAATGGTACCCAGCGTAATAATTCAATCAATAATCTTTTTTTTTCAAGTTGTCTGGGTGCCTGGCGCAGGACGGCATGGTTCGTGAGTGCGGAGTCGGAGCGAGTCGGCAACCGCCTCACGAATAAATGAGAGAATAACGGAGTGAGCGCACTTACTGTGGTTTCCCTACTGCGAGCATCTTCAGGAGTTGAAGGTGCCCAGCAGTAATGCTGAAAGCTTCAGAGAAGAAATGCTCAACATGTCCTTACACCCCCCCCCCAACCTCCGATTAGCTCGGTTGGCTACGTACCGTTTGAAAGAAGTTCATTAGTTCAGAAGTTCAGTTCAAGACCGCACTTGAATTCCACAACGTCTGAAAGCGTCCACAAAGTGCGTCCGAAATCGTGGAATCGCCTGCCCCCACCTCCAACTCCCCCCCCTCTAAACCGCCCCCTACCCAGGCGAGGAGGGCGACCGCTCACTCACCCTGACGGCGTCGTTTCCACTGCGTAGAATCACACCGTCCTTCTTCCACGAGACGGTCGGCTCGGGGTGGCCGCGTGGCGGCACGCACTCCAGCATGGCCGCCTCCCCCGCCGCCGCCACCACGTCAGCCGGCTGCTGCCGGAAGTCGTCGCGTAGCACTGGGGGCAACGGGCACGGGCGAGAAATAAAAACGTCAGAATTAGATTTTTTCTTTTTTGCATCGTCATTGTCCAGGAAAGCACGCGTGTCTCACGTTCATCCGAGTGACACGTGATATGCAATGTCTACTGATGTATAGCTGCTCACGTGTCAATTGAACACGGTTCATATGTCAACTTACGTAACATATGCCAGTTTTCTCTGGGCCCCACAGAGTAAAATGCAATCCCAAACTATAATTCAGTTCATAACCCTTTGCTCTATTCCTCTGCTCTGAAGAAAAACTATTGCTTTAAACTTCAGATGGGCTATGCATTTTTCTGTTGTAAGGCAATGCTAATTAACGTGTTTTTATATATATATAAAGTACTTTTCCTCAACGTAATTTTTACGTATTATTATAATGCTTGTTTACCCAGGAAAACCTCACTGAGTCTCAAGACTATTTTTCAGGAGGGTCCTGCCAAGTTTTTGCAGTAAGGGGGGGAGACCTTGCTATGTATAATGCCAATTTAGTCATTTGCAGGAAATGTTTCAGTAACGGGAAGTTTTTTTTGGCCAATACCACTTACAATGTATGCTTGTTGATCTTATTTAGCGGGGGGAAAACGATATCGCAATCACTTAATTATTCGAGTAATTATTGGTCCTTACAATGTGCAGTAGTGTGTATTTATTTTGATTTTTTTTATTCTGCATACCAATGGATGCACACTCTACATGCATACACACACATGATACTGGAATCACATAAAAGCATATGAGCACACAATATAACCCCAAAGCCTTACATGCCTATACTTATGAGCGACAGCAACAAATTATTTTAGAATAAAACCTCCAAATGATTTGCACCAGCGTCATATTTGTATCATACTCTTATATAAGCGCACAACTTTATCTATCTGTGATGAATGCTGCACTTTCCGTCGTTTTCATGCGGGGGGCGCTGTAAACCTACGCGCACCCTGCATGAACGACGGAGGCGCAGGGACAGATGTTCGATTACGTTGCAATCGATCTGCAGACGGCGGTCTTCTCACACGGCCAGCAGCTCTATGTCGCCTTATCTCGATCCCGCAATCCCAAACAGGTGAAAGTCCGCATCGAACCGAACCCCCAGCAAGGCCATCTACTTAACGACGAGAGAAGATTCACACAAAATGTCCTTTTTAATGAAGTCTTCAGATGTAAAATTACATAAGCTTTTAATGAAAAAATAAAATTATCAAATTCAAAGCACAATACAATTCAATGCGTCGTTCGTGTGCAATTTTTTTAGTGACTTCCCTGGCCGAAGGCCGTAAATGGTTGTGAGGGGCGCCAAAGGTGCCCCCGAACAACCCCTAGTTTGAATATATACATTTGTACTAACCTTAAAAAGTTACGTAATAAGTGCAATGACGTCCTTACGATAACGGCGTAAATTAAGCTGTGCAAACTTGCATCTTGATTGATAATGCGTCAAACCTTTGTGACGACTCGTCATATCTTAACGTGCAGAACTAAAACTATCAAAAGTGAAGTCTCTCCCAGATATGTTCTTACAACTCAGTCTGAAGCCTGGACAGATAATTGACGCGTGATTAATTCTCACCCCATTCCTCAAATCAAGTGCTATAGCGCAAGACCCCATGGGGGAAGCGGATTTTTTTTTTTACGTCCAATAAAGGTGTTAAATTATCCAGTTGAGATCCCGCACACATAGCTTTAATTACGTATCTCGTAGAGTTTTAAAATAACTCCGTTGTTAGTCACTCAGGAATTTGGTATGACGACAGACGTAGGGCCTCGGTTATGCAGTTTGTAAACTTGTTAGCACTAATCCAGGCCTGGGAGACAGCGGAAAGCCTGCAACTTCTCAACTTTTTGAGAGCACACAGTGGAAACCAGAACTCCCTGATAAAATTGCAAGTATCCCGACTGATGGATGTTTACAATATGCTTTAATAAAAGCACCGCGTGCAAAAATACGGGCAGGGCTCTGAGGGATGCACGATATGAATCCTGAGACAGCTCAAGGCCCAGCGATATGATTTCCTCGGAGACGGAGGTGCAACCCTGCCTCCTCCGCTGCAAACATCGCATCGTCTTTTCCACCAATGAGAGTGCTCCCCAAATCCGAGCGAAATCCTTAATCTGTGTCTCTCACCCCCAGCCAACACACAACACAACCACACCACGTTGTCCGGCCCCAGTCGGCCTACAACACTGCCACACGACATCACCCACCCCCTAGTCAGCCCACGACACCGCCCCACCACATCACCCACTCCCGTGTTACCCAGAACACCACGCGACATCACCCACTCCCATGTGACCCAGAACACCACGCGACATCACCCACCCCCTAGTCAGCCCACGACATCGCCCCACCACATCACCCACTCCCGTGTGACTCAGAACACCACGCGACATCACCCACCCCCAGGTGACCAGGAACACCACCACACATTGCCCAACCCCAGGTGGCCCACTACACCACCCCACCTCCATCGCCCGCGGGCCACACATACTTCAGATTCAGCTCCAAATTCCGTCGACGACTTTATGGAGCAATAATTTCCATGGCATCGATTCATAGTTTTTATTTTATTTTACCCTTCTAAATTTAACTTGATTGCCTTATTTAAAATAAAAATTTATGTTTCACAAGAATGTCTGGTGCTACACGTACGTAAAAAAAACTCTGTATGGCGTAATGTTTACACGTCGCGTTGGCATGAATTGCTGCCAGAGCTATTACCTCAATACTTTTATTCAATTACAGCGAAAGGCGGCGGCTCACATGATAAACTATCAGAGCCCAGTGGCGCGCGAGCTCACGCGCGCGCATACTCAGACACAGATTGTGCCTGAACGCAAACACTCAAGGGCTTCCATGCAGACGGGCCCGCATGTCATCCATAAAAAAAACTCTCACGGACTGACTTTTCCTCCCCAAAGTGTCAGCAAGCTGAGGAAACAAGACTCATGCCTGCTGTTGCCAAGTGATTTTCCTCCAAGCCAAAGCAGGCGACATCAGTCATCTGGCTTGCCGCGGCCTAAAGTTACCAATAAATGTCTTACTTCTATGGCACGATTTTTATTTTATTTTGTACTTTTTGCCCTTTAGGTTTGGCTGATGCAGAAGTGTCAAGGGGTAAGCGTTGCAGAGTCCTGCTTCGGGTTGCTTGAATGTGGCACCGTGCCCATCAGTGGCAATGAAGCTCAGGGGCTACACGGAAAATTACCTTCATCTAAACACGGCCATCTCTGCCCAACATTGCTTCCCCTGAAACTAACATTCTGTGAACAAGAGTTATTTTGAAATACTTCCAGAACCCCGGGCCAGCATGTTCTTCTGTGTGGCCCCAAGAAAAAAAGAAAAAAACAGAGAAAATAAGGGAGGTGTGGAGGAGGGAATGAAAGAAGTCGGTTTTAAATAGCTGAGGCCTTTTCAGAAATGGTTTATGGTAGTGACTGTGCATCCCTCATATTTAAGTGATTAAGCAGAGCAAGGAGGCTGGCAAACAGCCGTGCACATTGTCATGACTCCCTGTTTAATGTGGCCTAGTCGAAGAATTAACTGCAAATAATGACCTTTTTACACACACATCATTCATTTGTTTAATGTTTAGTTACCTCCATTGTCTCTCCCTTTTGTTTCTTCCCACAAATGTTTAAGTGCTTTTCAGTCAGATAAAGCCAAGGGGCCCTGCTGATACAATCTGCATCATTATTATTTCTTTCGCCGTATAATGTTTCGCCTTGCTTGGTCCATCATAGGAGATGTATGCAATGGTGTTCCACTGCAGCAGCGCACACCTCCATCCCTCTCCAAACAAAGACAGAGATCCCCTGTATAGCCTTAACAAACCATTGGGGCAAGTGCTACTCGTGAGCACCTATGAAGGCCGGCACGGCACACAAGGGGGTGGGCGGCCAGCACCAACGCCCGGCCGCCTTTGTCTCCCTCGTGGTAAAGTTTAACACGCTGCACCAGGTACTCATTTGAGGCCGAGTCAACCTAGGGGAGGCCCAGGACCGGGTTCAGATAATGGCCACTCGTGTTGGTGGCCGCGAGCGGGAATCGAACTCGGGTCACCGGGTTCGCAGCGCAGCGTAGCGCAGCACCGCCACTGCAGGACACAGGCGCGCACACCGACGCCACGGTGGGTGGTCAAGCCGCGAGGTCGAGGGGGGAGCCCAACGCAGGGACGACGACGAACCCGCTGGACGCTTCCCAATGCGTACCTCTATTGCAGGGGGGTCATATTTACGTCGGTCATTGTGTGGGTGGCTGGGCGGCTGGGTTTTCCGAGCGCTCATCGTGTTCACCACCGAGCGGGTTTGTAAGCGACAAAAACGCATCTCGAAATGTGTGTACGGAGCTGAAGAGTTAACTCAAGTTTGCGTCGGGTAATCTCCCGTTTTGAAATTGCCAAAAGGGGCCGTCTGCTGTAAAGTGGACCCAATAACATCGCTCACAACAGCGGGCCAGTGTCTGCTGGTATGACAATCAATACTATTACACCAGTTTAAAATGTATATTTACATTTCTAAAGAAAATAACTTTCTTACCTAAACAACTACAGAGGTGGCAGGTTCGCACAATGTGCTATGAGCCCGGTGTCCTGAGTGCAAACCAGGCCTGAGTTCAAATCCAGGCCATGGCTAGCAACAGTGGCGAGTGATAGCTGACCTCGTCCTGGGCCTCCCTCTTCACCAACCCACACTGGCCAGTGTGGTGAAGTATGGCCAAACAATCCGCAACACCTACACAGCACCGCAAGGAGGCCTTCATCCAGCATTGGACAAACATAGGCCTGTCAAAGATAGCTGTATTTTCTGTTGAACAACTAGAACAGCCTATATTCTCAAAATGTTTATTTTAATGAATCTTTAAAGGCTCTCATGTGGTTAGATTTTTTAAAAAGTCTTTGATTTGAATGGGACATTTTTCTGGTAATGATACATGCAGGCACACACACGCAGGCGCTCACATGTGCACACACTCTTTCCTAATAAACAAACAATGAATGCGGAAAGAACCACCAGCCAGACAATAGTCTATGAGTCACCGAGCACGACAAACCAACACTGCCCGTAATTTGTTCCGTCTTCGTCTGAGCATCACGTCCGCCAACAAAGTCCCATCCGATTAATGATTGCTCATTTGACTCTTTCCACATGGCCGCCTCATCGGCTTCCCCGGTGCCCAGGGTCAGCCTCGTGGGCTGAGGGCCGCTGCGATCGTGTAGCCTTAACATCCGCTATTTGTTCTAGATTTGAAGCTTTCGTGACTGCAATGATTCATATTCTTAGGTTTTTTCGGTAAAGTCACGTTGGTAAAAACATTAAAAAGTAAAATAAAATAAAAATAAAAATCACGACGTTTCGGAGGCAACACAAGCTTCCGTCTTCAGGTGGTACCGTCACAGCCACGACAGCTGTATCAAGTAAATGAGAGATTGCAGGAGCCCCACCACCTTCTCCCGCCATTATATAAACGCAGTGGTAACTCCTGCAATCTCTCATTTACTTGATACAGCTGTCGTGGCTGTGACGGTACCACCTGAAGACGGAAGCTTGTGTTGCCTCCGAAACGTCGTGATTTTTATTTTTATTTTATTTTACTTTTTAATGTTTTTACCTACGTGACTTTACCGAAAAAACCTAAGAATATCCGCTATTTGGTTTAGATTCATTACGCAGTTCCACCAGACTGCTTGAACTTAAACCGAACACGAGTGAAGCTGCGCATTCAAAAGAAAGAAAAAAAAACGAGAGCCTCTATCCACATCGGGATAGTCTCCCTCGAGTCGCATAAAGTCTCGACATTTCCCGCAGGCGGTCACAGATGACACTACATCTCTCCGCTTCCATCCCACCCAGGAGCGATTAATCACTTGGCACGGTTATTCAAACAGTCAACCGGTAATTGCTCGCAGATGTCACGGCGCAATATCTGGCCGCCCGCGAGGAACGTTCGTAAATTTCCTCGCGCGGACCTCCGATCAGTTTTATCCACCTTCGACCCAAACGGCCGCCTGTCAAGCCCCGTGCATCTGGCTCATCTCGTACGTTAAGCCGCGTTTCCATTTGTCCCCGCGCCAACGGCGGGCGTGAGGCCACCGCGTTGGCCCTGCGTCACTGTCATCATTTGTGTCCCCGACGTCTGCGGCACCGGCAGCGAGGTCCGTTGCCAAGCTGGAAAAGGGCACGGGAGACATGGGGATTCCCACCCCCCTCAGCCCCCCCCCATCCCCCCGCCCCCCCTCTCCCCGGCCCCCCAGCCCCCCTCTTATCGCCGCACGGCACCGTGCGGTTTTAACCTCCGGCATCCGTGCCGTTGCGCCTCAGGGCCCTCGCAAACATCAGGCAAAGGGCGGCCACGGAGCGAGCGGTGGGCGCAATTATTTCGTGAGATAGTTGGCAAGGGGAGCGGGGGCGGGGGGGAGAAGATGACGGAAAAAATGTTGAACAACCAAAGGAATGTCAATCTGGCGGGGGAGCCGTCTGCCGGGGTGGGTCTTTAACAGCCTCTCGCTGTTTACTTTTTCATGTTTTTGCATTTTCAAAGAGGTTCAATAAATCAATCAGGAACATATTAGGGTCACTCAGCGTTTGAACCCCATGGCCTTTGAATGCCAGATGAACCCTTTTATGATTATCAAGATGGGAAGTGGCACTGTTCCACAACAACCTCCTTGTGCTTGCTGACCTCAGTGTAATAATCATGATCCTGCCTCTTTTTGTGTGGGCAACAAGCTGTGCGTGTCACGACCACGACGACAACACGAACAACAACAACAAGCAACGATTAAACGGCAAACTACAAACAGAATACACTCGCCAAAAGCCGCCAACCCTTCCACCACCTGGCTCACGACATCGACAACCACCCCTCGGCAGAGAAGCACCACCACCACCCACTGTGCACACAGCGAGTGGCACAGTGGCATGACTGCCAGCCCGACTGCACGCACACACGGGGCAACCTGTAACAGACTGTTGGGGCAAGTGCTGTTAGCGAGCACCTATGAAGGTAGGCACGGCACACGAGGGGTAAGTGGGCAACACCACGCCCGGCCGCCTTTGTCTCTCTAGTGACGATGTTTACACATCGCACCAGGTATTAATTTGAGGACTGAGTCGACCTAGGGGAGGTTCAGATAATCGTCGCCACTGGGTGTTGGCCGTGAGCGGGAATCGAAGCCGGGTCGCTGGGTTCGTAGCGCAGCGTAGCGCTGACCACTACACCACCGCTCTCCGCACGCACACACAAACGCAAGCACACGCACACAACGACATTGTGAACCCGGTCTGTCAGTCCATTACCGCAACGGACACCACGAGGCGCAATCAATGAACGGAACACGTTTGGCAAAAAAAAAATGCAGTGAGCAATGACTGATGTGGGGAAATAGATATGCAAATAACAGCAAACATTTAGCGGGCCCGCACTTGCTCAGTCGCAACAGCGGCAACACTTCTAAGTGTACTATACGCGTACGGTATTGAACGCACAACCCCGCCAGGGCAGTACTTCCAGTTTTCGTTGAATGAATGGAGAACCGAGTTAAATAGGGGGTAATCGGCATGTTTGCTCTTTTGTTGAATCACCATCGGCTGTGATATGCCCACTCTTGGATGACGGCCTCCCAGACCTCCTCCCCAAAGCCGTGGTCTCGGGATGCAACAATCCATCGAGCTGATTTCATGGCCTCCGTCCCCGCTAGTGGTTTTTGTCTCCTTTGCCTGCAACTCCGTCATTAATCTTGACCGCCAGTCGGCCTCCCAATCCCACTTACTTTTCCGAACGCTCGATAGGATGTCTCGAATTTCCGAATGTGCTCACGGTCTTGTGTTTAAAGTTTATGTAGCATAAGTAGCCAGTGAGGGGGGCGGGCTTTGAAATGGCTCCACCATGAGGGTCAGCTGATGTAATTTCTGCGAACAAAATGATTCAAGGGTCCATTGATGAACCTGAAGCTAAAATGACGACCGCCGCATGTAATTCAAGCGATACGCGCGCACGCACACACACACCGGTGTACACACGGCAACTTTGTTTGGTGCCATTTAATTTCACCCTTCCCTTGTTTTTAAACAACTCCTCCGAACGAGGTCGCTTTAATGGCACGCTGATAGTATCAGCCATGGGGTGGTAATCACAGCAGCAGTAAATTTAATATCCCTGTCTCCACTTGGAGCCTTGCCCCCCGGCTTGGTGCTCCCCAGACCCTCCCCCACCCCACCCCTTCGCTGCCGCCGGTGGCCCCCTGGGGGAGGGTTTAGGGCTCACAGGGGCATCGTGACGCTGGCCTCACTCATATACGCAAGTCAACTGTGCGCAGGGTCGTCCACGGAGGGGGGGGGGTGCAGGGCCCGGGGACAATCACACTGTGTGGGCCCCACGCCCGACGCCTGCAAACTAAACCGGAAGTATTACATCTGACACCGTGACGTCGAAGCGCGAGGTGCCCCCCAAAACGCGGGGCCCGGGGCAGTCGTCCCGATTTGCCGTAGCCTAGGGACGGCTCTGCCTGCGCCACACGGTGTCCCACGTTCGACCTCGGGCGTGAGTTATGCAACACGTTCCCAGCTACTGAACCACAAAAACCTTTCGGAATGTGATGCCATTTAATGATTGTAAATGTCTCCGCTTGTCACGCTGTTTTACCATGAATCAAGAATTTATGAAAATTTCGTAAAGTTATGGGGCCGAGGTGGCTGGATGACTCAGAGGTCAGCGCCTTGAGCAGGAACCATTGAGACACTGGGTTCGAGTTTGGCTTTCAGCCACCTGTAATTAAACCGAGATTACAAGTTCGTTGAGTTTGATCGTCTCGGCCCAGTCACCAAAGCCTAAAAACACCCAGCACCATCATAAAACATTTGGTTCCTCACTTAATTTTACTACATTTCAGGTCTGAAAATGGTAAATACTGCGTCGACTTTGTCGTGCGACGAACATTACCCTGCATAGGAATGCGTGGGGAAACAAAATAAATAGATAAACAAAGTTCAATTTGTCGGCAGAAGTGTGGAGCCAAAGGGCGTCGTGACGTTTGAAGAGGTTTCTAATCAGTGCCGCGACAAGCCACCGTCACGTCAGGGCCATCTGTCACCACCATGTGCCTTTCAAGATGAGAAGTGGGACCGATAACCATCGCAGGTGTGGGCTTAAACAATCCGGGGCGCTCCGTGAGACCCTCCGATTGCAGCCTATTGTCTCGGGGAGGATAAAGGTCGTCACCCAAGTCAGTTTGCACCAGTGATCTCCAGCCCCGTGACCAGCAGGACAAGGCGAATGTTTTAAGACTCAGATTCAGAGTTTGCCTGCTTTCGAAGAAAGAAGAAATCCTGCTGGAAAACATCGGTCCAGAAAAGCCCACGGGCACGCGGGACAAAATATTATTTTAGTTTTCGTGGTGAAACAGACTCTCGTCTGTCTATTATTTTATTGCCGACAATCCATAACAATAGTGCTTTATTCATTATGTAACAGTCTCGCAGGGTAAGCCTGCCCCGCGAAGCAAGCCCTGACCACGGGCAAAAGTGGCCAGCCAACTGCCTGGAGAAGGTCGATCTGGATGGTATGCCAACTGAGCTGTGAGTGGAAACGCGCAGTGAAGCTGGGAACCGTGAGGGTGCTCGTCGCGACAGCAACAGAGACCAAGGCACAAGGGTTTTCCGTGTAGTTTTACATTCTGTTGAGCCAAGTGCCATGATTGCCGACACGGCACTCTACTCATTGCAGGTTAAGTCATACTCGGGGGAGCCTAAGACCAGTGCAGATATCGATCACCACTGAGGTTAGTTGACCATAGTCGGGAATCGAACTTATATTGTTGGGTTGAGAGCACCACCGTTCCCACATGGGGATGACAGCGAGCACAAACACATGCACGCATGACAAAGATGTAACGTTTTCTCGGTCTCAAATGAGTATTGGTTGGGGCTCATTTTACCGCCAATCTTGAGTCAGTGGAGAGGATTTCTAGTTTCGATGACAGGGATGGATCTTTCCCATATAACGGGTGTTGACTTCCCACGCACCAAGCAGCGATCACCCGCAAGCACTCATTTTACCGGCCCCCGGTGGGACACGAGGCTGAGTTCATCCTGACCAATGATTTGAACTCGTGAAAACGGGAACCCCGCTGCTCCACCAACTGCGATAAATCCAAGCCTTGGGAGATCACGCGCGAGCGGCTTGTGTTTTAATAGAGTGACATTTCAGCTGCAGCAGGAATGCATTCATCATCGGGCCTAGACACAAAAGACCCGACGGTGGCTCCGATTCCTGCCTTAGGTTGAAACGCATCTCAAATAAAACACGGGCTGCCCACGTCCCCGCCGTAGCCTAGGCACTATTCGGGACCGTCGCGCAATTATCTCCGGCGGGTCCCCGCATTTTTTTCGCACGTCGGCACACACGTGGCGTGACATTTCGCTTTACTTGCACCGACATCAAAACAAAAACGGGGGGTGGGTGGGGGCGGGCGTGTTGGAGGGATCATTGCTCTCACGTTCAGACTCCAACGAGAGGAGGAGAGTTCCTCCGAAAAGAAAAGGGGCCCTTCTTCTTCTTGCCTGCGCACCCACCGACGAGGGAGCACGTGTTTGTAATTTCCGCCACCGGCAGCTGCGGCGATGGCAAGCGAGCGCAGCGTGCTGAGGGGGGGGGGGGATCGGCTTACGAACGAGCGCGAGCCATGGAAGGATGGCCGGCAGCTGTTTGGTCATCGGCAGCGAACGGGCCCCCGCAAATAATCACAAAAGTCTTTTACTTTACCGGGCGAAAGCCACGGCGAGTTTTAAAATGGGTTTTTTTTTTTTCCAGGAGAATGCTGCTTGGGATATTTGGCTGCATCTTTTTTTGGTGCGGTGTTCTTTGAGCAAAAGCGGGAGAACCTGGAGAAACCGTATGTGCACGTGCCCGCAGAGATAGGTCAGTAGCCTAACTGCTGTACTACCATTTTCGTGGACCACCTTGCAGCCGGTCGAGAGTATACCACCGTGCCTGGCGTGCCCCCGTCAGGAGGCCGAGTTTTTTTCCACACGTCTCGACAGATTTTAATCCCACATGCTTTAAAAAGCATTGCTCCCGGTGTCGAGTGAGCCAACGGAGCAGACGGGCTGATGAACGCTTTACTGAGAAACATTTTAAATGCCAATCCATCGCTCGATGACCTTCATTTGTGAGCAGGTGAGACCCCCATTGACTAAAACAATTCTTTTGCAAGGGAGACTCGAAATAAAATATCAGGAATATATATTTTTTAAAAGACAATGTAATAATATCCAAAATGTTAGGCATTAATGATACGTAATTCAATTGTATTGTGAAATAAATTAATTAAACAAAGAGCTCAACATTTTGCTCACCGGTTGGAAATGCTTAGGTAGCCGTTTTGAGGTCCCTTGCGTTTCTGCCACCCTTGCCTCAGCCGAGCGGAACGAGCCCAGACCCGTCGGCTAACCTCCACGGATTAGGCCCCGGATAATAAACAAAGCACCAGCCAGCAAGTCCCAATGCCCTCTTCCACCCCCCCCCCACCCCCTCGTGCAGAATGAAGTTTATACAAATATTTAAAAAAATAAATCCTACACATAATACGCGCGCATGCAACAGAGACTGTAAGACCCGTATGAGCGTTTAGACGCTGCGATTTTCGAGACATCATGAGGGCAGGGCTGCCTCTTACAGCCAAAACAAGTCCCAGATCCTTAACTCTGCACACTCGCAGAATTCTTTAAACGTAGCCTCGACAGGTTTTTTTCCCGTAATTTTTTCCTTACAATATTCTTAGCACTGCACGTCGATTTGTGGACGGTGTATGATAACCGTAAGAATTTATCTAATGTTGCCAGGTGAAAAAACATTGAAGTGATGTCGATAATAAAGGTGTTGCACGAATTTCATAATGACCCCAGCTGCTGTTTTAAAAGGATGCCACTCATCGCTTAGGTGGTGGTAGTGTCTTGGGTACATTTATGTAATTACCCACAATTGTGAAATTATAACATTATCCTTCCATCAAACAATTCCATGAATCAATGATTACGATGTTAAGGATAACGAAAAAGAATAGGAAAACCCGTAAGCTTTTAAGGGTACGGGGGCAGAAGCGACGCTAAACGCACGCGACGCACATTTCACTCGGGGCCCTTGTTGTGCGCGCGAGCCGCTCGTCGTGTGTGTAAAACATACGCCACCGTCGATTACCCCACGCCGCACCAACAGA
Source organism: Lampetra fluviatilis (assembly GCF_964198595.1). Taxonomy (NCBI): domain Eukaryota; kingdom Metazoa; phylum Chordata; class Hyperoartia; order Petromyzontiformes; family Petromyzontidae; genus Lampetra; species Lampetra fluviatilis. The sequence continues at coordinate 20,203,832 of NC_136279.1, read as the reverse complement.
GAGAGCTGCACCTCGCAACCTAGCAGCGCGAGCGAAGAGGACGCTGCAACGCTGCACCGCTGCACATTTCCGCTCGCCCAACTTCCTCCCGGGAGGGGCGACCGTGCGAGCACGGAAGACTTAAGCCTTCCTCGCCATGCCCGTTGGGGATGTTGGGGGGGGGGGGGCAATACACACGGAGCGGCCACCCGGTGGGATGCAGGCCAGACTGGGGAGTCAGAGCCGTCGCGTCGTAGCCAAGCGACGCGTTGTCACGGCCGTGTCGAGCCGGGACCTCGGCGACGTCATGCTGCGTCGAGCAGTCTGTGTCGCTGGATTTCCCCGACAGCGCGGGACGCTGTGCCAAGTAGGGCCGAAGAGGAGCTTCCGACATCGCCAGCCGCTCCGATGCACTTGACTTTGAATTAAGTGGATCCGACTTCAACGAGACATCATCTCTCTCTCTCTCTTGCGAGAAAGGGCCTTGTGGAAACTGCTTGCGAAATTAAATTAAATAAAGAATGAAGAATCCTCTTGACCCTGCAATTATTCTAGTTGTTGTAATGAAATGTAAAAAAAAATCACAAAAGGTTAAGAAAATGTATACGTATTTCAATCAAATAAAGCAATGTACAGATTGATGCTGCTGTCATTCCTAAATTATTATGTGCTGCTCCTCAAGACCCACATGCAGTGCGCACGCGGGCGAGCAAAGGCTACTCTTGAATGTCACGTGGGAAATGTGTCTTTTCCGCAAACAAACGGCAGCCGAAAAGAAAAAAAAACGTCAAAAACGCAAAACATCACTCGCTCTCCTCAGAAAGTGAAAACACGGCCACATCAAAATGTAGCAGCACCGGAGCGTAAGGGGAGAAGGGCGTTGGAGCGGCGAGTGCTGAGTTTCGTGGTTGCGGGCGACAGCACGGCAATGAGGGCCTGTCACACTCGCCCGGGCCACACACCACACAAGCAACCCGACCAACGGACTCAAAAAGAAACGACGGACGAAGGCACACTCGTTATATGGGCCCCCTTGGCTCTCGGGATCAAGGCCACCGTGTGCCGCCAGGCATGTGCAAGCAGGTCGTGAATAATGGTTTATTACGGCCGGCAGAGACGGGCCACCGAGGCACCTATTATAGGGGCGCGCAAAATAACGAGCGAATTCCGTGGGCCGAGGCGACAGCAACAATGCCCCATCGTACAGCAACAAGACCCGGCGTTCATTGGTAATGATGCCGGATGTCACCAATTGCAGATTTTTTTGTTAGTTCAGGCCAATGTTGCCCCTTTTTCCAAAGCCGAGGAGAATTTTCATGGCAGTGCATCTGTTATCGCTGAACACACTGCCATCATTCATTTGTTGACATTTTCCTTAAGCAGGTGAGAGCCCATTGAGAAAACAAATCTGTTTTTTTTTACGAGGGTGGCCTGCCACAAAGGCAAGGTTGTAAAACAAACAAGACTTCACAACAAAATGTATTTAATAACGTACAAACGCAATCCGTGGGCATGTGACCACCTGATGGACTAAGACCCACTCTGCAATTACGACTGACTCACGCTCCCAACAGCTGAGGCAGCAGCTGGTGTAGAAATGTGTCTGTGCTGTTCTCAACTCTGGTGTCCTCAGAGTATAGTCTATCCGTCACATCTCAAGCCAGGTTATGACAGTTTTAGAACTTATAATAATATCACACTTTATTTGCCTAGGAAAGCCTCACTGAGGCATACAAGTTTTTTTTCCAGGAGGGCCCTGCATTGGCATGTTTGACCAATTACATTAATTAGTGTTTTCCTTGCGGGGTGGAAACCTCAGTACCTGGAGAAAAGCCACACATGTGAGATGGTGACACTCAAATATGATCATGTCAAGAATCCACTTCTGCTCTGCCACGTCCTTTCCAAAGCGCAGCCCACGCCTACAACAACCGGTCATGCAAAGCAGCCTTCGAGTTCAAGTACTCCGATACAAAAAAAACTCAAGACGAATTTACGGACACAGAGGCAAATGAAGTCAAACTTTAACCAGCTCCAACAACAGCCATACACCGTGCTAAAATCTTTTGAAATGTGTGTTCTCGGTAAATGTCAATTACACTCCGATACAGCATGTCGCTGCAAAAAAAAGAAAACTGTGCAATCTATGTTTTTTGTTTGGTTTTGGGTTAATCAGCGCTCCTCCGTGTCACGAAAACAGGGCCAAAACACGTCTGCTGATTTTCGCTCCGATTACAAGAACTCGCTTTCCCCCAGCTCCACTCCAAAGGCAGTGACGCGCACACACACACACGCACGCGTTCTCACAAACATACATACATGTGTACATGGGCAAAGAACTCCACCAGTTCTTGGTTATAGACGCTTGTAAAAGCGTTGTTAGCGAGCGCAGAACCAGATGTATTTGTCAGGCCAGGTTGGTATACCAATTGCCACGAATGGGCAATAATTTTATTCGGGCATGGAGATTGCAGTGTGGTGCCCCAACCACGGATCAACCATTCCCCATTAGCAAAGACATTCATACGCACACACGTGCATGCATGCACTCGGAAGCCCACAATGCGTACACACCCACACCCACAGATCCACACGCGCAGATTCTTACACCCACACACACACAGATCCATACGCAAACACACCAAATGGTCCACATGCCCACACATACACACAAGTGTGCACGCGCGCGCACACAAACGCACTCGAACATGCTCAAACATGGGAATACATGCACACGCAGTAACCAGAAGCTTTTCTTGCTCTGATAAGCCTTACACGGGGGAATATCTGTCAGGGAAATTAACTTGTCAGAGTCTGACGAGAGAGTGAGAAAACAAAAAAACACAAAGAGAAAGAGACGCACACGGAGAGAGAGAGAGAGAAAGCGAATGGAGGCAGGGGAATAGTGAAAAGAGTGGGGAGTGAAAAAAGTGGGCGAGAGAGGGACTCTGCGATGGGGAGAGTGCGACGGAGGGAGGGGGTGAAGGCACAGAGAGAGAGAGAGGCAGACATGGACGAGTGAAGACAACAAGGATGGAAGGTGAGGGTGAGGAGGGGGTGTTGAATCAGGAGGCAGAAGGGAATTCAGAAAACATCAACAACAACAATGAAACAAGTGCTAACCTAGCTGCAGCCATCATCTGGCAGCTAATTTAAAATATATTGTAAAAAAAAACAAAGAAAATATGCTAAAAGAAACGAGCGCAATTTTTTTTTAAAACAAAACTCCCTTTTTATGAAGCGTGGTAACACGAGCTAATCCGGGTGCTGCCAGCGATGGCTGCTGCAGCTGTGATAGAGAGCAGGCCGAGGGCCCGCACCAACGAGGACCCACGGGGAAACCCGAGCTCGCGGACGGAGGGCCTTCATCGCGGCCACTCACGGTCACCCCGCAAAGCTTCGTCGCGGCCTCGCGAGCCGCGAGGCCACCGCTTGCCGAGCCGTCGCGTTTATAATCCCGACAAACGTCGCGAAAGTGTGCGCCGAAGAATGGAGAAGATGCGTGCTTTGGGATTACACTGAGAGACAGAACGAGTAACGCGCGGCTTAGAGAACATTCGCAAGGTCAAAGACGTAATTTTCACCGTTCAGAAAAGTAAGTGGGCTTCAGCGGGCCACGTTGTGAGACGAGATTATGGCCAGTAACTCCTAAGTAGCAGCCAGAGGAGGGAAACACGCCCAAGAGGCCACCGCGGAGGCAAGAGAGATGAGATCGGCTCACGTGCAGGTGCTGGGTGGATTATTGCATTGCGGGACAGTGAAGAATGGGCGGTGACTTGGAGAGGCCCCCATCCGGCAATGGATTGATCATGGATGATGATTACACATGCAGAGACAAAGACTCCCACCGCCGCATCACCATTCAGCCTTGCATATGAGATGGTGGTACATACGGCAAGTCGGTTTAATTCATTCAGTCACACCTGAAGCTGTAGCGTACATTTCAAACTTGGACGTGGATGTTTAAGTTGCTATCCAGTGAGCCAGGCACAATAGGAGTAAGATGTGTGAGTGCTATCCCAATCTGTTTGCGTGAAAGTTCGGACCCTGCACAGCATGCCCAACTCAGGTTTCTTCGCACACACACAAAAAAAACATTCAAAAAAGAAATTGGCCAAATGTCTCGAGCAGGACATTCCTGAAACGAATCTTGAGAAGTGAGGATTTCCTGGATATTTTTTTAGCTTTTTTCATTGCACATAATAGTAGCAAGGAATTCAGCAGATTTGGTGGTTATGATGAACGCTTATAATACAGCAATTTGGAGGTCAGGTTGGTGGATAAAGTAAAGCTGAGTTATCATCACAACGATCAGATACATGGTATTCCTGTACGCTGGTAAACCAGGAATGGAGAGAGCAGTAAAGCAAGTAGGTATAGCGGAAATTAATGCTGAAACTATTTGATTCTTATTTTTAATCAATCAATATTTTTTTGTACGTGATCCAGATATTCTGGTATCGCCCCCAATCGATCCCTAATTTTGAGGGTGTATTGCGCTGAGTTTGTTCCGTGTTATCTGCACTTTTTTCCCCCTCTTTTTGAAATCTACTTTGTATTCATGTTACTTAGATGACAATGAAAAAATGTTTAAATACATTTTTTTTAATATCTACTGGTATTAAATGGCGGACACCAGGCATGCGTCCTCCTAAATGCCAGCGCATTAGCAGCTTGAGGCAGCAATGCCGGTGACGTTACCAATCCCCACGCCACACTCGTGTGGAAAATATTTTAGCTTTATTTATCCAAGCGGTATTCCATTTATTATTTGCTTAATCAATAAATGACAAACAATAAATTATAGATTAACACGTTGTTGCGAAAACCCATACCTGAGCCGCGAGAATGTTTTCTCAAAACATTTACCAAGGCAGAAAATCTCCTGATAAACAGTCCTAAAATCTCAGCGAGGCCTTTTTTTTGTTGCAAATATCTCAACTTGTTTTTTTTTATGACTACATTTTGTTTTAAAATTGGGAGTCGGGAAAGTAATTTGCTAAATGTTATTTCCTAAATTCTCCACGGGCCGAGAGAAGGTATTTCTCGTGAATTCCGCCTGTGTCTGGTGCCAGGGTTAAGTCGACAAAGAAACGCTTTCGTGTACCACATTCTCTACGGGAAAGGCTTGGCCCTGCATAATTTACACTTTTTTTATACAAAAAAAATCTTGTTACCACACCGGATCGAAGGAATCCATTTTTTGTGAGTTAACAATACCCGCAGTGTTAAAATAACAACGCCTGCAATTATTTTTTTTCAAAACCCTGTCACACCTTCGCAGATGCATCTCAACTGTCAAGTGCAAACAATGATGTTTTGTCAGGAGGTGAGGAGTTAGAAGGGATTCGCTTGCGCACAATTGCTTTACAGAAGCCATCTCCGCTTGGCACTTTCAGGGGATTAAACCCACCCCGCACCATTGGGAGTGAGTTGCCAAAGGTACGGAAGCGAATGAGGTGTGGCACAAACGAACAATGAGCACAGGGTCTGTGCTGTCAGCGTATAATACCGTATTCACCGTATATTTTAGACGCGTTTTTGCTGCCCCCCTTCTCCCGTATTTTAAAGCAAAAGTACCGGGGAGACAAAGGCAGCCGAGCATGGTGCTGGCCACCCACCCAGCCCCTCGTGTGCCGTGCCGGCCGTCATAGGTGCTCGCCTACAGCACTTGTCCAAAAATGGCTTAAGGCTATATGGGGGATCTTTGTCTTTTTGACCAGATTTGTATATCTTTATTGACACCGGGTGCAAGTTTGGGGTGCGTCTTACTTTCCAGAGCGTCTTATATTCTGGAAAATACGGTAGTAGACAAGTCGATGATTTGCCACGATTTCGGGAAGTGATTGGATTCACGAATAAAAAAAATTATCGATCATTTCTACTGACTCATCCGTATCATTGGCTGTGTCTTTTGTCTCACTGGTCCAGTTTTGTTTTCTCCATGAGCCCAAATGCAATATTATCACAACTTGGATTTACTTGCAACGAATATATAAAATATACTCTCTCGTGCCTAATTCGATGCAAGTATTGTGAGTGTAAGAAATAATTTTAATCGATTAATGCATTGTACATGCCTCCTTGAACGTTTTTTTAAAAACCGATATATGAGAATGATTGATGATGATTATGATATTACGTCTCATCCATCATCCTCATTGTCACTTGCTGTCTAAGGGCGTTACACATATGCCCATTGTTTGGAGTCTACTCTTCTATGCATTTCAAACTCAATTCAGTCATTTGCAGGAGAGAGAAATCATACAAAGAAGGAGTCTGTTTTTCATTATAGTACGACTTTGTCGGGGGGAGTTTAAACATTTGAGATGCGGGCTGTAACATCGGTAAACTGACGGCCAACTACCGCAAACGATGTTGCGGAATCGATAACGCGGGCCTTACAAGCAGCCAACGTTTTGCAACGTTGTTAGGCAGCTGTGGGAATCAAAAGGCTGGGGCCCCCTTCTAAACTGGGTCAGCAGCAACCGCTCCGACCCCTGGGCTACAACGAGCGGTGTCCGGAATCGTTTAAAGGTCACAGCGGTGCAGTTGGGAAACCACGGCGTGCTCTCACGATATTCACCGGCACGGTGGGGGGACAATTTCCCCCCTCTGTTCTTTCCCCACCCCCCACAACCCCATTCATGGCCTCGTCCATATGCGCCAGGCTCTAGTTGACAACTTTATTTCCGACCGCCCGTACGGTTACATTTGCTTGTGCGATTACCCGAGCCAGACATAAACAATTCACACGACGGGGAAAAATAACAGAAAGCAAAAAATAAATGAACGCGGCTTGCAAACATTTGGTGCGACGTAAACATGGTGGAGTGCACACAAACAGTTGGAAATGTACGACAGCAGAATGAAGATCGATTCCTTATGAGCCTCCACAGAAAACTCCGCCGCCACCGCGTGCCGCTGCGTGTGTGGGATGGATTTTTCTCCCCTTCTTTCTATTCCTGAGGTAGCCCGGGGAATTGGGTCGCCTGACGATGCCATCCAAAAACCGAATAAACACATTTTCATCCGCAACCAATGCCGCCGCACTCTTCTACGCAAAGGCAGACCATGCGGTTCTCGTGAGGCCTTTGTTGGATGCGCTGACCCGATCATTGTCGCGTTGTTGTGAGTTTGTAAGTCGCAACATTTAATCTTCCCGGATTTTAATGGCTCTGACAAACAAACGTAAACTAACCCGGCTGATCCCTTGAACCAGCCTGAAGCCGGGTCTCGGGTTGCACTCATTAAACAGCGAGGGTTTTGCATGTCCGAAAGAACATGGTTTGAAACTGAAATCTGCGAGTCAATAACATGATCCCTGCTCCTGACATCCCCAAGACACAGCGATCCTTATCTGGCAACAATCGCCCCCTTAAAAACCTCCTCCCTTCTCTCCTATCCCAGGCCCGACCTCTGACCCCACAGCACAAACTAAGTCCACAACCACTGCCACCACCACCACCACCACCCCCACCGCCGCCACTGTCACCACCCCCAACAGTTCCTCCTTCTAACGCCAGCCCGTGGCCCCCAACTGCCCTAACTTATCCCCCTACCAAGGCCCTCTGCTTCGCTGCCTTGACGATGGCGGCCAACGGCGGCGTTGCGTGCGGCCGGCGGTCCCCCGGCGTGGCAGCGGTTTGGCTCCGTCCCTCGGCACAAACGCAAAAAAATTATTCTCCTCGCGCTTGGGCGCGGCCTGACGCGTGCCGTAATTTGCGTGGCCTGCGGGCCACCAGCAGGCACGATGGGAATAAGCGGCGGCGTTCGACGGCCGAGCGTGGGACGCATTGCGCGTCCAAAGTCTTGCCGCAGGTTTCAGGTGTTTACACAAGCGAGCGTTTTAATTTGGTTTCCCCCCGTGAGGAGACTTGGGCGGGCGAGCACGCCATCAGCGAGAGCCGCCACGCTTGGAGAGCTCAAATTCACCTGCTGCCGGAGGAGCTGCGGTTGCACGCTGCCAAAGGAGAAGAAGAACGGGGAGGAAAAACTAAATTTTGCACCGGAGTTGTAAACTCCCCCCCCCCGCCCGCCCATACCGGGCGTAAGCCAAGAATGGCATTTGAAGGACACGTGCCAAATTTAGATTTCAAATTGGCTATTTTTTTTTTGTGGGGAGACATTTTTTTTTTTAAGCAAGACGCGTAAAAAAACAAAAAAGAAACTCGCTTTCTTGTAAGTTTACCTCGGTTAGCCACGACAAGAGGTTTGCAATCTATTATGATTATTCATTTGAGACAAGGTGGGGATATCTCAACGCTCTGGAACCATTAATGGAGACACGCGAACGGGACCCGCAAAATAATAAACGCAGCGTATCCACTCGACGCACGCACTCCGCGTCACCTTCACCAAACCTTCGTAGCATCAACGTGCATTAAAAACATCGCGCCAGTCTTTCACCATGGCCGACAAAACCTTCCCATATTGCGCTCTTTTTTAGTTTTGTCTAATTTTTTCTTCTTCCAGTATTTATTTTGCTTGTTTTAGTGTTTTAGTTTCAAATACACCCTAAACCAACGTGACCTTTGTGCACGACATGGAAATGTTTGGGACAGAGAGGGAGCAGGCCACGAGTGTGTTATTGTAGAATAAATGAGGGGTCGGGGGGATTGAGCTCAATAAAGTTCACTTCGGAATGCAGGGCTTTTGACCCGGCGAGCACTAACAAGCGAAACAAGCAGGTGAGGTTAACAAGGCGCGATGAAAGAAAGCCTACGGACGTTAGGTGAGAAAGTTGAGAGAGCCTGGCGCCTCGCTCGCTGCCTGTGTGCTCCTGCTAAGCGGACACCCCCTCCCCTCTAGGCCTCTTGCCCACCCGCCCGCTTGCCAGCCCACCCGCCTTTCACAAAGAGCACCCCGCTCCTCGCTCTCTCTCGCTCGCTCTCCGCATCCCCCCCCGCCACCCACCGCCCCAGCCTTCCGCACGCCGGGATCTAAACAAACCGAGCGTTTGCAGGCCCCGCGGCTGTGACGGCGTGCAGGTGCCAGGTCGGTCGTAATTACTCTCGTGGCGATGACACACTCCTCATTGTGCTGCCCATCAGACCGGAGGAGGCCATGAGGCCCCTGGTTCCCCCCACTGCAGTCCGCTAACCCCCCCACCCTACATCCACTACGAGCCCTAGGCAACAGCGTGAGCCTCTGGGCAAGTGGATTGTGGTGGTGGTGGTGGTTGCAGCTAGGCTGAGGCATAAGGCCATTATTGGGAAATAGTAGCCACAATGTGGTGAGGACTTTTGAACATATTTGTAGTGATCGTGCCCGGCTGATATCTCCAGATCAATCATAGATCAGATTTTTTTAGAATTCTATCAAGAATTAAGATGGGTGGTTGGGTGCTGTGATGAATACCTGTGGGGGTTGATGGAGAGAACTAAAGATCACGTGCGCAAGGACACCCACCTGCACTGTGAGGCAGCGAGATGTCACTGGGAGGCAGTAGAACAAGTAGGATTCTAATTCACTATCTGCAGGGCCTTCCTACAGAAGGACCCTTGAGAGTCAATTAAGTTGTTTTGTTATTATTCTTATGATATAGCAGGTTGGGCCAGAGGCATATGTGTGCAAGGCTCAGCTGGGATTCAAGGCTATCGCTCGTTATTCGGAGGCCGAACTGGTGAGTGCCAATTGGCTAATCCAAAACTCGGGGACTTAAAGAAGCGGAGCGTGGTGTGAGGATGAAGGGAGCAAAGCCATTTCTATTTTCCTACGCGGAGGAGCATTGGTGGGCAAACAATTTCACGAGCTGCCCCCACCCCAGGGAGGCCCTCCAAGTGACAACGCCACTTGGGACTCTCAGCAGCTTGGCCTCCCTGAGATCGCCAATCACGTTCTTCGTTTATAACCGGCTTGAGCAACCGGTGAAGGCAACGGGCCGCTGTTGTTGTAAGCGAGACCCCGGGGCTTGAAAACGCTAGGCGAATATCCGGCCGCGCAAAGCTAACCATGGGAATGCAAAAATGAGCAGCGGAGAACAACTACTTTCCTGTGCTGCGTGGCTGAAAATCGGTTGGAAATTCGCTGCGCGGCGTACTCTGTGAAATGCGAGCGAAGTGTCTGAAAACAACGATCAGAGGGAGCACCGAAGGCGGCCAGGCGGCGTCGTCGTGAGCCAGCACAGGTGCTCCGTGTGTGCACGGGCACGCTCACCGTGTTGCGTAGTTATGTAAACAACCGTACGTACAATTCACGAGCTGCTGCTGTTACATCAATGGGGCTATTGCAAGCCTCGAACAGATTTATGACATTTGGCGAAGGTTTTACGCGAACCGGTTTCAATGGGAGTTCATTAACGATCGGCGATAGTTTCCACATCGTGGAACGGAATTCTCACAAGCACGTGGCCAGCGGAGAGGCAGGCGTGAGCAGGTGAAAAGAATAAACGAACTAGAAATGAACAATCACACACGTGCCCTCAACAATTGCCTTCTTTTTCCCCCCATCCGAAACGACAACAACATTCTCCGAGGTCTCAGCCGCGCGAGAGCGTTCTTTCGCACCCGGCTCTCGTCTCGTCGTTGACGTTTGGGCGCTCAGCGGGGCGACTGGCACCGCCGTCTCGTGGTCGGCTGGCTGACCGGCCGCGTTGCCCGCCGCTCGGTGCTGGCACGGCATAACGCAGCGTCTCACTCGCTCCCGCTAGGCCTCGGTCAGTGTGCCGCTAGGCCTCCGCTCAGAGAGTCTCCTTTCACAGCGGTCAGGGCACTGTTATGGCAACTGCCGCCTTTCAGAACTGAGCTGTCACCACCAATATTTATGGTCGAGCGTATCGCAATTCAAAGCCCCCCTCCTGCCCCCGCCCCCCTCCACACGGGGGGGGGGCAGTATGGGGGCTGGCTGCGCCTGTTACGAGGGCAGGCGGAAAAATGATTAACGTCCAATCGCTCCTGAAGGGGATCTCGGATGCCCCCTCGATTTGACACAGAGCGGCGTGCGTGCGTGGGCGCGCGCTCGGCGGTGGAACGCTTTCGCACAACGCAGGGAGCGGATCGCAAATGTTTCACTTTCCTCGCTGCCGCTGCAGAGCGCTGCTGCGCTTTTGGGTGCACGCGTGCATTTGTTTAGTCTTCCCGCCTTCCCTTCGAATCAGCGGCTTTTGTTTCGACCCTCGCAGCGACATCACGCCGGCCGCGGAATCCAAACATCGCCTTCAAAAAAATCTGCACGGCAATCGGGATGGACCATCTCTCGCGGAGACGGGAGGTGATCATATTTCAGCGGGACTTCAAACGGTGGTCCCACCCCCACCCCCACCACCCCCGTGCCAGGTCGCTGGCCTGAGCGCGTGGTGATGTTTGGGTCCTCTTTATTTTGTTTTGTTTTTTAAGAAGAATTCTCTTGCTCTCACTTCGTGCCCCCCCCCCGCTCCCGATCTGGCTATTGCGAGGCCTCTTGTGCCAGCACAAAGGACTCGCTCCACCACCACCACCGCCACCGCCGTTGCCACATTCTTGGGTTTGTGATCCTGCCAAGGGCTTTGACGCGCAGCGCAACGCGGCCGGGATCTTGGAGCAGGCGACCCAACGGGGCCTCTATTAAAGAACACCCCCCCCGCCCCCCCGCCACCACTCTGCCTTTGGATTTTCACAGGACACCTGCTACATTCCATCCCATAGAGAAGCCTGGGATTAACGGGCGAAATGATGAAAGGTTCGTTAACAGCTATGTCACAACACTGTAACCGGAAAAAGTGTGTTTGTGGCCGTTTTTGTTTCCCTAATTATAACGATCCCCACCATTCATTGAGCTATGAATGAAAGTATCTTTAAAAAAAATCGATTTGCCAAAAGTGGTGGGAATATGATACCTTGTGAAAAATTGTTCCACTGAAGAAACATATTTTAGAAGTTCCATCTTTACGTAAAAATATAACTAACACGCCCATATGCCTCTTTCACACAAGATATAATAAAATATATATAAACACCCACAAAAAGTTCTAGCCTACATGAATTTAACGGCGCAATCTTAATACGTTTGACCGCCCATATCATACACGCACGCGCACATACGCGCGCGCGCGCTTTACGTTGCGTTTTCAAACTTGTGTTTACCGTTCTCTCCTTACAGGTATGGGACTGGCTGATGGCGATCACTCATTCAACAAACGCTCGCAGGGTGGAGGGGTGATAATATTCCCATAAGCAGCCAAAAACCAGCTGGAGGAGCATGGAGCGACGACCGTCGCGGCAAAGTGGACAAAACGCCACCGCGCGACTCCCTTTGCCAGTGGGGGCGACAGACGGCCACCCGAAAACGTCCCTCGGCAGCCAGTGACCGTGACCGTCATTGAAAACCTCCGCCACCAGCAGCAGCAGCAGCGCGAGCGAGCGAGCGAGCGGCGTAGCGGACGCGAGCATCGGGGGTAAAGTGGACGCCTCGCAGGAGAGGGCATCGGCGGAAGTTCTCGGTTTACAAACACCGCTCGTGGTGTAACGACACGCAGGAAACGTCGCTTTTTTTAACGTGTTTACAAACGTGCAACGCAAAAAAAGATTAATTGATTGTGAAAAAGTTCGGGATGGGGGGGGGTAGATAGGGGGGCCGTTTTGGTAAACAAAAAATACTCTCATTACTTCCTTTACTCGTTTAAAGTGGCTTATGTTTTTGTATTTCCTTCGCGGTGCTGATTTGCAGTTGCGTCCGTTAAACCTCGAGGCCCTGTCAAGTTTAAGGTTGTTACGAAGGAGGCGACCGGCCCATCGACAGAAAATACCGTTGGTCGATATTCGCCGACTCTGAGCACAGGCCCCTCCACGGACACATCTCGGATTTTGTGACGAGAGGCAAAACCGTCGATGCGAACGGCAGATTTCGCAGGTGCAAAAGTAATGTTCGTCAAATGGACACATTTCCTTCATTTCACTGCGTGAATCCCAAATGTGGTCTGTACAAGGGAAGCCTCCATAAATAAATAAAATACAACGGCAACGCGAAAGACGTACAATGTGGTAGATTATACGATCTTGAAACCCGTGCGGTGACTGCGCACCTCACGGCGATTCGTAATTCTTACGCCCACGATGCACGCATCGAATCACGTGTCTGAAGAACCTATTGTTTGAAAAAGTACACGCAAATAATATTCCAATAGCACATTTAGTCAAATGGAGGGAACAAGACTGCCCGAATGCAAAATTGAGAAAAGCACTGACAAGACGACCAGATCAAAAACGACGACAACAACAGCAAAATAATTAGTTGTACAATCGAAGCACCGGAATAAACCTGGAGACCGTGAATCATTGCCATGCTTGTCATGACACACGGATGGAGCGGCCTACCCTGACAACGATGTCTAGCGCGCAGCAGTCTCTGCGCTCTCTGATAATCATTCGCAAGAATTGCTGGGCAAATGTTCGGGATCGAACTGTTGTCGGACGTGCAAAGCGGCCCGGCTGTGAGAAGCAAAGATCGACGAGGCCAGCTAGGCTGCCCCCCGACTCTGCCTTCAGCTGGTCAGCCCGCCACGCCCCCCCCCCCCCCCGCGGCGTTGACTCTCGTTCCCACAGGTGCCCGCTCGCGGAAAGCAGTCGTCACAATTCGCCTTGTGCACTTCAGCCTGAGGATTATTATGAAACCCGTCAAGTAGAAAAAGATAAAAAGGGCATATTTGTGTTCCTCTTCCTTATTTACCCACCGTCGTTGCGGCTCAAGTCGGAAAGACACACCACGTGCATTGGTGGAGGCTTACTCACAACTTATTTAAGTGGGTTAAACGAAAACCACCACAAGTTAAATAAGCAAAGGTTTTAAAAAGAAAAAAACAGTTTTCACAAGGGCGAGCCAAGCGAGCGACGACATGGGTGCAATGCCCCCCACCCCCCCCCCCCCCCCCGTTTTGTTTGTTTTCCGTGAGAGCGAGCGCCCGGGCCCCGTAAATGCACATGCACCGATGCACCAGGTGGGAATGCACGGGACGCAGAGGCCCCCACCAGGTGACAAAGCATCCTAACTATGCACCCCCACTCGTCCTTTACCGGGCAGCAGGTGGGGAGACGGTGAGTGAGGTATGACGATGTGGGGGGGTGGGGGGGGCGCTCGTCGCGTGGAATGAGTCAGAGGTCTCCCCGGCCGCAGATGGCTCAGGAGCCCGTTCACCACGAACGCTCCACGGGCAGGTGGCTCGCGCAAATAAAGGCGGTGAAATATGGGCGGCGGCGGCGCCGTTAAAGAGCGGGATCGCGAAGCATGGGTTGACATTTTCAAAGCGGCGGGGATGTGTTCAAGTGTTGGGGGATTTCATCGCAGTGCAGCGAGTCGGGGGGAACACAGCGGTTGCGCCGAGAGACGACTGTTTTATCGCAGAAGAGGGTGCTGTGCCACAAGCCAATGTAAACCGCTCATCTCCCCCCCCCACCACCACCCATGACATCACCAGCAGCCCTTGACGAGTGGCGGCCGCGGGGTTTGGCTGCGCCAACGCTGTCCATGAAGGAGCCGCATCGCTCTCTGCACCGCGCAGCAGCTTGCGTTGGATACCAGGTGGTCGGCGTCGCGTGACGGCGGGCGATTAAAAACACCACGCGCCTTTTTTTAGTCGTTACCTGGAAAAGAGCTAGCGATGGCATCACTGCTGACGGGACAAGGTAAGGCGAGAAGGTTTGCCCATCTGCGTGTGAGAGAAAAAAAGTTGAAAACATGCTTCTAGGATAGACAAAAATGTAATACGCATTGTAATGAGCTGTCAGCAGCAATAAATTATTTTAAAAGGTATAACTTGTGTTATTTCATTCCAGCTGCGGCGCATACACGTGCGCCGTGTGCCATGCAGTGTGTGCAATGGAAACAATGTTGTTTGCCGCTTTTCTGAGACTGCATTCTTAATCCCGTCACAGGCACATGGGCAAACTCGTCCAAAAATCACTCCAGCAAACCCTCACTCCCGGTCCCTCACCAACCCTCCCCCGGCCACAACCCCCTACCGCACACCCGTCACCCCCCCCCGCCCCTCTCGAACACAGCTGCAGGCTCCCCAAGCCTCGCTCGCATTTCACGAGAAGCACGGAGCCGTAGATGGGGGGCGACGTTCCGTGCCCCCGCCACGGTCTAAAATGTCACAAGCGCCCATGCCAACGAGCCCCCCTTCCCCCCTCACCCCCACCTCCATCACCCTCCGCTAACCTCCCCCCACCCACATCCTCCCAACCTGTCTGAGCCAATCTCACAATTATCATATGAATGTTGACATGAGCACACTCTACCCCCTCCCCCATCCCGGTTTTCGGCAAACTTTGCTTTTCAAAAAAACATTAGTTTGTTTTATTTGTCATTAATTCGATGCTCACGCCCATGGTTTTATCATTTCGCAGGGTGCTAGCAAGAATGTGTTTGCCAGGTGTTTTGAAAATGAACTTATTTGAATTCCTGGTCCGAATCCAATTCAAACACCATTGATTTAGCACGCTGGCATTCTCACGCAGATGGCTTCATTGGCTTCTTGGTATCGCAGCTGGCAAGAGCAGAGCTCCCCCCGCTTGGCCGGGCGCTCAAATCTTTGCAAACGCAAACATCAACCCGGAGGCACAAAGCAGAATCCCTGGCGGCGACCACGGCGTTTGGGAACCCTCGCTCGACACGCAAATGCGTAAACTGTCGCGCGATCTCACCACCTGGAAAACAGCGCAGTGGCATCGGCGACGCCCCTCGCCCGCCCTGAATCGTTGCCCCCTAACCGCATCCGCGCCCCCCTCCCCCTGGCGGTGAAACACACCGCTCCCCTTGTGCCGAGGCCGCGCCGACGATGGCGTTCGTGGGCACAGCTGCGTACACACACACTCAAAGCAACGCACCTGCGTGCCGCAGACTGGCCGGAGCTGACAGATAAGGGCCCACATTGGGCGACGCCGCCGCCACGGCGCGGCCGGCAATCGGATCCCTTAGCGGGACGCGTAACCGGAGCTAAGTGCCTCGATTAAGACGATCGAACGAGGCCGGCGGAGCGACGCCGCGGGCACACACGCAAAAAAACCACCTGCAGCAAGCAAGGTCGGCCTTGCCAGGGCCGTGGTGGCGCAGTGATCAAAGCGTGTGTCCGTGCCAAGGGCCTCTCCATCACCCCCCCTCCCTCCTCTCCGGTTCTCAGGAAGGAGCGGCGCTGTCGAGCAGCCGCAAGCCGCGTGTGTCGCGCTGATCACAGCGCCAGAAATGTCCTCCTGCCTCCTGCAATCTTCGCCCGCAGAGCCACACGCCGCTTATGTTAAGCCCAGAGGCTCTCATGGAGAACGCAAGCACAAAAGTGTTTCTGCTGCATGTAAATTAGTGTGTGTGTGATTATGTGTACTCCCCTGAGCGGCGGCGCATAGGTTAGCGTGCTGCGTTACAAACCCGGCGACCCGAGTGACGATTATCTGAACCAGTCCTGGGCCTCTCCTAGGTCGACTAGGCCTCAAATGAGTACCTGGTCCAGTGGGCGTGGGGCTGGCCATTCATCCCGTCGCGAGCCTTCATAGGTGCTCGCTAACAGCACTTGCCTCAACAGTCTGTTAAAGGCCATATGGGGGATGTTAGTCTTTGTTTGTGTGAGAGAGTCCGTGTGTATACGAAACAGCTGTCTTGCAGTTATCAAATCACACAATGATCCCAGCAACCTGGGTTCAAATCCAAACAATGATGCACATCACCAGGGGCCAACATAATCTAATCTTGGCTTGGGCCACCCCAATGTTGAATCAGCATTTTTTTTAAACACACCTGCAAAACATACCTGCAGTGTTGTATAAACTTGAGCACTGATAAAACGAAAGCGGTCAGCACAATGCTGGATGGTGGACCCTCATGGAGTTGTGTGTGGGCTTTAATACGTGTTTGCATAGCTTTGCCCTAAAATGTCGACGCAGTTAACTAGGTAACCTTTGTCTTTGTATGTGTGCGTGTGTGTATGTGGACGTTTGCATGTGTGCGTGAAGTGGTAGTGAAATAGTGCACTGCGCTACCAACACAGGGATCTCAGTTCGATCCCTGGCCACATCTAGCATCGGTGGGGTCTATCTGAACCCGTCCTGGGTCTCTCCTAGGTCAACTCAGATCTAAGTCTCCTGCAAGGTTGGTAAGTTGTTAACTACTCCGCTTGGTATACAGGTCATGGGTTCAATCCCGACCCTAACGCCTGGATATATTTGGAGTTTTCATGTATTTTTCCTCTGTGGTCGCGTGGATTTTAATCTGGGTCCTCTGGTTTAGAAACATGCGTTTATAGTATTTGGCTGCTATATATTTCCACGCGATGAGCCACTTCGTTGAGCTATCATTTGTGATAGCCAGGTCGCTCTGAAAAAGAGCTACGTAGCTCAGTGGGCCTTACCTGGTAAGATAAAAAAAACTAATTTTGCAGTTAAAGATCAGCACTGGAGAAACAGAGGAGGACGGGTGTGGTGCCTTCAACACTATCCTCCCGTGCACCGTGTTGACCTTAACAGGTGCTCGCTAACAGCACTTGCACCAACAGCCTGTAAGGAGACACAGGGGGTCTTTGTGTGCACGTGTGTCTGTGTGTATATGTCTGTCATCCTTCCCCACGAACCAACTCACCGATCGCGATATCAAAGCGAGCATAGCATCCCGCTGCACACATGTGGCCGGGAGAGCAGATTAAACTAAAGCCGCATCGCCCCCCCCCCCCCCCCCCCGGCTGGTAAAACTGGTCACCCGCACTGCGCACACACCCACTGGTCGCACAGGCCGATCAAAGGCGCACCGTGATTGAGGGACCATTTGCCTCCTTTTTTTCTTTTACTGGTTTTCCCAGCGCGGCAAGATGTGCAATGCATGTGGTCTGCGTCGCTGCGCACGCAAAGCTCTTCCTCCCTCCTCCTCCTCCTCCTCCGACAAGAGACTCGCGGCATTGTACAAGCAGGCGCACACGCGCCCAGGCACGCACGCACGTGGGGCACCTCTCCACTGGCGGGCTTCAAGTCGCGTCCATCGCCTGTCGGCCTGTCAACCTGTCACACCGCATCTCCGCAATTTCTGAATAAGTGCAGCCCGCAGCAAAACCGAGACAAATTACTTATTTGCTACGAAAGGACGTCCGCGATAGGGGCACATT
This sequence comes from Lampetra fluviatilis, assembly GCF_964198595.1. Lineage (NCBI taxonomy): Eukaryota > Metazoa > Chordata > Hyperoartia > Petromyzontiformes > Petromyzontidae > Lampetra > Lampetra fluviatilis. The sequence continues at coordinate 20,185,798 of NC_136279.1, read as the reverse complement.
TTTAATAACGCTTCCGCACAGGCTCGTTAAGCCCGACGGAGAGTGCAGGTGCAGGCGTGAGTGGTGGAGAGACGATGAGCCACCTTACCCAAGCCAAAGAATGCGTCAGCTGTTTCGCATTGGCCATGGATGTGGGATTGGTGGATGGCACAGAGATAAAGCCACCAAGCACGTGATGGCCGAAGGTGGACAATAACCTTCTAAAGCAGTGTTCTTTACTCATGTTCAGAGGGAGGCTGCTTTCGTCAATAAGACATCAGTGTGAGAGCCACCACACATTTGAAACCATTGGTGGTTGGCAGCACTATGTGGATGTTTTCACATTTGTGTATTGTCGGGGACTGCACATCAGGGACCGCACTAAAGGCCACCAGAGGCCGCCAATGGCCCCTGGGTCATGCAGTGAAGAACACGGTTTTAAAGGCAATACAGCAAGTTGGTTGATGACAGTGTTTGCACATTCTCACATGTTAGAAATTTTGGCAGTAAGTTCTTCCCGCTGAAAAACACGCACGATGCGTTGGCGAAAACATCCCACGCAGGACTTATCTAAAAGACTCAACGAGGCTTTCCGTGGTTGATGATAATTATTAATGAAAATGTAAATTGTAAACACAAATAGATGTTTGATAATTCGCGGTTGTTATGTGTGCGCAGGATGGTCGCAATCAAGAATTCGGATGCCCAAGCAATCGCATGTAAACAGCGAGGAGGACATATTTGCTACGAGCCATTATTTTTGAGCCTGTGAAATCTTAATCGGTTCTCTAGTGGGGCTCTTTTTAAATATTATACATTAAACACGACTTGGCTTTGCCAAGTGCCTAATCAATGGCGGCCTCCTTAAATGGGAGCCCATCAAACGCCTGTTTGGACAGGACGGATGTTTGTGTGCCACTAATTACGGCACCGTCGTCCGAACGGTTAATGAAATTACAAATATTGTGGCAGGCAATTTCGGAGGCTCTTCGACAGCTGGGAGCAAACTCTTGAGAATCGGCGCACACACAATCGCAAGGGCGCAATTACACACCTATTAAAATCACCCCAACGAGGGAGAACTCGCCCACAATTCACCACGACAAAGTGTGCGGTAGATTTACACCGCGCAAATGCCAATAGCGGACGCAATTCCAAATTCACGCGCACCCAATCTGTCGGCAGTCGACCTTTACTACCAGCAGGGTGACCCTCAAAGCAGTGTGTTGGTTTCAGCCGTGTTAATGGTCGCCAGCACGGCACAGGTTCTCCGTATCAACGCGGTGTGCACAGGGCCTCCTGCCCTGGCTCTCCCCATGCCAACGATTTTAATTTATGTGCACGTCTGTCAACTGATAATTTCACCCATGCACAACATTCCTCCTTCGCTTGTGTCGCCACACGTGTGCCAAAAAAGGCATCTGCGCAACCATAAAATAAATAACTATGAAGCCCATCAATAGCAATTTCACGCAAGGAAGCGGCACATAGCTGAATGCATGGAATACGACCGCTAAGTTTCTGGCATTGGATGTGTAACGCTGCACTGAGAAAATCAGAGTTGAGCAGAGATGGCTCGTATGGGCTAAATCTCGAGTCATCCCTGAATGTAGAGCTCCTTGCATTCACTCGACAACGAAGTTAACCAGAGGAAAGCACGTCAACATGCTCACACCAAACTAAAAGACAAAGAGCCCCCGTATATCCTTAACAGACTGTTGGGGCAAGTGTCGTTCACAAGTAAATATGAGGATCAGCCCGGCACATGAGGGGGTGAGTGGCAAGCAACACGCCGAGCCGCCTTTGTCTCCCCAGTGTTGATGTTTACAGTTCATGCTCACACCACACACCACTGTGTGAGTTGTGAGCATGTACTCATTTAAGGCTGGGTCATCCTAGAGGAGGCCCAACACTGGTTCAGATATTTACCACTGATGCTAGCTTTGGCCAGGAGTCGGACACGTGGTTGCCAGATTTGTCGCGCAGTGCGCTAACCACTACACTACCACTCCCCATAATGACACGCATAGCTTTGCACACGCACACACACAATGCACTGAACACAGACACGTGCGCACACACTCTCATACGGACATACGAACACGCAGATAAACACGCACGCACAAACATAAACACGTACACATGAACAAAGCACACATCAACTGGGTCAGCTCACTTCCACCGCCGCCGCCGCATATACAAACCCGCACACTCCCAAACAAGCTGAGCCACCACGGGATTGATCGTAATTAACGTGAACATCACAACGTGGGCCCTGCTAAGGGTCCCCCTTCGCTTCCATCCCCTCCACCCCCCCCCCTTCTACCCACCCAGCGAGGCCGCCGTCGCCACCCAACTGGGATGGCTTCGAGGGACGCGCACGCGAAACCTCGCCATCACAAAGCACCCGGCGCTTCTTTTCATCCGCAAATTTTGCAGAAACACAAACCCCAGCTGCGAGAAAACCCGTGGGCCATGGATGCATGGGGTGGCACGATTAAGGCACAACAGGAACCGGAAGCCTTTGCGCGACGCATCTGTGAGGTTCCCCGCGCGCGTAAATTGTTCGTCGCCGCAACGGGCTGCGAGACGCAGACAGGGCGGGCGCGCGCCGTGGGTGAAAATGGGCCAACGTGTTTTCAATTTCCTCCGCGTGTTTCATGCGAAGTGACGTTTGGCCGCTATTTTTCTGCCGCTTCTGCCCCCGTCATACGGTCACAGGTCCCGGCAGAGCCGAGGATCCAGAAGAAGGAAAATAATTAAATAACAAATTGCTGTCGCACAAATTGCATACACATTCGCAAATTGAAGTGGTGAATCGGCTTCTCGGGGAGCCCCCTGGCTCCCCTTATCAGTAAATAGCAATTCGTCTCAGTGCCAAAATCACTAGATAACCACAAGTGTCTCCAAAAAGGGCAATTACGTGACCCTAAAGCCAGCTGATTGCGGGGGGCAGCTCAACAAGTAGCGAGGAGTGGCCCAACAAAGAAGAAAATAAAAGAATAAAATAAAACAATAGCAGGGCCTGACTTCGTGTTCCATGCAAAGGGGGGTGGAGGAGGGGGGGGCCTTCCTGGGCTTTGAACTGTTTATTTTTGGGCCTGCCATGTGGTTTCCATCAGCACGACCGTAGGCAGGCAGACAATGGTAATTGGGAAAAAATTGCGGTGCCGGTTCTGCTGCTCCGAGGAGGCCTCCGCGCGAGTGCGCGTGTGTGTGTGTGCGCGTGTGTGTGTGTGCGCGTGTGTGTGAGTGCGCGTGCGTGTGTGTGCGCGCGCGTGCGTGTGCGCGCGCGCGTGTGCGCGCGCGCGCGTGTGTGTGTGTGCGCGTGCGCCGGCCAAACGAGCGACAGCACCGCAGCAGCAAGACGGCCTAACTGTAGACAACATTCGTACAAAGATCAGCTACGCATGTATGTACGTGGAAATTATTTCGCACCGCACATAGCCGACCGTGCCAATCGGAGCTACGTACTCTCCAGCCGGCTGCAGACCAAAGGGCTGCAGCCTTCTGGCCCTTCACGCAATGTACAAAAAATCTGTAGCTGTCCAACGCAAAAATCTGGACGTCCTCGGCCAGCTTAAAGCTTCTGGAGCTGTCCAAGTCGGCTCGTTGCACACGACGATCCGGGGTTACCCGGCTGGCCAGCCAAGAGGCTCCCTCTCAACATTTTTCGGGCCGCAACGGATCGCTCGGCCAGCACGACAATGCCGCGATTATGCCAGCACCGAGCAGCCGTCACTCCAGATTACGGGGGGCCCGCGATGATCCGGCCAGGATGACGAGTCGAAAAAAAAGGGAGCCAAAACAGCGCGATTCAAAGTGTTGAATTTGCATTCAGTTTAGGGGCAGAACCCTGGAGCGGCGTGAATGCTGAGGGAGGGCTTGGAGGAGACAGGGCTCAATGCCGCTGACGGATTATCGTTGGCTAAACGAGGCACCGGCCGGCTACAGATCAGGAGAGCTCCGTCTTTTCGGAGGGCCATTGTGCTGGAAGCGTACAATCATAAAGAAATAAATAAGTACGCTGCTACTATAGAAAAAAATTAACAACAAAACATAGGCCCTCAACGGATTCGAGAAGTCTCTCTTGACGCCAATGAAAGGAAAAACGTATTTTCAATTCAATCACAACAAAGTCATTCAGCGTCACCGAGGCTTCTTTTTAATACAAATGTATAATTAAAATAAACTAGAAATTCGATGCCGGAGAAATAAAATCCCGCAAACGAACACAACCTCGGTCGCCATTTCCAGCAAGAGGAACAAAAAAGGTCCCGTGATCCAGGAGATTCATCCTAAGGCCAGGGGTCTACGAAGTCACAGCTAAGACACCGGAGTGGGGGGTGATGGGGGGGCGGCAGGAGATGGGGGGGGGGGTAAAAGATTCGGGTACCATTAAGAACGCGCATGCCGGGTAAATTGCCCAAACTCGGGCATAAAGAGCTCGGCTGTTTACTCCGGGCCAATTACTGCAGCATCGGCCACCGTTCACGTGGAAGCCATTAGGGGATTCCATCCCACCCGGGTTATGGGCGCTGGCGAATGCAAGCACGAGCAAACCCGCCCTGCCAGAGCCTCAGGCCTCCGCCCCTGCAACAACCAGATACAACTTCCAAGAGAATAATGAAATTATAGGTACGAGCAGACATTCCACGCCAACATGACAAAAAAATACATTTTTTTACAATCTAAAAGTGTACCCACCGGGCAGGCAAACCATGTTATTTTTCTACTTTCTAACATTGTTACATGTACCGGTCAGAGGAGGAGGATGGGGAGGATTTGCAATTTAGCATTTGCTTTTGCGCTTATTTACAGTTGCAACTTGGATATCACATTGCTTTCTTCGTGAGGCATTTTCACCGGATAGTCACGCAGGGAAGAAAGAGCCAGGGGTGCACAGTTGGGATGCGGTGGGAAGGAGCCGTGCCCTGAGCAGCTGAGAGCACGAGCGTACTCGGAAGGCATTGTGCAGTTGGGGTGTCACGGTGGCAAGATGTTAACTACCTCGCCTGGTATGCAGGAGGTTGTGGGTTCGATCCCACCCTGACACCTACTGTATATCTATAGTTTGCATGTCTTTCTCCTCATGTTCATGTCTTATTTCTCTCCAGGGTCCTCCAGTTTTTCCCTCCACATTTAGAGTCAACATCCCTCGTTTAATATTGAAATTGCGAGTTTCGAGTATTTGGCTGCCATGAATTTGCACGCGATAAGCCAACTTCGTTGAGCTATAATTTGTGATAGCCAGGTCGCTTCTGAAAAAATGGCTATATAGCTCAGTGGGCCTTACCTGGTAAAATAAAAAAACTGATTTTTTTGTTTTTGTTTTGATCACCCGGTGGCACGACATGGCCTCAAGAGCACGTTGAGGCCCGCTGGACATCACTCCTCTCTCCTTTTACACTGGCCCAACCCGCAGGCCGCTAAAGAATCTCCGCCACCAAGCACAGCTCCTCCAACGGGAGCACAGCGGCACACGGCGACGGGCGCATCGGCCGCCCTTGCGTTTGTGTCCACGCGGCTTTCTGCGCGACACGAGCCAGGGCCACTGTCCAAAACAAGGCCACGGGTGAAAGAGGCGCCGGCGTAAGCTCTCACGGCTTTGAGGGTTAAGAAGGCCGAATGGCATCGTGCGTTTAGCAGTCGACCGTAATTAGGCACAACAGCATCTTGTGCGTTCTGCTTCCTCCATCGCAGAATGTGCTTGCGGGTCTCGGGTTACGGCGCAATCACGCACGGTGCACCGCACGTAATGGCCTCCTCGTAGTCTAAGGGCACATATGCACCTGTGCGCACGTGTGTGAGTGTGTGTGTGTGTGCACGCGCGAGCGTGTGTGCATGCAAGTGTGCATTGGCACACGCAACGTGCTCATGTGCACACAGTTATACACACACACACATGCATACACTCTCACATAAAGACACAGATGCCCCTTATAGCCTTAACAGACTGTTGGGGCGAGTGCTATTCGCAAGTGCTTATGAAGGCCGGCACATAACACAAGGAGTGTTTTTGGCTAGCACCACACCTTTGTGTCCTCAGTAGTTATGTTTACACACTGCGCCAGCTTCTCATTTGAGGCTGAATCGACCTAGGGGAAGCCCAGGACCAATTCAGATATTCATCACTGGTGTTGGCCATGAGCGGGAATCGAACTCAGGTCACCGGGTTCTTCGCACAGCGCGCGAACCTCTACACTACCGCTCCCCACCACACACATACACGCACAGGTACATACACACACCACATGCAAAAAGTGCGTGCGTGAACGTCGCTCTTGCTGTGTCAAAACATTCCTGCGAAAACAAGGCCAACTTTGTGCTTTTCTAAGGGGCGCTGTTTCTAAACATCTGATGGTCCGATCAAACAAAAAATTGAGCTAAATCAGTGGCCATAATACTCTCATTCATGAGGCCTCCCTGGTGCTCTGAAAAAAAAAGTTTCCATCGTTTTCAGGTAACATTTAATAAACGGTCGACGGCACAAAAGAGATTTCAGCGGGCACATTCTGGACAAAAGCCGTGGCCCGAAACCTTCCAGCAGCACCTTTCGTTATGGGGCAGTTTACTTTGCATGTTAATATTGAAATACAATCTTAATGGCATGCTGACAAAAAGCAACAGCAAGCACCATTAAGCAAGGAAGGACGTTTGCCATGTTTGTCATGAAATTCACCTTTGAGATTAAAATCACAATTGGCCACCGTTATTTAGTGAACGTATTCTGTAGGAACAAAAATGTACGTAGGCTTCCACAACAAAGTTATTTCCGATGATTCATAATTCATTTATTTTGGGTTAGATTGTATGGGAATTATGTAAACAAAGAATGACATAAACACTCCACCACCCGACACAGACAATCAACATAAGTTGTTACGTCATGGGCAAATGTGTCAATGTATTTGGGTTTTTAGCGAACTAGAAATTTAGAAAAATGAGCAAAATGTTGGCGAATATTAAAATGTTTCACTGGAGAGTTAAAACAGCATCATCAGGTCTTCCAACCCAAACAAACAATTACGAATCACTGTATTTTGTGGTTAAAGTCTTTGTGGAAATATTTTGACGGTGGTGGAATGAAAAAATAGCACAGACGCACTCCATAATTCAGGAGTGAAATTCCAAAGCAGCATTCAATATTTACTTTAAATATTCTGGTGGCACCAGCATGGATTTACGAAGATGAGGTTATTTCAAAAGATAATAATAATTATTAAAAATAGTAACCCACCCGCGTGATGTATTTATAACCACAACACAATTAGCAGTGGCAGCAGCTGTGATGCAGCAGCAGCAGCAACAGCAGTAACGCCTTCAAAGCACAGCAGCCGTTCTAGATTTGAAGCTTTTGTGACTGCAAGGATTCATATTCTTAGGTTTTTTCGGTAAAGTCACGTAGGTAAAAAATTTAAATTAATAAAAGTAAAATAAAAATAAAATAAAAATCACGACGTTTCGGAGGCAACACAAGCTTCCGTCTTCAGGTGGAACCGTCACAGCATGATAGCTGTATCAAGTGAGCAGCAGCCGTGGCAGCTTCATCAAGGGGCTGTGGAAAAAACGAAGAAAAAAAAACCCTGACGAAGAACCTCTAGGTGACGATTCACCGCCGTCGTGTTTTTATCAACTCCAGTCCTCGCTACGCCCGCAGGGGGGGCAGGGGGGGGGAAGGGGGCGGCCTGCCACCCTCCCACAGTCCGTCCACCTTTTCACGATAACCAATATTTTGTTGTAGTCATACGCAAGTTCAGCCACTGCACGCGACTGATAGTTGGTTAATCGAGGAAAGCTGTGCCATAAGGAGATTGCGCGGAATGGGAGCACTGTGGCAGTGAGCAATTATCGCCCGGTTATCTTATCTGCCAATAGTTGCCGTACCGGTTCATGTTGCTTTCTGGACAGAACTCCGTCAGCCGATGCCATTGCTGTACAAATGTATATGGACACTCCTGCTAAAGGTGTTACTGGTGGAAATTTGCCGGCGGCTATTGCTATAAAATGTACCGAGTGTATCGTGAGATTAAGGCGGATATAAAGAGGAACACGTGGCTAACATAATGTATGCACATTAAAGATGTAATTTTGACTTGTTGAGAAAAATGGGATTGTGCCGGACACGCCACAAGAAGGGATGGTGGCCATCGGTCGAGAATAGCGACAGGGTGGCAGCTACGGGAGGGAAAGCGCCCAAGGTGACGTCCCCCGCCGGAGGTGGAGCAGTGAAATCAGTCTTGTGTGCCGGAGGAGCGAGGCGGAATGTTACACGGCAGGACTGTGAGAGACTGGCGATGGCTTGCGGAAGCCTTCATCCAGCAGTGGATGACGATCACAGGCGCATACCAAGACAGAGAGGGTTACGTGAGTGACTCTCCTGTCGTAAAGCAAACAGTTTGTTTTATTTCTATAGCTCCTGAACTCTGGAATGCATTTGCCAGTGCCTAATCACGCTGCTGATAACCTTTGTACATTTAAAACAGATTTTATTAACCCACCTGTTCCACGAGGTTTTATTTCACGTGGGAGGAAGGGGGGTAATGGGTTTGGAAGAGGTGGGGGGGGGTTAGTCAAGATTACAAGAGTCTGTGACTCACTCATGCAATTGGCTGTCGATAACGCTGCGCTGTTTATGCGCGAGCGCGAGCTAACGTGATGCAACGCCGCACGTCTGCAACGACTTTTGGCACCATCAGAGTATTTTTGCACTTGTAACCTGGTTTTATTTTGTACAATGACGATGACGACAATGATGTTGATGCCAGAAAAGTGTCTGCCGTAAAATCACGAGCATGGTGTAATCCTTTCAGCAACAAAGATCCCCCGTATAACTTTAACAAGTGCTGTTTGCGAGCACCTATGAAGGCCGGCACGACGCACGTGAAGGTGGGTGAACCAGGACCGCGCCTGTCCGTCTTTGTCTCCCTAGTGGTGATGTTTACACACCGCGCCAGGTACTTATTTGAGGCTGAGTCGACGTATGGGACGCCCAGGACCGGTTAAGATCATCGGCGCTGACGTTAGCCGTGAGTGGGAATCGAATTCGGGTCGCCTGATTTCGATAAGCAAGACAGCGCAACGCGCTAAGCACTGTGCCACTACTCCCCACTGCTCTCAGCATCCATGTCCTCACTCTTGCCAGAAAATTAATCCAGCCAGAGAGTAGAGAAAAGCGTGTTTTATTCTGGTGGTGAGATATTAACTCTCTCGCCTGGTATGGAGGAGGTCGTGGGTTCGATCCCGACCCTGATGCCTGCTGTATATATATTTGAAGTTTGCATGTCTCTCTTCCCGTGGTAACGTGGATATTTCTCCGAGTCCTCCGGTTTTTCCCTGCACATTTAATATCGAAATTGCGAGTTTTGAGTATTTGGCCGCAATAAATTTCCACATGATGATAAGTCACTCCGTTGAGCTATCATCACAGGTGGCCAATGTCGCTTTTGAAAAATAACTATATAGCCTTTACCTGGTAAAATAAAAAATCGTTTTAGTTTTTTTTAGATCCGGACCTCATTTGCTGGTAGCGTGCGACTGTGCCTGGATGGGAGATAGAGAACTCAGAGAGGCCGGGGGCCAAATTTTAAACTGGATGTCGGGGGCATTGCAGATGAGCCAATTAGAGAGTCTGCAGACTCATGCGTACCAAAGAAGTCGGAGCTTTGAGGGTTGTAGCGGAGTGGCGCTTCTGCACCAGCGGACGTGCGTGTTTGTTCACACAAAGCGCCGTACCGCTCTTTCAGACAATAATTCATTCAAAGCCGATTCGTCTGTTTGCCGATTATTATTTTTTACGGAAAAGCCTAACGGGTGAATCCTTTTATTCTCAGCGAATCGCAATCCCTGTATTTAACATGACTTGAGCCGCGTGCCGCTTTGCTGCATAATTTATCAACTCTGAAACAAAGCAGCTACGACCGGGCGATGCCCTAATGACTGCATTAAGTATTAATGTATGTATACGCAAACCCGTCGGAGGGCAGGGGCCCCGGCCACAGAGGGGACCAGCGAGGAAAGAAAAAGCTCCTGCCCCTCGCCACTCACCCTACCACTGCCCCCCCCCCAACCAATCCCTGTCTACAGCCGCACGTTGGGTCGGGTATCTCATCGCCCAGCTCGAAGTGGGGGCGGGGGGGAGAAGAAAAATAAAAAGAAGACGCAGACATTAACGGAAAAAAAACACACACACAATTGATTGATGGTCAAATTATCGGCATTCCTGCATAAAATTGGGAGCCCCGGCGTTAAATTACACTCGCCTCGCCTCCCCCCGTATGGTGCTAGTGCGCCCGCACCGCGCCGCCACGCTTTGATGTGCGTCTCGGGTAAAAGTTGCGCGATTTTAAGTGACGTCATTTTCTGCCCCCCCATGCGCCCCCCCCCCCCCCCCTGTGCAACGAGACTACCGCCCCCATCGTCTCTGCTGCCGCGCGAGTCCATTCATCGCTCCGCCAGCGCTCGCAGCCAGAAAGAAGCCCAGCGTAGATCCTTTGGCTGCGAACGCTCGTAATTTGCCACTGTGCACAGCGCGGATGCACGCGGCACACAGTCGCACGCGTTAACCCGTACGTCCACCACAGAGCCACTTGGGAGATCCTGCAAAAGAGTGCAGACTGGTCTAAGCCGAGTGTCATTAAGGGAGAATTTATTTAGACCGAAGCAACTTAATACAGGTGCTTTGGGTTAGATCGCGTAAATATATAAATGTGTCGTTAAACCCGCCACCACCCGACACAGCCAATTAGTGAGGATTGTCACGTAAACAGAACGTGCCAATTCATCGCTAGTACAGCACACCAGTATCTTGGAGAAAAAAAGCCAAAACATTTACAATCTGAGTACGACGTTTAGCCAGTAATTACAAATAGCTTCATCAGGCGACAGTCAGATTTCTGGAGAAGTCCACCACCCTCGCTAATTGGCTGTGTTGGGTGGTGATGGGTTTAACGACACATTTATATATTTACGCGATCTAACCCCAAAAACCTCTATTATGGATATTGGTCGCGAAAGCCTCCGTGTTAATCTAAAGCAACTTGGTGAGTGAGGGGTGGCAGGGGGGTTTCACCAGTGCCACGTCTGGTCAACTCTGTCTCCATCGTACCGATGTTAACGTTGCTATTGCTCCAGGTGCTCACTATAGGCTGAATCGACCGAGGGGAAACCAGTACCACAATCAAGATACTGATTGTCAGTGGTGTTAAGGCATCGTTACGGTCAAAAATGTAATCCGGGTCACTGGAATCGTTAACTCTCTTGCAAAGTAACACACACGCACGCTCTCGCCCGCTCGCTCACACACACAGTAACACACGCACTCCCCTCGCCCGCCCGCCCGCTCACACACACGTCTCCCTGATTTGCTCAAGGCCACGCGCCCGCACAGGCCGGGTTTCCTTGTCACAGGAGCTTAGGACTCTTTTCTTCTCACTTTGCCCAACAGCCTGTGACATCTGGGTCACAAGGGCCGATCTCAGAAATTAAAGGCAGCTCCTTCTTTGTGGCCTAGAAAACAAACTCGGTAACATTACCCGGCTTGTTAGTGTGGGAACTCCCTGGTAAAGGTACCTGGGGCACCGGTCCACTCGCTCGCTCACCAGAGAATTTATTTTTCACGTGAACTTCCACCCACAGGCAAGCGTGTCTATCGGTCTCTGTCTCACTGCTGCCTACTGTCACCCACAGGCGAGAGTGTCTATCAGTCTCTGTCTCTCTCTTCACTCTCTTAGAGTGCCTGTGCAGCATCGAGCCACTAAGCTTTGGAATATAAATAATAAATTATGAAGAGAACATTTGTTTATTCAAAGATATATATTCATTTGAATGCACAGCCCTTTTTCAATTAATTGCTGGATGAAGTCATCTTCAAGTTGAGTCGGTCATGGGGGTTTGTTTAACCATACTTCACCATGCTTGTCAGTGCTGGGTTAGTGTTAAATTACCGAAATGTAATCATAGCGTGCACTCGATCGACTAATGAGTTGTCCAGATCAATATGTCTGAAGCAGCTTTAGTTTTCACAAGGCAACCACTAGATTGGATTAAACGCCACTGAGCATCATCAGCATGGTTTGGCTTTCTACATCCTGGGTAATTGATATGATGGGAAAGAGCCAATCATAAACACAAAGAGAGTCCAACTTTCAGTTACAGCTTGAAAAAAAAGAACCAAAAGAACATTGAAACTTTAGTCACAAAAACTCCAGGTAAGGCCCACTGAGCTATACAGCTCTTTTTCAGAAGCGACCAAGCCATCACGTGGAAACGTATGGCAGCCAAATTCTCTAAAACGCACGTTTATAAATGTGGAGGGGAAAACTGGAGGACCCGGAGAACATGCCAACACCAAAAATACAGGCGTCAGGGTCGGGATCGAACCCACGACCTCCTCCCCACCAAGCGAGGTCGTTAACATCTCGCCACCACGGCGCATTGGTCTGTGGCACCGTAGCGTGTGAAAGTGCACAAACCAATTGAGCACGAGGGCTCGTCCACTGGGTGCATGTAAACAGTTCCGAGTCCTGCTGTCGAAATAGTTTCGCAGCCCGCGAAAAATTCCCAGTACGCGCGCCGAGGGTCACCGGATCAACCTGGGGCAGCGATCGCCGCGTGGAACGTGGGAAGTTAGGGAGCCGCCGCGCGCGCGAAAACGGAGGCGAACTTTACAAACCCACCCGATGTCTCCACTAATACGCTTACCAAACAATCCCGGCTTTCAGTGGCAACGACGCAAGCCTTCAAGCGTGCGTCCCCTGGCCTCCTCTCGCAAGCGCTCGCCCGCCCGCTCCACCTCGACCGTAAACCCGACTCGCGGCATGAGGTGAGGACGCGGGGGCGGCCAGACTCGTCTGCCCACCCGGCCTATAGCTGCCACATCGCTAAAATATTTTTATTTTCACGTGAGACGTCTGCTTCACCAGCCCGTGCGTTTTTTGAGCAAAGGCGTTCTGCTGCTTTCCAGACCCTCCCCCCCTCCCCGCTCCATTTCCACCACCGCTTGCAAAAAAAAAATTACGGAAATACCGTTTCAATATTTAGCCGGCAAGAGAGACACATAAAGCAAAAAAAGATGACACCCTCAATAGCAAGTGAAGCCGTTGCGAGATTTTTGGAAGCTGCGCAGCGTCATTGCAATGGACGTGAAGGCTTAATGCCGTGCAGATTTTGCGTTGAAAAGCTCTCGGATGCTCTACACGCAGGGAGGGAAAGCAGATTTCAGGATGCAACGTGCGGGGCACATTAAAAGGACGTGTATTTCACTTATTTTTTTCCGTAAAAAAAAAGAAGAATAATAAAGTGCCAGAGCTGGGGCATGTTGGCTGGAAGTGCACATTCCCGATTACGAATTTTGACATTCCGCAGGCAGGTGGAGCATTAGATTTTTCCGACACCATTAGCGCGCTGCAGAACGCTCTTCCTGATCTCATCCGGGACTGGCCGCCGGCGAGAAGGGATTTTTTTTTGTTCACGACCCTCTAAGTCATGTGACAGGCAGCTACTCCACCTTGCCACTGCTGATTTTGCGCTCCATTAACCCTGTCTGGGGGGGAAAAGAACCAAATCACTGAACGCGTCTGCCAAGGACGTTGGGTGCAGGATGCAAAAGGGGATGGGATGGGCTGGGAGTGAATAGAATTTGAAAATGCAGAATCATGGGATGGGAAGGGGTGGGATGGTGATGTTACGAATGGGGAGAGTCTGAGGAGGGATAAGATGAGACAAGATATAGAATTGGAGGTGATAGTATGGGATGGGATGAAATTGGATGGGATGAGATGATATGAGATGGGAAAATATGGAATGAGATGTGATGGAATGTGATGCCTGCCTACAACACAACATTTAGCACTTTCATGACCACTGAGATTGGCATTACGCGCCAATGGCAAAGCCAGGAATCTACCGCATTGCCCAACCATGTGTTGGTTGGTCCACCGACCAAAGGCATCGCCGGCACTTCCAGGGGATGCTACGATGACTGCTCGCAAAGTGTGCTTCTCATTATTTTAGAACAAAAAATCCACTCGCTCTTTACAAACAAGGAGCCATGCAGCCCCCCCCCCCCCCACGAAGGCGACGCAAAGTTTCCACTGGACACCAGGGTGCAAAACAGCGTCACGCTTTGGTGCACCAGCCAAGTCACCCACGGGCGAGAGCACTTTGCGAGAGGCGGCTTGCTGAGCGCAAGACAAACCGCTTACTTTTGCGGCATTTTTTTTCCCCACATCAAAATTATCAAAATATTTGCTCTTTTTGCGAAGAGGGGGGGGCCTTATTGGAGGGGTGGGGTGATGGCAGTGGTTGTAAGCAACAAGGGGTCTGCAACGGGTGATTGGGTAGTCAGGGGGTGGTGGGATTTGTTAGGGATGAATACAGTAACAGTCCCAGCCACAAGCTGCAAAAAAAAGAAAGGAGGGGTGGTTGTGAAATGGGGGCGGTGGGGGGGCGGTGGAAGGGATGGAAAGAAAAAGGGCTCGGCGCATTTCAGCCAAATGAAGCACAATGGGGGCTTTATTCAGCGGCGGCGGCGGCGACGACGCCACTCGTACCAACACTGCAGGCAGCAGAGCGAGCCGATGCCAATGTCTTCCCCGGCGCCCTTTCTCGCGTCGGGGTTAAGTTGAGATGCGTGGCACCGACTTTGTGTGCTGACGGAAGGGGGCTACGCGTGTGAATGCAGGTGTGCCACGGGATCACGCTCTGTTTTGTGCGCAATGGGCAAAAACGCGAGTAAACGATCTGCTGCCTCGTCCCCTAATCGCCGCTTTTGTGCGCAGGGGACCTCTCACGTGCGCAACCCTTGATCCCGGGGCTCCTCAATGGGGTCCAGCCGAACGTGCGCGGTCGCGGACGAGGTGCGCTGCCGTCCGCCCGCGAGTACGCTCGCCGCCGCCGCCGGCCCCTTCCCTGCTGCCATCGCGATGGCACTTGCGCAGGATCAATCGTTGGCTGGCGAAGGAGGTCACGAAAAAATATCTCGTGGCACGCTCACCCGCTCGCACGCCTCCCCCACTCGCTCGCCCGCCCCGCCCGCCCGCTCGCTCGCCCGCTCACCACATCTGCCCACACGCCCGCCGGCCTCTACACATCAGGCCTGGCCATCCAACAGGCCTCTTCACAAGCAGTACAATCATCGTCAAAAACAACTGCTGTCGGAAGCGCTCCCTCAGGGGGCCAGGATTCACAGGGAAAGCAATCAGAACGCTCGTTAGCTGATGCGGAAGTGTTAACGTTGGAAATAGTTTCTTGTCGCTATGATTCTCATGGGTGGCTTCTGGCCCATCAGCCCGGCAAAACCGCTGGCCGATATAGAAGGTAAATAGCTGGCGGCAAAAAAAAAAAAATGATTAATTGAGGTTCACCGTCCTACAGATGGGCTCAACGTTTTTGCTTACGGAATGAGAGTCTTGCGGAAAATGCTGGTAATTAGGACTCAGCAGATAGTGCTCCTGCGGGGATCTGAGAGAGGATATAGGACATTAACTCCGTGACAGCAGCGCGACCCCGGGGAGCGCTCGGCAAGCGATATAGAGCCAGGGTTACGGTTGTGCATAAACACAGAGAAGAAAGAAATGAATTAATAAAATGTAGCATCCACGCGTGGCCAAAGATCAAAAGGCATAATGCAAAAAGTGCGATAAATTTAATTGTTCTGACAGTAGGCCACGAAAGAAGTTTAGAGTTTCCTCGGGTTCGCCGATAAAGAAAATATTTTAAACTAAAATTATCTGCAGCTATAAATTGTGTTTTATTTGAATGTGCTATGTTCCCAGTCCAGTGTTTGCGAAACAAATTGCAAAATGATAAACAAATAAACCCTGGGATAAAAATAACAATGCGAGTCAAAGGAAATGGCTGGGAGGCGTGGGAGAGATGGTTTCAGTCCACAGTTCCACACAGAGGCATGGGGCACCCTCCACAATTCCAACTCTGCCCCCCCCCCAAACACCACCGGCCCCCCCTATGCCCAGCACCCAGGAGAAACCTGCTTAATTAGCAGGAGCAGATGCTCGTTCTCCCAATTAACAAACGAGCTGGTAATTAGTGGACAGCGATGGCATTGGGCCAGGCAAGAACGGACACAAGCGGGGCGCTGATTCATGTTGCCATGACGGTGCCGCTCGGACACAGTCGCCCCGTGGATGAGAATCCGACAGGCCTCGATCACCGGCCAATGGCGTCACTCCGTCCGAGACAATGTTGTCAGTTCAGTGGGTGGAAACGGTTGGATTTTGAGCAATAACAAATTTGTCGATGTAGGGGGTAAAACTTGTTGACTTGCAAGCAAGCGATTTTCAAACAAAATAAATAATGACCAACCGAAAGCAGAAAAGCCCAGCGATTATTCTGCCCAGCTTCGTTTCAGTACAAACTCGCCCAGTCACGATTCTTTCGCTAAATTTCAAGGCAAGAGAGGCCACCAAAAACCTAGAGGTAAGACCTCTGACGTGGTAGCTCTGTACCCAGACATCCTTTGTTGATCACACCAAACCGCCGCAGACGATTCAATCGTCGGGGCCCTCATCATATGTTTGTCTCTTTGGCTGACGATGGAAAAGAGCGTTGGCCCTCACTCACTTGGTGCCACCAGCTTAGCCGTTCGGCCAAACCCCGGCACATTTAATAAGGCGTTTTACAGGCCTGGCGTTCCCAAGCCACTTTGCCACGAAAAGTGATATCTTGCTAATTAACGCGGCAGCCGGCTTGTTGCTTTAATGTCGGCGGTGTAATGCGCTCAAATTATCAGGTCTTGCGCTGGCAATGTAACTCGACACGCCTGAATGAAGTTAAAAAAAGAAACTCGCAGAGCCGTCTCGGAGAAAGCTTATCTTTATTTTATATTACGGTTAGGTCACAGTTGGCAGGCAGCACGCTGGATAACGCTCGAAACTAAATATTTGTTCGCGCTTAACTGTAACTGAAGAATAAAAAAAATACCTTTTCGTATTTTTTTAATCGCTTGTGACTGATGTAGCGACAGAAAGGAATAATATTGTGCAAAAAAAATCCTGCTATTTTTTGGCGTACAAGTATGTATGAAAACGAGACTTGATTGCAAAGAACCCACAAACTTTAAATAGCCAACCAACGTTTCCACTGGACGTGTTTTTATTATTGCATTTATCCCAGGTCTCCCGTACAAAGACACTTGTCTTCGCAATGGGCTCTCCCCTGGTGAAATGAAAGCGACAGACTGAAGACGTATAACATGCTTTCCTAATTGCCCATCAACTCAAACAGTGATAATTGTTTCTCGGCTAATTAAGTTCCTTCTCCGCTCTCACTCATTGCCCTTCGCTCCCCTACACCCAAACCCTGATCATCACGGAGGAGGGGGAGGGGAGTCAACAGGGGGGTCAACAAGAGGTCACCAAACAAAGTCCCCAACACCTCGGGTCGCACGCACGCACGGCACGGAACTTCTCAACTTCTCTCCGGTGACTCCCCGATGAGTCACGGCACGCTCGCCGCGGCGGCTTTGGCAACCCCCGGCCATGGCCGCGCGTGTCACCTTTACGGTTCCATTTTTTCCGGGGGGGTGGGGGCGGCGTTTGCGTCTGAACCCAGTGCCGCAGGCCAAACGAGCAAATCAATACCGCCGAGACGCAGTTTTGACTTTGCGTTAAAAGCGAACTAGGAATGCGGGGCCAGGTGGCAGATGACGGCGACGCTGCTGGACATCGTTCAGTGCGCGCGGATTGCGGCTGCTCGCCGCTTCGTGAGCGCGGCGTTGATCCGTGCGGAGCGCAAGAGCCGAGCCGGTTACGGGGCGAGGCCTGGCCCCGGCTTTGTTCCATATCAAAGGGGGGAGATTCTTAACCACAGCACCTCGCTGTTTGCCAATACTTAACCCAGAAACTTGGGGAAGCTCATCTCTCTCTCTGACGCCGCTTTGAATTTACCACCTCAACCTCCACGGCGACTCAAAAGTGCCTGCAACCCCCACCCAACCCCCAACTGGGCTCTTCCACTAATCCGACCGCACCCGCACCCCCCACTGCTTACCCCCACCCCCAGATGCTCACCACCCACTAACTCCTCACTCAGCACCCAGCAGTGCCAACGAAAGCCCTGTCGACCTCCCACCACCACCACCACCGCTCTCTGCTGCCCGCCACCCACTACCACCCAGCGCTCTGAGCCTCTCATCACCCACCCAAAAAAAAAACCGCCACCACCATTCCCACACCCGCCCGTTCAACGCCCACCTATCTCCTCCCCGAAGAGTTTCTTCATCTACGATTGTTTTGCTGAGATTAGGCATTTATAATGGGTGCTCGGCAGCTGCAGGAGGGAGAGAGATAGGGAGAGCGTGCGAAGGTTTCTGCTGGGACTTGTGGCGAAACTCGGCGTGCGCGAAACTCACAGCGTTGGAATGAGCAGCTTGCCCAGGTGGAGGGACCTTCGACATTTCTCAACGCGGATCACCCTGTAATCTACTCTTTAAAAGATTAAAAAGAAAAGGAGGCGGGGGGGGGAATCTTTAAGAAAAAAAACAAAATTGGCCCTGGGGTTTGCCAAACGGTGCAGAACAAACCACTTAGACTTCCGCCGCCCGTCACTCACGAAAATAGCACAACCACTTTGCTCGGCCCCCCCCCCCCCCATTATCTAATCTCTGGTCAATACCCGACAGATTGATTTTTTTCTTCTTCTTCTTCTGTTGCCGCTTAATAGATGAGGCGTTTATTGCGGGGGATTGGTGCAGCGGAGGCAGCGACGTGGCGGGCAGCGGCGACACCCGTGCATCCCATAACGGAGTCCCGTCAGCGATCGCTGCTTGTGTTGTGATCGAAACGTCGTAGATTTTTGTTATTTTCTTTGAACCTATCTACGTGACTTTACCGACGGACCTCAAAAATACGTACTGCATCGGCAGTACGATATTTTCTTTCTGTTATTAAAGAGGCTATTGCTCAATCGTATTACAAAACACGTTCAAAATCCTCCGACGGAACACACTTGACTGCCGTTCGTCTTGAACGCGGCGCCATAAATGTGCACTGTGACAGGAATTCTTCTTCCGAATTCAATTCCCCTTCTACTAGGGTGGGGAGCTTTACCCCTCCCACAAAAAAAAAACCCACAGTTGCTCGCTCACATTTGTTTTACCAAATCATCCGCCCACTGAGGCAACGGGTGTCTCTTTTTTCAACGATTTTACTTAACCTAATTCCTCTGTTTGTCTGGGTCAAATCTTGTAATCAAAATTTCGTCCACTTCCCGCTGTCCAATCAATTCCACATTTTGGCACACGTACTCAGATCCGGTGACAATGCATGCCTGTATCAAAGTCGGCATCAATTAATCAATTAATTCGCTACTTTAAAGCAATTTACATTTTGTATGGACGCCGTATTATTTATATGTATTTGTGTAGGTAAAAAACGCCGTAGTCCCTAAATTCTCGAATCGCCTCGCCCAAGAAGCAGGCGCCATGTGTCTCAGGCGCGTCTGCTCCATGTGAACAAGTTACGTAAGTGATTAATGAATTCAAGTCAGCGTTGATGTGGGAGCAGGCGCCGCATCATCGACGTACTTCTCGACCGTGAGTTTAACGAAGTTGTTAATAACACCGTTGTTTAAAAAATAACTTTTTTAAGGAGTTTATTTCGCAAGCGAAGCCCGAGATGAGTTTGGCGAGGTTTCAGGCCGTTTTGCACTTTGGATGGGTGACCACCAAGGGCTTTGCCAGGCGCTGTAGGCGCGGAGCAACGTGGCGTGACCAGCAGATAGCAGCACTGAGTGTCACCCTCTGGTCGTTGAGGTGGGTGGGTTTCCTCCACGTTCCGCGGTTTCCTCCCACAGGAAGGCAAATGCTCATTAATGGGAATTGGTCAAATGCGGCAGAGGACCCTTCTGAAGCGTTGTAGGACTCGGTGAGACTTTCCCGGGTAAATAACTGTCATTACTGCCGCTATTTTTAAACAGAAGCCAAATTATTACGGCATTTATTTTTCCACTCTTAAAACAGACTCTTTTGGGGGGGGGGGGGCCAGTGGCCTTAGACGCCACCGCCAAAACACAATCTGCGGCAATTTCGTTCGCAGCGCTTGCGACTCCAACTTCAGACGGACAGAGTGCGACCGGGAAGGGGGGGGCAAAAGTCCCCTTGAAGAGATCCCCAGCGGAGGAGGTGCACGGGGGGTGGAGGAGGGGGTGAGTGAGTCAGGAAAACGACGCACAATGTCCACCGCTCCCCGCGCTCCTGTTTTGCTTGGCGGCAGTGGTGACAGCGGCGGCGGCGGTGAGAGAGGGGAGAGAGAGAGAGAGGAGCAGACGGGTTCACGTTTCTCCCTGCTGAAAGCAGCGACAACCGCGCCGAGCCGCCGCCACCGTCACCGCCACCGCCGGCGGCAGCAGCAGCGGCAGCGCGGCGACACCGCCGACAGAGCCTGATGGCCACGGCGTCGAGAGCCGTGGGGAAGGAAAGCGGAGATGCGGAGCGCGATGGACAAGAGAGAGAGAGAGGACGTCCAGACCAGGGGGTGGTTTGGGGGTGGGGGGCGGTATGGTGGGGTCGACGGAGGACGAAGTGAGGATTGAGGAGGGCGGGTAAAGGTGGTGATGATGGCGATGGGTGATGGGAGCCCCCTGGGTTAGTGGGGAGATGGTAGTGAGAGACGAGCGATGGGAAGGAAGTGGGAAGAGGTGGAGGACACAAGGCGAGGAGGAAATCTGCAAAAGCACTTGAGTCATCATGTCTGAATCAACCACTTGCTTCTTTGAATACCAGGTGGTATAGGCTTGAGCGGTGTTTCCAGGGAGGTGGCCATACAGCAATGGAATTCTTGAATCCATCTATACGGAGCTTTGAGTGATGTCCTCGTATACGTGGAATTGGTCAGACACCAGAGCTTCACAAATCTGAGGCTTTTCTAAATATAAAAAAATTATATCGTTAATCATTTCATTGTTATTTTGAAATAGATTTATTAAAGTGACCACAAAACTACCCTCACCGGGATTCATTCAGAATCAGAATATGTATTTGTCCTGGACAATAATTAATTTAAAAGCGACCTCTATCATTTCCACGGTCACCTATTCCAGTGCCTGGTATTCACTCGTAAAAGCATATCGCTATTTAATAACCGACCAATCTCTTTCAAAGAGACGGCTACAGACTTGTCGGTGTTGGTGTTGGTGGAGGACGGGCGGTAGATTGTGTGATGGAGCGGTTTGTTTGTGGCACCCAGGATTAGGCTGAAACCGAACCAAAGCATTGGCAGGGAGGGCATGGAGATAACAGCAAAAGTAGGTAGGTGGGACACACACACACACGATTATTTTGTTTGGAGGTGGGTGGCAGTGAGAGAGGCTGCACGTTGTTGAGCTGCGGGGAGGCTGGGTTGAGGGTGGTATTATTGGGGGGAGGAGGAGGGGTTGGTGGTGTGGGGGAGGCGTAAGAAAAAAAATCACAAGGGGAGCCTCCAGGGACCCTACCCCAGCCCACACGGTGGGCCCCCCCACCCCTCCATCGTCGTTGTTTCTCACTTGTTACACGAGCCACAAACATTGAAAGAGATTCCGTAATTTTTCTGTCGTCTGTGTTTTTTTTTAAAGGTCCTCCACTCGCAATCCCGGTGTCGCGTTACCGTATTCTCATGCCTGCCTGCCGCACGAAGTGATAAGCTTTGCGGAAACAATCGCCTTTATTTCATTTTCGCTTCTCTTTTCTTTAGCTTGCACAACCCGCGTCGGTAATACAACGTTCCTTTTGCCTTTGTTTTACAAAGGAAAGCATCACCGAGACTCAAGACGCTGCTCGATGAGGAGGGGGCTGTGTTTCAGGACGTTGGGCTAATTCCTCTGTTGAGTATTTCTGCACGTGGGAGAAATCTGGAGCACGGGGCTTCTCTTCCCCTCCATCCCTCCTTCACTTATTCTCCATCACTTTGGAATAAGCTTCCTCTTTGCCATTAGATCTATCGAGTGACTGCAGATTTTTTTAATCTCTTTCTTTTTTTACATCAAACTGGCTTTCCCACACTATGATCGAGGCGGCGGTGCGCCGTTAGCACCGTGAGCCAACGAGCCCAACGTCCTGGGTTTCATTCCCGGCAACGGCTAACATTAGATATCCACACCAGTGCGTGGCTAAGCCTTCACACGGTAGCTGCCTCTGGGCAATCCACCAAACCCACATTTAAGTGGCTGGACCGCAAGTGCCCAGCGTAGGCACCGCTTTTTTGCACCATCCCTCTCGCGCCCCTTGCCATCGCGGGCCAATGGTTTTGCAGGCGACAGCGATCTTATGGGCGCTCGGGTTAACGCGCAGGCTTGCGGGTGGAGGGAGGGTGGGAAGGCAGCGGCAGGGGAGGGAGGGCAGGGGAGCGAGCGAGCGAAGGCATCACGGGGCATCAGATGCAAACACGGCGCATGAAAGAGCGCTTGGCAAAGCCAAAGCCCCGTCCAAATATTTACTCAAGTGTAGAAATCTTACGTCCCAAAGTCAAGATAGCAGTAGCTGGGGTAGAGTGACAGGCAAGTTAATCTGAGCCGGACAGGCAGCATATTAATGGTTTTGTTATCTGGAGCTGGGTCAATGACATTTGGCCAGATATTAATTGTAATCCGTGGTGAGCCAGGGCCATAATCCAACACGCATGCCACCGCCCCCATTACCGCCACCACCACTGCAATCAGCACAGCCCCGGAGCTCCGACGCCTGTTCCTTATCCAACCTTGCTCACAGCTGATATGGGCAGTCTAAAGTGTGACTGCAAGCGCTCGTCATATGCAGGATCGTTACCTCTTCCACTATAAAGTGCATGTGGAGTTACCTCCTGCAGATAATGGCTGCAACTTGAATGCTCTTTACACAGGTTGGGAAGAACGCAGTAGCAAATTAATTTATGTCCCACAAAAAAAATCACAGATGATAATTGTATATGACTGTTCTCTTCAAGGTGTTTAGTTTAATAGAACTGCGTGACCATTTGCCTCCGAGGGCTAAAGTGCACGCAGTCAGTGCCGCGCTAAACATCATTGGAGCAGACGCACCTGACTGTGCGCTCTCATCCACAGACTCATTAGGGTTTGGATTCAAAATGTAATTACTTGCGGCTCGTACGTGTGAACGGGACCATTTTCACGTTTTAATGATCTGGCAACTCGTTACGATGTTCCTTGTGTTAATGGGCCCCACCAGAGAGCAGAAGGAAACGCTCTCAGAACGAGAAAAAAAGGAAGTTGTGAACTTTGCAAGTCACCGTTTGTAACCAAATGCATGTGCGTCCGTGTACAGACGACGTGTATCTATTAACATGAAGCCAGGAATAATGTATCCTGAGCTTGTTGCTTCAATTATACAAAATGCCACAATTTTGGTCCATTTCGTCCCACGAACAGGCGCTATTATTAAACGGTTCAAACGCCAGGTGTATCCTCGCCGTGCAGGAATTCCACATGCATCTGCCGCTGCCTCTGTCTTCTGAAAGGCAATGAGGCTGTAATATAAGAAACATCCAATTCTTCCCATGCCTGATCAAAAGCCGGCACGGTTCCTGAAGCCCGCGGCGCTCGGTAATCTGCGCTGATAAGGTTTAGCTGTGTATTTCATTGTGCCAACTTAACGGCATCTGCCTCCCGCTGAGTTGCGAGGAAGCTCGTGACGGAGGAGCCACGGTCGGATGTTGGCACGACGCCCAAGCGCCCCCCCCCCTCTGCCTCGCCTCGCCCAGCAGAGCCCCGGCTCGGCTCAGTCAACCCGGGCACCGCAAGTCACTCACATCACGTTACCGAAATTCAGAGCGGCCAACAAAACGGCGTAGCCGCAGCAGCATCAGCAGCTGCTGCTGCGGCGGCGGCGGCATCGTCACGTGGTGCTGCTCGACGTGCCCTCCGATTGAATGTAGCCGTCTGCGCCGAGGCGGGCGTTCGTTCGCTCGTCACACGCGATGCGCGGAGGTTGCGCAATGACCATGATGGCAAGGGGAGAGGGGGGGGGTGTAGGAGGGGGGGTGTAGGAGGGGGGGTGGGCGATGTCAGGCAGCAGCGGGGGCGCATTCCTCCATCGCCGAGCTCAAAAGGCAGCCTGCACTTGTGAACTCGGCAGGAGATCGATTCAAACCGAGAAGAAGAAGACAAAAACACGGTGGTATTTTTGTTTACGGCGTCAATTTTGTTGTTGTTGTTGTTGTGTGCTGCGCGTTATATTTGTATACATTTCTTTTGGGCCGGTTTCGTACTGGTGCAGTCATTACAATTCAAAGTGCTGAGCTGCCCTTATCCTTTAAAGTAAAATAAAGACTTCTAGCGTAGTGATTAAGGGCTCGATTCGGCATGGATCTCCGCTGCAAGGCAGGAGGGTGGCCGGGGGGGGGGGCAATGAATTATCGTCCGGTGGGAACACGTCGTCGGGCAGCGCTGAAAACAAAGCGGGAAGCGGCCGGCCGCAAGGAGCAAGAGAGGAGTGGGTACGGGACGCAGACAGCCGAGCAGCAGCCAAGGGTAGGGCGGCACCGCCTCGGCACCTCCTCGCTGTTTGGCCCGGGGGGGGGGGGGGGGGGCCGGAGGCTTCACCGAGAGCGCACGCGAGCATGGACAGACGCACGGATGCACGCACGGATGCAAACCATTCCTGGCTAAAGCTCCAGCCGCCCTCACCTGTCGCCGTGGGCGGCCGTCCCCACCGCCTTAGCGGCCGCGGTAATGCGCTCGGATGGGATGATCGCGCTTTAAATGGGAGGTACCGAGATTTTTTTTTACAATAATAATAATAAACGCCTTGGTACTGCCAGGTTCGCTGGAGTGTGAAAATAGGGGCAGCGGGGTCAGCAGCGGTTTACGCTGTAAATTGAAAGGTGCGAGATCGATCCGGGTCACCTAGCAACACAGCGCCGAAAAAATAAACTCACGGATATGGTCCCCCCCCCCCCCCCGGAGCTGCGTGGTGGTCCCGAGTTGCGTCTAAACAACCTGCGCATTCTTTGCAAAGCCAGACTGCAAAGCAAAACAAAACGTAAAACAAAACACACACCAAACTGAATTGGGGGGGGGGATGGGAGAATGAGTGGGAGAGACAGAAATTGTTTCCAGCATCACAAATCTTTTTTATTCCCCCCCCCTCCTACTCCCTCTCCACCTCCACTCCCTGTTAGGAGACGCACGGTTTTTTTTTGGCTGTGCACTGGACGTATTGGCAAACGCAGCACACGCACCTCTTGCACGAGCTCCTGGGAGCAGGCCGGTCACGCTGCCACCACCACGGAGAGATCGTCAACGTGCCCCCCCCCCCCCAATCCATCCAGAGTCGGGACAGCTTGGAGTGAAAAAAACCCTCTTTCATCCACCGCGCTTTGTCTGCCAACCATGCATGTCAGATAGTGCGGCGGGGCGTTTTGGGGTAGTTTTGCGTGCGTGCATGGGTGGGGGGCAATCGGGGGAAACTTCTGGTGGGGGGGGGTGGGAGTACGGGAGGGGGTGCATGCATAGACGGAGGCGAGGGTGGGGGGACAGGTTGAAGGGGGGTGCGGGACACGGGGAGTGGAGACGGGGAGAAGAAAGATGGGGGGACATTATCCTCCCCGCTGGAACGAGCGAGGTTTCAACTCCCGCAACCGCTGCCTCCGCCTCTCCCACTATCCCCTCTCCTACCCTCTCGACCCCAAAACACCACCACCACCACCCCGCCCCCACCACCACCACCACCATCCTCCTCCCCTCGTCTCCACTCAGGTTGAGTTACACGCTGCCAGTCGACGGATCCATGCGAAGAATGTTGTTAGAAAAAAAAAAGAAAACGTGAAAAAAAAATTCGCTCAGTCCAGGGAACATATCAGATAAAGTCAGGCTCAGGACCGAATGCGCCCAGATGCTCGACGCCTGCATGGCCCCACGCTCCTCCAGCGAGAGGAGGAGGATTGTGCAGCACCTACCGCGGGTTTCCAATTTGCTCTGTTCGTCGAACATGAGTTTGCTTGTCCAAATAAAATTTTTTTTTAAAAATATCTACGAAAAATGTACAAGGTGGCTAAAGATGCGTACGTGTGTCTGAGCAACATGCATCCCGCTCGCAAATAGGACGACAAATGGACGCGCGCTTTACCTTCGGTGGAATACGGATGTAGGTGAAAATGCTCCCGAGTCAAAATGAGCTATGCACGATGGCTCCATCCAATTACGGGCAGCTGTAATGAGGACGGCGGCTTTAAAAACAACGCATTCATCTTCAGCACATGACGCCATTAAGCGTCCGTTAGAGAGGGGGGGAGGGAAGATGAAAAACGCGAGGCTGACGGAGCTCACGCAGGATAAAACGAGGGCAATTTTTTTTATTCGAGGAAGTTTAGTTATTTCTCTTCTTATCGGAAAGCCGAGTGAAGGAGACCACCGCGGCAACCATGATCTCAAAACCCAGCCTCGGCAACGCTGGACGAAACAACTCCTTCCTTGCCCATCGTCTATCGACTTCCGTAAAAACCGTGTCGTGCAAAAAAAACTAAAAGGATGCATTCAGGAATACTTTCCACTAACGGACAAACAAAAAGGTCAGCGGTGTGGAAGCAGAGGATGTAATGATGCACACCGCCGCCACCGCCGCTGTCTCGTGTCTCTTGCATTTTTCCGCTCAAACACGGAGAGAGACCTGCTGAGCGAAACCTGAGGCGATCATGTAGGCCTCAATTTATAAAAGGAAGTCTAAGGTGCCACCCCAGTGCCATTGGTTCACACTCTGCACTTGCAACGCAGAGGTCGCCGGATCGACCTCCCAAGCACAGCAGTCGACACGCCACGACAGTTTCTTAATCCCCCCCCCGCCCGCCACCTCTGTGCGCCCACCAGAATAAATGGGTCCACCACAATCAGTCGATCGGCATGCCGTGTGCGGTGGGGTAAAGTGTGGGAACTCCCACCTCTTTCAAGATGTACGGCGGCATGGAAGGGTCGGCTAAAATGGCTTCTCTACAGGCCCTCCCTCTGCAACTCCCTCTAATGGAGGCCCGTCTGCCAGCTGTGGCATGATAAAGAAATTGCAGGGCTGTGCCTTTTAAGCTTTTAATAAAGGTTTGCGAAGCAAGGCCTTACCCAACTGCAACGTTCCCAGTTCATAAGACAGTCGATTTTAACAATGATGGTGGTAAAGTTACCTTGGTTTTGCCTGTACTTCCAGTCTGCTCTTGCTAAGATAATCCTCGACTTGTTAGGATTACGAAGGAAACGTTTTCCGCTCCGACCAGTCACCCAACTTTTCTGACCCGAGCAACCGTTCGTGTGTGAGTTTTTTTTTTTTACAAATTCAAAGTGAGATCAAGCGATCCTCCCATGTCTCGGTCGTCATCCCCAAGTGCGCGTCTTTCATGCCGCCCTGTCTTCACGACGTCTGGCCACCCATGAAACGTCCAGGGAAAAAAACAACCACACGTTTTACCTTCCGGCCCACCCGCCCGCCCGCCCGCCCGCCGGTCGCTACTCGCTCAAGCAGCGCATGCTGCACTTCATACCGCAAACACAAACGTGTAGAGTGCAACAAAAAGAAAAGCACTAAAACGAAAACGTTTAACAAAGAGAGGCGCAGGAAAGAATGAGGACTTGCACGCACTCGCGCGGCGGGGCTCAGAAGAAGGCGTCGCGCGTGATCGTGCAACTGGCCGACACCGCTTGCGAACGCAGGAAGCACAGGCTCCTCCTGTGCAGCAAAACAATGACATCTGCGGTTTCTTCACCCCTGAGAAAAACCAACACGGGGAGGCCAAACCCTGCCGAGCAATTCGCCCGCCCGCACGGCCGCCGCCACTGCAGCCGCCACCACCGATCATTTTCGTCTCCTACCCTGCCTTGGGTAAAGTAGGTCGTTAACAAGAGGCATGGGAGAGACGCAATCGACATGCTGATCTCTGAGATAAAGATCGGCCCAGTCCTGATCAATCAAGCGGCTCAGTCTCCAGGCCTTTTAAAATATAAAAATAAGACTCTAAAAGAAAAGAAAAATGTTTTTCTTTGCTTTTTAATTTCGCCTTATTGGACACCCCCGCCCCCAACGAGCCACGACTCACACCACTAGAGAGAAGTGAATTAGCAGGCACGGCATGTTGTGGTGACCCTTAAACCATTTGTACAATAAAAAAAAACGGCACGGCTAATCGGTGCAGCGAGCACGCGGGCGGCAAAGCAGGAAGAGTGTGCGGGGAGGCTCCTTCCTCTCCCCACGCTCAAGTCCTCGCGTCCCATGAAACGTTCTCCATTTACCCTGCCTCCGGTTCGGAGGCTCACGCTTTTTTTTCCTTCATTCGCTCTGAATTTTTGTCGCCGGAGAAGACGTTTACGGCTCCAGTGCAGAGCAAGCGCAAAGAGTGAACGCCAACACGAGAATGGGAGGAAGAAACAACACGAAAAAAAAACCCTCCCGTTTTGTCGATTTAAGTGGCAGTTGTGGCCCGCAAAATATTCAAGCGTGGGCCCTGTTATTTCGCCTTATTTATAGAAAAATTTCGTGCATTAAAGCGGGGCGTAACGGATAACCCACTGGTGATCCTCTTAACGCTGGGATTAAAAATCCGGCAGGCAAAGGCTAAACACCGAAAGATTGTCGCGAATGAACGCGCCGCTTCGTCAGCCGCCGCGACGACGAGCGCCTCTGCCAGGTCACGTGCGGCTCCACCGTCGCAGCGCCGCGCCACATTGGGCGCGGCGCTTTGCCCGAGGCGCCTTCGCACCGGCGAACCCTATGGTTATGTTCCTTTTTCTTTCCATCGTTATTATGCTTATTATTATGATTTTAGATCGCATGCCTCAGACACCGGCTGACAGCAAACAATGGATTAAAAGTTTTTTTTAACTGGCAGCTTGTCATTACCAAGGGCGGGTGGGCAGGCGGGCGGGCAGGCGGGCGGGCAGGCAGGTGTGTGTGTGTGTGTGAGGACACACGCATCTCACACGCGTGTCCTCCCTTCCACCTTCACCTTCCGTGAAAAACGGCCGGGCCCTATGGTGAGAAAGATGAGACGGCTGCGGGAACATCACGGTTTTCGGTGCCCCGCTATCTCGATGAAAGCAACAGGAAATACCTGCTGTAGGTTCGTGCCTTTGATTTTGGGACAAAGGGAGGAGGTGGAGTGTGCGAGTGAAAGGAGGCGGTGGGGATGGGCGGGCGGGTGGGGGGCGAGAATGAGCCCGTGCTTCGACATCAGAGCGACTGTCACGTATCAAAGAGGAACCTGAGCGCTTAATGAGCACGCGCGCACGCACACGCTAATCTCGTCAGCGACGACGGCCAGTAACCTTGCAGGGTGAGGCTCGACATGACGTGGGGATGCAGACGCTGCCAGAGACCCAGGACCCTGACCCCCCCAACTCTTGCCCCCTCCAACTGCCCCACCCCCCAGCTCACCCGTGCCCACCGGGGGGTGGGGGGGGGGAGCCGTGGGAAGTTTCACGTTACTGGAGACACGGGCTGGACGTTGGCGAAACGCGACTTGTCAAGTTACGCGTAAAATTTGGGGGACGGCTAACTTCACAGGCGGGCGGGCGGCCCCGGGGGTAGGGGTGGGGGTGGTTCTCGCGAGCCCATCGCCGACCCGCGGCTCCGGCCCGTGAAGCGAATCGGAGCCATGTGAGCGGCACGGTGCTGCTCCTGCGCCCGGCTCAAGAGATTCGCTCCACACACAGATGCTGAACTAAATGCATCCTCTTCTTGGTTCTTTCGGTAAAGTCACGTAGAAGGGAAATAATAAAATAATAAAAATAAAACGTTATAAAATAATTCTCACGACGTTTCGGCCACAACGCAAGCAGCCGTCCTCCTTGCGTTGTGGCCGAAACGTCGTGAGAATTATTTTATTATGTTTATTTTTATTATTTCATTATTTCCCTTCTACGTGACTTTACCGAAAGAATGAAGAAGATGAATCCCTGCAGTCACGAAAGCTTTAAATCGAAATTTAAATGCATCCTCTTCCACCATCACCACCACCCACGACACAACCCCAACAAGTGGACCACATGGGTTCACCTGCAAAGCATTCATTTCCGCATTGCTCGTAATCGCACCTCTGCCGTGGCCAGCCCACTCAGTCTGCGCGAGATAACTTCGACGACATATGATATAACAAAAAAATGATTCAGTGAGGTCCCCGTTCCGCCCCACTGTAATGTTGACGCAGCTGCGTTTACGCTAGGGATTTTCTTCTCCTGGACAATAAAGACCCAGGTGATGAAAACGCGACAAAGTGGAGTTAATTTAACCCCCGATACAGACACGGGACAACAAACACAGAGCCCGCCACCCGAGCTGCTTCGGAACCCAAATCAGCATCGCGTGTGTGTTGGCCACTGGCGTGAATGATCTCCCCGAGATAAAAAAAAAACTCAACCTCCAGTTACTCCAACACCCATTGAGCGGAGATGCATGACATCATCCAGTTGCCAGAGCAACACACGAGATTTTCAGAGAGATAACATAGTCCTTCCCAAGTCAGTCCAGACCTGTACATAGCCGTCTGTAGCTAACGCCCTACCTCGAGTCAACGCAGCTGACACTGTTCCTGTTGGCCATGCGAAGACAACCGCGCTTCATCGATGACAATCTACCCTCAGTCTCACAATGCACCCTTTCGATCGTGTACACACTCATCAATTATTTTCCACATGCGCACGTAGAGGTATTATTGGGGGAGTTTTGCGGCACGTTGGACACCGCACTGTGCTCTGAATCGGGTGTACGTACGTATTGAACGTATGCAAGTTGAACCTCTTTCACACCGCGCGTAGCCCCAACCGTGCTAATCGGAGGCGCGGGTGACCTGAGTTCACGACGTTGTCGTTCTGCGCGCGATCTGCGCACCAGCATCGACGTCGTACCAGTCGCTCACGTCGCCCCCGCGCTGACGCTCGCCTCCCCAGCGCCTGCAGCGGAAGAGCAAACCCGCGATCCCCGCGCACGCCGACCCCCAAAGAAGAACCTGCCGCAGGTCCGCGGGACTCACTTGCAATGTGGAGCGACGCGTTGCGGCTCACGGCCTCGCCCAGGTAGTTGCGCGCGACGCACACGTAGCTGCCCTCGTCCGTCTTGGTGCGCCGCGTGTGCTGCACTCGCAGGAAGAAGAGCGAGCCGGTGTGCAGCAGCGTGCGGTGGTCATCCTTGCCTATTTCCACGCGCTCGCCATCCTTGTACCACTCGACGGTGGGCGCCGGGCGCCCCTCCGCCTTGCAGTTGAGAGTGGCCGGCTCGCCGCGCAGCACGATCAGGTCCGACGGGTGCTCCGTGATGCGCGGGAGAGCGTCCTCCTGCCGGGGTCGTGACCCTGGTGCCACGCAAACGGATGGACACATCGTCATCATGGGGGCGTCGCGGGGGCAGGATGTTAACTACCTCGCCTGGTATACAGGGACTCGTGGGTTCAATCCCGACCCTCACGCCTCTGATTAGCACCTCCAATTAGCGCAGTTGGTTACGTATGGTGCAAAAGAAGGTTAACATACAAACGCCTGTATGTATGGAGTTTGCATGTCTCCCCATGGTCGTGCAGATTTTTCTCTGAGTCCTCCAGTTTTGCCCTCCACATTTAGAAACATGCGTTTATAGGATTTGGCTACGACTTGATAAGCCACTTCTCATTCGGCTATCATTTGTAGCCAAGTCGCTTCTGAAAAAGAGCTATGTAGCTCAGTGGGCCTTACTAGGTAACGTAGATAATCATCACTTGTATCATTATCGCCATCATCGTTGTCGTCAAAATATGTTTAGAGTAAACCCGATGAGATTTTAATTGTTTACGACGTTTACAAACCACAGAGAATGCGCCTGAAGACAAGGCACGTGTCATACCCCCTCTCCACCGATCCGCGC
Organism: Lampetra fluviatilis; assembly: GCF_964198595.1. Taxonomy (NCBI): domain Eukaryota; kingdom Metazoa; phylum Chordata; class Hyperoartia; order Petromyzontiformes; family Petromyzontidae; genus Lampetra; species Lampetra fluviatilis. The sequence goes on along the minus strand of NC_136279.1, from coordinate 20,154,024 downwards.
CCATACTCTTAACCCTTATGGCTACAAAACTACAAACCCCCTAACCTCCCCCCCCTCTCTCTTTAAACTGGTGAAGCGAGATCCTGTCCCTGAACAGACAATGGGGATTTCACTCTTAAGTTAAATGCGAGCGCACACGTAAAAATGCGACCCTTTGAAGTTTATACATCACCACGGCCCTTCAGAACGTGAGCAGCAGTCGTCCACAGGGCGTAATGTAGACTTGAATCGCACGCACGCACACACACACCACAATTATGTAGCGTACTTCTAATGTTTGCACGAGATAGGTTTCGGCTTGTCCGTGAGCCTAAGCCATCATCAAGCCATGATCATTCCTCTGCTGGTGATGAAGGCCTCCCCAAGGCGTCGACTTCTCTCACGGCCCTGTCATAAAACAATACGCCGAGCTCCTACAACGCGGGCATTATTTCGTAGCTCCATCTCCAAGTGGATTGCCCTCTTGGGAGCGTTCTCTCCCTTGGCTGCCACTCCAGTGGAGCTGGCTAAACGTCTCGAAGACAAGGAAATCGTTTCGAGCCTCGGCAAGGGTTTCCTGGGTAAAGGAAAAGTATTGGCGAGGTGCGGTGGAAAACAACGTCATTGGCCACGGTGACGCAACTCCACTTAGAATGCGACGTGTTGGTGTTTCTTTAAGACAGGGTTGGTGGACCATGTAGAGATGGAGTCTACAGGGCAATGAGCAGTTATAACAGAAAGGCAATTGTTGACCTCGATGTAATGTTTTCTCCCCTTGATGGTTATGGGTTTCTCTAGGCGTGTCACGTTCGTTCTGACACGCCAACTTAGAAAGAAAAAGGGATTGGCCAAACACCCCGAAAAAAGGGCTCTACAGAAAAATACGCTTTTCTAGGTAAATGTTCGCTTTATTTACCATTGCTGATTTGGCCCTCATATTGACGTTCATTCCACTTCGAATGAATGACAAGAAATAATAACAACAATAATTAACGTGATAGTCAGAAACAAAAATACAGTTGTTCAACTTCGATGAAGGCCTGTCAGCAAGACTCTTGACAAACGCGTATATTTTTGTCGGCATTATATTAATGCCCTGATAATTTTGGCAGCAAAAATGTTTTTGTTTAAGTCACAACTTGGTCTCTTACTTTGCTTTGCTTTCTTTTCAAGCAGACTTGCCATTCTTTGGCACATTACCCAATAAAGAGGCATTTCCTACACCACTATTCTCAAAATTCACATTTTCGCAGGAGCGTTTAAAAGATTATTTTTCCGCGGGATGGCATAAAAAACGCGAACCGAAAACAAGGTGATTGCATGGCCAAGGTCCAAATCTAATGGTTGTAAAAAAAAAATCCGCCATCAACAGAGTCATCACTTTTCGTTTACATTAAAAAGTTAAAGTGACTGGACGGTGTCCAACTCATTTAACGCGATCGTTTTAAGGTTTCGCCAATTGGCTCCTTGTTTGCTTTGCGCGGGTGAGGCTCAATATTCCAGCCCTGGCGACGACGCCACACTGTACAACGCTTGCATCTCGGAATTGCTCTATTCGCCCGTGACAATGCCCTCGGAACGATAAGCGCTCATCTTCAACGTAGCCGAACGTTCCACGTGTCCATCTCTGCGCGCATCTCGGGGGGGGGGGGGGTCAAGAAAAACCTGGGACCGAACATGCTGCCTTCGTCGAAAACGCAGGCAACGTTTGAATTTTCACGATCCTCAACAATTTAGGAATAATGCCGAATAAATAATGTACGGCTCTTAAGTCGTATCTACTCCTAGATGAACGCCGTTGCACACCGTATCAGTCAGGGGGCTTGTATCATTGTGCTGCAGGAGTACGGGTAGGTAAAGGTTTGCTGGGAAGGAGGCCAGGTCCCGGTTAGAATGCACTCGCTACTGGTGTTAGCTGTAATCCGGGAGTTGAACTCATCGAGTTCGAAGCGGAGTGTGCATACCATTGTGCCACCCCTCCAACCCCCGTAGAAAATATATCATCTGGGTCATATTTCAGTTGGTAGAGCCGCAGGGTTCATAATTATAAATACATGAAGTTGAAATCCCAGCCAGGGCCAACCTGGCCACATCATCATCTGTCCAAGATAGCTAAAACAAGAATCACCTCGTAAGGTTACGCCACTTGGTGAAGAGAGATGAACGGAGGATTTTGTTTGAGACTAATTGTCGCCATAGAAATGTGAAATTTCCACCTGAAGATGGCCAATAGATACGTGGCACTGCCAAGGGTTCATATGGACATATCGATACTTGGGGACTTTAGATATTTTTTTGTCATTTCTGTGAAGAACCACGTTGAATTTCCATACAGCGGGCTGCAATCGTTCATTGTTCACCTTTCACACTGCATTTAAGTGCTGATGCTGTAAATCCACCCAGGTGTCACAGCACACGCTGACTCTGCATTGTGCAAAGATATAGATACCTTTGTAAAGAGTCAACACAATGAAATGTTTGAAAACTGAGAGAAACCTGCTCAAAGAGGAAAGATAATGAAATGTTTGAAACCCATTATACCAACTCACGAATAATTCTGCAGAATTCTGAACGAGGGAAACTTTAGCTGCAAAGTGTGCTTAGGAGTTTCTTATCTCTGTCGTATTATGCTTATTATCCCTGAGACTTTGAACTTTTTCTGCGACAAAAAAACGTTACCACCAAAGACGATGTTTGCTGCGGTAAATCATGATGTTAAATCAATCGCGAAGTGAAGCGACTCCATCTATCCACCATAAATCTACTCGAGTTTAGAGTTAAGCTTGTCATCTCTCACCATGTGTAAGAAAACGTCACGGCGAGGGACAGAACTATCATCAAAAATGGTTAGGCATCGTAACAGCGGACCCTCCTAAAAGAAGAGCTATTGAGACACTCACCGAAGCTTCCTCGAATGAATAAGACGTATTTTTATAAATTCACATTTAAAAAAAACATTGCATTTCAAAGGAGAAAAACGGAAAACGCCCATAGATCACGCATTCACTCAAAGCATTCACAAACAACTCAAAGGGAGGGAGGGAGAGAGGACGACTCAGAGAGAGGACGACTCAGAGAGAGAGAGAGCAAGGAAGACTCAGAGAGAGAGAGCGATGACTCAGAGAGAGGGGACGACTCAGAGAGAGAGCGAGGACGACTTAGAGAGAGAGCGAAGACGACTCGGAGAGAGAGGACGACTCAGAGAGAGAGGACGACTCAGAGAGAGAGGAAGACTCAGAGAGAGAGCGAGGACGACTCAGAGAGAGAGCAATGACTCAAAAAGAGGACGACTCAGAGAGAGAGCGATGACTCAGAGAGAGAGGACGACTCGAAGAACGAGGACGAGTCAGAGAGAGAGGACGACTCGAAAAACGAGGACGACTCAGAGAGAGAGGACGACTCAGAGAGAGAGGACGACTCGACAAACGAGGACGAGTCAGAGAGAGAGGACGACTCAGAGAGAGAGGACGAGTCAGAAAGAGAGGACGACTCAGAGAGAGAGGACGACTCAGAGAGAGAGAGAGCGAGGACAAGTCAGAGAGAGAGGACGACTTAGAGAGAGAGGACGACTCAGAGAGTGAGGACGACTCAGAGAGAGAGAGCGAGGACGACTCAGAGAGTGAGGACGACTCAGAGAGAGAGAGCGAGGACGACTCAGAGAGATAACGAGGACGACTCAGAGAGAGAGAGCGAGGACGACTCAGAGGCGCCAGGCGGAGGAATCTCAAGGCGAGCGACAGGGCAAGCGGCAGACGCGGCGCTCGCTCTGGGGAAACGCCGCTGTGACAGTGGAAATAAACGGGAGCCCCCTCAGGATATCGCGGTGGGTCAGCGAGCACCGCTGCCTCGAGAACACGAGACGCCCAGGGCTGACCGCTCTGACCGTTTCTAATTTGCGTTCGTCTGCTGCGATCCCGGGCCCCCTCGTAGCGAGCACGCTCGAAATCCACCGAGATTAAAAAAAAAGAAAAAGCAGATTGTGCTTTTTTGCTCGTTAAAGACCGAGAGGAAAAAACGTGCCGATATAGTCGTTTGGTGCGGATTAAACTATTTGAAACGCGTTGGGGATTTGATTTTTTTTCTGTTCGCAAAAAAATTACTAAGTTTATTTTGGGTCATATATTAGCCGAGGGAACTGTATTGGAACGAAAGCGTAAACTTAAACCCCGGGGTCGCTCTTACAAATGGGACGATCCTCGTCTCGTGAGTTCTCACTTGGTTCAATGGAAATAAACTTAGCTGAAAAGATTTAACCTCAAACATGGTTGTCACACGCACAGCCCTCTCACGAAAAAAAGAACAACACGTGACAGCTGCGCAGGTAACTTAAACTCGATGGTCAGGCACTTGCGAACAAAAGCAAAAATTACAGTGATTTTCTAAATGACGGACAAAGCATCTTTTTGCCGTTAAGCAGAAGTGCTGCTGCGGTGGGAGGGGAGGGGGCGGAGCGGTTGTGCTCGCGCACTGAAGAGTGGCGTTCAGGCAAGGATAAGAGTGTCCGGATTATGGACAATTAATCGATGAAACGCGCACGTGAATGGTGGGACAGCACATCCGCGTGTCTCCCCGGGAAGGCAGCAGGAGGCCCTGAACAGCTTAGCGTGGCGGCCTCCTCGGCGCATCCTCCCCGCACACTTAAGAGGCCTTTAATCCCGACCGCGGAAAAGAGGTTTCCCATTTTTTTTTAATGGAAAAAAAAACGTTTGGTCCGAGAGACAAAAAAATTGACAAATCAATGTCCTCCCTTCCTCGTTCCCCGAAGCTCTCTCGATTGTCCGGCACAGAACTTTGCGCCCATGCGACAATCAGCGCTCGCGCGCGCGGGGTGTCACTTTCAGCGCAAGAGCTCCTGGCGCTGGCGTCACCGGCGCCTCCCGTCGTCACCACTGCAACAACCTCACGAAATGTTTGAGGTGTCGTCTGTCTATTTAACAGGCGTCCACCGTCGGCCAGCCGGTGTTACGTCGCAGCGGCGCCCCCCACACACACCCACACACCCCCCTCGAGTGCCACGGCCAGGGCAAGGGGTAAAGGCGTCGTTATAAAATCTCCGTAGCAGAACGCTACAAAATTTGAAACGAGCTCCATAAACACCACCTTCGTCACCTCCCGCCAGCCCCGCTCTCCCTTCCCCACGCCCTCCCCCACCACCACCACCGCCCCGGCTCTCTCCTTAACCCCATCACGTCCGCTGACAGGGGCTAGAGGAAGGAGAGGTCCCCCACAATAGACGGACCGCAACACCGCTCTCATGCGGGCTGACAAATCTTGGCGGGGCGGGTTTGCAATCGCTACCGGGCCCGTGCGTGCACGCACGCACACGCGAAGCTCTGCGGTTCGATTAACGCGTCAGCCCGGCTGATTTCTAGTGGGAAGATTACCACGGCCGCCCCCATGTGCATTAAAGCACGCGGACCTTAAAGACCCCCCCCCCCCATGCCCCATTGACACGAACAATTGTAACGGACATCGTTCTGCTTTTTGTGTGCCGAGTCTAATTATTACCAGCGCTCCGAATATTGTGCAATGGCCGCAGCAGGAGTTGGTGCCACTTATGTTTGCGAAAACTCCAGTCGCGAGACTGATTCATTCGTACCTTATGGCGGTACCCCAGGGTACCATAGTATCCCGGCTCTCACATAGTTTCCGTGATGCAGTCATTTTTAGTCTGTTGATGGTCGGCGATGCGGCAATCGACTCATCTCGACGAGCTCTGCACGATGCACCACCACGGTGCGTACCGCGAGCGTTCCGGGTTTCAGCGCAATCGTCCTCGCTGCGTTTCGACATCGCGGAGTGGCACTGATTTCGGATTGATTGGTACCCCAGTCGCGGAGTTAAGTACACCCCTGGAAAAAAAAAGTGTCCCAGAAATAAAATAGTTAATTGCCTCGACCATTGTGTTATTATTTGGTACCCTGGGGTACCGCCATGAGGAGCATTTGTACGAATAATTAATAAGAGTGAAGTAGGCCATAACCCATTCATTTAAATCACTGTTATGGGCCTCGTGAAGAAATTGTAACCGCTAAAGTTATGCCACCTTGTGTGGTAGCGACAAGGGAAGACATCTGGTGTGGTCTCATGGACTAAATTAGCAAATTACCCACAGCTAGCTAACATTGATAATAATGTATCCTCGTGGAACAACAGTTACGTGTTTATTTTTTTCTGGAAATTGTTTTTTAAGTTGATAATTGAACTTTGAAACCCGTGTTGGCAACGTATCATTTGTAGTTTAATTTCTATGTTGGCTCTGCTTTGTCTCGATTTGATGTCACGTGGTTCGTGCTGCGCTTCTCTCACGTGGGGGCCTCCCTTGAAACCCGAGCCTTTGGGTGTTCACCGACCTCTAACATGGTCACCATCGTCATCATCGCAATCATCAACATCGCAATCGCCATCGTTTATAAGGCACCCTGATGCGCATTATTGCGACCCCTAAGCGCCGCACAAACGTGAGACATGAAGGCGATGATGACAATGTTGGTGATGATCCAGTCCTCCTCTAACAACACAGACAAGGGGGCTGACGCGGTTAAATACCGTAAATAAACACGATCTAAGCTGACATCACGTCTTCATGCGGCGAGCGCACCTTGAGAACGCCGTACGGAAGCAGTGCCCATTTTTATTTTATAGAGAGAAAGGAAGCGGGCAGCCCATCACGGGCAGAGAGGGAAAATGCCAGGCTGCTCTTAAGCCCAGGAGCCTCAATGATTCTGAGCCAAATGGAATGAAGGTTTTAAGTTCGTTTCCGTGGTGGTGTCGGGGGAGGGGGAGAGGGGGAGGGCTAGAGGGGGGGTCTCACAACGCAATGCGTCGGCGAGGGAGGTGGCGAGGAGGGGGGGGGGTCGACGAGGGGGGGTTTGGCGCCGAGGGGGGGATGGTCAGGGGGGGGGGGGGACAGCGAGGGGGGGGAGAGACGGCAGCGAGGGGGGGGGCGAGGAGGGGGGCGGCGAGGAGACAGGGGGGTCGGCGAGGGGGGGTTGGCGCCGAGGGGGGGATGGTCAGGGGGGGGGGAGGGGGACAGCGAGGGAGAGGGGAGACGGCGATGGGGGCCGGCGAGGAGGTGGGATGGTCGACGAGGGGGGGGGGCGCCACGGGGGGGGGGGTGGTCAGAGGGGGGGAGGGGACACCGAGGGGGACGGACGGAGGCGAGGGGGGGGGTGGAGACGGCAAAGGGGGGGGGGGGGTGTCGCTGGCGTTGCTCGCACGGCGGCGACGCGGACGGTGACGGCAGCCCGGGCGACGCGCGCGCTGTTCAAACAGCCCCGCGCGCTCTCTCGCTTCTCTTCGTGGGCCACAATGCACGCGGCAGTAAATTGCATCGGTGGAGGAGTGCAGGGCAAACAAAGGCAACGTTTCAACAAAAAAGGGAATAGATGGGGGGGGGGTGGCGACGGAGAGAAAAGGCACTGAAGATAATAGTCGGCGCTGTCGCGTCTCACTTAAACTCAGGGGTTAAGCTATTTGGTTGGAAGAGCACTGTGCTGTGAACCCGACTGGACATGTGTGGATTTTGAAAAAAAATGTGTTCAAAGAGCTTCATAGCTCATCGCGGATTTTCTCCCGGATAAAAGATTCTGACTCGGAACCCGGTGGCTGGAAGTTCGAAACTCTGGCCGTGGGCTATAACTCATCCGGACCGGCCTCCCTCCCCCTATCCCCCCCCCACACCAGTTCACCAACCCACAATCACGAGCATGGTGATTGTTCGACGGTCAAACGACAACCCCAACAACGGCGGCGCGGGCAGACGATCATCACAGAGGCGGACGACCAAAAACGGTCGTGAATTTGTGAACGTAAATAAGCGTTGGACATCGATTGCGAACAATGAATTGTTATCGCAGAGCAATGTGGGTAAATAAAGGTGTAAGACAGTGGGGTTGCGTTATTCGTTTCAATCGCCGATATTGCGCAATCTTCACGACAAAATGTAAAAGTTTAGAGTTAACCGCGCTCGCCCAGCGAACTCTTCCGGCTAAACGCATCCAACGGGTGCCACCACCATTCGAAGCGACGCAGTGAGCAAAGCTTTATTTTGTTCCATGAAGTATTTTCCTTCGGGCCGAGCCAGGTAAAACTCTAACTGTACCGCATTTGGATATTAAGGGGGATTTTTCAATAGTCCTGGGAATTCAGCGGGGTATTATATACACGGCGTACAGTGCAACGCAGTCGTGTGGACCTAATTTGAGACTTTATTTTTTTAAAGCTTCCTCTGTATGTGCTAATCAAAGACTAAGTGCTTTCATGTGAGGCGTCACAATGCTGAACATGCCTCTCTTTTAAATAACGAAACATCGAAAAACTGTTTTGTGTGAATCGGTACCCATTTTTTTAAACGTAACATATTTTGTGTGTGTGTGTGTTTTAAAACCATGTAAACGGAGCGGGTGCGGCGGTACCACGGTGCTAAGTTGCCCCTGCGCTCTAAACCCAACAACCCTAGTTCGATTTCTGGACATTGTTAATAGCATCATCATAACCGGGAATGCCACTTCTCTTGACCAACCCACACTGAGAGGCATGGTTGGTTTTTTTTTCCGGGCCCTCCGGTTTTTCCCTCCCACATGCATTGAGATTATTTAGATTATTTTGCTGCTATAAATGTCCAAATGATGGGCCACGTTGTTGAGCAATCATTTGTGACCAGGTCGCTTCTGAAAAATAAGTGAATACCTCAGTGGGCTTTGGCTGGTAGGATGGGGATGGTTTAGTTGAATGTGTTTGTGTGATCTGTTTACCTTTCTTTTACTTTGCACTACTATCATGTTTTTGTACTGTTCGTTGTAACGTTCTTACCCGCCCCTACTGAACATCTACGAAAAAGAGCTGTATAGCTCGTCGGATTCTTCCAGTACAAATAAATAATCTGATTCTGACGATCTAATGAACCCCAATGACTGCCAATCCATGGGGGAATGCCTTCATCCGGCAGTGAATTGACAAATGGCCGTACATTTATAATGATGACTATTATCTATCGTTAAACTTGTAACCCTCACAAAATGTTTCATGGAACACGAGCTGTGTTTCGCTCCTAATACAACGACTGATAATTCTATTCTATAAACTCACGCGCACATGCAGAAGATAAAGAGCCCACTCTTCGGCCTGGATACATTGATGAAACAAAATCTGTTCGCAAGCACCTATTTAGTCTGGCACTGTGCACATCGAGGTGACGGGGGCCAGCACCACACATGCCTGGCCACGTTTGTCTCTCCCCAGTGCTGATTTTGGCATACCACCGCGCTGGGTAATACATTTTTCACTGCGCCGACCTACGGGTACTGAGGCCAGATTCAAATTTCAAGAGTCACCGGTGTTGTGCATCATAGCAACAAAGTGAACGTGGGTGGCTGGTAATGTAATGCAGAACGGTGACCACTACAATCCCACTCTCTTAGCAATACAAAAAAGACAAAGATCCCCCGTGTAGGCTTTAACAGACTATTGGGGCAACGGTTGTTAGCGATCACCTTTGAAGCCCGGCATGGGGCACGAAAGGGTGGTGGGGCCAGCACCATGCCTGGCCACCTTTGTCTTCCCAATCAGTAGTTATGTTCACACGACGCACTCATTTGACGCTGAGTTGATCTTAGGAAGGCCCAGGACCGGTTCAGATATCACTCGCCTCTGATGTCAGGTCGTGGCCAAGAATTGAACCCCAGGTCTCCGGATTTTCAGCGGAGCGCGCTTAACCGCAAACGCCAGCAATGCTCTCCCTCTCGGCAACACGCACATTCCCACTCGGCAAAGCAATCTTTGGGCGATGAATCAGCGACTGCAGCGCCATTCCCACCACCGCCCATTCTCAAATTTGCAGTCAAATTACGCTCAGCCAAAGCGGTGACGGCAAAAGGACAAAACGCAAGACGCTCGAGGACATATTCGACACAAGTTCAGCAACCCCCCCCCCCCTGCAATTACCGTGGGTGCCGTAACGTGCAATCACTCTCCCGCTGCACTTTCATTCGTGGGGCGGGAGAGAGGGGGACGCAGGGCAGACGGGAGATGGACACGGAGCTCGCTGGTGGTGTGCTTAGGGACGGTGGACGATGGGGAGGCGGTCGAATGGCGGACGAGACGGGGTAGTAAACTCAAGGGGGTCGGGACACCTGTAAAGGGGTCTGGAAGGGTAATGAGATGGGGGAGGGGGGTGGTGGTAAAGAGCGGGGTATCCCATGCAGCTGCGAATGGTTGGACTCAGCAGAATGTGTCCCTGTCTCGAGAACAGAACCATAAAGTATATTGTTGAGATTTTTTCGCCTCAGTTTATTGACTCACGATTCGCTACGTCAACCGTGACGCTCCACTCTGCGATGCGAGGGTGGATATGGCTCAAATTGACAGATCGCACAAAAAAGCCAATCTTTGGTCTGGTTGCGCATTCCAGCCGTAGGTTTTTTTTTAACACACTGAGCCATTCTTTTCGTGAGGTTCCCAGCTCAATTTATCCTATGAGTGATTACACCTGTCCCTTTGATGTGAGAAATTATCCCTGTTATTTCTTGCTCTGAAATATCAGCACACCTGTACTTTGTTATTTTCTTACGCGACAAAGAAAAAAAAATTGGTTACCGCTTGGTATGCGCCAGGGAGTGTACGCGCTCATATGGCCGACTTCTCGCTCCAGATGTTGTCCCGAGGAACACGGTAACTTCCCGGGTCCGTGCTCAGGAACACATCTGAAAGGATTCATGGCTCCTTCCCTCCCGACCACGGGCTATTGCAAGCAGCCTCTGGACCGTTGAGTCAACACTAATTAGGGGAGGTATTAATTACGGTAATAGCCGGGAGTGGTTCGGGGAGCAGATGGCAGACGGCCAGACGCGGGGGGGTGGGGTGGAGGGGGGGGCGACTGCAAGCAGCGCGCACCTAAACGCTGCGTCCGGACAAACAGACACCTATCGAGTGACTGACACCGGGTGGGATAAACAATAAGGGGCGACAAAAACCTGACGTGCAAGAGCTGAAAAAAGCTGCTATCGTTCGGATGCCCACAAAGAGGGGGGCGGACAAATGCCCAGAGTGAGTAACAGGCACCGAGGCACAAAGAAACATCTGCCGACAACCACACCGAGTCAAGCGGCCGACATTAACCCGTCTTCGCTCCCCCAAACTCAAACGATGGGAACGGTGACGGCCAGAGTGTGTGGAAGCCGAGGAGCGATGTTCTGCGATGACCTAACAGGTGGTGGCGTCTCACTACACGCACATGCCCGAGCAATACCACGAACCCCTCACAAACAACCAGAACCTCGGCGAACGTAATCAGTGGCCCTCGTAAGCTGATGGAACATATTACACGTGGATGAAATTAGACAGAAGGTAACAACAGCCGTCCGATGTGGTGGCGGGGAGGGGGGGCCGGACAGCTGGAGAGCTGCCTTCTCAGCTCGTTCGGTGAGTTAGCCTGAGACCGACCGGCCTGGAAATGACAATTACCTCCTAACGGACCCTCCCTTCCAGTACTCCCTGCCCACCCTACCCCCACCAAACTCTCCAGTCGCGTCCAGCAAAGTCCATATCCCCCCCCCTCCCTCCCCACGTTCCCCTCGGCCAGTGATCCTTCGGGCCATTTTTTTAAGCACCAGGAAGCAGAGAGGACCAACTCTTTGCCTGGGAAGATGTCGAGATAGGGATGTTCACGTCGGTTAAAACCAAACAAAAAAACCGGGGGCGTCCCAACAGGACCGTGCGAACGCCACGACAGTTTCCGTATCTCGCCGAGGATCTCTAGCGGAGTCTTCGGGGAGATGCTTGGATCTGACGCCCAGCGACGCGCCCCCCCCCCAGACCTGATTAAGGGGACGCAAGTTCCAGGCTGCGCTCCCGCTGTGTGTGTGTGTGCGCGCGCCGAACGCGCAATGAAGGTTTAATATTTCAGCCCCCACACACCCCACCTCCGACAAAGTTTAACTTTGATATCATCTTCAATCCTCGTGCCGTACAAAAGAGGACTTTTGACGGGCAGTCAACTTTGAACACGTGTCGCGTTAATTCCCAATCGGGGGTCACCTCCACCTGACTGGTTTGGACAATTTCACAATTATTACCCCCGCGATGTTTAATGCAAGGTGCCAGCGCCGTTATGCGCCCGGTAATTTAGACGCATTACGATGAATGTGCTCTCGATGTGAGAAGTTCCAATCCACAGCTAAGATTTACTTGACAAGTGACAGCTTTTGAGAAGACACCTGCCAGTTTTTTAGAAGCTGGAGATTTAAACGGGAAAAAAAAGTTTAATCCTATTTCTTTTAAAAAAAAACTAAAGCATTACGGGCAGCCTATCGCTCTCCTGCTCACACTGACAGAAATTATAAATGATGACTCCAAACTATTACTTTACTTTGTAATGGGATTATACACTTCTATCACTTCAATACATTATTGTTACATTAGACTAGATTGTCGCACGATTACAGTTTTCAACTGTGTATTAACTCAATTTGTATTAAATTAAATGATATTGTGTTAATATAAAATGACTCACACCGCACGCTGCTAAACCAAGAACAGAAATGTTTCAAGCTCATTAAGCACTGTGCGTTCGTGCGTAAAATATCACTTATCCAACACATCATTGCTCTCACTCTCGTGTCTATCAAGTGTGCGGTGTGTATACACACACACACGCGCAACATACGTACATCACACACCGTGAATACAAATGACAATTCCACAATCACGATTTGCAACCACACCTCAAGAAGCTTTACAAAGCAGTGGGACGTGAATCTCCCACTGGGGAAGGGACGTGCAATTATATATTTAATAGAGAGCTAAACGTAGGCAGTCATAGCAGGAAAGGGGAGGATTTGGCCTTGCGCCTAGACTTGCAGTGGGCACCACGGTGGCGAGATGTTAACTACCTGGCCTGGTATGCAAGAGAGCGTGTGGGTTCGACCCCGACCCTGACGCCTGTATATTTGCAGTTTGCATGTTCTCCCCGTGGTCGCGTGGATTTTTCTCCGGGTAATCCGGATTTTCCATCCACATTTAGAATCATGCGTTTAGGGTATTTGGCTGCTGTACATTTCCACGTGATAAGCCACTTCGTTGAGCTTTCACTTGTTGCCAGGTCGCTTCTGAAAACGAGCTATATAGCTCAGTGGGCCTTGCTTGGTCAAATAAACTAAATAGTTTATAGTTTTCCCAATAAGCACGGGGAGAGATAGTTCGGAGAGAAAGATAATGGATGGCAGGGCAGTAGAGCGAGTTGAGAGGGGGAGAGATATAAGAGAGTATAAGAAGGGCAGTAGAGCGAGATGAGAGGGGAAAGGTAGGCTGGGGCAAGTTCTTGGAGGACCTTTATGACGCTGAGGGCAATCTTGAAGGTGACCCGGGATACGTATCTAATTACAAAACGCACTTCTAGTGTGCGACTTGAGTGCGTGTATGTTTCCCCAACTCACAGTGATATTGTTCAAGTACAGTATTATCACTCCCAACCATCACTGCACTTTGTATACTCCTGCATATGACTGATGAGTACGCAAAAATGTAGCTTCAAAACAAGCCTAACGCAGAAAACATTGCTTTTAACTTACAGTATCTCAATCTCAAAACATTTTAGATAGCTGCCACTCCGGAACAAACGTCTAAGAAATGTGTCTTTTTTAATTTTACGTCCGAGAGAAACATTAACTCGCAATGTTTGTTGGCTGCGCTCTATCCAAACGCAACTGGCAACCACCGGATACAACTCGTACGATAATGATGAGATGATAATGAAGATAGATATATACTTGGCCAGCTGCGGGACATTTCAACAAAGCGCGAGCAAAGTTTATTGAAACAGACGGCAACCCATCAAAAGGTACCGTTGGCTGGCACAAATACAACCGAAGAAAATAATAATAAACTTAATGGACAGCAAGCTTTTTTTCTAAAATGTTTATACGTATGTATGTTGAACTTCCTTCGCACCCTACGTAGCCAACCGTTGCTAATCGGAGGTGCAGGGGGTGACAACTGAACACAAAAAGCAGTTCGAAATGAATTCGGTTTTTTTATATCTAGATTTAGCTCCAGTGACTTCCTAACATGTCAAAATCGGAATATTTATTTATACGGGGAGGAATCCGATGAGCTACAAAGCTCGTTTTCACAGACGTGAGAACAACAACAACAGAAAAAGCCACGCATTTTATAAACACGTAAATCCAACGAGCGTTGGCCAGTTGGAGGAGGATGGGGGGGTGGCATTTTCTGACAGTCTCTGGGGAGGATTTGGCACAATAAAAAAAACAATGGCCCTCAATACGTTACTGTCCATCGCCGACGCTGCTCTGGCCACTAACACACAGAGGCGAGTGATGGGTCCCAGACAGACACCCACAAAAGGAGTCGCGGGCATTAACACAGGCGGAGGGCGTCACCGCATTGCCTCACCGAGGGCCCTGAGGAGGAAATGTCTGCACACATCCGCGCGTCCCCTTGGGATTTTAATTCCAAATAAGAGCGTTTGTCCGTGGCCCCGTGGTTTTTTTTGTTCCGCCAACCAATTCCGACCCCCCCCGCCGCCGCCCCCGCCCATTCCGTACAAAATGTAAAGGCAAAGGTGCCCCCGACTCCACATCGAGTTACTGTATCCGGAATGCACCGCAGAGGGCAAGTTATGCCGGCGCGTGTTAATGTAAGTAAATGGGCCTTGGCAGGACGTGATGGCCGATGGACGAGGCTGGTGACGGAATGGCAGCCAAATGAGTGAAGGGATCTGAGGGGATGACCACAACAGGAAAGATGACAGTGATGAGACCAGTTCGCGTGCTCGAGTGAGATGCGGTTTTGACAGCGATAGACCGTGAAGGGCGGTTTATTGGCGCATGGGGGCCTTCATCCAGCAGTGGCTGATAACGATTATGATGACAGCACATGAGGTGGTGGTGTGGCCAATACCACACAGGATCAGCTGGGTTTTTTCTACCCATCGCTGTTGGTGGCTATACACGTGCACATTTAGGGCTGAGCTGATCTATGGAAGAACGGGGACAAGACCTGATACCAATTGCCACCAGTTGGGTCTCGTGCCCAATCAGGAATTGAACCCCAAGTCGCACGAATCATATAAGCCAATGGCACTACCAATACAAAGGTCCCCCGTATAGCCTTAACATACTGTAGGGGCAAGTGCTGTTAGCCAGCACCTATGAAGGTCAGCATGGCACACGAGGGGTTGGGTGCCCGCCACCACACCCGGCCACCTTTGTCTCCCTAGTGGCGATGTTTACACACTGCAACGGGTACTCATGTGAGACTGAATCGACCTAGGGGAGACCCAGGACCGGTTCATATAATCGTCATTAGTGTTGGTGGCTGTGAGTGGGAATCGAACTCAGGTCGCCGGGCTTATAGCGCAGCGCAGCTAACCGCTACATCACTGCTCCACCACCGCTCCTCACGACAACACACACACTCATACATCCCATGCTGTGGTCGGAATACGTACAAATGAGACCCAGAAACCACCCCTCCTCCACTTTATAAACAGTGGTCATTTGTTCAGGCTCCATGTATACAATATACACTTACATGTGTACTCCGGTATAGACCAACCCCTCTTTCTTCTATAAAACCCACCGTTGGATCGAGATGTGGGGAGTGTATGGAAAACATACTTCACATGTAAACTACTATATTTTGTAACTATTTTTTTATTTTAACAGGTAAGGCCCACTGAACAATATAACTCTTTTTCAGAAGCGACCTAACCACATATGATAGCTCAACGAAGTGGCTTATCATGTGGAATTTCATAGCAGCCAAATACTCTAAACGTACGTTGATTTTCAATGTAGAGGGAAAACCGGAGGACTCGGAGACAAATCCACGCGACCACGGGGAGAGAGGCACGCAAACTCCAAATATGCAGGCGTCAGGGTCGCGATGGAATCCCACAACCTCCTTCCTGTATACCAGGCGAGCTAATTAACATCTCGCAATCGTGGCACCCCGTGTGATGTGTATTTGATATCAATCACACGAACGCGTTACGAGAACATGCTTTCAATGAGCGCGCGATCACACCGCTCCGCAACGTTGTGCGTGCATAAAAGTTTCGCTTGTCTTAAAGCTCTCGTGACTGTAGGAATTCATATTCTTGGGTCTTTCGGTAAAGTCACCTAGATAGGTTCAAAGAAAATAACAAAAAAATTACAAAAAACTACGACGTTTCGATCGCAAACGTCATAGCTTTTTGTTATTTTTTTTGTTATTTTCTTTTAACCTATCTACGTGACTTTACCGAAAGACCAAATAATGTGAGTTTCGCTTGTGGTTTTTTTTGCTGCCCAGTCGAATGTTCATTCCGAGCAATGGAACCATCAATTTCCCAGTTTAATAAACTGCCCCCCGCCCTCCAAAGCCACGAGTGTTTAGAATTGCATTGTGCCTGTTTCAAGATGCTGCTTTAAGGGCGGTGGAATGCTTTAGGCTGACCCAATAAATTGTCTATTATTCTAATTGAGGTTGCTCCTCAATCCTGTCGCAAAGATTAAGGAAGGATTGGGATATGTTTTCCCACAATTATGTCTTGTTTTTCCTGGTCACTTTTCATCACGCCTTGTGGAGGATTTTTCTTCTGGATATATTTTAGCCCCTTGTACATTTGGCCCCCAACTGTGCCAATTTAGTCACCACCGTATTATATTACAACTTCACAGACCTTGCCATTTTACATAACTTGGCTTCGGTTTTTTTTAGTAACAAATGTCTCGTTAAACCTAGCCACGTTAACATTAAATCTGGCCAGGATTGTCATTTAACATAACTTTGCTACGTGCTATTGTATCATATCTTTCAGAGGGCCAATTGTTGTGTTATTTATCTATCTACATTCACAATTTGCACGTATTTTATTCTCAGCCACACATGTACCGTACATTATAGCTCTACGCGTGTAACAGTTGTCAATTATAACCACATTATATACGCAATCTCCTAAAAACGTGTGTAAACGCCCGAATTGTTTGAGATTCTCACATTGAATGCGCTTCTCGGATATCCACGATTCTCTTTTTAAGAAGCACGCTGTATGTGGTGGCGTGTCCCCTGGTGCCATGCTATGGTGATGCTAATTTGCGAGAGAAAGAAGAAGCCGCTTCAACACTGCACCCGCCGCCAAAGCCTCACTCCAGTGACTGTTTCGTCATCACAGCCAGAATCAATCCACCGCTGGATTAATTTCATCCCCCACCCCAACCCCGCTCCCCCCCCATAATCTCTCACGGGCACTCAAATTCCTTTGCTAAACGCGTGATGGTTTAACAAATGGGAGAGGGAGGTAACAAAATAACAAAAACCTTGCCACAACTCAACAGAAATGAGCCAGAAGTTTGTGACATTTCGGGGCAACATCGAAAATGCGTTCCGATTATCTTTCCAAAAGCAACGAGTTTTTAAATGCCCCATCTACCAACCCCTCCCCCGCGCTCCCGGAACCATTCCAAACTGATAACAGCTTTACCGAAGATAAAACATCGTGGAATAGTTCAAACAGTATTCGTATTGAAAGAGCAATTATTTCCGTAACGGATCGGCCTCCGCGGTCAGACCGGGGGCAACGCACCGCCGATTACCACCGTTGGCGGCTTACGTACGGTGCGAAAAAAAGGTCAACGTACACTTCCACGGCACACATTGACTTACCCAGGGCGTGCGGGACGATGCCACCGAGCAGACAGACGAAGAGATGCAAGCGGCCTCCCATTGTCCACACCCAGTCCGTCCGTCGCTCAAAAAATTGGAGATTATTGATGCTACGATGCTCGCATTTATGTGGTTGAAAAGTTCATGAGCTTAAGTCTTAATTATTTTCTTTCGTGGTTCTAAGTCCTTCGACGTGGGACCTTGCCGCATCGATTTACGCGGGTCCCCTCAATGGGGGTTCGACTCTGACCCACCACAACTTCTGCTCGACAGCTCCAGGGGAGGTGGTGATGGTGGTTGCGATGATGACGATTGGTGGTCACGACAGGGTCTACGCTTTGGTCAAGGCACCACTCGCACGAAGATCCTCCTCTATCCTTCCCCTGCTCTTCCTCGCTCAGATGTCTTCCCTGCTCCTCTTCAAACGGATTTCATCCTCAAATGTTTCTCTCAGGCAAGGTTCACGCATGGAGGTGTCTCGTTCTCATCGTCGACAAGAAGTGGCTCCTCCGTAAAAAAAAGTTCCCTTTAGCTCAAGGCTCGACGTGTCCTCGTCGAGGGGTCCACTTGTGTAAAGGTCTATCGTTCTGCCCACAGGCCTTCCTCAAGCGCTCGCTCCTTCGAAGATGTCAATTCGTCTCGAAGATCCCGGGACCCATTCGCGTTGTCGCGCGATGTGGCTTGCTTGAGTCGTCTTCACTTTAAGGAGTTGTTTGTTGTTTTGCTTGAGTCGGGGGGAGACACACACCAGGATGTTGCAGTTCCCCCCCCTCCCACCTCTCCTTCGATGAAACGGAACTTCAACCCTTCCTCCCCCGCTCACTCAATCACTCGGATCTCGCCTCCTCCTCCTCCTCCTCCCGAAGACACACGGCGGCCGCTGTCGAAACCTTTCCCAGCCGAGAGGAGAGCGGATGCCAGGAGGGCGATGGGTGTGGACGATGCCGTCTTCTCTTTGCGACGATGGTAAAAGTTAAATTAAATAATGGCAATAATAATTATCGGGATACACACTGAAGCACTGATGACCGCATGGACACCCCGTGTCGAGCCCTCCACGCGAATGAATGGGCTTAACGCATTCGAATGAAGCCGCAGCTTTTCTTTCTTTTTTACTTCCTATTCCGATCGGCTCCTATTTTCTTTAAAAGAGTCAAGAAGAAGGGAACGTCCGTACGTTAAAATAAATACTGCATTCCAGTTAACGCGTAACGTGTTTCACGCAACAAACTCAAATCGGCACGCGTTGCGCACGACTTCACGCACTTCGCTCGGGAGGGTTTGTGAGCGCGCAACTTACGCAAGACTTGCGCTTTAAACTACAGCTGCTGCTCGTCGCTGCTGCTTATCGCTGTCGTAGCTTTCAACGCTGAACCGTCGCCAAAGTCCACCAACATCAAGCTGCCAGCCACCCAGTTCCACGGACACGCGCGGCCGACGGATGAGAGGCGAGAGCGCAAATGCGTTCGCCGGCTTGGGTCGCGTCGGGTCGGAGCGGTTCGAGTCAAGTCGGGGGGAGTCGCGTCCGTTCCGAAGCGAGTTCGCGTCCGTTCCACTGCGGCTTGTGACAAACGATGATGAGGCCGGTGTTGTTGTTGATGATGTTGTTGCTGCTGCTGCTGCTGTTGTTGGTGATGGTGGTTGTTGGTGATGAGCGCACGTTGCGCAGAGAGCAGCGAGCGCGCCCAACACGCGAGGGGACTCCCGCACCCCCACACACTCACCACGCGCCTCGCACTCTCAGCTCCTCCTCCCTCCTCCTCTTCCTCGCTCTCGGCTCTCAGCAGCGAGCGGCGCGTTCCATTCGGGCTGCGCGCGTGGGGGGTGGGGGTGGGGTTGGTGGCTGGTTGGTGGTGGTTGCTGGTGTGGGAGGTTCTGCTGTTTGGGTGGCGGCGGATTGTTGTTTGCTCGCGTCCGGGCGAGTGCTGCGTTGAGTGAACGCGATGACCACCGCTGTTAATTATGACCGGCAATGCCGTAGCTGCACACGGGACGTGCACGGGTCGCCGGTTTCATTCGTCATTCTCCCTGCGCGGCAGTTAACACGACGTGCACGAATCTTACCCCCCCCCCTACTTCCACACCATCCCCAAGCGTATACGTCGACCTCAGCAGTATTAAATGGGTCACGGCATCGTTATGGTGGGGGTAAAGCGTGGGTACTCTCACCTTCTTCCAAGACATTTTGGCAGCGTGGAAGAGTAGGCCAAATATGTCCTATTTAGGGGCTCTATGGAGCTCCCTCTAGTGAACGGCCCATCGCGCCAGAAGTGACGAGAGCGAGGACGGCACGGTCATTGCAGGGGTGTGCGACCCCCTTGCTTCGTTGCGACTGCGTAATAAGTGTTGGCGGTTCTGCTGCATGGGTCTAACCGCGCGTGTTGTTCGGAATGATGTCCGACGGTTCGCTCCACGCGCGGGGAGCTTCTTCGGAAATTGATTTGAAGTCGGCTCGACGGCAGAAGCCGGCAACGCGTATATAATCGATTTAGTTCCTGATAAAGCTCCCAGCACGTGGATCGAAACGTCCGACATCATTCCGAACAACACGAAAAGGCACGGGAGAGCTCGTAAGCGCTGTGTGAGTGCATCTGTTGAACCGCGTACCGAAGTAAATGCATGCCCATGACAGCACGTACTTACATTCGCTCCCGTCTTGATACATTGGTTAACATTAAGACTTATTCGAATACAATTATACGTCTGACAAAACGTTGGCCATCTTAAATGAGTAAGGCTATTTGCGGCGTAGCCTACACATACCCTTTCTGCTCTGAAAAAGAGGGCCATTGCCTGAAACGTCAGCCTATTGTACACAATAAATCTTGACTTAAAGCTTTCGTGACTGCAGGAATTCATATTCTTTGGGTCTTTCGGCAAAGTCACGTAGATTGGTTCAAAGAAAATAACAAAAAAACTACGACGTTTCGATCACAACACAAGCGATTCGATCGCTTGTGTTGTGATTAGATCGCTTGTGTTGTGATTAGATCGCTTGTGTTGTGATCGAAACGTCGTAGATTTTTGTTATTTCCTTTGAACCTATCTACGTGACTTTACCGAAAGACCCAAATAATATTGTACGCATTGTTTTCTGTTTGTAAAGCAGTGCCATTGACGAATGTGAGTGAGGGTGGTGGGGAGTGGGGTTACTGAGCAAAGAGACAAAGACACCGCGCGCTGATGTTGGAGACACAGCTCACTTACGTGCCATGCTGGCGTTTAATAGGCACTCGCAAACTCTCATTGTACTCACGTGGACACAGCGACCACCACCCACCCCCTCCACCTCCCCGCAGCTATTGCGCAGACTCGCAAACATTTGTCGGCGGTGATGTTCACACAACGGAGGCGGCTCAACTCTTAACGGCCTACATTCCACGATAGGTCTACACTGCAGTATATAATGCGCGCAGTCTATGTCATTATGTACTGTGCAATTGCTGTTTGTGTATACTGCACGTGGCACTAGGCAACACGCCGAGACTCCGTTCTCGCTGTGGACACAAATCACGGCAGCGAGCAGTTAAATCGATTGGGTATTATTACCGTATTTAACCATGCCGCTGAAAATACACTGACGCTCACAATCTCTTATCTCATGTGCCGAACGCTCCCTATTAGTGTGGAATTAGGCAAACATCCCCAAATGCAGGGCCATAATTCAAACTCACGGCTTTTCTGAATTAATTAAAGGAGTTTACTGTGATTACAACGATATGAATACTAATTTCGGTGGAGATGCATGTGTATACACGTACAGCCCTCTGTTATCCATAATATTTTTTTTGGGTTAGATCGCGTAAATATATCAATGTGTCGTTAAAACCCGCCACCACCCGACACAGCCAACTAGTAAGGGTTGTCACGTAAACAGAACGTGGCCAATTCGTCACTAGTATAGCACACCGGTGTGTTGGAGAACCAAGCCACAACATTTACAAACCACGTACGACGTTTCGCCAGTAATTACAACTAGCTTCATCAGGCGGCAGACAGATTTATGGAGAAGTCCGCCTGTTTCGTTCCTTATATAGAGGCGTAGATGTGATGACCACGCTTCTGCGCTCTTGCCCCTGTTAATCCACTGCTGGATGACAGCCGTGTCTTAGCCGGTCATTTGACGACCCTATTTCAATCACCACGCTGCTCGCTGTGGGTTGGTGATGGCAGAGGGAGCATAGCCATTGGAGCACAGTACAGTACAACATTCTGCGTAGCTTCCGAGACCTGACGAGGTCAGGCCACGTCCCGCGTCACTTCGTCGTAGGCTGTGTGTTTTATATAAAAGGCAATAAAAAAATAATAGTAAAAAAACTCGTGCACATTGCCATCGTAATTGGCGTTCTAGGTTGAGCATGCTGAAATACTTTGCCTAATTCGCAATTAGCAAAGCCGCCTCCTGCGCGTAGCTTTTGGCGTGTCTGACTGCTGATGAACCCCAAAGGGGCGATACATTGTAC
The DNA here is from genome assembly GCF_964198595.1 of Lampetra fluviatilis. Lineage (NCBI taxonomy): Eukaryota > Metazoa > Chordata > Hyperoartia > Petromyzontiformes > Petromyzontidae > Lampetra > Lampetra fluviatilis. Next base: position 20,131,915 of record NC_136279.1, on the reverse strand, counting down.
AGTACCTCTATCCGGGTGTTTAAGCAAAACAAGCAATTGGCTGGCAGACAAAAATATGTTTTATTTAAGTGGCGAAACTGAGCGGAATTTGACTTATTCATTTTCAAGAATGCTCCGCTCCAATGTTGTTGTTGTTGTTGAAATGACGGCCTATGGTGTAGATAACAGAGAGGCTCATGCCAATAACATCTGGTAAACCAGCAGGATTCTAGCTCGCCCAGCTGCTGATGAGGCCCGAGTAGAGCGAAACCAGTCCAGACTTTGCCTGTTGTAACAAATCTTACGGATTCATATACATCATGTGTCCATCTGTGGCTGATTGTAAGCACACTTAACATGACTTTCCCATTGGCCATTAGTTCTCGAAGCCTTTGGATCGAACTCCATATGCTCTACATTCAGCCTCGTGTATTGTGTAGGGGCAAATGCTGTTTGCGAGCACCTCTTAAGTTCGGCACGTAATATGGGTAACGTGGTGGGGAACAGGACCGCCTTCATCTCAATCGCGGTACTGTTTATAAAAATAACATCATTGTAATGAAGTACTATACCCATTTGAGGCCGAGTCGACCTAGAGGATGCCCAGCGCGGGTTTAGATACCAACTACCACTGGCGGTGTCGTCGGGGTCATCTCGCAGTACTGAACTCAGTTGCAATTTATGCGGTTTGCGCATAGTCTGTTTTAAGATATTTTCTTGTTCATGTTTTTGTTTTTTGTTAGTTGCAGTTGCACCCGATTCAAGAGCCGAATGGCTCACAGGGCTATACCAAATAAATGAAACTGAAAAAACACACGGAAGACCGTGACCAAATGAGTCACGAAAATCCAAATCGTGTTCTTGAAGAGCTACAACGCCCAATCGACATCTTAACGAGACGAGAGGGACCCTCTCGCCCACAACTCCTGGCTTTTCGGCAGCATTGATTCAAGCAAGCAAGCCTGTGACCGCCGATGAGACGCGTTGTGTCGAAACCGGTCCAGAGCTTTGCTTACACTGAATCAAAGCTGCTGAAACGATGCGCTTCTTGAAGACCGCGTGGGGTCTATGCATTGTGGCACGCATGCTTTCTTGATTTGTACGTGCAGAGACGGGTGTGTATTGAAGGAGACCCACAGTCGTGTTGTCATGTCTGTACACACAGTATTATGTTAGAACGTTACAATATGGTACAGCAGCCTGGAGTGGTCGGGAGGGGGGTGGTTGTTTAACCCATTGGAGAGGGGGTGGGTGGAGGTCAGCGACAGCCTAAAGTTCTGCATTGCTCAAGTCTCATAATAAACACTTTAAAAAATATATATATACATACAATTCTCATCGTGAGTGAACCAAATAATTCGCCTCCCGTGGAGTGCGAAGTATAAAGCCCACAAAGGGAACGCCAGTACAGCAGAGTGTATATATGTGTATGCACTGTATGTGTGTTCGTCGACAGCTTGTTCCAAAGCGCCACAAAGGAGACGTTACGCAAACAAAAGAGAGAGAGAGACGCGAGACGCAGAGAGGCATGCCGGAGGAGGGGCCTTCGGCGGCTGATTCATCAGGTAAGCCAGCCAGCCAGCCAGGCAGGCAGGCAGACAGACAGGCAGCCAGGCAGGCAGGCAGACAACAACACGGTGCCCGACAGGATGTTGCTGAACCGGGGAGATGTCCGCGTGGAGGGGGGGGTATGGGAGTCGTGGTCGGATGGAATGTAGCCGCATGTGAGGATAGAGGAGCGGCTGGCGAAGGAGACGCGTGGATTGTCCACGCGTCTCCGTTTTGTTTACAGTCCTCTTTGTCAATCCACTGCTGGATGAAGGTTTCCTCTTCGAGCACGCTTCAGCACAGGGGCGGTGGTGATAACACTCGATTTAACCGAATTCAGGACTCTACGGGTTTATATCGTAGTGCAGTGCGCTAACCATGGCGCCACCGCTCCCAGGAAATCATCGTCACCGTCGTCGCAATCCTCCGTACCTTCATACACAGCCACCAATCACTGCCACCATGATCAGCATCATACGGTGTGTGGTTGTCCAAAGGTTCATAATCGTCTTCATTAAATGTTGGAACTATTGGGCGGTTAAGTGGGGGGGGGGGGGTGGATGAGTCGGTGGGACGGGATTGAGTAGATAAATGTGGTGGATGAGATGATGATGAAGAAACGGACGGTGTAGAACAAGGTCAAGAGGTGGTTACAAAAAACGTCCGTGGAGGTGCTCTAGAGGTTGGTGGGACTTGGAGTAGGATGGGCCTCAGAGTAGATGGAGGTGGAGAGAGAGAGAGAGAGTGACCTACCAGGAGGTGGAATAGGAGGAGGAGGTGCGGGAAGGCATATTAAGTAAGAGGCTGTTGAGATAACAGAGTGTTTGATGGGGGGGGGAGGAACAGGAGGAGGTGGAGATTGCGAATGAGGGGGCCGGCAGCGGTGAAGGTGGAGGTATCATTGGGGGCGTTAATTGTGCCGTGGCGAAGGGGTTGCATTGAGAGTCCATGTCGATTGAAACGAATGTTTTAGTTACACGTGGCTGTTCGGGTTAAAATCACTGTCATTCCCTAATTGCCACACACGCCCTATTACCGCTCAACGTGCAGTGAACCCAACCCCACTGCAGGACGGCACGTGCACTCACACGTACAGACAAAGATGCCCCGTATAGCCTTGACAAGCTGTTGAGGCAAGTGCTGTTCGCGAGCATCTTACGAAGGCCGGCACGGCGCACGAGGGGGTAAGTGGCCAGCACCACGCGCGGCCGCCTTTGTCTCCCTACCGGCGAAATTTACGCACCGCGCCAGATGCTTCTTTGAGGCTGAGTCGACCTAGGGGAGGGCCCAGGACCGGTCAGTTAATAATGGCCACTGGCGTTGATGGTCGTGAGCGGGAATCGAACTCTGCACGACGGGTTCGTAGCGCAGCGCGCTAGCCACTACACTACCGCTCCTCATAGGGGCACGCACGTGGCGTGTGTGGGTGATCGTCGGGGATTAATTTCTCACTGAATATTTTCCCCGGGTCGCTTGTGGCACCTGAGTAGCGAGGCGTGTGGCTGGTAGACAGAGCCACAGACGAGAGATAATCTGCAAGGCAATGCAATACGCCTGTGGACAACCCTCCCTTAACATTGGGAACGACGTGATATATCAACTTAAAAGGACTGGAATTTTTTTTAATGTGAGCACTCGTATTTAACTGAATAGCGAAAACCAAATTGGCTGTTCGGGGACAGCATCGGCTCGCTTCACCAATTTAAAAGGAGCCCTCTTAAAATTAGGACGTGGAGAGCGTGGGGGCGGTGGGGGGGGGAGCTGTTGTAGGACTGTAATTAGATTTAAGATTACTGGGGGGGGGAGGCGGGGGAGTAAGTGTGGGGACACGACATCTGCCTTGCTTTCAGACGCGAGTTCTACGGGTTGGTAAAACGTGGCCAACGAGAGTGGGTCGCCCAACGTGGAGAAGGAGCCCTAAAATCACGAAGAAGCCGAGGTGGGCTCGTTCCATCGCAGAACCCCAGAGAGATGGCGACGAGGGCTTATTGGGGGGATGGATGACCGTCAAACCCAGCGCCGGATGGCTCGTGGCTGATGATGGCTTCTTCGGCGCACAGACGAACCATGAAAACGTCTCAAACAAAGTACGCAACAATGCAGCATATACAAACCTCATGTATTCTGTTGGGTTTTTTTTCTGTGCCTTTGGTCAAACCGATGCCCCCCCCCCCCCGAATGAATGAACGTATTCTCCGGATAATAAGACGCACAGTCGCCCCCCACTCTCGAAAGCAAACGTTGGGGTGCGTCTTAGAATCCGGTGTGTCATGTGTTGCTTGTGACCAAAATCGATTTAACTTTATTGTCGTTGGGGGGGGGTACAAGTGTGGTGGCGTGCGTCTATACTTTCCGAGGCGTCTTATAATGTGGAGAATACGGTATTACAATTCAAAGCTGTTTTTTTTGTGTGCGTGTGATCCATTTCACTCGGCACGCATAGCTGAACAAGAATTGCACAATTAAGTCATATCCATCCAAACTTGTTTTTAATGGGTGCGGGGGAGCCGCGGCGTGGCGTGATTTAATATCTTGGCTCCAATATTATTTAGGGGGTTGGGTATAGTTATTTATTTGTTTTAGCAAACTGTAATATAGACCAGGGCAATGGAACGCCAGTTAAACATGCGACATTACGCACGGCAATGGCAGTTCAATACAATGGCTCTCTAAGAACGCGGCGAAAATCAGAGCAAGGTTTTATGGGGGGGGGGGGGTCTCGCATGAAAACCGCCTTTGTGTCATTTGCTACACTGCACTATGTTACCCGTAGGAATGTTATTGGATTGTGTTATAGGTGGGGGGGGGGGCGTTTGGGGGGGGGGCGTTTGGGGGGGGGGCGGTGGTGCAGAGGTTAGCTCACTTGCGGAATGAAGTCGGCGACCTGAATTTGTGTAATTCATGGTCTTACCCACCCATCGCCAACCCGCAATGACCAGCGTGGCGAAGTATGGTCGAACAACCCCAGTGACCAACACGCTTTCTTTTAACTCAGTCTGTTGTTGTTGTCGTTGTATCCTCAAATCTTGTAACTCAATTTTAACCCACTTCCCAATGTGGTATTGACTGCAAACTTGGTATACTTATGTCATACTGATGACAATACTATATTATATCATAGAAAATACAAAAAAAAAATTTAAACATTATTTTTTATATGTTATGTTTCGGCTTGGGTCTAATTGTCCACGCTCAACTGACGTTGGCTGTAATTGGCCACGGCCCCTTACGTTATGGCAAGCTTCGGGCCACTTCCTGGAGTCTTGGAGTTCTGCCATTACTAGTACATTTCACAAAAGCGTGTTTTTAAAAAAGTGTTTTTAAATATTACTTATTTTTTATTGCGTTGTGTGCTTGGGCTGTGTTTCAGCCCAAGTGAGATACTCGTGGGGATGTTGTGGCCTTTAAAAAGGAGGCTCTCCTTGCTTGACTTAACACACGTATTCACAGTTTTCACTTTTGCTGTGTAGTCGACATTCATTTCAAGCGAGATGTCTGTGTTTTTTTGCCCTAACATTGGCACGTTGCGCAATGATCATCTCTCCCCGTTCTAATAATACCTTCAATTACCACGGTAATTGCAAAGCTGTATAATTTGATGGGTGCGCCGACGTACATGACACACGTGGTTATTAGTTCGCGCGTGCCACTGTCGCAATGTCCCGGGGACATAGTTTGAATCGTTAACATCATTCAGGGACCTAACGCTGCCGTTGCCTGCGGCAGTTTGGCCCGGAAGCTCCCGGTCGGTAAAGAGTTGCGTGTGCCGGGCCGGGCGCGGTGGCTCAGGCCAATACTCATAATTCAGCTGCCTTGGAAAAGCGCGTTTGGTGGTATCAGGAAGAGATCGCCGTCATCATTACGAATCTGCGAGACTCTCGGCCCGCAGAGATATTTGGTGACCAGAAGATGGCACTACAGCAAGCATGCTGCCAATCCATCGGGGACGGATTTTTTAAAATGTATATTTCGTGGTGTCTCCCTCGTGTGCGTGGGGTTTTTTTCCAGTGTTTGATTGCATCTAACAGCTTCTGTGGAAATGTTCCGGTGTTTGCGTTGATTTAGTTGATTTATAATGGAAACTAACGGACATTTACACAATTTACTGATGTGTGACCGAACCCAGAAATCAATCATAAATCATATTGGTCGCCAAAGCCAACGTGTTAATATTTTGTTTATTAGACATGCTGCTAGGCCGAACTATGCTGAACAGGGCTCCATGTTTTCAATATGGAGTGCTCTTTCAAATAACATCAGGAAATAATTTAACAGACCACACGATGCCACGATGACACAACATTTATTCAAAATTAAAGCTTCAGTGGTCCTTGACAACAACCATAGTTTTTTTTACTCGACGTTTTAGGTTACTGGTCTTCGTCAGGAAATTATTATAGACAGCCAAAATAGACTGCAGACTACGCTCACTCATAACCTTTAAAAATAACATTTACAAACTGTAGAATGCCTTCTGGGAGTAACGCTTGTACATGTGAGTGAAAATAATAATCAAAAGAGTAATTTGAAAATCCCAACCGCACTGTTACATTGTACATGTACAGCCCTTCCACCGGTCTCTTCCTGGATGAAGACCGGGTCAGAGGGGTTATGTAACCATACTTCGCCGTGCTGGTTAGTACGGGTTGATCAAGGTGGGAGCATAGATGTAAATGCTGAGATCAAGGTCTGGGCTGTAGAATCGGTGATAAAGTCACGGTCTGGCCAATAGATTGGGAGTTGGGTTATTGGCCCGGTCTATAGAGTGGGAGTAGGATTATAAGTGTGAGCTGGAGGGTGGTGCAGGATTATTGGTGGCACTAAATTATCTACTCATGGAGTCACTGTGAATGTGCCGCGTCTCAACAAGAGAGGCATGCGCGCGATTCAGGCATACACAACACGCACGTAGCCCAAAATATAAACCATTGCTCCGTCCATCTGCAGCTAACACAGTGAATACACGGCCTGCTGTCAAATGTGCCCCAGCATACCTGGGTAAGGCCCTTCACGCATGGGTAGATTACCAATCTTGTGTCTCTCACGTGTTGTGTATACAACAAGCAGAACGTAACTCCTGTGGTGCAGAGTGGCAGGATTGCCCCAGTGAGCAGTCAGCAGTAAGCTCGTGTTTGTATCCAAATGAACTGTGTAGTAATCTAGATTTGAAGTTTTCGTGACTGCAGGGATCCATACTCTTTGGTTCTTTCGGTAAAGTCACGTAGGTATAAAATACAATACATTAAATCACGACGTTTCGATTGCAACACAAGCAATCGTCATCAGGTGTGAAAACCACAGCAAGAATTTGTTTGACTGAAGTGGGAGAGATCCCGGGGTTAAGGAGGTTATAAACAATTTTCTTGCTGTGGTTTTCACACCTGATGATGATTGCTTGTGTTGCAATCGAAACGTCGTGATTTATTTTACCGAAAGAACCAAAGAGTATGAACTGTGTAGTGTATCTTATTTGTGTATACTCAAACTTTAGGTTACAGACCAAAGCAACCTAAATGCCCCCCCCCCCCCGATCTCGCCACATCTCACCAAGCTAGGCCAGGATCAAGCTTTCGTGCGTGGATGAGAGACCGCCTGGTAACAACCAGGTGTTGTGTTAGGCTTGGGCAGTGAGATGGCCATCAGGTGGCGGTACAGCGGCTGATTGAATCCATCTGCGCGTGTTTCCCTCCAGGTGCTCCTGGTTTCCTGCCATGTGAAGCCAAACATTCGCGGTTTTGCTAGCCAAACATCCCACGCTTTCTTCGTCTTCATCCACGCTCTCCATTGGTAAGCAATACACATACATTGGTTGTTGTTGTTTTAACATCTGGCATCTCGCGGTTATTTGGCATTATCCGTATTCGTTTGTTTGTTGTTGTTGTTTTATCCGGACCAACCCTTCCGACCAGACAATTACCCCGGATAAGCGAGAGTTGACTGAGTGAGTGGTCCGGCTTTTGCGTGCGCGTGGACGGTGGTAGGGGGCGCGCTAGAACCACGTGGCGAGGGTAAGGGGGCTCGGTCACAGAGCGTTAGCGCCCACGAGTGCCCAAAGGTAGACAGTGCGCCCAGGGGATACACGGCCATCCTTCCCAGCTATACGCGCCGGATAAAAAAAAATAAAGAACGGCATAAAAGCCAAGGCACACGAATATAAACATCACCAGCTACCCAGAGCCAAGTGCTGTCACGTAAAGTCGAAACACACTCTATGATTTCACGAATTAATGGTTGTGGGAATTTCTCGTGTTATGCCCTCACAACAAAAACCACTTATTTATTGGATCCCAAGCAAGCCTTGCTCCATCGCAACGTTTGTGGCCCAGCAAAAGATTGCTCATAGTTAATAGTGACTCATTCATATGTCTACCTAAGTGAACAAACATTCAATTAAATGCCTATTATTTAATCATCGCGGCACGGTGATTCGGACACTCCTCAATGAACCCGGCAGCCTCAGTTTCATTGCGGTCACGGCCACACATCTTTCACCAACCTACACTGACTATCGTGGTCAAATATGGCCATGCCAATCATATGGATAGCAAGCCAGTGATGAGGTCTTCTTCCAAAAGTGGATTGACAAAGGACTGTAAATTACTAATATGTTAATTGGTTCTTTACCCTTCTATCTGGCAACAAAACTGACACCTTTTTACAAGGAGTCATGTTTGAATAGACCGCAATACCTGCAGTCATAATACAAACAAAGAACATAACTCTGATAATGTGCACTGTCCTTGATGACGCCAAAAGGCGTCATCTGGTCCAACCCATGTGAGACTAGGCTCTAAGGAAAGCTGTCTCGGGTGTGGACCAATCAACTTCAAGAACAGTGCACATTATCAGAGTTATGTTCTCTTGTTTGTATTATGACTGCAGGTATTGCGGTCTATTCAAACATGACTCCTTGTAAAAAGGTGTCAGTTTTGTTGCCAGATAGAAGGGTAAAGAACCAATTATCATATTTTTACTGGCAAATGAGGTTCCCATAGTGTAGTTACTAATATGTTGTTCAATCAAGTGTAGAATCCATGGCTGCCAGTAGCCACAAGGCTGCATGCAGCAGCAGGTTTCAATGATTGACTTGACCACTCCTTACATTGTGTCTCATTACATCAATGTCATGAGATTTCTATTGTGCCCATTATTGAACACATTGGCATTCAATCTCACATTCTCTTATTTACTTTTATAGTTAGTGTCAATATCGAATTGTCAATGTCAAATTAAACGTAACTCATTTTCATTAGAAATAGCTTGATAAGATTTGTGATTTATTTTGCAAGAGGCATTGAGCTACAATCCCATTAAGGACCAGTTACCATTATTATTTTGTCATTAGCCATAGGTTATTTTCTAATGCGGCACTGTGGCTGCGACATTCATTAAATATTAATTTTGCTCACGAAACTGAGGGACGATTTGTCACCACTATGCTTGACCACTTTAATTCGAGGCACGTGGTGGGAAACGGTCCCCTTTATTTGGCAACATAAATACCAAGAAATCCTGAGCAAACGCCGTATTAATGAGATTGTCACGACTTTCTTAGCAATGGGGCCTTCTTGGCTGGTGTCTTCGCGCAGTCTCAAATGGGGCTTCTCAGGAGGCCCAATAATTTCTGTAACAACATTTTTCAGTGATGCTTATTGTTGAATAAATTTGTTTTATACATACATTCTTTTGAATTCCCCCCTTTTTTTACTTTCCCAAATCTCATTTAAAAATGCTCATTTTCCCCAATTCCACCCACGAGTGTTTGTTTTTAATTACATCACAATGCTCGCGGGATTTGTAATTGCACGCGCAACGAACTGCGTTTCAACCGCTAATTGCCATTAAGCGGCGTGCCAGCTCCAAATATTACGGACATTACGTGTTTTGCATTTTTAACGCCTAACAAACTCAACATAAATAGAGTGCGTTTGGAAATAGCGTGCACTCCAGCTAACGATATCCCGGCAGTCAAACGTCTCTCATCTCTGGTACCATGTAATTATCATTCCTCTGGAACTGCTGGCTGGTATATTTTTTTGGCATCTCGGTTTTAGTATCTGTATTATGTTCTACAGTGAGCGTGGTGCTGCATGCATTAATAAGGCCTTTTTTCTCCCCTGGCCTACTACCCCCCCACCCCACCACCACAACCACCCACCCACCAAGAGAACAGATCGCATAAGCAATCTCCGACCGTCTGGCCATCCCTACTCTTAAACCATTTGACCAATTTTGACAAATCTCTGGGGATGACCTCAGTCTAAAGCGACTCTCCAAGGATTGTTTTTTTAGGCCACGGGTCACGGCACTCCAAAACATTCCATCTGTGCCAACGGTATCTCCACAACGATTTGACCAGTCTTGACACTCTCAAGACATTCCTATGATCTTGATATCTCACAGGGGCTTGTTTTCTTTTTAGGGGTAAGAGGTTATAGGCCAAGGTCAATGCTCCCAATACGAATCTGAAAAATCCAAGTTACTTAGGCAGTGCAGCAGTAATGCACCACATTCTTCTGCGTTCAAGACGCTGCCGATGTGCGTAGATTCTAAAAATAAAAATGACTCGGCTACTTACAGCGTTTCAAATGTAACATCATTGCACATAACGATGCTTTCATCCACAGACCCTTTTCTATCTTCTCTAATCCTGCAATTTCAAAACACCGAAACAGCTACGGAATTCGCGGGCAAAACAATCGCTTGACAGGTAAATGTGTCCACGGACAGGTAAATGGACGGCAATGTGAATCGCATGGAGGATTGGGCTCAGAGTGTGAGGTGGACGAGCTATTGTTGTGAATGCGGCGCACGTGGTGTGTGGGGGGTGCACAGGTGACCTGGGCCGTCCGCGTACTCGCCACCGGGCCGGCTTGCACGACGGCTGCCGTTTGATTCACGCTGCAGCCAGCCGCCTCGCGGTTCATTCTGCGGCTCGCTGACAACACTCCACCCGTGACAACGTGGGACATTACATTCTCCGGGAGATGTCTGTCAAACGACGAGTTCATGTCGTGCAGGTGCCAGAGTCCAAAATTCCAGATGAGGTGAAATACTGGCGTATAAATCGCGTTGTGTTATGAACCCAATGACCCGAGTTCGATTCCTGGCCGTGGCTAATATAGTTGGCGAGTGATATCAGAACCGGTTATGGGTCCCCCTTCACCAACCCGCACTGACCAGCATGGTCAAAGTACCCCCAGCGCTGACACAGCATTAGTAGGCCTTCATCCAGCGGTAGATTGGCAAAGGGATATTGATGCCTTTTTAAACATCATTACAGTATTATGAATAACAAAATAAAAAAATCTAATAATGACGCCCATGCCCAAGTAACATCTCTCTGGAGAACGAGAGAATTGACTCGCAGTAGGCCAACAACTGGTTAACAAAAGGACAGCGGACGGAAGATCACAGACGGACGACGCACGGATGCATTTACATTCCCCAGAAGTGTTTACGAGCTTACAGTACAGTGCATCACCAAGGCTGACAGATTAATTTTCAGGAAGAGCCATGGGGCGACAGCGCCACATGGAGTCTGCGGAGTAACCTTTTAAAAATTTATTGTTAATTACCTTTAGAGCGCAGCGCTTTTCATCACATCTGCTGAACAAAATCAAATCAGCCTTTACGCAAAGAAACACATTTGTCGAAGTAAAAGTGGGTGAAACGAAGACCATTTAATACATAATCATGCCAGCCTCATTCATGAGTTTTGTGTGCCACTGGGAAGAATAGCACACTATAAAATTACATTAATAAGACACACTTTAGAATTATATCTGGAACACTGCTCAGATTTACGCTGCACATTGTTGGTGATCCATCCATTGGAGGAGAATTTAGTTTCGTGAGTAAGTAAATGTTAAAGAAGCTTATGTCACATTTCATTTCCCCGTCTTAAATTACTCTCGAACATATTTATTTTCAGTGAATCATTTGTTGAATGTCTCCTCCCTGATAGATCTTTCAACATAATTAAAGACGAAAATATTCACCTTCAATACTTTGGAATCATTTATGTTTCATCAACATCGGCATTATAGACTTGTGGGGAAAGTGCTGTTCCTGAGCACTTATGAAGGCCAACAACACGTGAGGGGTGGGTGGCCAGCAAAACGCCCGGTCGCCTTTGTCTTCCCAATACTAATGCTTAGACACCACGCCAGGTACTTGAGGTTGAATCGTACGAGGGGAGGCGGCAGTACCGGTTAAGCGAATCGTAACGGGTGTTGGCCATGAATGGGAAACTAACTCACAACACCGGGTTCGTAGCGCAGCGTGCTAACCACTGTGCCACTGCTCCCCCACAATCATAACAAATACAAAAACAAAGATCCCCTATAGCCTTAACAGACTGTCGGGGCAAGTGCTGTTAGCGAGCACCTATGAAGGCCGGAACGGTACACGAGGGGGCGGGTGGCCAGCACCACTCCCGACCCCCTTTGTCTCCCCAGTGGCGATGTTTACACACGTGCCAGGTACTCATTTGAAGCTGAGTCGACATAGGGGAGGCCCAGGACCGGTTCAGATAATCGTCACTGGTATTGGCCATGAGTGAGAATCGAACCCGGATCGTCGGGTTCTTAGCGCAGCGCGCTAACCGCTACACTACCACTCCCCAGAGGTCGCAAACGGGTTTTGATTCCTTACCCATACCCGTACCCGGCCGCACCAGGGTCGCAAATGGGTACCCGTACCCGTACACGGCCGTACCCGTACCCGGCCGGGTACGGGTAGGTTACAGGTATCGGGTACCTGATTGCGACCTCTGGGATGAAGCCATGTTGCAGGCGTGGGTGGGTTGATTCTAGGAACTTGAATTGTGAGAAGAGACAAGACATTGGGAAATGAGCAGAGGTGGGACAAAGTCATTGTTATGCAAGTCCAAGTCGAGTCGCAAGTCATCAAATTCATGACTCGAGTCTGACTCGAGTCCAAGTCACATGACTCGAGTCCACATCTCATAGGTGGGACAAAGTCATTGTTATGCAAGTCCAAGTCGAGTCGCAAGTCATCAAATTCATGACTCGAGTCCAAGTCACATGACTCGAGTCCACACTTCTGGAAATGAGTGACAAACGGTGACTCACCAGTGACTCACGGTCTACCCGTACCCATACCCGGCCGGGTATGGGTAGTCGGGTATTGGGTAGGGTACGGGTATCGGGTACCCGGTTGCGACCTCTGCCGCTCCCCCCACAATGATAACACACACACACGTGCATGATTCCCAACGTCGCAACGGACATGGCAGTGCGAGGGAGATGCACGGCTTCTGTGTCGTCATCGTCGGACATTGAGGTTCCTCGCTCAAGGGCAAGCACCGTTTTATACTTATCGCCTCATCACAACGGCTCCTCGCAGGGACAATTGCCAAACAGAACAATTATCCAACGTAAGCGAAAAAAATTGCTAAACTGTAAACGGCAACAGCACATCGCACACGGACCACTCTCTGGGGATGGCGTGAACTTCACGAAATGTGGGGTCTCTAAGCCCCGACATCATTTAATTTCACGGTCGCCGGCCTGCGCAGGAATAATTACGACCACCGACGACAAACTAGGAGGCAGATGCCTCCAGAGGACTCCGCAGGAGCCACCGATACTACGTTCGCACGACAGCAAGCCTGCTTAGGTGTTTGGCCCATTCCTTCGTAATCTTGCACGTTGGCGGAATCTGTTAGTACCTGAGGAAAACCCCACGCCTCATGCAAGTCCATGCCTCATTACACAGCGGTAGCACTCATCTATCAACCCGAGTTTAAGAGTCACTGGATTGTGGGCCATACTTCATTGCACACGGGATATTCTTTTATTGGGAAAAACGCACATACGCCGCGCTCGTCGTTAGCGCATGGCGAAGCGTGCCGTGAAGTCGACTCCACATTGCTCACTCTCCTATTACTTGGGCTGAAAAACATTTTGGAGCAACTTCTGGACTCTGGAATACCCAATAAAATGAATTCAGAGCTACTTACGGTTGCCCGATGGGTACCGACAAAATTTCACCTCGGCCATGTGACAAAACGGCCCTGCACACGCTCACCGCTCACCTGCTTGCAACCAGCTCACACGCACAACAACAACAACCGCCATTCGCCACTAAGTGGCAGTTATGTCACCACGGTGATTGTGCCAGTCTAGGTGCACTTTAAGGCCACGTGAAGTGTCGAACGCCCGCTGACAGGAGATCACGGGACAGACCCAGGTAACATGGGTTGGCCGACTGAGATGACTAGCCGATGCACCACCTGTACCCCCTACTGTGCCAACTTGCTGTGTTTGCTCCCTATTCACACGCACACATACGCACACACACGCACGCACGCTCACAAACTCACAGACTCGCTCGTTCGCTCACAATCTACAGGAACCTCTCCAGCCAGCCGATTCCGCACACACGGAGCGCTCTCGCCATCCCGAGTGCGGGGAGGCGGCCGGCCAACAGCGCCACATCTTCAATCTGCACTCGATCTCTCTGCCACAAAGGCCGGCTGCCACGGAGGGCAGCAAAGGGGGGCCAATAAGTGGCCGGCTCCTGGGGGAGGCCCAGGAGCGCCGCTAACAAAAAAGAAGAAGAGGAGGAGGCTGAAGTAAGTGTCGCCGAGGAGAGCGACTCGTGAATGGGCAGCAGGCGTTTTACGGCGGAGTCCTGCCCGAATAATTAAGTAGGAGCTGCGGAGGAAAGTCCTTCAGATTGTTTCCTTTGCCCTTTGTTGGCACCCGCAGCACTTAAACCAACACACTCGACGGCCGTTGAAGAGAGGGAAGAGAGGGCCCCGTGTTTGCTCAGGAGTTACTTAATGCCACGCCGGACCTCGCGACCACCACCAGAGAGGCGCGGCGGTGGAGTGAAGAGGGAGCAAAAGAAGGGGCTTGCGGTTGCCCGGCGAGATAGGGCAACGAGCGAACGTGCGAGCGGGCAAGCGAGCGATCGTGTAAGTGAAGGAGCAAGAAGCGGGCACAAGACGCGAGAACGATGGGGGGGGGGCGGGGGGGCGGGGGGGTGGCGAGGCGGTCGGTACTCACAGCTGAGAAGGTGCCGCGGTTTTGCGTGGAGTGGCAGTGAGCCGCGAGTGGCAGCAAAGTGGCGCGACCGTCCCGGCGTGAAGAGGCGCGGGGAGGGTTCGTCCACCTCGCAGTCGCACTGGCACAGGCAGAGCCGTGCCAGCGCCTGGCCCACGAAACAAACTCCTAGCAGCAGGGAGCAGAGCGCACCGGACATCGTTCTTTATGCAGGGAACAGCGGGGACTCAACCTCCGACTGCCGAGAGCGGCGCAGGGAGGAAACTTAAAGGTTGAGGCGGCCCCCCGTTTCTGTGGCCCTGCACCTCCGGGGTACGCGAGGGGAAGATCTGAAGAAATTATGTTGGTGCTTGGCTAATGGGAAAGGTTGACTTGAATGCTTCCCGCTTATTTTTTGGTGCATGGACAATCGAGAAGAAAGGGAGTAGGGACACCATGCTGAGAGAGCAATTCGTTAGGGGACAAAGGCAAGGCGGGGGGGGGGGGGGAGGACCGGGCGCCGAGGGGTGGGAGACGAGGCTGCGAGGGATACGGCATGCTTGGGTGCTTAAAATCCCCCCGTGGCCGCGTCGACACACGTTGGGCGAAAACACGGTGGGAGCGGCGCCACCCAACCTCCTTCCTCCTCCTTAATCGCCACCGCGCAGCGCGGTGGCGAAGTGCGGCCACGGCACGGAGAAGGAGGAGGACAAACCGAGCGCGAGGAAGAAGTGTTTTGTGCGCGTGCGGCGTCCCCAGTGGGGCCATTGGGGACACAGATCAGAGGCTGGGCCGGGCTCAGACCCTAGTATTGTCCACCACTCAGGCCAGTGAAAGCGAGTCTTGACAGCCCATGAGAATGCTTGTTTCCAAACACCTCTGTTTTGCCTCCGTGATAGATTTTCGGCCCATTGTCTCCAGGGGCAGCAGAATGCCACGGGCCGGTGGTGTGGACGGAGCAAAGTCTTCTCTCCTCACTTTTCCCAGGCCGCAACTGGGGGCCGCACCACGGAGCAACCTGAGATGCGGAGAACCTGTTGGTCTGTCAGGCGCCGCTGACAGCACGCCTCACCTGCTCTGCCAACTTCAAACTCGACAAGTGAATTTGCCGGCCTCTTTCCGCGGCCTAAAAATGACACTGAGGTCCGCAAAAAAGAGAGACCCCGCGAGGGACCAAACGAGCTTGTTCAGCCAACCAATTAACCCAAAACAATATCGCTTTAAACAGGCGACCGCATTGTGCCCGCTGCGGCGGGATGGCCAACGCCGCCTTCACCGTGTCGAAGCGAGCGATTGTGTACAATGTCAAGCGCCGGCCTTGACGCAAATGGCGAGAAGGCGGTAAATAAATGGGAAGCGTTTGATGCGGCGCAAACAATCCCCCCCCCCCCCCCCTTTTTCTAAGCGGACGAAATGAATGCCTTCCCCGCCCCCCCCCACCCCGGGCTGTGGCGACCGTCGCGTTTCCACGATTAGGCACGGTGTTGCGAGTGACACGGCCGTGGCCACATCGGAAAAGAAAACGCAAAGAGGGAAAGAAGACCAAACAATAAACGCGTACGCACGCCAACCGAGGCACCGATAAAAGCGAGGGAGGCATTCTATCAACATGCAGGCCTTCACCGTCCTGCAGCAACAGCACTGAGAATCGCAACGTTGACAAGTGTAACAAATGTCTCCTCTAGCTCAAAATGCAAGAGCTTTCCAAAAGTTAACTGTGAGGCAACTAGACGGCTCAAAAAGCTCATAATGGCTGTCAGAGCACAGAGCTGGCACCGTTGAATCTGCACAGCGGTCCAGCCCATTATTAAATAAAGTGCTCACGTGTAGCACATTGAGTGTCTTCAGGCTCAATTACCAATATTCAGATACAAAACATGATTATATTAATTAAGCCCAGCTTTAAAGGGGTAAAATATTAAGTGTTTTTTTAGAAAATCACCACATTCGTCAAGGTAACCTTTTCAAACCAAAAAAATATACATACTAAACTGACGCTTTAGTCAATGTCCCCTCTTTAGAGGCTAGAGAGAACATAAAGATTGACCGACTTGCACTCTGGAGCCCTGAGAAAATTGGGACATTCTAAGACGATTTACAGATAAACATTTTAAAATTGACATATCAAAGTTTAAAATGTATCAGACAACAATGGAGCAAAACCACTCTTTACTGAGCAAAATGTATTGCCATCTAGAATTAGGTGAGAGAAGCCTGCAGAAGTCTCTGAAGTGGTCATGTCTCGACTTCTGGGTAATTTTCTGACATGATGTGATGCTCTGCAGACTGATGGATTTTTTGAAGAAAATATATATTCAATTCGTCACACAATTTGTGAAACGTGTAAATAAAAATTGGCAATGATATCCTAAAGGTATTTTTTAGTTAACCATCCTACATTTAGTGGCAATCAAATATAGCCAATCATACTATTAACATTTGTGCACCAATAATATAATATGCAAACCAGGTCTTATTAAACAAAAACCGAAAAGCTAAAAGCAGGCACACACGTCAAGAATCACAGTTCATTATCCAAACCGTTTCGAGATGCACAGAGCTTTACACTGTGGCATATTATAAGAGCAGATTAGGCTGAAATCCTCTAAAAGTTGTCCTCACAAAATGCAATAGTTTTGATATGTTTAAAGCTAGGGAGAATTGGGGAGGCTGGGGGGGGGGGTGTGGAAGAAAAAAAATAAGTTGAGGAACCTCTTTTCTGGGTTGCTAGGCTGAGAAGGTGGGGTGGGCCAGGCGAGAAGGACAGAAAGAGCGTGCGAGTGAGAGAGCCCAGTTGTTTCGAACTCTAATCCCCCCCAGCGCCCCCCCTCCGTTAGTAACACATTTCAGTACAAAGCCGACCGCGGCATGGCGAGGCATGCGAAGAGCGGCCCTGGGGCCCCCTCGGCGCCTCAATCACCTCCTTTGTGTGGCCAACGCGCGGCCCCGGCGAGCGGAGGCCACGGCGGTGCGACCGGGAGGGCCCTGCCACCCCGGGGCACGTGGGGACCGGCACCGGCCAGGGTCCCAGGCGACGAGCCGCGAAAACAGCGCAATGTTTCAGAGCTTCTCTGCACGAAATACTCCGGACAAAAAAAAACATTGCCCGTGCAATTCTTGTCTTGTGCTTTTGGTGGGTTTTTTTATTTTAAGCCATGGTTTTAGGTTGGAAATTCGTAAATCCATTCCAAGCCGGTGCTTTCTTTCCTTCCTGGCTTGCGCACAAATGTTTAAACTCAAGCTCTGAAAGTTAAAAAAAAAACACAGAATGAAACAAAATAAAAATGTAAGCTTTATTTACACAGAGTGTTATTTTAACACAGAGTTGACATTAATCGTCCACGGTGACTATTCAATAAATGTTCCAGCTGAGTTTGACGTTCAGGTTAAATTATGGCAACAAACTTTTTTCGACAGTCGAAAAGCTGCAAGTTGGGGAGGCATTAGCGGCATGCGCTGCTGGGATTTCAGCTGCCATCGCGCTAATCTGGGACACGGAGGCAGTGCACTCGAGAGCCCTCGGGCAGTCTTGTCCCCTCCCTTCCACGGCGCAAGAAGGCGCACGGACGCCCACTCCTCGCCTTATCCCAAAATCATAACGGTTTTTGTGCCGGAGGGCGTTTTTCAATTGCACCTCTCAGCAATTTGGAGACATTTTTACAGCGTGAGCTACAATACTGGGCGTAGCCCTCCGAGAGACGGCCAATCACTCCAGGGGCTGCGAGCCATTGTGTCGGGACTGAAATGCTATCAGTTCAAGTGTCCGAGAAATGCGACAAGCCTTAATCTGTGATGCTGCAAAGGACTTTGAGGATTTGGCTCTTCGTTTCTTTTCAGTTTTTTATTATTATTTTTAACTCATGGGCCGTATCTTACTCTTAACCACAATGCCTCCGATTGTGCCTCATCCGTTTATAACACTTCTACTCACCTACAGCGTTTAAGCCCTGCAGGTTTGGTACCCGTCAGTCGGTGGTGGTCTGCCCCTTGTGATTTAAGTTTTAATTCTCTTTTGGCCAGTGTCTGCTTTTGATTTTTTTTACTGTGTTTCAGCTGCTCAGAGTGGCACTGGCACAGCAGGGTGTGGCCATTGACAGGGGCTCTCGCTGGGCCCTCACTTTGCATGCAAATTCCACGGCGTCTCGCCAGTTTATGATTAAGTTGCTCCACACCGCGGGCTGTCGGTTAGACGCAGATTTTTTTTTTTGTAATCCTTATCGTATAACTCGTAAATTTCGGTGAAAAAGAACCAAATTATGGAAGGGTGGGAAGGGGGAAAGCCACCCACCCATCACCCCCTACCTCCGCACAATAAAAAAGGCTAATTGTCCCATGATCCTAGCGCAGATTTTCCCACCGGGAGGCTGCCAAAGCCTCTGCTTTCCAGTCCTGGTAGGAGGCCTCGTGCGCACAGCACGAAGCCCCCCGCGATTTCACACACTGGGGGGGGGGGGAGGTGCTGGAAGGTGGCGGGGGCATTCGCGCTGCGCCGGCGAGCAGAGTGGGTGGGCGAGACAGAGCTCTCCGCTCCGTCCGGCGGTACCGATCGTTCCCCAGTTGCTGCTGCCCCAAGTTGCCATAGGTTAATGATCGAGAGTTGGTGCGTCTTCATTCGGTCGAATTTGCCTACGGTCAGATGTCCCCTAAATGCGCCCCGATCTTGTCAGATCTTGCAGGTGAATCTTGGCCAGATAGTACCCATATGGGAGACTGTCTGGGATCATGGATGTTGTATGCTTGGGCTTCGAAATGGCAATTAATATGGCAAAGTACAGATATCGATTATAGAATCTGTGTCGAGCTCTAAGTGTTACCCCTCATATTTGTGGGTCTTCTCTAGGTCCTCCGGTTTCCTCGCAAGTGCCAAACACCCATTAGTGGAAATGGCCAAATATTCCAATGCAAGAGTCTCGTGAAAACGAGACTCGGCGAGTTTTTTCCTGGGTGAGTAAGGTGAAAAATAGGAGGCTGCTGTGGGGAAAGCGATAATACTCTTTAGTAAATAATTGTGTGCATACAAAATGGCGGTAAATATTTCCATTTTAATCGACACACATCTTTTTGAGAGTAAAAAGAAAAAATATTTTGAAACTGGGGATTTTGTTTAACAGCTGGTATGAAAAATAACATTTAATCCCTTAGTCAATGGACCTTCCATACCATTTGGCATGGGCCCTCGTGCAAATAAATCTCCCCACTGCCCACCGCCCTATCTCCCACTCTGTGTTGCCCAGCACTTGGACCTTTATGGCCTATAGGCCTCAGTGCAGTTAGACAGCCTGCACTCCATACCTACGCCACCGTTAAATGTTTTAATGGAAGGGGAAACCTTTTTGTTGAACTTCACTGAATCTCATTAGAAAACTACGGCCTCTTTAACAAATGCCATTAGGTGGCCCAATGTTACGAAACAACGTGAGGCCCAAAATATTGAATTTCAATTATGTAGAACACTTTGTCCACGTATTTTTTGTTAGTGCAGCCTAGTGTACAACGGATGAACGTTCAACATGTGGGAGGATAATTTGTACGAAAAACACATTACATTGCTCGTATTACCTGGCACTCCATCATCGGCAGTAACATCTTTTTTTGCAGCAACAAAGGAGCACTACAATTACTAAATGCCTTTTTGGTATTTTTTAAGCCTCCTCTGAGAATGCATTTGGACAGACAATATTTCCCTGTGGAAACCTAACGTGGAATTCTGGGAAAACCACGTATTGGTAGTCGTGGAACTTTATTTTACCAGGTAACAACCCATTGAGACCGCAAGTCTCAATTTCAAGGGTTGCCTGGATCAACAAGTGACAACCAGTACAGTAATGTACAGTAAATTGTAGGGGGGGGAACTGACTAAAAACCCCCGAGGCTAAAAAGAAAAAAATATGAGCAGAAATTAGAACAAGGCGATGAGAAGGAAGAGAGACTGGCTGAGAAAACTGAGATGACCCCTGCTGAAAAATGTGAAATGCGTGCCGAGTTCCAACTGCCCTCACCACAACCACACCAAATTTCACCAATCGCGTCGTCCACACCGCGTGTCGCTGCGATTCTGACTCACGGTCATCGTGGCTTCTTAGGAAACTTGCCAATGACGGCAGCTCTGGCCAAAGAACTGTCGTCATTCAAAAGAGAACACTATTTCAACCCTTAGAGAACTACACCGCAGTTTTACTCTTGAATGAGGTGATTCATCAATGTATAAATGCGCCGCTCTTCAGCTCTTATTTTCCAGGTCCCCCCCCCCTTCTCTAAAGTTGGGACAGAAACCAGAGATGGGCCGTCAGTTACCTCAATATGAACCACACTGCCTCCAAACGTTGCACATACCTGGCTCTGATGTTCCCTTGCTTTCCGAACCACTGCGTTAGCCCAGCAGCTAGCGTTTTGACAAGGAGCCAGCCTGCAACAAATTTGATGGATGAATTCACGCAGGCAGCCGACAATATCTGCAGGGCATTTTCTTCCCGAAGAGCGCAATCTGCTGTAAAGTGAATGCAAAAGGGCCAATGATGTAACTTCCGAGAGAAGACGATTTCTGTGTCAGTTTAAAGCTTTAAACAAAAGGTTACAGAAAAGTTTCGCGGTCATGATTCATTGTGGCTGTTCCAGATCTTCACAGTTTTAAGGGACCTGATAGATTTCCTTTCTTTACCGTATGCCCTTTCTTTTAACCAAGAGCTCAACAAGCTTCATTATCTGTTACAAAGAGAGACTTGTAATAAATGCATTCACATATGCACATGTTCATAATTTTCACAAATTCAGTTGAGCATATTTCTGTCACGTAGTTTTTTGTGTGTGCGCGTGTCTATATGCCGAGAGACATAACACTGGGCCGACACAATGCCCTACACTCAGCAGCGATGCAAATGAAAGCGTAAGTAGTGTGATAATGTTACACGGAAATAATTAGGGCAGATCAGTGGGTGGGGGAGGCTGTGCTCGCGAGACAGCCGATGGGGGCAACTGCAAATAAATTGGTGCGGGGAGGAGCAGGGGGCTGGGGGAGAGATGAGATGGGAGGAGGAGGGTGTGGGGTAGATAGGAGTGGTGGGGGGGGAGCGTGGGTCCGGTGTGGCGGGCGGTGGGGCCGCCGTACTCTGTCCACGAGTGCCGTGCGTGGTGGCGGTGCAGAGGGCGTCTGAATGCGGCGGCGGCTGCCTCATGCTTCATTGGCCATCAATGAGGAGCTCGGCAATTCCACCTCCGCGGAGAGTCGTGAGCACATCCCTGGCCTCCCCCCCGCCACCCAGCCCGCTCTTCCGTAGAAACAATGACAGGCCACAGCAAGAGAAGCAGGCTTAAACCGGCGCAGCCACAAAGCATCCTTTTGTGTTTGCGTGAGGATTTTTTTTTATGTTCACTCCCATCCCAAACCCCCCACCACCAAATCCCCTCCCCGCGCCCCCTACCACCATCAAAATAAAATAGGAGAGGAGCAATTCTCTTTGCTTCTTCTTTGCAGCTCTCCTTGAGCGACCTAAACCCCCCCACCCCAACCCCTTCCCTACAGGGCGTCCCAGCGCTGCTGCTGCTGCCCAGAGTTACGGCCGCCTTAACGCCTCTTCACGCGCACGGCGACAATGCCGCCGCAGTCTCCACTTTGTTCTCTATTTGATTCCGTACTGTATTTTTCTTGGCCCCGTCCGTGCCAGGGGTCACCCGCTAAGAATGGTGATGGTGGTCGGTGGGGGGTTTTGGGAGTGGTGATGGTGGTGGAGGAGGAGGAGGAGGCGAATCGGTCTGAGGACTCCCAAAACGCCGCGCACCCGGCCACTCGTGCTCCGATCTCCTAATTAAGCGGCGGGGTACAGAATAGACGAGCTCGCATCTCTCTCTCACCCCCCGCCTCGACCGCCCCGGTAGGCGATGTGGATCTTCACCGACCATCGCCCACGATTGTCCCCAAAGATGAAACACTTTAACTTGTATCTGGCCAGCCAAAGAGATGTATGAGTTCTATCCCAAGCTGACGATCTCAACAGCCGATGGGAGTGAGCGCCTATCAGCTGGATTAACAAAAAAGTCTAGAAGTGTAGAGCAAGACAAAATATCACTTAGTGCCGCCCTACACAACAACTCCGATTATCACGGTTGGCTATGCATACCCACAACTGTGATTGCCATGGAGTCACCCGGCTGTACTCTGCCCAACTAAAAGGAAAAACAAAGTGGTGCTCCATTGTTTAATTGTTAACCCTTCCATGAAACATATATTCAGTCAAGGATCATATATCCCGATCCCCTTCGTGCACGGATTATGTACAACTATTAGATTTACTTCTTTATCACTGAACACTTAGAACCCTGCATCTCCAAGTTCTTGATCTCTAGTTGTGACATGTGAACATTGACATTTCTGGCAAATGTACTTTTACAAAATCACGATTTTTTTATTTCCCACAATACACGATAGTGAAAAGGGGAGATTTGGCCACGCGGTATCGCCGCATAGGATGGTATGCAGGAAGCGTTTAGCGCTAGCATGAGGCAGAAATCCAGCACGCTAAGACACAAAAGTCAGAATTAGAAAATGAATAAAAATGGTTGTACAGTAAGTGCAAACCATAAATGTGGGTTGCTGTCAGTTTCATAGTCACACCAGATCATGTTTAGAATTCTTACAATTCAGTGGCAATGTTACAGGCTCCAACATCCAAACCAGAGACGCATATTTGAGATCGTAAGTAGCAGGAGAAACGTTCCAAGCTGTTGCACAGGGCTCCCTTGTTATATCGTGTTGCTAAAGATGGGCTGCGCTGCACATATGCACCCAATAAACGTGCAATACAATTTGTTTGACTTTTTTCCCTGTATATGAATGTATGTCATTCAGACGTGTATTACTTGATAGATATTTTCCTGTACAGCAGGCCAATCTAAACCACTTTAATCCCCCCCACTCTCACTCCCTTAGACCCCCTCCCCCTACTGCACGCATCCCAAACCAAAGCAGCCCCACTGCCAACCACCACCCCCTACCCCACCGACATCCACACTGTGAAAGATTAAATTCATCTCCCAGCATGCCTCCACCCTCTGGCCCCTTTCTCCTTTTCAGCCACAGCCATGCTTTCACACCCTGTTATTGCCGCTCGCTCTGTGGGCCAATTTAGACGAAAATGCCCCTTCCTGGGCGAGGGGAAATGACCGTGTAATGGCTACATCCAAAATTACGAGCGGCGGGCACAGCTGGGTGGCAGCCGGGCGGCTTGGCCGACTAATTATATGCCAGCTCTCTCCCGCGGAGATGAAATCGAGAAGAGAAAACAAGTTTTGTGTTTTTTTCCCCCTCCTTTTTTTAAAAAGAGTTTAATGGGTAACTCCTACCTGACACCACTTTCTCTGACCTCGTCACAGCCCGTGAGTCGGAAACTTTCTCCGACCCGTTCACACGGCTATGACTTAAAGGATTACACAAGACCTCCACTTTCATCCTGCAGCCCCTGCGGTCTCTCTTTCCCACAATAATCTCGCGATGGTACGATCGTCTAATATCGTAAAATCGCCACGATATGACTAGAACATTATCATATTTGTATAATAATATTCCTATATAATGTATTTGTAAAGTATAGTTAATTACAATATATGTTTTATATAATACAACGTGACTATGTTAAAGAGCTAAGCATACATGTGTCTTTAGCTGCTGTAATATAGAGGATACACAAAACGTGTGGGAGAGGCTTGTGGGAATGAACAATGGGCTCATCATTATGTAACACGTAGAGTCAGTTTGTTTGTTGTATGCTGTAGTACCATGTATACATACACAATGACAAAAATCCATACATTAGACCAGTGGTTCTTAACTTGGGGTGCAAGCACCCCCTGGGGGTGGGTGATGCCCTTTCTGGGGGTGCGAGACATGCCACTTTTTGTTTAGAAGGTAAATCATCAAAACACAAATTGAGCACGGGCACATAAGTACGACTACTTTGTTTCATAAAAGCAATGTATTTATGAACTTATAAAAAACAAAATAACGATTGAAAAACCAAAGGGGTGCAAGGCTGCAGTAAAGGTTAAGAACCACTGCATTAGACACATAATCAGTTCAACTGTTAACCAACTTTATGCCAAATTGGCAAATGACTAGATTCCAGAAATCTAATGTGTGGATTTGACAGGTTATTTAATAGTGCAGTGTGACTTCATTTTCACAAAGACCATAGCATTGCATCTTATTTATATGCTTATATATTGTACATACATACATACATGAATTAAAAAAAACACAGAAGAGGAATTATACACTATGAAACAAAAATTTCTGCAGGGAAATAGCATGTGATGCAAACTCCCGACGTGAGGATGTAAAAGACCCTGTGGCACCATGCAAAAGGACAATTCACTGCGTGCCGGTGTTATTACTCAGAATACTCAATTTTAACATGATCTGATGCTGTATATAGCATCAGATTTTTTTCAAACACTAGAGATATGGCGCGCATGTATCCATTGCAAATGCTGGTTAAGGACAATGAAGTGAATTCCCATCAATTGCATGTGACTGTTGTGACCGGGTTTGAATTCGAATTTAAAACTGCAACAGATTTTGCTAGATAAAATGCATGGAGGCACTTTCCAATTCATGTACATTTAGAGCACAATTTTACATTACAATGAAAATGCTGCTTCTTCAAGCATAGACTACACACATCACTTCAAATCTGGCCATACCTTGTTCTTCAGTTTGGACAGGCATGACGATGCTCAATGAATCTTTACAGGGTGGTCATAGAAATTGATCCATCCCAGGAAAGTCACATGAAACATCAAATATGCATTCTGACACAATGAAATTAAATAAATGTATTTAAAACCAGGAGAGAGACAGAGAACGCATTGTCACAGAAACCATCTTCTGCAAGCGAGACCTACAACAAAACTCAACAAACATGCGTGGTACAAAATCCAGCACTGAGAACAAAAACAATCAAACACTTGAGAATTTGTTGTGTTTAAAAACAGCTGCCTCGACGAGAGCCAATCGGGCATTACCGACACCGCGTGGTGCGCGCGTGGCCTCCCCGGGCCGTTCTGCGTGCGAGTGCCGTCGACAGCAGAAATTCGCTCCCTGCGGTGAGACGCGAAGAAATAAATAAGACGGTTGAACAAAACAAAAATGACGCGCTCACAATGCGGCGGGCTCGTTTGTCATTGTCTCGTGCAAGCCACGGGCTTTATAGTGGCCAGAGGTTAGCAGGGTCCCCGTTAATGGTGGTTTCAGGAGACTGCTTGAGAAGTTATCATCATTATTATCATCAAAAAATTGTGTGGATGGAAATTTGACCCCTTTAACGAGGGCCTCCCCACAGCGTGCGGGTCGTGAGGATTATTTGACCATCACGCTGGTCAGTAAGGGTTTGGGGTGAAGGTGGGGAGCAGAGATGTTGGAAAATAGAAGTACAGTACAAAAATGTATTATTCGTGCACTGCCCTCTGCTGTTCATACAGCCCACGGTCTTGCCTTTAATACTAATAATTAATTGATGGTAACACATCAAAGTATATGTTCAAGCACGCTTAGCTTCTGAAATCTGGCATATTCAGGGTGATCTGGTCATCGGCCAAAAATGCCAAACTTCAAACGAACATTGGATAGCAACAATGATCATCAGAATACGCATGCAGTTTTTTATTTAATCAAAACATCCACGTATCAAAAAAAATAAGTACAGTAACTAAATTATGTATGCATGCTCTCCCTCTCTTTTAAATAATCTCATCGGTGCTGGCCGTGGTTTGCTGCATTTTGTACCAATAATGCCCTTTCTTTAGCCAGAACATCCTCAAATTAGCCTCAAGACTCTTTAGGAGGGTCCAATATTCGGATGATTAGCATTTTAAATAAATACAGTGAGCGTTTGGCATGTGGGAGTAAACCATATTAACGAGATAAAACCCATGCATATGTAACATTCGAATATTTTCAGAGGTGAATCTAATAATCCAATGCCAGTATTTTCATCTCTGGGTCACCTTATAATGGGAAACCCAAATACCTGCCATGCCTTCTCGACTACACTGTATTTGTGCATTGAAGTCAGGTCTCAGCCACCTTCCTGAGAAAGAATGTATTTAAATTCGTGATAATAAAAAAAAATACACAAGATAAATGTAATACTGGTGTCTCCTTCATTGGGGATGGTTAATTGATGGGTGAAATGTTATTACCATTAGGTGAGACCACATGAAGCCAAGTCTCCTATGCAATAATACAAATTATGGTGAAACTGTACCGTAACAGTGTATGCAGTGCTGTTTCATATAAACTACTGCATGTGTGTATGTCTCAGCTTTCTGCAGGTACTCCGGTTACCTCACATGTGTCGTAAGACGCATTAATGCAATTGTCAAAAGCATCCTATTGTGCAAGGACCTTCCTGAAAAATGTCTTGAGACTCAAAGGCCCTTATTATTCGTATTACAGTATGAGCATCCATACATAGCAACGATTAAATAGGTTTATTTCGTTTTTCAACATCATGCAAATACGCATTTTTAACAACCGTGTAAGCGAACCATCTCATGCAGCCACACTGCCCCCAAGTGGAGAAATTTAATATAGCTTTTTTAATGGTCTTGTGCATACACTTGCAGTACTAAGAAAATTATATCGTCTCCACATACCCTACAAATAAAGCATATTTTTCCCATTAGCTTATTGGCTTCATAAACCAATGCGATTTGTCTATAATATCAGTGGCAAGAGATATCTGAGCCGGTCCCGGTTTTAGTCCCGTTCACCAATCTGCATGGACCAGCATCGTGAAGTTGTATCATTGCCAAACACTCATGACCGACACGGCGTGAAAGGGATTCCTTCATCCAGAGGTAAACTGATAAATGACCGTGCACAACACTGCGTCTAACTTCAAGAGCACACTCTGGTCGTGATGTGAACTGACGAACAATTCACGTTGACACAATTCACTCGGCTATCCATGCGTGCGAGTTTAAAAGCCAATTTATGAATCAACTCAACCCATCATCCCAAATACATACCCCCACCAGGTGGCGGGCTGGACCAATATTCTACTCCTTTCCCATTGTCAATCCATTGTCTCCGCACGCATATAACAAAATCAATTTAAATTTCGATTTAAAGCTTTCGTGGCTGCAGGGATTCATCTTCTTGGTTCTTTCAGTAAAGTCACGTAGAAGGGAAGTAATAAAATAATACAAATTAAACATAATAAAATAATTCTCACGACGTTTCGGCCACAGCGCAAGTAGCCGTCCTCAGGTGAAAACCAGGTCTGTCGAGGCGACAGCATCTGAATGAAACAGCACACGTGCTTGGAGCATATATATAAGCTGGGTTGGAAGGGGGGAAGAAAGGGGGAGCCTTCACAAAAAAATATGCATATCAAGAGGAATTTAGCATATTTATGGGAAATGTAGGTATGTGATTAGTACTGCATATGCCCGTGCATTATGCAGGATTAGCAGCATCAAAGGGAGGGGGTAAGGGAAATGCAGGTATGTGATATGGGAAATGCAGGTATGTGAATGGTACTATTTATGTCCGTGCATTATGCAGGATTAGCAGCATCAAAGGGAGGGGATAGGGGTAGCATTATTAATTATATACTGTATTGCTATAAACCACCCTATATATTATACATTGTAATATTACACTATGTATTATTCTACCCACCCTAATGTATATCACACTGCTTATATTCACTATACAATTACAATACTATATATTACTTTGTACATTGTATTAAGCATATAAATGTTATACTATTTGTTATTATACACTGTACCATTGACCGTCGTGTGAAAGATACTAAGAGGAAGCAACGAAATATGTAAATAGAAGAGTAGTGTGGGGAAACTTGCAGCGGAGCAAAGAATCCATTCCCTGCGGAGAATACAGGCAGGTGAGTGGAACGCGGTCGGAAAGTCACCGTAAACGTGAACACAATCAGTTAAGATCCGAAATGGTTTATTACGTCCTTCCAATGATTGCTAAGCCGGAATCCATCTTCTCGGTTGAAATTGTCTCTGTGTTTGTATATGTGGATCGCCTCATGAACGAATCTCTTATGGTAGCCAGATGGCTTGCAGAGAACCTCTGTTTTGGAGAAGTCAATATCATGTGAATCCCTGCAGTCACGAAAGCTTTAAATCGAAATTTAACCGCCTCTACGGGGAGGGATTCCACGTAACTTTGAGATCCTTCAACAAGCTCCGTTATAAGAAGGCTCAGCTAATCGAGTCTCTCACCTTTCTGAAGAGATGCCGCGACTCTAAGGTAATACCAAACGCATTTACACTAACATCTGCTGCTGTAACTTCTTCTAATGCTAGACGAATTCTGTCTAGATTCCTAGTCCCTAGACCCTATACCCTATACCCTATATTCTATACCCCAGACCGTATACCCTATACCCTAGACCCTATACCCAAGACCCTAGACCCTATACCCTAGACCCTATACCCTAAAACCAATACCCTATACCCTAGACCCTATACCCTAGAGTCTAGGGTATAGGGTCTAGGGCCTAGACCCTATACCCTAGACCCTATAGCCTAGACCCTATACCCGAGACCCTATACCCTATACCCTAGACCCTATACCGTAGACCCTAGACCCTACACCCTAGACCCTAGATCCTAGACGCTATACCCTATACCCTAGACGCTATACCCTATACCCTAGACATTATACCCTATACCTTAGACCCTAGACCCTATACCCTATATCCTATACCCTAGACCCTAAACCCTATACCCTATACCCTAGACCCTATACCATATAACCTAGACCCTATACCCTAGACCCTAATCCCTATACCCTATACCCTAGACCATATACCCTATACCTTAGACCCTATACCCTATACCCTAGACCAGGGGTCGGCAACCTACGGCTCCGGAGCCGCATGCGGCTCTTTACGGGCTGCTTCTTGACGATATGTACGTATGTACAGTATGTACTCAGACGCATTGCGGCTCTTGAAATACTGAATTTTGTACCGAATTGGAAAGAAATGGCTCTTCTTGTTATTTTGGTTGCCAACCCCTGCCCTAGACCCTATACCCTATACCCTAGACCCTAGACTCTAGATCCTAGACCCTAGACCCTATACCCTAGACCCTACACCCTATACCCTAGACCCTAGACCCTATATCCTAGACCCTATACCCTAGACCCTATACCCTAGACCCTATACCCTATACCCCAGACACTATACCCTATACCCTAGACCCTAGACCCAATACCCTATACCCTAGACCCTATACCCTATACCCTATACCCTAGACCCTAGACCCTAAACCCTAAACCCTAAACCCTATAACCTAGACCCTAGACGATATACCCTATACCCTAGACCCTATACCCTAGACCCTATACCCTATGTCCTATACCCTAGACCCTATACCCTAGACCCTAGACCCTATAACTAGACCCTATACCCTAGACGCAATGGTGGGGGGGTTTGGTGGGAAGGGTGTGGTGGGGGGTATGGTGGGGGTATGGTGGGGGGTATGGTGGGGGGGTTTGGTGGGAGGGGTGTGGGGGGGCATGGTGGGGGGTATGGTGGGGGGTTTGGTGGGAGGGGTGTGGTGGGGGGTATGGTGGGGGGGTTTGGTGGGAAGGGTGTGGTGGGGGGTATGGTGGGGGGTATGGTGGGGGGGTGTGGTGGGGGGGTGTGGTGGGGGTTATGGTGGAAGATTTGGTGGAGGAGTTTGGTGGGAGGGGTGTGGTGGGGGGTATGGTGGGGGGTGTGGTGGGGAGGTATGGTGGGGGGGATTTGGGAAGGTTTGGTGGGAGGGGTGTTGTGGGGGGTATGGTGGGGGGGTATGATGGGGGGTATGGTGGGGGGGTTTGGTGGGAGGGGTGTGGTGGGTATGGTGGGAGGTATGGTGGGGGGTGTAGTGGGGGGGTGTGGTGGGGGGTATGGTGGGGGGTGTGGTGGGGGCGTATGGTGGGGGGTATGGGGGGGTGTGGTGGTGGTTATGGTGGGGGGTATGTTGGAGGGTATGGTGGGGGGGATTGGTGGGAGGGGTATTGTGGGGGTATGGTGGGGGGTGTTGTGGGGGGGTGAGGTGGGGGGCGGTAAAGTGGGGGGGTATGGTGGGGGGGTTTTGTGGGAGGGGTGTGGTGGGGAGTATGGTGGGGGGTATTGTGGGGGGTGTGGTGGGGGGCGGTATGGTGGGGAGGGTATGGTGGAGGGGTTTTGTGGGGGGGTATGGTGGGGGGGTTTGGTGGGAGGGGTATTGTGGGGGTATGGTGGGGGGTATGGTGGGGGGGTTTGGTGGGAGGGGTGTGGTGGGGGGGTATGGTGGGGGGTATGGGGGGGGGTGTGGTGGTGGTTATGGTGGGGGGTATGTTGGAGGGTATGGTGGGGGGGATTGGTGGGAGGGGTATTGTGGGGGGTATGGTGGGGGGTATGGTGGGGGGTATGGTGGGGGGGTTTGGTGGGAGGGGTGTGGTGGGAGGTATGGTGGGGGGTGTGGTGGGGGCGTATGGTGGGGGGTATGGGGGGGGTGTGGTGGTGGTTATGATGGGGGGTATGTTGGAGGGTATGGTGGGGGGGATTGGTGGGAGGGGTGTGGGGGAGGGCATAGTGGGGGGTATGGTGGGGGGGGTGTGGTGGGGCGTATGGTGGGGGGGTTTGGTGGGAGGGGTGTGTTGGGGGGTATGGTGGGGGTATGGTGGGGGGCGGTATGTTGGGGAGGGTTTGGTGGGAGGGGTGTGGTGGGGGGTGTGGTGTGGGGGTGTGGTGGGGGGTATAATGGGGGGTGTGGTGGGGGGGTATGGTGGGGGGTATGGTGGGGGTATGGTGGGGGTTATGGTGGGGGGTATGGTGGGGGGTATGGTGGGGGGGTTTGGTGGGAGGGGTGTGGGGGGGGGCATGGTGGGGGGTATGGTGGGGGGTATGGTGGGGGGTATGGTGGGGGTATGGTATGGGGCGGTATGTTGGGGGGGGTTTGGTGGGAGGGGTGTGGTGGGGGGTATGGTGGGGGGTGTGGTGGGGGGGTGTGGTGTGGGGTATAATGGGGGGTGTGGTGGGAGGGTATGGTGGGGAGTATGGTGGGGGTATGGTGGGGGTTATGGTGGGGGGTATGGTGGGGGGTATGGTGGGGGGATTTGGTGGGAGGGGTGTGGGGGGGGGCATGGTGGGGGGTATGGTGGGGGGTGTGGTGGGGGGGTGTGGTGGGGGATATGGTGGGGGGTATAGTGGGGGGGGGTGGTGAGGGGCGGTATGGTGGGGGGGTTTGGTGGGAGGGGTGTGGTGGGGGGTATGGTGGGGGGGTTTGGTGGGAAGGATGTGGTGGGGGGTATTGTGGGAGTATGGTGGGGGGGGTGGTAGGGGGGTGTGGTGGGGGGTATGGTTGGGGATATGGTGGGGGCGTTTGGTGGGAGGGTTGTGGTGGGGTGTATGGTGGGGGTATGGTGGGGGGGGGAAGGTGTGGTGGGGGGCGGTATGGTGGGGGGGTTTAGTGGGAGGGGTGTGGTGGGAGGGGTTTGGTTGGGGGTATGGTGGGGGGTATGGTGGGGGGTATGGTGGGGGGTATGGTGGGGGGTATGGTGGGGGTATGGTATGGGGCGGTATGTTGGGGGGGGTTTGGTGGGAGGGGTGTGGTGGGGGGTATGGTGGGGGGTGTGGTGGGGGGGTGTGGTGTGGGGTATAATGGGGGGTGTGGTGGGAGGGTATGGTGGGGAGTATGGTGGGGGTATGGTGGGGGTTATGGTGGGGGGTATGGTGGGGGGTATGGTGGGGGGATTTGGTGGGAGGGGTGTGGGGGGGGGCATGGTGGGGGGTATGGTGGGGGGTGTGGTGGGGGGGTGTGGTGGGGGATATGGTGGGGGGTATAGTGGGGGGGGGTGGTGAGGGGCGGTATGGTGGGGGGGTTTGGTGGGAGGGGTGTGGTGGGGGGTATGGTGGGGGGGTTTGGTGGGAAGGATGTGGTGGGGGGTATTGTGGGAGTATGGTGGGGGGGGTGGTAGGGGGGTGTGGTGGGGGGTATGGTTGGGGATATGGTGGGGGCGTTTGGTGGGAGGGTTGTGGTGGGGTGTATGGTGGGGGTATGGTGGGGGGGGGAAGGTGTGGTGGGGGGCGGTATGGTGGGGGGGTTTAGTGGGAGGGGTGTGGTGGGAGGGGTTTGGTTGGGGGTATGGTGGGGGGTATTGTGGGGGGGTGTGGTGGGGGTCGGTATGGTGGGGGGGTTGGGTGGGGGGGTGTGGTGGGGGGGTTTGGTGGGAGGGGTATTGTGGGGGGAATGGTAGGGGGGATTTTGGGGGGTTTGGTGGGAGGGGTGTGGTGGGAGGGGTTTGGTTGGGGGTATGGTGGGGGGTATTGTGGGGGGGTGTGGTGGGGGTCGGTATGGTGGGGGGGTTGGGTGGGGGGGTGTGGTGGGGGGGTTTGGTGGGAAGGGTATTGTGGGGGGTATGGTGGGGGGGATTTTGGGGGGTTTGGTGGGAGGGGTTTGGTGGGGGGTATGGTGGGGGGGGTGTGGTGGGGGGCGGTATGGTAGGGGGGGTTAAGTGGGAGGGGTGTTGTGGGAGGGGTTTGGTGGGGGGTGTAGTGGGGGGGTGTGGTGGGGGGTATGGTGGGGGGTTTGGTGGGAGGGGTGTGGTGGGGGGTATGGTGGAAGGTGTGGTGGGGGGCGTGTGGTGGGGGGTATGGTGGGGGGTATGGTGGGGGCGTTTGGTGGGAGGGGTGTAGTGGGGGGTAGGGTGGGGGGTATGCTGGGGGGTGTGGTGGGAAGGGGGGGTGGTGGGGGGTATGGTGGGGGGGTGTGGTGGGGGGCAGTATGGTCGGGGGAATTGGTGGGACGGGTGTGGTGGGGGGTATGGTTGGGGGTATAGTGGGGGGGTTTGGTGGGGGGTATGGTGGGGGGTATGGTGGGGGGGTTTGGTGGGAGGGGTGTGGGGGTGGGCATGGTGGGGCGTATGGTGGGGGGGGGTGTGGTGGGGGGGTGTGGTGGGGGGTATGGTGCAGGGGTTTGGTAGGAGGGGTGTGGTGGGGGGTATGGTGGGGGGTATGGTGGGGGGGGGTGTGGTGGGGGGCGGTATGGTGGGAGGGGTTTGGTGGGAGGGGTGTGGTGGGGGGTATGGTGGGGGGGTTTCGTGGGAGGGCTGTGGTGGGAGGGGTGTGGTGAGGTGTATGGTGGGGCTTATGGTGGGGGGGGGTATGCTGGGGGGTGTGGTGGGAAGGGGGTGTGGTGGGGGGTATGGTGGCGGGTATGGTGGGAGGGATTGGTGGGAGGGGTGTGGGGGGGGGCATGGTGGGGGGTATGGTGGGGGGGGGGTGTGGTGGGGGGGTGTGGTGGGGGGTATGGTGGGGGGGTTTGGTGGGAGGGGTGTTGTGGGGGGTATGGTGGGGGGTGTGGTGGGGGGTGTGGTGGGGGGCATGGTGGGGGGTGTGGTGGGGGGGTATGGTGGGGGGTACGGTGGGGGTATTGTGGGGGTTATGGTGGGGGGTATGGTGGGGGGTATGGTGGGGGGTATGGAGGGGGGGTTTGGTGGGAGGGGTGTGGGGGGGGGGTATGGTGGGGGGGTTTGGTGGGAAGGGTGTGGTGAGGGGTATGGTAGGGGTATGGTGGGGGGGTTTGGTGGGAGGGGTGTGGGGGGGGGTATGGTGGGGGGGTGTGGTGGGGGGTATGGTGGGGGGGTTTGGTGGGAGGGGTGTTGTGGGGGGTATGGTGGGGGGTGTGGTGGGGGGGTGTGGTGGGGGGCATGGTGGGGGGTGTGGTGGGGGGGTATGGTGGGGGGTACGGTGGGGGTATTGTGGGGGTTATGGTGGGGGGTATGGTGGGGGGTATGG
The DNA here is from genome assembly GCF_964198595.1 of Lampetra fluviatilis. Taxonomy (NCBI): domain Eukaryota; kingdom Metazoa; phylum Chordata; class Hyperoartia; order Petromyzontiformes; family Petromyzontidae; genus Lampetra; species Lampetra fluviatilis. Next base: position 20,097,573 of record NC_136279.1, on the reverse strand, counting down.
TGGGGGGTATGGAGGGGGGGTTTGGTGGGAGGGGTGTGGGGGGGGGGTATGGTGGGGGGGTGTGGTGGGGGGTTTGGTGGGAGGGGTGTGGTGGGGGGTATGGTGGGGGGGTTTGGTGGGAAGGGTGTGGTGGGGGGTATGGTAGGGGTATGGTGGGGGGTGTTGTGGTGGGGTGTATGGTGGGGGGTATGGTGGGGGGTATTGTGGGGGGGTGTGGTGGGGGGCGGTATGGTGGGGGGGTTGGGTGGGGGGATTTGGTGGGGGGGTATGGTGGGGGGGTTTGGTGGGAGGGGTGTTGTGGGGGGTTTGGTGGAGGCGTTTGGTGGGAGGGGTGTGTGGGGGGTAGGGTGGGGGGTATGCTGGGGGGTGTGGTGGGAAGGGGGTGTGGTGGGGGGTATGGTGGGGGGTATGGTGGGAGGGATTGGTGGGAGGGGTGTGGGGGGGGGCATGGTGGGGGGTATGGTGGGGGGGGGGTGTGGTGGGGGGGTGTGGTGGGGGGTATGGTGGGGGGGTTTGGTGGGAGGGGTGTTGTGGGGGGTATGGTGGGGGGTGTGGTGGGGGGGTGTGGTGGGGGGTATGGTGGGGGGTGTGGTGGGGGGGTATGGTGGGGGGTACGGTGGGGGTATTGTGGGGGTTATGGTGGGGGGTATGGTGGGGGGTATGGTGGGGGGTATGGTGGGGGGGTTTGGTGGGAGGGGTGTGGGGGGGGGTATGGTGGGGGGGTGTGGTGGGGGGTTTGGTGGGAGGGGTGTGGTGGGGGGTATGGTGGGGGGGTTTGGTGGGAAGGGTGTGGTGGGGGGTATGGTGGGGGTATGGTGGGGGGTATGGTGGGGGCATTTGGTGGGAGGGGTGTGGTGGGGTGTATGGTGGGGGGTACGGTGGGCGGGGGGGAGGTGTGGTGGGGGTCGGTATGGTGGGGGGGTTGGGTGGGGGGATTTGGTGGGGGGGTTTGGTGGGAGGGGTGTTGTGGGGTGTATGGTGGGGGGGTGTGGTGGGGGGCGGTATGGTGGGAGGGTTTGGTGGGAAGGGTGTGGTGGGGGGTATGGTGGGGGGTATGGTGGGGGGGGAAGGTGTGGTGGGGGGCGGTATGGTGGGGGGGTTTAGTGGGAGGGGTGTGGTGGGAGGGGTTTGGTTGGGGGTATGGTGGGGGGTATTGTGGGGGGGGTGAGGTGGGGGGCGGTAAAGTGGGGGGGTATGGTGGGTGGGTTTTGAGGGAGGGGTGTGGTGGGGGGTATGGTGGGGGGTATTGTGGGGGGTGTGGTGGGAAGGGGGGGTGGTGGGGGGTATGGTGGGGGGGTGTGGTGGGGGGCAGTATGGTCGGGGGAATTGGTGGGAGGGGTGTGGTGGGGGGTATGGTGGGGGGTATGGTGGGGGGTATGGTGGGGGGTTTGGTGAGAGGGGTGTGGGGGGGGCATGGTGGGGGGTATGGTGGGAAGGGTGTGGTGGGGGGGTGTGGTGGGGGGTATGGTGCAGGGGTTTGGTGGGAGGGGTGTGGTGGGGGGTATGGTGGGGGTATGGTGGGGGGGTGTGGTGGGGGGCGGTATGGTGGGAGGGGTTTGGTGGGAGGGGTGTGGTAAGGGGTATGGTGGGGGGGTTTGGTGGGAGGGGTGTGGTGGGAGGGGTGTGGTGGGGTGTATGGTAGGGGGTATGGTGGGGGGGTGGGTGTGTTGGGAGGGGTGTGGTGAGAGGGGTGTGGTGGGGGGTATGGTGGGGGATATGGTGGGGGGGGGGTGTGGTGGGGGGCGGTATGGTGGGGGGTGTGGTGGGGGGGTGTTGTGGGGGGTATGGTGGGGGGTATGGTGGGTGGGTTTGGTGGGAGGGGTGTGGTGGGGTATATGGTGGGGGGTATGGTGGAGGGGGGGTGTGGTGGGAGGGGTGTGGTGGGAGGGGTATGGTGGGGGGTATTGTGGGGGGGTGAGGTGGGGGGCGGTATGGTGGGGGGGGTATGGTGGGGGGGTTTTGTGGGAGCGGTGTGGTGCGGGGTATGGTGGGGTGTATTGTAGGGGGGTGTGGTGGGCGGCGGTATGGTGGGGGGGTTGGGTGGGGGGATTTGGTGGGGGGGTATGGTGGGGGGGTTTGGTGGGAGGGGTATTGTGGGTGTATGGTGGGGGGTGTGTCGGGGGGTATGGTGGGGGGGTGTGGTGGGGGGCGGTATGGTGGGAGAGGGTTTGGTGGGAGGGGTGTGGTGGGGGGTATGGTGGGGGGGGTATGGTGGGGGGTATGGTGGGGGTTTGGTGGAAGGGGTGTGGTGGGGGGTATGGTGGGGGTATGGTGGGTGGTGTAGTGGGGGGTATGGTGGGGGGAGTGGTGGGTGGTTTTTGTGGGAGGGGTATGTTGGGGGTGTGGTGGGTTGTAAGGTGGGGGGTATGGTCGGGGTTGTAGTGGGGGGGTGTGGTGGGGGGTGTGGTGGGGGGGTTTGGTGGGAGGGGTGTGGATGGGGGTATGTTGGGGGGTTTGGTGGGAGGGGTGTGGTGGGCGGTGTGGTGGGGGGTATGGTGTGGGGGTTTGGTGGGAGGGGTGTGGTGGGGGGTATGGTGGGGGGTGTGGTGGGGGGGGGTGTGGTGGGGGGTATGGTGGGAGGTATGGTGGAGGGGTTTGGTGGAAGGGGTGTGGTGGGGGGTATGGTGGGTGTGTGGTGGGGGGTTGTGGTGGGGGTTATGGTGGGAGTTATGGGGGAGGGGTTTGGTGGGAGGGGTGTGGTGGGGGGTATGGTGGGGGGTGTGGTGGGGGGGTATGGTGGGGGGGATTTGGGAAGGTTTGGTGGGAGGGGTGTTGCTTGGGGTATGGTGGGGGGGTATGATGGGGGGTATGGTGGGGGGGTTTGGTGGGAGGGGTGTGGTTGGTATGGTGGGAGGTATGGTGGGGGGTGTAGTGGGGGGGTGTGGTGGGGGGTATGGTGGGGGGTGTGGTGGGGGAGTTTGGTGGGAGGGGTGTGGTGGGGGGTATGGTGGGGGGTATTGTGGGGGAGTGTGGTGGGGGGTGTGGTGGGGGTATGGTGGGGGGTGTGTTGGGGGGTATGGTGGGGAATATTTGGGGGGGGTTTGGTGGGAGGGGTGTTGTGAGGTGGTATGGTGGGGGGTGTAGTGGGGGGGTGTGGTGGGGAGTATGGTGGGGGGTTTGGTGGGAGGGGTGTGGTGGGGGGTATGGTAGAATGTGTGGTGGGGGGCATGGAGGGGGGGTATGGTGGGGGGTATGGTGGGGGCATTTTGGTGGGAGGGGTGTGGTGGGGGGTAGGGTGGGGGTATGCTGGGGAGTGTGGTGGGAAGGGGGGTTGGTGGGGGGTATGGTGGGGGGTATGGTGGGGGGGTTTGGTGGGAGGGGTGTGGTGGGGGGTATGGTGTGGGGGTGTGGTGGGGGGCAGTATGGTCGGGGGGATTGGTGGGAGGGGTGTGGTGGGGGGTATGGTGGGGGGTATAGTGGGGGGGTTTGGTGGGGGGTATGGTGGGGGGTATGGTGGGGGGTATGGTGGGGGGGTTTGGTGGGAGGGGTGTGGGGTGGGGCATGGTGGGAGGTATGATGCGGGGGGGGTGTGGTGGGGGGCGGTATGGTGGGGGGGTTTAGTGGGAGGGGTGTGGTGGGAGGGGTTTGGTGGGGGGTATGGTGTGGGGATATGGTGGGGCGGGTGTGGTGGGGGGCGGTATGATGGGGGGGTTTGGTGGGAGGGGTATGATGGGGGGTATGGTTGGGGGGGGTGTACCCCATTCGGCCCGCGCCGTGTAGGCGGAGCCAACGTCCGAGTCGTCCAATGGGAGCGCGCGGAGGGTGGCGCGAACCCGGCGCGCGCGCGAAAATGGATTTCCCGCGCTTCGACTCAGCGATAAACCCCCAAACAACAATAACAAACGTGACATTAACAATCAAACTAAGTAACAGCAGTGTGTAGCGACCTTATAACACCGCCGTGTAAATTATACCGCGTGTATTTATTCATAATATCCGAGTGGTTTTGAGAACCGGCTACGAAAGTGTATTTATTATCTGAGAGGATTAAACAACGTTACGAGGTCAGACGTTAGTTTTTGTTTTTGCTTGTTAAAGTAACACAAAGCCTCCGAGAGGCCGCGATTATTGATTTACATGTTTTAAATATCCACGTTTCTAATACGTCGAGGAGGGAGGTTCGCGATGGCAGCGGCGTCCGGACGTCAGGCGCTGAGCGACATTTCCAACCCCCAGATCCAAGGTGTCACCTCCTAATCATCTCATAATGCCTCGTCGTGTCATCATCCCCCAGTGTCTGATCATAATCCGGTGTTTCCTCATCGGTGTCTCCTCATCCCCCAGTGTCTCCACATCCCCCAGTGTCTCATCATCCCCCAGTGTCTCCACATCCCCCAGTGTCTCTTCATCCCTCGGTGTCTGCTCATCCCTCAGTGTCTCTTCATCCCTCGGTGTCTGCTCATCCCCCAGTGTCTCATCATCCCCCAGTGTCTCATCATCCCCCAGTGTCTCCTCATCCCCCAGTGTCTCATCATCCCCCAGTGTCTCATCATTCCCCGGTGTCTCCTCATCCCCCAGTGTCTCCTCATCCCCCAGTGTCTCCTCATCCCCCGGTGTCTCCTCATTCCCCGGTGTCTCCTCATCCCCCAGTCTCACCTCATCCCCCAATGTCTCCTCATCCCCCGGTGTCTCCTCATTCCCCAGTGTCTCCTCATCCCCCGGTGTCTCCTCATCCCCCGGTGTCTCTTCATCCCCCAGTGTCTCCTCATTCCCCAGTGTCTCCTCATCCCCCGGTGTCTCCTCATCCCCCGGTGTCTCCTCATCCCCCAGTGTCTCTTCATCCCCCGGTGTCTCCTCATTCCCCAGTGTCTCCTCATCCCCCGGTGTCTCCTCATCCCCCGGTGTCTCCTCATCCCCCAGTGTCTCTTCATCCCCCGGTGTCTCCTCATTCCCCAGTGTCTCCTCATCCCCCGGTGTCTCCTCATCCCCCGGTGTCTCCTCATCCCCCAGTGTCTCTTCATCCCCCAGTGTCTCCTCATCCCCCGGTGTCTCCTCATTCCCCAGTGTCTCCTCATCCCCCGGTGTCTCCTCATCCCCCGGTGTCTCTTCATCCCCCAGTGTCTCCTCATTCCCCAGTGTCTCCTCATCCCCCGGTGTCTCCTCATCCCCCGGTGTCTCCTCATCCCCCAGTGTCTCTTCATCCCCCGGTGTCTCCTCATTCCCCAGTGTCTCCTCATCCCCCGGTGTCTCCTCATCCCCCAGTGTCTCCTCATCCCCCGGTGTCTTTTCATCCCCCAGTGTCTCCTCATTCCCCAGTGTCTCCTCATCCCCCGGTGTCTCCTCATCCCCCGGTGTCTCCTCATCCCCCAGTGTCTCCTCATCCCCCGGTGTCTCCTCATCCCCCAGTGTCTCTTCATCCCCCAGTGTCTCCTCATTCCCCAGTGTCTCCTCATCCCCCGGTGTCTCCTCATCCCCCGGTGTCTCCTCATCCCCCGGTGTCTCCTCATCCACCAGTGTCTCCTCATCCACCAGTGTCTCCTCATTCCCCAGTGTCTCCTCATCCCCCGGTGTCTCTTCATCCCCCAGTGTCTCCTCATTCCCCAGTGTCTCCTCATCCCCCGGTGTCTCCTCATCCCCCAGTGTCTCCTCATCCCCCAGTGTCTCTTCATCCCCCAGTGTCTCCTCATTCCCCAGTGTCTCCTCATCCCCCGGTGTCTCCTCATCCCCCGGTGTCTCTTCATCCCCCAGTGTCTCTTCATCCCCCAGTGTCTCCTCATTCCCCAGTGTCTCCTCATCCCCCGGTGTCTCCTCATCCCCCGGTGTCTCCTCATCCCCCAGTGTCTCTTCATCCCCCAGTGTCTCCTCATTCCCCAGTGTCTCCTCATCCCCCAGTGTCTCCTCATCCACCAGTGTCTCCTCATCCCCCAGTGTCTCTTCATCCCCCAGTGTCTCCTCATCCCCCAGTGTCTCTTCATCCCCCGGTGTCTCCTCATCCCCCGGTGTCTCTTCATCCCCTGGTGTCTCTTCATCCCCCAGTGTCTCTTCATCCCCCAGTGTCTCCTCATCCCCCAGTGTCTCTTCATCCCCCAGTGTCTCCTCATCCCCCAGTGTCTCTTCATCCCCCGGTGTCTCCTCATCCCCCAGTGTCTCTTCATCCCCTGGTGTCTCTTCATCCCCCAGTGTCTCTTCATCCCCCGGTGTCTCCTCATCCCCCAGTGTCTCTTCATCCCCCGGTGTCTCTTCATCCCCCAGTGTCTCTTCATCCCCCGGTGTCTCCTCATCCCCCAGTGTCTCTTCATCCCCCGGTGTCTCCTCATCCCCCAGTGTCTCTTCATCCCCCAGTGTCTCCTCATTCCCCAGTGTCTCCTCATCCCCCAGTGTCTCCTCATCCACCAGTGTCTCCTCATCCCCCAGTGTCTCTTCATCCCCCAGTGTCTCCTCATCCCCCAGTGTCTCTTCATCCCCCGGTGTCTCCTCATCCCCCAGTGTCTCTTCATCCCCCGGTGTCTCTTCATCCCCCGGTGTCTCTTCATCCCCCGGTGTCTCCTCATCCCACGGTGTCTCCTCATCCCCCGGTGTCTTCTCATCCCCCGGTGTCTCCTCATCCCCCGGTGTCTCCTCATCCCCCGGTGTCTCCTCATCCCCCGGTGTCTCCTCATCCCCCAGTGTCTCCTCATCCCCTTTCTCTCCTTGTCCTATTTGTTTCCTTATCCCCTTGTCTCCCACGCCTCGCCTCTCCCGTCTCGCCCCCATTGTTACCATTGCATTGTCCTCGTTTCCATGATCATATGCATCTCATTCATCTGCTTTTCAAATCTGGTTTCTCTGGTGTATTTGTCCCACATGTTTTGTATTGTTTGGTTCGTTGTAAATTTATGACCTGCCGCTACTGGACGTCTCTGAAAAAGAGCTTCATAGCTTATCGGATTCCTCCAGTCTCAATAAAGATAACGATTTGTGCCCAGTGTCCCCATGATATCCTTAAGCCCCCATCAACCTCGTCTCGTTCCCTTGCCCCCACATCTCCTCATCCAGCAGTTCGGTTGTATGTTGAGCTGACAAAATGGTTGTATTTGTACATCTATATACACATTTAGTATGTGATTATACTCTTAATAAGCCTGAGGCATAGCCCCGCTAAAGAAGTTGTGTTTTGCATGGTCCATTTCAGAGACGCAAAGACGCTTATATGAAGACCTCCTGGACCCGACGGGATCTCCTATGACGCCTAACTCACTAAATCGGCGACGTCGGTCAAAAACTACCCCCTGTAAACCAGCAGACGAGCCCGTGGTGTGCGTTCCAACCTCAGGTAAACTGCGCTTAGCGCATTATAATCAGTGCTAAGGCGTTCAGAGCAGTACCATGGTGTACCATGTCCAAAAGTGCAAATTAATCTTCAGAGCAATGTTCTTCACTAAATTACAGAGGGGGAGCATTTTTACTGATAAGACATCATCAGTTTGAGGGCCGCCACACATTTGATGGGGTTTAACAGAACAATGGGGGGGGATCTAGATTTGAAGATTTCGTGACTGCAAGGATCCATACTCTTTGGTTTTTTCGGTAAAGTCACGTAGGTAAAAAATATTAAATAAATTAAAATGTAAAACAAATACAATTAAATCACGTTTCGGAAGCAACACAAGCAACCGTCACCAGGTGTTGACTGCTCCAGCAAAATTACTGAAGGACACCAGGGTTCTAAGAACACTGCTTTAGACCGTCATACAGAAGCCATACAAAGTCAACCAACCCACTGTTTTTTGTATTGCCTGTATGCAGAAACAGACCAGGGCGTCTTGTATGAGACACCTCCCTTTTCCTCCCAGCGGAAGAGACTCGTCCCTTCTCAAAAGAAGCCCTTCATTGCTGACGAGACCCCTTGCAGGTGCTCTGCAACAACAGGTGACCGACCAAAACCCCATCCTCACCTTTGTTGGCATCGGCCGTGCATGCGTGTCAGAATCTTGTGCAGCAGCTGAAAGAATAAAAACAGATGAGTGTTCTGTTGTCTGCAAGACTGTGCGCAGTTGTGCGAGTGTTTGAATTCTAAAGTTTTTGCAGGCCTGACGATCAAGAAAAAGAGGATTCCCAGCACCGAGGTGACGGAGCGACCGCAGCTGCAGACAATACTGGCCGCGCTGAGCAGGGATCAGCTGGTGTCACTCATTGGCTCATTTCTCGAAAGACACCCGGACCGAGAAGGGGTGAGTGTGACACGGCGAAGCGGTGGCATTTCTCCCGTGACTGAAAATCTCAATCCAGATAAGCCCTCATTGATTTCAAACACTTTGATTGGATGTTGCTTGGAATTTTATGGAAACTGATTTTTTGTTGTTGTTGTTGTTGTGTCTTTAGTGAGGAAACATCGAAAATGTTGGGGGAAATCCCATGCATGCAAGGACAGTTTGCAACTTGCTTGATGTACTGCCCCCTAGAGGAACCGCCTGGTGTAACCAGACTCGAGTATTTGGATATTAAATTCTACATAAGGCTGTTATCGTGGCCAGGTCGCTTCTGATTATAGCTATTTCGCTCAGTGGGCCTTACCTTCTAAATTTTCTAAATAGTTCAATCGTAACCAAGTTTGTAATAACCTGCACCGATTTCCATTGTCAAAAGTTATGTTTGTCAAACGTGAGCTTAACTCCTTTTGCTCACGACTTTACAAGTCCACATGCTTAAACAGTTTTTCGAACATCAGAACAGCACTCATAATACTCTTTGGTTCTTTTGGTAAAGTCACGTAGATATAAAATCAAATAATCAGGTGGGAAAGCATGGCCTGCTGCTGAGGCAGACTTTTAAAACGTCGTGATTTATTTTATACCTACGTGACTACGGAAAGAACCAATATTATGGATTCCTGCAGTCACGAAAGCTTCAAATCAAGATTAGCACTCATAGTAGTTATCAGCTGTATGCTTGCAATGTCAACAATCACCCTTGAGTGTTAGTGATGGCACTCTTAAGCCACGACAAACCAGCAATGCCTTGACATCTCATTTGCAGGAACTGAGGAGCCTCATCCCAACGCCAGATGTGACCCCTCTGATAGAAAATCTTGAGAGCCTGAAGAAAACCATCTACAAATCTTTCCCCAGCTCACGGTCTGGGTCTCACCGTGATTCCTTCTGCTACAGAAGAGTAATCTCTCACCTGCAGGCTTTCAGAGTGAGCTTTGTCCTTGAAAGTTATATGACTAACATCACCAGCTTCCATCATGAACAACTCATCAACGCAGTTTTATTATTTTTAGTTAAATCTCATTAAAGCAAAACTAGATCACTCCAATAGGCCTAAATTATGCAAACGAACATCACAATGTTACATGCCCCACAAGCAGTGTCCATCACATGTCAATCAAACTAAAGTTTATTAAAGCATGCATTTTGACAAATTGTGTGAAAAAACTAATGCATTCGTGACTAGACAAACCATCAGCTCACTATTCTTGAGAACGGGTTAATCAGAGGTGTGCATGAGGTATTTTATATTTTTTTCTGAAGGAAGCTTTGGATTTATTGACAGACCACATGCCAGGAGCAAGGGAAGATTCTGCTTCAGAGTCAGTTTCACGAGGCCATGCTGGACTACTCCCTCCTGGCTTGCTCCACTGTCGCAGCTCTTCCCGACTGGGATAACGTTGCCCACAACGCAGTCAAGCAGCGCTGCTTCCGAACGCTCACCATGCAGTGCATGTCTGCGCTGAGCAAAAGCACCTACGACAGGGAAGGATATACCCGTTTACGGAAGAGGTGATTAACAACACCGTATAATTAATCTCAAAAGAGAAGTGCCTTCATATTGGATTAGTCATTCGATTAATTGCAAGTGTGGGAATGTTAAGACGTGATCCCATTTTTTCCCCATTCCAGGTTCGAGATTGTGTGCACCATCAACAGCGAGCTGCAGCCCTGCCTCCTGGAAGTGGAACGAAAGCTTAGCCAACTCTAACAGCTTTATGTTGCGGTGTGTGAAATACGTCCTACCAAATATCCACTATTTAAATGTGTTGGCAGTTAAATGCAATAATTGTTTTAATGTTACAAAAAATGTATTAACTGTAAAGACTACTGAAGTCAAAATATTCACGATTTTGGCACTTTAGTGATGGTGCTTTCATTTAATGGTGCTGTTGTTCATAATCTTCTGCGTGTGAAGTTGCCCAAGTGTTAGTTTTGCTTTGGGATTTATTTTTAAGTCGTTCCTATAAAAAATATTTGCACAAGTCCAATCTAATCAGCATGGACAACTATAATCTAATACTCAAGCCAACATTCTACTATGCCACGTACACGTTGCATAGGGTGATCCAGATGTCGTGACCGCAATTTAATTCTCTAACACTTAATATTTTAAAGTAAGATATATTTAAAACAAATTAATATGCAAAGGAAACACGTTAGCTGTAAATTAATTGTGGGTCACAAAGACATCCGTATGACCCGGTTGATGATTTGGCGAGTGCACAAACTAGGTGGCGCTAGATGCCTGTTGTATATATTATCTGAATGTCATGTACCTTCGTTTCAATTAACTATTTAGAAGTTTCCATGCATTCAAGCACAACTTTTGCTTGTATTGAAATGTGGTATTCAAATTTTTTTAAACATTTTAATGTGGAGTTTATCACCTATATTAACATTCAAATGTATTAAGCGTGCCTTAAAATATCTTGCTTTATTCACTTTAGGAAATCCTAATGAATTGCATATTAAATGTGGTTTCGTTTGAAAACGGCTCTGCAGGAATTATTTCGATGCAACCTAAAAAGTTCACCTTTAACCTGTAAAAACTGGGATTTTGAAAACACAACTACGACATTCAACTCGGTTAATATATATTATGTTTACAGTAATACCGACTCATGAACATTGAATCTTTAAGCCACTGCTAGGCTATGAAGGTATTTTTCACAAATGTTAGTCAAATCCTCGGGCTGGGAAACTGTTCAGTTAGTCACGCAATTTTAAAAGAACTTGCTTTCAAAAAGCCAATGGAATTAGGATTGTCTACCATGCTTCATGACAAGATTTATTCCGCTGTAAAGTACACATCTTGACGCAAAGCTTTCCTGACTGCAGGAATTCATATTATTTTGGTCTTTCGGTAGTCATGTAGATAGAAAAAATTATAAATGAAAATAAAGTGAATTAAAAAATCATATTTTTATTATTTTATACACTTTATTTTCATGTTTTATTTTTGTTTTTTTCTACCCACGTGACTTTACCGAAAGACCCAAAGAATATAGTACACAAAAGGGTCTGAAAGTCCATTGTGGCACGTTGTGATGTGTGTCATGTAAGTGAATTATAAATACACATCCACTGCCCTGGATGTTTTTCAATCTTTTATTTGTCCCATCGATTGCAGTACTGCACCCAGTGACATACTTTAGACACCCAGGATAGGCGAAAGGCAGTTTTCATCATACACTATTGACTTAGGGCTCCAGATTTTGTATGTAAACACAGGTCTGCCCTTGCAAAAGCCACCAGAAACTTAACACTTGGAAACATACCAGATTACCACAGCAGCTTCCAAGAACGGAGCATAAAACCTGCACGCACCGCAGCCACCACTGGAAAAAAAATGCTGAAGTCTTTCCTATCAGAACTCTGCAGCATCGCATTTCCCACTACTTGAATCCCAGAGGACTAAAGGTCAGGGTTACCTGCTTTTTCAGTCTTGACCATATGCCAGTTTGATGTAGAACACAATTGGACACAAAAATCAAGGTTCAATGCAAAAGCAGATTATGCTTCAAATGTTTTTATTTCGAATATCAACTAAAACGTAATTATAAAAACCAGATGTAAATATAGACACCAACGCCCAAAAACGTTCAGAAAAACTTGGAACTGTGGTTAAAAATACCAGTTGTGTGAAACAAAAAAACAGCAAAGCACAGAACGCCAACATTGCCTGGACCAATAGCAACCAAGTTGTTGCTGTCGACAAGCTCAGAATTCATGCTGGTGTGTGGACTGGTACACGTGAACCACCCCCCCACCCAAATCTCGTAGCCTCCCAAGCCCCGACAACGCCACAAACTCTCCCATCCCCCAACCCACGTGGCTACAAACTTTCTAGAAACCTACATTATGGACAGGAGCCCGGCCTATGCCCCCCACAAGCGAACACATGTTAACAAATAGCTTCGGGAGGCGGTGTGGGTTGAGGTCACATCCAAATTGTTTCGAAGGTGAAGAGGCTGCAGAAATAGCGCTCAACTTCCAACTCAAGAACCAACGGCTCCATTAAACTAAATATCCGTCCCGCCGATGTGAGCCCCAAAAGCCATCGCATTGCTAAAGTGATTACTCGCGCTACGTTCTAGAAAACTATTGGGTGTACCTCGGGGGGAGGGGGAGCAGGCACGTGGGAGAGTGGCGAATTAAAGAGATGGAACGAACAGCCTTTGGTGAAGGCAACACGTGGGATGGATGGGTGCTGGGGCCCCCCTTTCGGCACAGGGTTAGGCGATTGTCTGGCTCAATGAACAACCGCATCAACGAACCTCACAACCACCTCGGTTCACATCCACTCCACCAACCAATCGCGTTCCGCTTTGCTCAAAAAGACAACACGGGTCTCACTTAGCAGCCGCTCACGCGAGCCTACACTGCTCAGCAACGATAACAAAACTGTGCACACCCGAGAAATTGGTTTCATCTTTTACCATCGTTAAGCCCCGCCATGTAGGCAATCCCCCCACACACAAACCCCCCTTTGCTTTTAAAGCGTGGCGACATCTTGCCCGCTGTGTTAGGCGCACGCCATTTTCCCATAGTAACTGCGTCTCCCCCTTCCCCATGTCGGGCTACCCGAGCGGTCAACCCACCCGGGGGTTATCATCAAGTTAAAACGCAGAACAATCGTCATAATTGAAAACAAAACCATCCAAAGCAAGCACAGTAACTGCTGTTGAAACCCAAGCGGTACGTACACACAAGCACGGCACGTGGGGGAAGGGGGGGGCACAGCAATTTACTCTTAACATCACCAACTTATAATTAACGCCACTAATCCCGATATCTCCTGGGCCTCGTCAGCATCGTTAATTCATACAACCTCCCACCCTTAAAAACAGATTTCCCATCGTTTACCCCAAGCCCACAGAGCATCACCAGCCCCCCACGATGCCGACCATCAACCCACCACCCCCCGAAGCTCGTAGGTGAACGGTGGCAGGGGCTGGGACCACGGGGTCTTCTCTGCTCATCATCCCACCACGCTGCCCAGTCCATGTGGTGGTGGCGATGGAGCCGTGCACAGTCGGGCTGCGTTGTCGTAGATGAAGACGGCAGAAGAGGTCGTCGGTCGTAGAAGAATGGAGGCGGTCAGAGAAGGTGGAAGAAGAGGAGAGGAGGGGGGCGAGGCATGCGCATGGAGGAAAAACGCGCTCAGTACTCCTGCGACTGCGAAGACTTCTTGCCGGCCTTGCCGCCGCCGCCGCTGCTCGCCGCCTGGCCCGTCTTCTTGGGCAGCAGCACGGCCTGGATGTTGGGCAGCACGCCGCCCTGCGCTATGGTCACGCCGCCCAGCAGCTTGTTGAGCTCCTCATCGTTGCGGATGGCGAGCTGCAGGTGTCGGGGGATGATCCTCGACTTCTTGTTGTCGCGGGCGGCGTTTCCCGCCAACTCGAGGATCTCGGCCGAGAGGTACTCGAGCACCGCGGCCAGGTACACGGGCGCGCCGGCACCCACCCGCTCCGCGTAATTGCCCTTGCGCAGAAGGCGGTGAACGCGACCCACGGGGAACTGCAGCCCGGCGCGGGAAGAACGCGACTTGGCCTTGGCGCGGGCTTTGCCACCGGTCTTTCCTCGTCCAGACATGGCTTAGGTTTTCTTTTGTCTCGCTGGCCCGGGTCCCGCTGTTGCTGCAGCTGAAGCGACGCTCGCCGATGAGTCGAGGCGCGAAGAGGCGCGGAGTGATGCGAGCCCGCCAAATGCTCGTGTTTATAGATTTTGGGGGAGTGGGCGTGGCCTCGCTCGTCGATCCACCAATGGGAGCGCGGCGTTGGCTCCCGCGCACCCCCCCCCTCGCGTCATGGGCGCGAGGCGGGAGGCGCGCCAGCGACCGTCACGTTTTGGCGCCAAAAAAAATCGTTCTGACGTCGTTTAATTAAAAACGACGAAATATATTTAAGGGAATTAATGTCACTGCGGTGAAGTTATAAAACAAAAAAGCGCTTTGCAAAGTACACTTGTGCCCATAGACTTCCTCAAAAAGCACTTAAGTACTGTATTCTGTAATTTATGTGCAGTACGTTTCCGCCTCGGTGCTTGCGCTGTGCTAACAATTGGGTGACACCTCACGCAAGAGAATAAATGGTAGAGAAATATCAATGCCACATTACTACTGTGTGTTAGCGCTCCAAATAGTTTCAATTAAAGGTTTAAACAACCTCTTGAGGGACTAAAGTGTCGTGCGTTGAACTTCTTTCGCACCGTACGTAGCCAAGTGCTAATCGTGGTACTGTACAGTAATGTTAGATCTTGTTAAACCACACTGAACCAAGTACTCTGAACATATCACTAAGTTTACAGCATCTACGTTTTAAAGATGTTTTTAATTAAATTACAAGCCGTTTAATAAGTGGAATAGTTTGTGTTTTTATATCAAACTTAAACTCCCACGACTTTAATTACCAATTACAATCAAGAATTTGCCTAAATGCAGATACAGAAATCGAATGTTTTTGTGTCCGTTCCATGTGACCTGGCATAATCCTCGTGAAGTAACATTTTTTTAATCATTATACCACGTCCTATAAAAGTGTCAAACCAAGATCCAGTATTTTCCTTTCACTTTATTATTCCGAACCAATATATTCCAGCTCCATAACCTCAGCACAATTCCTTTTTCCGTCACCATCTCTTCCTTCCACGTGGTCCAAATCTCAGTGCATTCATTTATCAGTGGTGCACAAGCACAAATTCTCATCAAGTTCGTCATGGACACACGTGTATGATGAGTCTGACCTTTAGACTCATCATGGCTCAAAATCCAAAGACCTTTAAAAGTTTCTTCAGAAATTTTATACAAAAAAAACCTTCACGATTTCCTGCACAAATTGAGGCAGTGCTAATCTATTTACAGCCCTGAGCCAGTGGTGTACATTCCACATTCATGTGGCGGGGGCGAGTTTATCCACGGGACCATTGCTGACTTCCTCACAAACTAGTTATCTATTTTACCGAACCCAGAAGGATGATGGGCTGGCATCCCCCAACCAGGATTTGAAGTTGCAACCTTCGGATTATGAGTTTCTCCCTCTTCAAAAACCACCTGGCCGGATCTTAAAATAGCATCCTGTTTTGGTCTAAAATATTTTTTGCCAAAAGCCACTTTGCCGATAGAAATCCTGAAATTTGTCTCCAGAGCATTTACCCTCGCACGTCAAAATACTCCCCAGATAGTAAGAAAGTAATCCAATCGGCTACTTTGATTAGCATCTATTGCCTGGGTATTTATATTTAAAATTTTCAATGGCAGACCCACGTAAAGCCCTAACATAAACAGAAGAGCCTAGCACCTCCCTGCCCCATACCGTCTTGAAGTAGGGTACCACCCAGGAGTTCAAGACCACCCACGTTGCAGTTCAAGTCCATATCCCTGGACTCTACACAAGTGTGTAACGGCCTCCGCAATCCGCATTGTAACTGGAACGATTAGTCAATAAAGTGTATTAATCGACACAAAATTGTCAACTTTTTTAAAGTCAATTATCCAAGTGCCTTTAAAAATGGTGGCAAACCCCAAAATCCTGCCTCCAAAAGACAAGCCTCGCTTCATCACCTCCCCATCCAGCGGCACACGTGTTAAAGAGGCATGACCTTTTTTCCCCAACCACTTCCGCGTTATTCGACGAGTTGAGAGTAAAACCGAACCGATCAACGGTAATCAATTCCTTAAATAATTCGATATTCCGGCTCTACCTGAGTGATGCGATAAGCTCTACTCTCCATTGGTCGAACTGGGCTTCTGAAGTCAATGGGGATGCACAGCAGAAGGGCCGGAGCGTATGTGCAGTTGGAAATGCAGATGCCGTTTCACTATAAAGGGCCAGCGTAGTAAAGCTTGAAAGCATTTGGCAATTCAGCACAGCTGACTCATTTGACATGTTTATTTATCAATCACCAGCTTACTTTTAAATGAACGATACAAATGAACTCACACATTACAGTTCCGCAGAATAACCAAGTTCACATGATAAACATGGATAATTACCGTATTGAAATAAAACACGTGGTTAGACAAAGTCGATTTCCAATGCTCGAATAAGTTGTTCGTGTTTTGGAAAACAAAAGTACAAATAAAACATTGTACCAACTTTAAAATTATCACTTAGAACCAGGGAAAATATGTACCTGTCCTTATTTTAAATGCACTTGGCAAGAAAAATATGTCTAAGTGAAGTAATTTGTCCAACTAACTGGAAACAGTGTTAGCAATTTCATTAAACATTACTAATTTATATCTCCACACGTGGAAACAATATCTTGTGTACGAATAAAAAATAGCCCACATACAAATGTGACAATTTCAACGCTTCCAATGGCTGCATTACTTCATCCGTAGAAAGCAACACACAGGACAATGTGTGCCAATGCAACTGAATGGATTTTATTGGAAAAATGCATCACCCCTTCCTTTACCTTAAAAGTTAAAGTATGAAATAGAAGGGTACAAACTGCACACGTTTATGCAATGCAAAAACGGTCTGCTCTCTTTTGCTTCTAAGTCTCCGTATCATCAGCAGCAACAGCCGAAGACTCATTCACGACCCCAAACCGCTTCTTCCTCTCTTCCAGTTGCTCTTCCTCCACCACCTCCTCCTCCTCTGCATTCTGAGCTGCGTCGTGAGGTCTTTTTAGGGATTTCGCTGCAGTTGGGGTTGCCGCATTGGCGGCGGCAGCAGCTGCTTGATTGGCCTGATGATGCAACGCTTTGACCATGGCCTGCAGGTGCAGCGGCGGGTGGAAGTATCGGCACTTTGGGCGCATGCAACGGGCCATGACGAAGTCCATGCACACAGTGACTCGACCATCAACTGGATCCATCAGCTTCAGGTCGGGGGGGTGCGCCAGCCGACAGCTGGTGTTCAACAGCGGGCAGCTGCCACGCAAGAATTCCGTGCACACTTCCAGCTTGTCAGGGCGGAGTGGGGTCTGCGTGCCGAGCTGCAGGGATGCAGCTGCTTGCATTGCGTTCATCACGAGCGTGGCATAGGCAGTAGGGACCCCGGCCGCTTTGGCCAGGATTTCCGGCGAGGGATAGGTCACCGCCGGGGTCAGCGAAGAAGCAAGGTAATTCCCATAGGGCAAAGAAGACGCAGCCTGGGGTTGCGCACTCAGCTGCGGGTACGTGTGCACGGGGGCGAGCATGGAGGGAGCGGTCATCTGCATTTGCGAAATCGCCGTGACATTCTTTTGTTGGATCCCATGATTTTTTCCACTGATCTCGAGCTGCATCTTGAAATGCTTGGGCGGGTGGAAATACTTGCAGTTCTCGCGTGTGCAGCGCCCCTTGACGAAGTCGAAGCAGGCTATGACGCGGCCGTGGGGGGCAGTGACGTGTTTGGGTGGATGTGCGTAGCGGCACTCGTCCTCCGTGCGCGAGCACGTGCCCCTCTGGAAGTCGCGGCACACCTCCAGCATGAGCCAGTTGTTGTCGCGGGAGCCAGCCTGGTTCGAGGCAGCGACTGCCAGCGCCACGTCACTGTTTATGCTCCCTTCTTCGAAGAGACCAGCCCCGCTCCCTCCTATTGGGAGTTGAGCCCTCTTGGTGCCTCCTACTGTGAAGAGAAAAAAGAATATTGCAAATATTTAAAATACATGAAATTTTTTTTTATTAATTCTTATAATAAAGGGAAGCCTTGCCAATATATTCAATAACTAATTCTGCATCTAAGGTATATTATGCCGCTGAGAAGAAAACATTACTTTCTGACTTTCCCTCACTTTCACGAACGAGCAGTTATTTGGCGAATGCTACAATAATGCCTGGTGATCCCCTCTCTGTATCACCACTCCCACTTCTTCCTTTGACCCAAAGGAAGTGTGCAAACTCTCTCCTCGTGTCTTTTTTCTCGTCTCTTAAAAAGCCCCTCAATTAGGCCATAATAATGTATCGAGGCTCGAATAGTGGCTCCGTTGGAAAGAGGCACAGGCAACCCTTTTATCTATTTTGCCAATTTTCTATAGGGCAAGTCAGTTATCGCAAAACTTCATACTAAAATGTTAATTATATTAAATCATCTTCATGGGCATTGTCATGACCCCAAATTACAGAAAAAACAGACATACAGACAAGAGCGAAAGCATTAAACCTTGGTTGAAAAGTGTTAAGAACTAATCGGAATAACCTGCTGAATGGTGAGGTCCTCCTGCACCGGCCGGCGTTGCAAGGTGAGGCGGCGCATGAAGATACTTGCAGTTCTCGCGCGAGCAGCGCCCCTTGAGGAAGTCAAAGCAGGCTATGACGCGCCCGTTGGAGATGTTCACGTGCTGTGGTGGATGCGCGTAGCGGCATTCCTCCGCCGTGCGCGAGCACGAGCTCCTCTGGAACTCGCGGCACACCTCCAGCAGCAGCCAGTTGGTGTCGCGGGACGCCAGGCTAACAGAATCCATGTTGTTCTCGTCGTTGTACATGAGTCCTTCGATGTGAGCGCCCACAAAGGGTACTGCTGTGAGTAGGGATGCACCGACTATTTGTAAGTATTCAAGTAATTTATAACAAATATATCGTTTTTAAATAATCAAGCTTTCTAATACAAGCACCTCTTGTCTTATCTGCATGCACATAAACAGATTGGTGTAAATAATGCTACTTGGGAATACACCTCCATCAAATTACCACTATCCCTCCCCTCAAGTAACAGCTTGTGTAATCGGCTCATGCTACATTAACCCCTGGCGAGTCTCTGACCTATCCTGACATTTTCTCTGGGTTTTCACCTCATGTCACTATTACTTCCACTTCTTCACTCAATACAAAACCATGCGTGTCTGTCCTGGTGTCTCTGAGTCCTCGTACCTCTCTCCCCTCGTGTAACACTCTCATTTTCCTCTCGCGTCTCACTCTACTCGCGTATCTCATGTTTTTATCTTTGTACGTCTCTCATCTATCACTATATACCCTTGTACATGTCTCGTGATTCAGGTCTTCGTACGTGTAGAATTTGTGCGTTCATAAATGTATATGTGAAGGTGCATGTGTGCCACTGTGCCACCACTCCAGCCCAAAATAATTAATATATCATCAACATCATGTACAGATAGGTTACATAATAAAGTTAAAGGCCTAGCTGTGAGCTTTACCGGTTCCTGCTGCACGGCAAGCTCTTTCCCCCAGCAGCAGTCGACAGTCGGCTCCGAAAATCTGGACGTCTCCTCACCGTCGAAAATTCTTCCTCCAATTTAAGACAAACTGTTCACGTCTGACTCGCATACAACACACAAATTTAATAAGATACCATCCGAGGCAAATGTGACTTCATCCATGATATTTAGAACAGCTAAAATGTCCGTATGATATTTGATCTAAGTATTCATTCACACACTTACATACAAATTAATCCCAGTGACGTTTAGATCTTCTTGGTTCTTTCGGTAAAGTCACGTAAAAGGGAAATAATAAAATAATAAAAATAAAACATAATAAAATACAATTCTCACGACGTTTCGGCCACAACGCAAGCCGATCTTTCTGATAGATATAACTTACACATACGTCCTATCCTGAAGAGGGCATTTGCCACAATCACAGAGACAAACTATTAGTCTAAATAACTGATAAACCACCAATAACTGGTAAACCACTGAATTGTCCCTCCTAATAAACCTGGAAATACAATTCTTGAAATGGGTGTCATTGAACGCTGGGAAGCTTTTTCCACATGGTACGGAACTTTTTCTTAAAATCTTAAAAATAAAACGTGCATTGCTGAATATAAATTCGTTGGATAACTTGCCTTCCATTATCAAAGAAAAGATTTCCTCAAAGCATCACCACTGCCATATAGCAGAAGTATATATATAAAATTGACAAACATTTTCAGGTTTGATGACAAGCTCTCTGAAGAAAAATAACAGAGGCTGGTGCTGTATTGTGAAATGAGAAAGAACAGAAAGCATAAGCTATGAAAATCACAGAAAAATGGAAGTAGGCTAAATATCAATGTAGATGAACAATAGCCCAAGCAGTTGAGAGTTAAAATATTTGGATACTCGACTAAGATCATGCGAACAGCAGTATCGGTTCGGTTTGTGCGATTTCACGTATGTGTGACTACCTAATTTCAACCCAAAATTCACGATGTGGTTTTAATTGTCACATGTGGATATGGGGTCGGTCGTAAAACACCATTGAGAGTACTGCATGTGCTACTCTTGTTTGGTTTTGCTCTGTGCGACCCCTTTTCTTGAAACACACCTATCGCATAAAGCAAGGGAAACCTCTTTTTTATTTCAAAGCTGTGTCGAAGATAGATGAACAGGTAATTGAAGGAAATACGGTGTACACTGTCACATGGAGTGCCACGTTATATTCGGTAAAGACATGAAGCCAACAGATTAGTGTGTTTGGCTACGTATGGTGTGAAAGAAGTTCAACATACATACAGAAAAATGGAAACATACAAGGTGTAAATGGGATGTCGAACATAAAGATTATCTCAATTTGGCGGTAACCGAGTAATGAGGAAGTGTTAGTGGTCTCAGGAGTACATATATCTAATAGGAACACTTTATAGAAGGCATAACACCTGGATTGGGCATACGGTCACTGGGGATGGCTTGCTGAAGAAAGCTGTACAAGGAAGTTGGGAAAAAGGCCAACAGGAAGGAAAGAGAAGACACATGATCTACGTGGTGAAGGGGGCATTACGATATGAAGAAGAAATCACAAAATCAGAGTTGAAGGAACTTGAACAAAAGAACAGGGCATTGGAGCAGAGAACTGAGTGGAACGTTTTGAACAATGCTCCTACTTGGCAGGAAGATTGCATTGTATGTATATATAAAATAGCAATTATTTATCCAGAAAAGACCCGATGAGCAAAATTTGCCAATTCCAATTTTAAGTGTTTGTAGTCAAATGGGAGGAAAGCAGAGGGTTTGACACTCAGCGATTCCACCAATAATACAAAGTTCTATCTCGTACCAAGTGGCCAGCCATCCAAGTACTGCACTACCCAGACTTAATCCTATATTTGCATTATAATTATTAGGAAAAAGCCCCCATAAAAACCCCTCGGATATAAAACCACTGCATTGTGACATTTTTGCTGAATGCAATAGTAAGGACCATATACAGTGAAACCTTGGATTGCGAGTAACTGCGAGTGTTTTGCAAGACGAGCAAATTTTTTTAAAATAATAATTTGATAAACGAGCGATGTCTTGCAATACGAGCAGTACATACAGTATACGCTTCGTCTGCCGAGCGTCACGTGATCACAACTGAGCCAATGGTTCTTTTCTCTCTCTCACTGCGGGATTGTGGGTAATCATCTCCCATGCTCGGTCTCAGTCGGCGTGCCTCCCTCGTATAGTCAACATCCGTGTGAGCGTTTACTGTTTACTATAGTACTGTAGTGTTGTGACCACGTGTGTGTGTGTGCGTAAAGCATGTTTTTATTTTGTGTCCAAGTGTAGTGACTGTTCTTTAGTTAGTGAAAGTCGTCCTACACAATAACCCTCCTACTCCTATCCTCTTTCTCACACCAGCCACGATTAAATTTCATTAATACATTTGATTACTTTATATTAAATTTAAATAAAAATATGAAAAGTTTCAGTATTTTGTATTAATAATTTTTATATGAATATTTCTGGGTTGTGGAACGAATCATCTGAGTTTCCATTATTTCTTATGGGAAAATTCGCTTTGATATACGAGTGCTTTGGATTACGATCACATTTCCGGGGCGAATTATGCTCGCAATCCAAGGTTTCACTGTATATGCATTTAAAGACGATTATTTTGTTTTATAAAGCTAGTATAGTCCGCTCAGGTTAAATAACGCTTAACAGACGTCTTCTTCACCAAGTCGCACTGACCAGCGTGGTGAAGTATGGTCAAACAACCCCCCACTATTGATCGACACGACGTGGTCGATTTCACTCCAGCAGTGTTGGTGACCCAGGGCCTGCGAGCGAGTTGACGTGATTAGCATGGCACACACACACACATATCTTATTACATACAATACTGGTGGTACACTATATATACACATGCATACATTGCACTGATTTAAAGCTTTCGTGACTGCAGAGAATCATATTCTTGGTTCTTTCGGTAAAGTCATGTAGAAGGGAAATAATAAAATACAAATATAAAACAATAAAAATTCTCACGACGTTTCGACTGCAACACAAGCAATCATCATCAGGTGTGAAATCCACAGCAAAAAAAATTCATATACAAAACACAGAGCATTTTTTCTAATTTTCTTGCTGTGGATTTCACACCTGATGAGGATTACTTGTGTTGCAGTCAAAACGCCGTGAGAATTTTTGTTTTATATAATTATTATTTTATTATTTCCCATCTACGTTACTTTACCGAAAGAACCAAGAATATACTGTATATAGATGTTGTAGAGTGCGATACAACAGGCTAAATATCTCTTCGTATGGCCTTGGATGGAGTGTTGGCCCAGGGTATTCTGTGAAATCGAGCACCTACAACGCCATGCACGTCACTATATGGCAGAAATTACGTTCAGTCGTAACCACCGCACTTAATAAATTTAAACACACACAGTTTGCAGACGGCTACAAATGAGAATAACAACTACTCCCAACACAAATCGTCAATAGCAAAGCCCTCACGTTACAACAATAAACCAAACGAAAGCGTCGTGCGAAACAAGTCACGATATGGCGGGATAAAGGGTGGTGGTGGTCTCGGATTTGGCCTTCGAAAGATGCGGAGGTGAAATCAACTCGGGCGGGGGAAGAAGCGCGATCTCGTCGTCGTTCTTTCGCCTGGGAATCGCTGAAGGTTTTAACGAGACGACGTTTCGCAGCCTCTACCGTCTTGGCTCTGTGGAAGGCCGTGAGCCCGAAGCGTCACACGGCGGAGCCATCGAGAGGGGGGGTGGTGGGGGTCATCTTCCGAAACGTCGCCTATCACACGCACGCAGCCTTATCAACGAATGTAAAAAAATTTGTAGGTTTAGTAATAAGATTTATATTTTAAAAACGCGTCCTGAGTTGAAAACCGTCGCACACACGCGCACGCGAGATTTAAATTCGCACCGCGGATGCGCATGGGGGGGGGTCCTCATTTAAAAAACGTAGGGCGGATAAGCGGCCGCGGCCGCCCGCCCGCAACAAGCACGAGGAGCCTCCCTCCATCGAGAGCGACATTAAAAACAAAATCCGCCGTCGATCTAAAACAAAAAACCAAATAGTCAACGGCTACGTACATAGAGACACACACACAACGACAAGGGGAGGGATGGCGAAGCAAGTAATTCGATGTTACGGGACGGGTCTCGACTTGCCGTGAAAAGGCCCCAAGCGCGTTGGCGGCGCGGCTCTCTACGGCTCGCCACCACTCCTCTCACACCAAACACTCTCTCACACACACGACGACTACAACCACTACAACACCTTCACGCGCGCACACCCCCAAGTGGTGAGGCTTCAAACCTTCCTCGCGCCAGGCGGAAAAGAGAGACGGAGAAAGATGGGGAGGGCTTTTTTTCGTGTTTCAAACAAAAAAAAATCCTCTTCCCTCACCGCGCCGCCGACCCCCAAAGCAACGCGCGAACAAAACGCCTCGAGGGCGCTTTGGGAGAGGCGGGCGTGGAGGGCGACTCTTGCTGGGCGCTCCCCAGGGGCGTCTTTGCATCGCAAATCGAGAGCCCGAATGCGTGAATAAAACAACCACCAACACCATCCACCCATCCACACACCACCATCTCACCCACCAACCAACACCATCCATCTATCCACACCACCATCTACCCACCCACCAACACCACCATCTACACACCACCACCATCCACCCACCCACACACCACCCACCCCACACACCACCACCATCGTTGTCGTCGTGGTTTTGGGCAGCGGGGGGGCAAAGAGGCACCGAACTCCGAAGCCATTCGAGTCACGCCGGCGAGAGGGGAAGGAGGGCCTCCGTTTTGCCTCGACGAGTTTGGAATTCCACGTGAAATAAGGTGAGCTGCATCTTCTTATTATTGTTCAGTGTTCTTCTTGTTCAGTGTGTATAGGATTCGACGTGAAATAAGGTGAGCTTCAGTGTCCTTCAGTTCTTCTTGTCAAGTGTTCTTCAGTTGATAATTGTTTTGGAACCTCCTTTGCCAGTAGCAAAATATGATATTAGTTTTTTTACCCTTTTATCTGGCAAACAAAAATGACACCTTTTTTACAAGCAGTCATGTTTGCATTGACCACAATACCTGCGGTCGGAATGCAAACAAAAAACACAACTCTGATAATGTATGCACTGTCCTTGAAATTTATTGGTCCACACCTGAGACAGCTTTTCTTAGATCCTCGTCTCACATGGTGTTGGACCAGATGACGCAGGTATTGTGGTCAATGCAAACATGATTCCTCGTAAAAAAAAGGTGTCAGTTTTGTTGCCAGATAAATGGGTAAAAAACCAATTATCATATCTTGCTACTGGCAAAGGAGGTTCCAATGGTGTAAATGCTTGCCCGAGCTCTCATACTCTGATGGTGCATTGTCTTTGAGTTGTGCGCCTTTTGGCGTCATCTGGTCCAACACCATGTGAGACTAGGCTCTAAGAAAAGCTGTCTCGGGTGTGGACCAATCAATTTCAAGGACAGTGCATACATTATCAGAGTTGTGTTTTTTGTTTGCATTCCGACCGCAGGTATTGTGGTCAATGCAAACATGACTCCTTGTAAAAAAGGTGTCATTTTTGTTGCTAGATAAAAGGGTAAAAAAACAAATATCATATTTTGCTACTGGCTAAGGAGGTTCCAATGGTGTTCTTCAGTTTTTCAATGTTCTACAATGTTTGTAGAATTCGACGTGAAATAAGATGAGCCGCTTTTTCTTCTCCGCCTCTAATTGTTCCACGTCGTTTGAAAGGGTGAGATCACACCAAGAGGGATATGGTGTTGGAAGTAATGGGTGATGTTGTTGTCGTTGAGCACTTGGCAGCTGCTGTCTGCCGTGCTTCTGAGGAGTTTTGTTTGAAGTGATTTTGCAGTCAAATAGTTGTCAGCACCGTCATTACATTTGAGATCATCGGCAGCTTTATGGACATTCAGCTCATGGCATAGCTATCAGCACGTTCATCAGTCACCACTGTCTTTATTACGACCACCACCATCACCTCAGTTACCAAAGCATCATCATGGCCAGTACCAGCCCCATCAACATCATGTCACTGTAAACTTACCAACCTCATCATTATTGATGTCACATTATCAAACTCACCATCATTGCTACTGTAGTGTCGTGCCTCTCTCTTCTCTTGCTCGAGGCTTGTGTGTGTGGCGTGCGTCGCACACACACTCAGTCGGAGACGAGGTAGTCGCAAGAGGCACCGTCTCTCTTTTATTAGGTTCACGCCACCAACTCGGGCCCCCTCTCTCTCACGACCACGCTGCCCCGCACGACCTGTTCCAGATACGACCTGTCCCAGACACGACTCTGTCCGCGTTGCACCGACGGCGTTGACCGGGACAGCCAACCGCTGTTCGGCTGCGTAACGATCGGGCAAAGGCGGCGGTGACGAGGGCGGCGATTGACGACGACGAAGAGACGAACCGGCAGCCCGGAGCTCTCGCTCTCCGCTGCTTTTATTCACCTCCGCGCGGCTTGGCTCCGTCCTAGCCGCGCCTCTCTTCTCGAACCCACCAGAGGGTTCCAAGGGGCTTCCCCACGAGGTCTACCGTGACCCTTGCCCCAGTTCCTCCGCCCTGCCGGCACACACACTTCGTGTATGTGCTCAACGGCGTGTGCGCTAAGTGTCCACCTGCAGTTGCAGCTGCTGTACAACAGTCGGAGCTGTGTCACTACGATAAACGCA
Organism: Lampetra fluviatilis; assembly: GCF_964198595.1. Taxonomy (NCBI): domain Eukaryota; kingdom Metazoa; phylum Chordata; class Hyperoartia; order Petromyzontiformes; family Petromyzontidae; genus Lampetra; species Lampetra fluviatilis. The sequence goes on along the minus strand of NC_136279.1, from coordinate 20,071,575 downwards.
CCATTATCACCAACAACAGCAACACCGTCTTCGCATGGCCATCAGTATTTTCACTGTCCTGATCACCACTATCATGAAAATCATCGTTACCACCATAATCTCTATTATAACCTAGCATCACTGTCGCTACCATCAAGATGACCACAATCACCTGGTTATTACCACCACCACTACCATCGTCACTACTAGCAGTTGATGTACGAGCTGAGATCACTCCGATGTGCTTTCGAAATATTTATACTGGAGGAATCCGATTATCTATTTTTCACAGATGTCTAGTAGAGGGCAAACCAGAACGTTACAACAAACAATACAAAAACACGATCAGAGTGCAAAGTACAGTATAGGAAAGGTAAACAAATCACTTGAAAAATGTATAGGAATAAAATTAAACTTTTATCTTTTTGGAAAGGTAAACTAATCACTTAAAATATATAGAAATAAAACAAAACTTTTTATCTTACCAGGTAAGGCCCACTGAGCCATTATTTTTCGTACCGTGTATTGTTCTGCATGATGTCCGACGTTTTCCTCTACGTCAGGGGTCCTCAAACTTTTTAAACAGGGGGCCAGTTCACTGTCCCTCAGACCGTTGGAGGGCCGGACTATAGTTAAAAAAAACTATGAACAAATTCCTATGCACACTGCATATATCTTATTTTGAAGTGAAGAAACAAAACGAGAACAAATACAATATTTAAAATGAAGAACAAGTAAAGTTAAATCAACAAACTTGCCAGTATTTCAATGGGAACTATGGGTCTGCTTTTGGCTAATGAGATGGTCAATGTCCGTTCCATATTTGTCACTGCTAGTCGTAACAAGTGATGCAAGTGTGCATCCGTTAGTCTAGATCTGGTTGGAGATTTCAAATGTTTCATTCTGGAAAAGTCTGTTCACAGACATAAGTGCTGCCAAAGATGGTTGTCATTTTGAGTGCATGGTTCCTGAGATGAGGATATGTCTCAGAGGGGAGAGATGCATAGAAATTATGAAGGCTGCTTGACTTGAATGCGTCTTTCAGAGAGTCACAATTCTGCAGTTCAGCCAGTTCCATTTGGTAAATTGTATCCACATTTTCAATGTCAATAGAAAATGGGTTACGGAAAAGCTGTATGTCCTGTTCATGGAGATGAAGCTCTTTAATCTGAATTGGAACTCCTTTTGCAATTTTTCCAGTGAATCCACACATGTTTTCTTTGGGAATTGCAACCAATGGTTTTTCCGCTAACAGATTTTGAGTTGTGGGGAGATGGCAGAAGTTTTCCTCCTTAACTTGTTTGATGAGGAGGCTAATTTTACTTCAAATGCTTTGACATGTGATTGCATATCACAGAGGAGCTTCCCCTTTCCTTGAAGTTGCACATTGAAACTGTTGAGTAGCTCTGTTACATCTGTCAGAAAGGCAAGGTGCCATTTCCATTCTGCATCATTGAGCTCTGGTACTTCTTTGTTTTTTAAAAGCAGAAAAGCTGTAATCTGTGGAAGTAAGTCATAGAAACGTTTCAAAACTCTCCCTCGACTCGGCCAACGGACTTCTGTGTGGTACAGAACATCTTCATAGTCAACATTTAGTTCAGACAGAAATTCCTGAAATTGTCTGTGGTTTAGTGCATGAGCTCTAATGAAGTTAACACAAGATACCACAATTTTCATAACAGAGTCCCACTTCAGTGATTTACTACACAGCGCTTGTTGGTGGATGAGGCAGTGTATGGCTATTGGATGAGAATGTTTATGTTTGTCCATCTCTTGGTTAATGCGAGCAATTACTCCTTTCTTAGACCCCACCATGCTAGGAGCACCATCAGTTGTCACGCTGGCTAGTTTAGCCCAGTTCAGCTCCAAACCATTCACAGTTTGGCAAACCTTTTCATAGATATCCTCTCCTGTAGTTGTTCCTTTGATGCTTTGCAGTGCAGCAAGCTCTTCTGTGACTTTGAAATAGTCATTCGTCCCACGAATAAAAATTAGAAGTTGTGCAGAATCACTAACATCATTGCTTTCGTCGAGTGCCAAGGAAAAATAGGAAAGTTTTTTTTGTGGAGTTTTGCAAATGCTGATGCAAATTGTCTCCCATTTCTTCAATCCTCCGTGTAATTGTAGGTCCTGAAAGACTCACTGTACTAAATAAATCGGCCTTCTCTGGACACATCTCTTTGGCAACAGAAAGAAGGCATTCTTTAACAAATTCTCCCTCCACGAATGGTCTGCCAGTGCACGCTATTAGCTTGGCAACTTGAAAACTTGCTCGCAGTGATGAAATATTTAGCTGCTTCTGCTTCACAAAAGTATTTTGCTGAGTTAATGTATTTTTCAGTTTTAATATTTTATCTTTTCTCACTTCTCCGATCAAACAATCATATTTATCTTTATGTTGAGTTTCATAGTGTCGACGTAAATTGTATTCTTTGAACACAGACACTATATTCTGGCATATCAGACACACAGCTCTTTCCTTCTACTGCATGTAAAAGTAATCATAAGTCCACTGTTATTTGAATATCCTACACTCCGAGTAAATTTTTCTCTTTCTTGACATCATTGTTTCCTAGGGAGTCAAAATTGCTATTAGTAAAATACCAATATATATACAGCGCTACAAAAACAATATACCAGCAATAACTTTGCCCACACAGAGACATACAGACTGCACTGCCCATCAATGCAGTCTGATTGGGGGAACTCCGCTTTTACCCCAGGCTCACACTGGTGCGGGTGCCATTAAAAAGTTAATTACACCTGCAGTTTTGTTCACAGATCGCAGTGCGGTGGGCACAATGAGTGCTCACCAGCGCAGCTCAATCAGTGCCCACCGCCGCAGCTCAATGAGTGCTCACCAGCGCAGCCCAATTAGTGCTCACCAGCGCAGCCCAATTAGTGCTCACAAGCGCAGCCCAATTAGTGATCATGGGCCGGATAAATGTCCTCAGCGGGCCGCATGTGGCCCGCGGGCCGTAGTTTGAGGACCCCTGCTCTACGTGCTGGAAGCTTCATGAGGAAGTTGTAATTTTTAGCCGAGACGTCCAATCGAAGTTTGAGCAATCAAAAAGGTTGGGCGACCCCCGAGAGGCTTGACATTCGTTTCATCCACAGGAAAGGATTGAGCCGCGAGGATGGACAGCGAGCTAGCTCGGGACGGGCGCCTGCTGGAGCTGGTGGACGAGGACTGGAGAGAGGACCTCCTTCCGCAAGAGGACGTGGATGTGCCCCTGGTGACCTGCGTCCACCCCGCACCCACATCCCCTTCCCCCAGCTGCACAGTTCCCGATCGTACCTCCTGGCTCTGATATTCTGCCTCGAAGATACTGGTCGTGGAACCATCAGAATCATCAGAATGTTTATATTGGAGGAATCCGATGAGCAATAAAGCTCTTTCTGCACAGATGTCCATCAACCCTCATCAGGACATCATCAACAGACCGATGCACAAATCTCCTTCATAAATGGAGAATTTCAGACACAAGCCGCCAGTAGTGTCATTGTGGCCATGCAACACAAACTATGGACCAAATAGTAAACCACTGTCGTCCGTGCTCCTTCAGTGAACTCTGTCCTGAAGCCTTTACATGGCTAGAAGACCTCGACATTGGCATATAGTTCCTGAACATGTTACCGTACGTAAGATTAAAATAGTTCCCAATCGTTCATCACACTGATGTAGCATTGCATGGTTAGCATGAGCCCTTGGTGCAAGGAATCAAATAAGGCAACCCCCTAAACAACATCCACTCCTCTAAGTGGTCTTTTATTTAAAATGTATTTATTATAATATCCCACCAGGAAAAATTCCTTGATGGAACATCTCGTTTTTAACAGTGTCACCTGACATACATCGCAAACCCGCAATAGCTATGCCACCGTCACGGTGCCTTCCTTCCCTGTTGTGGTCGGTGTCGTGGTCGGTGTCACTAATTTACATGAGGAGGGGGGACTAGTGGGAAACAAAGGGCTTTAGCCGTGGGGACAGGACGTTAGGCAGCGAAGGTTAACACTTGCCGAGCACGCTGGTTCGATGTTTTTGCCTCGGATCCACCTCAGCAATAGAATCTGTCTGATTATGTGAGTAAATACATTAATGATACATACGTTGTTACCAATAGAAATATACTTTTGTATGGCAAGGTAAAATTTGTCACGTGTGTATGGACGTTAAGCCATTAAATTACCTCTTTGGAGGCTTGGTGGACATTAGTGATATTTCCCGCTAATTGGCGATGTGGGCATTGTTAGATTATGCGATCGACTCACTATTATATTATAATTAAGCAAGGCATGTTTTTGGACCCCCTCTGCCCACAAGGGATTTTAGTGAGGGGCTAATGTATTTTGTTCACCCCACCTGTTGTACCATTTGGTGGGAAGGTAGTCGAGTTTCTGTCCCCGTGGTGCTGCCTGTGTCCTGCATAATCTTGCAAAGCTGGGTAGGGCTTTAACGGGCACAGCTACACCTCAGGGGAGGAACAATGCTTGCTTCCTGTCCAAGTACCGTACAGTTACCAGTAGACTGTATGATGCAGGGCTTGTCGTGTTATCAGATGCAAATTTGACCTTGTTGATCTCTCGGGCAAAGAGCATTTTCGAGTCACAACCATACAGATTTTTGAAGCTGCAGAAAGTTGCAGTTTTTTAAAATATATATAATGGTTGATAAGCACAGGCTCAAAGGTGCAAAACACCAAGGGATCGGCAACAAACGGCATTATTCAAGTTTGTAAAAGATAAGAGTCAATACGTATCTCTATCAATGCAGTCAAGAGGATGTTAAAGACCTACGAAATTTTCAGCAGTAGACTATTGTCTGCAAGCATATTAATTCATTCCCATTTTGGTATGTTTTTTCACAACTAAACTGAATAATTAGTGAGTCTCTATAAAACTGGAATATCTCTCTTTCAAAACGAGATAAGTTAATGTCTCCCTTGCAAGAGATTCATATTCCTTGATGAACTTCTGTCTGGTTTAAAAACCTACTGATTTCCATCTAAATGTAATATTCCCATCTCAATGGAATCTCGGATAAATGAATTTTTTCAAATAACTAAAGGAAGTTAATTTATCTTGCCAACGGTTTACACTCATTTATAAGTGGAGGTGTAACGAATGGACTTATAACCTGCGCTGTGCTGCGCGTGTGTGTGTTTGTGAAATGTTCTGCCTATGTAGATGGAGTTGCCGGAGCCTGACCAAGACAACGGTCATGTGACAGAGTCCGTGCGGGAGCAGGAGATGAAGTGGACCGACCTGGCCCTGCAGAACCTGCACGAGAGCATGCCCCAGTCTGCGGCCAACTGACCAAGTCGGGGCTCCGTAAAAGATCTCCAAACTCAAAAGCAGTTGCTCGGATCGGTGACGGTGGCCATGTTTTCTAGAGCGGTGTTTCTCAACTCCAGTGGTTCACAAGTCCCTTCTGCGATACCACCTTTTTGTGATTGCAATCATTGCTGTTCGTATGCATTTAAGCCACTGCAGCCTGCCAACATCTAATTGTTTTAATCAAAAAAGATGTACCATTGGGGGGTCGTGAGGACTGCAGTTGAGAATGGCTGAACCAGAGTGAGTAGATAACGATTCAGACTGCCCTCCCCCCAAGATTGAACGAGTGGCCACAATTTGAATGAGGAGTAGATATTTAGATTTGCTTGATTTTTTTTCTCTCATCCGTAGTATCATTCGTTACATTAGCCTGAAGCTGAAATGTGCACATCTTTATAATGTGTGTAAATTGTAAAATAATAGATTCTCACGTGCATGGTTAACTGCACTGCATTTTTCATGAGCATAATCATTTATGTTAATAGATCAATAGTTACATCATAACTCGGTACATGAAATGGGGAGCTTTTGGCTTTGCATCAATAGCAATCCCTTTGTTTTATTGTGTAACTGGACGGGTCTTTTTTCATGTCAGATTATTTTATACCTGTAATGCAGAATAAATGTGAACAGGGGAATGCAGCTGCCAACAGAGCACTGATAAGTACTTCCAGAGTAATTTTCTGCAGACACATTTGTTGAACCAATGTTTCTCGGTCGCCCAGTGTTATGGGCCAGGTCCACCTTCCACAATGCAAGGGCCTAAAAATTGGATTTGGGTTTAAAGCTATCGAGGTTTAATATTTGGTTCAATTAGGAATAAAAAAATGGGTCAGATTTGGCTGACAACCGTAGACACGATTTCATTGTTTACAATTCAACAAAAGCGACCAGGCATTGTAATGAAAACGGATAAAAGTGTCGAAACAGTATTTAACATTTTATTAAGAATACAAATGTTGTAGTTAGGTGCATGTCAATAACACGTAATGAAATAGCGTACAGTGGCACATTAACTGCAGCAGATATGTAAAGAGTACTTTAAATGTACAACTCATGGCTCTGAGATGGTCTGCTTCATGCACTAAATATAAAATGTGTCAAGGACAATGTTACCTTGGTAAATGAGCATACCAATGGAATTCAGGTAACAGAGATAGTATTATTATCTTATGTCCCATTGTACCATAAGTGTCCATAAGCTGAATACCTTGTGTTTATGTTTTTATACTTACATTTGCTTGCTGCTTATTGAAACGTGTTATTTACAATAAACATAACGTAAATAGCCTACGGTATGTGTGTGTTTACAATCTGCACAAGTACTTTGATACTAACAACCTTATCATGTGAACCTTATGGCGGGACCCCAGGAAGTAAAAATCGTAATTGATTTATTTTTGGCGACTCTGTCCCAACGCTCACATTAATGCCGTGACCCACCTGGCGCGGATCATTCTTGGGTGTCCAAGCGCAGCGAAGACGAATGTGCAGAAGAGCTGAACAAGCAAATGCAACTCCATGCTCGGGTATGGGCAGGATCATAAGTCTTATCCAAAGCTGCTCAAACTGCCTACACGACTTAAGTCCCTTATTTGTCATCACGGGATGCATAATACAGTGAAACTGCTCTTAATTATTATTTGTGACCTACCAATGTCTGCAGCCAGGATCGATCGATGACAATCCTATTACCTGCAGATATTTAATTCCTCCAGTTTGATAATACTTCTCTTGTCCGTATGCATCTGTGCAGATAGGTTTTTTTTGCGGTTAAGCCATATTCCCCACAAACCCCTCGTATCGATGCGTATCAGAGGAGCGGCAAACCACTACTCTGTAGAGTAACATTGGTATAAACGCTTGTTACAATATCAACAGCGCATAGAAAACGCGTACTATTTTATGCACTGTTTAGAAAATGTGTCCACAAATCCACACTGAAAAACACGATGATTGACAGAGGGTGTAAATTATTTTTTTCGATAGTGTATTTCAATAGAGGTACTCCAGGTAAGTAGTTTTCAGTTTTAAAGGCATAGTTTAACAAGACAACACTTGCCACCATCCTTCAAACCCATTGTTGAAAAAGATAAGTTTCTGTTTACATTATAATAAAATGTTTATGCGAGAGCTGGGGGCTTATGGGATTTTGGGGTCCCGCCATAAGGTTCATGTGTGTATTTTTTTGCGATTATGTTCAACAACCGCACTTTTAATTGCTTCTATAAAATGTAAACAACACCCAAAAATTATTAGGTGTGTTTACAGTCTGCGCAAAACAACTATTTAAACTTCCCCTGCCCCCACATACTAAAATTCAACCGGTACTGCCCTCGTCCAGGAGTGGATTGATCAAGTACATAGGCGACAATAATTATGGTCATCTGCAGACACATCTGGAGACAGTTGCTGTATATACAGAGCCCCACTTCCCAGATGCTCTTCTTCTCAGATTCCCCACTTTCCAAGCGTCCTACCTCATTCTCCCGTGCTCAGGTGCGGCAGCAAAATCCACATTTCTTGCAGAACGAGCAGCAGAAGCAGCAGAGCGAGAGCGGGGAGTGTCTGCGTGTGCGATTCCTTGTCCAGCCCTGCTTTCAAACGCAAACACATACAAAGGCAAATATCTCCCATGTAGCTTGCACAAAATGTTGGGGCAAGTACTTTTGGCAAGCGTCTGCGAATGCTCGCAGGGAGCATGGGAGGCTGGTGTGGCTCGAACCTAGCTTTCATTCACACATTTGCATGGATAAAATATTTAAGTGTATTGGCTTTCCTGTCCAATATCGATAATAACGACGCATTTATGGAGAGTTAGAATAGTCGAGTAGGGATGCGATGAAGGCTTTGGCAGACAGGGTAAGAAAGTGGCAGATGAGAAAAATGGTGAGATTTCTGGGAAGAGAATGGGAGCTCGGGATTAATGACAACTCCCAAGGTTTTCCTGTGGCAGTGTGATGTCAGTCGATGAATTCATTATTAAGACCGTTCCGGTGAAGAAGTTACCAATGGCTGCGCGGTGTTCACATCCATGGCCGGTAGCACCACCTCTCCAACGGTTGTAATTTTTGCTGCAATCTTCGCCTAATTTGCAAACAGAAAGTGGCACGTTTGTGTTAAAGACCGCACAGCACCATATACTCACGTTATCCTGAGTGGACTTAGGGGGTGGAGGTAAAAAAAAACTAGGTTCAGATCCATAGTGCAACTGGTGTTGTGCATCACCTGCAAGACTCAAACCGCCGTATACACTATTAGGTGGAATTTTTCACCAGTTGAGCTCCTATTGAGACACCAAAATATTGGTAACGGGGAGGTGGTGGGGAAAATAAAAATAGGTACAAGTTTAAATAGTCGAGTGTTCGAAAAAACGAGTTAAAATTTATAATGTAGTGAGTGACCTACAATTTCAATGATGCCCTTCACCCAGCAAAGTCTCTCCTTTTCCATACGGCACTGGAGGTTGGCCAATTCCATTAATGAGTACAGCATTTGGCATTATATGTTTTAAGATCTAGAGTACAGTGTGTGCCTATATTTTAATATGAAGCAAGAGCAGATGAATAATTGGTTAAGTGTTACTTAACCGGGGTTTAAAGGAGCGAGGCAATAAATACCTGGTCGGTCATCCGCAAGAGCGATGAGACGCAGAGGATGAGTAGAAGTCCACACACTGCCTGGCGATCCATTCTTCTGCCGCTGTCAAAAAATAATGATGAGCCCTCCTGAATGTCTATGTATGTAATGTTGAACTTCGTTCGCACCGTACGTAACCAACCATGCTAATCAGAGATGCGAGGGAAGAATAACAAACTAAACCCAAAACAAAGTAATTCTAAAGAAATACGTTTTCAATCTGTGATGTAAAAGTGCACAGCTGCCAGTGGCTTCCTCGTGTCCTGTATCGTAGTCCCTTGCAAGTCCACACGCTCCATTTATCCTGTCTCCCCAACACACGTGGGTGGCGGTACCCCCATCCCCTTACCCAATCAGTGTTTACACAAAACATTAGATTGCACGTGAAGAAGAGCGCCCGTTCCTGAGGTCAATGTGAATGATTACACAACCTTTAATCGGTTTCGTTTACCTTCCCGGAAAGGAATATACCGTAAAACCCAACGATCATGAGTCATTATTTGGATTTATTGACAGGGCATTGGTGTCCGCCTGGGGCTGGATAACAGGCAACCCAAATTAACTATTTATCTTGTGAATTATTACCTAAGCTGTGTCCCAGGCTATCTGATGTGCGTTAGGCCTCCATGCGTGTACCTATTTTCCCAATTTATTACAATTGTCATATCAATAATGTCATGAGAAATATAACCCCTGAGGAAATCTATGCAGAGTACCCCACTTGTCAGAGAATGGCTGTGAAATAGATTTATTTTATAGGTCCTATCCCAATTAAAAACATCCTTTAAGTGACCTATTTATTCTTTACACAGGAGGGGTCAAGTGAGGGCTTCACTATTCTGGCAAATTGCCCGATGATGCTGGATGTAATTGCCAGCGAAACGTTGTACTAAAAAAAAATTGTAAATGTTGTGGATTCACTCTTCAACACACTGGTGGGCTAAAGTAGTGAACTATTTGTATTTTGTCAACGTGACACTTTTTTTACTGATTGGCCGTGTCGGGTGGTGGAGGATTACGACACGTTTATAAATAACGCGATCTAGCCCAAAAACATTTATTATGAATAACATTTGGTCGCGAAAGCCTACGTGTCTAACTGGGGTCATACTTTGCTGTACATTCTATTACGAGACTGCTGCATGACAGTCAAAGCAATATTTGTTTCAGAACTCAAACTTGGCCAAAGTGTGGTTACAAATGTAATGTTTTTTTGTGCAGCCACCGGAGGATTATAAAAGTCCTTATTATTAATCACGTGGCGTTTGAAAACAGCAACAAGCTACGTAAGTATTGTTATTGTTAGCTATACCACGGGATCCGGGGTGGTAGCTGAGTGGAATCCGCTTGTTCCACTCGAGTACACATGTTGTATTGGGTAGTCATCAGTGATATTCGTCTGATGGTTTGCACCTCACCGCATTCCCAGCTTGGCAAGTCGTTAAACTTTCGCTTATGGACACAGTTGACTGTGGCATATTTCATCACCGCTGAAGTTGCAAACTCATTACAAACAGTTGAGCAAAATGTATCTGGAAAAGCCTGCTTTCTGTGGGTGCTGGAGACAGAAGCTTCGATTATACTGGTAGGAACCACCTGGTTCCGCCAGCCCACAGGGGATTATTGTGTCCGTCCGTCGTGCATCAAAAAATGGGAGGGGTGGGGCTGGGTGGAGAGGGGAGGGTGGAGAGGGGCTGGGTGGGGAGGGTGGGGAGGGGCTGGGTGGGGAGGGTGGGGAGGGGCTGGGTGGGGAAGGTGGGGCTGGGAGGGGTGGGGCTGGATGGGGAGGGGCTGGTCACCCCGTGGTGCCCTTATAAAACTCAACGTTTAACCTACTCACGCCGGCTTGTGCCCGCCCTCACAGTCGGCCATATTTGCGGAATACACCACGCTGCCGTTGACCCTGGCCATTGACCGAGCAACCCAACGTTCCTACCAGCACCCTCCGCAGGAATGTGTTAGTTGCCACCAGTGGCGGCTCCTGCTAAATCTCTCAGGGGGGGCAAATGTCTGGATGATTGATAAGGATAAGGTCCACCCATGCAATGGATAAATTAACAGCTTAAGCATGTAAAGGCAACTTCACTTCTTTAATATTAATGAAAAATAAAGTGACTCTTACAATACATCTTGTTTGTTTCTATACTCACTATTAAAACAAACCACTCAAGTTTCTTTTATTAAAGATTCCACTAGGTGGCGACAAATTATATTGTTGGATGAAACGTGCTTACGTATGATGACGTAGCACGTATGATGACGTAAGCACGTTAGGGCGAGCCCTCCCGGAAGCCATAGAGAATGCATTGCAGCGCCCCCGTTCGAAAAAAAACATCTTTGAATGTAAGTCTATGGGACCACTCGGGGCGATTCTCAGCTGGAGGGAAATCGCCCAAAAAGAGGCGGTACTCCACAGAACGTAGCATGACGCTGATTGGACTATATCCAGAGGCACAGTGACGGCTAGCGTGACTCTGTGGTTGAATGACATTGGTGGTGCGTCGCCCAATCGCCCTAATGAAGAAACCGCCCCTGGTTGCCACCTGTAAGCGTTTGACCTGCACATTCCAGGAACTGGTATGTGTTTGGATGGCAGAAATTGCTTTGTTTCAAGACCTGGTGGTATTGTGGCAAACCGAATGACAGTACACCGCAGTTTTGACAGACCTGGGCTGAATGATACACGTCTGGTTTTGGGTAGTGGAAAAGGTGGAAAACCTAGCACTGATAGATGTGGCTCACGAGGATCAGTTCTATACAAGTGTAGCGCTTCAAATAAAGACACACACTACGTGAGTTGAGGCGATTCGTTTATTAACACTTTCCTTACGGGACGACTTCTATAATTGGTGTAGACGTATCTATATCACTGTGTAACCCGCTACACGCGAGGCTATTGAAGATTTCAACCCGACGTGACCCGACCCACCAAGCGTTACCCACAAATATGACCCTTTACTGTCCCCACGCTGCCCTTTTAGGCCCCGAGCGTGGCCTTCCCCCCCGTCCTCTGTCTATACCCCACTCCTGGCACCTCCCAGCAAGCTCGCTCCCTTGATTCCCCGAATGACGGGATATACCGGCATTACACAAGGGTTCAGAATGGCCAACGGTGGAATGACTCAAACGCCAATAGTTGCAGATACTAGATGATTAGGACGCAATGATGTTCAGAGCCCACAATGGAGTAAGACAATGATTGGGCAAGACAGGCCCCTTGTTGACATGACACGTCTCTTATGGGAAAATGGTTTCCGAGAAAAGATTCAGATTTTTGGAAATGGTGTTGACCTCCTGCACAAGCATTCATATCACTCGGAATGCAATCACCCATGATCTGCTTCCGCCCACGTAAAGCATATTTACAAAGTAACACTGATAAAAAGTCACGTTACATGAAATGTCAACACCAAGAAGTCATAAATGTAATCCAGTACTGCTGAACGCTTTTATTCAACCACGTGGTGAGTCTCACGATCGTGTTTAGAAGGCAGACTTTGACAAACAAATGTTTTGAAATGGGGATTTTTACAGCACAACAATTAATTTTTTCATTTTGAGATTTGGGCTAAAGCAGGGTGAGCATGGCCTGCCCTTGTCGATTGTGTCGGTGCCTCTTAAATTAACTCACATGGGGGGTGTGAGCTACAGAAATCAATTTAGACACAAGAACATGTTCAAAAAGTATTATATATTTTTTATTTTATTAAAGCAATGCTAATTGAACATGGAATAAGTGTAATTTATTTTAGCAAACGCAGGGCATGCAAGCATACATCCTTCAGAAGGAATAAAAGGCATTTGTCAATCCTTTGTACACAACCACGCTCAGTTAATACAAAGTGCGAAACTCACGTGTGTTATGTATGTCGAACTTATTTCGCACCGTACGTAGCCAACTGGGCTAATCTCGTAAATAAACCTGAAGTAAGACGAGACTACATATTATATTCAACGGAGAAAATGAAATTAATGTACGAGTGTGAAAGGTCATTAATAATTCCAAGCGTGACTGGAAACTACTTTTACAATATAAAAGAAAAAATAAACACATCTGAAACAGATATGGACTTAAAATATTCCACAATAAAGCAAAAAATACAAGCTACTTTAAAAAATTTCATTATATAATTACCAGCCTCCACCCATCACCGTCAGTGCACAGGATTGCCCCAACAAATGCTTGCGTCTCTGAACCACCACCATCCGCTGAACCCTTCACATCTTTAAATGAAATCTTTGAAAATAAAAGAACTCATAAAAACGTTTTAAGGATATCCACGTTAAATTGCGTCGCAGCATGGCAGAATACGACGATGCAGAGGAAGAATGGTGTTGGGACGTTCTGGACATTCGTCGTCCACCAGCAAGGCCCAAGGAGCCCTCGCCTGAGTTAGAGGACAAGTGGCGCAAGAAAGAAAGTCTTCCCCTTGAGCTGTCGAACAATTCAGGGGGCAGCTTGCGCTTCTCCTATGCTGCTTCCGCAGGGCAGGCCCACGGGATGCGACTGGATGGACCGCAGGCTGGGCTGGCTGTGGGCATCACTGCCCTGGCACAGAGCCCACCACCTCGATGCCGTGCTGCTGCAGCTGAGTTCGTAGCAAGGCGCTCTCATTCTTCAGCTCCTCGAACTGAACACACGCAACAATCAGGGCGTCATTCGTCTGTGCGATACGCCATTGGGGATTCCTCATCCCTCTTGTGAAGAAGACGGACACCAAGCAAGTAGTATTCACTTGCTCGCGATCGAGAAGTGGTGTGAGAAATGTGCTGTGATTGGATCATTTAAAACGGAGTTATAGATAATAAATGCAAACAAAATTGACGATCTTTATGATAAATTATAATTACACATTAATAAATCACGACAATGATCTATCTCAATCAGAGTGGGCCATCATAAAAATTAGATTAACAGAACACCAAAAATCCTCCCTTTCAGCAAGGTCAGATTTCTTTGTGCAAGTGCTCTCTGCACACCTCGAATGAGGCTGGTGCCACGCATAAGGCTATGGGTGGGACGAGCAACACAGCATACACCCCTCCACCTTTGCCTCTCTCGTGCTGATGCTCAAATGTGCACGAAGACAAAAAAAGACAAAGATTCCCCTGTAAAGCCTTAACAGACTGTTGGGGCAAGTGCTGTTAACGAGCACCTATGAAAGCCAGCATGGCACACGAGGTGGGGTGGGTGGCCAGCACCGCACCCGGCCGCCTTTGTCTCCCTAGTGGCGATGTTTACACTCCGCATGAGGTACTCATTTAAGACTGAGTCGACCTAGGGAAGGCACAGGACCGGTTCAAATAATCGTCACTGGTGTTGGCCGCGAGCGGGAGTCGAATTCGGGTTGCCAGGTTCGTAGCACAGCGCACTAACCGCTACACTACCACTCCCCACATGCGCACGCACACAGACACACTATCTATGGTTGTACACACACACACACACCCCCATGCATGCAGCAGCTCTATGCGCAAACTTCTGCCCAACCTGTTGCATCAGCAGCTCGTGCTCCAACTGAGTCCTCTCAGCCTCCTTGAGCTCCTCCTCCATGCGCTGGTTCGTCTGCCGCAGCTCTTGTATGTACTCGCACGCCTTTGACAGGACTCCACCCTTGCTCTGTGGGTTTGCACGTAGCGTAGCCGGATATCAGTCAGGGCGATCGGCTCTCCAATTCGCACTCGCCTGAGCATGCATTACGTTTGCTGGGGTAAAAAGTCCCACCAATCGCACAATTTTACAGGCACGTTGCAAAACCTCCCATTACGCTACTCGTATTGTGAGCGCGCCGCTGGTTTGTAATGGAAGGATAAAATGGGAATGAAAGACGGTGCGTGTTTGGAAATTCACCTGTACAGACTTCGTGTGGTCATTGGCGCAATCAGGGATGTACTTGGAAAGTTCTACGATCCAGTTATTGATTTTGTCTCTTCTTCGCCTCTCCACTGTAAAAAGACAAACAAATGAAATATTGGACGTTCGCAGAATGTAAGTGATGTGAATATTCTCAACTCCAGTTGCCGAGTTGGTCAGAAAACTCAGATTGCCTGCATATAAACAGGGAGCTATGACCATTGAGAAAATAGGTTTGATTTCCCACACCCGATGCAAATCCTACATTCTAAAACAGTCTGATGCTCTTAGCCCAACGACCGTTTATTGAACGAAAACATTTGTAAGTACAGGTTTTTACTTGAGCCCATATCAGAGCTTGCCAGGCAGACAGATTCAGAGTAAATCACTTTCTCATCTGCACACATGATGTTTGCAATCTTGAAGACTATTGGTCATACACCAACACTGTGGAATACAAGCTGTGCTCTACAAAGGTGAACATCGATTGTGGGATACAAACATTACATATCAATGCTTTAACAACCAATGCACAATTATAAATATCATTCTTAAATTGCGCAAAAATGGGGTTGGCATAGTAACACAGTGGTCAGCGCACTGCACTATGAACAAAGCGACCAGCGTTTAATTCCCGGCTTATGGCTAACATCAACAGCTGGTGATACCTGAATGTATCCTGTGTTTGCGAACCCACATGGACCAATCTTGATTTGAGGCTTTCGTGACTGCAGGAATCCATACTTTTGGTTCTTTCGGTAAAGTCACGTAAATAGAAAATAAAATAAATCACGACGTTTTGGGCGCAACACAAGCGTCAGTCATCAGGTTGGAAAGCATGGTCTGCTGCTGAGGCAGACTGTTTTAAAAGGTTTGAAATGGGTGTAGCTCAAGGGTTATAAAGAAGTGGTGAGGGCTAGTGATGTTAATGTGAGAAATTAGCATGTAAGATCTTACAGTTACATGCTAATTTCTCACATTAACATCACTAGCCCAGGCCACTTCTTTATAACCCTTGAGCAACACCCATTTCAAACCTTTTAAAACAGTCTGCCTCAGCAGCAGACTATGCTTTCACACATGTACCAGTATGGTGATGTATGGTCAAACAACTGGATCAGGGACAAGCAGCCTGGTTTTCTGGTGAATCATTAGGTTTCTGACTGCTATGGTCGCTGGCCGATTGATTGGGTGAATGAGTGGGTGGTGGAGGAAAAGGAAGGCTGTTGTGATGCCTGGTTGGAGCGAGGTGGGACGGGCACCTTCGTTGTGTTGCGCTCGCCGCCGCTCATCCCTGGGTGTGCGTGGCCCCTCGAGCTTCCTGAAAGTGAAGCAATCCACAATCAGTAAAGTCCATCAATAGACGAATATATAAAGCAGGGCTCCACTCGCAGCGACGGCACTTATATGTACACATCATGATGGTGTAGCCCCTAAATACCCGACTAAACCAGGGGTGGGATGCCCCCGGTATATCTGGGATGCAGTGGTGGGGAGATGTTAACTCCCTTGCCTGGTATACAGGAGGTTGTGGGTTCAATCCCGACCCTGACGCCTGTAAATTTATAGTTTGTATGTCTCTCTCCCAGTGGTGGCGTGGATTTTTGTCCAGGTCCTCCGGGTTTTCCCTCCACATTTAGAAATATGCGCTTAGAGTATTTGGCTGCTATAAATTTCCATGTAATGAGCCACTTCATTGGGCTATGATTTGTGGCCAGGTTGCTGCTAAAAAAAGAGCTATGTAGCTCAGTGGGCCTTTTCCTGGTAAAATAAATATCGTAGTACAATTTTTTGCCTGTTTTCATAATAAAGCTCCATTATTTTCATAAAGAAAATTACCCATTTATATAGTTTTTTTATGTTTTAAAAATATAAATCTATGTAAAAAGTAAAAAAAATATATTCTGCAATGCACAAGTCAATGCCACAGGAGTTATTGTGCAGCAGAAAACTGGGACTGCCCAACGCGTGATGTTTCTGTGCGGCGTGGAGATCAGATAACAAGTCAGCATTGCTTTGCACGCAATTAAATTTTTGTAGCTTCGGGAGTGTAATTTTCTATTTGAGGGGTTCTCTAAAAAAAAAAACTGTAATAATGCACAAGAAGATACATGTCTAGGAGAAAATGTACGTAAAAGCCACAAGTGTGGGGTGCCTGATGTGCGCATATGTGAGAAGTGAGACTCGTACGGGGTGTATGGGTGAGTACGGGGAGCGATGGGTCTTTGAGCCCCTCCCTGCAGAACATCCTGCGGTGCCATCATCACGTAGAATTGGCCTTAAACAGAAACAAGGTTTGTTAAACAAAGCATAAACAGCCTTCATGGCACTCTTCTCAAATCATCCAACATCCAATAAAATGATCGATCCACTGCTGGTTGAAGGCCTCCCCACGACGTCGCAATTCCTCGTGGTCCTGTGATGCCATAATCCATCTCGCTCCTGCACATGAGCTGATCTCATCGATGCCTCTCCACGGTGATTCTCCTCTAAGGCCTACACTCTCTTTTGGCTTGCACTCTATAACCAATCTCGTCCATCAGCCAAGTCAACTTACTTTTCAATGTCCACTTCCCATTTTGTTCTCTTATCCGTGTGTACCTCATTCTGTCAGCTAACATAAGTGACGAGAGAGTCATCTGAAATTATGGTCTTGGCCCTCAATTCATCAAACCCACACTGACCAGCTTGGTTAAGCATTTTCAAAAACCCCTGTGACAGATGCCACATGAAGAGGCCTTCATCAGACAGTGACCTGATACAGGACTGCACTCTTAATGCACTTCCTAAACAAGGGCACAATGTTTACATGAACATGTTGATACAGGGAAGCATGACCAAGTAACGTCTCACGACAATGGAAAATCCAAGAGTACGATACCATCAGAGGCTGGGCTGCCGGCTCCGCCGAAGGGACTCTGGATCACGGCCTGCAGGGAGACAGGGCACAACTGTTACGACAACGCCTCGCACGAAGGAGCAGGCAGCTTTCAATGGATCCACACGAATACACGCGCGCCCACATGCTACGTACGCACACAAAAAAATTAACCAATGCGGTATCTAAATGCGACCGCATTCCAAGACTACTTACACACACATGCGAACGCGTGTAAATTTACCTGCACAGGATTTCAACCCATGCAGTGTACAAAGCCACACATCTATTACACGTGCACACACACCCACAACTGTGCTACATCCATTACAACACACACAGACTTTGGTTTTATAAGTAGATATAAACGGATTACATATTAAATTACAGCTGGAGTTCCACTATAAGGTTGACTGAAGAAAGATACTCCTTTTGTAAATTGCGGTTAATAATAACCTAATTACTTTTAATGTAGTTTCATTTATGCCATTATTGCTTCATACCATTTTTGCTTTCTTAATATCCGTTTTGCTTATATTGAACTGTTACCATAACAATTACCTATCTTGTCCCTATGTACAACAAAGTAACCATTAAAATGCATCACTTTGCGACATCTGTAGAATCACCAATCCCTGATAAGCCAGTCCTCAACAGGTGAATCAACACGCCCCTTGTAATCCCTTTGCAAATGTTAAAATTGCTCAAGTGTATACACACACACATGGAAATGCTTCCGAACAAAACGGTCCCTATAATCAACGGCATGAGATTCACTCCACCATGTGTGTGCGTGTCTCAGCTCTGCCCTGCAAGAGCCAACTTACCGTCGTCTGGCCCTCCCCTTGGCTGTCTACCTGTACCACCCGGTACGTCACCTGCGAACATCAAAGCGGAAAAGCGCCAACGCAAATTGTCACGTGTGATACGACGAAACTACTTGGGTTTAAAAATGCTTTCACGTTTCATTTGATACTTCATAACGCTTGGTTCGTCTTTCACACTTCTGGTTGCTTAGTGTTTTAAGTAAGAAATGTTAATTATTGACTGCAACATCATTGACCAATGTGATTGGCTATCATTTTCAAAGTTTTGAAAAATGAATTGGTTTTATATTAACAGGTTGTGCAAAAGTGGTTCAACAAAATTGGTTTACTCTCCTTCATGTAAAACATGACTATTGTATATTTCTGGAAACAAGACCAAAACTACTATTAACACGAAACATTCAAATTCACCACCACCACTACCACGGGTATAAAGTAAAGTAAAAAATTAGCGTCAGATGACATTTTTACGTTGTATGACTCAAAACTCCAGGCGCTCATAGGTGGCTGCATTGCTGTTAGGTTCCGAGCAGCAGAAAGCAGTGCAGCAACATCCATTGTGATATTGTCCATCGAAACCCTCAGTCTTTGCTGCTCACCTTCACTAACCCGCACTGATTAGCTTGGTGAAGTACGGTCAAATTAACTCCTATGCCCCGTAAGCGGTGGGGAGGCCCTCGTCCAGCAGTGGATGGATCAAAGGGCTGCACCTGTACACAACTAAAGACGCAGAGTGCAAGCGTGGACGTGGCCCGACCGGCTGTCCGCCACTCACCTGGCCGTCGCTGCTCTCAGTGCGGAACTGGTACTGTATGCTGGGGTCGTTGAACGCAGTGGCCTGCTGCACACTCGCGATCGCCACAGCCGTATGATCGTCGGCGCCCGATCCGTCTCCTGCGCTCGTTCACGCACACGCCCATCAGATGATGCACCACCAACAACAACAACAACCGCCGCCATTCGCCACTAAGTGGCAGTGACGTCACCATGCCGCTTTTGCCTGGGTATGTGCCCTTTAAGGCCATGTGAAGTGTCGCCCACTGGCAGGTCATGAGACAGACCCAGGTGCCATGGGTTGGCTGAGATGACTGGCTAAGATGACTGGCTGAGATGACTGGCCGATGCACCACCTATGCCCCTACTGTGCCAGGTAATGATGGATCACCACCTCTGCCACCCACAGAACGAGTAGTGTCTTTGCATGTGCTCACTCCCCCCACCCTGCTCGCAGGGTCAGGGTCGACCTGAACATTTAGGGACTACAGCAGTCTCGTGGGAATTACAAACCCCCACCCCTCCCACCACAACATTTGCACACTTCAATCGTGGCTTCAATCGACTATTGAGCTGCAACACACTCTTCGTGATTTGCACAGAAAGTTGAGTCACGTTTTTCGTGCATGCAGAATTATTTTGTCATGCAGAGACGTTAATGTAAACCAGAGAAGCCTTACCCTCCTGCATTTGCAAAGATCCTTCGTCTCCGTCGTGACTTTTGTCCTGACTGCAAAAACATGGAACACAAGTCACCAACCACCGCACAATCTCACCAGAATTATCATCAACATCTTTCCCACAGCGAGTTACCGTCGATTTCACATGGAATAAAAATGACAACCCGAATACTTACACGAATACTTTAGCAAGAAACAGCTTGCGCTTTAAACCCAATTTTAAACGTTTCATTTGTTTCAACACTGCCGCCACTCACTCATGAATAAAATACAGTTTCTGACAAACTATGCACGCTTTAAGTACTGTGGTAAACAGCAGCTTCCCAAAGCCGTGCCATGTGACGCTATCGAAGTCGCCAGGGGCTGCATTGCAGACTGGAGGACATCGCAGTCATGTGACTTCAAATCTCACAAATTCACTTGCCATGCTGACACCCAAAACTCGTTAAACTTTGTGTTTATTTTATCCATACAGGTCTGTTCTGTACGTTGACATTGTAATAGTTGTGCCAGAGAACATCGTGTATTCCAGAAACTAGGACGAATGTCACATCTCTATTTTTAATGTCATATTATTGTCGAAGTTTTTTGTGTTGTGACACGTTGTTAAGCGAATTTGTAAATATGTATCTTTTTTAACAATGCGGCTGTTTTACATGCAATGTAATGCGAACATACCCAATAGCTCAACGCGCCAAGTCAGTGGAAATTATAGAGAAATACGGGCAATTTAAGTTAAAACATAATAAAAAGGAGAGAAATAATGGCAAGAGTAACGCTTCAAGTTATGGCCGGGTGTATTCAACGTTGGTCACTTCCTGTGGAACCCAGATTTGTCAATCCTGACAGTTCATATTCAGCCAGCATCCCCTAACGCTGCAAAACAAAATCACCGAAGCAGTGAGCCACATTGCAGAAGTTGGAATTCCAATAAAATATTTCGCAAAAGTTTACCACTTGAGAGTGCAGTCAAAGCGTACATTTCTGAAATATATAAAAAAATATGTCTGCAGCAGCTGTTTCTGCTGGAAGCCTTCTCGGTGGAAACATTTATGTAAACTTGGAAAAAACTTCTACGAAAAGATGAATGTAACGAGATCCAAGGTGCTACCAAATCATGCCAACTTGACCGCGCTTAGCTCTACCCTCTCACCCCCTCTTTAAGAAGTAACAACCGACCATATCGGCAAACATTGATCATCAGACACCACTAAGCAAAGATTTGGATAGGCGGTCCTATAGGCTTGCCGCAAGTACTAGGCATAAAGCGGACGATAAGAGTTGTCAGAAAAAATCCATAACCAAAACAACACTCCTGTTGCTTTTGGCATGGCTCTACAGTTTGACCAACACGGCGGACTGTGGTGATGTGACCGAGGGGGTTAGCGGCTTGGTCAGCGGAGTTTGCACGCAAAGCCTACCAGGCTTTTTTGTTGTTCTAGTTTTCCATTCTGCACCAATTATATACCAACTCTGATATCAGCATCCAGGCCCAAAAAAACAATGCCGTTTGTATTAGAGAACTTCTTACAAAGCCATTTTATTATTTGGGAATCTCAACAATAACACGGGAATTTTTCACTTTGCGTTGCCCTTGAAAAATAGCTTCTGAGCTCAATGGGTTTAACTCGGGGAAATAAACTTCTGTACTTCTTCTGTAATGAGCTAGCAGTGACACTTACGGGTCATAACCATGACATCCTTCAAGGGACAACTCATTTGCAAAATGTGCCACTAGGTAAACTAGGGGTTAGATGCATGCCTATGTTTTAATGAACCCTCACAGACGGGCCTGACTGATCCGCGAAAGAAAAATGTTAGGTGCTTTATTAAGCAGTCATTGGTGTTGGGGGGACTATTCAACTTGCAACTCGTGGGATCCTAATTGCATTTTGGGTATAATTAAGGAGTCTCAAGATCTGCCATGTCCTAACAATGCCACCTTATTAGTGCCCAAGCCAGCCATCCACCTCTAACCCGGCAGGAATTTCCAAGTGCAGGTCACCAATGATGACTATAACCTCGAAATGCCTACCTTTTCATGAGAAATTGCAATACGGATTTGGAATCCACTCGTTTTCATAAAAAAGGTCATTCATGAGTTTATCGAAGAGTAGTTTTTAGCACAGTACTGCTATTTAAATCACACAATAAACGCAGTCACAAATATAAACTTCAACAAACATTATGCTTAAACATCTCATGGAGACACATATCATTAATCCACTAGGTACATGCAGGCATAAGAAATGTTAGATCGCCAAGCACTAAAAAACAGCAAGTGCTCAACTACACGTGGGAGAATGGTGTGATGTGTTTTAACGGAGATCCATTGACTGAATAATATCAGGATTTAAATTACTTTAGTCAGGGTATGGGCCTACCTTATTTGGGTCAGGATTATTGTGATGATGGAGTTGGGTTTATAAGTCAAGGCCGAGTTACATAAACTGCCCATGTGTTTGGGGAAAAAACCAGGCCAAGACAAAAATCAATTTAATTACAATGCCGCTGGATCACCATCTCTTCATTGCAGCAAAGCAGTGAGGCCAACAGGGCTTTTAAACAATCAACTAAGCCCGAAATTAATAAGTCAGACTCTCAGATAGGACTAGTCTGTTAAACATTTCATATGTAATCCAGTGCCAAGTGTGTGTTTGTATATAAAATGTATGAACATACTGTGTTCTGATCAGCTGAGCAGCACAATTGCAAAATAAGTCTGCACAAAGAGGCCACAAGGCTGCGTAGAGGTTTAATGTTTAATCTTTGGTTACAGACAAGTCGTGCATTTGCCAAACAAATAATAATGGTCGTGGATGCTTGGTGTGGTTATAGCCTCGAATGCACACATGTCAGTTCACCTATGAAGATCTACATAACATTTACAGCCCTGTCAATCCAATGATGAACGAGTGCCTCACACCATGCAGATCATGGGGGGATTATTTCACCACGCTGGTTATTGCGGAGAGCACAGACGTGGAAGCATAGAAGTTCGCGTGGGTTTTGCCGCACTGCCCTCTGCTGCACACCACGTAGCCCTGTTGCCTATGATATCTGTTATACATGAAGATCCATCCGAGCACTAACCAAGTTCACGACCATGTCAGATGCCGTGCTACGCCTAGTTTATTCATGCAAAGCATTCACTCAAGAGACGGCTCCGGAAATGTGTCCATTCCGACAGCCCTGTATATATAGAATATATCCAGTGGGCATCCCTGTAATTTGTCCCTTGAGTCAAGAGAGATGTACCCATGGGGTTTATTTTCTCCAGTTGATTTTCTAGTCACATCCACAGTAGAACTGTACAGTGTAGGCATGTAGTTTATAATTAGTGTGTAATCATATACCTATAGGGTTCATGTAAGATATCCCTGGCGTATGTATTTGCAGGGATAACCCTGTAGTCTATCCCTACACTACAGTATACTTTTCTCGACACATCTCTGGAGAGAATCTGTGTATATATTTCCCCAGCGTATCTTTTAGAAGCAAATGTTGGTATAGATTTTTGGCGAATGTAGATAATTAATCTTTCGCAGTTAATCTATGTTGGGTATCTTTAGGTAGGTATTACGACTGCAGCAATACTGAAGACCAAGTCTGCACAAGGGCCATCCATGATCCACGCACTGGTTTAATATTTGATTACAGGCGAGTCGAGCATTTCCCAAACCAATAAGACTCTCAGAAAATTGACATTCGCCAAAACCTGTCAAGTTAACCCACGATAGATCTCTCTAACAAGTACCCGTCTGTGTATGTGCGTGTCTACACGCTGTACCGTTAGCCCATAATATATTGCGCCGTCACCCATCCTCCCCCTAAAACCCCGTGGTTTGTGTGGCCACACACCGCAGTCATCACGCACACACGTGCTCCTCGCCTCTCGTTGTGGGAGGAGGCACCCCACCAACTCGCACTCTCACTCACCCGCTCGCCTCCATGCCTTGCTCCAACATCTCCATGCGGCTCCGGTAGTCCCGGCAAGTATCAACTTTGAAGAGGAGTGAGAAGGGCCCGGGCCGAGCCGGGCCCGGTGGTTAGGGTCGGCTAAGGGAGGGTTGGAGGAGTTTTGTGGTCGGGAGAGGGGGGTACGGGTAGGGGGTAGACAAGCCGGGCACGCAGCCACGTGTGCCGGGTAGGGCGTCTAGGCGAGGCCGGTGCTGCGGGCTGGGCCCTGCTGACAGGAGGGCCCAGAGGGACGCACTCCCGAGGTCCGTGTCGAGGTGACGATGCGGGTAGCGACGAATGTGGCCCCTGGGGCGGGTTCGGGGAAGGCCCCGGCTGGTAATCGAGTCGGGGTCGGGCAAGGCCCGAGTCGGGGTCGGGCAACTTCGGCGTTTTAAAGGACGGCGAAGAACGGGGATGGGGTTTTACAGTCGGGTAAATTAATAGAGCTTAAAGGTTTGGGGTGGGGGTTGAGGTTAGCCAGGGGGTAAAGTAGCTGTGGGCAAGGGTGAATTTACAGGGTCAGACTGTTGTTGAGCAGAGCAAGGTTAACAGGAGAGAGAGGGGGGGTCAGACAGCAAAGCTCAAACGTCACAAACGAAACGAGGCCGGCAATAAATTAGGTCACCGGCTAAATTATGTCAGCCCAAATGTAATCCCTCAAGGCAGGTCTGCTGGAAGCCATGCGACGAGCGGTAAAACAAGAGTGCCAGATCGGGCTCAACGCACAAACCACGCGCCTCTGTCACATCAAGCTCGGCAAGAGGGTGGCGGAGATGGCTTGGAAGAGGGGAAGAAGAAGGAGAAGGACGCAGAGGCAGGCGAGAGAAGAGGAGGCAGCAGAGGAGGCGGTGTTGTTGTTGTTAGCGGCGGCCCCGTCCCGCGGCTGCGGCCCGGGCCCGGGCCGGGCTTTTGAATCGCGTTCCTCCTCGCGGCGTTGATCACGCGGACACAACACGGGGTCATGTGAGCGGAGACGCCCGCCACCACCAGCAGCAGCAGCGCCAATATGGCCACGTGAGGAGGGGCGGGGAGACGACGACGACGCGCGGATCTCTTCCTCCTCCTTCCTCTTCCTCCTCCCCGCCACTGGCGTCGCTGCCGCCGCCGCCGTCGATCGCCGTCGTCCTCGTCTCACCCCCACCCCCCACACGCTGCTCTACGAGGGCGGAGGGGCGGGGCGGCGGGGGAGGGTGAGAGGGAAAAAGCGGAACGGAGTTTTTGAGTTGAAGTTTTCGTGACTGCAGGGATTCGTTTTCTTTGGTTCTTTCGGTAAAGTCACGGAGAAAGGAAGTAATAAAATAACGAAATTATTTATTTATTTCCCTTGTTTTATTTGTATTATTTAGCTTCTATGTGACTTTACCGAAAGAAGCAAGAATAGGAGTTTTCGTTGTTTGTGGTTCCGCGCGACGGAATGGATTGCATTTTGCGACGGTTTACGTGAGACGAGGAAAGTGCATTTTTATAGTTCAACACAGATGACAATTATAACAAACAAAAAACTTGTTCTGATTTTTTTGTGCAATTATAAACACCGTGGACTTTAAAGGGAACAGAAAAATATATACAATAGGTGGCGTTTCGGACACTTGTCTTTTTATTGCAAATTTGATGTGTTATGAAAACGCAATTGTTATTTATGCTAATTAATACAAACATATGACGTATAAAAACGATTAAAAACCAGTAACCGTTTTTCCGCAGTAACCCATCTCTCCACATTGTGCCCTTCTGGGGGTGCATAATTTCATGAGCGTTTGTGTATACAAGCTGATGGGATGTGTTTAAAAAATTGTTTTACGGAGACCGACTCGCTGTCTTTCCGACAGCTCTGTTTCTTCACCTGAGGACGGCTGCCTGTGTTGTGGCCGAAACGTCGTGATAATTTTTATTTTATCATGTTTTATTTTTATTATTTCCCTTCTACGTGAGTTTACCGAAATAACCAAAAAGATTAATCCCTGCAGTAACGAAAACTTTAAATCGAAAAATGCAGCGAGAAGTTTTTTTTTAATATTGTCTTTGACCTGGGATATTAAGGATTTCTTGCTCCAGTCCGGGATTTCTGGCTCCAGTTCAAATAATCCGCTCCGCGATTTTCTGCTCGCCGACAACGCGCGGACTATTTTTTTCTCCGCGCACGCGTTTAGTTTCGTTTTCCCGGGTTCCGCGCTTTTAAGCCAGCGTTTATTTATCTTGGGAGGTTTTATTAAATATATATATGCTCCGTATAATTTCGCCGGTGAAGAATTTGCGCTAAAATTCACTCGGGACTTGTTCGCGGTCGCGTTAATTAGTGGTTTGACGGCGTTACGAAGCAAACGGCGTTCAAACCAGGGCGGTGATGCGGCTCGGCGGATTGTGCGCCTGCGTGCAATGTCTACTCCGCAACAAGGCCCGAGAGAGAATAAAAAATGTTATATTTGTTAATAAGATATTAACGGCGCGTATTTAAAGAGTTTAAACGCAATTGGCGATAACGAACAAAAGTTTTGGAATAACTGCGCAGTCTAACAAAAAAGGACGTTCGGAATGAAAAATCGCGGGAGAAATACCTCCGATGCGAGTGATCGCTAATCGTTAACTGTTAATTAAAATGTAAAGACCACTCACAATCTACGGATGGTCTTCTCTTCTTCTTCTTTAAGGTTGCATCTGTCGACGAGGTGTGGAATTTCATCACGAAGCAAAGACGGTGGTTGTGTAATCGCCTACACGAGTCGAGCTTTTGTCTTTAAATCGCCTTCGCCGTTTAATTGCAGATTATTGGAAATCTTGTTTTTCAATTATCTTATATTTTAATCCACGGATTATCGATACCTGTCAAGCCATACGGTTTAACCGTATTGTTGTCGAGGGAAATTGCGTTTTCAGGTCCACACGGTGTACAGCCGTTTCAATACGGGCAAAAAAACATTTAGTTTTTGTCTATTTGTGTTTATCCCTTGTGATGGGAATTTGTAGGTTGAAGATTTATAAGCGGCATGGGATGACCAGTAAGTTCTGAATTTGTCTCTAATAAGGCGAGGGCACTTGATGATTTTACGGGTGTTTAGTGGTGATTGTGTTTCTCCCTTGTGATGGTACTCTGTAGGATGAACGTTGACGATTTATAAGCGGCATGGGATGACCAATAAGTTCTGAATTGGTCTCTAATAAGGCGAGGGCACTTGATGATTTTACGGGTGTTTAGTGGTGATTGTGTTTCTCCCTTGTGATGGTACTCTGTAGGATGAACGTTGACGATTTATAAGCGGCATGGGATGACCAATAAGTTCTGAATTTGTCTCTAATAAGGCGAGGGCACTTGATGATTTTACGGGCGTTTAGTGGTGATTGTGTTTCTCCCTTGTGATGGGACTCTGTAGGATGAACGTTGACGATTTATAAGCGGCATGGGATGACCAATAAGTTCTGAATTGGTCTCTAATAAGGCGAGGGCACTTGATGATTTTACGGGTGTTTAGTGGTGATTGTGTTTCTCCCTTGTGATGGGACTCTGTAGGATGAACGTTGACGATTTATAAGCGGCATGGGATGACCAATAAGTTCTGAATTGGTCTCTAATAATGCGAGGGCACTTGATGATTTTACGGGTGTTTAGTGGTGATTGTGTTTCTCCCTTGTGATGGGACTCTGTAGGATGAACGTTGACGATTTATAAGCGGCATGGGATGTCCAATAAGGTCTGAATTTGTCTGTAATAAGGCGAGGGCACTAATGATTTCACGGGTGTGTAGTAGTGATTGTGTTTCTCCCTTGTGATGGGACTTTGTAGGTTGAACGTTGACGATTTATAAGCGGCATGGGATGTCCAATAAGTTCTGAATTGGTCTGTAATAAGGTGAGGGCACTAATGATTTTGCGGGTGTGTAGTGTTGATTATGTTTATCCCTTGTGATGGGACTTTGTAGGTTGAACGTTAACAATTTATAAGCGGCATGGGATGACCAATAAGTTCTGAATTTGTAATAAGCCGAGGGCACTAATGATTTCACGGGTGTGTAGTAGTGATTGTGTTTCTCCCTTGTGATGGGACTTTGTAGGATGAAGGTTGACGATTTATAAGCGGCATGGGATGACCAATAAGTTCTGAATTGGTCTATAATAAGGCGAGGGCACTGATAAGGGGTTGACGGGTATGATTGACGTATTCATTCTCTAAAGGTTCTAGTTCACAACCATATGTGTGTTGTATATGTTGGTTATCAAAATTTGTTATGTTGTATGCGTGCGTGGGTGAAATTATTATGTTGTATATGTGGGTTATGAATATTCAGTGAAAATAATAATAATCAAATGAAATTTGGCCAAATGTGTAATTATCCGGAAATATGTTAATTTATGTAATTATGCACATTTAATTATGCCAATTCGAGAGGTAATCGTAGTAATTATGCGAGTGGGTGTAATTATGATAATGCAAGTCGTTATGATAACCAGACCCCGCCTCGGTGACGAGGGTGGGTTATCGATCGGAATAAGGCAATTAATCGTATGCAGTTATGCAGGTGTGGTGTAAGTATGCAAGATTAACTTAGATTAACTCGGCATCGTTGTCTAGGTTCGTCTCATTCTCGCTTTAACATTCCCAGAGTGGGTATTCGTGGTTATATTTTAGGTCCCCGGTTCACCCCGTTATCGCTTTAACATTTACTGAGTATGTATTAGTGTGTTTATTAAGGTCACCAAGTTCAGATCTCAACGCAGAAGCAGATCTTATGCATAGATTTCAGGAAAGAATCACACAACCACTTCTGTATTAATCAATTTATTACTAATTCAACCTCAACTATGATATAGTATGCGAACTCTCAATCCCGGAACGTCAACACGGCATCAATACAGTATCATCAACGATTGTCTGATTTCACTTTGACAACGGCACATGGATCCCGCATAACGCGATGGTTGTTAGTGAGAGAGAGTCGTTAAAATATGCAAATACTATGCTAAGAAAAACCTTAACGTTAATGAATGATTATACTCAATATTGTTCACGCAGTACCGCACTCCTTATTGATCATACGCAACCCTTATCACGTTGTTAGCACCTTGGGTCACGGGACAGTTGAATATTCTGTAGAGGATGCGAGTACGTGCGGCGATTATGACTGAAAGATACTTGAAAGATTATACGGCGATAAAAAAAACACAATCAAAAACAGTTATTATTCTTAAAGGCACCAATCTCAACAGATACATCGGCAGGTTATCTGACAACAGAATGGCTCGGAGTAAGGGCCTGCGACGGTGCTCCTTTTCCGAAGATCGTTATCTTATACCAAGTTTACTAATTGGGGACCAGATCACCTGATAAGGATCTGGTGGGCCACCACTCCCCACGTGAGCGTGGCTCGGCGGAAGGAGGTGCCAAGAATCAATTCGTATTGATGGATCTGTTGGGAATTTATGCGATTAAGAGTACAGCCCACTAAATATTAAAGATAAAAATTACGAATACACTTATAAACGACGGATGGCCATCACTCGGTCTCGTTGTGATGCCTTCACAGCCACGGATGGCTTATGGGTTCGAGTGTGTTTGAG
Organism: Lampetra fluviatilis; assembly: GCF_964198595.1. Lineage (NCBI taxonomy): Eukaryota > Metazoa > Chordata > Hyperoartia > Petromyzontiformes > Petromyzontidae > Lampetra > Lampetra fluviatilis. The sequence continues at coordinate 20,042,097 of NC_136279.1, read as the reverse complement.
TGGTAAGAGTTGTCTTGAATAGTCAGTGTTCGGAGTCGGTTCTTTATGTCAAACAGACGCCTGGTGGTCGTGTGGTGAGGGGGCGGTGCGCGTCATACGTATCAGTCGCTCCCCTGTCACCGTGGTGAACTGGTTCGGATGCCCGTTGATATGCTGTCGCAGTTCGGAACCCGGTCGGTAGGTGGCGCCCACAGCTCGCTCGCAGCGTGCAGTGTTGGGTCGTCGACCAGGGTGAGCACGGAGCCTCGTCGCCAAACCGCGACCCTCCCCACTCCGGCGGCAGCAGAGACCTCCGACTCGGCAGAGGTTGACCCACGCAGGCCGAGTTGAGCTGTCAAGCGGGTCTTGCCCGCCTGCAGAGGAGATGGGGAGCCGCTTGAGTCGAGCCCCGAGAGCCGGCTCCGGTGAGCCGATCGAACTCGGCTGAGTCCCAGACGAGCTGAACAGTCGAGCCGACCCGCTGGTCGCAGCTCGCTCCTGAGTCGACCCTCCCGGTCGAGCTGGTTTCCAATGCTCAGGGTCCTTTCTTTTATGCCGAAAAATCCTTTTTGGATCCTGCCCACAAGGCGGGGTTTCTTCCGATTTTTGCTGTGTCAGGATCTGTCCGTAGGTAGGTGTGTCCATGTGTGTGTCCGTACGTCCGTATGTCCTTGTGTGCATCACCCACGGTATATTCCGTTGTCATACTCCCTCCATAAAATCCACGAGCAAACAATCAGGTGTTACAAATTGCCTCACAGTCGTCTCTCTGTCTGGGTGCGATATTATCTCTTGTCTGGCCTTCTTCATGAACCAAACACAGACGTTTACAAATCGTCTCATAGGCGTCTTTGTCCGTGTTGCACCACCTGGAGGGAGGGGCAACACTCCCTCCGACCCTCACCGACGCACAAAGAAATGGTTAAAAAGTTTTAACATTTGTCCCTTACCATTTCACAGTTATGATTCTGTATGTAACCTAAGGTCTGTCGTTTCCCATCGTGGTGCTTGACTCAAGTGGAGGTGTTTCCCCGAGCGTATACACACTCCTATCCCGCTCTGCGGGGATACAAAGACGGCCGGGATCTCCCTTTCTCTCCGACCCTGGGTTTAACATCGCTCTTTTATTATGTATTTTATATTCGACCTGGTGGTGATTCATCCCGCATATGCTTCGGGTCGAGTTGTATAAAGTATTAAAGTATGGAAATAACATTTCATATCAATAACTTTAGCCTACCCTGTTGTTAAATTCCGACTTTAACGTTACTTTAATAGCAATACAGAATAATTGAGCTTTTTGTCTTAACTAGGCGAACGCGAACTTCTGGTGACCCCCGCAGCCTTGTTGTTCAGCTGAGTCTGCATCCTCGAGAGATACACAACACTCTTATTCTCGTCTCACTGTGGTCATCCAACCTTCTGCTCTGGGAGTGTTATTCTTAATCAGCTCCCTCAGCTGCAGGAGGACAAGGCGTATTTCTACCTCCTCCCTGTGTGCACGTGTTCCAATTAGCTCGGAATCCCTAAACACACAATCAGTGATGATCCTGGCTTTCTGTGGTTGTGATTTAGACAAAGGCGCCTCTGTTCCCTTCCATTGCCTTTGAGTTGACACTGCCCTATTATTCGCCCATGTGCTGAGGTCATAGAATTCGTTTTGACTTCAGTAATATTAACATTCAGTATTGGATTAGCAAATGAGCAATGGTTCATTGATGTAGCTCGCAGCCTGGTCTCCAATTTGAGCGAGCGCGAGGATCGATAATTTAGCCTACTCTGTTGTTGAATTTCGAATTTTGACGTTACTTTAAAACCATGCAGGATGGTTGGGCTTTTTGCCTTAACTATGTCTGGCTGACTCTCCCACTGTCTCTGCCGCCTGCACGGGTGACATGTGCCCGTTTATCAGGCCTTATCTTTCCTTGAAGCAAGGTTGCAAATTCTGCCATCCTAGCCCTCCTCCAGTTCATTACTTAACAACACCTGGTGTTTTGCAGTTTGCTGCGCTTTGGTGTGTTTTCATTCATTATATATCAATTTTGGAAGAAGGGTTAGTATACAACATGTGTCTTAACACAAAGCACTTCGAATGGTTATCTCTCTGCCTTTTCAAGAGGTAAACTGAGTACAGTACTTTAAAGTGTTTAAGGTCACCGTACATGATTGCATTAAAAACTTTTAAGTGAAATGTTCCACTTTGTTACAGTTCGCTCTTTGGGAGGAATGCGACAGATCATCCTCAGTCTCTCATCTTGCTTCTTCACACCAATTCAGCAACAGGGTTACATCATGACAATTTGAGTTTAAACCACGCATGAATCTCACGAACAATTTTACAGAATGCTCCCTCGATGGGTGTTTTTTTCCCCTATGTTGTGATAATTGCATGTAATTTATTCCGTTCATTCAACAAGACGACCAAATTAAACAACTAAATTGTACCTCATGATGCTAATTAACTCCCAATAATTGTTAGTCCTCAGCCCGCAGTAGGGATCTCATGTTGGGAGCATAGCCTCTACAAAATGAACGTATACAAATGATCTATAAGGTAAACCAGCTTAATGGTTGCAACTACCAACCCGAACTGGAAATTATCCTGACACCACCAACACAATGCACTTTGCCAATAAGTCACTGGCTGCCTTCAGGGACTGGATAAGCGGTGGTGGTTGAAAGGTTTGGTGGTGGTGCGGCGGCGATATCACTGTCAAAGTCCTCATGATTTTTGCCAGCATGACCACATTTTTACCTCGCACTGTTCAGGAGAAAATCCACTTGCATTCTTGTTTCAGAATATTCCACGACATTGCACATAATGTATTATGCGATGCTGTGGTAAACAGACAAGGATGGTGCAAAGCAGTCAAACTCAATTTAAAAATTATTGAGTCTGAACCAATGTATTCCAGCAGCATTTAAACGGCAAAATGAAAACACATGGGCAATCGACAAAATGTTTTGATATAATGAAACAGACACGATAATGTTTTTTGCTGGCTAAAAGATTGAGGGCCTATCTTAAAATGCATCGCATCTTAAGTTCTTGTCTAAAAATGCTGCTGCGTAGATGCTACCAGTCAAAAATGTGAAAGGCTAACGTTAAGCGTTTTGTTTCATTGACAAAAAATGTCATCTTAAAAGGCTCCCATCACTTGCTGGGCAAGAAAGGTGCTGGTATCCGAATATTTGTTACTGAGAGCTGTTTCATGCTTCAAGTTGGTCAGTACTAAAAAATTACACATTTGTGATCTTTAAACACGTTACATTTTAATATAAACTCAAGCATAATTGCAACGCTAAACATAGATTGCATCGTATGTTGCAGATGATAAGAAATATTGAGAGATCTTTGTTATTCATGGAATATTTTGGCAAAGGTAACACTGCCACGAACATTTTGAGCATCGGCTTTTGGTTACGCGAGTGAACTTAATGATGAAGGGTTTTTGTGTCTCGTCATCCTGATATGGCTCCAACAAATCAAGAGCAATGTGCACACTCAACTCAAATGAAAAGAAACAGCCGAAACATGCCAGAGCAGCCCATTTGGTGGCTTTAATGTACAGTACTGGATTGTACTTTGGCAGAGATTTTAACTTATACACTGCCAAGTGAGGAAAACTAATGGTGCAAATTAGTAGGCAAGGTGCGCACTAATCTGAGGCATGAGTGGCAATCAATGTACAACAGGGAAACGTAAACCATTCTAGATGATTCAACTTTGCGGTAGATACGCTCAATGCTAATAAAGATTCATATGGACTGCGAATCCAATGCTGGGTATATTATCGCGTCAACTTTATTTGTCTAAACGACAACATCTGATTACAAATAATGGCATCGGACCACAAAAAAACCAAAGTGACTAACAGCACTGTGGGTGGTTTCTTAGTGTCTGCTGGAGCCAAGGCACGTTTTAGGCCCAGTAGCCCCAAATAGCTGTTGTGAGAATCGGGTCCTCAGTCCATGTTGTTGGTAACCACTCGCCATCGCTCCTGTCGAGCAGAGGACAACGTTCAACATTTCTGTTGGGCACAGCAGAAAAAAACACCCACCAATGGGTACTGGGGTCATTAAGTGTTGAGCAATATTGACAACACTGGCTCCTGAAAAAAAATCAATATATTAGTTGGAAATTTGTGGCAAGGATACGATGACAGCATTTGGAATGATATACAGTACATTCAACTCTTTTGGGTCTTTTCCCCTGATGAGTGCCTTCCTGTTTATAACCAAGTGGGGACCCATTTGAGGTACAGTACTGCTTTAGCAAGGTAGACTGGGACAAACATAAATACAATAAATATTGGACAACCAATAAATGATGTGCTAATTCGTACATTTTAAATGTTAGAAAATTATTCTACAAAGTACGTTATGGTAATAACACGATTTATTCTGAACTAAATCATAAAACGTGGCACCTTTAAAATCCAAGTCAATGGCAAAGATGGTTCTGACATCTGTTCATTCACGGATTTATTTAGATTCCTTACAGAAAAAAACAAATCCTAGCCAAAATATCTGAGGCACATTACTAAATGCATTTTTAAAATGATAATTTTCTTTTATTTAAACGTCACAATTTTATCAATGACCTGGACAATTGATGGAAAAACACTCAAGCTATGAAGTGACACAGCAAATTAGATCCTAGATGAGACTGCAATGATTCAACAATGTGATATGACCTATTACCTGCCAAGCGAAGTGCCTGCACAAATTGTTGCTTGACATACAGGTTAAATTAAATCGCTAATGTAAGTTCTAGTCAAAAGTAAATTGTACTTGTAATGATTTAAAATATTAACCAGGACAGAACGGGTATTTAAGACATTTCAACCATGTAATTTGTCGTAACATTCCTTGAAAAAGAGACATGCCACCTCAAAATTATAATAAAAGTTATGTGAAGCATATTAAAGTTCATTGGTGGCCCTGAAAAAGTGGCTTAAATTTCACATACCTATCACAAAAACCAGTATCTCCATAAGATAACCACTGTTAATGTCCTAAAATATTGCACCAATTTTATCAAATGCAAATAGACAACGGATTGGGATTTTACTCACAAGATTGTGATATTTTTGGGGGCGGTGGCATTCTGTCAACAACAGCCACCTATATTGCTTAACCATTCTCACTTGTCTACACAATAAGGGGCCCACGGCCAAGGTCAAAATTCCCAAATCATGTACCTCTGACAGAATCAGTTTTGGTTTACTGGCCCTGGGTGCTGGTTATTCAGCATACCATTTACAAAATCCCACTAAGTCGACACGAGTCCCGTTTCAAAATAACACAATGGATGAGCGTGGACTACCATTCCATCTCAAAAGGCTTTCCACTCTTATGTCAAGTGAAGTAACCCGAACCAAACTGTACGAAAATCCCACTGCAGTTGGAGAGGTTACATACAGGGACAGCGGTGTTGGGGGGGGTGAAGTGCGACGAACCATGACGTCGTCGTCGCTCATATCCGTCCGATTTCACGCAGCTTGGCCACCAGCTGCTCGGTGGTCTCCACTTTGATGCCGGCCTGCCGCTGGGGTGGGTCCTCCACGGACAAAATTTCCAACTGCGATGCCACGTCCACACCTAGATCCTTCGGGGTGACCATGTCAATCTTCTTCTTTTTCGCTTTCTGTGAGCACGGGAAAAAAGCCGGAGACACGTTTAAGGATTTTTTTAAAACAAAAACGATGTCGCTTGGTGGTTCATAGTGATTGCTTCTGAATGCCAATTTAGTACACGTTAGTTCTGAGGTTCAAATCCACGGGAACCACAGCCTAAGCTAAAACTAGATTTTATTCGCTAAGTCGTAAGTTCTCATTTGTAAGTAATGGGTTTTTTTGATGTTTTACTGTAGGTATATAACGATTTATTGATTCATAGCTTAAAAGTGGTTGTTACACTCAAGATGAGTACATCCAATCGAGTAGAATTTACGCAAATGACATGCTCATGTTACGTTTATAAGAGTGAACAAAACTGTGATAATGAGACCAATTCTTTAAAAAAATTGCAACCGCCAATCACGACAATTTATTGAATCACGTGGAATGGGTGGTGAGGGGGCGGTGAAGCAGTATAATGATGGCAGGCCTCAGCAGGTGGCTTTTGCCAGAGCGAGATTACCATGATGTTGGGCAGGGTGGCGTAGCGCGGTTCGTTGAGCCTCAGGTCCGCTGTGATCACCGCCGGCATGTTGATCACGATCGTCTCCAGCCCACCGTCAATCTCGCGTACTACCTTCAGCTTGTCACCCTCCAGGTGGACTTCAGACGCAAAGGTGCCCTGCAGATAGCAAGAGCAACGTGGGTGCTGGGGTTACGGCGAGGGTGGAACGACTGATTCATTAAGCTCGCGATACACGAATTGACTCTTGAGTGTAACAAATCAGAATTGAGCATTTATCAAACCGTATAATAAGCTGTACGTAACAACCAACAACATCTATTTGCATTTGTAATGCACCCATAATTTAACAAATGTATTGCGTTACCACTGCAGCTACTCGAGGTGCAGGCATTCTTCAGTGTGAAATAAAATATTTTTTTTTTATCAAAGTGGGACCTTGAATCGCGACAATTCATCGATTCACCAGGGAAATTAAACATTCTAACTGTGGTCACTATCATCTTTCCTTTGTTCTCATCTCCCTCTTCAGAAAGACTTGAAATCCCAACATCATTACTATTTCAACAGTTTGATAACATTGCATGAATGAAAAAAATTGGTGGAAAATATAAAATATAGGTATGCATATAATTTAATGTTATCACATTTTTGTTAATTAATCACTTGCACTCGGAGACAGCACTGACGCGACATCGAGGTTGCAGTACCTGAGGCCAGTCCAACAGAGCTGCCGTCATCTGACCTGTCTCATTACAGTCGTCGTCAATAGCCTGTGGAGCAGACACGATTATGCCGACTTGAGCGACTGAATTCCATAAACAACACAAATGACTTAACACTAGTATAACAGCTCTTCCCGCGGCCATATTACATAATACACAACTCATGCAACACCACCACGGATCTTCCATCAACAGCAGCGACAACATTTTTAGACCATGGAGCACAGCAAAAACTGGCACCATTTGAGGAGGCCAAACTTTATGGGTATCACTTGAGATAATAAAACTCCGGTGGTATGTATTTTAATTAATATAGACAAAAGTAAATTGTGCAATTATACACTAATTTTAAACATTACACAACTCACTTTTATGAAACAAACACAATGGAGGGGGAATGGGGAGTGGAGCAGTTGCGCAGTGTTTAGTGCATGAAAAATGAGTTTGATTTCTGCTATCACTCCCATCAGTAACGACTGGTCAAGTATGGTCAATGGACTGCTGCAACCATCAGTGCGGAGAAACGTTCATCCAGCAGTTCAATTGACTTAGGACTGTACGTTTATTATTTTAAACACGTAGATTCTATCACTTTAGGTTGCAACTGACAAGTGATATATCCGACCTATGCAGACGGAATACAAGAACGCTGCAATGTTTCACTTCGAACTCCTGTACCACCGCCACACAGGTACAATGAACGCGAGCCACTCCATCATCCTGCCTCATGCCACCTCCACGCACCTGTTTACCGAGGATCACGAGATTGACGTCCTCCTTTTTGGCGAGCGCCGCCAGGATCTTGGAGACCTGCAGGGGCCCCATGGCCTCGTACTCCTTGCCCGACACGTTCACGTGGATGCCCCGGTCGGCGCCCATGGCCAACGCCGTGCGAATCGTCTCCTGGGCAACTCGCACACGCAACCCGGCGTCGCCTATTAAACCCAGTTCGCCTGGTAAGAGCGCAGCGGAGGAGCGGAAGTGGAACCCAGCAACGAGTTTCATTCACGGCTATGGCTAACGTCAGCGGCAAATGATGTCTGAACTGTCCCTTCAGGCCTCCCCTCATTTACCGATCCATGCTGACTAGGGTAGTGAAGTATGGTCAACCCCCATGGCATGAAGAGGCTTTCATTTAGTAGTGGATTACACTCGGAAAGAGGAGCTGCACCGGTCGAGAGCACGAACCTTACATAGCATGAGTTAATGTATAATTTCCACCAAACCATGAAGCCTTTTTCCAAGGTGTTCATCCACCACCAAAAACAATATCAACACCAAAATCGAAAAGCATCCACAAAATGAACAGATAATATGTTCCACTGGGGAGAGGGAGCAAACAGCACGCTTGCCAACAAATCGCAAGCCCTACCCCGAATCCGTATGAACCAGCGAATAGGCGACAAGTACTAACTCTCTCATTTACTATAACCCTACTCCTAACCAACCAGCAGCTCGCCATTATTACTATCCCTCTCACTGACCATAGCCCTGTTCCTGTTGCATCGGAAGGGTCCCGTTCCACTGTTAGCTTTTAAGCTTCGGCGTTCACAGCACTTGCTTTCCCTGCGAAGTGCGTGTGCGTGTGTCACGACCGCCTGTGGGGTGGGGGTTGGCGGCACCATCGCGGCTTCCGTACCTGGCACTGCTGGGGACCACAGCTCACGGCCACGATCTCCTTGGCCAATTTCTTCTCCTTGAGGCGGACGGCCTCCTCCATGGCGATCTCGCAGAATGGGTTCATGGAGTGCTTCACGCCATCTGTCACCACGCCGGTCTTGTCGGGCTTCACGCGGATCTGGGGAAGCGGTGCACGTGGCAGCAGGTTGCACACAGGGCTTATAGAGGGCCCACACCGGCTACTCATCGTTGACAAGGCCCACTAATGGCTAAAAATTACCGACAAATGTAATATGTGGCAAGTACAACGGATGTGTGGAAAATATGCTAAATATACTTATAAGTTAAACACCAATGTTTGAATTTTGCAACTCAAAACACGTGATGCACAACATATCACGACAAACCGAAAATGGCCACCACAGCTGCTGTAGGATGGAGCTGTGAAGGCCGATTAGCCCAAAACCTTTCATAGGAGTCGCACTAACTGTGCGGCAATCGCCATGATTTTCATCAGCTGGATTAACGTCAAAATTGACAATTCCACTTCAGGGTTGCTACATTTGGGCCATCCATTTAGTACGTACGCATGGAGGGGGGAGGGGGGGGTGAAGCCTCGATAATTTGTCTACATTGGCCTTCAAATGAGTTACATAGTCCGGCGGTGGACTATCTGTTTGCTTAAACACGTTAAATATTATTCATCCTTGATCGTTTCTGCATGGATTAAATATCGGCCGTTCGATAGGATTCGGGGGGCTGCATCAAGCGTACATACCCAGGTGGGGGTGTAACAGTACGGGTGCGTACAGGGAGGGGGGCAGGGGTCAAGTTTTGACAGATTTTTGCGTACGTACTAAATGGATGGCCCCTTAGCCTTTGCACCTGATTGTAAAATATTCTTTAATGATTAATGTTTTTTCCCCCCATAAATAGTATTTTTTTACTTGAAGTGTTGTATTTTGTAAACTCACAAGTGAAAGTAAGATTGGAGTTAACAGTGTTTGTGATCATGTTTATAAACAGCAGCTGATCTAAGGCAGGGTTTAAACAGCACACCGTAAATAGGTCGCATTTACTTAAGAGCATATGCTCAGCACCTGTGATCTGTACGCAGACCCCAATACAACAAGGTGATTCAAGATTCTCTCCAACACCAATCCAAATGCTCCACCACAATTCAAGTATCCATAATTAAAAATCATAATGAGAATGATTACAACATGCGGTGACATACTTTGCATGAAAAAAGTACAACAGTGAACGAATGAAGGTGGACCCGTGCATGGTGAAGCATCTGAAATTTGAGTTTGTTGTCCGTCCCTAACACCGATTAGCACGGTTGCCTAAGTACAATGCGAAAAAAGTTCAACATACATTGTAAATGCCCAGACATTAAGTAAATACTTTCATTGAAACATTACCACATTGACAGGGGTAGTGGCAAGTTTAGCAAGCCAGGTTCGACATTAAAATACAGATAATGGCATCGACGATTCAGCAGGTGCAGCGGATGAAGCGCGGATGCAGTATGCGCTGCTGCCCCTGCCGTGTCCTCTAGGCCTGGCAACTCCTGTCCTCGCCAGCCACCCAGTAGTTGCTATCAGTGCCAAGTGCAGGAACGTGATCCAGAGATGGGCAGTTATACAAATTACGCAACTTCAGTCAGTTTTAAAATAACCAGTCTACATGTGTGATGTTATTTATAAGGAAATTGTATTTTAGAAGGTACGGCTCGTCTCTGGAATGAGTCAATGGTTTTGCATGCACATAAAACAGAATGCATCATCTCAGCGTTGATGAAAATTGCCTGAGTACATCTGAATGCCATGCTATTTTATGAGCATTTATCCCTAACCAAGATGGGTGACAGTTCTCATTGGTTGAGAATAATATTCCCAAAACGCCACTTCACAATGAAATGAATTTTAAAGTGTCCGAGAAGTATGTCGGAAACCGAGTAATGGTTGCTTCTGATGTGACTCAAAGGGTCGAAACGAATAATCTATCTATCTTGTACAGCATTGCGTGATGTGGCACATTTAGCTCCATATATTAGATTTGCTTTTTTACCACTTGTGCAGCGGTAGGGCCAACAAACCCCATACTGCACGTTAAGCCTTAAAAAAATGTTGAGACAAATGCTGCTGATAAGCACTTATTAAGAGGTTAGTGTGGCCAGAACCACGGCGGGCTAATTTTATTGTTTTATCAGTGCTTTCCACCCCGCACCAGGTACTTATTTAAGGCTGAGTCGACTTAAGTGAGCCTCAGAACAGGTTCTGATAAAACTCAGGGGGCACAGCTGGTGCATCTTCCAGTGATCTCGGTCAGTCAACCCATGGCATCTGGATCTGTCCCGCGACCTCCGCCTACCATCGGGCCTTCGACACTTCACGTGGCCTTAAAGTGCACATAGCCTGGCACAAGCGTCGTGGCGACATCACTGCCACTTGGTGGTGGTGGTTGTTGCTGATTAAACTCGCCACTGATGTTGGCTCTGGCTCGCGTAGTGCACGAACCATTTATAAACTCTCGCATTAATACACTCAGACTCGCACGCACTCCAACACTCACTTTCGCATTCTCATACACACTCGCTTGCCCTCACACACGCACACTTGCTCACTGAACTCTCATTCACAAACATATACAGTAGTCACGCACACACACAAAAACTCTAGCACTCATAAAACTAATTTCCACATACAATATAGCCTTTACAGACTGTTGGGGCAAGTGCTGTTTGCGATCACCTATGAAGGCCGGCACGGGACACGAGGGGGGGTGGGTGGCCAACATCACACCCGACCGCCTTTATCTCCCCAGTGGCGATGTTTACACACTGCATCAGGTGCCCATTTGAGGCCGAGTCGATCGAGGGGAGGCCCAGGACCGTTTCAGAGAATCGTCACCGGTGTTGGTGGCCGTGAGCGGGATTCAAACTCGGGTCGATTGTTTCGATTATTTCGCTGCGAGACATTTCCACGCGATAAGCCACTTCGTCGAGCTATCGTTTCTGAAAAAGAAGCTAATCGATGAGTGGTCTTAACCTGCTAATATATAACAGTGTAGTTGTATTTGAATAGTATATTTATTCCTGATTTGTTTACCTGTCCGAAACTTTGAACTCCAATCGTGTTTTTTTTTGTTTGTTGTTGCAACATTCCGGACCCGTCCCGACTGGACACGTGAACAAGAGCTTTATGGCTCTTCGGATTCCTTGAGTATAAATAATGATTCGGATTCTGGTGACGTTCTAGAACTCCCGCAGGTGACGGTCAACCAGGGAATCCCGGGGCCATGAAAACAACCGAAACACTGATGACCTTTGGAGGCTCCTCAGACCCCGGTCATTAGAGAAACTAGAAAGCAGAGGAGAGACCCGGGACCTTCAGACAATATTAGGAACCAGAAACCCAAAGCTGGGATGGAGCTGGATAGGAGAGGGACCTAAACACCAAAACCATACAACCCTCAGAAGCGGGATCAGGACCCTGGGTAAGACGGGAGAAGAGCCAAAACTCCAGAGACGGGTTGAGATCATGACCCCAGGGGTCACTCTGGCTCCGATGCTATCCTCTCGTGGGTCAAGGCCCTCCCGGGGCCCTCCCTCTCCAGGCCGGGCCCGCAGTGAAGGTCAGGGGACGTGCCGGTCTTCTGGGCAAAGTGGGGTAGTCGCGTCTCCCCCACACACCCGGAGACCCCCCCAACCATGATTCGACCTCGACACCGACCCCCTCCTCGTCTTGGTCTCCGCGGCTCCTCTCGCCTGGGGTGGGAGGGGAGGAAACGCCGCCGCGTCAAAGTCCCGCCCGGTACCTTGACGGCGTAGTCAATGACTCTCTTCACTCCGACCAGGACGCGCAGCGCCATGACGATGTTGCCCGCTCCTCTTGACAGCAACGCGTGCGGACTTTGACCCAGTTACGTAACTTCCTGTTAGAGACACGCCCCCCTCCACCCACCGACACTGCCCACCTCCACCCACCGACTCCGCCCCCCTCCACCCACCGACTCCGCCCCCCTCCACCCACCGACTCCGCCCCCCTCCACCCACCGACTCCGCCCCCCTCCACCCACCGACTCCGCCCCCCTCCACCCACCGACACCGCCCCCCCCCACCGACGCCGTCCCCTCGCCCAATATGCGGAGACGATGGGAATGCGGGGACTCCTCGACTTACGAACATCAGACTTGCGAGCTTTCAGAGATACGCACAAACCTGCTCCGTTATATCAATTCGCATGTTCGGGCACGAGTCGTAAGTTCATCCGTCGCGCAATAGATGGCGGTGGTTGTTCGGTGTCATTACCCAGCATTTCTGCCTGGGCAGAAGATAAAGAACCAGTGGCATCTACATCTGCAGGAGATTATACAACTTTTAAAGCCATTCCCCGTGTTTAGTGTACATGCTGTAAAACATGTTTGGAATCGATTGGAGTAAAGTTGAACAAATCAACTTCCGGACTTCTGGAACATAACTCGTTTGTAAGTAGAGGAGTACTTGTACTTATTTTTACTCGATGAATCCGATGAGCTATAAAGTTATTTTTGTTATAGATGTCCAGTAGGGGCGGATCAGAATGTTACAATAATAAACAAACAAAAAACACGACAGGAGTGAAAAATATAAAGGTAAACAAATTACTTAAAAATATACTGTACAAATAAAACGTAACAATTTTTTATCCTTACAGGCAAAGCCCACTGAACTATTAACTTATTTTTCAGAAGCGACCTGGACACAAATGATAGCTGAACAAAGTGTCGTATCATGTGGATATTTACAGCAGCATAATATAAATGCATGTTTCTAAATGTGGAGGGAAATACCGGAGGACCGGAAAAAAAACCACGCGACCACGGGGAGAGAAACACGCAAACTCCAAATACACAGGCGGTGAGACCCCACCCGTACCGTATATATACAGACCGACCTCGCTTAGCGTGACCCAGTAGAACGCCGATTCGTTATAGTGCTCTTTGTCCTGGATAAAAAAAGATGTACGAACAAAAAATGAAAAAAATATCTACTATTGATTTGTTTACATATATATTTTTATTGATGTGTTGTGACGGTTTTCCAGACAAAAACAATACACACCAAAATATGTGAGAATATCTTACAGCATACATATTTCAAGAAATACTCAAATAAATGCAGATACATTACTGAGGTGAAACTTTTTTTTTCTTCGCAGAGAAATATAAAATGAAAAATGTGCGTCACGCTTGTGTGGGAAGTCCACAACTAACTGTGAAGTAATTAGAACACCCTTCAACATAAAAAGACCAAACACTGGACTTAAATTTGTAGGTAGATATTTGACAGTCACCAGTGATCAAAGTCAAAGTGATTCTTGCTCAAATGAGCACTGAGGTGGTGCTCACCTCTCATTTACAGCCCTGAGTCAGTGGTGGGAATTCCACGTTCCTATGGTGGGGGCGAGTCTATCCATAGGACAACCACTGTTGAACTCCCCACAGTGGTACTCTTTTCATCGACCCTGGATGGATAATGATGGGCCGAGCCAAGCTCCAACCAGAATTTGAACTCGCACCTTTGCGAGTGCGATCCGATAGCGCTACCGATAATATTTTACAGCCACCACCGATATATATATCTACATGCCTGGCATGGCCTCAACCTCTCACTCTTTCCAAGGTGTATCTGGTTGTGAAATGTGAGCGTAAAACAGAAGCGGTGTATAGTTGGTTGAAAAAAAATGTATAAATACACGTGATTAGTGTTTCAAATAAATCACCTGCGGCTGAGTAAAATGAAGTTACTCGATATTTAGTTGCTTTGCTCGGCCAACACACCAAACATTACAATGTAGGACATCGTTTGTATTCAAAATAAATTATCGTGGCCGACCGTAGGATGGGCCATTGCACTCACAATTATCATATTTTGGCCAAACACGTGAGCATGGCAAGCAAGAGAGAGCGCATCAGCTGCTCAAACTCAAGAATGAATCGCTCACTCAGCAATTGTCAAATCGGTACTCCGTGGAGCCCAACGCTTTGACAAAGCACATTTACCCTCAATTCCAGCCTCGATTTCATCTTAGTTGTGGTTTTGCCATACTTCCAAATCGCCCTGCGCGACTCTGTAGCGGGGTAAAGCTGCGCAGTACCTGACAGAACCACCCCTCTTCTCAGTGGTGCCCTGTGTACACAATGAGACAACACTGGTGTGCTGAGGTATCAGGTGGATTATTGCTGTTAAAGACTATTCCTTTCAAGTGAAGAAAATGCTAAACTAAAAATTATTATGTGCCAAGCAACCCGATTATTATTTTCACCCATGCCAATTACAATTTTCTGGCACGCAAACACAAATCAACCTCCCATCAGTGGTGTGGTTTTAAAGTTATTTGAAGAAATGCACTCCCCTGTTGTGAACATAAATAGCTTAAAAAGTGACTTTGGCATCTTCAAATAAAATATGCTTTGACCATTAGTGCACTACCAGCAAACGTAAACAATTCTCCACTGCTAGCAACCGCCTGCCTGACTGCCTGCAGCATCTGTCTTCATCATGTCTTCATCGCAGCTCTCCAATGGAAGCCTTCGTCGTTCTAAAAGCACACAGACATGTTCCTCGAACACAACATGATATAATCGTAAGCTACTCGAGTCGAGGGACGTTTCATTTTTCACGGTGTGGCGTCACTAAAAAGCATAATCAGTAACGATGTCTTAAAGCACTTCCAGTACAGTGCAATATATGCCACATCAAGTGAGGAGAGACCACTTATGGCAAAATAGAGAAATGCATTTTACAACAAAAATAACACAAGGGATTCCAGAGTAATGTTTAAAATCAAAATGTACGGAAGAAAAATGTAACATTCGTTTTAAGTTCATTTATCATGCTCGTTCGCTTGACACCAGAGGGTTCAACAATCGAGGCGCTCACTCTTTACGGATTTCCTGTGCGATATGGGCAACATTCAGCCATGCACCTTGTAGGTCAGACCACTTCCAAACCTCTTGGCATTTTCTCAAGTCCCCGTGCTCATCACTGAATATACAAATCGATGGGGACGAGCACGTCAGGCAATAAAGAAAACCTATTAGGTCGTTTAAACTTCCATTACCCGCCGACAACGGTGACCAACTTTACCAAGAGGGCCACTGAGCTACGCTTGTTCCCTTGGACACCGCTCTCTCGATGGGTTCGTGAAGCACAGGCACTTCTTGCTGTTGTCGTCGTTGTCGTCGTCGTCGTCGCACTCATGCTGGGGGTCGTTTTGTGCATCCCCCCCTCCCCACTTCCCATCAGCGTAAGTGTAGTAACGTCGGTTACGAGGACTCCAGGACATGGGGCGATGCACGTCCAGACTCCCTCCAAGGTGCCTCTGGTCGTGTCTCGCGGAACTACGACCGCAGTGGGTCCACGGTGATGGGGGTGTGGTGGAGGGGGGGGGGGGCCCGGCGGTGTTCACGGCACTCGCTGGTCACCGCTGTGTCCGCACGAGCGCGCGGTAAACACCCAGGCCGAGCAGCGCGATCATGGCGGCCCCGATGCTGGCGCGAAGCCACACGGACGAGCCCCGCGCCTCGCACTCCCGCCAATGCCTGCGTCACAAACAGGCATCCAGATGTGCACGCCCACAGATTAGCTTATGGGCATGCCCATAGATTAGCTTATGGGCGTGACCTTTTTCCATGACTAGTTGCAAGCAGACCATTGCTGTGCTGGGCCAGAAACCAGGACACAAGGCAGACCATAAAACAGAGTAGCTAATTCTGGCTATATATTTTGCTTACTTTAATCTCGTCTTATCTATCCCTGAGCAGAGCAACATTTTCTGTTAAGAAAATGGCCCGGGGAAGTGGATACCAAAGAGCTACCTATGAGATCTATTCCAAGTGACCTTTGTTAAACAGCTTCGGCTACAACACTTTCCAATCCGTGCTGCCACCAGGTGGAATATAGACAAATTAAGTGCAGAACCAATTTTTTGGAGAATCACGAGTGACTGGGATGCGACTTATTGCTTGCTTCCAAATGTACGGAAACACAAAGACACTGGGGAGGCTTCAGCACAGGAAGGGTCTGATGCTTGACACAAAATGCAGAGCAGGACCTCCACATGGATGGGGCCTAATAGTTAAAGTACCCTTCTAACTGTCCACAGACTCATTATTAGTTAGTCCAACCCTGCACACACACACACACGTGCTCAATAAATTTAGCTGAGCAACAACAGACTGTTATTTCCAATAATATAAAAAATAACTTTAACAAACCTCACAGACATTAAATAAGAAGCGGCAACGCAAGCAAGAAAACAAAGCGGAAAACGGTGGAACATCAAAGTGCAAAGCAGAAAACGTGAAAAACGGTGAAACATTAAAGTGCAAGCACACACAAAAGCTGCAAGCGTCTCATTGATAATGCCTGGCACTCTCTTTAAATGTAAAAATATGCCTCTTTAGCTGTTTAGACTACCAGGACAACTGTTCTTCGTGAGCATGTTTATCCTAGCATGGATTGAAGAGATAGTAGCACCAACACCACGGTCTTTGTCTATCATAGTTAAACAGGAACAACAATCATAAGCAATGCCCTTTATTTGGCCAGGAAAGCCTCAAGACTCTGGATGTTTGATCAATTTCGTTCATGAATGTTTGGCATACGGGAGGTCACCATACCACCATAATTCGAGGTACTCACGTAAAGCGGAGTCAATCTAAGGCCAACCGAGCAAAGTTCAGGTTGAGAATTATGGCAAGTAATTGAGCCCAGATCACCGAGACCTCTACCACTATCCCACCTCTCTGCACGCACACAGTGGATCCAGTGATTAGTCTGCAGCAGCAGTTAAATGTCAACCCAATTAATTCATTCAGTGATCATCCAACTGAAAAACGTGCTCAAGAGACACCAACCCCCCTTGCCGTGCCCTAGACAATGTGGCAGGCGGTGTGATCGGGGGTGGGGGTGTAGGAGAAGAGAAGTGAGGAAATGGGCTGTGGTTGGGGTGAAAGGTGAGGCTTGGGGGGGGGGAGGGTTGACGAACGGGGGGGGCGAGGGTTACCTTCGAGGGAGTGACACTCCCAAGAAGGCGCTCCCTTCGCCTAGCGCGACAGCGTGCACCTGGTGCGGGGGGCCTCGCCGCTCCCCGCTGGACAGGACTATCACTCCCAGCTCCTCCAGACAATCCCACAACCTTGGCGGCGTGACGGCGCGCACCACACGGCGAGACGACCGGGTCAGCTCGGGCGTTTTAGTTTGGGGAGGGGCGAGGGGCAAGGGGCAAGGTAGGGGGTCAGGGTAGGTACGGGAGAGGCGGTGGCCAAGGGGTGGGTTTGGAAAGGTCCAGCAACCCACAAAGGTGATTCCGATAACACGATAAGCCCGGTCTCTCCCCAAACAGTGGCATGCCTTAATTTAGCCCTCAGTGTTAATCAACGATTTTATTGTAACATGATGGGGGTTTTCATTCATTGAATGTGACATTTGTATTCAAGTCAATTGCAAATTAATATGGTCATCTTGTTGTTGATGGGCCGGGCTGCGTTCAGATCACAGAGCACGGAGACTGGAACCACAGCTCTGTCAACAAGTGTTGTTAATATTTCCAACAACTCTTAAGTAGATTCTGCTGCCTTCTGCTGCCTTATGGCCCTCAGCAACCAGGTCAAAACGTTGTAATCATCGTTGGCATATAATTTTCCTATCAATGCACATGGCCAATTAATTTCAATGAGGTTTTTGCCCGGTGTGTGAAAATAACATTGGTTGCTCAAGTCCATAGGTTGCCAAGCAACATTAAGCTGGCTCCAGGCAACATGTGGTAAGCTTTACAGGTGGAAAAAAAGGGTTCATCCACAGATAATGACCAAGCATTGACAGAGAACTCGCCGTGTTCGAGAAAAAAATGCACGACGCTCAACCCTCGTGACAAACCAGAGCTACGTCCATCTATTGATCCGCAGAAGATCTACAGCCACCAGTCTACGGTCCGATAAGAACCAAAATCCTTCCACGCGTAACACCTGCCGCCCGTCGGGTCAGCGACGATGGAGGGCGCGGGGAATGGGGAGGAAAGAACATCCGTTGAGGGTTTCTGCGCGGTTCGCACTTAACGACAGAGCGAAGCGATGTGCAACAGAAAGAGGCAGAGAGCAACCCAGAGGAAATGCGCAGAGACGAGTGGCCTGATGACACACGGAGGAGAGGGGACACAAAGGGCAAAGAAAAGAATAAACAGTGGCAGATAGGGGATAGCAACCATGTTTATAAAGTGGTCAAAGTGGAGAAATCTAACAAACATCGGACCAATTTAACACAACTGCAGAGTAACTGTTGCCTGTTTTGTTTCTACCTTTATCTTATTTTGGTTTCCACAAACTTTAAGCATTCATACATAAACACAGATCTATGTGCAGTGACGTAATCATGCACATGAACTCACTTTGTCGTATTGCTCAATGGACACGGAAGATACACCATGAAACGATAATAAAGGTTGTTTAGGTTAGATTGCGTAAATATAAACGTGTCGTTAAATCCGCCACCACCTGACACAGTTAATTAGTAAGTTGTGACATAAACAAAATGTGCCAATTAGTTACTACTTCAGCATACCGGTGTGTTGGAGAGTAAACCCAGAACATTTACATATCGAGTACGACGTTTCGCTGGTGATTACAACAACCAGCTTCATCAGTCGATCAGCCAGAATTGCGAAGAAGCCTTCCTGTTTACACTATTCCACTCCCAGTGTACTCCCAGTGTACTCCAGAATAGGCTTACGTTAAAAAAAAACATGCAGAGTTGGGTGACCACGCTGGAACCATCAAACTCGCTCGATGCAACAAGTTGCATTAGCAATAATTGAGAGCTGGATTTGAAGAACCCAGACTTCAGGTTCGGTCTCAGTGCTCCAATGAGGCCATCGGTCCCCTGAGCAACGTGGTCGACACACTCACTCCACATTTACAGCCGTTTGCACGGCTGAGCGAGAGCGCTCTCGCTTGTGATCACCGTATCCCACGTTCGCCACAGAAGTATTTTTTCACATCCGCGTCCCAGCAACGTCATCACCAATATGGGCAGGCCATTGAATGTTTGGCAGATATAAATGAGGCTCAGTGGAATATCCGAGAGGTTTAGAGTGGGGGGAGGGTGGGGAATGGGTTAACAGAAAAACAATTAAAGTGTTAAAAGTATTATAGAGGCATTATAGAGATCGACTGTCACGTGATTCTTCTTGACTACATTTGAGCAGGAATTTGATAGAGGACACACTACGGAAGCGATGAATGACATCGTCAGATAAACAGAACTCGATAATAATCACAGAGTGTGAGATTAAGAAGAAAATGGGACAAGGATGCTGATGAGAAATTGAGATAAGAGGCAGTGATGAGAAGTTAGGGATGTAACGCTGCACCCCTCCACAATTCTACGAATTGTCACAAATCAGATTCACAATGCAATTCTCAAAAATAACAAATGTTTTCTCTTGCTAAATATGTGGAATATATAGCAGTATAAATATTGTGTGTGCAGTGGTATGAATCTACAGCGCAATAGTAGTATCAATCTAATTCTATAGTTGTGGAAAAACCACAAACATACAGGATGTGAATTGGAAACCATCGATTTTTACGTGGATAATTCAGTACACGTAAAGCGAGCATAACATTCTATTTTAACCAAGGCGACGTTATGTCCCTCCAAGGCATGTAACAATTCAGCACCTCACTCGCCGATGATACACGAATTGTTAAACTTTGACGGTCACAATTCTATTCAATAACATTTATTTTTAAATCTCACTTGCACCGTCAGTCTCTCTCTGTCGTGTTCATCTTAATAGCCAATAGGTATAGTAGCATGTAACTTGCATATGCATTTCATGCACCACTAAAAATATCGATTCACACAACCTATCGTTCAATACATCTATCGTGACACAAAGATTCGAGTTTAAGGCACTACGGTGGCAAGATGATAACGACCTCGCCTGGTATACAGATCGTGGGTTCGATCCCGACCCCAACACATGTATATATGGAGTTTGCATGCTTCTCTGGGCCCTCCAGTTTGTCCCTCCTCGTTTATGTAAATGCGTTTAGAATATTTGGCCGCGCTAAATTCCCACGTGATAAGCCACTTCGTTGCGCTATAAAATTGTGGCCAGGTCACTTCTGAAAAAGAGCCATATCGCTCAGTGGGCCTTTCCTGGTAAAATAAAAAGTTTTTGTTGAAATAGTTTAGTTTTAATCGCTCAATTGCGCACACGGCCTAATTACTTCGTGAGGGGCGACCGCGAAGATTTGGTTGGGTGAAGGGGGGGGGCACGAGAAGAAGGAGGGCAGCAGAGTTACGGACGCAGCGGCCGTGCGTGCGCGTGGAGGAGGAGGGAGAGCGAGAGAAGGGCGAGTAGAGCGGGCAGGTGCAGGGAGGACCTGGAGCGCAGGGAGGCGAGGAGGCGGCTTCGGAGGCCTCGCAGCAGGGCTGAGCCCAGCAGGTTTTGACACACGCAGAGTGTACACTTGTTGCAGTTACACAGGCAGTCTAACTGGGAGTGGCTGCAGGAAGACACAACGACAAAACCAAAAGACAAAAATGCACGCGCTCCCACACAGAAAAGAGGAGGAAAAAGTTGTTGGCTTCAGGGAAAATGTCGAAATTCTTGGGCAGCAGTCAAGGTGTTAAACCAAGTGTCGTTCTGATCCAGAACCATGAAAACATGAACACCCAGTTTTAACCAAAGCAAAACAGTAAAAACATTGATAAGGAACGCACGACCGCTTTACGGAATCACAGGAAGTAAGAAAGTAAGTTTTAAAAAAGGCAAGAGACCGTTGATTAACCTTGTGGTGTGTCGGGGCAAATTCGGTTCATCCTGACGCACCGCTGCACCACCCAGGGGTGATGGTGACCCACACCATGTTCAGATACCAAACGGCCACTTGTCTTATGCAGCATGGTCACAACTCAAAACCTGGGTCATCAACACCACATCGCAGTGCTTTCCCCAAACACCACACCACCCATTGACGCACGTTTGAAGACGAAATTCGGAATCGTGATGTCAGATCTGGACTTTTGTTAAATGTTTGATGGAGCTCCACAAACATTCCCGGGTCAGTCAGACGGATTCCTGTGTACAGCTGTCTATCGAGTGGACAACTATTTACTAACTCACTGAAGCCACTATCCCAGCGTTCATCCATATTCTCCGTCTCTCTCTGCTACAACTACGATCACGGCTGCTGTTCGCAAGATTCTCGCTCCGGATTGTATTACTCTGTGTTCACTCTTGGCCGTCTGCTCTCACTTTAACGGTGCAGTTGCTACATTACACGACAGCGATTTTTCTCTCCTCACACAGTACAGTAACTTGTCACCTGTCACCTACTGACTTTACTCGAGTTCCCACTGTTTTCTCACACTCAAATAAGTGAACTAAATAAACACAAGAAGCCCACTGAGCGATGAGCTCTTTTTCAGAGGAGACCTGGCCCCACGTGATAGCTCATCGATGTAGCTTATCAAATGTGGGAATTTATAGTCGCAGCCAAATAATCCAATTGCAATTTTCTCAATGTGGAGAGAAAAACAAGAGGACCTGCAGAAAAATACACGTGACCACGGGGAGAACATGCGAACTCTAAATATACAGGAGTCAGGGTCGGGATCGAACCCACGACCTCCTGCGTACCAGGTGAGGAAGATAACATCTCGCCACCACGTCACCGCCTTTGCATTAAAGGCCTAGGGGCATCGACTTAGAGAATCGTTCAACATTACCAACATAACCAAACCGTACATAGCGTACGATATTTACCATCTTCAATTCCTTCACAGGAAAAAAAAGTACCTTTGCAGTTTTGTTTATAACAGTGTTTATCAACACGTTAATGAATTATAAATAAGTATGTTGGAGTGTTGAAACGGGCATGCGTTCTTGTTACAATAAAAACTTAATACAATAAAAACGTAAGTATGTTAGGCTTCTCATGTCTCCCCACTAGTGGACAGTTCACACACTCATGATCAACGTTAATAGCAATGAATAATGTTCACCTAGCAAACGTGATTTTTTAAAAAATAACCACCAAAACACCAGGACCACAGACCCCCGCTGCACCAATTTGTAACGCGCACGGTATTCGCTCGCTCTCGAATTGAGTAAATGACTCAGAGACACGAGCAGCCACCGAGAGGTAGTGAGCCGGCGCGCCATTTCCTCCCCACCTCCCTACCCCAAAGCTCTGCGACCCTCTACATATTAAGGTGTTATCAGCCAATTAATGAGTGTTTACATGCGGCAAAAAAACTGAAGCACCCGGAGGAAACCCACACAAGTGAGGGGAGTGACACTGTCTCCCGTAGAGAATGGACAGATAATATTAGTCCGCACATTTTCCATACCACATTCTCATGACGCCCACAGTAAGGGAACTTCCCAACATTTGCAAGACCCACCAACCTTCGCTGCCTCACCAGTGCTGTATGTACATATGTTGAACTTCTTTCGCACCCAGCGTGGCCAAACATGCTAATTAAAGTGCTGTCAAGCCACACTTCCACCCTCCAACTCCCCCTCCCCTTTCCCCCCCACAGGGTCACGGTGCCAACAAGCTAGCCAGACGCTACGCACGGATAGATGGCGACCGTGAGCAGCTTGAGGAAGATGTCGCGGCACGGTGTTTCGGCGTCACCGACACCGGGCGTGAAGGGCGCCGGCAGGGGCAGCCGGTGCTTGCGGCAGAACTCGGTGGGGCTCAGCCCGTGCAGCTGCTTGACGGCGCCGAGGTCCGACTTTGTAGCCACCACCACGCACGGCACGCGGCTGTCCAGGAAGTGTTGCTGACCACGGTGGGTGTGTGAGTGCGTGTGGGTGTGTGTGCGTGTGCGTACGGGCAGGTGAGGAAGAAGGCGGTGAGCGTGCGAGCTGAGTCGGAAGGCAAGTGCCAAACAGTAGGAACAGAAAGGTGAATCGCTTCATCGGATTTAAATTACATTTTTATGCTCACGATGGCATTCATTAAATGGGGAGCGTTATAAGGAGTGTTTTCGCAGTCTGTATGCTCTACGTTATGGGATCAAGGGATCCCGGTAGCCAAGAGAGGCGCTACATTCACCACAATGTTAACAGATTCCCAAATTGAGCTTAACGGAGACGTTTAAGATGAGCACAGTTTCACTGAACGCATCGTCAAAAGCGTCAGACGAAAGTGGCGTTCTGGTTTACTCATTTAAATTTGGTACATCTGGTATTTGTGCCGTTCTTATAACGCAAGGATATCATAAAGGCGTTAAGTTTCACAGACAAGTATAGTTTGCCAGTAGGGGGGCAATGTGACCGGACATCCGTTAAAAACTGTTTTATAGCTCATAGTTATCCTCCAGCGTTAATAAATATTCTGATTCTGACACGGTTTTTTTGCTACCTAGATAAAGTAATTTTGGAGTAAACTTCCAAATTTGGCAAATTTGTGGACGGTGGCGCCCGCGCACACTAGTCGCCTCTTTGATGAACGTCGCGGGATCTTTTTCTCGTCCACCGCGAAGCAGGTGGCGGTGTATCTAAACTAAACACACCCGCAGTGCATCAACCAGGGGCACAGGCCCGCTAGGCCTCTTAACCACGAAACCTCTGCAACAAGCGGCGAACAGGAAAACACGCTCGGCCACGTCGCTGGCTGACACGGCTCATGCGGTGCGGGCAACCTTGAAGATGCGAGCACAGTACTCGAAGGAGTGGGGGTCGTCCACATTGTAGAGGAGGCAGGCGACATCGCAGCGCACGTCGCCCGATGCCAGGAACTCCGAGTCCGTGTCGATTTCATGCATCTGAGCGGCGGCGGCAGGAAGCACGGGACAGAGCACAGGATGACATTGAGACGGGGCGCACAGGCAGATAACTAAAACTAATCTATTGAAACTATTTTTCATTTGCAAGGTAAGGCCCACTGAACTATATAGCTCTTTTCAGAATGCGACCTGACCACAAATGATAGTTCAACTTAGTGGTTTCTCGCGTGTAAATTTATAGCAGCCAAACACTCTAAACGCACATTGATTCTAAAATGTGGAGGGAAAAACTGGAAGACTCGGCAAAAAATCCACGCTTCCAAGGAGACAAATGGGTTCGATAGCGATCTAACCCAAAAAACCTCGATTATTGATGATATTGGTCGCGAAAGCCTACGTATTGATCCAAATATACAGGCGTCAGGGTCGGGAACAAACCCACGACCTCCTGTATACCGGGCGAGGTAGTTAACATCTTGCCACCATGCCGCCCATTCCCCTCTGGTCAGATAGGGGAATGGGCAAACAGGAACAGAGAGGTAGAAAGAGAGATGGCACAGCCAGACAAGGAGACAGACCGTATGAGTAGACAGGAAGATATAGGACCAAGTCAAATATATTTATCTTGTTTTGCTGACCTTGCCAATTGGCTATCGCTTTTACGACACCGAGCAGAAGCAAGTGATGATAAGATATGGTGGCATCAATAGCATTTACTACGGATTTCTTTAAATCGACTTTGGTTTAATTAAAATGCCAAATTTGATAGAAATTGAGTTCGGGTTTGTTGTCAACGTTTCACGGGCAGTTTATGAAAAGCAGAAGATCCCTGGATTTGATCTTCCACAAAGCACATGGTCCACCCTAAATTGCATCCGCACAAACCATGGCAGATGCAGATACCTGATGCACAAAAGGAAGATTAAAAAAACTCTCCAGTCTGCGACTGTGGTCATCTGGAACAGACCAAACAATATCGCAATGCCCGATCCAAAAATACGAAGGAGACATTACAGTGATACACTCCGCTGCTCCTAACGCGGTTATCTCGCTTGACCACCCGAATGTGAAATTGTAGCCATTGCTCTGCATCTACATCAACCACGTGAAAGAAGATGAAAAGCAACCGATGATATCATCACGCCCCATCATTGCGGAAAAATAAGGGGCAGCAGACAGACGACGATTGAAACGAGGCTGAGCGAGTCACACCCACCAGCAGGTACTTGTCGTGTCCGTAGATGGAGAGGGCGTTGATGGCGTACAGCGACCGGTGCTCCTCCCGGATGCGCTTCTGCCTCTGAACGACAAAGGCGGAATTCGCCGACTGGGTTTTTTGCGCACGCTAACGCGGGACATCCAACGGTGATCGTCCTGTGATGTGAGACTGCGGCGCTCGCCTTAGAAAAATGGACATTCTGCCCATTGGGTCAGCACTACCATTGCAGAAGAATGGTGCCCAACGATCCGCTCAGCTGGGCATGGGGATTAAGCTGCTTTTTTTGTTCGATTTTGCTGTACTTCTCCCGTACCTCTGATTTGCATGGTTGGCTATGTACGGTGGTGTGAAAGAAGTTCAACATACATACATACAAGCCCTGCAGCGATTCACACAAACAGCTACACCATGTCACAACTCAGGGTCACGATTAATTTTAAGAATTGATAATTTTTCGTCTCGTGTTTATCATTCTGGTAAAATGTTGTTCGCTACGCTATTCTTAATGGACATATAATTCGCATACATATCAAATAAAGATTCTTTCAGGCACACTTCATTGCACGTATCGCTAGCATAAAAAAAAAAATTTAACCAATAAATTAGTGGATCGTTGCATGCCAAGTGGGGGACTATTATTAGACGAAGAATTCCGCGGTGAAAAAAACGACCAAACTAAATGTTTCCTTTACATTCCTACGACTTAAATCATCGTGAAACGTTTACAAATACTTACGGACAGGTTCTTCCCCAGGAAGGCTTGCAGGAACGCACTCTTTCCAGCTCCTCGCACGCCGAAAACGTTGCACAGGAACGCGTTCCGCTGCGTTTGCTTCTTCGTCAGATCCAGCTTCTTGTCTCGCGTCACTGCAGTGCGAGCGCGACAAGGCGGACGGGTCATCTCGGCGAATTCATAACGCAACCTCCGATCACCCTCGCAGTGGCGGCTTTTGGCTAACAGTCAAACAAAGACGGTCACTGCTCCGATAAGCACGGCTGCCTACGTACGGTGCAAAAAAAAGTTCAACATACATACTCTGCACCGCGCGCTCAGACGTGCTTCTGCGGCCGACTGAAACGCTCTTCCTTCCGATATCAGGAAGCCACTGGAGCTATCCACTTTCAAATGTATATTGAAACCTCATTTCTCGAGAACTGCGTTTGTATTTAGTTTGTTGTCCGTCCCCCCGCGCACCTCCGATTAGCACGGTTGGCTACGTACGGTGCGAAAGAAATTCAACATACCTACATGCGTACATTGTGCTGAGGCCGCCACCACCACCACACACTTCGAACACATCACTGCCTCTAATTTGTCAGGGTCACGCAAGCACAACACAGTCCACACCACCTGACTTCGAAGGTCCTACTTAATGGCCATGATGTTTAAGGGATGAGAGTGCGGCGTGTAGAGTTTAACGTTGTAAGCGCTAAGAGTGTGAGTTGGCGCAGGTGAAGTGTCACCTGTAAGTTAGGGATGTGACGATTTATCGGCTCGTCGATTAAAATAGTTTCTTGCGATTTGCAACAAGTTATGTGCGTGAAAAATAATCATTTACACGTGCAAAATATATGTCAATAAGATGCTAATGTTAAGGGAGACGACAAAATTGTACAAACGAGGCAGAAAGATCGAGAAACGTTAAAAAATAAACGATAAAACCGAAACAACCAAGGAACAATTCTTTAACCGAATCGTGACAATTCATCGATAAGTTCCGAGGATGAATGGTCAAGGAAGGGTTAAGGTGTTAACTGTAAATGTTAAGAAAAGTTGATGGATTGTGGTTGACGGTAAAGAGTCGTGTCACCTGTGATTGCCGAGGCCTGGGAGGGCTGGTCGGCGAGGAGCGGGTACCCCAAGTGTCCCAGGTACTCGAGGCATCGGTGCACGTCTAGGTACGCCGTGAGCCTGCACGCGAAACAACGCGATGACGAGGGAAGGAGGACAGAACGAGATAACTCTAATGTCATACCGATCCCACTTTTTCCAGCCCTGCCTCTTAGCCTCGACCAAATCACCACGTTTTGTAATTCTGTTTTCCAATGCATGTAGTTGTGTATTCTAATTAGGTTGCTGCTGTCGAAAGTACACAATGAAGCATTCTCTTCTGCTCTAGGTTTACCTGTGGAAATCTGTATTTGATAAGAAACAAGCTGGAAACCTTTGCCTGACATTCTCCGAGGGTAATGAATGTATAATAGTCATTTAAGACATACAAAATTCATGCTAAATGCATCTCTAACGGGGAAATGCATTATCACGCGCGTTGTGGACATTAAATGTGTTTGCAGGTCACACTTGAAGGGTCTTTGTTCAGTAACCTCAAGCGCATGCATCCTAAAGCTGTGCATGTTAGGGTGTGGATTCAACTTCTTTGCAGGAAAAAAAATCCTTGGTCAAACCACTACTGAATGAAGACCTCTCCATACCGTTCTGGGTTATGGGTGTTTGCGAGACCATGCAATAGTTAGTGCGGGTTGTGTAAAAGGGAGGGGTCGCAGCACTGGCTCAGATAGCACTTGCCACTGATGTTAGTCATAGGCAGCAATCAAACTTGGGCAAACCAGGTTGATAGTACAGTGCTTGATACTGCAAAATGACTCCCTCACCATCCTTGTTGTCGTTTTTTTAATGAGATGATCGATCAACGAATTTATTGATTCATTGGCCGACCCCAGGAGGGCCGGGTACTCACGTCCACTGCGCCAGGTATCCCTGCTGGGTGATCCATCCTCGCTCGTTGGTGAGCACCGTGTGATTGACGTCGGGCCCCCAGGGCATGTAGGGAAACACTCCGAACAGCTCCTTCAGCTCCTCCAGGCTCAGCGCCCCGTCGCGGTCCTTTCAATGTACACACCAGGCAGGAAATGAATACAAAAACCATGAAGTTAAACGAGAAAATATTGACAGTTTCCAATCCACTAACAACCTGTCTACCACCGAACGACAGAAAATAATCACTTTTAAAATATCTTTAATTCAACTGTGTGCACGATGCATTTTATCAACTATAGTGGAAATATTGGCCGAGTTGACCCCCACAATCGACAAACTCACAGCACTTGCAACTGCGAGTAAATCACGCTCTCACAGCACAGCCTGCCCCAGCGATGGATATTCAATAGGCACGCACGTATGCAGACTATACGCAGAGGCCACGTGGGAGGCAGGCAGTGGAGTGCCATTCGTACCAGGTCATGCTTTTCAAAGATCCTCTGCAGAAAGTTGTAGGCGTGGTGGTTGAGCTCGGTCGTGCAGTCGGAAGGAACCTTGAGCCTGCGGGAGGTCAAAGAGGACGCCAGACCATACACGATTAAATCACCTTGACGTCAATGTGACATCCATTTTAACGCAACATAACTGCAGTCTTGCCACTATAATGCTATGGCATGGTGCTTGGCCATGCCTTAAAACTGTTTTACTAATTAACAACGCTTGTGTTGGACATCCCAGGACACAAGGCTTTCGTTCATAATTAAATAGTGAGTGGTTAGGGTTTTTCTTGGATTGTGTCTTTAAACGAGGGTTTTTCAACAGGCAGCCCCTAGGCCAGAAGGCACGTGGAGTTGCCTGCTGAGAGTTATGGCACGCCGAACTACAGTATAGAGAAATTAAGATGAGTGAGGCGGAAGCGAGATAAACAGGAAAGAGAGCTGGTAACAAGATGCACTGATTAATGGTCACATGTGCAAACATTACATTACATGACGTCACGTAGCCCACCAGCACATGCCCGTTCTTGTTGCAGCCCACCATAAAATCTGGGTTGAAGACCTCGGCTTAAATATAAACAATTTTCGACGAGATTTCTGCAAAAGCGACTTTCAGCGCCACCCTCACCCGCCCTGCCCCCCCCCTCCCACCCCAGCACCCCGGTGGCAGTGGGCTCAGCAGGCCACTCACGACGGGTAGAGGTACTCATCAGTGAGATCCAGGCCCTCGTCGTAGCCGAAGCGGCGCAACGCCGTCCATGTCGTCTCGTGCCGCCCGCGCTGCACAAACAGCGTGTGCAGGAACAGGAAGCCTGGCGGTGAGCAGCATGCGACACGGAACCGGACACGAGAGGCAGGGAGCGGTGAATATCATTCACGTTCGCAATAACTGCACAAAAACACAACGGTCCCCCCCCCTCTATTTGTAGCTCCGATAAGACTGTTAGGGCAAGTGCTGTTCGAAAGTAAAATTGGTCTCTTGCTTGAATGAGTGCTGGATGGTGCTCATAATCATTGATGATCCTGAGCCAGCGATGAAAGGCATCATTTTTATGGTGGGGAGTAGTGTTTGCATAAGACGATGGTGATGATGACATTGAGGCCCAGTAGACTGGCTGGGATCTGATCTCGTGGTCGAACGACTGGGATCCGTGATGCTCGACCAAATGAGTCATAACATGCTGGTAGCAAACAACTACTAGACATCTGTGAAAAAGAGCTTCATAGCTTATCAGATTCCACCAGGATAAATAAAGATTCCGAATCTGAACTATTACTAAGGTCACTATGGTGCATTAATGAGATCACACCAGCACCGGTTCCATGCTGAATTTAATCATAATGCTGATTAATCACTCATTTATGACTGACTTTACCTCGTGTAAGCCAAAAACTATACGCAGAAACAATTCTACAATCAAGATATTGTGGCCTAAAATCAAACTCAGGTAGTTATTTGGGAGTGCTTATAGACTTTACACACACAGACATAAACACATAAGCAGAGACACACGAACCAAACTGGTACAAGGTGCGGCGTTTTTAACATTTGCTGAATGAGAGCACCAATAAAGGAATGTTATTGTTTAGATGGTGAGGGGTGCGCTGGTGAGCGATTGCTAAGAACAAACGGGGGACGCCTCACCTTCCAAGGTGAGGGCGCCAGCCAGCACGCCGTTGGTCGTGTTCTTCCTCACCACGTTCTTGACGTCCTCCAGCGTATGGGGAGCCAGGGGCGACTTGTAGCAGGTTTTCTGTAAGCGCGTAACGCAGCACAAGTGAAGAGCACAAAGTGAGCCAGGAATCACCGCTTGATTCATATCATCATCAGCCATTATCAATCCACTGCCAGATGAAGGATTACCCAAGTGTACACCATCTCCCATGGTCGAGTGATACAACAATCCACCGAGCACCTACATACCAACTGATTTCGTTGCTCCGTAGCTGCAACTCTGTCATTAGTCTTGACCCCAACGCCATCGTTCCTTCGAGTGACGTCCTACTCCAGCCCACTTTTCTTAACCGGCAAAGGAATGTCTTTAACCTCATTTTTAGAAATTAAGAAACGGCCTTTTAAATGTGCAACTACTAACTGTCATTTAAAGGAGTTCATTTGAAGTGTTGACCTATGTGCTGGACACAGCAATGCCCTCTGACCTGGAAGTAGTTGATCTCCGTGTCATTGAGCAGCCCATCGTTGTCCTGATCTGAGATCCTGAAGATTCGGGTGAGAGCCTTCACACACCCCGGCCTCAGCTGCAGATGCATACACACATCATTCACAAACCATCGCAACTAACAAAACACTTTTAACTTTGTTAACAAACAATTGACCATAGCAACTTAGGGATGGCAAAGCATTGAGGCAGCAAGAGCAGAAGCCAGATTTGTCGCAGTGGTCACAGGCTACAAGGGATAAAAAATGAGAGCATACAAATGAATAGCTGGATGTGTAATGACAGTGCCAATAACACCCAACCAGCACCGCTGAGAGACTGGGTTAGATTTTGATATTTAAACCTGGTTCTCAAGGGTAAGGGTTTATGGTCCGTGCCAGATCAGAAATAACTGACCACATTGCAGGCATTGGTTTTAAGAGGTGGGTAAGCTCAAAGAAAACTGTTCACTCTTGAGCTCATATGAAGAAGCAGCAGTGTGGAGACTAAGACAGACTGCTAAAGGATAGCTGATGTCACTTCAGTTTTGCTCAGCAACACCATGTTTGGCCTGACAGTATGTAGGTGGATCTGAACTTGAAATGTCCTTCAATCTGAGCCAAGATTCCAATAGCACAAATGGACTATCATTGGCGAAAGTCTGAAACCACAAATTTAAACGAACCAAAAATGAAATGCAATAAACTTGCCATGGAAAATCAAAGAAGAGGCCCCTATATTGAATTTTCCACAACTGTGCTTTAAAAAGTGAAAAATAATACAAAAAACACCCAGTGTTCACATATTATGCGGATAACAGGGGAGTGCAATTTGTGTGGGGGTATTTGGTAGCACTGTGGAACAGCAGTTCAGTGGTTTTCGTGCACTCTCCTTTGAACCTGGCAATATGAGACTGATTCCCGGCGATGTCTAACATAATATCTTCACCGATTCTGGGCACCAATTTTTCACCGACCCACACCGACCAGTGCGACGAATTATGGTCAAATAGCTCCCATGTCTGACACGGGGTGAGGAAGCCTTCATCCAGCAGTGAATTGGAAAAGGATTGTGAATGATGAATTATTATATCTCGACTGCAAATGCGCATCTAGTGTTGCAGAGCGTAGATCTGTGGGTGTGGGGAGCTCAGATATTTGAGTGGGCGCGGAACTGGACCTGTTTCTCCTCCGGCGAGTAGAGGGGCCCCGTGGGATGCAGCACCGCCTTCTGAGCATAGTAGAAAACCTCCGAGATGTTGCGCAGCACCCGTGCCGAACACTGCAACACGCGCCAGGCGGTCGGTCGGCTGTCAGTCAACGCATGTGCTCGACTTGACTAGGGCGTCACGATTAAGAGGTGTGACGTATGTGTACGTATGCACGTTGAACTTCTTTCGCACCGTATATAGCCAACCGTGCTAATCGGAGGTGTGAGGAAAGGACAAAAAACTCAACATAAAAAGTAGTTATTTAAAGAAATTAGTTTAAAATTCACCACTTCTTCTTGCAATTCGATGGATAATCGAGCTTTAGAGATGTGATTTTATTCAAATTGAATTTATTGTTTTTCAACCATGTGGTGACTGGTCAAGCCTTAAGTGCCTGCCAGGAGATGTGAACCGATTACATGCAAATTTGACAGATGGGAAAACATTGATTCGTGCACATGCGATTGATGCACGTGTAGTGAGCCACATGAAGTCTTATGTTACGTGTACGGATATGATGGCATCACGCGGTGTCGTGACGTCTTAACGTTCAAACATGTAACTACTAACATCACGCCTCCAGCTCGCCCACCTCTAGTTCGTGTTTGCTTTTCTTTCATCTCACTAATCTGTATCTAAAAGCCTTCCTAGTTCACATCTGGCCCACAGACCACCAGCTGAAGAACCCAGGTAAAGGATGGCGCGGTCCGTACCTCCACACATGCTTCAATGTCGGAGTATTGGTTCATGATGGGAAGAATGGCCTCCATTGAGCTCTGCTCCACCAAGTCAGTCTTGTTTCCCACGAGGATTATGGGTATCCTGCATGCACGTGGCACCTTCATCATACCTCCACATAAAAACCTTGTACCAATGTATCAACATCATCACAAACCAACATATGCACACCAACACACATCCATAACACTGACCTCCTACCAACATTTAAACACTACCAACACTTGGCACCACCAAAACAGAAACACCATCACAAACCACCCACTGACCCATGACCTGTAGTATGAACCTCCGACTGTGTTAACAGGATCAGGCAATGCGAAAAACTCCCATCAACACGAGACATACCTCCCATGAGCAGTCTACAAAAAGCAAAAC
Source organism: Lampetra fluviatilis (assembly GCF_964198595.1). Lineage (NCBI taxonomy): Eukaryota > Metazoa > Chordata > Hyperoartia > Petromyzontiformes > Petromyzontidae > Lampetra > Lampetra fluviatilis. Next base: position 20,008,913 of record NC_136279.1, on the reverse strand, counting down.
ATTGGCCAGTCACTAAAATTGCAAGTTAAAAAAAAATCAACAAAAGTAAAAAAAAATTCCACTTCACCGAGAATGATGCTGCACTCATCTACAAGTTTACAGTCCTGAGCCAGTGGTGGAAATTCCATAATCCTTTTCCAAGGACCAGTTTATCCATAGCACGAATTTTGTTGACTTCCCTACAAATTGGTAATTATCTTAGCGGCCTGCTTGGGATGATTTGAACTCGGAACCTATCGATTGCAAATCGCCCCGATCTCACGTTGCGCCCTCAAAGTGGATAGCAAGGTGATTAAATCTGTTCATGGTTTTATAAAAATAAAGGCTCAACGAAGAGTCAATAAAGATGTGGCCCTAATGCAGTGGTGGGTACCTTCCATCTTTGCCGACGGTTTCGATTATCAGCGGCACCCACTTGCTCGTGATCTGCAACACAGATATTTTCAGTAGTCTTGTGGAAGAAACCAAGGTCTGCAGATTCCCCACAGAGTCTGAATCGCAACTATTTTTGTCGTTGATGCGCACAACACACAACAGACAAATAGCTGCATACCTATCCATGGAATATAAATAACACAATAAAGTGTTTAGTTTAAATATAAACGTTGCCTCGATTCAAAATAAACGTCCACATCACCCAACTACTTATGAAGTCACTTGAGTCAGGCATCTTTCCACTCTCGAGGCAGCTCAAGTTTCTTTAACTTTACCATTGCAAACACTAATTTTAGATGCATAACAGTGCAATGATTATACGGTTGCCGTAGACAAATATAACCTTACTCTGTTGGGGACAAAGAAATTGGTTGTGAGTGAACCATCGTTATTTATTGATAACAGATCACTTTGTTCCTCCAACCACCATAAACCAAACACAAAACCACGGGGGGACAGATCTTTCTCATTTGCAGCACCACACCTCTTGAAGAACCTCCCTGAAGCAATATGCACACTCGACTCCATCACTACATTCAAGTTACAACTCAACAACGCGTCTCTTTGCACTTGCATACAACAACTAACTCACAGCCACAACTTGCTTTTATTTTTAAATTTTAAACAACTATACATAGTAGGTAAATATGCATGTATTTTTCTCATTGTTTAGAATTTTCTAATTTTACGTTGAGTATTCACATGATGGAGCTTTCAGTGGACGATTTGTGCCAGAAAGGCAAGCAAACATGTTCACGGATTTTGCAGCTCATGGCTAAATGGTAAGGGTAACAGGCGTACATCTCGTTGAAGCACAGTTTAACCAAGTTAATAATAATAATACATCAATATTATTAGCACAATTTCCACAGCTGGCATTTACCTTCTCAATGGAATCCTGGTCGTCCACTGCATAGACCACGCACACCACGTGAGCCTAGAAGCGGAGAGAGGCAATCAACTCAATTCATACTCTTTGGTTCTTTCGGTAAAGTCACGTAGGTAGAAAAATAAAATAAAATACCTACGTGACTTTACCGAAAGAGCCAAAAAGAGTATGGATTCCTGCAGTCACGAACGCTTCAAATCAAGATTCAACTCAATTCAGTTGCTAAAAATAAACCTGTGCCAAAGGCAGATGAGGAGCGAGCACTTCCATATTTACGGTCTGCATTGCTAGAATGTTATTTCACCCAGCGGTTCAATATCATGTTTAAAAAGAAGCACTTTGCCAATGTTTTATTTAATCTTGGGAAAAGGCCACAGCTTGGTGGGATTAATGCAGCAGTAAGTTGGAGTCTAATCTGCCTAAATAAAGTACTTAATGCGATTTGCTCATTAAACAGCAACAACATTTTTAGCAGCAGGCTCACAAACGTAAAAAATGTTTTAACCCTCGAAATGTATGTGATAAAAGCAACAATTGACTTTTTTTTTTTTACAAATCCCACTAGGACATGCTAATATAGATGACACAGAAGCCAAGGGGTTAGTTATTTCTTTGTGTTTTACTAAAGAAACCCCCTTGACCAGATTATATTTAACCAAAAATTTGCTGAAATAGAAAAAAAGGAACTGTGACAAAAAAAATCCTGTTCTGCTGCCTATGGGTACAATTGTCAGCACTTTACGGTGTACAACTTAGCGAGGTCTCTGTGACCCCCCGGTGTGCACGATGTAATTCAGTACAGTTTTTGGCCACACCCCGTTTAATAAATGCACTGCCCGCCCGTTCCAAGTTAACGTGTGGGAGTGCGACATTGAACAAATATTTATAGAAAGTAATAGAAATGTGTCAGGAAACATGGGAACAGCTTGATGGCTACTCAATGACTTTGCAGCAGGAGGACACATTTCATTTGTGAGCTTATTTCCCAGGTCTAGAAGACAAGTGTGTCAGCCAATGTGCACGTATATATTGAATCTGGCTTTATACAGGTTTCCCTTGCAAGTTAAAAAAAATACACTCACCCGGAGAATCTCCTCCTGTAGTTCTTCATCGGTCTGTTCGATGTCTGTAAAGAGTAAGCGTCAAACGCGTGTCAATTTGTGGCCAACACCATTTTACTAATTGACGCTATCATCAATCTGCACAATAAACATTGATTCTGTTTCAAGGTTACAGTACATGCTCTCCCTCTCTCACACTCGCATACTCCCTCTCTGCCTGTCACATCATTTTCCACCGTTTCCTATTCCATTCTTTCCTCATATTTCACCATCTTCCACTTTTCCTTTCCAGCCTTCTCATCTTCCGTCCCTCAGCCTTTTTCTCTTTGCTGTGTGCAAAACGTTCCGTCGATTCACTACGTCATACCCGAGTAGTCCACAATGTGCGTAGGGACCTTTTCCGGCGTGACGTCTGCTGGTATGGTGATCTCCTCCGCTCGATGAGGCACCTGCGCAACACGTGATCACGTACGACACACAGCACCAGCCAGGGCATAATTTCCAGCTGAATATTTTCGGGGTCGTGGGTAAACTGAGTAGGCATGTGAAACATTTTCTAGATCGCTGGTAAAGTCGAGTAGGCACGGGACTAGTAGCCACAGCCATAGCAAGATGGAAACTGGATATGGTGTGTTGGGTGCAGAAATATATTCTGGGTCACCAACCCAGACAGACCGAACTGAAATTAAGCCTTGATACTGACCCACCTCTCGGTGCGTACTCATGGCAACCAATATTCACATACTGCACAAAGGACTGTCTCAATACTTAAGAGAGCATTATATGGCAATCATCTCCATTGGCCGTCCTGAGCCAGTGTTGGCAATTCCACATTCTATGGTCTAAATTAGTCTCTCCACAGGAATATAGTTAAAGTCATGATTAAATATGACTAGTCACTAAGATACATATTTTATCATAATTAATAAACGAGCACATTAGAATTTCTACGGTTTTCACTTATTCGTATTGCACAAGATAAAGTAGACTTTGTCAACACTAAAGTAGCCAATATAATAGATCCTGGACAGAGGTCTGTACTGAATGGGCCACTTCAGCCACACAGTGTGTACTTGGAAATTTGCAACTCATATTAACCGAAGACTGCATTCTACAACTAGAGAAAATCTGCATACTCTTTTTGAAATAAACATTTTAACCGATAACTAATTTACAAACTATTTCACCTCTCCAAATGATTCACACTAAATATCAGTACACTGTTAAAACATGATAATAGGGTTTTCCCCTTTCTGGCAATAAAACAGGTGTTAAGATGTTAAAACACCAAACTGAAACCTTTGCAAGGAATCACGTCTGCATTAACCACATATACTTGTGGTGAACATGCAAACAAAAAAACATGTTCTGACAGTATGTGCATTGTCTTTGAAACTGATTGGTCCACATCAGAGACATCTTTCTTTAGAGCCTCGTCTCAAACAATGTTAGACCCGAGGACGTTCATAGATCAGGTCGTTCGTAAATTGCTCATCCATTATTTTCCTTGGAGTAGCATTGTCGTAAAAAATTCCACAAAATACAGCACAGATGCATCGTAACCCAATAAATCCGATTAAAGTACCAACTACTGTACATTGTGCAGTACATAATAAACTCCTAAGCATAACGACATGCAAAAAATGTGTACCCATGTTTAACAAAGACTTCGTAGTTGGTTGATTCACCCTAGCGGCAGTAACATGAGTAATGTTACGTAACAGGAGACATATAAATAGTTTAAGTTTTATCACGTGAACTACAACAACAAGTTTTATCTTATGACCTTGAACAAAGCACTGTGCGAGCTTAAGCGGTGGCAATTAAACCCCACCCATCAATTGAGGTCTCACCTCTTCTGGGAACTCCTCGCTGACAAGGGTCATAATCAAGGAGGTCTTCCCCACCTTGGCTGGGGCATCGGTGCACAGGGGTCGGTTTTGACGAGGCGTTCATAGGGAATCGGAAAGGTGACAGAAAACAGAAATAAAAACCACGGAACTGACAACAATAACTTTGTACAGTACCACCAGAACATAAGATAACGGTGATCAAACTCACATTGACGCCTGGAATATACTGCAATGGCCTTTGGCTAGAAGAGAGGGGGGTGGTCATCCTTTAGATGAATGCAGGAGTTCAGAGGCTAAAGTCTCACTAAAGGCTTGGAGGCGGCAAGATCTGGCGTAAGAGAAAACAATTCTTGAATTTAAATTTATGGTGAAGCTTTGAGATAGTCCGAATTCCTCCCACATGCCAAACACATGTTGTGAAATTGTTCAACCGTCCCAATGCAGGTCCCATCTGAAAAATAGTCTTGAGACTCGGGGTTTGCTGGTCAAACAAATGGCATTTTTCATACTGTAATAACGTGTTTCACCTGTCATCACATGAAGGTTCACGATGCTGTGACGTAATTCAAAAGAGCAAGTAATTGTATGGCAACATCACCATCCAAATTTAGATCTTAACTGCAAAGCTGTCTCCCTGTGGGCGACTGCAATATCACCGTAAAGAGAAGTCTGCATATCGAACAGTGTGACATTATCCGGCTCAAGTTTGTTTGAAATACTGTACATACAATGAAACACGACCGGAGATAGTACAGCGGACATCGCATGGACAGCCCAAAGTGCACGTGTGTCATCGTTCGTGTCGACCCTGGTACGACAAGAGTGATCCCAGCTCTGTACAACACTCTCAGTCATTCAAGGCACCAGCATTATCAATCAATTAACCATCACTCAACATCGCCGCTCCTCAATGGGAAGCAGGGCTTTCAGCCTTGTTGGTTCACCACTCTAAACACGCACATGAACAAGCACAAGCCCCTCTTTGTTAATCTACAAGGGCCTCCCCACCTCTGCAGGTTGTGGGGGTTATTGAGCCATACTTCACCGTGCTGGTCAATATGGGTTGGTGAAGGACGAGGATAAATAGATGTGGGAGCAGAGAAGGTCGGTAAAACTAAAGATGTTGCTGCACTATTCTCTGCTGTCCTCATTCAGCTCCGCAGCAAACAACAACCCGTGTTACACGTTGGGTTGGTCGGCCCAACCAAGCACGGTTTAAGGTCTCGATTCTACTTAGTTTCTGGGAACGGAAGGGATCTGGTGTATCCTGGATGATTTGTCATAACTCTGTACATATTATAGGCTGGTTCAAAAAGCCAGGCTGATCAACAGCCTCATCCAATTAATCACTTCTCAATACCACTATTCAACACGAAGCTGGGATTACTGAACTAGTAAATGACGATTTGCCTGACAAATTCATCATCCAACGTGATATTTTTTTACTAAAAAGAATCTGGATTAAACCTTCACCTCCAACCTGAACGATCACCCAACATCACCATGTAACGAGACGATTAGGAATCCACATTCTGGCGAAAATAAATAAAATTTCATCACTCTTCAAAATGCAGATTAGACATCTAAGCAACACAACGTATAGCATTCGTCAGCTTAGGACTAACCTTCACCACACCTCAACAAATAAACTGAGATCATTGAACTGCTTGTCATAACTCACAACTTTAACTCATCTTCAACCTAACCGTCAAACATCTTGACAACTCCTCAACAAGATATCCACCAATAATAGCCTCTCCTCACAATGGGATAACCGCAAACCTGTCAAAAACCCATTATCAGTGCCCTCAACTCATTACAGACCAATTCAGACATTATTGCCCTTATAAATCTCAACGTTCATCCTAAAAAGTCCCATCACAAGGGGGAAACACAAATAGACAAAAACTAAACATTTCCCTATTGAAACGGATGTACGCCGTATGGACCTGAAAACTAAATTTACCTGTACAAGAATACGGGATAAACTGTATGGATTGTACAGGTATGTAACTGTGAATCTACCTATCATCTCATCACACATCTTCACCACTCCCCAACAAGAAACGGTGATGATTACGAAATCCCCAATTTAACCTCGTCAATAATCGCTCAAGAGTGGTGGTGGTAACGATGTAGGCACGTTGACCTTCTTTCGCACCGTACTGATCGTAGGAAGGACAAACAACAATGATTCCACATTCAAACTCGTCAACATCTTCACCCATCACTCTTTGGGGACTTGGCGTCATTTAGGAAGCCACCTTCGACCTCCTCAATGCATCAATGTCACACCGCCGCTCCGTCCATACAACTCTCCATCACAAAAAACGCCGCTCTCGGCTTTCTAACCTCATAACTCAACAAACGAGTGGGGCATTAAGGACGAGGACTTGTAAAAAAATTACCTTGATAGACGCAGTACATATGTTCGTTTTAAAACACTCAACCAAACGCAGAGGTCAGACGACACTGACATAACAAACACAAAAAGGCCCCATCGACCACTCTGGCCAACATTTCATGAACTCACGTTCTCCCAGCAGCAGGATCCTCACGTCTTTCCTCACGCCCATGTTCAACGTAGATTCCGTGGAATTCTCCCAAAACCAACCCCCTCCTCCTCAGCCCCAACCTCCTCAGCCCCACCGCCAATCCTTTCAACAGAAATCAGACTGCGATGTGCTTCAAGAACGCCAACTTCACGGACCCAAGGTCGAGCCGCTAGGCCCAGGCGTCGGGCACACCGCGCCTCGCCTAGAAGCTCGGCCGCCCTGGGGCGCGCCTATCCCGGCAGGCGGCGGCGGCGGCGGCAGCCGTCAGCCGCTTTTCCCACCACGGCGGTGGCTTCAAAGATTTGTTGGTAAAAAAAATGTTTTAAATATATACGGCGGAGGCTGAAGGACAATTCAAGAATAGTGCGACTGTGGCGACATCGCGGTTGAGAATATTCTCGTTTCGCCAGATTGCCGCCGTTCAAGGGCTCGGGATTGCCGGTGGTGAGCGAGCAGGCGGGCGGGCAAGAAGGGCGTCCCACTAGGGGCGCTGGCGGGCACGTGGCGCACGTGGTGGTGGTGGCGCACGTGGTGGTGGTGGTGGCGCACGTGGTGGTGGTGGTGGCGCACGTGGTGGTGGTGGTGGCGCACGTGGTGGTGGTGGTGGCGCACGTGGTGGTGGTGGTGGCGCACGTGGTGGTGGTGGTGGCGCACGTGGTGGTGGTGGTGGCGCACGTGGTGGTGGTGGTGGCGCACGTGGTGGTGGTGGTGGCGCACGTGGTGGTGGTGGTGGCGCACGTGGTGGTGGTGGTGGCGCACGTGGTGGTGGTGGTGGCGCACGTGGTGGTGGTGGTGGCGCACGTGGTGGTGGTGGTGGCGCACGTGGTGGTGGTGGTGGCGCACGTGGTGGTGGTGGTGGCGCACGTGGTGGTGGTGGTGGCGCACGTGGTGGTGGTGGTGGCGCACGTGGTGGTGGTGGTGGCGCACGTGGTGGTGGTGGTGGCGCACGTGGTGGTGGTGGTGGCGCACGTGGTGGTGGTGGTGGCGCACGTGGTGGTGGTGGTGGCGCACGTGGTGGTGGTGGTGGCGCACGTGGTGGTGGTGGTGGCGCACGTGGTGGTGGTGGTGGCGCACGTGGTGGTGGTGGTGGCGCACGTGGTGGTGGTGGTGGCGCACGTGGTGGTGGTGGTGGCGCACGTGGTGGTGGTGGTGGCGCACGTGGTGGTGGTGGTGGCGCACGTGGTGGTGGTGGTGGCGCACGTGGTGGTGGTGGTGGTGGTGGCGCACGTGGTGGTGGTGGTGGTGGTGGCGCACGTGGTGGTGGTGGTGGTGGCGCACGTGGTGGTGGTGGTGGTGGCGCACGTGGTGGTGGTGGTGGCGCACGTGGTGGTGGTGGTGGCGCACGTGGTGGTGGTGGTGGCGCACGTGGTGGTGGTGGTGGCGCACGTGGTGGTGGTGGTGGCGCACGTGGTGGTGGTGGTGGCGCACGTGGTGGTGGTGGAGGCGCACGTGGTGGTGGTGGTGGCGCACGTGGTGGTGGTGGTGGCGCACGTGGTGGTGGTGGTGGCGCACGTGGTGGTGGTGGTGGCGCACGTGGTGGTGGTGGCGCACGTGGTGGTGGTGGCGCACGTGGTGGTGGTGGTGGTGGCGCACGTGGTGGTGGTGGCGCACGTGGTGGTGGTGGTGGCGCACGTGGTGGTGGTGGCGCACGTGGTGGTGGTGGTGGCGCACGTGGTGGTGGTGGTGGTGGTGGCGCACGTGGTGGTGGTGGTGGTGGCGCACGTGGTGGTGGTGGTGGCGCACGTGGTGGTGGTGGTGGTGGCGCACGTGGTGGTGGTGGTGGTGGCGCACGTGGTGGTGGTGGTGGTGGCGCACGTGGTGGTGGTGGTGGCGCACGTGGTGGTGGTGGTGGTGGCGCACGTGGTGGTGGTGGCGCACGTGGTGGTGGTGGTGGCGCACGTGGTGGTGGTGGTGGCGCACGTGGTGGTGGTGGTGGCGCACGTGGTGGTGGTGGCGCACGTGGTGGTGGTGGCGCACGTGGTGGTGGTGGTGGCGCACGTGGTGGTGGTGGTGGCGCACGTGGTGGTGGTGGTGGCGCACGTGGTGGTGGTGGTGGCGCACGTGGTGGTGGTGGTGGGGCACGTGGTGGTGGTGGTGGGGCACGTGGTGGTGGTGGTGGTGGCGCACGTGGTGGTGGTGGCGCACGTGGTGGTGGTGGCGCACGTGGTGGTGGTGGTGGCGCACGTGGTGGTGGTGGTGGCGCACGTGGTGGTGGTGGCGCACGTGGTGGTGGTGGTGGTGGCGCACGTGGTGGTGGTGGTGGCGCACGTGGTGGTGGTGGTGGCGCACGTGGTGGTGGTGGCGCACGTGGTGGTGGTGGTGGCGCACGTGGTGGTGGTGGCGCACGTGGTGGTGGTGGTGGCGCACGTGGTGGTGGTGGCGCACGTGGTGGTGGTGGTGGTGGCGCACGTGGTGGTGGTGGTGGCGCACGTGGTGGTGGTGGTGGCGCACGTGGTGGTGGTGGTGGCGCACGTGGTGGCGCACGTGGTGGTGGTGGTGGCGCACGTGGTGGTGGTGGCGCACGTGGTGGTGGTGGTGGCGCACGTGGTGGTGGTGGCGCACGTGGTGGTGGTGGCGCACGTGGTGGTGGTGGCGCACGTGGTGGTGGTGGCGCACGTGGTGGTGCACGTGGTGGTGGCGCACGTGGTGGTGGTGGCGCACGTGGTGGTGGTGGTGGCGCACGTGGTGGTGGTGGTGGTGGTGGCGCACGTGGTGGTGGTGGTGGCGCACGTGGTGGTGGTGGTGGCGCACGTGGTGGTGGTGGTGGCGCACGTGGTGGTGGTGGTGGCGCACGTGGTGGTGGTGGTGGTGGCGCACGTGGTGGTGGTGGCGCACGTGGTGGTGGTGGCGCACGTGGTGGTGGTGGTGGCGCACGTGGTGGTGGTGGCGCACGTGGTGGTGGTGGTGGCGCACGTGGTGGTGGTGGTGGCGCACGTGGTGGTGGTGGTGGCGCACGTGGTGGTGGTGGTGGCGCACGTGGTGGTGGTGGTGGCGCACGTGGTGGTGGTGGTGGCGCACGTGGTGGTGGTGGTGGGGCACGTGGTGGTGGTGGTGGGGCACGTGGTGGTGGTGGTGGGGCACGTGGTGGTGGTGGTGGTGGCGCACGTGGTGGTGGTGGTGGCGCACGTGGTGGTGGTGGCGCACGTGGTGGTGGTGGTGGCGCACGTGGTGGTGGTGGTGGCGCACGTGGTGGTGGTGGTGGCGCACGTGGTGGTGGTGGTGGCGCACGTGGTGGTGGTGGTGGCGCACGTGGTGGTGGTGGTGGCGCACGTGGTGGTGGTGGTGGCGCACGTGGTGGTGGTGGCGCACGTGGTGGTGGTGGCGCACGTGGTGGTGGTGGTGGCGCACGTGGTGGTGGTGGTGGCGCACGTGGTGGTGGTGGTGGCGCACGTGGTGGTGGTGGTGGCGCACGTGGTGGCGCACGTGGTGGTGGTGGTGGCGCACGTGGTGGTGGTGGCGCACGTGGTGGTGGTGGTGGCGCACGTGGTGGTGGTGGCGCACGTGGTGGTGGTGGCGCACGTGGTGGTGCACGTGGTGGTGGCGCACGTGGTGGTGGTGGTGGCGCACGTGGTGGTGGTGGTGGCGCACGTGGTGGTGGTGGTGGTGGCGCACGTGGTGGTGGTGGTGGCGCACGTGGTGGTGGTGGTGGCGCACGTGGTGGTGGTGGTGGCGCACGTGGTGGTGGTGGTGGCGCACGTGGTGGTGGTGGTGGCGCACGTGGTGGTGGTGGTGGCGCACGTGGTGGTGGTGGTGGCGCACGTGGTGGTGGTGGTGGCGCACGTGGTGGTGGTGGTGGCGCACGTGGTGGTGGTGGTGGCGCACGTGGTGGTGGTGGTGGCGCACGTGGTGGTGGTGGTGGCGCACGTGGTGGTGGTGGTGGCGCACGTGGTGGTGGTGGTGGCGCACGTGGTGGTGGTGGTGGCGCACGTGGTGGTGGTGGTGGCGCACGTGGTGGTGGCGCACATGGTAGTGGTGGTGGTGGCGCATGTGGTGGTGGTGGCGCACGTGGTGGTGGTGGTGGCGCACATGGTGGTGGTGGTGGCGCACGTGGTGGTGGTGGTGGTGGTGGTGGCGCACGTGGTGGTGGTGGCGCACGTGGTGGTGGTGGTGGCGCACGTGGTGGTGGTGGTGGCGCACGTGGTGGTGGTGGTGGCGCACGTGGTGGTGGCGCACGTGGTGGTGGCGCACGTGGTGGTGGCGGTGGTGGCGGTGGTGGCGCACGTGGTGGTGGTGGCGCACGTGGTGGTGGTGGCGCACGTGGTGGTGGTGGTGGCGCACGTGGTGGTGGTGGTGGCGCACGTGGTGGCGCACGTGGTGGTGGTGGCGCACGTGGTGGTGGTGGCGCACGTGGTGGTGGTGGCGCACGTGGTGGTGGTGGCGCACGTGGTGGTGGTGGTGGCGCACGTGGTGGTGGTGGCGCACGTGGTGGTGGCGCACGTGGTGGTGGTGGCGCACGTGGTGGTGGTGGTGGTGGCGCACATGGTGGTGGTGGTGGTGGCGCACGTGGTGGTGGTGGTGGCGCACGTGGTGGTGGTGGCGCACGTGGTGGTGGTGGTGGCGCACGTGGTGGTGGTGGTGGCGCACGTGGTGGTGGTGGTGGCGCACGTGGTGGTGGTGGTGGCGCACGTGGTGGTGGTGGCGCACGTGGTGGTGGTGGTAGCGCACGTGGTGGTGGTGGCGCACGTGGTGGTGGTGGTGGCGCACGTGGTGGTGGTGGTGGCGCACGTGGTGGCGCACGTGGTGGTGGTGGTGGCGCACGTGGTGGTGGTGGCGCACGTGGTGGTGGTGGTGGCGCACGTGGTGGTGGTGGCGCACGTGGTGGTGGTGGCGCACGTGGTGGTGGTGGCGCACGTGGTGGTGCACGTGGTGGTGGCGCACGTGGTGGTGGTGGTGGCGCACGTGGTGGTGGTGGTGGCGCACGTGGTGGTGGTGGTGGTGGCGCACGTGGTGGTGGTGGTGGCGCACGTGGTGGTGGTGGTGGCGCACGTGGTGGTGGTGGTGGCGCACGTGGTGGTGGTGGTGGCGCACGTGGTGGTGGTGGTGGCGCACGTGGTGGTGGTGGTGGTGGCGCACGTGGTGGTGGTGGCGCACGTGGTGGTGGTGGTGGCGCACGTGGTGGTGGTGGTGGCGCACGTGGTGGTGGTGGCGCACGTGGTGGTGGTGGCGCACGTGGTGGTGGTGGTGGCGCACGTGGTGGTGGTGGTGGCGCACGTGGTGGTGGTGGTGGCGCACGTGGTGGTGGTGGTGGCGCACGTGGTGGTGGTGGTGGCGCACGTGGTGGTGGCGCACATGGTAGTGGTGGTGGTGGCGCATGTGGTGGTGGTGGCGCACGTGGTGGTGGTGGTGGCGCACATGGTGGTGGTGGTGGCGCACGTGGTGGTGGTGGTGGTGGTGGTGGCGCACGTGGTGGTGGTGGCGCACGTGGTGGTGGTGGTGGCGCACGTGGTGGTGGTGGTGGCGCACGTGGTGGTGGTGGTGGCGCACGTGGTGGTGGCGCACGTGGTGGTGGCGCACGTGGTGGTGGCGGTGGTGGCGGTGGTGGCGCACGTGGTGGTGGTGGCGCACGTGGTGGTGGTGGCGCACGTGGTGGTGGTGGTGGCGCACGTGGTGGTGGTGGTGGCGCACGTGGTGGCGCACGTGGTGGTGGTGGCGCACGTGGTGGTGGTGGCGCACGTGGTGGTGGTGGCGCACGTGGTGGTGGTGGCGCACGTGGTGGTGGTGGTGGCGCACGTGGTGGTGGTGGCGCACGTGGTGGTGGCGCACGTGGTGGTGGTGGCGCACGTGGTGGTGGTGGTGGTGGCGCACATGGTGGTGGTGGTGGTGGCGCACGTGGTGGTGGTGGTGGCGCACGTGGTGGTGGTGGCGCACGTGGTGGTGGTGGTGGCGCACGTGGTGGTGGTGGTGGCGCACGTGGTGGTGGTGGTGGCGCACGTGGTGGTGGTGGTGGCGCACGTGGTGGTGGTGGTGGCGCACGTGGTGGTGGTGGTGGTGGCGCACGTGGTGGTGGTGGTGGCGCACGTGGTGGTGGTGGTGGCGCACTTGGTGGTGGTGGCGCACGTGGTGGTGGTGGCGCACGTGGTGGTGGTGGTGGCGCACGTGGTAGTGGTGGCGCATGTGGTGGTGCACGTGGTGGTGGCGCACATGGTGGTGGTGGTGGCGCACATGGTGGTGGTGGTGGCGCACGTGGTGGTGGTGGCGCACGTGGTGGCGCACGTGGTGGTGGTGGCGCACGTGGTGGTGGTGGTGGCGCACGTGGTGGTAGTGGTGGTGGCGCACGTGGTGGTGGTGGCGCACGTGGTGGTGGTGGTGGCGGCGCACGTGGTGGTGGTGGCGCACGTGGTGGTGGTGATGGCGCACGTGGTGGTGGTGGCGCACGTGGTGGTGGTGGTGGCGCACGTGGTGGTGGCGCACGTGGTGGTGGTGGTGGCGCACGTGGTGGTGGTGGCACACGTGGTGGTGGTGGCGCATGTGGTGGTGGCGCACGTGGTGGTGGTGGTGGCGCACGTGGTGGTGGTGGTGCACGTGGTGGTGGTGGCGCACGTGGTGGTGGTGGCGCACGCGGTGGTGGTGGCGCACGTGGTGGTGGTGGCGCACGTGGTGGTGGCGCACGTGGTGGCACACGTGGTGGTGGTGGCGCACGTGGTGGTGGTGGCGCACGTGGTGGTGGTGGCGCACGTGGTGGTGGTGGCGCACGTGGTGGTGGTGGTGGCGCACGTGGTGGTGGTGGCGCACGTGGTGGTGGCGCACGTGGTGGTGGTGGTGGCGCACGTGGTGGTGGTGGCGCACGTGGTGGTGGTGGTGGCGCACGTGGTGGTGGTGGTGGCGCACGTGGTGGTGGTGGCGCACGTGGTGGTGGTGGTGGTGGCGCACGTGGTGGTGGTGGTGGCGCACGTGGTGGTGGTGGCGCACGTGGTGGTGGTGGTGGCGCACGTGGTGGTGGTGGTGGCGCACATGGTGGTGGTGGTGGCGCACGTGGTGGTGGCGCACATGGTAGTGGTGGTGGTGGCGCACGTGGTGGTGGTGGTGGCGCACGTGGTGGTGGCGCACGTGGTGGTGGTGGTGGCGCACGTGGTGGTGGTGGTGGCGCACGTGGTGGTGGTGGTGGCGCACGTGGTGGTGGTGGTGGCGCACGTGGTGGTGGTGGTGGTGGCGCACGTGGTGGTGGTGGTGGCGCACGTGGTGGTGGTGGTGGTGGCGCACGTGGTGGTGGTGGTGGCGCACGTGGTAGTGGTGGCGCATGTGGTGGTGCACGTGGTGGTGGCGCACATGGTGGTGGTGGTGGCGCACATGGTGGTGGTGGTGGCGCACGTGGTGGTGGTGGCGCACGTGGTGGTGGCGCACGTGGTGGTGGTGGTGGCGCACGTGGTGGTAGTGGTGGTGGCGCACGTGGTGGTGGTGGCGCACGTGGTGGTGGTGGCGCACGTGGTGGTGGCGCACGTGGTGGTGGTGGCGCACGTGGTGGTGGTGGCGCACGTGGTGGTGGTGGCGCACGTGGTGGTGGTGGTGGCGCACGTGGTGGTGGCGCACGTGGTGGTGGTGGTGGCGCACGTGGTGGTGGTGGCACACGTGGTGGTGGTGGCGCATGTGGTGGTGGCGCACGTGGTGGTGGTGGTGGCGCACGTGGTGGTGGTGGTGCACGTGGTGGTGGTGGCGCACGTGGTGGTGGTGGTGGCGCACGCGGTGGTGGTGGCGCACGTGGTGGTGGTGGCGCACGTGGTGGTGGTGGCGCACGTGGTGGCGCACGTGGTGGTGGTGGTGGCGCACGTGGTGGTGGTGGCGCACGTGGTGGTGGTGGCGCACGTGGTGGTGGTGGCGCACGTGGTGGTGGCGCACGTGGTGGTGGCGCACATGGTGGTGGTGGTGGCGCACATGGTGGTGGTGGTGGCGCACATGGTGGTGGTGGTGGGGGACGTGGTGGTGGTGGTGGCGCACGTGGTGGTGGCGGACGTGGTGGTGGTGGTGACGCACGTGGTGGTGGTGGTGGCGCACGTGGTGGTGGCGCACGTGGTGGTGGTGGCGCACGTGGTGGTGGTGGTGGCGCACGTGGTGGTGGCGCACGTGGTGGTGGTGACGCACGTGGTGGTGGTGGTGGCGCACGTGGTGGTGGCGCACGTGGTGGTGGCGCACGTGGTGGTGGCGCACGTGGTGGTGGCGCACGTGGTGGCGGCGCACGTGGTGGTGGCGGTGGCGCACGTGGCGGCGCACGTGGTGGTGGCGCACGTGGTGGCGTGGGTCGTCGGGTGCCAGGTGGGTTTGCGGGCCACGGCGAATTTCATCGGCGGAGAGAGCGCCGATGATTGTTAGCCGTGCGTCGCAGGCAAACGAACTCTTTTCACGGCAAACGTCGGTGGCGGGCGCTGATGTGAGCCGTGGGTCGTAGGCAAACGAACTCACGGCAAAAACGTCGGTGGCGAGCGCTGTTAGTCGTGGGCCCCAATCAACGCACTCACTCGCATGTTAGAAGATATGATAGTAAATGTTAAACAAACTCTAAACAAATGTTAGGCATTACGAAGAGCCATTAAGCTGTATTATTGCAAAATCACAGCCTTCACGATTCAATATACATGAATGCTATTTTTCGATTTAAAGCTTTCGTGACTGCAGGGATTCATCTTCTTGGTTCTTTCTGTAAAGTCACATAGAAGGGAGATAATAAAATAATAAAAATAAAACAATATTTTATTGTATTATTTGTATTATGTTTTATTTTTATTATTTTATTATCTCCCTTCTTCGTGACTTTACCGAAAGAACCAAGAAGATGAATATTGTGAGAATTCGCGAGTATACATTTCTGGTTGACAGAAATGGACCGTTACATTTCACATTTTTTAATGTCGTGTAACATATCACTCAATCAGCCAATTTATCTTTTAATATTTATAACAATGTCTTGCATAAATGCTTTTCATTGTACAAAACTTGTTGAAGCATACGACAGGTATATTCAGTCGTGCATAAATCCTCCATGATATGATTTGGAAAAAAAAAGATGCAAACACTCAACTGGAAGATTCCAAAAACAAAAACTTAAAATATTCATGCTTCCAAAATAAAACCTCATTTAAAAAGTTTAAATACTAATTTCTTAAACACACCACACATTGTCAACATTATTAATGATCCAGTTTTCCCCCATTTCTTTACTTTCTAAAATCACAGCAAAACGAATAAAATAAATGCAAAGGTTAACGTCCACATAGGCTGAAGACATGTATCTTTCTCTAAAGAAGTCAAAGTGTTCCCATACTCAAATAAGCTGTGGGTAGTGCCAATCTCCTTTGGCAGGCCTGAGCTAGTGATAGAAGTTTCACATTTACAATATATACTGGACTTATTTTTTGGATGTATGTTTATTCCTCACATCCCTGTCTATGTTGAGTATCTGTAGATGCCTGTGTTTGTTAACTTCGAGTAAAATCAGATATTATCACAACACAAGGCTTTCAGTCTTCCGGATGTGTGCACATGTACGTAAGGCGAGAGGTATTTTCGAAGATGAATTCTGCTCTCTGCCCGTCAGTGCTGAGAAGACTGGGAAAGATCAGTGGCTGTGACCTTCCAAAGCTCCTGTAGAAACAGCACAAAGATAAAACATTACTGGTGTTCGATAGGACGGGTGAGGGGCCATTGAGACAATATGCGTTCTTAGTAAGTTCAAGTTCATGTTAATTTATTAAGTATAGCCCTGTGAGCCATTCGGCTCTTGAATCGGGTGCAACCGCAACAAACAAAAAACAAAAACATGAACAAAAACATCGTAAAGTGAATATGTGACTGAGTGCAAGCAGAAAATCCAAGAAAAGACAGTAAAATTTTGCAGAAAAAGCACCGTATACAAAGATGTGCAAAAATCCCAGTGGGATGTAAGTCAAACAACAACAACCACAAGACAACTTAGATTAAGGCCATCAGTCTAACTCTGTACTACAACAAACATGGCCAAACCAAAAAACATCGAAAATCACCTAAATAAAGCCATAAAAGCAATGAAACTGTGGTCATAGGAACTGTGACCGAATTTTCACAATAAACGACGTAAACAACATGTACTACCAAACTCTGCAGCCATAAATAGTAAGACCTAAGCTAGCAAAAATGTAGGAGGCTTAGGGGCATGTGGGAATTATAGTAAGGAAAATGTTTGTTAAATCAAAGCATATGTCCTAATTAACAAAATAAAAATAATGAAAGCAGTACATTTTAAAGAGAACTTTAATTATTCAGGAAAGCATCACTGAGACCCAAATCCTGCTTTGGGATTGTTTGGATAATTCACAAGTTGTGTGAAAGTGACAGATTTTTTATGTTTATTTACATTTTAAGAGTTTAATCAAATTATACGCGTAACTATAAACACAAAAGCATCCGTAAAGTTGTGTTATTTTTAGTTAATCATACAATTCCATTTGACCAGGTAGACCTTGCAGAAAACGATTACCAACAACACACCATCTGCCAACGTGGCTTGCTTGAATCTCTGCATTCATAATGGTTGGAAACGAACGCTGGGAAATTCCAAGATGTTGGCCATACATTTCAGACAACTTAAAAGATGTGGACAATCAATAATGGAATCAAGACGTGGCTTTTCACTTGAATATAGGTGTATCAAACAATTAGGAATGGGATTCAGATAGGAATTATTTTCCACCTATCTTAATAAGGGATAAATTATAATATACCGCGGTGACAGACGTACTCAAACTTTTCCACCTGCGATGACATGGTGATGGTGCATTCGGTTTCATGCGTGACAAATATATTTTTTCCGTAAAGAGGACATGTATTATAGGATTACAGATAATCACTCTTCAAATTGACACCAGATGTCTTAGCATAATTTAGAAATGTTCACTGAGGTTGCCGTATAAGTGGAACTGATATACAGTGGATGTAGTGAGATAAGAGAATTGTTGGCAAAAAGTGCAGTGAGATGAGACAAAAGAGATGTAGACAAGATAGAGATTAATTGGATGTTGATGTAAATTAGCTTTTTCTGAAAGTATTTTCATTTTAGTTGATATTTGATGCACCCATATTTTTTTCACATATCCAGCGCCCCTTGGACTACATGAGTGCCTCAGCTTCTCCTTAGTACGCTTATGCCTTGTGCCACTGTGGGCACATGGAGAAGCCACACCCTCCGTGGTGCATGAATTGCCAAAGGATGCGCCCTCACCAGCTGCTCCACGCGGTCGTACAGGATGGACTGCGCGAAGTCCGTAGACACCGACTCCACGGTGAACACCCTGCGCTCGCCCTCCATGCCGGCAAGCCCGGCGAGGCACGTGCGGAAGTGGTCGTACGCGTCGCAGGTCACAGCCAGCGCACGCAATGTGAAATTGTAACTGTGTGGCGAGAAAACGATTCTTGACGTCAGGTCCACAATAAACTCCCATTACTTTAGTGTCCATGTGTTTGTCATTTGGAGTGTGATAACAAGGAGCATGAGCCATCACGCAAACTCTTAATCATCCTCGCAGCAGCGGCTTTTGGCTAAACATCAGACAAAGACAGTCACCGCATCGTGCGCTGTGGCCGTCTGGAATGCTCTTCTTTCCAGTATTAGGAAGCCACTGGAGCTATGCACTTTTAAGCTAGATTGAAAACTAATTTCTTAAGAACTGCTTTTTGTGTTTAGTTTGTTGTCCTTCCCCCGCACCTTCGATTAGCACGGTTGGCTACGTATGGTGCAACATAATTTCAAGATACATACATATTAACAGTTGCCTCTTACTTGACAATTCCAATATAACTTTAAGAACTCTTTTGGCAATCAAGTACAAGCATCGACTGAAAACACCACACGACCATCATCATTAACGCTGCTTTATAGCAGATCATAAATATAGCAGGCTGTGATATATTTTACGATACTATCTATTTTATTTGGGGGTGGTGCAGTGGCTCAGTGGATAGTGTACTGTGCTATTAACCCGGCAACCTGAGTTCGATTCCTGGCCAAGGCTAATAGCAGTGGCGATTAATATCTGAACCAGTCCTGGACACCCTCTCCTTCACCAACCCACACTGACCAGCAAAGTGAAGTACGGTTAAACAACAACCATAACTGACACAGCAGTGGATTGACTGACAAATCGCTGTATATTTCTGTTATATATTTTCATGTATACGGCAGTGTTATTGACGACGATTATATGTTTCATTCCAACGGAAGTAGTTTACAAATTTTTAACTATAATGTGAAAGATGTCAAACAAAATAATGTTACTTCGTGTTGACATTTTATGCTGAAAATAATATTTTGGTATAGTACTTGAAGGTAGGTAGCATAGCAGTACAGTACAACAATGGATTTTTTTTTATTGCAGTGCCCACAGTGTAACCTCAACAAAATTTTAACATAGCTTCTGTTGGGTGGGAGAAAAATAAAAAATGGTAAGATTGTCATTACCATATTCTTGGTTCTTTCGGTAAAGTCGCGTAGAAGGGAAATACTAAAATAATATAAATATAAAACAATAAAAATTCTTACGACGTTTTGACTGCAACACAAGCAATCACCATCAGGTGTGAAATCCACAGCAAGAAAATTTGAAAAAAGTGGCGTTTTTTTTTTCTGCCACTTTTTTCAAAAGAACCAAGAATATGAATCCCTGCAGTCACAAAAGCTTTAAATCAAAATTGTCATTACCGTTTCTCTATGGCGATGTAGAGGGAGCTGGTGCTGCGAAGGTTGTTCATGATGCGGAAGACAGTTCGAAACAGCCCATCAGTGAGCTCATCGTCATAGCAAACTACACACAGGCACAACCATGCAATTAATCAACGGATGAAAATACATATACTGTGCAGTGTATTTGTACAAGTATCCTGATATAACATGTCTGAGGAAGTGGCATTATGGTAAGTAAGTTTTCACAGCCACTTGTAATCCAAGTGTGGTCTTCCAGGTTAGACCGCGTGTTAAGCATTTCTTCTCTCAAGCTTTTGTCGTCGCGCACTGCTGCGGGCATGGCTTCATCTACTGAAGATCGCACCATCTCTCGAAGATGCCTGCGGTAATGCGTGCCGGTGAAAGCGCGGCGGAACTTGGAAGACCACTGCTCGGAGGTGGCATTACGGTCAAAGTGCTCCACTCTCCATTGGAAGATGGCGAGTTTATATCCTATTTGTGGGTCCAATCGGTTCATCATTCCTTCAGTGTCAATAAAATGATCACCAATTTGTAGAAGGAAAACAATGGATAAACCATCCTCCACTACAATAATGTGGAGTTTCCACCACTAGTTCAAGGACCACCAGTGAGTGATAACTCCCCAACACTCGTTTGAACAGGAATATTCCTGACTTTTGACTTGCTTGGCTAAATGAGAGGCAAGTGATGAACGCAATGCCGAGGTTTTTTTAATAGAACTGCGGCTCCCCTAATGTGCCGGCGCTGTAATCGCCGTGAATTTTTATTCTACAAAGTGGCCCGATGATAAAAATGTATTTACCGTCGGCCGCGAGAAGCACGGTGGCGTTGTCGTGCAGATGTGCTACCTCTTCCTCTGTCCAGGAAAATCGGCACTCAGAGTCTGCAAGATGACAGATGTGCGCAGAGCTTCAGATGTACATGGCGCTTGAGACAAGCCACGTTGAGAATTCCAGGTTTTCATTTTGTTCTCAAAATCTTACCTTTTGCTATGTTGTGTTGTTGTAATGTTTTTTCAATGTCTGGATGTATATTAGTTGGTGGAGTAGAAGGGCTCCAAACCCAAGTTCAAATCCCAGCAAGAGTCGAATCAGCTTCATCATCTTTATCGCCATCGCAATTCATCCAAGGTTGATTAAATGAACATGACCTGGTGAGGTTAAAGCACTCTGTTTTGGAAGCTCGACAACGGTTGAAGTCCGATTGAGAACTGCCTTCACCATAGAAATGTGAAAATGCCAATTATGGATCCAGACGACCAACAGACAGCGCACAGGCCAGCTCTTGTTTGAGTGCGGTGATAAACTGATGAAGTGTGTCTACAAAACTGCAAGTGCCATTACTGAATTGCCTTATTATGCCTTTGCAAGGGAAATAATATTTTTTTTATTTCATTTGACAACGGACTATTTTTAAACGGCTGTTTAAATAATTAAAAAAATATATATGAAACTTCACTTACCTGTACAAAAGTCATTTTTGAGCCAGTCCAGTGTCCTAACTTTCACCTCTCCTCCCTCCTCTCCATCTATAATTTTAAATAAGGATGAACACACAAACACACAGAGACACACAAAACAAAGCTCCCAATGCTGCACAATAAATGTGCCAGGTTAGGTGTATATATACACACACTTAACAGGTGGTCGGGTGGTGGCGGGTTTAACGACACATTTATATTTACGTGATCTCACCCAAAAAAACCCTCTTATGGATAATATTGGTCGCGAAAGCCTACGTGTTAAACTAGGTGTGTGTATATATATACTGTCTTTGTGTGTATATATATACATATGTAAACACGTGTGTATATATGTGTGTGTAAGCACACAAAGATTCCCCGTAAAGCCTTAATAGTTTTAGGGCAAGTGCTGTTAGAGAGAACTTATGAAGGCCCACACGGCACACAAGGGGGTGGGTGGCCAGCACCATTCCCGGTCACCTTTGTCTCCTGAGTGGCGATGTTTACACTCCGCACCAGAAACGCATTTGAGGCTGAGTCGACCTAGGGAAGGCCCAGGACCGATTCAGATAATCCTCACTGGTGTTGGTGGCCGTGAGCAGGATTCGAATTCGGGTAGCCAAGTTCGTAGCACAGTGCACTAACTGCTACACTACCACTCCCCATACATACATACACACACACATTGAATGTGCTTACCAGGGCGCATGTACAAATGCTTGTTTGCATTTACATTCCGTTGGCAATTGTCCAAGAGATCATCACCAACATCTAGATGAACACGGAGATTGATTGTAAACGTATGCGCTCAGAGATTGACAGGCACATTTGGCAAGAAAGTCTATACGTGTGCTGCACATATGCACACAATTATAGTTAGTTAAATATAAATGCTGATGTTGGGGCGAATGTACTCATGCACAATTGTAATTTACATTTTATATTGCATTATATATATACACAGTAAAATTTAAAATCTTTATCCGGGAAAGTTTTACAGAGATTTCAAGCTACTTTTTAGGAGGCATACATTGGGTTATTTGGCCAATTCCCTGCTGAGTATATTTAATGTGCCGAGTGAAAATCCACTCGTATATATACACACACAAGTGTAAACACTCTGAACTAATTTGACGAAGATAAACTATTATAACCTACTTGCTGTACTACATTATGCAGGCATCACCTCATTGACCACAGTGTGCATATGGGCCATATGGAACACATGCAGACTCTCTAAACACAAATCACAAGACCGTAATTGTCAGCCAAGTAACAACTCGTTTGTATTTTTTGTAACTTTCTCCGTTTTGTTCGTGCAGATTTGTAAATCCGATCACCCTTAACATGACAATAGCATTAAGTGCGCAGGTCATTTGGAAGGAACAGATTCTCGCACGTGTGTATCAGTGCACCTTTAAACGACCAATAACCGTGGTTCATTCATCATGGCCATCGGCACTCCCCTGGACGATCCGTCATCTTACGGACGGTCAGAGGCCATGCGGGTTCCAGCGTGGCCGTGCGGTGCGATGCGGCGCGGCGGGGAAACCCGGACCTGTGCAGTAGACGGTGCGGGCGAATGTGGCGGCCACAATGCTGGTGGCGCCGGTGCCCGCGCCCAACTCGAGTGCCGTAACCCCGCAGAACTCACGCCGGTGCTGGAGGAGATAATCGCCGAGCAGGAAGGCGCCGCGCCATACCTGCAGGGCAAAGGCCGGGCAGGTGGTGAGGGGACAGGGGGTGGGGGGGAACAAGAGCGACTCGCACATTATTGTCCAACTCAGAATCTTAGTCATAAATCAGAATAATTACTGAGAATGGAGGAATCACCATTGTTACCCTCTTTGTCATCGTGTCTTTGTAATTGTGTTTACCGTTGAAGACAAAGTTAACTTTAAAAGTTAGTTTGAGACACAATGTGGTATTTATGTCCCGGTGGCTAAAAATGGGGGAGCAGATAAAGTTCGCAGGATAATTTTCGTGAGAAGTATGTACCTGCTTTCCAACATCATCCAGGCATGTTCCCATCGTGTGTTCTGTGTAGCAGAATGAAAACATATCAAGAGCAATGAAAACAGTGATTAAAGTGTACTTTAACTGAGCCATGCTAAATAAAACAATAAACATCCGAGGGTCTGGTTCACCATGTATAACTCAATGGGCCTTATGAACCAATGTTTTCCAGCAGGATTTAAGGAGACATTATGAAAATTGGTCCCGAATTCTTGGAAGATATATTTTCATTTAATTTTAGTATGGGAAAGAAGACCCTTGTCTATTATTGTATCATTCACAATCAGTTGTGACAGTGTATAATACATTTCAGGCATGGGTGATTCTCAAATTTTACATTAAGCTAAGGATGCTGCCAATAACGGTAACACTTGCTATGGCTGTGACGTCTAACGATCTTTGGGACCATACCTATTAGCAGCGTATCACTGGCAGTCTGCCCCTCCTCATCATCCTCCTCATCCGCCTCCTCGTCTGTCCAGCGTTCCGCCTGGCTCAACAGCACAGGGTGACTCAGCGGCCGCTCGTTGGTACTGCTAGCCCTTTCGCCAACAATGCTGGCCGAGTCACGGGGCTTCCGGGCAACCAGTAGGTCTCCATCCTCGTCCAGAAGGCCACTGGCGTCGCTGGTACCACTGGGCGTCTCGCTTCGCCACTCTTCACACGCTTTGGAGGGAATGGTGGCACTGTCGTCTGAGCAGATGCTTGATGTCGGTGGTGGGAAGCAGCCATCTTCATGGGCAGTGTCCCACAGAATCTTGTACTTGGACACATAAACTGCCAAGCAAATTATTCAATGTGTGAATGCGCGAACGCGGGCTATGTGAGTGAATACTGCAACATTTCGTTTCCAAATGCGGGAACGAGCGACGGTTAAATATTACTGGATTGGTACTCTGTCACACAAGTTGTACGATGCTGTGTGCGACACTAATAGCAACACACATACCATAGCCTCCTCCTCCACCACCTCAAAATCCCAACGCCACCATCACAACCACCACCGCCACTGCTGCCACACTGACCAGGCTGTCCGACGGCGTTCAGCCGCACCATGAGTCTCCTACTGCTGGGCATGAACAGGTGGATGTCTGAGAGAACCAGGTCACTGCGGAAGACGATAGTGTCCATGGTGGTGGCGGCGGAGTCAGTCGAAGCTTGCGAGGCGTCCTCATCTGATAGGGACAGGGGCCGAGTTAGGGGCAACACAGACACAAGCGCCGAGGCCACTCAACACTCGCACGCCGATGCTTGGAATAAACATTTACAATGTGTTTTACAAGCATTCTGTTCTAATGTATAAAAAACTCCAAAGTTTTTGCTATTATATCTGTCCATTTGTAATGATGAAGGGGTATAGTTTATGGTCAATTCATACAGAATGTGCTCGATCTCCTCAGATCTAGCAGATTAAGCAGGTTTGAGTCTGGATTGTGCTCGGATTGGAGACCAGCTAGTATAAAAAAAGTCCTGTAGGATGCAAAGCTGGGTGTATGCATGTTGAACTTCTTTCACACAGTACGTAGCCAACCGTGATAATCGGAACTGCAGGGAAGGACAACTAAACACAAAAAGCAGTTCTAAAGAAATGTGGTGCACAAATGAGGGCAATTCAGCGAAATAAATTATTGTACTGTACTATATTGCCAGATCTATGGTCCCCACATTTACCAACCCGCACTGACCAGCGTGGTGCAGTTGGCAAAAGAATCCCCCACGACCTGCACAGGTATGGTGGAGGGGGGTGGGGCCTCATCCAACGGAGGATTGACAAAAGGACTGTACATTTTGGAAAGGTATGGCAGCTTTTGCAAATCTAATTAACGGACCGATGGAAAGAGTGGTCAGTCACGTTGTAATAGAAATGGTAAAATTAAAATGTAGTCCGCAGTGTATGGAGACGGTCATTCAAAAAGTTACAGCGCCCCCTGCCGTCATGTTTTGCAATGTGTCAATTGATGACCACAGCGGAGCAGAATTCCACAAACGAACCAAACACCTACTGGCATTTGAAGGTGACCCATACTTTTCAAGCCAATTTAAGCTCAATAGATGCTTGTGGGCTCAGTAATGTAGAGAAATCAGCTAGAGGTGACGGACGATTGAAGGCTAGAATTGCCTGTGGTATATCACAATAGGATCTGATGAATGTATCTGCGAATGCAGCTTCTTGACAGATTTTTGGCGAAATGTCTCAATCACCAACAGTGCAGCAAATCACCAAAGCCAAGTGTTTGAGCAGCTTTGTCAAGGTGTGCAACTTCTGCAATGATTTAATATTGTTCAGGTGATTAAAACTTGGTAAAAGTGACTAAAGTTTATTGCCAACACATCATCGATTACTCTCATTTTGTTTAAGTATATTTTTTATTGCATTTGCTAAAGCTTTTTCTTCGGATATGTAAGGTTGTTAGTATATGCATCGAGGAATCAGAGGAAGTGGGACAAAGAGACATCATTCGACAAATGTGGGTTGCTGAACCTCTGTGTGATGTGGCTGTAGCCGGGATACATTGATACAAAGAACATCAAATAAAAAAAGTAAATGCATGGCACAGGGCAAGATATGGTGACAGAGTAACATCAGAATCACATTTATGAAAACAAAGAACATAAAAAATGAGCAGAAGAGCAGCTTAGTGGAGTCACAATGGAGAGAGCTACGGATGTTTGTTGGGGAAGAAAAGGAAGTTGAAAATTAAAAAAAAGCCAAGAAAGTTAAAGAAATGAAGAACATTTCTTGGGTTTGGTTCAAGGTAGACGATTACCCTTGGATTGTGAAACTTCTTCATCGTTGTTAAGTTTCTCCAAATTCAAGGCTCTGCTGTAATAACATCATAAAGTAGGAGAAAACGTTTCACAAACATGCAGCATTGCCATCACACGAGCATTTAAAATGCGCAAACATCTGCATGCCACGCTTAAACATCCCTTAAAGGTGTTGCAATCTAGACATCTGAGCTTTCCTTCACTTATGATTGTCAATTTTTTATTACTGTTTTTCTGGCTACTTCCACACGGTATTATATTGCTAACTTTAAGTGGTATATATTAAACGAAATTTATAATTGTCGATGATAAAAACTCTCAGCAACAATGCCCTGGCTTTAAGAGTGACACTTTAAATTAAGTACAAAATAGTATCGTAACAATTCACCCCGAAGTAATTCAACATTACAAATTGTGCTCCCTGTTCGATTCAAGACTCGTTTCGTTCTGCACCACGAAAGTGACTGGTTTCTAATATCGCTTGTTAACGAGCGCTGGCAGTGAGATGAAACTAGCGGCGGTGGAGGTTGTAAGTGGTCACTGACCCACGAGGTGCGTTCATGTGTTCAGTCCTCAAGCACCGTACTTCACCGCTGCTTCACGACGCCATCCATGCCACCGGGATTCCTCACTCATCCCCCTGTGCAAAATGCGACACGGAACTCAGTTCCACCAGCCAGAAGCCAGCAAACCCACGAAGCATGCAACGTTCACAGGAACACAGCAGATGCTCTGCGTTGGTATAATTCACGGTGCTTAAAATAAAACGTACTGTGTGTTGAACTCCTTTCGCACCCTACGTGACCAACTGTGCTAATCGGAGATGCGGGAGTGGGGGGAGGGGTGGGGACAACACACTACAAATACGAAGGAGATACCACTGCTGCTGAACCGGGTATCTGAGCTTGACCACCTGAATGTGAGCGTGTAGTCGTTGTTCTGCATCTACATCGGCCATACGACAAACCTGTCAACCCTTTATCAGTGCCTTCCTTATTACAGACCAATTCAGACCTTGTGAGCCTCCTATGAACCTCAAAGTTCATCCTACAAAGTCCCCATCACAAGAAACACAAATAGACAAACATTGCGTTGCCCGTTATTGAAACGGCTGTACGCCGTATGGACCTGAAAACTCGAAATTCCCTGCACCAGAATACGGGGAAAAAACAGTGTGGGTTGACACGATTTGCGATACGAAAGGGCGCATAGACACGGGAGCATGGAGGTACTGTACAGTAACAGCTATGGATCTTGCAGCACTGTTCCCTTACTGGCCACCACCTCGCAGCCTGTGACGCCTGTTATGCACGGCGGAGCTGCCTCCACGCAACGCTTGGCAAAGTGCACGGCTAAATGTGAGCTAAACGAATCATTTGTTTCCACGGGGCCATGCTCGGGGGTTGCTTGAATCAGTGCTGTAAGACACGAAACCCGAAGTTTCAGGGATGTGGGGGTGGTGGTGTTGCCCGTCTATCTCGTCACAATACGCCTTACGAGAGGTCTAAATAAACGGGGCGTGTGACGCTTTCAAAAGTCGCAGTGTTTCTCCTTCCTGGCAAAAATCGCAAACCTGTCAAACCCTGATCACAGACCAATTCAGACCTTATTGGTCACCCCGTGTGCCCCTTATACATTTCAACGTTCATCCTACAAATTCCTCATTACAAGGGAGAAACACACAAACAAACAAACACTGCGTTGCCCGTATTGAAACGACTGTACGCTGTACAGACCTGAAAACTAAATTTCCCCCGTACACCATTGGAACCTCATTTGCCAGTAAAAAAAATATAATTGGTTTTTTACCCTTTTATCTGGCAACAAAACTGACACCTTTTTTTACGAGGAGTCATGTTTGCATAGACGAAAAAGAAAAGCTGTCTCGGGTGTGGACCAATCAACTTCAAGGACAGTGCATATCATTATCAGAGTTGTGTTTTTTGTTTGCATTATGACTGCAGGTATCGTGGTCTATGCAAACATGACTCCTCGTAAAAAAGGTGTCAGTTTTGTTGCCAGATAAAAGGGTAAAAAACCAATTATCATATTCCCCCGTACAATTTAACACGGAGGCGTTCGTGACCAACATCATCCATAATCGAGGTTCAAGTGCATTTATTAGGTATATCTCTGTGAGTCATTCGGCTCTTGAATCGGGTGCAACCGCAAAAAACAAAAAAATGAACAAGAAAACATCTTAAAGTGACTATGTGCAAACAGAAAATCCAAGAAAAAACAGCAAAATATTGCAGATAAAGCACCGTACACCAACGCTGTGCAAAAATACCAGTGGGATGCAAGTCAAACAACAACAATAACCACAAGACAACTTATATTAAGGCCATCAGCCTTACTCCGTACTACAACAAACAAACATGGCCAAACCAAAAAACGTTTCGAAATCACAAAAATAAAGCCATGAAAGCAACGAAACAATGATCAAAGGAACTGTGACGGAATTTTCACAATAAACAACATGTAATACCAAAACCCTGCAGCCATAGTTGGCTGCATGGGTCACTCCACAACAGCAGGAGCATCAGTCGGAGTATCATCATTTTTCAATGCACCTTTCAGATCCCCTGAACAAGAAGATGTGGTTAAACACGAATGGGTTGACAGCTATGAAATCAAAGCCCCCTACGACTCACAGACGCACGCTGCCACACTTACAGTGCACCGCACTGTACTCTACTCCTCCTCCGTGACCTTTCAACCGGAACGGGTTCAAGATAAGCCCCGCCCGCCCGCCCCCCCGACAATAACCACTGCAAGAACAATTTCAAACAGCGTTATGTGCTAATAGATAAATGGGTCAATTAAGTATCACTCCCCTCCCCCCCAATTTGAGAACGATACGTCTCATACTGAATAACCGCATTGCGAATGTTGTATCGGATTATTTCTTGGCGGCGGACGTAGACGATTCCGCACCCCGCCCCCCTTTGCCCATGGCAACGTTAGATGAGGCGGTGATGCGGTCTCGCCCCTTTGGAGTGGTGGGGGTGGGGCGGTAGGGCGGTGGGGCGGTGGCGGAGTGATATAATCGGTGCGTCGCCGGAAGTGACTCCTTTCTCTCCGGGTGTCTCGGTGAGGCTGCGGGCGGCTTTTTGCGGCTCGCGTTAGAAGTTCGTGATAATCGCAATTTTAAAACAAAATTCACGTTCGAACGCTTGTTAGTGTAAGAGCAAAAGTCGCCGGCCGAATAAGAGCGTCGCCAGAGTGTTTTGGTTTGCGGGTTTTAGAGGGTTTGTTGGCGTTTGCCTGTTTTGAGAGTGTAGAGGCGGGTAGGCCTAAGGCGTAAGGCCTTGCGCGAGACACGTGGCTTTCGAGATTGTGTGAATGGTATTTTAATTCGTTATACAATGTTGCCGGGCGATATAAATAGTAATTTAAACGCGGGATGGAACTGGCAAGTTGTGTATAATGCTGCAAGGGTTTTTTGTTACTCGCTGAACTTTGAGCCGAGTGGGATATTACCAACTAATTGTGTGTAGACATTACATATCGAGATTAATGAGTAGACTGTTTAAGAACACTTTATTTTGGGGGACGCGTTTTATTACAATATTCTCAAGGCCCTTCCACGTGTACTTCGTGACTTGATTCTAGTCGCATTTAGATTCTTACAGGAGAATAACTGATTCGACCGGCACTTAATACAGTTTTCTATCGCGAGCTGCAATTTTTGTCTCGGCGTTGTGAAATCATTCGACACGGCTGCAGTCAATGCATTAAGACCGTCCGCGTGTTCTAACGGTGGTTGCTGTTTGTGAAGCCATGCTTTATGGGGATGCTAACCCCTAGTGAACAGTAGCACCACTAAACGCGACAGCTGTAGCGTACCTTGAGCGAATCTCAACTATGTAATCCCGGGGCCGTCAATTTCACAGCAGTAATGCTGTAATAACGTCTTTTAAAAACAGCATGGGTAAAAAAAATTCTGGTCGCTTTCGTTATGCGTATGTGTCAACGTTCCAGGGCGCTGGATTGCGTATACAGTGCTGCACATGCATGTTTACGTATCTCACGACTTAAACGACGCGCTGTTTATTTCGTTCTTTTCCAGAACTTGAGCCACAATGCCGGTGGCCAAGTCGTGGGTGTGCAGTAAGACATACGTCACTCCTCGCCGTCCATTCGAGAAGTCTCGCTTGGACCAGGAGCTTAAGCTCATCGGTAAGCAAGCGGCAAGGCCGCCGTGATACCTGGCGAGCATCG
Organism: Lampetra fluviatilis; assembly: GCF_964198595.1. Classification (NCBI taxonomy): domain Eukaryota; kingdom Metazoa; phylum Chordata; class Hyperoartia; order Petromyzontiformes; family Petromyzontidae; genus Lampetra; species Lampetra fluviatilis. The sequence continues at coordinate 19,978,985 of NC_136279.1, read as the reverse complement.
TCTTGTCTCTTGCGCACTTTCTCACGTTTCTTCGCCTCAATTCCCAGTGTCGATGTACAGTGGTTTTGTTCATCCACTGCTGGATGAGGGCTTTGCCATGCCAGGCATATTGTGGGCTTCATTTGACCATCATAGTCTTTATTTAGACTGGAGGAATCCGATGAGCTAAGAAGCTCTTTTTCACAGATGTCCAGTATGGGCGGGTCAGCAAATTACTACAGCATACTTCTACACGATGGTCGGCGATAAACGTGTTTGCGAGGCGCTCACCGATCCGAGCACCATCTCCAGGCTCAGCGCTGCTGAGCTTCTTCAATTCTGATAAGACTGGGCACGATGGGTTGTGGGTACTAGACTTCAGAGGCGCTTTAATCCCCTTATTGCATTGCCTACGTATGTGCACAGGCGAGTATGGGCTGAGGAACAAGCGCGAGGTGTGGCGTGTCAAGTTCACGCTGGCCAAGATCCGCAAGGCCGCCCGCGACCTGCTCACGCTCGACGAGAAGGACCCGAGGCGCCTGTTCGAGGGTAAGCCGCCTCCCCCGTGGACCCTAAAACGACGTCCCCTTCTACACTGGGGGTTCCTCAAAGTTCCAGCTCCCCCCCCCCCCCCCCCCGTTTAAATAAAGATTTGGATGTGTAATGTTTGGTGAGGACCTAACAAATGGTATTTTGATAACTTTGGTTATCGTTCAAAACGCCATTTGTGGTGAAGTTGCTTACATCAGATGCAGTGGTATGGGAGCAACTTTAGTCGCCCCCATTTCCTTGGAGCGGAGTTTAATCCTAGTAAGCAGTCCTAAAGTAGTCATTTTATAGCACTCTGATCCAAAGACATCATGCTGGGTCTCTTGGACTCATGGTTGTATATTTTGGTTAATTACGAGTGCTGAGCAATAGGTGTCCTATGGAGACACTGATCTCTGCCATAGAAGTGTAGGATTTCCCCATCTGACAGGGTCACTAACGGATATGCACATCACCCACCATTCACGCGAGACACCCGCTTATTGGTGGTAGATTCAGAACTTTTAAACCTTCTGGACTCTGCTGTCTTGCCAAATGTTGATCCTAATGTGTGTGGTCTGCCCTCTTCTGCCTCTACGTAATACAATATCTACCTACCCTTTCTGTACAGAATCTTTGAGATATGGCTGCATTTATGCTCAATATAATTCCACCTTGTGTTGCACCCGCGACAATCGCAGGTAACGCCCTGCTGCGTCGCCTCGTGCGCATCGGAGTGCTGGACGAGTCCAAGATGAAGCTCGATTACGTGCTTGGCCTGAAGATCGAGGATTTCCTCGAGCGCCGGCTGCAGACGCAGGTGTTCAAGCTGGGCCTGGCCAAGTCGATCCACCACGCCCGCGTGCTCATTCGCCAGCGCCACATCCGGTGAGGGGACGGGGCCCACCTGTGACGATGACAAGTTCGGCAAGGTCAATTCGACGCATGTCGTATACCTTGCGCGTTTTTCGCGAAGCCTCGTGGCCCGCTTTGACAAGGAGGCAGGGCAATGACACCGCCGTGGAGTGAGTATTTGTTACCAAATCTGATAATGCATGCTCAAAGAAAAATGCACCCCAAAGCCAATTAGCTTGTGAGGATGTGTGTCTCTAGGTGCAAGTTTTATTATTATTTGTCATTGACGATTTTAAATGAGTGGCATCACTAAATTGTTGTATTGTATTGATTCACTTGACTGGACATTTTAATGGCTTTCACTTACCAAGATTCAAACTCCTTGTCGATCAGCCCGAGATAGTCTGGCTGCATTTCTGATGTGAAAGCTCCTTGATTTTGAGCTGAGTTTTTAAGTATTTAAATCTCCATAATAGAGGTTTTTGGGTTAGATCGCGTAAATATATGAATGTGTTGTTAAAACCCGCCCACCACCCGACAGTCAACTAGTAAGGGTTGTCACGTAAACAGAACATGCCAATTTACATGACAGCCCTTACTAGTTGGCTGTGTCGGATGGTGGCGGGTTTTAACGACACATTTATATATCTATGCGATCTAACCCAAAAAACCTATTATGGATGATATGGGTCGCGAAAGCCTATGTGTTAAACAGTATTGAAATATATTGGTCAAGCAAGCCCTTATTAAGTTATCTTCACAAGCCACCGTAAACATTTTGCCTGTTGCGCAAACCCCTTCAGTTTGTTATTTTTAAAGTAAGGCAACAGAAAACAAGAACTTAAAGTGTTTATGCAACTCACCCTGAACAATCAGTCCAGGATAATCGTATTATTAAAATGTCTTTGGTCAGTCATCCAGTATAGACGACCATTCAGACTCATTGTTCCAAAGCCCTGACTGCCAGAATATAAAGTGAAAAGAAAAAAAATGTACCCGTAAAAACAAAGTTTTTCACTATAAATCCTTTATATGCGTGGCGGCTAGAGTCCTCTCGTCCTCTGGCTTGAGATGGCTGCCACCTATGGGTCAGATGATTGCCTGCCACCATTAAGCAATTGGTAATTAAATATAAAAAAAAAATTACTAAACAGTGTAAAAATTTGGAAAAAAAAATTCACGAAAATTAATTGTCACGCACAACGAGTCTGTGCAAAATGTCAGCTCGATTGGATCATGGGAAGTGGGTTAAGAAACGACCGAAAGATTTGCACGGTCGTAAGCGCGCAAGCAAGTGAACTTAATATAAAGGATTTAAAATTTAGGTCAGCAAACTGCTTTGTTTTACCACCACCTATTGGGCAGCTCAGACTTGTGGCTATTTGCCTAAAACATGTTGGGTAAATGTTTTTTTACCTTTCTACCCCAGCAGCAATCCTCAACGAAAGCGACATTGCCCCCCCCCCTTAATTCTTTTTGACACGACTGTCACTTGAATTTTCGGTGTTACACAACAATCGGCATTTCTCACCCCATGTTGTCTGTGCCATTGACCGTGCCCCACCACCACCACAGTGTGCGCAAGCAGGTTGTGAACATCCCGTCGTACATGGTGCGCCTGGACTCGCAGAAGCACATCGACTTCTCCCTGCGCTCGCCGTACGGTGGCGGCCGTCCCGGCCGCGTCAAGAGAAAGAACATGAAGAAGGGCCAGGGTGGCTCTGGTGGCGCGGATGAGGAGGAGGAGGATTAAAAGAGATGATACCGCCTGCCACTTCTCCTGGCGGTGTGGCATGCACTGATCAGGGGATGGGGCGGGGTCAGCCTGTTGTCTCGTGAAATCTTCGACAATAAACTATCAAATTGCACGCTCGCGTTCCTTTGTGCTTGTTTCATTTGACAGTGTGGAATGTCCATTACTACCAAGCAATGACGTTTATCAGAAACACAGACGATGTGGAAAAACTTGAAAGTGTACAGTTGTCCCTCGGTTAAGGGTTTTAATTCATTGACGAAAATTACTGTTAATTGAAATAACTATCGAATATAGGAATTATATGAGTGCAAGTGAGCTGTTTCCACTGCCAAAACAGAATATGTAAAACAAAGCCAATCGAGGTCTGAACCCTCAAATGGGCTTAGCTGATTAGCCCATTTACGAGCGCTCTGGCCGAAATTGGCACCCCTGTGCATAACAGCATGCATACCATTTATGAAAATGTTTTACGTCAGTCGAAACCATGAGGGTCCTATGGGAGGTGAAACGTTTACCAAAAACCCGTTAAACAATGTCACTTAATGGAGGAACTGCAGTACTGAACGATTATAAACTTAACAGATGTGAGATGAGATGACTGCTCACAAATTATGTATGGACCAGACTGGTGCTTAAGTGGCAGTTAAAGAACACCCAAAAGAAAAGCAGCGAGATTGCCATTAAGAGTTGGCAATGAAGTGGGGAAGGGCTTTATCCAGTAGTTGATGGTCCTTGGGCGATATATACTTGACAATTACCTAATGTGGATACATTCTCATCAGCGCGTGCGGTGGGCAACTGCCCTGCAGTTTGTTTCTCCAGTACTGATCATGCAAGTACATCCAAAGGCAGGTCCAGGGCTCTTTGATCCAAATCTTGGCCTTGCCACCATATATTCCAGGGTTATTAAGCCACAATTGGGGAAGAATATAGTTGGTTTCCCTTTGTCTACCCACAACCTCAACAGGAAATCACCTGGTCAAGTAAAGGAGTGGTGACAATGTGGTTCGCATGGTTTGGTTGTGAACGCAGCGGCCTGAGTTCGATTCCCGACTATGGCTCACGTAAGTGGCAGGTCATACCTGGGCCCCCACCTTTCCCCAACCTACAGTGACCAGCACGGTAACGTATAGTAAACTACCCCGGGGACCCAACTGTGGGGTGGCCAAGATCCAGCAGTGCATTGACTGCTGTAAATTAATTTACTGTTATAGGCATCAAAAGTTTCATCCCCCCGCCCCCTGCCTGCTCTCATGAGTGGTGTGCTTGAAACGTTGATATCCATGGTAATGCCGTCCAGAACGCCAGGATGTTACAATGTATGATGTGAGGGAGGATGTGGAATAAAAAAATATTTTGTATAAAAAAGTATCACCCATGTCTACTGGCAGTTTAGTCCAGGGGTAAAAAAAAATACAACGCGCAAAAGCAGTGCCAACAATTGCCTATATTGGGATTTTTGTTTAACTCCATGAGTGTTTAGACATGTGGGAGGAAAACTGGTGCTGGGGGGGGGCAAAATTAAATCCCCGTACAGATGGAATATAGATGGCAATTCATCCACTTGCGGTACTGCCATGCCCTGGCAAGTCCGGAGATGACAACCTCAACGCCGAAGGACAGGGAGGGAACTTCACAGATGTGCATGTGCTGCGACCACCACCTGGCCAAGCTCCACATTTATGGACACATACACGCCCAATTTTTAATTAATATGAATATGCTTACTCTGTTTCTTTCGGTAAAGTCACGTAGATAGAAAAAAATAATAAAATAAAACCCGACGTTTCAGTCACAACACAAGCGTCTGTCGTCAGGTGAGAAAAATTATCTGCTTTTGTGGCTTCATATAGGGACGGGAGGGAAAGGGGGGAAGAAGTTTGGTTGTAGGAGTTCACAGGGGAGAGGGGGGAGGGTTTGTGGCGTGCATGGACGGGTGGGGCTAGAGAAATTAGCAAGTAAATGGACTTGTAGTACAAGTCGTAATAGGACGACGACAACCGGGTGGGTGAGTGAAAATCATAGCAGTTAAAACTTGACGCGGTTTATCACATCCTTCCAATGATTGCTCAATCTGAATCCATATTCTCGATTAAAGTGTTGTCTGTGTTTGTATATCTGGATGGCTTCATGAACAAATCTGATGGTGGCCCGAGGGTTTGCAGAGCACCTTGGTCTCGGAGAAAACAATGTCACGTGTGCCCACAGCATTGAAACAATGATCCGCCAACCGCCGATGAGTTGGTTCTGCCGTGTTTCATATCCGCTCCGCTTTGTGTTCGCGAACCCGGTCTGAGACACGTCGCTTCGTTTCACCAATGTAACTGCTGCTGTAGACACAACTCAGCTTATAGACACCAGGACATTGCATGTCCGGAATCGCATACTTTACTGATGAGATTAAATCACGGATTTTGTGTACTGTATTGAACCGAACTTGGATCTTGGCAATCCTTTTGGTGACCCCTGCTATAGTTTTGATTGGGTCCTCAGATAGTTCTCTACCCATGGTAGGGGATGCAGCTTTGCGGATTGTGCGGTCAGAATATCCATTCCTCCTGAGAGCCTGGCGTACGTGTTCAAGCTCATTGGCTAGGTGGTGCTGGTCGGAGATGCAACGGGCCCTATGGTGTAGTGTTTTGATGAGGGAATTCATCTGGGCTGGATGGTGGTGGGAGTCAGGCTTTAGATAGGAATCCGTGTGGGTGGCTTTCCTATAGACAGTGTCCCAACGAGTCATCAGATCTCTTCTCGATCAAAACATCCAGGAATGGTAGCTTGCCATCATTTTCCACTTCTATGGTGAATTTGATAGATGGGTGTATGGAATTGATGTGGTTGAGAAATTGGTGTAGTGCCATCCAGCCATGTGGCCAGATGACGAACGTGTCATCTACGTATCTCTTCCACAAGGAAGGACGTCGGGTGGATGTCTGGATGGCATCTGTCTCAAATTTCTCCATTAAAATGTTCGCTACCACTGGTTATAGGGGAGAGCCCATAGGGGTACCTTCATTCTGTTTGGAGAAAGTACCATTGCAGGTGAAGTAAGTGTTGGTAAGGCAGTGCCTTACCAACGAAGGTACATCAGGATCCAATCCCTGTTGGACTAGGTCTTCAATGATTGCAATAGTACCAGTTACGGGTAGCTTGGTGAAGAGGGAGACTACATCGAAACTGACAAGTAAAATATCCGGGGCCATTGATTTGTCCTTGATTAGTGAAACCAAGTGGGCCGAATTAAGTACAGCTGAGGCGGTCTTGCCCGTGAAGGGAGGCAGAGTCTTCCCTTCACAGCTGTTTACCCAAGAAAGCCTCACCGAGTCTCACGACTCATTTTCAGGAGGGTCTTGCCAACTAGTCACATTCGGGGGGGGATGATTTAATTTGTAAATTCTATTTGATATGGCAGGGGCCAGTCAATCTATAGGAAAACCTTTGTGTTGCGACAATGCTCGCCTGTATTCCGCGTTTCTCGAAGCCCAGGGCTGATACGAAGTGAACGAGGCAGTTCGTGGTGACTCGAGTGCCATGGCGAGGACATGCCGCGTCGCGCCTGGAATGCAGACAAGCCCTCCGCACAATTATCCTTTTGCACGTTACTCACACTCGCACCCGCAGTGGCATCGGCCCTCGGGGGGGAGGAGGAGGAGGTGCTCGCCGATACTGCAGTCGAGGCGCGTGCGTAATCCCACGCGTATGTTGTTAACCCACTTTGGGGGTTTCGCGCAGCCGCAGTCGATCGTTCTGTTTAACGAATGCATTTATTTGTTGCTGTAATGAACGACAAGCTGTGGACACCTCTCGGTGGTTTGCGAGTCGATTTTTAGATGGCTGTATGCACAGGTGCTTCCTGCCAATCCATGGCTTGGATGAGGGCCTCACCACGACGTGTAGGTCCGTCACGCTGCCCGGCGTGGGTTGGAGAAGGCACAATTGTCGGAGCATAGAAGTACAGTACAACAATCTTTTTTTACTAAACTTCCCTCTGATGTCCATTACGCAGCCATGGTTTAGTCTGTAGCCTATGAAGACGTGTGTAGTGATATTAAAATATATTTATAAATATGTTGAAGGTTACTGAAGCTCATCGTCCAATTTACCTACAGTTATACTGGAGGGCATAACTGCAGCTGGAAGAGCCAATGGGGGGTTAGATAAGTGGGGCGTGTGCCTCTAAACATTAAGCTATTTGACTGAAGATCCAAGCCTTGTAAAGGGGTTGCTGACAGATACGTTTGATGAGTACGAACTTTCAACACGAAAGAATTTTCGATGGGAGTGACATCATTAAATCCAGGTGTTAGAGAGCACACCAACTCCCAACAGGTAATCGTGGGAAAAGTTTACGGTACTCATAAAGTGCTTTAATGTTTGGTTTTGCACATTATAACCATTTATTTCGCCAATAATTGTTTTATATAACCTTTGAAAATCATTATGGCTGGATTGTTTGTTTTTCTGCCCCCTGACAAGAGTTGTACTGTAATTTTACTTTGCACCCCAGGTGTCGTTTACAATATAGATGCCGTCTCGATGGCCTCCTCGTCATACAGCAGATGATAATTGTGAAAAGACAAAGAATTTGAAGAATTACGTGGAAAAACATTAATAAGCAGAGATACCTCCGTCTCTCTCCACATAACAACAGCGCCAATTATGTAGCTGGCAAGCCACGAGTCTTAAGACTCGCTTTTAAAGAACAATCTCACATTGGAATGTTTGGCCAATTCCATGTGTAATAGTCCATGAGCTTTTTTACTCCTACTATTTATTTGACCAGGTAAGGCCCAGTAGCTCTTTTTCAGAGGCGACCTGACCACAAATGATAGCTGAACGAAGTGGCTTATCACGTGGGAATTTATAGAAGCCAAATAATCTAAACGCATGTTTCTAAATGGGGAGGAGAAAACCAGAGGACCCGGATAAAAAGCCACACGACCACGGGGAGAGAAAACATGCAAACCCCAAATATACAGCAGCCGTCAGGGTCGGGATGCAACCCGCGACCTCCTGTATACCAGGCGAGGCAGATAACAGCTTGCCACCGTGGCGCCAAGAGCTCTGTAACCAACATTATCTAGGCCAGATTGCTGATGAGACACAACATGTAAAAAAACAGTCCCAGAAGGTCAAAAAACAAATGCCGCTGGATAACATTTTGTCCAGAAGGCTCACAAACGAATAGGGCTAAGATATGTTTTACCTTGTACGTTGAGAGACGGACATTTGATAATTGTTTTTTTACCCTTTTATCTGGCAACAAAACTGACACCTTTTTTACAAGGAGTCATGTTTGCATTGACCACAATACCTGCGGTCGGAATGCAAACAAAAACACAACTCTGAACACATTCCTGCGGAGGGAGCTGGTAGGAACGTTGGGTTGCTCGGTCAATGGCCAGGGTCAACGGCAGCGTGGTGGATTCCAGCAGATATGCCCGACTGTGAGGGCGGGCACAAGCCGGCGTGAGTAGGTTAAACGTTGAGTTTTATAAGGGCACCATGGGGTGACCAGCCCCTCCCCACCCAGCCCCTCCCCACCCAGCCCCTACCCACCCAGCCCCTCCCCACCCATTTTTTTTTATTCATGACGGATGGACGGACGCAATAATCCCCTGTGGGCTGGTGTAACCAGGAGGTTCCTAACAGTATAATGTATGCACTGTCCTTGAAATTGATTGGTCCACACCCAAGACAGCTTTTCTTAAAGCCGATTCTCACATGGTGTTGGACCAGATGACGCCAAAAGGCAAACAACTCAAAGACAATGCACCATCAGAGTATGAGAGCTCGGGATAAGCATTTACACCATTGGAACCTCCTTTGCCAGTAGCAAAATATGATATTAGTTTTTTTACCCTTTTATCTGGCAACAAAACTGACGCCTTTAGTGTCACCCCGTGGTGCCCTTATAAAACTCAACGTTTAACCTACTCACGCCGGCTTGTGCCCGCCCTCACAGTCGGTCATATTTGCGGAATACACCACGCCGCCGTTGACCCTGGCCATTGATCGAGTAACCCAACGTTCCCACCAGCTCCCTCCGCAGGAATGTGTTTTCTGTATGCTCGGAGCAAACAGCAGTGTCATGGTGCCACACGCACACGAGCCTTGGGAGTGCCTTGGAGTGGGCGTGCGACGACGTGGCATGTTTGAGAGTGGGGCAGCTTTATCTACCCAACTGTTAACGGAATGATGTGGCGAAGGGAGCTCCACAAATTGGCAAGTAACACATTTAGCACACCTGTCCCCCTCGGCCTCCACACGCCCGATCCCACCACCACCACCCCCAGGAGATTCGATGCACTGTCACGATTTAAAGTCAATGTTCGATTATTATTTAGGGTTTAGTTTGTACGGGGTTTTTAGTTCCTTATAATGTCTGGCTCGATTGTAAAACAAAAATAAACAACACAGTTGATGAGTCTTCTTCGTGCGGCTGATGTTGATGTTGACCAGATGTCAGCAACCTGCAGCTCTTTAAATAACTCCTTCGTGACGTTTTTTTTATTAAGGACCACCGTCTCGCGTATTCACATTGCATTGCCGCTCGCGAAACGTTTAATTTTTCTCCCGAATTTTGTTTAAACGGCACTTCTTGTTATTTTGGTTGCCCTACCCCCTGATGTAGAGCGACAACTATAACTTAACATCGCGGTGGTTGAGCCAGATGATTGCGTGCCAGGAGGAGCGAAGCGCTTCGCTCTGCCACGATGCCTCCCCTTCCGATTTGTGAATCGGGCATTGAGTCGTTGTTCTACGGTCCACGGCTCTGTTGGTTGCCGAGCACAGTCTGCACTGCTCGAAAGCGTGATGTTTTCATAACGCGAATTCGACGTAACGCGATGAACGTATTCGGGATCGTCCATAAATGACGTCACGCACCTGGAGGGGGGGGGGGTCAGACATTTGTGACGATGTGTGACGAGGGGGGGGGGGGTGAGCAATGTGACGTCACATCAAAATGCGCAACTTTAAATAAATATAGACAACACGTTCTACTTAATTAAATTGACTTTTTAATAAATGTTTTCTCCTACAACATCAGAGTGCAGCGCCACATTAAATACATTAAATACGCACTACATTGACAATAGTTTAAAGCGATTTGAAGTATGTTTTTGGGGGGGGGGCAGAGCTTTGTGAAGTCATATTTGAGGGGGGTCTGACATTTTTTTGTGACGCCGTGTGACGAACGAGGGGGGGGTCAAAAATCGTCCAAAAGCGCGTGACATCATTTATGAACGGCCCCTTATGTAACACGTTTTTTAAATATATATAACGTGGATGCGAATTGGTTATAACGTCTAAATAAGCGGTTGAAGGGCCAATGCGGTTTCGGGAACTTCGCAAATCCCTACGCGATTCACCAACCCTTGCCCCCAAGGATATGGGTAACAGGTGCGCGCCAGCACTCCGGTTCGCGATCCTTTGGGCAAAGAACATTTAGTTCACGCGAGGTGGGGATGCGACATCCGTAAGCCGCATTTCCCGAGCGACGTTTCTAGAGGGTCTCAGATGTTTCATACTGGTAGGTAACCCACAGGGGATTATTGTGTCCGTCGTGCAGGGAGGGTCTGGGTGGGGAGGGGCTGGGTGGGGACGGGAGGGTGGGGAGGGGCTGGGTGGGGAGGGTGGGGAGGGGCTGGGTGGGGAGAGTGGGGAGTGGCTGGGTGGGGAGGGTAGGGAGGGGCTGGGTGGGGAGGGTGGGGCTGGGTGGGGGGTCGGAGGGGTGGGGCTGGGTGGGGAGGGGCTGGTCACCCCGTGGTGCGCTTATAAAACTCAACGTTTAACCTACTCACGCCGGCTTGTGCCCGCCCTCACAGTCGGGCATATTTGCGGAATACACCACGCCGCCGTTGACCCTGGCCATTGACCGAGCAACCCAACGTTTCTACCAGCTCCCTCCGCAGGAATGTGTTTTTAACCGTGGGAGTTGTTGTGGATGGTTAGTATGGAGGGCTGGTGGTGGGGGGGGTGTTCAGGCACACTGGCAACCTAAATTAGACACAGATGACCATCTCAATCATGTGGGATTTCTGCTTTAAAACGGTCAAACAGCTGCAGCTCAAAAGTAGATAAGGGCTATGATGAATCCACGCAGCTGCTGCTGCTGTTGCTGCTACACCGCTTCACACGTGTACATCAGCCCGCAGCCGCCTTCAACACAGCTCCTGCTACAATCCAAAACGGGTACAGATGCACCCAACGCAAGTACGGCTACATCATGTGTAGCTACAGCTGCATGATCTAGATATAACCGTTTCTATTAACACGTAGGATTTCGCGACCAATATTATCCATAAAGGGTTTTTTTTTCTGCGTTAGATCGCGTGAATATGAATGTGATGACATCACCTCTACCCTATTTTAAGACCGAAATAGGAAGACTTCTTCACAATTCTGGCAAATCGCCTGGCAAAGCTGGTTGTCGTAATCACCAGCGAAACGTGGGACTCGAATTGTAAATGTTGTGGGTCTACTCTCCGACGCACACCGGTGTGCTGAACCAGTAACTCATTGGCACTTTTTGTTTGAGTGAAAAATCTTACTACTTGGTTGTGTCGGGTGGTGGCGGGTTAACGACACATATCATTGGACCTCCTTTGCCAGTACCAAAATATAAAAATAGGGGTTTTCCGCCTTTTTTCAGGCAACAAAACGGAAACCTTTTTACAATAATTCATGTCTGCATTAACCACAATACCTGCAGTCAAATGCAAAAAAAAACACTATGATAATATATGCATTGTTCTTGAAACTGATTGGTCCACACCAAGGTACGGCTTTCTTTTGAGCCTCGACCCAATTGGTGCTCGACCAGAGGACGCCAAAAGGCGTACAGCTCAAAGACAATGCACTATCAAAGTAATGAGGGCTCGGGGTGAGCATCTACATCATTGGACCTCCTATGCCAGTACAAAAATATAATAATAGGGGTTTTTTTTCCAGAAAAAAGGGGAAAAACCCTATTATGTCACATTTATATTTACGCGATCTAACAAAAACAACCTTTATTATACGTAACTGTTTTCAACACACAGCTGCAGTTGCACTCAACACACAGCTACAGCAACAGACAATCGCAGTTGCACTAAACACAGCCGCACGAAACTACAGCCACACACAACTACGGCTGCACCACTCAACACACAAATACAGCCTCACTTAACACAACACCACTCAACACACAAATACAGCCTCACTTAACACAGCACCACTCAACACACAAATACAGCCTCACTTAACACAACACCACTCAACACACAAATACAGCCTCACTTAACACACACTTAACACAACACCACTCAACACACAAATACAGCCCCACTTAACACACACTTAACACAACACCACTCAACACACAACTACAGCCACACTTAACACACACTTAACACAACACCACTCAACACACAAATACAGCCTCACTTAACACACACTTAACACAACACCACTCAACACACAAATACAGCCACACTTAACACAACACCACTCAACACACAAATACAGCCACACTTAACACAACACCACTCAACACACAAATACAGCCTCATTTAACACAGCACCACTGTTACATTGCTTTTATGGCTTTATTTTGGTGATTTCGAAAAGTTTTTTGGTTTGGCCATGTTTGTTTGTTGTAGTATCGAATTAGACTGATGGCCTTAATCTAAGTTGTCTTGTGGTTGTTGTTGTTTGACTTGTATCCCACTGGGATTTTTACACACAGCGTTGGTGTACGGTGCTTTTTCTGGAAGATTTTTGCTGTTTTTTCCTGGATTTTTCTGTTTGCGCACCCGATTCAAGAGCCGAATGGCTCACATGGCTATACCAAATAAATAAAAAATTTAATGAAAACATAACACACAAATAAATTGACACTTAACACAACACCACTACAACACACAAATACAGCCACACTTAACACAGCCGCACTCAACTACAGACACACACATCTGCAGCCATCAAGACAAAGACAAAGACCCCCGTATAGCCTGGACAGACTGTTTGGGCTAGTGCTGTTAGCGAGCACCTATAAAGGCCGGAACAGTACACCAGGGGGTGAGTGGGTGCCCAGCACCACGCCCGGCCGCCTTTGCCTCCCCGGTGGCGATGTCTACTACACACCGCACCAGGTACTCATTTGAGGCTGAGTCGACCTAGGGGGACACAGGACCGGTTAAAATAATCGTACAGCCATCACATGTGCAGCCACACACAGCTAAAGCTGCACGCGATGGCACAGCAGGCGGCGCTGTGGTGCCCGTGCTAGCCTCGGCACTGCAGAATGCGGAACCCGAGGAGGGGAGAGAGAGAAGGAGGAGGAGGGACGAGGAGGAGGAGGGAGGCTGCTGTTACGTGGGGTTTCTCCTCCACTCTGCTTGGACAGCCGACCTCGACGGTCGGACATCACAGCCACTTCAGTACAAAACGAGAGCGGGCATCTACAGAGCGGGAGACACTGTGTGTGTGTGATTAACGCACACGAGCTGTCAACAAGCAGGGGTTGTGTGTGTATGAGTAGAGATAGCGGGTGTGTGGGTGTGGAGGGGTGTAGATAGCGTTGTTTCAACAGCACTGCCATAGGTACGCGGGTACAGGTGAGGTCTGCAGGTAAGGTGGCTCAGGTGAGTGCGAGGCGGTTTATGTAACATCAGGTGCGTTGGTACAGGTGAGGTGTGCCGGCTATTGCCGGTGAGCTGTTTTAGGTGAGCTTGTTCAGGTGCGGTGGCTCAGGTGAGCAGGGTTAGCAGGAGCACAGGTGAGCACAGTGCGAAGCGTTTAAGCGAGACGTCGAGGGTGATTTGGCCCGGATTGAGAGCCGATTGCTGGGCCCACTTTCCCAGGTGAGGAGGGGAGGGGCAGGAACCCACACTCGTAGCCGCCTCCAGGTGGGCTCGTGAGTGGGAGGATCCGGTGAGTGGGTGCCTTTACACTGCTGGGGGAGCGGAGATGAGATAGGCGTTTGCCTGGTGGGGGTCGTCGGTTCTCTTCCGTTATCGGTTTTGACGCCAGGTAGGTAGGTAGGCAGGCATGCAGGCAGGCAGGTAGGCAGGAAAGCAGGCAGGCAGATTATAAGAAAAGCGCTGTTGTTGGCGTACTCGATTGAATAGGCAGGTAGGCGAGTGGCATTTTTGTTGTTTTTGTTCGTGGGTAGGTGAGTTGGTTAGTCAGGGAACTATTGGTATTTGCTGGTGGTAGGCAGGCAGGTAAATAGGTAACCAGGTTAGTGACATTCTTGGTGTTTTGGTAGGTGGCTGGGCGAGTAATTCCGTCGCTAGCCAGGTGGGCGTGTCGGTCAGAAAGAAAGAAAGTTAGGAAGGAAGTCATCAAGGTGGGTGAGTAGCGAGGTGGACCGGCAACTAACCAGGTAGAAAACCAGGTGGGTGAGTCGCCGGGTTAGAGCGGGTGAGTAAACGAGTGGGTGGACAGGCAGCTGGGTGAGTAAGCGACTGAACGGGTGGGTCAGGAGGGGGGGTCAATTTGAATCTTCACCCGTCCGAAGATCACTCACTTTGCCCGGGAGCCATGGCAGAGGCTGCACTGCAGCAACTGCTGAAAGTCGATGGGAACGAGGCGTGCGCCGATTGTGGGCTCTCAGGTGAGTGCGGATTCGAGGTGCGAGTGGGATTATTGGTGGTTGTGATGGCCAGGTCACTACGAGGTCAGGTCACATTGGGAGTGGGCCGACGCGAGCCGTTTGCCAGCCTTGCATGCCGAGTTTCGCTGTTCTATCTCTCTTTCACCTTCACGTGATCGCCTCCCATCGATTATATAATGTTTTGGGATGCACAAAGTCACATTGGAAAGGTTTATAATTAAATGCAATAAATGTATCCGTGTAAATAAGTTAAACGTGTCGCTGGCGCAATGGATAGGTCGTTGGTTCGCATATCCTCTGCTGTTGTGCTGTTTGAAATAAGCAAATTACAGATATTGTAGGCTTCCTTTCAAAGTATTTAATTCCACTACACTTCAGCGTATCTTGGACACTTCGATTGGCCGCCGAAAGCCGGTTTAGTCTTCAATAGGGCTGTTAAGATTTGTTTGCTTTTGCATTACCGGTAACCTCGTGAAATGAAAAGAAAACGGGTCACAAACCAGTTTTGCCGCACATATAAAGGTCAAGCAACAAACGTGGCGTTTGATACTTCACGACTACGAAGTGAGCTGCCCACAGCGGTGTTAACGGTTCGCACACTGGACTTGCAATCCAATAGGTCGCCGGTTCGATTCCATGCATTCATTACTAATATTCCAGTTGCTGTTTCCTCCTACCTTGCTGAACCGGTAATTGAGTTTGAAAACGGTTACCGGTTCTCGTTTAACAACCCCCTAGCCCCTATGCATGTGACCAAATAACCCTGAATAATGGGCCAAATATTGTAGGATCTTACAAAGCTAAACTGGACAGGCCTGAGCATGGTTAGTACTTGGATTTGGGACTCCCTGGGGAATACCAGGCGTTCTGTTGTGAGCTTGGGATTACGAGGTAGCCAGATAATGGCACTCGAGCAAAGGATTCCTGAATACATCTGTACGGAGCTGTTACGTTTTAACCCCTTGTTATGTGTCGAGGGTTGTCCAATCTTCGCCCGCATGAAGCCAAACCACTCATTCAGGGGAATTGGCCAAACATTCCAATGCAGGACCCTCCTGAAAGGGATTCTTTAGACTCTAGTGAGCATTTCCTGGGTGGCACGGTTGGCTACGTACAGTGCAAGAACAGTTCAACATACACAATTATTAATTTAAAAAGGGCTAACTTTGGTTACATTTTAGACGCGTAAAAACGCTAATTTGATTCGGCATTTAAATGTAAACAAACGGTGTTTCGTTAATTAATATAGCGCCCTTGTTAATTGATTGGCAACACGCGTTTAAAAGCAACTCCACATGCCTTATCATCATCATCATCGCTGATTTGGAGTTGAAACAATTAGTAGCGTACAGTACCACTTAGAAGGAAGTTCTGATGATAGACTGTGCCCCACCATGGGAATGAGGAAATTCCACCAAAGGCAATAAACACTGCCCGAGCAGGAAAACGCGTTGGAATAAAACAAAAACAAAAAACCTCCAATGCTTGACTTAATATTTGTGACGTGGAACTCGTGAGGTAAATAAGCCGTTCACAACTTGACGTGACTGTAAATTGAGAAACAGATGAGAATGGACGCGAAGGTTCTCGTGAATTGGCGGCTGGAAATAAACCGAGAACAAAAAAAACTGGATTCGATCCAGGAGACAGATTAACTTAGCGAGTCTAATTCTCTTCTTGACGGGAAGGGCATTTGATTTCGGATGACAATGTCTTTTCCCCCCTTAATTACATTCCAGTTGTCCTTTTGGAATCATTCGACGAGGCGAAATCAATTCCATTTCCAACTGATGCAGTGGCCACCAGGGCCGCACTGTGTCAATGCGAGCGTAGCCTGCAGCAGATTGTGACAGGTCAAAGGTAACCCTCCACCTTGCCCCATGCAACACAATCATGAGGGGGGCGAGTGTTAGGATTTATGATGCATTATGAGCAGAGCTGATAAGTGCAAATGAGTTGGGGGTCATTGGTATTTCCATAAATTCGTCTCCATTAAGAAGCAGTGAGTACTGTGTGAATGACATGTCATAGTCGAATAGAATACACAGGAATAGCATCTGCTGGTACCATAGTCTGAAACTCCATCCCCCCCCCCAACCATCTGTGCTGTTGATTCGCCGCCCCTGTTGGAGTCCAGGCTAAAGAGACTTACTTTTTATCCACCGCCTATGACCGACCGCCTCTCTATAAAATAAAATAAAAACGCACTCATTCTGTACAGTCTTGATATGCGGCCAATTTTCGACGCTACACGAATCCAAGTCGTACTGAATTGTACAGAGCGTCGAACTGCACAGCATTCTAACACCGTGCGAGCTAATGTGGCATGTTTCCTTTTCTCTTGTGTGTGTGTGGGCTTCTTGGGGTACCTCAATTTCCTCCCACACATGCAGAAATGACTCGCTCAGGAAGTGGCCAAACATCCTAATGTGGGGGAACCCTCCTGATAAGGAGCCTTGAGACTCAAGTGAGGCCTAAATTATTCATCCACCCACAAGTTAAATTATCATACTAAAAACATTTACAGCCATTTGTCAATCTACTGCTAGATGAAGGCCTCCCCCCACCATACTGCTCGGTGTGGGTTGGTGAACGGGGCTTCAGGACCGGTCAGAATATGATGTCTCACTGACATTAGCCATGGCCGGATATACAATCGTAGGCCCACTGGCCAGGTTCATTGTGGGGTGGACTGCCTATGAGCCAGCCACCACCACCGCCTCGAATGGCTGTCCCCACAAACTGCAGTCGTTGTGAAACCTTTTCATTTGTGGCCATATTTTTCCCAAAAAACTTGGTCATATTACACAACAACAATAAACACCACGATTTCAGGGTTTAACCGCTTTCTATCAGCTTCAGCGTCACACTCCGCAAGGGGCAGGTTACTTGGTTTACTGATTACAGTGATCGTAGAATTACAAAACATTTATCACAAGACTTGAGGCAATGTATAACTTTAAGCTGCGGCCTGCCTTACTAGGGAAAGCAATCTCTGAGCCATAATTGATGCAGGCCTAGTTAACATGTTATATTTTCAGACTTTCATAGTTGTACTACTACACTGTAGCCCTCTAGGCCTTCTACAACAATATTGTAATTTCCTTCACTCGGTCAGAGTCGTGTGCACGGACGTTGTTTGTCAACACGTCCCCGCCTTAAGGGGGCGTCCATAAATGACGTCACGCACCTAGGGGGGGGGGGTCAGACATTTGTGACGATGTGTGACGAGGAGGGGGGGGTGAGAAATGTGACGTCACATTAAAATGCACAACTTTAAATAAATATAGACAACACGTTCTAGTTAATTAAATATACTTTTTAATAAATGTTTTATCTTAAAACATCAGAGTGCAGCGCCACATTAAATACGCACTACAATGACAATAGTTTAAAGCGATTTGAAGCATGTTTTATTTTGGGGGGGGGGGGGGCAGAGCTTTTTGACGTCATATTTGAGGGGGGGGGTCTGACTTTTTGAGACGCCGTGTGACCATGGGGGGGGGGGGGTCAAAAATTGTCCAAAATCGCGTGACGTCATTTATGGACGGCCCCTACGCCTGCCGTTTTCCCTCGAATGCCTTCACACTGCTACAGTACAGCGTGGTCATTCTGCATTTAATGTCGGGAAAACGGTACAAAGATAATTATCCATTAAGAATCCATCACAAACTGCTGAATTGGCATACGTACTGCACAGTATACGCTTTGAAAATTTGAATTCGCTCCCGATAAACGGTTGAAAACCGCAAAGCAGTGCTAGAAAGTTTGCGTGTAAAGCACACAACGTATTGTGGTCAGATCTGAGAAGCTAAGCGGGCTGGAGCCTGGTGACTACGTCCTTGGATGGGCAAACCGCTTGTAAATAACAGGTGTTATAGGCGTGGGCTGCAAGGTGGTCAGGGGGGATGACAGTACGTACAAGGGGATAGATGCGGTGAGGCTTTTATGGGTAAAATACATGGCATTGTTATAAAACGGCCTTTGGAGTCAGGGGTTAGTGGACCATTTAGAGGTTAAGACTCCCAGGCTACTAGATAAGTGGCAAGGTGGCCAGGACTGAGGAGGTTGCAGTACAGCAAGTGGGTTATTGACCTACATGTATTTGTACAGAATTCTCCTCAAATGCATTGTGAGTTTTTTTTAGTACAGTACTCAGGTTTCTGCTTCTAAACCTCATTCGTATTATCACGCTTTAATGTCGAGGAAAACTTCACCGAGTCTCAAGACTTTTTTTTCCCAATTAAGTAATTTGCAGTTCAGTTTTCAGCGTTGGGATGTTTGTTCAATACCAGTTATGTCGTGCGGTTGGGTTTTTTTTTTACACACTTTTACATGAGCTATAGGACGAAACGGGAGAACTTGGGAGGAAACCCATTGCGGAACACGTGTAAGAACATACTCACTCCACACAGAAAGGGTTGCCCGAGTTGGGATTTAACCTAGGGTTGTCTATTTCGTGTTTGAACATCGTAACGCCTCCTGTGTTATTGCCAGAAAGGGTGCATCCTATTCCTATCTCATCAGTTTGATACTGGCTAAAAGTTCCCAGAGATATAACTGCTCAACCAGAGCTATGCGTGCGTTCATTTGTGCATTGTCTTTGTACTGCCCACCTTTTGGCGTTCTCTGGTGTAACACTGGTGAGACAAGACCATGAAGAAGGCTGTCTCTGGTGTAGGCCAATCAGTTTGAAAGACAGTGCAGACATTATCAGAGCGTTTATTTATCACAAGACTTGAGGCAATGTATAACTTTAAGCTGCGCCTGCCTTACTAGGGAAACTAATTTCTGGGCCATAATTTCTGCAGGCTGAGTTAACATGTTATATTTTCAGACTTTCATCGTCACGTAATTGTAGACAACTACCCTATAGTTAATAAAATAAAATAAATGAAAATACCTAAATTAAATCACGACGTTTCGGAGGCAACAAAGAGTATGGATCCTTGCAGTCACGAAAGCTTCATATCTAGAATAATACCCTATAGTTTTACCACACTGTAGCCCTCTAGGTATTCTACAACAACATTGTAATTGCCTTCACTCGGTCAGAGTCGTGTGCACGGACGTTGTTTGTCAACACGTCACCGCTATAAGGGGGCGTCCATAAATGACGTCACGCACAAGTATGTGCGGTTAATACAGACTTGATGCCTTGCAATAGGCGTGTCTATTTGGTGTTTGAACAACTTAACACCTCCTGTGTTATTTCCAGAAAGGGTACATCCTATTCTTATTCTCACTTATGGTCTTATTACTGCTATGAGACACGAGAGTTACGTGAATGCAGATATGACGGTGCACAGCGCACCCCTGTATTACAGATAATATTGGTGGCGAAAGCCTGCGTGTTAAACAGTATTTGACTAATTTATCAATAATAAAAAAACTGCAGGTGGAACTTCCTGGGATCTCACCAACGTCAACTGACAGCAATTGAGCAACAGGGACGTGCGGTCAGAGGAGGCAGTTTGATACTGTCATACTCCAATGAAAATCGCTGTTACGAAAAAAAATAGATTTTTCCACTGAGCTGTGTTATAAATGTAATTTCTGTAGGATTCCAATCATTTTTATAGTCAAAATCGCCAAATTTGCGGAGCTCCGCTGCAAATACAGGAAAAGACTAGAGGTGAGGCAGCGATGAGCTCAGCCTCCCCTTTGATTGCGCAACCCCTCAGTAACTGGATGGAGCGCAGGCAATAAGTGCGTGCCTGTTACTATCTCAGTATGTCACCAATGTAATGTTTGTAGACCCCTTCATTTCATGTCCTCGCCTTCCATACTCCAGGTAACTTACTTCACGACGTATGTGTATAAATATATTTAGGCTCGCTGGTCTCGTCATAAAACTGCAATGAAAAGGCACCAGGGGAGGCAGCTATCACATCTGCCTCACTGAGGGGGACGTGTCTAACACGCCCCCCTCAGTGAAGCCACGCCCCCCTCAGTGAAGCCACGCCCCCTCAGTGAGGACACGCCCCCTGCGTGAGACCACGCCCCCCTCCGTGTGTGAATCTGGCTCTGACACGAGCCAGTGCCTCCCCAGCCATTGACCTCACCGCATGTCACTGGTGTGGTCCCACACACACAGACACGTAGGTTTGTCCAACTCTTGTGCAACTCGTGCCCGCGATTGCTGCAATTTCCTACCTGACTGGTGGGAAACTCAATGTCTCGAACAAGAACACGGAGATACCATCAGCGTCATCGCGAGATCAAAGTTGCAAACCACTTCCCAGGAAATATTACCAAACGGAGAAAGACACATACGATAATTATTTTGTTTAACCGGGCAGGAAACCCATTGAGGCCACGATCTGTTCTTTCAAAAATGACCTGGGTTTAAATAATTACAACGTGTGAAGAAAACAACGCGCAGGATGCACCCTTTGAAAAGAATATATGATAGTGCTTGGGAATTATTTCGGAATTGCACATTGAATCACGTCGCCTCTGCAGGTGCGACCCTGTTTAATGTGGGGGGCACTGGCAATGACTGAGGAGAAGGGCACACCGCAGACGATGTCAGAGTTTCTCGCATCTCAGATTAGCACGGCTGGTTATGTACGGTGTGAAAGAAGTGCAACATACGTCAAATGCAAAGCGGAATGGAGTAACTAATCAACCTGTTTTTATCGGTCTCACCTCACCCACCCTATAGATATATTGTATCAATACTCGCTGACATGGCTAGAATTATTTGGAAGTGGGGGTCTGAGTCTTCAACTATTGGGGGGGGGGGGCGCTTTGCCCTCTCTGTCTTCTCAGAATCTTTATACTAGAGGAATCCGATAAGCTATAAAGCTATTTTTTCACAGATGTCCAGTGTGAGCGGGTCAGAACGTTACGACAAAAAACACGAACACGATAGGAGTGCATGGTATAGGAAGATATAAAACGAAACATGCTGTTAGTTTCTTTTACCAGGTAAAGAAAGCCCACTGAGCTTGTTAGCTTCCGTTTGTCAGAGGCGACCTGGCTTTCACAAATTATAGTTCTTACGAAGTGGCTTATTATTACCTGGACATGTATAGCAGCAAAATAATCGAAATAATCTGCCCCCTGCTGCCCCTCGAACGCTACGGAACCAGCGGCAAATTGACATCGCATCCCTTCTAGTGACGTCTGCCACAGAAACCCATCTCCTTGTTTTTTGAGAGTCCATAATAACGTCTCCAACTTGCGCGTTAGTTCTCTAATCGGCGACGCGTTCCTCTTTCCGTCTCTCAATGCCCCGTGTGTCGTCACAATTTTGGTTCGTTATTTTTTGGGTGGGGGGCGCACCCGGCTTAGAGGAAGTGGAAATATGGAAGCGATGTGGCGACATTGTGAACGTAAGTTTTACGCACGGCTGCATCGCTGCTGCGGACAGATGTTCGCGGTGGTCTTCGAATGCGGGGAAACGTCGTTGCGTGGCACGAGACCGCGCGCACGCGACCTTTGCCACTCTCTGTTGCCTCTGCATTGTATCAGAGTTGCCTGCCATCGAGCTACGCAATCAAAGCGCGTGGCATTTAAAAAAAAAAGTTCATATCGTAGGGGATTTAGCGGATTAGCGATTCGACTAAGAGCGTCCTCCTCTCAAGAAGAAAGTTACGAGTCGGATCACGGACGAGGGTCAACTCATTCTGAGGTTGATAAAATGTGTACCTATAGTGTATGCGTAGGTTTTCGCAGCCAAATTTATGATTTTCGGTAGATTCTTTTCGGCTAGACCACGTAATGTTCTGACCAAATGTGTGGTGGTGGTGGCGTTGGTGAAACCCTCTAACGACCCAGCACAGATTATGTGGTCACATGGTGCACAAGCGTTTTAAACGCGGCAATTATTATTCTCTCGGCTCGCCGGCTAGTTGAGGGAGAAATTCTCGCAACTGAATTCAGCAAACGGTTGTCCATTGTTCAGTTTAACGGTGAGAGTTACCCTTGTACCATGTGACAGATCATATGATTTTACACCACGTGACAATTTAACCTGTGATGGGTTGATCAGGTTGGTGGGGGGGTTTTACGAAGCGTTTGATCGGATCGTTAGGTGGCTCAGTCCCAAACAAATTACTTATGAATGAAAATGAGTACCGCTTTGCAGACAGTCATTGATCGCCCGATGGAAACAATGGCCCCTGCCATGGAAACATGGAATTTAGAACACAAACTCAGGGCCAATAACAACAGATGAGTGCATTTCGATTGAGCTGGGAGACACTTTAATATCGACTTGTTTAGTGACCTTTTTAGCCATTATCCCTTCGTATGTGCAGGATTTCTCTGGGTACTCTGGTTTCCTCCCACATGCATAGCGCTCCTTCAAAAGGAATGTCCAAACATCGCAATGGGTGGTGGTGGTGGTGACTTTATTGAAAAAAGAGTTTTGCCACTCAGTAAAGCGTTTCCGTGGACTGAAGACCACAAGGATTTGCATTTGTGCGGTGCCTAAAATGTCTCGGCATATCTCAAACATTCCCATTGCCCTGCAGCAATCTAGCCTGGGGTTAACAACGACAGTACCAATACAGCACCTGGATACAAACGCTTCTGAAGATGCTTCACAGAGGAATTAATGTCGATTCAAAAGCACACGTGCACAGGTAAAAAAAAACGTAACAGAAATATAATGAATAAATACAAAATGTTGGGTAGACTGGGCAGTGGTGCCATTACTCTGCACAGGAGCCACCACAACCACCACTCAGACCTAG
Source organism: Lampetra fluviatilis (assembly GCF_964198595.1). Classification (NCBI taxonomy): domain Eukaryota; kingdom Metazoa; phylum Chordata; class Hyperoartia; order Petromyzontiformes; family Petromyzontidae; genus Lampetra; species Lampetra fluviatilis. The sequence continues at coordinate 19,955,557 of NC_136279.1, read as the reverse complement.
ACAGGCCCAAGATCACGTGTCCCCCACCCTGTCCTCTCGCCAAGGCGATTCTCTCCAAACTGCTCTTGTAATTCCTTTAGGGGTTCTAGGTGAGGCACCCGCGGTCTACTGAAGCATACTCTGAATAAACCACGTGGGTTTCCCTTCCCTGGGACATTGCCAACACCTTAATGTGGAAAGTCGCAAAAATAAATCTTAAATCGTTGCGAGAAAGACATTCTAATTTCGTAAAAAAAATTCACTGGACAACTTAGCAAATATTACCCACAGTAAAGATACATGATGTTTGATGCACACCTGCACTTTCTCCTGAACCTCCGATTAGCACAGTTGGCCATGTACGGTGCGAAAGAAGTTCAACATACATACATAATTTTGTCTTGCAGTGAAAGTCGCGAAATATTATCGTGAGTTAGTCAGACGTAACTGTCGCTCGATCCAGCAACGGACCGCTAAGCTGGAAACACCACCCTGCGCACGTTCTGCCCGAATGTAGTTTTTCATCTTTGCAAAGCGTATCGAGTTGCTGTTACATTTAGAGGGTATATACATTCCAATCACTATTGCTGACGTTATAGTTGATGGGAGATGTGGGAGAGCGGGGGGGTGCGCGGAAGGGTGTGCGTGAAGGGTGGTGCGTTTGCGGACGCTTTAACACATCTCTGTCAAAAATAAATGTGCACGTGCGAGTGGACAACGAGGCCTTACGCGCCGCCGGGGCTGCCCGCCGAGACCGAACGACGTGACTCCCTGCAGGTCCCGAATGGGCATCGTACTCCCTGGGCGTCTTCCTGTGCCGGGAATGCTCGAGCATCCACGCGAACCTGCGGGACACCAGCAAGATCAAGTCCACTCGCGCGGACAAGTGGAACGACGAGCAGGTGCAGGTAAGAGTCGAACCCGTTCGCGTCCCTTTCGGGTCGCGGTTTTTAAAGGGACGTCACGACGGCAACGCCGGTGTCTAAAGGACCATCTGCGTTCGAGCCGTGTATGGTGGCGCATGCTATGAGTTGGTTTTTAAAATATTTGTATTATATTTTTTTCTGCACACAAGAACAAAGGCGTGCTGCAGAATGTTGGGTGACAAAAAATGCCAGGCCCATGTACCTGAACGTGTCCTGGTTGATGGGGGGGGGACGACGACGACAGGCAACCCGGTGAATTCCGCGAGTGTTTTAAAAGTAATTTGGTCGACCCCATTGTACGTTACGCGAACTTTTAGTTTAATTTAATACTGAGCCGTACAGCATTACCTCGTTTTTCATGAGGTATATGTTTCGGAGATGCTCATGAATAGCAAATTTAGCTGATAATGATTTTGGCTGACGAATATTATACGCGCAACATCTGCAGACGCTTCTAAAGCTTCGAGAAGTTATCTCTGTCTCTCTCATCTCTTTATCTCGTCAATTTCTCTCTCATCACTTTGTCTCATCACTTTCTCGCGTCACATTCTCTCTCTCTCTCAATGCAGTCGTGTAGAGTACCAGATGCGAATGACGGGATAGCCAAAATTGCGGATAACAAGTTTGTGAATAACGAGGCAATGCTGTATTTGTATCTATATTTGTGCAGTATATTGAATTTATCCTGTAATGCTGTTGTCCTGCTGTGGTTCTATCTTTCTTGCTGTATATATTTTTTGAAGATTTTTGTAGTTTTGGTTACCCAGGTCACTCGTGCACATCCAACTATGCTGTCCTCATTGAGTTCCCACCTTGTTAAGCAAACTAAACAAAGATAAAACTAAGGGTTGGCGGAACACGGAGAGATTTGTGAAACTCACAAACCTGTCAGGCTCAGTGATGGCTCAGCAGGTGGCAGGACCGCAAATAGATTATTTGATCCATCTGCCTGGAACCCTTTGCGTGGTTTGCTCGAGAATGTGGGTTTTTCCCGTATGCTGGATTTCCTCCCATACGCAAAAGACTCTTGAATCGAACCGGATGAAACTGGATGAACATTTCATTGCAGGACCGTCCTGAAAACGTCTTGAAGCCCATTGAGGCTTTCAGGGTTAAACAAAGAGCATTTTAATAATAATATTTTTTTCATTATTCCCCAAATACATTTAACAATGCTATTGCTTTTTATAAACATGGAATTATTAATTATATGCTGGAACACCAAATAACGAATGCCTAAAAATGTAGTAAATAAACACCATCTTGTAAGGGCGTTAAAGTTTCCCACACTCAAAATGAACGTTGGTCACACCTTTATTGGTGGCTGCCCTGTGACAAGAGGTGAAAAAGTCCACATTTCTGTGACAGGGACCTGTATGTTCACAGGCCGCTAACCCTAACTGGGATCCTAATTCGCATTGTTTTCCGTTGCTCGACCTACTGAGCTGAATTTCAGGGGCGGTGGTGGTTGAAATGTTAAAAGTTCCACCGAACCAAAACTAAGTGTCAGTGCATAACAACGCTGAGCACTGCACTTGCGTGCGCCTTCGTTTATCCGTGACCGCATTCAGACTCCATGCAAATAAAGCTCCCCATTCTTTCTCTCTCTCGCTTCTCCCTCCCCATTCTTTCTCTCCCCCCTCCCCCTCAGTTCATGGCAAGCCTCGGAAACAAAGCGGTAAAAGCGAAATATGAGAAGCACGTCCCCCCGTTCTACTATCGGCCGAAACCCAACGACTGCCAGTGAGTGTATCTCTCTTTCTCTTGTCTCTCTCGAGTACCTCGTCTCGTTGAACAAAGTGAACTTGGAACGTTTGTGTCCGTCGCCAGACGGGCTTGTTGCGAGGCAACACTGCCCTCCCACCCCACCCGGCCCCCCTCCCCCCAGACGGCGCTTTACACTTGAGATGAATTTCTCACCAGCGTCCCGCACCGTCCAGCGTGATGTGAGCGTGATCAGAGCATTGACAAAAATAGCGGTGCATGTGCTAGCACGCAGGGCTTGCATTTCCTCACTGGATATTTTTTTCCGAAGCACTGATAGCCTGCAGTAGTAGGTGACACGTGACTAAGCAGTTGGCTTCACCTGATACGAAAACAAATCACGATTTGCTTACCTTTCCTTACACTTTGCACTCCTCTCGTGTTATGTTTATAGCTCATCTGATTCCTCCAGTTTAAAAAACAAAGATTCTGATCTTGAGTAGCCATAGTCATAGCGAGAGGTGAAGTGGATGCGATGTGCCGGTTGCGGAAATATTTTACGTAGGGGGTGCCGACCCAGACAAACCAGGTTGAGGTTAAGCCCTATTGCACACAACCGGTTCGTGCTTCCTCGTATTGCCTCATTTCCAATCCGTGGCCCCATATTTCTCGGCAGAGATTTAATACAAAAAAACAACTGATAGAAAATGATTTGCGTTTCTTACCGCAGACCAGGATGATTATGCTGGCTCAGGGTGGGTGCAGTGCCGGACGCGGTGGTTTGACAACCAATGTCAGCGCCGCTTGCTGGACATGCCCCGTGTATAGCGCCGCCAGTTTTTAAGAGACACTTCCGTGTAGCCAAACAAGTTGCCGTGTTTTTTTTTTGTACTAAAAAAAATGCACGATGCGTTGTGTTGTTGAATGGGGGTGAAAAGGAAGGGGTGACTGAGCGCACACGCAGACATCGCAGACTTGCATGGGTTTACAAAATACTGGCCAATCAACATTTAATATTGATTCTTAGGTTCATGATGTGTGTATCAGATGATGCGTGTGAGAAGCGGTGAATTTGAGATTGATTTAAGTCATGTGCCTATGTCACATTTTGCATAACGCAGGGGACAAATGTACAAATGAGACGGAACGAATGAGAAACAATGCAAACAAGATGGTAAACATGAGAGAAAAATCTTTAAAAAATGTATTGAAGTTCCATCCCAGAATTCACGATAGTTTATCAAATCTCTGCAGGGAATTCTGGCAGAGTCGTGCTTTCTAGGTCAGGAATTTTATTTGTGTAAAATTATTGTAATTTTCTTAATGAACTAAATTCCATTAAGTGGTGCATTTTAAATTGACGCATTGCATCATACGAGCTTGCTGATGTCGTAATTTCTCTCTCGCCGAGCGATGGGACGCATTAACACACAACGATAATCGATCGGCTGGGATGGTAACACGAGTCGTACTGCCGTAGCCCCGCCAAACCACGGCCTGGAAATCTGCCACCCTGGAAATTACAAAAAAGCCCGTAGCGTAAGCATTGTTTTGAAGAAGCGACACTGCCAGTCACAAAGTGGACGTCCTTGTGAACGACGTAGCAAGGCAAGCGTCGACAAACGCGCACGTAGGTGCGTGTGACGATCCGTCAGTTCGTCCCTCAAAACCACCCTTTGTGCTCACGACACGTGCATCGAATCGGTGCCAATAATAAGCATTGATAATTATTTGTATGGAAATGACACATTTCCGTATTGTAAGCTATTGAACGAAACGCATTGCCCGGTATAGATGGGGACAAAAACATAAACAAACCGCAATCACCATTTCCTGAATTCTGAATTCAAAAGCACGAACCACGAATTGTGGCAATTCGTCAAACTGCTGGGACGGGGAAGGGTTTTATAAACGTCCAGTACCCAGCCTGCTTATGACCGCTATCACCTGGGTGGGATCCACTCGATGTTATCAGACCCTGGAAGTTAACCAGCTAAAGCCTGGAACACGCTCGGGCGGTTTGTCGTAGGGCTTGCGTGGCTACATGGTGGGGAGTAGGCGACAGTTCAGCAAAATTCATCGTTGTAGTGTACTTCTATGCTCCTCACACTTGGGGGCACAAAAGAGGAAGTTGCCCCCACCCCACCTCTCCCCGTCAATATTTAAATGGACGTCGTTTGTCATTGAGCGTTTACATTTTTTTGGTAAAATGGTTATTCATGAATAACGCTTTGCCCCCTTTCTATTTTTGTTTCATATGTGCAAGCCAGTTGCCCAGTGTGGTGAACTATGGTTAAATATCCCTCACTGCCCGCACAGGCATGGGGGAGGACGTCATCCAGCAGTGGATACAGGCTGGGGTGTGCCTCGCTATCGATTATTGCAACTCACTACTCTACGGGATGTCTAGGAAAAACAGTAGCAAGCCGCAGCGTGTACAAAATTCTCTGGCACGTGTCATGACGGGTACTGCAAGATCCGACCGTCCGTCCAGCACTCGCGTGAAGCTGCATTGGTTTGTTGCCGAACGAATACATGATAAGGTTGCACTCATTACACACGAAGTGGTTAATCTCGGTTCTTTTGGTAAAGTCACGTAGAAGGGAAATAATACAAATAAAACATAATAAAATAAAATTCTCACTATTATTATTTTATGTTGAATTTTTATTCTTTTATTATTTCCCTTCTACATGACTTTACCGAAAGAACCAAGAATATGAATCCCTGCAGTCACGAAAGCTTTAAATCGAAACAAAGTGCTTGCCACATATTCACCACAATACCTTGCTGATATCAAGGAGCATAAATCATCACGCGAACTCCGGTCATCTTCGCAGCGCCTTCTGACTAGCCATTGAACAAAGACGGTCACCGCATTGTGCACTTTCAGATGCGCTTCTGCAGCCGTCTGGAATGCTCTTCCTTCCAATATTACGAAACCACTGGAGCTATGCACTTTTTAAATCATCTAGATTGAAAGCTCATTTCTTTCGAATAGCTTTTTGTGTTTAGTTTATTGTCCTTTCCCGGCACCTCCGATTAGCACGTTTGGCTATGTACGGTGCGAAAGAAGTTCGTACATACATGCATACATTCACGGAGTCACTCATCCTTCTCCCCCCCCCCCCATCCCATCACCAGAGTCGTGCGGGAGCAGTGGATCAGAGCAAAGTACGAGCGGCAGGAGTTCATCTTTACCGACCGGCAGGAGCCGTATTCGGCAGGTGACTACACTCGCCCCTCGCTGTGTCCTCCTTCGCCATTGGAAATCAAGACCGTGTCGTAACGCGCGCCAGAATTTCTGGGTCCCGTGCCAGGGGCCCACAGCGGTGGTGTCTTTTGTGAATGTTGACCGGACGGAGGCTATCCTGTGTGACCTTGGCAACAAAATGCTAATGCCCGTTTTTTTTAGAAGCGTTGGAATCGGCACTGCTGCGATGGCGGGGGGTTCTAACGTTTAATTCTCGGCCTTTGCCTGAACGGGCGCGAGTGTTTGGGTTGGCGGTTCTTTGCACAATTTTCTCAGCAGTGGCAAAATATTATCTCAAGGAATGACACTGACAGACGGGAAGAGGAACGCATTATTCGAGAATGATCGCGGGTCAATTACATCCTTCAAACTGTTAAGAAAGGTCAGCGGGCTTGGGCAGGGCACGTCACGGCTTAGAAGGGATGACGGCCGATGATCAAGAAATAGTAATGACGCAACAGCCAAGAAGCTGAATGGGTCTGAGAGCACGCTCACCGAGGAGATGGAGCAATGACATCAAATGATGTTCAAAAGGTGCTAAGTGGATTATTGCATGGATGGATCGTGGGAGGTGGTGACGGCTTGGGGAGATTTCATCCAGCGGTAGATTGACCACGGTTGTTGATGCTGATGACGGACACGTTCAGCAGACGGGAATGGAATGCACCATGGACTAGGTTGAAGGAAGTCATCCAGAGGCCTCGAATATCTGGGCATTGGTAGCGCATGCCTGTCATCCAGCAAAAATGAAGGCGAGGGTTTGTGCATCACACAAATGCTTTAAATTCCCTTCCCTTGGGCATCAATGAGCCATACCCTGGCTGCCAGGAAAAGGCGTCGCGGTGATGAGATGTTAACTCCCTCGCCTGGTATGCAGGAGGTCGTGGGTTTAACCCCAATCCTGACACCTGTATATTTGCAGGTTGGCTGCTATACATTTCCTCGTGATAAGTCACTTCATTGGGCTATCATTTGTGGCCAGATCGCTTCTGAAAAAAGAGTTATATAGCTCCGTGGACTTTACCTGGTAAAATGAAAAAGTTTAGTTTAAGGCAGTCCAGAAATTGTAGACTCTAACTGTTCAATGCTCATGTAAACAGTAATTGGCTGATACTATAACACATTAATAAGTAGAGAACTGCAGAGCTTGATGGGGGTGGGAAATTGGCACCGGCTCACCACCTGGCCGCTGCCTTGCTGCTCATCTTTGGTTCCTCCTCACGCCTCCGAGTTGTTCTCTTTCTTCGAGTGCGATTTTTCTATCACGTCTGAGAGTATGACGTGGCACAGCTTCCCTATAGCACTGTAAGTCAACGAAAATAAATGTATGTAAAGTCCAGCCAACTGGCAGCATTTGCTTAACAGGCCATCACACATCCTGCTGACGGAACTTAAAATGTCAAAGCTGGCGCAAAGTTTGACCAATGAAAGGGGCGATAGCCAGTGGGGGAGAATAACGATGGGAGCAGAAGCCAGTGGAAGGACCGCGCCTGAGAGGACGACCAACACAGAGATTGGGGGGGAAATGAGATCAGCTCATTCATGGAATAATAATAATGCAATTTATAACGCGCGCAAATTTGCGGACGTAACGGCCGCAACTCAGAGGCACGGAGCCAAGCTCAGAGCCGCTCGAAAGCGCGTGGTTATAGAGGTGAGTTTTTAAGTGTCTCTTGAAGGAGGTGATTGAGGTTATGCTGTGAATGTGCAGAGGGGTGATGGCGTTCCAGACTGTTGGGGCTGCCACCGAGAAGCAGCGCATAGACATGACCATCCTGGATCTTGGTATCAAGAGGAGGTCGTGAGTCGCGCTGCGCAGGCATCTGCCGTGTGCTGAGCTGCAAGTCGTCAATAATGAAGAAAGGTACGGCTGGCAGTGAATTGATCAAGGCTCACGGTGACGATGATGTGCTGCAGGCTACAGGGAAGGCGTGCTGTGGAAGAGGGGCCGTGACAATGGCCAGTTCCTGCAGAGGAAGTTCATTCTGTCGGAGAAGGAGGGCAGCTTGAAGTACTTCACCAAGTTTGATGCAAGTGTCTGGGGCATCACACACACACACCATCTATGACTTGTCTTAAATGTAAAATGTATATATGTATCCCCGTGTTTGTCCCCTTTTGGCAGTGGCCAGAGTCTCCATACGATGGGTTGCAGACCTGTGACAGGGTGTAGTCAATCCATAGGAAAACCACTGCATTGGGATTAATAAAAAAAAATGTTAATGCTAAAAAATGTTTGTCTCGTTTTCTCGGAGAAACTGAGCAATGGAAAATTTAAAGAGGTCCTCGTTCACCAAAGGGCGCTGCACAAAACCCATACGTCACACCTGCCACATGTCCTGCCCTCAACCCACCCCCACTGTGACCTCTTGTCGCACCAGGGCAAGGAGCCCAAAGCCACGGTGAAGATCGCGGACATCAACCCCACTTTCCAACCGACGAAGATTGGAAACCCCAACGGCCTGCAGATCACCTACCTGAAGGACTTCAGCACCCGCAACATCTTCATCTACCACGAGGAAGGAAAGGTGCGTAGGCGCGTGGGCCTCCGTTGCCATGACGCAAGCATCGCGGCGGTGTGAGGAAAGTTCCGACGTGCGTCACGATTCCCCTGCCCAGCTGTTCGACCAATTGTAGTGATTTGCCTGCCAATCGTCGCGGTTCGACCAATTGTAGCAATTCACCTGCCCAGCGGTTCGACCAATCATTGCAATTTGCAGTCACAATCCCTCTACCAGAATCTATTTACTTTCTCGTCTCGTTTATATTCTCGGTTTTGTGTCTCGCTTGGACAGTTTTGTCGCTCCAATAGTTTATGCAACATGTAACATTCACGTATAATTTGCACGTCTTTTCTATAAATCATAAATAATTGATTGTATGTAGCATGCATGAGTCGATGTGTCAGTTTCAGTTTTCAGTTTCATTTGTTAGGTATAGCCCTATGAGTCATGCGGCTATTGACTCGGGTGCAACCGTGTCATTTATCGTAAGTGTAAGAATATACTTTAAGAGATGAATTATCACGTCGTTACCTGCCTATGTAATGTGAAGGGAAAAGGGAGCTTGGCAATAACTGTTTTGTCAAAGGACCAGATTCTCATCTTGACAAAACGTTTAGTTTCATCAGATTTTCAACCACCGTGTGGTTACATTTAGATGCCACTGTATGAATCCACGTTGCGTCATATTCAATAAGAAGCTCCGTTGGAGTAATTCCGAAGATGATATTGTGGTTCACAAATGAATCATCTCTTGTGACCCACAATACCTTGCTGATCTCATCAATGAAGATAAACCATCACGCAAACTCCGGTCATCCTCGCCACGTCTTTTGACTGGCCGTTGAACAAAGGCAGTCACTGTATCGCATGTTTTCAGATGCGCTTCTGCGGCCGTCTGGAATGCTCTTCCTTCCAATATTTGGAAGCTACTGGAGCTATGCACTTTTAAATCATCGAGATAAAAAATTAATTTCTTTAGAACTGCTGTTTGTATTTAGTTTGTTGTCATTTCCCGGCACCTCCGATTAGCACGGTTGGCTACGTACGGTGTGTAAGAAGTTCAACAGAGAGACATACAACATGGAAATGAAAAGGAGAAGAGGAATGAGACGGATCATTTGGTGTGAAATAACAATAAAATGGGCGGGTGTGGGAGTTTCCGCACTTGTCGTGGGCATCGGCGCACCCTCAGTGGTAACGGCGACGCTAGAGGCGGAAAGGCATAAATCTCGCACGGTCATATTTGTTCTCGTTAGCCACTTTTTATTTTTCCCTGCCAAAATTTACCTGTCACAACGCGAAACAACGTGCGAGATTACGGACAGGATTCATCATCGTCGGAATCCGTAAAACACAGTCACGTCAGTTAGTTCTTTTTGGTGTTGAGCAAAGTGTTAAACGTTTAGCACTCTCTGCCTGTTATGCAAGAACGTATTGAGTGTGACCACATTCCAGCAATGCCACGCCGATTAACGTTTGTGAAAATTGAGTGTCGCGGACTGCCAATCTAAGAATAGGGCCGTGTATTATTTGCGAGTGTCGATTTCTGAGAGACTTCGTATTCGCCGGCTGCTCCACAAACTTAGCACCTCGCACGTCAACGAGTCGGTGGTCGTGAGCAGAAGCCCTCGCAGCCCCAGCCGTGGTCAAACTCTCTGCATCAGCGAACTCTGCCCGTTCGCGTGGTCGCCGCCGAGTTGGGACGCTGAAAATCATGTTTCTAGGTTGATAATTGTAAAGGGCTATTTTCTTCGTGGTTCATTAGTCGGTGCCCCTTTAAAAACAGAGGGCGTCCCCACATCCCACATCCTGAAGGCTGGAAACCCTGCCCCACCCCCACCCCCTACAAGCAACACCCTGTGCTTCAGCTGAATGATGACATCGCGTAGCCCCAACCTCCGTCGGCTAGTGAGTGCCACAAAATAGGCACAGAGGTGAGACATTTCCCACCCCCCCCCCCCCCCCATTTTTCCATCTTATTTGATTGAGAACTCACGCTTACAATCGCTAATGAAGTTGAATTCGTGGATGAAGTGTCTAGGAGTATTTCTTGCTCTCCGTCTGTTCTTATTTCAGCGATTCAATGGAAATTCGAATAATAATAATAATAATTAATCGGGACTCCGTGTGCCCTCGCGTGGTGTGCGTTTGTCTCGGCGGCAGGAAATCGTCGACTGGTACAACGCTATCCGAGCTGCGCGCTTCCACTACCACAAGGTGGCGTTCCCCGGAAGCCAAGACGCGGATGTGAGTGCAAGATAGCGAAACATAAAAACTAAACTATTTTTTCTTTTACCAAGGCTCACTGTAGGCATGTACCGTATGTAGAACTTCTTTCGTGACAGCACGTAGCCAACCGTGCTAATCAGAGGTTCGGGGCTATATAGCTCTTGTTCACAAATGATAGCTCAACAAACTGGCTTCTCGCGTGGAAATGTATTGCAGCCAAATACTCTGAATTCACGTCGATTCTGAATGTGGAAGGGAAAACCGGAGGAACCGGAGAAAAATCCACGCGACCACGGGGAGAGTGTTCAAATGCCAAATGTACAGGCATCAGGGGTCAAAATCGAAACCACGACCTCCTGTATACCGGGTGCAGTATTTAACATTTCGCCATCATAGAATAATGCCATCTGTTTACACAGAGGGTCCCGTCTAAATGCTTGCCGTTGTTTCTACTTCGAAGACCTCAAGGAAACCCATTTCGTTAACACGGATATTAACCCAATTTTTTTTACATTCTTTTAACGTAAGATTTGGCAGTCGCCGACACAGCCCCAGATTTGTTTTGCAGAGTCTGCCACGGTATCGTGTACCCCGTAAATTATGATGTCAATTGACAACTTTTCTCTTTTTCAGTTGATCCAAAAACTCTCCAGAAATTACATCAAAGAAGGATACATGGAGAAGACAGGGCCAAGGGTAAGGCATGCCAGCAGCTGAAGTGCAATCCGCTGCCGAACTGTTGAACAGTACGTGACGTATTGCGCTCTCTGGAGAATGAGGTATAGGCGGATTTGCTAAATATTCAGATGTGTGAACGCCTATGTAAATTAATATCTGCATCATCCACCCCTAGGTTACTGGGGGGGGGGGGTGGGGAAGCACCCTCTTTTCCTGAAAATGTTTTCCTGTATTTGAGAAGTGATTGTTCGTGAGATATAGAATACATTACTGAGTGTGCAAAGGTCAGATTTGCGAACGTGGTACTGCATTAAAATCCGCCAAAACTGGTTGCAAATTGCTGGACGATTATCCGCTTACAATTGTATTCCTGGTCGCACAAACAACGGTGAATATCAGGCACAGGAAGGAATAGTTTTTGTTATAATTTCCTTTTTATTCCGAAATAACACACTTGGGAATGCTGACGAAACGATGACTCAACGTTGCACGAGATGACGGTTCTGTTTCGGACGGTTTGCCGTAGTCACCCATTGGTAGTGTTCGTCGATGTTTTAACCGTAAGCCGTATACTCGGCTGCGGAGGTAATTTGGCTTTAACCGACTACCGACGTGGCTAGATTTATTGTTGCGATGCTTTTTGTATTTGGTTTGTTGTCCTTCCTCTGCACCTCCAATAAGCGTGGTTGGTTACGTATGGTGTGAAATTCCACATATGTACATGTATATATTTCGCAGCAACGGGAGGGGTTCAAGAAGAGGTGGTGTACTCTGGATGCCGCCGACCGTCGCCTCATGTACTTTAAGGACCCACTGGTAAAGCCACCCTCTTCATCTCTTCACGACTGCAGCGGCCTGTTCTCTGTGTGTCTAAGTAATCGGGCACGTAACAGTCCACCGATTCATTGATCAAAATATCATATGCAAACTCAACATGCGTTGCCATGAAGCATTTATGGTAAAGGTAAATACATTTAGAACTCCATTTTATGGTGCCATATATAAATTAAATAAATACAATTAAATTATCCATCTGCCTTTTGGCTTATCAAGCAGCATTCGTTTAAAATAAACTGTGGAGGAATTTTTGGTCTTTGGTCTTGTCGGTCTTATCAAGGTGCGTTCACAGCTTGATGCAGAGGTTCCCCTAGTTACTGCTGCAGGTGTATTACCCATAACATACGCACCGTCTGTTTCACAGCGGATCTTAAATATCCTGTGATGTCATTCAGAGAAGAGTAGGCCAATGTGTGCTGGCATCTTGAGACTGAGTAGGGCTGTCTCCACAGTAAACTTAGCAGTCATGCTTGTTAAACAAATGCTGCCGGTTTGGGCAGGTGTCAATGGCAAGAGCTCTCAATACTTTCATTCACTACATGTGCATTGCTGTGACTACCATCGACGCCTAACTGCCCGCCCACCCACCCGTCTGTATGCCCATCTGTACGCCCGTACGTACGCAGGATGCGTTTGCCAAGGGCGAGGTGTTCCTCGGGCATTCGGACCACGGCTACTCGGTGCAGGAGGGCTTGCCTGGCGGCACGCAGGGCTACCGGTGGCAGTTCGGCATCACCATCACCACGCCCGACCGCGGCTTTCTGTTTGCGTGCGAGAAGGAGGCGGATCAGCAGGAATGGATCGGCGCCTTCAAGAGCATCATCGCTCGCAGCATGTGCCCACAGGACTACGTCAGTAAGGCCTACCTCTGTCACAGCAGGACTCGAATAATCCATGCTCCCAATAGTCCGGTAATTCCTGCAATTCGTGGATTGTTGGGGGCATACTCCTCCCGTAATCTGCGGCTCACCGTTGGTGGATTATTTGTAATGCTTATGCGGACGGCAAACCGCGATCCGTAGAGGTGAGTGGGACTTATTTTGCATCGGCACAGACTGATGTGACTTGTTTTCATATAAATAACTTCACATTTTTTTTTATTGTGTGTTGGGGGGGGGGGCACCAAAACCGATTGATTACTTGCCACTGATGTTACCCGTGGCCGGCAATCATACTCAGGTTTGATGGGTTCACAGCCCAATCCACACCGCATGCCGCTGCACCACTATTGGCCAAAGAGCATTAACAATCATCATCAACAGCCATTATCATTTCACTGTTGGATGAAGGTCTTCCCAAGCCGTTGCAGTCCCTTACAGTAATTAACACCTCCGATGAGCAGGGTTGGCTATGTACGGTGCAAAACTATTTCAACATACATACGTACATCAATACGAACGCGTATTAAAGTAGCGGGGTGAAACGCCTTCCTCTTTCTTTTCTTTCTCTCTCTGCGCAGTGGAAGCGTACTTCAAGCACAAGCCATGAAGCCGCCGCCCGCTGCTGGGACCGCAACTTCTTCGCCCCCCCCCCCCCCAACTCGTGCCACTGGACAAACGCAGCGCGCCCGAATCAAATAACGCCGAAGTGGAACGTATTCAGGAGATAAAGCATTCTAGGAAAAGATCCCACAGTGCCCTGCAAGCCCGCCCAACAGTGGGCAGGTATTATGTACAGCGACCTGGTATAGTTGGCGTTAAACGAGTACCTACCTGGTGCGGTGTGTGTAAAAGCTTAGCGCTGGGGAGAAAAAGGCAGTCGGGGCGTGGTGCAGGCCACACCACCCACTTGGTATGCGTTGCCGCCGCCCTTAAAATGTACTCGCTAACAGCACTTACCCCAACAGTATAAAAAGGCGATAGGGGGATCATTGTCTATATACATGGCATATCTAGTGACGTCACCAGTTATAATTTCGTGTTCTTTTTCACCTTATTTGGAAATTATAACCGTTGCTATGACGCCTGAAGCTGTGGTATAAGAACAGCCTTCTCTGTAATATTTGTGGCCTCTGTATGACCCTTGCATCAGGCAGCTGTATGCACACAGACCCTTCCTGGGGTATGAAAGCAAGGTTGCATCGAGCCATCGGTAAGGGTTTCCACCTTTTACACACACAAAAACCTCACTCAGATGTATTAATACTTCATTCAAAGTGCCATATCCTGACAAATAGGATTTTTGGATAACGATGCTTAATCACGCGAGATATTTTGGAGTCGCTAAGAGTCAAAGTAGTGACTTGGAGAACCGTCTGATATATGTAGTGTCCAGGATAATTTAGGGACGGATGGCAACCCTCGTCACCGGGCCAACCTGAAACATTTACAATAAACCAGCCTGCGACTTCGGCCATTAACGGACCCTAGGCCCAACTGTCAGCTCCAATCGGCTGACAAATTTAAAAGAAGAACTCCATCGTGTCCCTCCACATAGAATTACAACAAATGTCTAAAACCATCACCCTTATTGGCTTTCCAGACTGATATTATCAAGTAACATTTGTTAAAGCAAGCAAACGCTGTGGACGGGTTTCAGCCTGCTCGGCCTCGCTCATCAGCAGTCAGGCTGGGGTCTGGAAACCCAATGGATTGATGGCCTAAAACGTAATTTTATTTATATGATGAGCGGCAAATAGAAGTTGTGGTGGTCCAACTTTTGCAGCCATCAAGCAAATGCCGTGTACCTGGGGGCTCAACCCAACCGTGGTTTTAAATATTTTGTGTTGGATTTTTAGTTGTGCCCTCCCCACACCCGCCGCTACAAACCTGCGCAGTCTGAATATGTTCCATGCTCAGTTGGCCGGGGAATCTGGTTGACGGGATCGGATTCCAGCTTCGAAACAGGCATCCGCTGCATGTGTCGCAAACAAAATTGTGTGTTCCTCTCTGTCCTTCCCTCACCCCCCGCCGCTAACGGACAACGTACAGTGCTGCCGAGACCCAGACCTATGCATCTCGCTGTGATACCCGTGATCAATAATGCTGTGCCAAAATGCGATACCAGGGGTGTCAAACACAAGTTGTGAGCAATGCTTACTTAATTGGTTTCTGTGAAAAGCCTTTGCAAAGAGTGTTTTCTGGGCTACTCGTATTTCAATGGTGGTTTTACCATGGATAGACTTGATCCCATCATAGGAATGTGGAGTTTTCACCAATGGCTGAGGAGCCACCAGCTTAAACAAATGAGCGCCAGCCACGTAGATAATTTCAATTTTTTTACGAAAATGTAAATCATGTCTCTTAGTTGCAATCCATAATAGACACATACCCGCACAATCAGTGCATAAACCAAACCGAGCTAAATTAATACAGAGGTCGCTCAAAAATTACAATATATTCGCAAAGGTGGCGGCAAATGCCTTGAATGCCGTGCCTTAAAGGTGGGAAGGTGGATCGTGTGAACGGCATGCTTGATGCTTAAATGGCGGCCTAGCAAGTAGGCTACCGACCTCTCCACATACAGCAATTCCTCGCTTAACGCTGTTGATGTGTTCCTGAAAAGTACGGCGTTAAGCGGACAGCGCGTTTAACGGAAACATTTCGTCATAAATAATGTAAAAACTAAACTTTCGCGCAATGCGATGTACTTGGGGTACGCCACCGCGTCACTGTCATTCCGCATACTGTATCGTACCGCTCAAAAAGCGTGTTATTACAGGCGCGTTCCGCATTATAACAGACGCGTTCTGCGCGATAACGGGGAGCGTTCCATGAAAAGTGTTCCCTTGTGGAATCACCGCGTTACAGCAAGGTGTTGTGTGAACATGCGTTGAATGACTTACCGTATACATTTTGCAATGTCTTCTTCTAGTACTACTTTTCAAGTTTCCTGCTTTGTGTGGGGGACGAACCCGGAATTCCCGGAAATAACCCACTCGGCATACGGCAGCCCAACACTCAAACGGTGTCGCACAATCGGGTAAATGAACACACTTTACTACCATCTCCGGGCCAAGTGGCAGCTGCCGAGTGGGTTTGGATGTTTCACAAACCTCTGGAAGATCCACCAACAGCGCTGGATCCGCAGGCCTTGAGCCACCACGTGCCCACTTTCTTGAGACTCGACGGTTTGCTGCACGAGTGTATTCGTCGTCGCCTCGATTCTGATTTTTTATTTCTTCAAAGTTCCTCGGCGCTCAGGAACACGTCTGGTGACGTCACAAAGGAGTTGGGCACCCCTGGGTTTTCACACCGTGGTATTTGATTTATTACTTGAAGTGCTGTTTTCTATGGTTTAATCGCCCGTTTTCATATTTTTTATGTTTTTTTAGCATATCTTAATTAAGGCGTTTTGCATACGATGAAACTAAACTGAGCGATACCATAACCTACTTCTTTATTTCAGCTTTACTCGCAGATTGATTTCGTTCTCCGTAGATATTAGCGTAATAGTTTTTCAGAGGTTGAATTATAGAACATCCATATTAATCGTTTAAATGAGATGTACTTTTTGTTTGTTTGAAACGTGTAACATTACTCCATGCCACACGCGTTAATCTTGTTGCTACTAAAGGTGTCAGTTATGGTTTGGCTCGGCTTAATATGAAAGTAAACCAAGTTTTAGATAGAGAATGGGGCTGCTGGATATTTTTAAGATTTAATATTTTGATTGCTTAAGCTGTATTGTTTTTACTTGTAAGGATTCCTATTGTGATTAACAAACATTAATAAATAACAAATGGAAAATTCGCTGCCGTTTGACCTTTTTTACCAGCAAAAGGCCATGTTTTTGAGGTCTACATACACAAGTGTGGTTGATTCACATGTCAAGAACAGCCCTTTGTCAATCCATTTCTGGATGACCTTCACAAGCCACGGCTATCTCTCACGTTCCTGCGATGTTAGAAACACATTCAACGCCCGAACACGAGACGATTTAGGTATGTGCATGCTTAATCTGCGCCGTAGACTTCCAGGAGGGGAGGGAATTATTATACAATGTTACTGTACATGCAGCACACAAAAAAACCACCGTTTCAAGCCCACGAGCACCAAGTAGCTCAATTCTATTTTTGTGATTATAAACACAAGTTGGCATTCATAATACAGGATCTTTTTGGGGGGTTAGATCGCGTAAATATGTGTAGTGACATCAGATGGCACTGTGTGGTACCGGCTCTAGCGAGGCACGGCGTGCCATGCACCGTCATCGCGGACGCCCCGTAGGTGGGTGTAGTACCAGCCCTAGAGGGGGCTCGGGGAGCGCTGGGGTAGCGCTCCGCGGCACCACGCGTGGCGTGTAGTGCTGACTCCTACAGGAGGGAGTGTGAGAGTGGGGGGGGAGGGGGCAGAGCTTTGTGACGTCATATTTGAGGGTGGGGGGTTGACTTTTTGTGATGTCGTGTGACGAGGGGGGGGGGCAAAAATCGCGTGACGTCATTTATGGACGGCCCCGAGACACATTTTTGTTGCCCATATTGAAACGGCTGTACGCCGTATGGACCTTAAAACTCAATTTCCCTGGACAAGAACACGGAGTAAACCGATCTTGATTTGAAGCTTTCGTGACTGTAGGTTCTTTCGGTAAAGTCACGTAGGTAGAAAATAAAATAAATCACGACGTTTCGGGCGCAACACAAGCGTCCGTCATCAGGGTGGGAAAGCATGTTTTCCCACCTGTGTTGCGGCCGAAACGTCGTGATTTATTTTATTTGACACCTACGTGACTTTACCGAAAGAACCAAAGAGTACGGGGTGAACAGTTTGGGTTGACAGCCATGAGCAGTGGATAAGGGCCATTGCCCAAAACGTCGCCCGTTTTATATATACACACATTTCGTTAGAGGACAGTGTTACTGACGAATCTGTTTAGAGTTTGTACTGGTAGGAACCTCCTGGTTACACCAACCCACAGGGGATTATTGTGTACGTCCGTCCGTCGTGCAGGGAGGGGCTGGGTTGGGAGACGATGGTGGGGAGGGGCTGCGTGGGGAGGGTGGGGAGGGGCTGGGTGGGGGGTGGGTGGGGAGGGGCTGGTCACCCCGTGGTGACCTTATAACACATTCCTGCGGAGGGAGTTGGTAGGAACGTTGGGTTGCTCGGTCAATTGCCAGGGTCAACGGCGGCGTGGTGTATTCCGCAAATATGTGGCCGCTTGAATGGAGCCCGCATTCGCGCGCTCGATTGGACCGTCGAGGTCGAGCCGTCGACCAATCAGGTGAGCGGTCTGGAATGGAGGGAGTGCTTTGCGCTCGTTTCAGCCAATCAGCGTCATCCAACTTGTCCCCCGCCCCCCACCTTCCACCCACACCTCTCCTCTCCCTTTACATTCCACTCAACCCCCCCTCACGCCCCCACCCCTCCGGCCCACACGCCGCCCCTTCCCCTTTACCTTCCACCCAACCCCTCCCACCCACACATCTCCCCTCCCCCTATACCTTCGACCCAACCCCTCCCCCTCATGCCCCCACCACTCCAACCCACACCCCGCCCCTCCCCCTTTACCTTTCACCCAACCCCTCCCACCCATCAAATCGCCCCTCCCCCTTTACCTTCGACCCAACCCCTCCCACCCACACATCGCCCCTCCCCCTTTACCTTCGACCCAACCCCTCCCCCTCATGCCCCCACCCCTCCAGCCCACATCCCGCCCCTCCCCCTTTACCCTTCAACCCAACCCCTCCCACCCACACATTGCCCCTCCCCCTTTACCTTCCACCCAACCCCTCCCACCCACACATCGCCCCTCCCCCTTTACCTTTCACCCAGCCCCTCCCACCCACACATCGCCCCTCCCCCATTACCTTCCACCCAACCCCTCCCCCTCCCGCCCATACGACACCCCTCCCCTCAACCCCCCTTCGCCCCGCCCCTCTTCCGTTGACGCTCGCGCCAAAGCGGGATAATCGATTGGTGGCTGAGGTAAAAAATATAATTTACTCCGTTATTTATTATTACACTATTATTGTAATGTCAAAAAATATCTTTGCATATCAACATTTAATTGTACAGCGCGATAACAGCAGTGTATTCATGGTATTTAGTTTGCGTACAAAGATTTATTACGAATATATATGTGATGCATGCTGAGGTAAAGTTAAATTCTAAAATAGTTTTTTTTGGGTTAGATCGCGTAAATATATAAATGGATCGTTAAAACCCGCCACCACCCGACACAGCCAACTAGTAAGGGTTGTCACGTAAACAGAACATGCCAATTCGTTACTAGTACAGCACTAGTGTATAGTGTAGTGTATAGTGTATTAGTACAGCACACTGGTGTGTAGTGTATAGTGTAGTGTATAGTGTAGTGTATAGTGTAGTATACTAGTACAGTATTGGAGAGCCAATCCACAACATTTACAATCTGAGTACGACGTTTCGCCAGTAATTACAACCAGCTTCATCAGGCGACAGCCTGATGAATTGGCATGTTCCGTTTACGTGACAACCCTTACTATACTCCTTGGTTATTTCGGTAAAGTCACGGAGGTATAAAATACAATAAATCACGACGTTTCGATTGCATTTTCGTTGCCCCGTAGGGTGGTGGAGGGTTTTAACGACACATTTATATACTTACGCGATCTAACCCAAAAAAACCTATGATGGATTATATTGGTCGCGAAAGCCTACGTGTTAAACTTAAATTCTAAAGTTATGGATTTTGGGAGACTAAACTTAGGAAAGGTGTTCGTAAAATATTACAGTTTTCTCTGGTTTCTATACTATTATGTTAATAATGATATATATTTTTTATGTTCATTACGTTTCAAGCTTTCCAATTGAAAAAGTGTCTTGTACTCTTTAATAGGTTATTGACAATACGTTATTTCGACATCCAGTATGTACATTATCCCTCAATGACAATACAGCACGTACAGTTACATTTGTTGTTTTACCATTGTAGAATCCATCAATGTTCATAAAATGCACATATGCAAGCAATATAGTTTCACAATTCACCGTTTGCAGAGGTGGGACATTTGGCAATAATTTAAGTTTCAAATGATTATTTTCACCAATCCTTTGAAGTCTTTTCAAGTGGTCAGCCACTGCAGGATTTCTCACACAATGTAATTGTATATAAACTGCTGTTTCTACTCTTAGTGTCTTGTTAAAGTCAGGGACCTTTCAATACAATGCTATTGACCGTGGACAACAAATAGCGTTTACATGACGGTTCAAAATAAACCAAAAAAATCACTATGTTGTGAATAAAAGTTTACTTTTAATTATATAAGGATCTCATTTGTGTAAAGTCACGGTCCAGCGGGCTTTGTCTGGTAGGATGGGGATGATTGAGTCGTGTATTTGTATGTGTTTGGGCGATTTATTTACCTTGTACTTTGCACTCCTATCATGTGTTTAGCTTCATAGTTCATATCCGTCAACCCCTTATCAGTGCCCTAACCTTATTACAGACCAATTCAGATCTTATTGGTCACCCGTGCCCCTTATAAATCTCAACGTTCATCCTAAAAATTCCCATCACAATGGAGACACACAAACAAATAGATTGTTTTGTCTCCCGTATTGAAACGGCTGTATGCCGTATTGACTTGAAAACTCAATTTCCCTGTACAAGAATACGGGTCAACCGTATGGGTTGTACAGGTATGACAGCTCATCAGATTCCTCCTGCGGGAAAATAAATTTGATTCTGATTCAGCGCTACCCACTTTTCCCCCACGATGTCAACACCCAGCTCAACGTTTGTTGGGGGTCACACATTCATGCACTCGTTCACGATTCACGTTTCTGCCCTGCTTTTTACCTTTTCAGAAGAAAGGCGCATTCAGGAGGAGAAGGGGGAGATTAGGATTTGGACATTCCCTTGTGTCACCGCTGCCGTGCTCTCCTCTCTGGCCATGATGGAACAGGCGCTGGACGAAGAGGTGGACCTCCACAACAGCGAAGAGGTGACAGCCGTTGCGATGATTTCAGCAGCGCCGATAAAAACTCTAGGCCATGGCCTCAGATCGTGGATAGCCCATGCACGAATGGAAAATAAAAAAATTCTCCAGTACAGGGGCTACTATACTTACAAGCGAGTTAGGTTCCAGAGGTCTATTCGTAAGTCGATTTGTTCGTAAGTCCAACTTTACTGCTGTCGATTCCAAACATGTTGTACGGCATGTACACTAAACACGGAGAATGGCTTTAAAAGTAGTATTTTCTCCCGTAGATGTAGATGGCACTGGTTATTCACGTTCTACAGATGTAGATACCACCACCACCATCTATTGCGTGGTGGTTGAACTTACGATTCTCGGTCAGAACAGGCAACTGGACATGTAGACAGGTTTGTCCGTATCTCTTAAAGTTTGTAAGTCGAATGTTTGTAAGTAGAGAGGTCCCTGCAGTGTGTGCGACTGTGGTCACCTAGAACAGACCGTAACAACGCAATTCCCCCAATCCACAAATACGAAGGAGACATCACAGCGATACATCTCTGCTGCTGCTCCTGACACGGTTATCTGGCTTGACCACCTGAATGTGAAATTGCATTTGTTGCTCTGCATCTACATCAGCCGTACGACAAGAACAAGAACCTAAGACAGTTTATCTTTGTATATCAGGGCAGGGGAACTTTAAATCCCGTGGGCCACATTTGAGCCCACTACTTCGTTTCACACGGCCCGCACGGCGTCACAAGGTCTACCGCTTCATAAAATGGCCCGCAAACAATATATGTCTGCCATCGCAAAGCAGCTTAGTTGCACCGATTGGGTACGAGAGGGAAGAGGGAGATATTTCCATCTGGCAATATTTTTCTCACTTTCACGTGCTCAGCCACTTCTGTGGCCCCATAAAGGTTGGCTCGCCAAAGGTATGAAACATCCCGCAACCCCCGATCTATGTAAACCGAACATGTCTGCAAACCTAATCATCGTACCTACTGTGTGTGCTGTTCTGCAGGATTCGTTTTTCCAGGATATCGATATGTTGCAAAAGCATGGGATAGTAAGTATTTCAAAATTTGCTTTGTATTTTTCGTGAGTCTTGCAAAGATTAAGGTATGACACTATGGGGCAATGAGTTGTCTGTGGTGACAGTACAACAACTGGATTTCAGACTGTGGAGTTTGAGTTTCCCCCCCTCATGCTTGGGTTTCTCTGGGTACAATAAATTACGCTTTTGAACCAAGAAAGTTAACTAATTTTTAGGTAATTTATCTACCTTGTGGGTAATTTTTCAAATTTTGACCATGACACAGTGGCTTATAAGTTTTCCTCAATTTATGGGGTTCTGTTTGTGCGATTTCGTATAAATGCGGCTACCAAAATTTGTTATCCAGTATGCGGTTTGAATTCACTCATATGCGGTCAGACGTGGGACAACATTGTGTTTACTGTATGTGCAACTCAGCCGGCAGCTGTTTTGTAGTGTGCCCTTATTTTGGAACTCATCTACCACAAAAAAGAGAGGGAAACGTACGCTCTTGCGAATGATGTTAGGGGAAGATATATCGTCTCATGAAGCAGACATATTTTTGGTTAATATATCCGCAGCACAAATCAACAGGGCATTGAATGCCAAAACCAAATCAAATAGCAGTGAAACTGCCCAAGTAATTAAAACGATAAAAAATACCGTACATTGCAGGAGTAACTGATAAACTAGCCAGATGTTTGGAAAAACAAAACATCCGAGTCAGATTTGGCACGGTACATAAAATACAGAAATGAATATCTGGTACAAAAGATGGATTACCGAAGCTATCAACAGAAGATGTGTACAGGATTAACTGCACGTGTGGAAAATGTTATGTTGGGCAAACAGGACGAATGATCAGCAAGAGACCAAAGAACGTTTGAAATATATTAAATGCTCCCAAATACAACTGTCAGCAGTAGCAGAACACGCGTGCCAACAAGGACACTCAATTAATTTTGATAATGTTGAAGTTTTGTGCAAAACTAGCTCCTACTGGCCAAGACTAATTAGAGAATCTATCGAAATTGAAATAAATACAAATAATTAGGGCTGCGTGGAAGCGAATCATCATATACTACATTATTTAAATGCATGCCTATAAAGGGCACCATACTTCAATAGGGATTACCGTTGGTATGACTATTTTAATGCACACAATAGACAGAAAGGACAAGATCAAAGGGCTTGTACAATGCACATACATAATGTAGGTTGACTCAGTAATCCCCCCCCCACTTTGCGCAAGAGCGCAGAAGCGTGGTCACCACATCTACGCCTCTATATAAGGAACGAAACAGTTAGACTTCTCCACAAATCTGGCTGTCGCCTGATGAAGCTAGTTGTAATTTACCACGTAGGCTCACGAAGTGGTAATTACTGGCAAAGCGTCGTACTCCGATTGTAAATGTTTTGGCTCTCCAACACACCGGTGCTGTACTAGTGACGAATTGGCATGTTCTGTTTACGTAACAACCCTTACTAGTTGGTTGTGTCGGGTGGTGGCATGTTTTAACAACACATTTATATATTTCTGCGATCTCACCCAAAAAACCCTCTATTATGGATATCCACAGTAATAACCAGGACAACTCCAGGATTTGAACCGTGAACCTCTGCAACAAATGGCAAACATGCTACCTCTGGGCCAAGTCACTGCCCTAAACTTGTACTTTGGCTAAACATCCCAAGCAGTGCCTTTGTAAAAATGTCTTGGTGACATGATGAGACTTTGCTGGATACTAATTATATTTGGTCAGTGAAATTCGTCAGCATCATTAGCCCTGGTCTATCCACTGTTGGATGAAGGCCCCCACACACCGTCCTAATTATTTTGTATCTCTATATCAAAGAGTTTACTTGTGAATATATAATTTCTGTTTTATGTGTCATTTTCTATTCAACATGCATATTTAAACGTACCCTCAGAATGTGGCTGACATAAAAAAGCTGAAGACTGTGGGGATCTGCACCATTAAAGGCATACAGATGTGCACAAGGAAGACATTGTGCAACATAAAGGGCATCTCGGAGGCAAAAGTGGATAAAATTAAGGAGGCGGTATCTAAACTAATCGTGAGGAGACTGCCACCCACCCACTACTCTCTTGAATGTGAACTTTGCTCTGCTTCCAGACATTTTTTTGTGGAAATACCAGCATTGTGTAACGGAACATCTACTTAAAGCACACAACATAGGACAATTATTTTCACCTTCATTTTTCCACAAGATACATTGTTCAGTATCAATTATTTAATTTAAATAGATTCTGAAGTTCGAAATACGTGTATCAGTCACTTCTGTGAAAATTAATTATATGGATTTCTTATGTTATGTTAAATTCGCATTACCTTTGCAGTTGCTTGAGCTAGGTTGCACCGCTTTGTGAAAAAAAATCTGTCCTTAAATCATGAAAATCGCCAGGTGAGAAATGACACTGTGTAAAAAAATTGGCCCTGGGTAGTAAGTGTTATTTTCTAATTGCGTATGCCTCAAAAGTACAGAAAATGGCTATTATTCCCCACAAACTTTGCTTTTGTGACCAGGACAGTGATATTTTGAAATTTACCTATTTTCAATGAGAATTCCAGATAGATTCAGTGCTGAGTAAACTTGGAGTAACTTCTAGAACATTCTAGAACTTTCCAGTAATATAAATAGTAGTATAAATACAGGGGCCTTAAGCCCACCAGTTCAGTTTAGTTCAAGCTGCCTAAGTGGATACATATCTGCATTTTCCTGAGATGGCATCAAGAGGCTGCAAGCATCTGGCAGATGCATTTTGCTATGTCTGCGGCAAATTTATCAAGACAAGAGCGAAAAAATACTCTGGAAGCATCTGCTAAGATGTGTGAGGCCTACAAGGCATATTTCGGCATGCCTGTCGAGGATTAAGACAAACACTGGGGACTTAATTTCACCTGCGAGCAATGCAAAACAACTCTGGAAGGTAAGTTGGACAATTGTTGCTTGGAATTTTACGTTATAAAATTTGTGAAAAAAATGTGAATTGTAAGAATGTTTTTATTTTAACATATTTTGCAATATTCAATGTCATTGAAAAAACATATTATATATGAAAAATAACACGATCTAACCCAAAAACCTTTATTATGAATAATATTGGTCGCAAAAGCCTACGTGTTAAAATGAAAAATATTGCGAGAATCTCTTACACGTTAGTCATGGGTGAAATAAATGTATTTTTGTAGGATGGTAAAGAGGGGAAAAGAGAGCCATGAAGTTCGCTATCCCAAGAATTTGCCGGGAACCCACTGACCAGTCAAGCAACTGCTACTTCTACATGGTGGACCCCTCCAAACATCGGACTGGCAAGAATGCACCTGCTATCACGTATCCGGACCTTCCTTCATCCATCGCCCCGGTGCCTCACTGCCATGAGCTCCCTGCCTCTGGAGAGAGAGCAGCCATTTTTAGAAGAGAGCAGCAAGTCAGAGAGCGAGGAAGACGTAGATCCAGATGACAATTTCAGAGGTGGAGCTGAGGAGAGAAACCTATACTACCCAAACCAAAAATACCTCAACGACTTGATCAGAGATCTTGGTCTCACCAAGTCCAATGCCGAGCTTTTGACGTCTAGGATCAAGCAGTGAAACTTGTTGGATGCAAGTGTGCAAGTTGCAGATCAGAGGAAGCGTCACCAACCTTTTTGCAGCTTCTTCACCCGTCAAGATGGGCTCTGCTTCTGCCACAATGTGACCAGTCTGTTCGAGGCAATCAGAATCGCCTGTAACCAGAATGAGTGGCGCCTCTTCATTGACAGCTCATCCAGGAGCCTCAAAGCCGTGCTGTTCCATAATGGTAACAAGTACCTGTCTCTTCCCCTGCCTCACTCGGTGCACCTCAAAGAGGATTACAACAGCATCAAGACCTTGCTGGATGCCTTGAAGTATGAAGAGTACAGCTGGGAGGTCATCAGAGACTTCAAAATGGTGGCATTTCTGATGGGTCCCCAAGGCGGTTTTACTAAGTTTCCCTGCTATCTTTGCCTTTGGGACAGCAGGGACACCAAAGTGCACTACCACAGGCAGGACTGGCCACAGCGGACCGAGTTGTCTGTGGGGAGGAACAACGTCAAGTGGGAGCCAGTGGTGGACCCCCGGAAGTTGCTGATGTCATCACTACACATCATATTGGGCCTTATGAAACAATTTGTCAGAGCTTAATGCAGCAGTCGTGCTGTGACGGTTCCACCTGAAGACGGAAGCTTGTGTTGCCTCCGAAACGTCGTGATTTTTATTAAATTTTTATTTTACTTTTATTAATTTTAGTTACGTGACTTTACCGAAAAAACCTAAGAATATGTAGATAAGGAGTCAGCATCCTTCAAGTACCTTCAATACTTCTTTCCTAAGCTGTTTGAGGCAAAGGTCAAAGCCAGTGTCTTTGTCGGACAAACAGATAAAGAAGATCCTGGAGTGCAATGAATTCCCCAAGAAGCTCACTCGTAAGGAGAAAACGGCTTGGAACAGCTTTGTTACAGTGGTTCAGGGCTTCCTGGGCAATCACAAGGCCGAAACCTGTGTGGAGCTGGTTGAGACTGCTGAAGAACTACGGCACAATGGACTGTTGGATGTCCTTCAAAGTCCATATCCTTGATACTCATCTTGATAAATTTAAGGAGAATGTCCGAGCGTACTCGGAGGGGCAATGCGAGCGCTTCCACCAGGATAGACTGGACTTTGAACGTCGCTACCAAGGACAGTATAACGAGAACATGATGGGAGACTACATTTGGGGGCTGATTCGTGAAAGTGATTTACAGTATAATCGTAAATCTAGAAAAACTACTCACTTCTAAATCTTTTGTAGTCATTTTGGTATTACTTTATCATAAATACATGTTAATTTTGATTCATATGTGGTTTTTTGACTTTATGTGAACGAAAATACACAAATTCGCCCGTTTTCTCATTGAAAATAGGTAAATTTCAAAATATCACTGTCCTGGTCACAAAAGCAAAGTTTGTGGGGAATAATAGCCATTTTCTATACTTTTTAGGCATAAGCAGTTAAAAAATAACAGTTACTACCCAGGGACAAAAATTATGTTACATAGTGGTATTACAGGCCCAATAATTTATCATTAAGATTTAAACATTTGATTTCGGTACAGTAGATTGTGAAGCAATGGAATGTATAATGGAAGTGTCACTCAAACTGATTTATGTTTAATTACTATTATGTGTAAACATCTTCTTATGCACAGGAGCCAGGATTCCTGACCGCCCTTGAATACGGCGAAAAGCGAAAAAACGTTTTCCACATCTCAACAGGAAGCCAGGAATTCGAGTGCGTTTATTGAAAATTAGCAAAAGACAATATATTAAATAAGAGCTTCCACGCTCACTTATTTGGGTATGTTCTTACATGATTAAAATATAAATACATGAAATGTAAGGTTCAAAAGCATAATTTTACTATAAAACTCATTTTTTTCTATACAGCAAGCTACTTGGAGGTGGAGTTGAAAGTATGGCAATAACGGAAGCTTTTGGTGGTAAGTCACTGTACCAATGCAACATATACGGAGTAACATTATATCACCATTGGAACCTCATTCGCCAGTAAAAAAATATGATAATTGTTTTTTTACCCTTTTATCTGGCAACAAAACTGACACCTTTTTTTACAAGGAGTCATATTTGCATAGACCACAATACCTGCAGTCATAATGCAAACAAAAAAACATAACTCTGATAATGTATGCACTGTCCTTGAAGTTGATTGGTCCACACCTGAGACGAAGTTATGTTTTTTTTTGCATTATGACTGCAGGTATTGTGGTCTATGCAAATATGACTCCTTGTAACAAAGGTGTCAGTTTTGTTGCCAGATAAAAGGGTAAAAACCAATTATCAACAATATATCAGTTAATTCATTAAAATAGGTTTTGTATGGGATGCCGCCATGGTATAATGGTTGGGTATAAATCATCGTTCATTATCCTGGTGGAGCTAGTTTCATAAATCCCCCGCCGCTGTCCACACTCGGCAGTGTAAACGGGTACACCACTGTGAGTTGTTCGGCTGGTTGACATTGTTGGGATGAAATGAGAGTACTCCCACCTCTTCCAAGTTGTCTGGCCAGCATTAAAAGTGGGCCAAATACCCTCCAGAGGATCTCTATGGTTCCCTTCTGTGGAGGCCCTACTGCCAGCAGTCGTGTGTGCAATTCATTGCAGAGCTGCACCTTGACCTATTAATATGCTGTATACTGTGCAGTATTTTTGTAAATGGTCACATGAAGGGTGTATAGTAAATGAGGTATTTTATATGTTTGTCATTTTTTAGAATTCAGAACTGGAAAGACGCAGATGGCACATACCTTCTGTGGTATGATTAGTGTTTTAAAATGCATTTTTTTCACGAATATATTGTATGTTTTTACTTTAATATGTATTGATGTCACTAACATTGTGCCAATGTAGTCACTGCCCAATTAGCAACTCCAAAAGGGTATGCTGGAGGAAAAGTTATCCTTATCGACACAGAAAATACATTGTATCCTTTAAAAACTCAACATTGTCGTGTTTGTTGTTTATCCTGAATGTATGTACACACTTAAACTGCCCAGTAGGCGACTGCCAAAAGTATTGTTTGAAAAAGTATTTGCCAAAAACCAGAGGTGTGGACTCGAGTCATGTGACTTGGACTCGAGTCAGACTCGAGTCATGAATTTGATGACTTGCGACTCGACTTGGACTTGCATAACAATGACTTTGTCCCACCTCTGAGATGTGGACTCGAGTCATGTGACTTGGACTCGAGTCAGACTCGAGTCATGAATTTGATGACTTGCGACTCGACTTGGACTTGCATAACAATGACTTTGTCCCACCTCTGCCAAAAACCATATCGTGTCACATTGATAATTATATTTTTCTTATAAAAGTCGTATGCATCTTGATTGAAATTCAATGAGATAAATATATATATATATTTTTGTTAAGACAGCACTACTTTGAATGAAAACTCAAACTCTTAAAATAGACATACAACACATAACTCTAACAAATGTGTAAGTAAATAGTGTTCGGTTTAAGATTATTAGCTCATTGAAATACCCTGACAAAAAATTATAGGAAGTTGTAAATATCGGACTTATTTTTGAGTTTTCAAATATATAAAGCACTGTACTTCATATATATTACAAAAACTTCCTTAATTGGCACGTGGAACAGTCGCCCAGAACGTCTGAGGGACATTGCGGAGCGGTTCAATGTGGATCCAGATGCTGTGCTGGACAATGTCCTCTATGCAAGAGCTTATACCAGTAAGAATGCTCACTGATAAATATCTGCATAAAAATCTATTTACAGATATACAGGACTGGACTAGAATGTTTCCAGATTTATTTTTTCGAGTTATTATTTATTCA
Organism: Lampetra fluviatilis; assembly: GCF_964198595.1. Taxonomy (NCBI): domain Eukaryota; kingdom Metazoa; phylum Chordata; class Hyperoartia; order Petromyzontiformes; family Petromyzontidae; genus Lampetra; species Lampetra fluviatilis. The sequence goes on along the minus strand of NC_136279.1, from coordinate 19,926,168 downwards.
GCTATGATCCCATTCAATACAACCTATTATGCAGGGACCGATGGACATACATTTGCTGTTAAAATAACTGATTTCTGATGTAACTCCTGTAATCTGTATCTCTCCTTAGTACCTCACACGCCAACTTGGTGTCAAACATTTAAGAATCTGTAAAACATTCCAAATATGGTGTAATTTTTCTAGCTTGTCAAAGTGCACCACAACTTCAAAATTGTAAGCTAGCTTCAATTCAGAATATGAAACGGGTTAATATTGATCTTGAGAATAGGTTTTTCCCCTATTTTCTGGCAACTAAACAGGTGTTAAGATGTTAAAACACCAAACTGAAACCTTTTACAAGGAATCATGTCTGCATTAACCACAATACTTGTGGTCAGAATGCAAACAAAACACATACTCTGATAGTATATGCATTGTCTTTGAAACTGATTGGTCCACACCAGAGACAGCTTTCTTTGGAGCCTCGTCTCAAAAGGTGTTAGACCAGAAGACGCCAAAAGGCGTACAGCACAAAGACAAGCATTATCAGAGTAATGAGAGCTCGGGGTGAGCAGCGACCTCATGGGACCTCCTTAGCCAGTATCAAAATGAGAATACCTATCAAAATACCAGTAAAAATATGAGAATACCTATTCTCATATTTTGGTACTGGCAAAGGAGGTGCCATGAGGTAATATTGATCTTACTAGCCATGGAATGTCTTACGTATTGACCAGTTAGTACTTTGGGAGTATTTATTTTAAAAAGGCATCATATTTGATACCTGTTGAGAACAGAGGACTCAAAACTCCAGTTTTTTTTATTGTGTTGAAACTCCAGTTGGAAAACCATGATTACTAAATGGCTGACATGAATACAATCATTAATCCGTTGTGCTATGTGTCAAGTGCTGACATTTGGTAAGATAATATTTCAGCCAAATATTGCTACTTTCTAAAGGTGAACACCAGATGGAGTTGCTGGACTATGTTGCTGGAAAGTTCCACGAGGAGGGAGGAATGTTTAAACTTCTGGTAAGTTAAACAGTACTGTGAATTTTTCTTATACAATTTCGTACTTTTTAAGCTGAATACATCTTTTATGAATTCAATTTGAAAGCAAGGTTTAAGTTGATATTGCATAGAAATATATTTTGAAGAAAATGTGTTGTTTACAGGCTCGAGTCATATAAAATGCCCGTTTCTAATAGTAATGCAGCTACATATATACAGTTCAGTTGAAAGTAAAATACAAGTCGTGCGCAATTGTTCGAGGTAGCATAAAAGGCTCCAGATTGCAATAGCTTGTCAGGAATGGAATAACCTAACTTGACGAGACTGGGAGCAGCAGAATATACCAGGCAATTTATTATTGTGTGAAACCTTACAAGGGAGGTAGTAATGCCCATCTTGACTTCGCTGCAGATAATAGACTCCATCATGGCACTTTTCCGAGTGGATTTCACTGGGCGTGGAGAGCTGGCTGACAGACAACAGAAGCTCGCGCAAATGCTGTCACGGCTACAGAAGATTTCAGAAGGTTCACAACCGGCATCTTGCTTCTTGCACAAAGTCAATGTGTTATTTGTCAAAAACAAGTTGTAGGTTTTTTTAATGAATGTTTTGCCTTGCAGAATACAACGTTGCCATTTTTGTCACAAATCAGATGACTGCAGATCCAGGGGCCGCAATGAGGTAAAGTTATAAATGGAAGAGGAACTGCTCACTTTAAACTTATATATTTTAAAGTGCAGTGTGACAATGTTACAAAATGTACATCTGTTTTTCCCTTTAGCTTTCAAGCTGACCCGAAGAAGCCGATAGGGGGGCACATATTAGCACATGCATCCACAACGCGCATCAGCCTCAGGAAAGGGAGAGGAGAAATTCGCATCGCAAAAATATATGACAGGTGGGGTTATGCGGCAGAGTACAGAACTATACACACTGATCAAGTTACGGATATTAATTTACAGCTTTGTCACAGCCATGTTGGTCATGGAGGTTGTTGTGCCAGAATTTTCTACGCTGGTAAATGCAGTTCAGAGAAAACATGTTGTTGACAAGTGCTATTACTTCATAGAACTGCGCTAACCGTTGCACCACCACTCCACCTATACAGTTTGTTGTTTATAGATGTATTGGAAATAGCTATGGTGGTTGCAAGTAAACCAATATGGGTATTTACCTTCAGTTTTCAAGATCTTTGTTTTGTTGTTTTATTTACAGTCCAGATCTTCCAGAAAATGAAACATCGTTTGCCATAACAGGCGGAGGAGTTGCAGATGCGAAAGAATGAATAACAGGAAAAAGTCATCTGGAACAACCTAAATATGCACAACTTCCAGTTTAAAATATTTAAATAACATGCAGTTCTAACAGTTCTATCTTTTATTACACATTCATGGTCCACATTGTGCTCTTTTTACGTGTATTTATATTTTAACAAACGTTAACTTAAAGTTACATTTTAGAACCAACGTTTAAATATAGTAATTTTGTAGTGAGTTCAAATGAGTCGCAGACGTACTCTTGGAGGCAACACATTTATTTAACACCAACACACGGGATAACTGCCCCTTAACAGAATAACAACCTGTGGTGGTGATCACCAGGCTAACTACACTAGTCATGACACTAGTTACAACGTGACTGGTGTAGTTAACCAGGTGGTGACCACCAGGCTAACTACACTAATTAAAACGTAACTAGCTACTACAGACCGGACCACACCTAGGGTCCAGGTCCACGTGTTGGAGACTCGGTAGAACGTAGACGAAGGTTTCTTCAGGATGAACAACAACGCCGGCCCCTCAAGGGGACCCGGCTTATATCCTCTGCAGCGTGGCTGGCTCCACCCTTGGCCACGACCACCTTCAAGAATCCTCGAGCAGGATCTGGACCCTGACCATGTGACCACCGCTAGACCCCACTTGGGGCCCCTTTGTAGACTTAACCGGTCACATGTCCTCTCGGGTAAACCAGAGTGCCATGGGCTTTAGGAACCCCTTTCCTACGGCCAGCACTTCCACACCCTATCCTGTAGGGCTGGCACTGCACGCCAAGCGTGATGCCAACCAGCGCTCACCGAGCCCCTCTAGGGCCGGTACTACACCCACATCATAGTGGTGTCCGCGATGTCGTTCCATCGCACGCCATGCCTCTCTAGGGCCGGCACTATACAGTGACATCCCGCAATGTTACTACAAATTGATATAAGACCAACATAACCTTACATTAAGTCCGATTAAACGTGCTGTTATCTTGTGTATCTTTGCGATTAGTACGTACAATAAAATCACAAGCACATGCATACCTGTGAAATTCAGCAGTTTATTTGAAAGATGCAAAATATGGTAAAAATACACAAATCTTTCTGAAATGAAGACCTCTTTACAATACTGTTTTAAAGGACAATACTTAATGGCATATCTGGATAACCTTGAAGTTGGCGTGCCTGCAACTAAAGAATACTGGAAAAGTTCAACAGTTCAAATCCTCTTTGCTCATCAATGAGACGGCATTCGGTGTGCTGCGAAATGTATTTTAGAGCCCTTAAACAAAAATCACAAATTTTATTGGAAATAAATAGTTAAAAGTACAAAAACCTGTAAAAGTCACCTATACTCTTTCTCAATGGCTTATGGATGTGTAAAGCATTGGGCCGTATAAACTTCACGTTATATAAACACACAAAGTACAACAAAAAAATGTAAAGCCACGTTTTAGGCAGTGCTTTGGATATTTCAACAAAAACTTTATAAGCTCTGATAAGTGTAAAACACAAGATAAATAGGCATCACACACACGGACCCAAAATATGGCTAAAAACACGAGGGTTGCAAGCATGAGGTTACTTCAGAGTTTTTAAACGTGTTTCAATACAACAAATAACATGGAGCATCGAAAACAATACAGACTTCCACTTAATATATATCTCATGACGAAATATACGTGGGAGATCTAGTCCTGAGGCAATAAAAAATATAAACCCTGATGCAAACATCCTACATTGTGCTAATCAACAGTGCTCCAGTGACAGGACAGGTAATGCACACAACTCAATAGGCACGCAATCTGCAGATTCCACACATTCACGTGCTCAGCCTCACTGATGCCAGTATGGATTTTACATTATTTCTTAAACCGGCTAATACTACAGTACACATCTCCCACAGTACATAATAGTACTGAAGAAGCAACAACCGACAGGTCTGCTCCCGCTGCAAGACTGGGTATTGTCAGCCGAGCAATAGCCACTCATACACAGCGTCTCAAGTCAAAAGAATACCTTTTGCTTGTCTTGCCATGCCAACGTTCTTTTAAAACACAGGTATAAACTTACAATTCAGTTTGAGAATTTGCAAGAGGATATGCTATTTAAATAGCCATGCTTGGCAGCTGGTACACAATAGCTCGGGTATAGGTTGAGTGTTCTTGTTGCCTGCACACAGATTAAATACCTGAATTACATCCGCCTGTGATTGTTTTACAGCCAAAATAATGGCTTAATTTACTGTACTTTTTATCGTTAATACTGTATTGGCTTAATCATTAAATTAAGATGTGGAAACATCTTTGTAAAACCGCTCAATGTTACACTAGCCAAAGTATTTTCTCCACGGAAAAAAAACATTGGTAAAATGTTCCAAGGCAAAGGACCTGTTTCTTTATAATTTATGCAAAAAAATAACATCATTTCAGTATAACATCTATAAAATCAAATAGCTATTTAAAGATACCTTTTCCAAAAGTTGCACCTTTACTTTCAGTGATGGTACACCCTTTGACAAAGTGATAGAGGAAACATGTTTAAGCTAAGAGAGTACTAAAATGCGTTTTTATTGCAAATTATGTTTTTATTTTACATTGCAGACATCCAGTCTAAGCGGCTGAAAAAAGTCCTGATTTTAGACAGCAACAACAAGCACACAGCCCGCACCACCTTCCACTGCGATGCATGCTCATAAGTGCAGGTGTACGACTGGGCAGATGATGTATAGATGTGTGTAGGGTATGGTGCCACTCAACATACAAGTTCGTTATTTTCACGCTCAAGCCTCCTGGTTTTATTAATTTGCCTGTTAAACTGAAGAAGCCACTGCGAGCTTCAAGACAATCCCTCAATATTTACTGGTTACTCAACAAGAGTTGAAAAATGCACTACAGTCAATGCATAGAGTTTAGGCATAACAAAGTGAAAAGAGGGTTTAAAAAAAACTTAAACTTCACATTTACATATGCTGCATATTGAGTGGAACCTAAATGCAGGTGTATAGGTGTGTGTGTGTAGGTATTTGGGCATGGAACAATTCACCCCAATTGTAATTTGATGAACTGTCACGATTCAGTCGCAAATCAATTTAAGAATCTATTCCAATTGTGACATGAATTGACCTAATCTATTAGTATGCATGTATCCAGAGAGTAATGATTAATAGATGTGCGGGTCAGGTGTGCATGCAGGGGTTTAGCTGTGCAGACATATGAGCAAGCAGGCCGTGTGTGCAGGTGCATCGGTGTACATGTCGTAAGTCTGTGCAGACACCAAGGTGTGTGTGTGTGTGCGAGTGACAAGTGAGCGGTGCTGTCACGTGGAAGCTGCAGATGCTGCATGAGGGCGTCGCAGGGCAGTGGTGATTGGTGCTTGTGTTTCACGGCCTCCTGCAGGAGCAGCTCCGGGCTCATGTGGCCCGGCCTGCCTCAGCACGTCTGTGGCCCACAAAAAGCATGGTAGCCGTGAGAGGCACCACGGCCGGAAAAAGCCCAATTCTAGACCCCGTGGGCCAAGGACCGTCCCTATATTTATATAACAACCATATCAGCTCCTGGGACGCTTGCGGAATCATTAAACCTAGCCACACATTCAGTCGATAGAAATGCACATCAGATTGATTTTCTGCAAAGCTAAGTAACAAGAAAGTTATGGAAGAAAAATATTAAATATATACTTTAAAAATAATGCTTCCAAAGCATTTGTTTAAAATAGATATAAAATTGTATACCTCTACCATTTTAATGAGGCTTACTTTTTAAACTCGAAATTAAACATCCCTATTCTTTACAAACGTAACATTTTACATAAACCTACAATTATTCTTAGAACAACAAAATATTAATATTAGAGGCAACACTAATCTTTTGACGCTTAAAAACAATACCTTATTTTATACTCACAGCATATTTAGTATTTAAATGATGACACAGACTTGCCCGATTCTCACAAGCAGAATATGCAGCCCTGTGTGTATGCCGCTACTCCAGATCCCTCCCAAACCCCTGACGAACATTCGGGAGGGCCGAGTCAGTTACCATCCTCTGGAGGTGGCCAGCTCGCCATGCACTCGGAAGCGGTAGATGCAGGTGTACTCTGAATTGCCCCAGTTGCTCAGGATGCGGAGCTCCACAATCCCAAATGGATGTGCCGCCGTCGAGTTCTGCAGAACACCACCACACAATCATGGCTTCACCAACTAACAGCCGCCGAGGGGAGGTGGGGTAGGGATTAGGGTAAAGTTCGGGGTTGGGGTGAAGTTATGGTTAGGGGGGTTAGGGACAGATATATGGCTAGGGCAGAGGATGAGGCCATGGTTATGGTCAGAGCAGAGTTAGGATTAATAGAGGGTTTGGCTTAGGGTGTTGATGAGTATAAGGCAGGGTTAGGCATTAATTATAGACCCCATGGAATGTTTTACAGTATCAGGAGGTGTTGTTTAAGGACATATTTTGACTTAAAACTTTCGTGACTGCAGGAATTTATATTCTTTGATTCTTTCGATAAAGTCACGTAGATGGAAGAAACATAAAAAATTAGAAAATAAAAATAACCACGACGTTTTGATCGCAACACAAGCTGTCGTCATCAGGAAAAGGGGGTAGCCTCTAAAGGCAAACTGTTTATAAAGGTTTAAAATGCGCAGCCCAAGTGTCAGCAGCATGGGCGGGGCAGCTAATGTTAATGTAAGTGATGGTAGTAGTGGGCAACGACGGCGATGGTGGTGGTTGCTGCTAGAGGTGATGGTAGTAGTGGCCAGTGATGGTCCTGGTGGTGGGCTTCCACCAATTAAAAGGCTGCCAGGTCTAAAATGGAAACATTACAGCCAGTTATGACTTGAATTGGTTGATAACGTCCTTCCAGTGATTGCTGAGTTTGTACCCATCTTCTCAGTTGAAATTGTGTCGATGTCTGTATATATGGATGGCTTCATAATTATTTGACTACCGAAAGAACCAAAGAGTATGGATTCCTGCAGTCACGAAAGCCTCAAATCAAGATTGAACGAATCTTTGTTGATAGCCAGTGGGTTTGCAAAGTATGAGCCAGCCACATTAAAATAATGATCAGCCATAGCAGAAGTATTGGTCCGACCGTGTTTCAAATCTGCCTTATGCTCACGAACACGGTCCGAGACATGCCGCTTAGTTTCCCCAATGTAACTGCTGCTGCAGATACAGCTTAGTTTGTAGACGCCGGGATATTGCATGTCAGGGATCTTGTCCTTCACAGATGGGATCAGATCACGAATTTTATGTAGGATGTTAAATCGGACGTGGATCTTGTGGTTGTTCATGATTTAAGAAATATTTTTGGTTACCCCTGCTATGTATGACAAGGTGATGGTTTTGATTGGATCCTCATGTGGCTCCTTCCTCACCCCATTATTAGTTATTTTATTTATTATTTATTATTACCATTTTTCTATCTACGTGACTTTACCGAAAGAACCAAAGAATATGTTTAAGGACATGTTAAAGAGCATTGGTAGACCAGGCATTTCACTACAGTGTGTGCATTAATGTACAAGTCAAGATGTAGGCTAACATGACGTTAATGCAATTTTAAATGAAAATACAACACACTGCATTTACACAATAAAATGAAGCGTACGGTAAAAAGTATCACTACACCGCACCTAAATTTGCCACTCAAATCGCATGTAACTGAAGACTGCACGCCTTCATCCCAATTAGGCAGGGGTCATGTTACATTTTAACAATGAATATGGAGAACCTTGCGTCATCAACACGGAATGGGTGCACCAAACGCTGTGCAAAACTCACGCTCATGTGGAACATCTGCAGGGGGTCACCGTGCTTGTCATACATGTACTTCCCCAGGAGATATCCCTCCTGCTGAATCTCTTCATCCAGACCCTGAAATGCAAATGCAGGTCCAGTAAAACAAATACAGTAAAACCTTGGATTGCGAGCATAATTCGTTCCGGAAACGTGTTTGTAATCCAAAGCACTCGTATATCAAAGCACTCTTATATCAGTTGTGATCACGTGACGCTCGGCAGGCAAAGCGTAAACACGTACTACTCGTATTGCAAGACCTCGCTCGTTTATCAAATTAATATTTATTTAAAAAATTTGCTTATCTTGGAAAACACTCCCAGACCAAGTTACTCGCAATCCAAGGTTCTACTGTACATAGCCCTTCTATTTAGCCATAAAAAGGACTCAAGTTGGTTTGAAAGTTTATTTTTGGGAACGTGCAACATGGGGATGTTTGGTCAATTCCACCCTCCTGGCAATTCAATGGATTGTCGCGATTCAAGAATCAATTCCTGCGTTGAACGGTAACACACTTTGACCAAGCTGAAAAGGGGTCAATCTGGGTAAAAAAATATTAACAAATTCCTGTTTGTTTCTGGAGAACTTGGCAATGCAAAAACCCAGCTGAGGGTTCACCCCTCCCAGAAAAAAAAAACACTTAAGGAGGCTGAACCAGGCAACGCAAAAGTGGGAAACAGTGCAGCACAGGTTCGTGTCGCGTCGCATTACGTACATAGACCGCAAAGTCCTTGGGCGCACTGGTGATGTCGCCCGTGGGTGAGAGGGCGCGAGGGATGTGCTCCAACGTAAAGTCCGACGGGTAGATTGTGTCCGAAAGCTTAATAGCGACGTAACCCCGGGAACCCTTAAATGCCCAGCAGTCCCCAGGGTAGACATCTGGCTGTGGGGTACACATTGACACAATGATTATAACAACAATAATAACAAAAGCCCCTTTATGTATCCACAAAAGCCTCGTCAAATATCAAGACCCTTCTTTAGGTTGGTCCTCAAGTAGGACGTGTGGAAAGTCCTTTTGTTTTTATCCACAAAGCCTCAACGAGATCAAGACTGTTGTTATGGCAGGTGGCTGCACTCGCATATTTGCCCAATTCCTCCACGAGTCTGTTTCATACTCAGAAGAAAATTGTGGCTAGGATATCACTCGTGAATAACATCACCATCACTATCATTGTAATCATCTTCTTTACCATCATAGTCAAAAGCATAGACGTTACGCCAAATGAGGCCGATGAGTATGTACGGTAAAGTTAGCCAGATGCCATTGTCGTCAGTGCTCCTCTGCCATTGACAAGTGTGGACGTTCCAATCCCGAAAGGAGCCAACCTCGCCGATCATCACACCAGGACCAAGAGAATGAGCACGGCATTGCGCTAAGAGACAAGAGTGATTTCCAATGGGAGGGAATGGCCCCCAACAGAGGAATTACATTTTTTCACAACTCAGCACAGCCAACCAAAACAACAGCCTCTTGTTGTTCATTTGAACAGAAATACACCAACTTTGCTCTGTAGGGTAACGCCGAGTAAAAGTCACGGCCGTTACCTGGATGATTACTCGTGGAGACTGTGATGTGTACCACAGCGGCACCCCAAACAGGGTGATGAGAGCGATTTGCTGGCTGTACGCCTCCGAGCACCGCACGCTGATCACTGTGCCACCTGTGGAGGAGGGGAACGACACAAGCATAACTTGACCTACGGTAGTTCACCGTGGTGTCCCAAGCGCCGGTGTCCGTATGTCTATGTGTGTGTGCGCGCGCGTGTGCATGTTGAATCGCGCGCCGCACACCTGCAGACTCCAAGGCGAAGTCAAACTTCCCGATTTTATCCTCCTCGTACAGCCTCAGGGCGTTCTGCACGATCGCGTACACTTCCTGCACGGTAGACAAGAATGGGTCTTTATGCTGCTACTCAAGCACATCCTTCTCTACAAAACTCTGTTCCATGAAGAACATATATATCTATAGAAAAAGCAATTGAAAATTATTACTGTGTGAAGCGGGGGGTGGGGAAAAGAGGTGGAGAGTTGCTCATTGCCCTGTGCATGGAACCCAGTAACCTGAGTTCGATACTTGGCCACTGTGCCGCAGTGGTGAGATGTTATCTCCCTCGCCTGCTCAGCAGGACGTTGTGGTGATGCCTGAATATTTGGAGTTTCCTTATCACTGTGGTGGTTGCATGGATTTTTCTCCTGGTTTTCCGATTTTGCTCTCCACATGTTTGGATTATTTGCCTGCTACTCTAAATTCCCACATATGATGCTCAGCCACTTCAGTGAGCAGGTTGCCTCTGAAAAAGAACTAGTAGCTCAGTGGGGTTACCTGGTAAACAAAAATAGTTTAGTTATTGGCGGGTGATACCTCCGCGGTGGGCATCATCCTACCGGGCGTGTCCTTCCTACCGCCACTCCATCATTAACCTTGACGTTGAGTGTCCTGCCCAAGTCTGCTTTTATTATGGCAATTAAAGCGGTTAATCCTCACCACGCACACACAGTTTGACGTGCGCGCGTTGCACGAGCGCAAGAGTCGAGGCAGAGCCCCCGAGCGCCAGGCCCACCTGTCTGGAGACGCCACCGCTCGTCGACTCCAGGGCTCCGTCGCGCTCGGGGTCAGGGGGCCATGTCCACCGCTTGCTCACGTTGGCCACCACGGCCTGCTCAGTCTCCCGCAGCAGCGTCCGCATGTGGTCCGACGAGAGCACGTGCGCCGTCAGCCACGCCGTGAACAACGCCAGCTCAGAGCGGTCGTCCGCGCGGGACGCGAGGACCCCCAGGGTGGCCACCACGGCAGCCTCCACCTGACCGCCGACGTCACACAGAGCCCACACATTTCGTCACAACAGTAAGACGGCTAATTCCATATTATACTATGAGACCTCCTTTAACAGTGGCAAAATGTAGTAATAGGTTTTTACCCTTTCAACTGGTACAAAAACTGACACCTTTATACAAGGCATCATGTTTGCAATAACCACAACACAAGCAGTCAAAATGCAAACAAAAAGGACTCTGATGCTGATAATGATATGCACTGTCCTTGAAGTTGATTGGTCCACACCCGAGACAGCTTTTCTTAGAGCCTAGTCTCCATTGGTGTTGGACCAGATGACGCCAAAAGGTGCCTTGTATAAAGGTGTCAGTTTTTGTACCAGTTGAAAGGGTAAAAACCTATTACTATAATTCCATATTGTTCGCCGTCAGGAGGTATTTTAAATGTGCATTGACCCAGGCCTTCCTTGAAATATAGACCTCTTGGTCTCACCAGGCTCTTGTACACGTACAGCCCGTTTTTCAATCTACTGCTGGATGAGGGCCTCCCCATGCCGCGTGGATCACGAGGATTAATTTAACGAATTTCACAACAATCAATGCGGATTTGTCAGCAGGGAGCATAAGTTAGGGAGCATAGAAGTACGGTAAACTACTGCACTGCCCTCTGCTGCCCACAACATAGCCCAGCAGCCCTATGAGAACCACTTACTACATGGTCGGCATCCATCAATGCAAGATGCAGGTTCAAACCAGCTTAGCCAGGCTGGCTTGGCATTGTTAACACTGGAGCTGAGCAGGATAGCGGAAGAGGTATTTATTTATATAAAAACCTCTGCATAACTCACTAACCACAAACCTAATTAACTGCATTTAATCTAAAGACCCAGTAAGACTGCCTTGATTAATGCATTTTTATATGGGCTATGTTGTATGCAGTACAAACATATCCATTATCGTACTGTACATCTATGCTCCCTCACCTTTAACAACTCGCAATGGCCATCGTGGTGAAGTATAGTTAAGAAGCAAGTCAAAAGCTCCCCTCCCCCATCTAGCAGTGGATTTACTAACTCCAAGCCATACGACCGCCGACGTCTGCCCCCGGAAGAGTCATGCTTGCGATGCACGATCATCGATTTTTTTTTTAAGCATCGAGGGTGGCGCGGCTCTTGCCTTTTGCTGATGCCCGTGCAGGATTTCGTGCTTCAACTTGGACATGTTTTCCTCCAGGACCTCGACTGACGAAGCCAACCGTTTGTGCTCGTGTCTGTCCCGCAAACGGCACGCGGAGGACAAGCAGCAGGGTCAACGGCGTCGCCAGCGCGACGCTCAAAAAGCAGGCGCGTGATCAGCAACGCACACATCATTCGGATCCGCAGTGACGGAGCTGCAAAGCAAGTCGGACTTACCCTTCTGCCAGCTTCTTCAAGTCACCGATTGTGCGCTGAAACAAAAAGATTGCTTTGTAAGGCAGTTTAATAGATATTACCGTGTTGTTCCCAGTTTGTGCTTTGGAGAGTTAAGAATAGCCAAACTGTCATTATTTCACATTTGTCATGTTTTGGAAAAGTTGTTTCCTACAACACATGAACTAAGTCTCTGGATATTAAGCACGTACAAGCTCACAATGGTGATATCAATACGGCCAACTCTGTTGAAGCCAACGCACCTTGCCAGCATCCTTCATTCTGCTAAATCCCACACCTGTTGCATAGTCAACATCACCTCGATCTGCATTTATAATCTCATTCAACCCTCTGATTTTAGGTCTTGCCCTTGCAGTTAAACCACTTTAAGGACAGACTGGCTTGCGCTATACAACCATCATCCATTTGTCATTGTCCTCAGTTCAAAGGTATCTCACATCTCACACCAACAAGACCACGGCACAAAAGTATTCAAACCCATCCCCGCGCTTTGAGATCCTATCATCTGCACCACATGCCACTTCATGTAGAACCATCACGGCGATTCCTATTTTCCTTGCAATTCCAAGCTGCGAAAATCACCTGCTCCATATGGCATTTGCCAACGCTAACAATTTTGCCCACCAATTTAAAACACAAACACTGTTACTCATCTGGACATTTCTCAATGCTCTAAGTATGCAAGTTGAACTTCTTTCGCACCCTATGTATCCAACCGTGCGAATCGGAGGTGCGGGGGAAGGACAGCAAACACAAAAAGCAGCTCTGTCGGCATCAGGGCTTTACCGACAAGACCATTAAAAGACGATGCACGCGGATTGATCCAAGGGCGTACGCTGGACCGCAACAGACCCCACCCTACCCCCCATCTCCGCTCCTGTCGAACCTCCTGCTTCTCTGCGGTGCTGCGCAGCCCCTCCAGCGCATGCTCCTGCTTCTCATGCTGCTTGGCCACGGTCCGCAGCCGCACCAGTTGCAGCTCCTGCTGCTCGACGACGCCCCGTAGCGACGACACCTGCTGCTCCAGCTGCTGCAGACGGCGCTGGCTCTGCACTTGCACCACTGACGGCTGTTGAGACGACAACAATAATGAAAGTGCACTTTGTAGACGGGTGACGATTCGACGCCACGCCTCCTGTCATGATTCCATCAATTGAGTCATGATTCCATACAAAAATAAATCAAGATTTGTACTGTTTGTTGTTCGTACCGTCTGTACTTTATGCCTTGTGCCGTCTGTACTCTCTGTCGAGTTCTGTCTAATTTGTGTGGCCTTTCCATCACCTTAGAGCTGTGGTTCCTAACCTTTCTGTACCCACGAACCACCGTCAACCACCAAAGAATTCTCAAAAACTACTATGCAACACAAACATAATTTATTTTTAAATTATAACCGCTCCAAATCATAAAATCTGCAAAAGTCCTGCAGACCCCTTCCTGTGGCCTGCTTGTCCACGGGCTGGGAACCACTGGCCTACAATACATTTGCATAAACATGTACAAGTATTCGAAAATAATACATTCTTAAATTAGATGCATGTGTCGTAATTATGAGGATATATTTGAATTGATGGGAATCGACGACTCATTATACACACCTGGAGATTTATTTAGATAAAATTCCTAAATCTGTAAACAGCAATTCAGGAGCCCATTTCCTGTACTGTCCTTCCCTACTAGCCCACAAGATCGGGGTCTCGCACACGATATATGTTGTGTGACACCAACCACGCTTCCAACACCTTGGAATAAAGGTGTCGGGGAAACAACATCCACGAGTACAGAGGGTAGGGACATGCATTGGTCAATTTACGTGCATCAGTTTAGTCCAGCACGGCCAAATCCACTGCAGATTTCAGACCAGTTCATCACTTCACACTACCAAACATAACCACACACGCGTTTGACTCACCATGCCAGAACTGATCATGACATCCGACGGCACAGCTTGTGCATGTTCATGACTTCTCGACAGATGTACGTATCCGAACACCACCAACGCGTAACCAACCCCTACAATGGCTGTTGGCAAGACGTGCAAAACAATGCCACCTGAAAAGGTCATCTCGCAAAAACAGAAACACGTGTCATTTCAAAACATTGCTTCGTAACAATGAGAGCCGATTTGGGTGCGAACGCAATCCGCTCAAGATAAGGTGTGTTTACTCGAGCTACCAAACGTCTCGGTTTCGCCGCGAGAGTCTTGGACTCAGAAGCAGAGGTCGCAATCGGGCACCCGATATCTGTACCCTACCCGATACCCGGCTACCCGTACCCGGCCGGGTATCGGGTAGGGTACGGGTAGGGTACGGGTACCCGTTTGCGACCCTGGTGCGGCCGGGTACGGGTACGGGTAAGGAATCAAAACCCATTTGCGAACCTCTGCTCAGAAGGTTCTCTCGATGTCCCGAAGCATTTGCGAAAATGTTGATATTTTGTCCCGTGTTTAAAATGTTCATGCTCGATCAATGACACGGACAAAAGGCTGGTCTACTACCCGACGAGTGAGCACGGCAGAGGAGGAGATGGAGCCTATGAGCTATAGGTGGGGCCAACATCACGAACAGCGATGTCACTCACATCGGGCAGGGCTAATGATTGAGTGGGCGTGTGGAGTAACATTTTACAGCATCTAAAATCAACCAGCTCACTACGTGTTCTGGTTGAGCCTCCCAGAAATGTTGCAGTTTAACATTTCACAGCATCTAAAATTACTCATAGTAAGGGTCTGTGCAACCGAAGACATCAATATGCTTTAAATGTCCAAGGCAGGACAAGAGAGACTCACCCAACAAAAGCAGTATCAAAAGCAGGATCATTTTTATCGCTCTGGGAATGCGCCTGTGGGGAAGAAATGAGTGCAGAGATGAAATACTACTTAAACTCCACCTTATGCTTCAAGTGTAAAGACTTTGTATTTCAACGACAGAGGCCCTCAAAGGGCCAATACGATCAATGGCAGCTTTGTAACCTTAAGAGACATGGACCAATTTGTAACCTTTGAAGTCATTCTCCAGCATGCCACACAGACAGTTACTAATTTTAAAAAATACTTCATTTACTCTGGCAGAGAATACATTTCCTTCATTGTATATGGGATGTACCATGTATATATATATACACACACACACACAGTCCATATCAAATAAAAACTCATGGTAAACAACAACAACACTGCCATACAACTGGAACTATAGAGCAGGCGAACGTTTTATGCGAGTGACGAATGTGTCGCATTTATTTATTGAATTACCCTCGGTTTGCTGGAACGAGATTTCTATTGTGTGGTTACACAATAGAAATCTCGTTCCAGCAAAAACACACGAACATAAACTATCCAAAAACAACTGTACGCGGTGAAGTTCAAAACGGCAAGGTCGTGGGTCAACATGGCACACACAGAATACAAAGGGAGAGTAGAACGCGTTGCACGCACAAAGTATTTGGTGCAAAACAGTACCACGGTTCTTGAGATGATAAAAACAACAGCATTTATAACTTAAAAGTCCGCAGAGCGTTTAATTCCACTCACATGTGAAAGGAAACAACTGCCTGTACACCTCTTCAAATCGAGGTGCCTTCATAGGTTATTATTATTAACTGTTTGATTTGCAAACAAACCATATCAACGTACGTACTCCTTGCATAATCACGGTGTACACTGCCATCAAAACGACATGCATGGCATCTACAGGCGTGGCATTAACGCCACTTTGGAATCGAACCTGATTACACAGCTGCGTTGTACGCGGTGTTATGTCGCGCATTGCGTCAGTGTGTGTGTGCGCGCGCGTACGGGTTTGCTACCGGGTGAGAAGGAAGACATTGAAGAGGGAGAGAAGACCAATGAGGTTGTACCAGCCAACCCCAAACACCCACATGCATTTGAGCACCAAGCGACCTGGTCACACAGATTCACATTCCAGTTGACGGTCAGCTCGAGCACCGTTTTAAGCAAGCGCATTTCTACGGGAGGCACAGCGCACAAAGCCATAGAGGAAGGGAGGCCAACAAAGGGCATGCCAAGGTTCAGCGAGGCACTTGCCATGATGCATTGCAAGCCTAAATGTGATGCATTTCTACGTTATTTGCAGTGTACGCGTGGTTCGTTTGCGGCCTGGCTTACGGAAAAAGTTGGCAGAGGTGCTTGCTTTTCGAGTTGTCTTGGAATCTGAAAAACAGCAAAGAGACACCGGGTCACAGAAAACGCTCTCGTCAGCACACATGCACAACCAGATCGGACAGCTATTGTATCGTTTTGCATGTGCCCTACTATTGATAACTCAACGAAGTGGCTTATCGTGTGGAAATTTATAGCAGCCAAATAACACTTAAATGCATGTTGATTCTAAATGTTGAGGGAAAAGCTGGAAGACCCAGACAAATATCCACACGGCCACGGGGAAAACATGCCAACTCAGAATATACAGGCGTCAATGTTGGGATCGAACCCACCACCTCCTTCATACCAGGCGAGGCATTTCGCCACCATGGTGCTACTGATGGGTAAAGGCCTCTCCGTCGCAATCTCTCACAGTCTCACAACGCAACGTTTAATATTTTTTTTGCACATGAGCCAATTTCAAAGCTACATTCAATATCAGCTGCAGGCAATTTATAAAAACTTTTCAATTGAGGCCATAATACAACAAAAGGTTTGCGATGCTGCAGGGTGTTTAGTGTCACGCTTTGATTGATGATGACATCTATTCATAAACGATGGGATTATGGCAGGCATCCAGTCAGCAGCTCTGCCTGAGCAGAGCACATTGCGAGGCAATTAATAAATCAATATTACATTTGTTCAGCACTTTCCCCAAAAAACAAGCACAGAGCACTCCGCGCATTGGCAACTATAGGGAGATGGGTACGCGTGGAAACAAAAGCCATCCTGGATATAAGTCATCAATTAATATCAATCATTGTAGAGCTTAGGATGCGTGCTCAATTCACATGCGTAAGGACTGATATTCGCAGATTCATTCCTGTCGTAAATAATACATTTACGCGAGTCTTTGAACTGCAACAGGCCACTCTACATTAACAATGTTACCAAAATAACTGATGTTTGAATCGAATCGCGACCACGAATCACAGCAAATAATGAAACCAGAGGGGGAGAGAATCATTAGACCAAGACGTGGCAGTCATAACACTGTCCTCGTGAAAGGTTTCCCAAAATCCAATCTTCACATGCCCCATGGGCTGGCTTTCCACATTTGCCAATATTTTTCGCCGAATCATGAACCACAACACGAGCACAGTTACTGCAATGTCTTGCATCACGCCCGCCAGCAGCGGAGAGACGGAAACCCGAGGAACCACACGGACCAGGTGCACAAAGTGGGAAAGTGTTGTCAATGGTGGATCGTAGAGGCAAGGATTCTCAACTACGGATGCATGGACCACTAAAGGACTGTGTGCAGCATTAATGGGGCACATTGCTAAGGGAACAGGGGCCCCCAGATCTGGAAAGTGAACTGGCGCCACTTATAATTTATATAAACTAACCACTGACAACGACATCACACTGTACTGTGTTTGGGCACCTTGGCATTTGAAGAGCCAATATCGAGGGGTGTCGTGAATGCCAAAAGTGAAACGCAAACAAGAGGAAATTGTGAAACATGAGCGGCGGGGCTCGGGTTGAGGTTGGTCTAAGGTTTTAGTGCGAGGGTCAGGTTGGCTAATTTGTTAGGGTTCGCTATAGGGTGTCGTCGCTAGTTTGTTCGGGTTATGGAGGGGGTTATTGTTTTGTTCACTACTATGGATAGATTCAGGTGTAAGCAGGGCTAGTGCTCGGGTCCAGGCAGAGCGAGTGTCTGGTTGAATATTTTGGTTACGGTTATTGCGAGGGTCTATGGCTCGTTTATTCGGGTTAGGGCTCGTGCCTCATTGGTCAGTGTGATTCGCCTTGGCTTCCATGCCATGAACACTACGGCCTTTTTGTTCCCTTTTCACTTGTGGTTTTTCTGGTATTCACTCTGCGGTGGTCCGACATCACGAGGTTGAGTACCCCTGCCACAGGGGGACACACGGGGGACACAATAGGCGCAATTGCGCACCTGCCGTTCCGTGGACGGCACCAAAGACAGGTGGGGGCGTGATCGCTGCCCCCACGCAATAGAACGTGAACTGCGCCACCAGCGTCCAACAGACGTTCACTGGCCGCGCAACCCATCCCATCGCACGCCGCCAACTGGATGAGCGCGCTGGTTCTGGCACTGGTGGGCGATGTGGGTGGAAGGTTAGAAAGGCAAGGCGCGGGTGACGGATTTCAAAATCCGGAAACTGTAATCGAAGTGCTCGAAACGAGCATTACACATTCATCAGCATCCCTTTGCCGACATGTGATCCACTCGAACTGTATTTTATGTTTGGTCTATCGTCCTTTCCCCCCCACCGCACCTCCGACAAGCACGGTTGGCTACTTATGGTGCAAAACAAGTTCAACCAACATAAGTATCAAATCGCAGTGCAGTGTGGGCAAGGTGCGGCGGCGAAGCATCATTAGCCAATTATTCGTCTCACGACGCAGACAACACAATTGGGGCAAAACTATAAATAAAAGGACAAACAAAGGTGTCAACAGCTCAACGCCATTCCCATCATCTAACACGGCACTCACGATGCTGGGCGGGCGACGTGCGGTGCTGGTCCCCGCTGTGCTTGTTCCACAACCGTGTGGCATGGCCGTCTGTCGCCGCCGCCGCTGCAGCCGCAGAGGTGCTGGTATTGTGGTGGAGACTTCTCTGGCTCTCGTTGGAGACGTGGGCTGTCTGCTCGCTCATCATCAATGTGATGGCTGCACATCCATGCGGACAAAACACAAAGACCCCTTCTGCAGCCGCATACACTTTAGGCGCGAGCCCTCTTGGGGGGCACCTACAAAGGCTGGCGTGCTGAACAAGGAGATGGTGTGGCCGATGCTGATGTTCTCGCAGTGAATCAGGTACTCATTTGAGGTTGAGTTGACCTCGTGATGGTCAAGGACAGGTTTAAGATACCACAACTCAGGGTGCTGTGTTCATTGCGCAGGGCGAGAAGAATTGCAGCACAACCCCGTGGACTGACACAAAAGACAAAGATCCCCCGTATAGCCTTAACAGAGTGCTGGGGCAAGTGCTGTTAGCGAGAACCTATGAAGGTCGGCACGGCACGCGAGAGGGTGGGTGTCCAGCACCACGCCCGGCCGCCTTTGTCTCCCTAGTGGCGATGTTTACCCACCACACCAGGTACTCATTTGAGGTCGAGTCGACCTAGGCGAGGCCCAGGATCGATTCAAATAATCGTCACCGGTGTTGGCTGTGAGCGGGAATCGAACTCGGGTTGCCGGGCTTTGTAGCGCAGTGCGCTAACCATTGCACTACTGCTCTGCAAACACACACGCACACACTCACGGTGCCCGGCCGGATGAAGCTGTAATCCGAACCCTTGAATCGTAATCAGAAGAGTGAGAGTTCAATTCCCGGTCAGAGTCGACTCAGCCAATCATTCCCTGTCGCCAATACAGTGGGTGCCAGTTTACAGGAAAGCAGCAGTGGTTGGTACATTGAGAACTTGTAACCCCAACACAGGAATGCGGAATGTATACCACTCGATCTGAGCTGCCAATAGGGTGGCACCTCACGCTTGTTTGAGCAGAACAGACACTCTAAATGTTTTATTGCAATAATACGTGACATGTTGGTCGTGCTGTATTCATAATGGAGTGAGAAGATGCGATCAAATTACTCGACGGTTATGTACATAGGCACTCGTGAGGCCAGCACAGTACCTAATGCCTACTCTTTTAGGATTAAATGGAGTGACTAAATTTCGTGATGAAAGTCACAGGATTGCTTGTACATATACTTCAAGAGATAATGAAACGGAATCATATCTTACTGGATTGATCTTCCTCTTTGTCAAGCCCTGCAAAAAGATGAGAGGCATTTATTCGCCTGCCAAACAACTCATTCACACAAACCGCACTTGAAATTCAGCGAATCTTTCAAATTCCTCTTCCTGGCACGCGCTTTCTAGCTGTCGCCGTGTTTGACAGAAAAAATAAGCTCACGTGTCTCTTACGTAACCAGTCGACGCACCGCTGCCCATTCACTGCCATTCACAACGGAAACCAGATCTCTGTGCTTACACCGAGACGGTTATACTTTTCGAAGTTAGCAGCAATGTAATTTAAAAAATGTGCTATTTCTGCTGCGACAACAGCGCTGTTTAGCGTACGATGCCATCACTGGGTATTCATCAGAAATAAACAACTTCACAAAGTGTTGACAAAACAATATTACCGATTCTGTGCAGAAATTTTACTTCCTGGCTGTGGTGGGATTTCAACCATCGCCCCAAAGCAAACTGACCCAGTTGCGAGGGCAGTGGCCACTTACGCCTTTGCTTTCCCAAACACTGCGGGATCTTCACCCCACGGGTGTCATATTACAGCAATGTGCAAAAAATAACTCGGCAAAGAGGTTTGAAGAAAATAGATCGTGCCTTTTCAGGAAAGATCATTAATTATTAGTCATGATCAATCCACTTCTGGATGACGGTCTCCTTGAAAGTAAAAAAAACTAAAAATCTCTTAGCTTGTAGATAAGTACAAGTAGAGCACAATCGTGGAGCATCTGTTTGTCACTTCGTATTGGTCAGCAGCAGGTCGATGAGAGCTGTCACACTTCATACCCTGCATTACGGGTATTTCGTCACATCATATCAGCATTGTTGTTTGTGATCTTAGCTTGTGACACAGAGCAGCAAGGGTGACATAATTCACCCTCTACACGACTCTATAATCTTACTGGGCCACTGTGAAAAGAAAGATTCTGAAAATTGCCAATAATCGGAGTCGTTATTAAATTTGCACATTACAGTATATCTTTCATTCACGTTGCGCGTTAAATGCAGATCAGTACGAATCCACACAACGTATAATGGAATAAACATATCACATTATTTTCATTTACGTCGCAGCCAATATAGAGAACGACAACCGCGGAGGTGGCGAGATGACATTGGCTCGAGCGCGCACTCGACGGATTTGTCGTTTTGCACGCCTGCGAGGAATGGTGTCGGCTCGTGGAGGCCTCCATCCTGCAGTAGTGAAATTTGTACGTATAAAGTATTTCGCACCGTACGTAGCCAACCGTGATAAATTAAGGTGTCGGCGGAAGGACAACAAAATAAACACATAAAGCAGTTCTAAAGAAATTAGTTTTCAATCTAGATTGAAAAGTGTCATAGCTCCCAGCTTCCTAATCTCGGAATGAAGAGCGTTCCAGACAGCCGCAGAAGCGCATCTGAAAGCGTGCGTTGCGGTGACCGTTTTGCCTAACATTAGGACAACATAAAAAAAAATCAAATCAGGGCTGACGCCAACGATGACATTGATAATGCAGCTTTGCGGCCCGCCGGGGCACCGTGCGCAAGGCTGACCATGTAACGGCCACCCCCCCCGCCTCCCGCCCTCATGCAGCACTCACCCCATAGGTATCCGCTGCACTCCCGCTCGGGGAGGCAGGACTCCTCGATGAGTGTCGAGGTGAGCGACAGGCCATCGCCCCGCTCCACGCGGATGCTGTTGCCTCTCTCCGTGGTCACGAGCGGCGAGTCGACGTGGGGCCGACCCCGGGCACCGTGCGGGATCGCGCCGGAGCCCCGGTGCGAAGTTTTGCGCGCTCGGAACACTCTGCCCCGCGCCCCGTCAACAAGCAAGAAAAATCGCCAATGAGCAATACGACAAATAAACACGGCAAATAAATAAGCCATCAAAACAAACTCGTGATAAACAGACGATGCTAGGAATGAAGTAGAGTCAACTCTCGATTATCTGGAGTAATGAGGGGGCGAGGTTGCCAGCATAAATTAAAAACACGTGATAATGCAACGCACGTGTAAATTAGGGTATACAATGTATTGTTCACCGATGTAAAATAGGGATGAAGACCTAGGATATGTTGTTTATTTGTACAGCCTTTTAAGCATTGAACAAAGCAATGTAAACACAAAAGCAGGTATATCATACTAATTATCCAACGGTTTGCACACAAAGGCAAAAATATATTCAGGCCGTATGGCGTTTTTGGGGAAATCCAAAACAATGCAGTGCAAGCCTAAAAGAGGCATTTGTATAGGCACATACCTTTACTAGGCCTGTGTTTGGCTTGCAAATCATTGTAGGATTTCCCTCAATGCCAAACAGCCTCAATATCATTTAACCTGGTAGGGTTTAAGCTTAAGAGATAAGGTCGGCTTTTAGCTGAGGAGTAAGGTTATATTTGGCCTGCTTAGGCAAGTTCAGGGTTAGGGTTGGATCTAAGCTATAGGCGAGCGCAGTGACAAAGCATGGCAAGCATGTGCCCTCGTGCAAACGATGAAATTGGGCCCTTCCTGTCCAATTAAGCCCCTCATCGTAGACCGACGCCCATGGGCCATGGCGCAGTTGCACCGCCTGCGCACACGATAACCACGCCGTTGGGTTATTGAGAGGCATAGACCTAAGAGGGGGGTATACGTTTAGAGATTTAAAAAAAACTTTAAGCTATGGCCAGATTTGTGCTCCGTTGCCAGGCACCGCCTTTCCCCCCAGCGTCTCATCCCTGTGCATCCCCTCCCGCAACCTCTCATCCTCGAGGGACCTGGCCACATTTTCCCGGTATCGGACGCTCCCGGGCGACGCGGTGCCGCTGCCACCGCCACCGCTGCTGCCACTGCCGTCTCCCTCGTGGTAGCTGTGCTCCTCCTGGTAGTAGCCATTGGTGGCGAGGCGAGAACTCCGTCGCGACATCTCGCACAGGTTGCACCGCGGCAGCGGCCTTCCACCAATCGTCTGTCCGTCCAGCTGTAAGTCGTCGTCGAGAGGATCTCCCCCCTCTCTCCGGCCCTCCAGATCAGGGGGGGATGACGGCGACTGCTGCTCGTGTCGCCTGAATCGACCGGTGACCGTGAACACCGCAGGAGAAGCTGTTGATGGGAGAAAAACGAGGGCGTTCAAAGCGACAAGGACGAAGGGAAACATCGTGCGTACAATCTGTAACACTTCGCAACATTCCGTTCTCGCGAGCATTTAACAAGCGATAAGACCATGGGCCTGTCTTGGGGTGAAGCAGAGAAAGCTGCTGAAGACCGACCGGCATGGCTTGGGCTTGTTGCGGCCTTATGCTCCACAGGGAGCAAAGAGGAGTAAGCAATGACGTTACATTATGAGCCACACATTGACATCGCACGACAAATTACGGCATCTGGCTTTGTCACACGTCATGACGTTATTGCCTTGGCCAGCAGGCCAAAGGCTTTTAGTGCTGGTCCGTTTTTCTGTGCTTTACACCTTCAAGTTTTTGGCAACCCTTTCATCACTTTGGCTGGCTTTTAGCAACAACTTTACACTACAGGTTCACTGACATTGGATAATATTTACAAGGGCAATCATGTCACCCTGCTACAGACAGATGGACCTAATGCCTTTCCTGCTTTCAGCCTTAGTTGGACAGTATTGAGAGCGTAGATGTAACCGCACTTCATAAACACAATGACAATATGGACTATTAAGCAAACGGTGAAACTCTGCAATGAAATGTAGTCATTTGCTATTATTTGATGCATTTTATTTTTGCACGTGTCAATTTTAATGACTTCGATGAGAAACAATTTAGAATATTCTCACGTTGATTTCTACGACTCTGCTGCTGTTGACATTATGCACAGTACTTGGGATGCGTTTGCATTCTCCGGTCTCCTTTGGAAACTCGGCTTCCGTCTCAGTGATAAATCGTGTTTATACGCGTGTAGACGAGTAGTGGATGACGGGATGTTGCTCTGGGAGAGTGAGTGATGACGTCATGTTACGCAGGGAGATATAAGGGGGGACCCGTGACATAAGGGGGGTCGTCGAGAGGAGCCAGGATCGGAGAGGGTCGGGACCCGGGGTAGGGAGACTTAGTACCAGGCTAGGGGGGGCTACTTCACCCATCCGACCGAGTTTGATGACCCCTCGGTTGGTGCTGAGGGAAGAGCACCAATAGCCTGGGAAGCGTAAGGTACCTCCCAGTACCTTTTCCCCTGGGGAGATTCTACGTTGCCAACTGTTAGGCGTAAGCCCTTGTAAGTTCCCGGCATTAGCCCTTAATAAATCCTGGCATTCCGCCCCTACTAAAGAACTGCGTCTGCGTCTTCTGTTGCACCTCAACACGTGTACAGGTAGTCCCCGAGTTACGACGGTCCGACTTACGATAATTTTGATCTTACGATGGCGATAGCGATACGACAAAATTGTAAAATATTTGTAATTTTGCGCGGCAGGCAAACGCAGCAGCGTACGAGGTACAATAAATACATACATAAATACATACAGTATTTTGTTTATACAGTACAGTATTGTAAATTGCTCTGTTTTGCTAAATTATCACCATTCTTTAAGACTCGTGGGTAGGCTAGGCCATCTTCGACTTACGATATTTTTGACTTACGATGGGGTCGTCGTAACGGATCTCCATCGTAAGTGTACAACCTGTACATGCTCTGCAAGTAGATTTTTCGCACTATTCCAGAGAAATGGCCTCTGCTAAATTTGGCGGGAGATCCAAATCAGCAGGTGTGGCCAGGTCTGTTTGAAAAGAACGATAGGACCCAGCCATTGCCCAAGCACGCCTTCTGGGTATTTGTAGATAATGAGGTGTGTGAGTATATCCAATTGCTGCCCAAGAACCGCGAGATTTACCCAGAGATTAGCAAACCAAGGAGGAAGGCCACTCAACTTATATGGCAGACTAAGCCGTGGAGATTGATAAAAGCACAAATGTGTGGTAGTCGTTTTTTTAATTAGCTCAATAATATTTCAAACATTTGACTCATCATAAAACTTTGACAGTTTATGAACTGTATGAAAAATTATTTTCACAAATGTTTATTGAAGTCCACATGTCAAATGTGAATGTTTTGTACCCCTGAAAAACTGATATTGAAGCCTTTTAGACCACCTCTCACATCGAATAAAACATGTCTCCTCATATATAGCCTCTTGATTCCTTTAAAGGATTACAACCACGTACAAAGAATAAACAAACACTACACACACAAAAAACCATGCCTCGGAAACATCAACATCCTTGTCGTGCTGAAGACACCAGCCTAATAAATAAAAACAGCACGAACAATAAGGTGACATTTCATGCGTGTAGGCGCATGAAGAGCAGCACGGTGGGCATCTGATCCTCAAATCCAGCTGCGGTCCACCAATTAACAGTCTTTTTAGTTTGTTGTCCTTCCCCTGCACCTCCGATTAGCACGGCTGGCTACATACGGTGCATAAAAAAAGTTAAACATACATACACACATACTTCAAATGACCCCTTGGTAACACAGCAAGGGTCTCCAGAGCCAACTTGCCCCCCCCCCAAACTTCACAATCATTCCCATGCACCTAGAAACTACAACTTTAAAATAACCTACAGAAGCTTTCTTTATAAACCAGGTGAGCGGTCAAGCGACAGTGCCACCTCAGCAGCGTGGTGCACGAGCTGTTAACGGTGCTACGCGTGCATACTCCAGCGTAGGACGAGTTCTAATCTCCCTTCAGTTAAACTTCCTTGTGGTTAACGACTGTAAGGCAGCAGTTTGGTCGGCGTGCGCGCCATGTCGCCTGCTTGTGCTGCAAACGTGCCATTTTGCGCGCCCCCCGTTATCAGCGCGCACTCGGATGGCGTCCTTGCTGCGGGTTTTGCCACGGGCAGAGGCAGGAAGCCTGATCGGGCGAACGTGCGCTGTGACTCAACCCGCCATGAAGGGAACAAGGGCACCGGCGGCGTTAGGAAAGAGCTGCCCGCAGCCAAAGAGCTTGTGCATGGCCCTTATGGCCTTTAGCAATCATTCTCCGCGCACACATCAGCAATAATTCACACTTTAAAAATATATTCTACATACCATGCAGTTATGCTCGAATGTTGTTGTTGTGGTATAAAACTGTTTGCTGGCTTTCTGCAAAAAGGGCCCGATTCATGCATTGGTCCACAGTGCAAACTATCTATGCTGAGTTGGCAGAAAAAAGTGAAGTGCTCAAGATAAGGTTTTCTGCTAAATATCATAGGGAACTGCCCTTCCGCCAAAACATGACTGGGCAGTTAATTAATTTTCTTTTTAGTAATTAAGTTGATAACCATAATTTGTAGTAATTACGTTTTTGCATTACTTATTAAATATTTTAACAATCTCTTTTATATTATTTTCTCCGATTAGCACGGTTGGCTAAGTATGGTATGAAAGAAGTTCAACATACATACGTACATACATAACATAATCGGTTTGCCTGGATTTCATCCCCAGTGTCTGTCACAACTACCAATGAGGAAGATACTGACACTTTCAAATGTGGAATTTCCAACACGGATGCAGGGCCACCAAAACCTCATTCCCATTCGATGTTGCAAACACTCTGCATCAGTTTAACATGTAGGCTTTCGTGACCAATATTATCCATAATACAGGTTTTTTTGGGTTAGATCGTGTAAATATGTAAGTGTTGTTAAACCCGCCACCACCCGACACAGCCAATTAGTAAGGGTTGTCACGTAAACAGAACGTGCCAATTCGTTACTAGTACAGCACACCAGTGTATTGGAGAGTACAATCACTCGCTAAAATCGTCTAAAAAATAATCCCAAACGATGTTTCGCTTTGCTACTGAACGTAGGCATGTAGAACTTCTTTTGCACCATACGTAGCCAACAGTGGTAATCAGAGGTGCGCCCTTTACACCTGGGTGTCTCAGGACAACCGAGTGTAGCCGCATTGCTAAATTCATATGTATTACTTATTTCAAACCAAGGACTGTGCTTTTGCAACTTTTAACCTTCATCCTTAACAAAATGCCCCTTTATTTAACGAGGTATCTATCCCTTACGCACACCTACCGGATTATAAGACGCACCTCCAACCTCCTTTAAAATACAGGAGAAAGAGAAAACAATGCGTCTTATTTACATCCAGAGAACAAAGCAGTACTACGTTTATCAGTGTCCGATATTTAACCACGTGTGAGAAAATACGAGCCGATGGGATTTATAAAAAAATGTCATTTAACAAGGCAAGCACCCCTAAACATTAAATCGCACCTCTAGGGCATATCAACATTTAAAAATATTGTGTGTCCTCTGTGAACCGAGGGAGAAGGCTCACTGTGCGTGACTTTATTATTTTCTTGTCATGTGCGTCTTACCTTTCCTGTACTCTGGCACTCCTACCGTGTTTTTCTATCGGTTGTTGGAACTTTCTGATCCGCTTGCCCCTACTGGAGATCTGTGAAAAAGAGCTTGATAGCTCATCGGATTCCTCCAGAATAAACATTCCGATTCTGATCTAAAACAATACATAGACGTAAACGAATCCTTCATTTGGCCTGGTACGAACCCACTGAAAGGACGCCTTTCGAATGCCCTTTGTTTGCATCGGGTGAGCCAGAACCCAGATAAAGCGATGCCAATTGTCAACATCCTTTATTTGACCATTGTGATAGGGCCCCCCCTCTGTCTATTTAAGGCCACCCCACAGAGACGATCACCCCTCTCTGTCACCTGTGTTGCTCTCGCTATGTATGTATCTTGTGATATCTGTCTGCTAATATGTCTGTCTATAGTTTTCTGGTTAGATATTATGTCGCTATTTCATTATACCTGATGATGATTGCTTGTGTTGCAATCGAAACGTCGTATTCTATTATTTAATTTAATTTATTATTTTATCTTTAGACGTGACTTAACCGAAAGAACCAAATAATAGGGCCAGGATTATCGGGTTCGCGTCTCCCAAATCAAAGACGCCGTAGCTTCATCCTAACATCTGCCATTATTTACAAGTCCCAAAACATTGCTATTTATAATGACAAGGATCAGTTTAACACGCAAAGGCTTTCACGTCCAATATCATCCATAACAGAGTTGTTTTGGGTTAGATCACGTCAATATATAAATGTGTCGTTAAACCCGCCACCACCCGACACAGCCAATTAGTAAGGGTTGTCACGTAAACAGAACGTGCCAATTCGTCACAAGTACAGCACTAGTGTATAGTGTAGTGTATAGTGTAGTATACTAGTACAGCACTAGTGTATAGTGTAGTGTATAGTGTAGTATACTAGTACAGCACTAGTGTGTAGTGTAGAGTGTAGTATACTAGTACAGCACTAGTGTGTAGTGTACAGTATAGTATATAGTGTAGTATACTAGTACAGCACTAGTGTGTAGTGTATAGTGTAGTGTATTAGTACAGCACTAGTGTATAGGGTAGTATACTAGTACAGCACACCGGTGTGTTGGAAAGCAAATCCACAACATTTACAATCCGACGTTTCGCCAGTAATTACAACCGGCCTCACCAGGCGGCAGCCAGATTTGTGGAGAAATCCTCCTGTATCGTTGGTACAATGACAACGCCAGCAATAACACCAATAACAAACGGCAATATAACCAACAAAAGGTCAACAAACAAGGATGGAAAATGAACATGAATTTCAAAAACTCGCGTTTAAATCTCGCGCTCAGCACGGACACAACAAAGCAGCAGCAGCAGCAACATCACAGACGCATTTAAACTCTCCCTCTGCCAAGGTTTCGGCGAAGCTATGATAACGTTCGTAACAATAATAAAACAAATCCTTAATTCAAACGTAAAGCAAAGGGAGGACCTTGCATGCGATCGGTTTCAATGAAGACGAGGGGAGGGGGGGCGCTTGGTCCGCAGCACTTGCGATCTGTCAAATTTAAACAATGTTTACGGTAACTCCAAATCTAGTTCACTTCTTGTACACAGTCGGCAAGACTGAACTGCAGCCCGCCGTGTAAATGTTTATTTTTTTTCTCTCTCTCGAAATTCCTTTTTGTAAAAAAACGAAATTTAAGAAAACGCGGGGAGGGCGGCGGCTGCGCCCACGTCGGCCCAGCTGCGTTGGGAAGCCGCCCGTCCAAATGGCCCTCTGCGTCGTGACGTCACCCCGTGAGCGCGTTGACGTCACGACGCACGGCTACAAAAGACGTGCGTCGTGACGTCACGCGGGACGTTTGAATTCCGTGTCGTCGCTCACGACTCCCCCACCCGGCCCAGAACCGTGCGCGATGACGTCAGCACGCTAGATGCGCGATGACGTCGGCACGCTCGATGCGCGGTGACGTTCGCTGAGAGCACGTCATCACGCACGCCGAGCTCGCCGCTCAAACGAATTAACCGAATTGATAAACGAACGTTATGATAAAAAAACACACAAAGTGTAATTTAATTAAGACAGATCTAATAGATTGCACACTGAGCATGCAACGTACCCTCTTAATTTATGACGACGGCAGCGATCGTGTAAAATAGCCTTGAGATGTACATAATCGATATAGCGTCACGGTTCAAAATCCTGCGGCCGCCCTGGTCATTACTTACTGCTCGTGTAATAACCACGGCACAATACAGGACTGCACTTGTCGCCGTCTCGCTCTCTCTCTCACACAGTGGACGTTAAAATACTCACTGACTGCCACTCGCAAGGCCACTTGCCGGCCTCACGGTCCAACATTTTTCCCGAATTCGAAAAGAAAATCGCTACACCGTAAATGACTCGATTGGGGGGTCACACAACACGGCACTCGTGGCCGGACGCATGTCCCCGGATCACTCTCGCAAACTAAGACTGTCCCCCGTCCTGTTGAGTTCTCCCCTGGGCTGAAACAAACTTCAATTCCTGAGACCCGTCGACACACAGGACGCAACCTCGGCCATCACTGGTATTTAGTTCACGTATTCAATTAAGCCGCCCGTTAATAACATCCCTCAATCGTGAATAAGTGACGATAACACTCACGGCAGTGTCCGGCGCCCGTGCCTTGCGTGGGCTCCCATTAAACGGTTGGAGGCGACTCAAGCGGTAAAAAACAAAAAAACCACGTGGCACCACCCACGTGCCTGGCAGCCCCCACGTGCCCCCCCCCCCCACGTGCCCACCCCCCCCCCCCCACGTGCCCACCCCCCCCACGTGCCCACCACGTGCCGTGGCGCAGTCGCGCGGGGGGGGGGGGCAGCGGTCGCCACCTCGCCAGCACCCGAGCACCACCGTTATAGAGTACCGTGTACCGTACAGGGTGGGCCAGATGTCTTGTGACCCCCCCCCCCCCCCAATTATCTTTAACTTTTTTTGTTTTTAAAGTAAGGTTTATTTAAAACAGAAATGAATATGTAAAGGGAGAAACAAACCACTACTAGGGGCCAATTAATTGGGGTGGGGTCAGACGACATCTGGACCACCCATTACGTAGGGCTTGATCAGTTGACATCGTTTGTTACGTTTAGATGACCCATTTACGTGCTTTGAATGGCTTTGGGGCTATCTTGTGTTGAAAGCCCGTTAATTTTGTTCTGCTCTGCCCGTATTACTTAACATTGTCGGCGCAGATATACAGTAGATGTACAATACGGCAGGTACAGGGCGGTCCAGATGTCTGATAATTCCCATTTCATTCTCTAAAACTTAATGTCTGTATCCCAATGGATGTGAATACAAAAATTCGTGGAAAAAAAGGTTAGTCATTTAATGGGGGGGGGGGGGGGGGTCACAAAACATCTGGACCATCCTGGACAATGCGCCGTTATCCAAGAGGTTTTGGGTTAGATCGCGTAAATATAAATAGTGTCGTTAAACCCGCTACCACCCGACCACAGCCAATTAGCAAGGTTTGCCAAGTAAACAAAACGTGACAGTTTGTAACGAGTAAAGCACACCCGTGTGTTGGAGAGTAAACCCACGATACATTTTACAGTTTGTGTGCTAATTCGAGCACGAATGGTATTGAATTGGCACGTTTTGTTAACATGACAAATCTTACTAATTGGCTCTGGTCGGGTGGTGGCGGGTTTACCAGCACATTTATATTTACGTGATCTAACCCAAAAACCTCTATTATGGATACTGATCACGTAAGCCTACGTGTTAAACCGCATTAACGTTGACAATCCCCTCCTTCAAACCCACTGATCAGTGTAGTGAAGCATGGTTCAGTGACGTCCAATTCCGTACTTGCTGAAGTTCACTTCGACTAATCCACGAATTTTGGATTCCGTGCCCCGAGTTTAAACCCAAACGCGAAGAGCAAAAGCACAAACACTTCTCACAGTAAACGTTTATTTGTGAATTATTAAAAATGCAAACATAACTGCCACTTAGTAAATGACTGAGATGTCAAATATAACTGCAGATTCAGTCACGCACACCACGCTTAAAAAGTTAACGTCTATATTACATTCTTTCCATATAGCTTTACTTGCTGTGGTTGTTTTGCATTTGACCCCTTTGCAAAACTAATGTCTGTATTGCATTCGGGGCAGTGCAGCGCAATTAGTAAAACGGAAAATAAGAGGCACGTATTTCTTTTTCATTCTTTAAAAATAATTTAGGATGGATTGGAGTGTTCACTACTGAACCAGGCTCTACACAGTTTAATTTCCATCTCAGGTGCACAGTACTATGTGGTTCCAATGCCAAAACTGTGAATAGGACATGAAGCAATTTGCGATGCCAATCACATGGGCATGTAATAGAATGAAATCACTACCAATTTATAAATTCACACACAAAACAACACTCTCAATATAACAATAAGAGTAAGTCCTCTTTATAAAATAAGCATATTAACGGACTCCAAACTGCTAAATTACAGGAAGTAGAATTGTTGACAACTGTTCTCATTCACTTGATATTCAAACGTATTGCATAAGGGGACATGGGCACAACAGAGCGATCAGCCACCAACGAGCAACCAACCTATGGAACTGATGCCAATGTGCGTACAAGTGTTTGGGGGTGAGGACCAGGTGTATGGGTGTGTTGGAAGGTGTTTGGGCAGCGGTAGTGCAGCGGTTAGCGCTCGGCGCTACGAACCCAATGTCTCGAGTTCAATTCCCGCTAGCGGCCACCACCAGTAACAATATGAACCGGTCCTGGGCCTCCTCCCCTAGGTAAACTCAGCCTCAAATGAGTACCTGGTACAGCGTGTAAACATCGCCACTGGGGAGACAAAGGCGGTCGGGCGTGGTGTTGGCCACCCACCGCCTCATGTACCGTGCCGGCCTTCATAGGTGCTCGCTAACAGCACTTTTCACAACAGTCTAAGGATATACCGGGGATCTGTCTATTTTGTGGGAAAGTGTGGATACGTAGGCGTATGAATATGCACGCATGCATACTGCTGTGCGATCAGATGTGTGTCGGCGTTTGGCTGTGCATGCAGGTGTAAAAGCAGTTGTGGGTCTGTGCAGAAACAAAGCAAGGTGTGCGAGTGAGGGGCGAACGGCGCCGTCACGTGGAAGTGAGGTGCTGCAGGTGTTGCACGAGGGCGTCACAGTGCAGCGGCGAGCGGTGCTTGTGCTTCACGGCCTCCACCTCCTGCTGCAGCAGCTCCGGGCTCACGCGGCCACCCTGCTTCAGCACGTCTGTGATCCACAAGCATGGCGGTCGTGAGAGGTCCACGGCCCAGCGTGGCGATGAGAAAGGCCCAACTCCGGACCACATACAGCATCATTATTGAGGGACTGTGTGTGGTTGTCTTACTGTGGTTTGGGACAGTTGTTGTTGTTTTGCTGCCTTGCCCAGGCTCGCATTTATTGTTGAAAAAACGGCAGGAATGAATATTCTGGCGAATTGCCCGATGATGCTGGATGCAATTACCAGCGAAACGTCGTACTCAAAAATTGTTAATGTTGTGGTTTCACGCTTCAACACACCGGTGGGCTAAAGCAGTGAACTATTTGTCTTTTGTCAACGTGACACTTTTTTGCTGATTGGCCGTGTCGGGTGGTGGAGGGTTACGAAACATTTATATACAATGCGATCTAACCCAAAGACGTTGATTATGAGGAATGAATATATTTTTTGCAATTTGTACTCATATATATATAGTACTCGACTTATTAACACAATTCATTCCTGAGACCCGTTCATAAGTCGAATGGTTCCGTAAGTCGGAACACAATAATGTACTGTTATTTAAATTCCACTTGCACACACTCACTCCAAGCATGAGGCCGACTCATTACATTTCGCGGAGGATTGCTCAGCTGAACAAAACAGTTCCGCGGTTCAATTTGCAAGCGAGAGTTCGCGTTTTAAGACAATATTTAAAATATATATTTCATGGAAGCTGGGTTGTATGGAGTGTTCGTAAGTCGGGTGCTCGTAAGTAAAGGACAACCCGAACTTTATTTATTCTTAGTGACCTGTTTACCTTCCCTATCGTGTTTTGTATTATTGTAGTAACTTTCTGACCCGCCCCGACTGGACATCTGTGAAAAAGAGCTTCATAGCTCATCGGATTCCTCCAGTCTAAATAAAGATCGGTCTCGCGCTACAACAATCCATCTAACTCCTGCACAGGAGCTCCATCTCGGCGGTGGATGATCTTTCAAGCGTTTACTCCTTTAGATGGCCATAATCCGTGTCCTGCCTAAGCTCACTTTTCTTTAGTCAATATTACTTCCAACATGTTCTCTAACTCAAGTGTTTCGCTAATGTCAGTGTGCATTGCATGTCAAGAGATGGAATTCTTGTCGGACATATTTTAAATATTGACTGATGTGTCATTTAAACCTACGAATCTTATTTAATTATGCCCTGAATGTGGCCGACTTATCTGCCGTGAAGCCTTATGTTCATGCATTACAGTGGATATGATCGAGTAACATAATTCATAGCTGTATTTTTTCACCTGAAGACGATTGCTTGTGTTGCGATCGAAACGTCGTGATATTTGTATTATTTTTCTATCTACGTGGCTTTACCGAAAGACCCATAGAATAAATGTTCAAAGTTCAGTTTACAATGAAGGCATCTGCATTTCTGACAGACTTATTCGAGTGATATTGAGGTTAATTTAGACAAAGCAGATTTTTCCACTCCATAGGACAATACTTAGTGTAATAATGAACAAAGAGTTAATGGTTATATCCACAATTATTGAAAAATATTAAATTCAAATTGCTCAACGTTCCTCTTAACGAGACACTGATGCTATAATGGCCAGCTGCCTGCTGTTGTAAAGCGAAGATTCATCTGTTGCAGACCTCTGTTCTGCGTGGTTGGCATCAATGGTTTTGCTGTGTTTATACTTACTCCCATATTGTGATTGTTGTTTTTTGCCAAAAATTCTGCGCATAAATTGCTAAATGGCAACACCAGCGTGAATGAATGTGTGCTTTGTTTTTCGGTGTTGAAAGCAGCTCATAATCTTTAGCGGCATTCCACGTTAAACCGCAGGACAGGCCAAAGCCTTAGACTAAACGCATATCGCAGTAATTCATGGTGAATGAATGAAGCTCCCTGTGCCAAGGCACAGATGAAAGTTGACAATCAATGGGAGGCTTTGTCGGGTCCCGACAAAAATCAAAACAGCCTGTTGTGTTTATGACTTTTCACTACCTCTTTACAAAAAGTGCAACACCAGCGACACAAAATCTTTCGCCATGAAACTTACCATGGGTTTGCACGACCTCTAAATGCAAGGATATGAACAAAAGTGTGTTTGGTGGGAAACTATTGGTCGCCAGCAGACGGCAGGACAGAAAATGTGTTTTGTCCAAGTACTCCAGAGGGAGTGGGAGAGTGGGAAAGTGAATAAATGAGTAAACGTGCAGATAATACGTGGGTGGGTTAGGGAATGAGTGAGTGCATGAGAAAGCTAGTGAGTGAAGCGAGCATTATTGAGCAAGGAAGTGAGAGAATGAGTAGGCAAGCGAGCATGTGAGGGAGCGAGCATGAGTACCAGTGAGCGAGTAAGGACATTAGTGAATGTGTGTGCATAATTGATTGAGCGAGGCGAGTACATGAGAGTGAGTGAACACCTGTGTGAGTGAGCAAGCGAGTGAGAAAACACATGAGAGTGAGTGATTAAGCGCCTGCGCAAGCGAGTGAGCACGTGAGAGTGAGCACAAGGGAGTGAGCAAGCAAATACGCGAGAGTGAGTGATTAACCCTTTCCCATTCGAATGGCGGAAGTTTACCGAAAGAAAAAATAAAATAACTTTATCGATACTGAGGTATATTTGGTGCCAGCTATAGTACAGTTGCGGAAATGTCACTATAGTTATCTGCGGTGGGTACAATGTCTTAAAAAAACGGCACACCTCTCTAAATAACATTAACGCTAAACGCGTGCACGTCCCGAGATTCAGAGGTGAACGGGACACCCATCCTGCAACTTGCACAAGTCTCGAAATGGGAAAGGGTTTCGTGCATGAGCAAGGGAGCGAGTAAACGAGTGTCTCACCGAGCACGGCGGCCTGGATGCCGGCATCGGGGTCGTCGAGGTGCACGAGGAGTCCACGGTAGAGGAACTCGAGGTGGGCGCGGTAGAGGCCCCGGTCGTAGTCGCCGCCCACGCAACCAAACCACGCCGAGAAGCAGCGCGCGGCTGCAATTCGCACCTCGTCCGAAGCGTCATCCAGGCGCTTCAGCACCTCTAAGTTGACAACACAGACGCAAAGATAACCCCCTCCCCTGTATAGTCTTGAATAGACAGTTGGGGCAGGTGCTGCGAAGCAAATCCAGGTCGCTGGGCATAGTGCGCAGTGTGCTAACCATTACACCACCACTATCCACGTAAACATATATTTACATGCTCACAAAACCTGGAGGGGAAAGTCAACCGTGGGGAAATGTGCCACATGTCTATTGGGAAGCATGCCACATGTAATTGTCATTCCCGTATCATGCAAGCAGCACCCCTTATTAATTTCCAACCCCAAGCTGTGGATTACAGGTGTGCACCTACAAAACACTGACCCACTTGATAGTAAACACATTTAGCGTCCCGCCCGAGCGGGGCTAGTTGGTTGGCGATCGCGCCAACCCATCCTTACTCCTCCGGCCAATCGTGGCCACGCCGACCTGGGTATATTTTGTTGAGGGCGTCAGCGTCGCAGCCCTTTTCGCTCAGCAGTTGCAGCACGATGCGCAGCGCGCGGCAAGCGAGCAGCCGCGACGTCTTGGAGTCCTCATCCAGCACCGCCACCGCCTGGGGCAGCAGCTCGCCACTAACGGCGCTCGCCTGCACGCGCACGGCAGACGAGGGGCGCACCTTCGTCGGCACCGTGCGGAAGTGCGTGCATGGAAGTGGGGGCATGGGGAAGTGGGTGGGCGGGGGAGTGGTTCGGTGAGTGACTGGGTAGGTGGGTGAGTGGATGAGCGAGTGGAGGTATCGGTTAGGATGACCTGGGTCCGGCGAGCCTGCTGGGCTGATATGACGGGACACAGTGAGCACTGCGCCAACACGGAGTCAATGTCATCTTGTCATAATCGATCATTCTCAACATCATCTTTCATCGCTTCATCCACCATCATCATTCATCAATAGTAGTAATAGCAGCAGCATCAGCTTCATCAGCAGCTGCTCCCTGCTTTGCCACTCACTCGCCTGCTTTGCCACCCACTCGGCCTGCCCTGCCACCCACTCGCCTGCCCTGCCACCCACACGCCTGCCCTGCCACCCACTCACCTGCTCTGGGGTGACCATGCCTCCATGCAGCAGGGCCCACAGGCAAGACACGGCCGTGGTGCGGATGGCCGCGGCCGTGCGGCCTGCGTGCCACACCAGGTTTGGAACTATCATCGCCTTGATGAGCTCCTGCAGGAACCCAGCGAACTGCCTGCAGCACATGAAGGAACTTGCATTAACAAATGGCATTAAAAACGCTTTCCAGCGAAGGGGCATGGCAGCTGCAATTGGAGGCTTCGTCATTAGTGATGCATAGTACCACAACAAAAAACACACACAATGATTGACTCATTGATTAAAATTACGTTTTCATATTCACGATACATGCATCAAATCACGCATGAAAATAACATGTGATTTTCAATTGGTACATGCTGTGAAGCTTGGAGTCACAAGAGGTGCTCCATTCGCTACAACAGAAAAATATGACAAATTCTTGAATCAAATCGTGATAATTAATCCAACTGAGGGGAGGGTGAATTGCTACATACCTGCCTGCTACCATACATGTCAACTGTTTACTGGCTTCACCCTTTTTTAAAACACTGCTTGATGAGGCTGCATCATACAGGCGCCAATTCAACAGCAGTTAGCACATTCCTGCGGAGGGAGCTGGTAGGAACGTTGGGTTGCTCGGTCAATGGCCAGGGTCAACGGCGGCGTGGTGTATTCCGCAAATATGGCCGACTGAGGGCGGGCACAATCCGGCGTGAGTAGGTTAAACGTTGAGTTTAATAAGCGCACCACGGGGTGACCAGCCCCTCCCCACCCCTCCCACCCCCTACCCAGCCCCACCCTCCCCTCCCCGCCCAGCCCCTCCCCACCCTCCCCTCTCCACCCAGCCCCACCCCTCCCATTTTTGGATGCACGACGGACGGACACAATAATCCCCTGTGGGCTGGTAGAAGCAGGTGGTTCCTACCAGTATTAAACCCTCTGCATATAGACTGTGTGCATAAGGAATTTTGTGCAAACTCACCCCTGTGAGTTCACAGTCTCCTGTGCATTCAGCAGCAGTTTCGAGAGGACAGCAAACACCTTCAGTCTCAGCTCTGGCTCCTTGTTGGGCTGCAGGAGGTCACGGAATATCGGCATTACCTCTGGCAGGAATTCACCGACCATAGGACCTGTTCAAAAAGACAGATGGCAAGTGGTAAAACTATTGGCAGGTCTTTGGGCTCTCACACCCTAAATTCTGTCTGATCTTAATATTTCTTCATAATTTGCTCGTGTGGCCCCCACTCCAAGTTGTCAATCCTCTTGTTCTCTTTCCAAATAACATCAAGAGGGTCATTTGGCCGACATGGCATGGCGAGGTCCTCATCCAGCAGGCGGATCGACAAAAGATCTGTAAGTCCACAATCATCACGATAATTTTAATTTCCGTCATCATCATCATCATCAGTCGTTTTCATCTCACCAGCTTGGAAGAGCAAGGTGTCAAAGATGAGCCGCTCCACAGCATGGCTCGTCCACTGCTGGCTCGAGCCACTGAGCCACGCGAGCAGCGGCCGCATGTGCGCACGTAGGAGCGCGGCAGGGCCCTCGAAGCCTGCAGCGGTCGTGAGGCCACGTGTCGCTTCCTGCACCTGCAGCGGGCAAGGAGGACCCGCCTCACCTGTGAACCACCACTCCCCCCCCCCCCCAACGTCTCGACGTCCATTCACTCCTTTGTTCACTCGTCCATTCATCCCACACCCTTATCTGGGGTGCCACGGTGGCGAGATGTTAACTACCTTGCCTGATGTACAGGAGGTCGCGGGTTCGATTCCGATCCTGACGCCTGCATATTTGTGGAGTTTGCGTGTCTCTCTCCCTGTGGTTGTGTGTATTTTTCTCCAGGTCCCCCAGGTTTTACCTCCGCATTTAAAAACATGCATCTCGAGTATTTCACTGTTATAAATGTACATGTGATAAGCCACTTCGTTGAGCTATCATTTGTGGCCAGGACGCTTCTGAAAAATATCTATACAGCTCAGTGGGCCTTACCTGGTAAAATAAAAATAGTTTAGTTGAAATAGTTTTAGTTTAATTTCTATGTTAGGGAAGACGTTACCAAAAACATAAATGGCTGTTAGATTATAGACGCATGCCTAGAGCGGTGTGGAGTGAATTTGATTTCCACCCATGGCTGACATTAGTGGCAAATGATATCTCAACTCGTCCTGGGTGCCCAACTACACCAACCTGCAATAACGAGCATAGTGACATTTTGTCAAATAGCCCCCATAGCCCCCATGATCTGGATGACATGGGGGGGGGGGGCTCTTATCCAGCAGTGTATTTTTGACCAAGGGATGTATACGAGAGTACACACCTGTGCTTGGAGGCTGGACTCCCCGCACAGAGCGGAGCTGCTGAGCAGTAGCTGCAGAAGCTGGAAGGTGACGTTGCGACACTGCTCCCCGCATGTGGACACCAGCGCCTGTACACACGTCACCAGCTCCTGGTGGTACACGACCTGTGGTGCAGTCAAGACAAAGACACAGATCCCTTGTGTAGCCTTGACAGACCGCACTCGATCCCACCCTTTCACAAACCAGCGTACGGTCAAACAACTCCCACGACCGACATGGTGACAGGAGACCTTCATCCAGCAGAGGGCCATAAATCATCACACTTATAAGTGTAATAATATAATTATTACGCATGACGAAAACCCAGCTGACGGCATGCGTCGGGGGGGGGGGGGCGAGCTCACCTTTTCGGATGCCTGCGCCACGTCAGGGTGCGCCAGGGCGTCTGCGATGGAGGCCACGTGTGGTGCCAGCAGCTCGGCAGAGGAGCCACGTATGAAGGCGGAGATCGGCGCAAGGTGGCTTGGCGAAGGCGAGCGGTGCAGCGCCGGTAGGGCGAGCTTGCAGAACACATCCGGGTTCACGAAAGCGCCCAGCAGCTCCGCCGAACGCACGGCCTGCATGCCCGCACCCAGCTCCCTTGCTTTATACGCTGAGCGTTTTTAAATCTGTACGAAGGGTTTTCATTTATATAAAAATTGTTATAAATAAGATTTATCCCTACATGTGATTATGGATATACATTTTTTTAAAGTGGTGTATTATTCTGCTGATGTAGTTTTCCTTTATTGGACTGATTAATGGCTGCAAATACTTGTTAATACAGTATTCCCTCGTTGTTCACGAACTTGCTATCCGCGATTTTGGCTCTCTGTGATTTGCATCTGGAATTCTACACGACTGCATCGAGAGAGAAACTCATGAGATAAATGTGATGCGAGAGAATGTGATGACAAAAAGTCATGAGGTAAAGATATAAGAAAAAGTGACGAGAGAGAAAGCTTAAACTTGATTTGGAGCTTTCGTGACTGCAGGAATTACTCTTTGGTTCTTTCAGCAAAGTCACGTCGACGTTTCGATTGTAACACAATCATCATTAGGTACAAATGAAAGAGAAAACACACCTAGTAAACTTAGAAATATTATGCAATACAACACAGAGAGTCGGCTAACATAACAGTCAACACCCTACCTGGTTGATTACGTTCTTCCAAAGATTGCTAAATTTGAGAGAGACAAAACACAGACACGGAGACACATAAGCAGAGAGAGATAACACAAATTTAGCAATCTTTGGAAGAACGTGATGATGCTTGTGTTGCAATAAAAATGTCGTATGCTATTATTTAATTTATTATTTTCTCTTTCTACGTGACTTTACCGAAAGAACCAAAGAGAGAAAGCTTAATTTTGTATTCAAGGTAATTCATTAGCTCCGGAACGTATCCCTCGCAAATAACGAGGGAATACTCTATTATATCAATATCAACGGTATGCACGTTGAACTTCTTTCGTACCATACGAAGACAACAGTGCTAATCGGAGGTGCGGCGGAAGAACAACAAACTAAATACAAAAAGGAATTGTAAAGAAATGAGTTTTAAATCTAGATGATTTAAAAGTGCCCAGCTCCAGTGGCTTCCTAATATTGAAAGAAAGAGCGTTCCAGATGGCCGCAGATGCGCATCTTGAAAGCACGTAACGCGGCGACCATCTTCGCCTTACGTTATTCACTACTTGCGGCTCGTCGTCGGCGCAGGCTCGGTGCAGCGTGGCGACCAGTAGCTCAGCGTGCTGAGTCGCGTGATCCTCGGCGTGCACCATCAGCCACACGAGGAGCTGCGACGCCTTGGTACGCGTGCCCACCACCCAGTCGCCGGCGTCGCGTGCCACCGCCGGCAGCACCCGCGACAGGTTGCGCTGCACCAGCTCTCGGCAGCCCAGGCACGGCCGCTCCACTTCAGAATCAGAATGGGAACGTTTATTTATCCTGGAGGAATCCGATGAGCTACAAAGCTCTTTTTCACAGATATTCAGTAGGGGCAGGTAACAACGTTACAACAACAACAAACCATGCAAAAAAACACAATAATAGTGATTTAAAGCTTTCGTGACTGCAGGGATTCATCTTCTTGGTTCTTTCGGTAAAGTCACGTAGAAGGGAAATAATAAAAATAAAACATAATAAAATAAAATTCTCACGACGTTTCGGCCACAATGCAAGCAGCCGTCCTCAGGTGAAGAATAGGGCTGTCGGAAAGACAGCGTCCGAATGAACACCACCAAGCTTGGCAGCGTATATTTAAGCTGGGTTAGAGGAGGAAGGTTCCTTGACAAAGGAATTTGCATATCAACAGAGGAATTTAGCATATTTATGGAAAATGCAGATATGGGATTAGTCACTACTTGTGGAATGTGTAGGTAATATGACTTTGAGACCCCCCCACTACCGAAAGAACCAAGAAGACAATAATAGTGCTAAGGACAGGAAAGGCAAACAAATCACCGAAAAACATACAAATAAAACGAAACCATACCCATCCTACCAGGCAAAGGCCACTGAAGTATTAACTTATTTTTCAAAAGCAACCTGGCCACAAATGACAGCTCGACCAAAAGACACGTTTGGTTGAGCGGAGTGAGGATATGATACAAAATGAACGAACTGCCCATTCTGTTAGTCTCTCTTTGCTGCTAGTCAACCTACATTCGATGGGGCGCTGGGTGGGGGTTGCTTTTTTTTGGGAGGAAATGATTGGTGGATTACACACCCCGCACCTTTGAATAGCACGGTTGGCTATGTACGGTGCGAAAGAAGTTCAACATATATACTCGTGACAGCCCCAAGCCCACCCAGACGATGAGGTGACCAGGAGAGAAAATACAGTCAGTCAGTGTATGACTCTTTATGTATTGACAATTGAGTGTTTTCCTTTTGCAGGTTTTTTTTCTTCCAAGGACACAAGTGCATCACAATATGCAATAGACTCCTTAAAAGTCTTCATATGAACTCAGGCTTTGTTTCCCAGGCTGTCCACCATGAGGCTGATGCTTTGTTTAAACTAAGTCAGGAGCATAAAAGCACCCAAGTCATGCCACTGTAGTGACATTCAATTTAAATGCACATAGAGGTATCAAAGTGACATGACTAGAGTGCTATAATCTAATCTTAAGGAAGCCTAACAAATGCTATTGAAGCTTTAAACTCGTGAACATACAGCATAGGCATGTCTCTGGAATTTCCTTCCCCCAGTCATTCGTGCTGTCAACTCCCTGTCCCTGTTCAAGTCCAGGCTTAAATCCTCTATCTCCCACTGCCTATGACTGACTGCATCTTTCTCTAAATAATTCCGTCCTTCTCCCACACCTCCGATTAGCACTGTTGGCAATGTACGGTGGGAAAGAAGTTCAAAATACATACATATACATAGAAATTTAACTATTCATTTTAATTATTTGTGTAATCTTTTCAAGGGCGATACAATTATGAGACCCTAACATGCTGAGAATAATTTGCCACTGTCATCAACAACTGGGTTAAGTGACTACCGGTATCCTTAAACCCAGAATCTCCGCCATTTCTCCTGGAATGGCACAAGCTATGAACTCTGCTTAACACTTAAGGCGTGTTGGATCACAACTCCTGTCAAAGACTGTGAGGAGCTCTAACCTCCTGCTGGGTAGAGGGATGATGGAGGTAGCTCAAAATCCATCTTGTCTTTGAGGTCCTCCTCATTCTCGTGCTCCCACTGCTGCCCGACTCTCTTCCAGTATTCGGTCGCAGAGTTTCTGTAAATATAACCGCAAGCAAACATGCAGGCGTGTCCAAAAAGCACACACGCGTATACACAAAAATCACTTTAAAGCCATGCAAACTGTTGTGGCAAAAGCTATTAGCAGGCACCTACGAAAGCCGGCACGGCAGCGGCCAAAACTACACCATTTGTCCCCCTAGTCTTGATGTGTACACGCTGCAACACGGACTCATTTAAGGCTGAGTTATCCTAGGGGAGGCCTAGTTCTGATATCAAGTCGCCGGGTTCATGCCGCAGCGTGCACTGCTCCTGCTGCTACTCATGATGGTGATTATGACAATGCTGATGATGATAATAATAATGATGATTAGCACAGTTCACATGAAATAATTCCAACATGCCCAACTGGTAAACCAAGGTTTTCCAATGGTTGTATTTTTGCAAGAAAAAAGCGGAACTGAACAAGGAAATCGAGAATTCGAATGAGCAGCACTAACCGTACATCAGGCATCTCGTCACTCAGGCTGCTCAGCAGCAGCGGGATTAGCTTGTGGAAGAATGAGTAGCGGTCAGGCAGCTCCAGCAACCAGGTCCCCACCACATCCGTCACCGCCTGGCGTACCTGTATGATTTGTCACAAGTATGTATGGCTAATGCAGACTTGATGCCTTGCAAAAGGTATCTATTTGGTGTTTAAACATCTTAACACCTGTTTTATTGGCAGAAAGGGTAAAACCTATTCTTATTTTTCTTCATCTTGAATACTGGCAAAAGGTCCCATAGATAAAACTAAACAAAACAAGCAGTTTTAAAGAAATGCGTTTTCAACCTAGATTTAAAAGTGCATAGCTTCGGTGGATTCCTAATATTGGAAGGAAGAGCGTTCCAGACGGCCGCAGAAGCGCATCTGAAAGCGTGTGATGCGGTGACCGTCTTTGTTCGATGGTTATCCAAAAGCCGCTTCGAGGATTACCAGAATTAACGTGATGGTTTATGCTTCTTGATGAGATCCGAAAGCTATTGTGATTAATTTGTGGCAAGCACTTTGTGTCCAATGAGTGCGACCTTATAATGTGTTCGTTCGGCAACCTATGACTGCAACACCATCCCCAAATCCTTGAGTGACAATCCTCTGACTTCACATCATTATCTGTCCTGAAGAACTGCCACTGCCCAAAACAATTCGGCTGCTTTACATTCCAGTCAATGTGTCCCCATGCCCAAACAATGAAGCGGCTGTGATCAAATGCGCTTGTGTTTTTTGCACCAGTCGTGGAAATTCCACAATCCTATAGCAGGATTAAATACAGGTAAATCCATACGGAAACCACCGTGTTATCTTGCCACACAGGCCGCCAAAGCTCAACACGTGTCCCGGTTGAGCCTCCCTAGAAACCGGTGGTAGCCATACACCTACCGTGGAGGCGTCGTCGAAGAGGCGCTGCGCGAGGTGGGGCAGTGCGTCGTTCACGGACTTGTTATTGCCGTAGCGCACAACGGCGCCCGTCGTGAGCACGGCGGCAACGCGCACGCGCGAGTGCTGGTGCGTCAGCGTCTGCATCAGCGGCTTGATCAGCTGC
This sequence comes from Lampetra fluviatilis, assembly GCF_964198595.1. Classification (NCBI taxonomy): domain Eukaryota; kingdom Metazoa; phylum Chordata; class Hyperoartia; order Petromyzontiformes; family Petromyzontidae; genus Lampetra; species Lampetra fluviatilis. The sequence goes on along the minus strand of NC_136279.1, from coordinate 19,881,775 downwards.
TCCGAGTACATGTGGAAGTGCTCTGCGTTGGGGAAGGCGGCAGCGAGGGAGGTTGGAGGAGGAGAGTGAGGAGGAGGCACAGGCATAGCAACTTAAGTGGTGAACATGACCCGTTTATCTTGATGCCGTGTATTAAGGTGGGCTAGATTCGGGCCGGAATGTAAGTGAGCTCATTGTTGAGCCAGTTAGTAAGTACTGCATAGATAGGGTTGACAGTTCGACTCGCATAACAATTCAATGTCTGTAGTTGAGTGACGTGCTTTGCAAAATTCTGCAAGCCACTGTACTCGCGTCACGCCACCAGACACAAATGTACATACAGCCCTTTTGCCAACCCAGAGCGAGAGATGGAGGTTGTGGTTAATGCAGGCTTGATTCCTTGCAAAAAGGTTTCTATATGGTGTTTGGACATCTTAACACCTGTTTTATTGACAGAAAGGGTAAAACCTATTCTTGTTTTTTCATACTTTGATACTGACAAAAAGGTCCCATTTTGCCTTCTTCACCAGTTGGTAGGTGCTGGTTGGTGAAGTCTGGCGGTTTAGACAGTACAGTACAATGGATTTTGTTGCACCGCCCTCTGCTGCCCATAACGTAGCTCTGCAGCATTTCACTTTTATGAACTGTATTGTGGTAACCGATTATAACACTATCCAGGCCTAAACCTGCTTAGCTGTCGAGATCTGACGAGATCGTGCGCATTCTGGGTGATTTTGTTAGAGGCCAAACTAAGAACCCTAAATTCCCTGTCATTATATGTCAGTGTCTCAGCCCCTCTCTCCGTGTCCGTCTCCCTGTATGTATCCTTGTGTGTCTCTATAGGCATGCCTCTCTTTCTCGCCGTCTGTCATTCTCGACCGCGTCAATGTTTCTGGCGTCGCCTCTTTCGCCACACTCACACCTGACCCACACCCCTACGATCCAAGTGTCGATACCATACCGAGTATGATGTACTGACAATCAATCCACCGCTCTCCACTCGTCACCTACCCAGGCCCGTGTCCCATGTCGGCGCTAGACGGCAGGGACACGAAGCCCCAAGCGACTAAAGGAGCCCCGAATTCATATAATCCTGACGAGCAATCCAATAAAAAGGTCTCAAAAGCGCCAATCAACTTTAAAACAAATGAATCTCCCATATTTAACTCGTCCGCAGCTCTCCTCTCACACCTCTGTCTCTAGTCTACATCTCTCCCTTTCCACGATATTTGTCTCACCGATTAGCACGACCGGCCCTCGTACGGTGCGCAAGAAGTTCAACAAACATACATCCGCATCTCATTTAAATGCACGCCGTCTATATCTTGTGTCCACATTTCTCTCATCACCACACTTCCGTCATAACCCCGATATCTTGCCAATATCTCTTCTGTCATCTCACGAGGGACTTTATAGAAAGGGAGGAGGAGGTAGATGGAGGAGGGGGTGGGGGGGGTGCCCAAATAGGCCGTTTCCCATCGCTCCATACCGGGCAGGCTCGCAGCGAGCTGGGAGGCGAAGCGGCAACTTTCCTTCTTGACTTCTGGGAAAGGGTCCACGATGCAGCTCCTCAGCGCCCGCACCAACTCCTCCCCGTGCGGCGTCACCGCCGCGGGATCGCAGCGGCTCACGGCGAGCGACAGCAGCCGTACCAGGGCCAGGCGCAGCTCCTCGGAGGGCTCCCCACCACCACCGCCATCACCACCGGCAGCCAATCGCCCAACCACCGCCGCGACCACGTAAGGCAGCGCTTCCTCGGGCCGCGAAGTGGCGCCCAGGCATCCGGCGAGGAGGCGCGCCGCCACCTCGCGACAGGACTCGGCCTGGTCCCGCACGAGGCAGCGGAGCGCGGGGCGCAGGAGCGAAGCGTCCAACGCCGCCCGCACGGCGCCGCCCGACAGCGGCCGCTCGCGTCCCAGGGTCTCACGCACGAGGGCATCGAGTGCGCGCCGCCTCGCCGGGCGGCTCTCGTCGCCGAGCGCGTTCAGGTGGCGAGCGAGGCTCCGCGAGAGGCTGGCGGCCACCGCCTCGTCGTCCTCCTCCGCTTCATCGTTGTTGTTGTGTTTGCTCTTGTTGTCGTTGTTGCTGTTGCTGATGTTGTTGATGTCCTCATGGCGTTGGGGTTCCACGGGCGCCGCCATTACTCGAGTGTGGCTGGGTGGGTGGGGGGGGTGTTGGTGGGGGGGGTCGTTGCCGTGGCGACCGAGGCACCAGGCCACGTGACCGCAACGTGAGCGCGCGCGCGATGAATGAGACGCGGGCGGGAGAAAAAAAGCGCCCCCCCCGCCCCTCATCTTGCGACACCCAGAGTCTGTTGCCCAACCACAGGGCGCCGTTGCGGTCACGTGGATGGTAGGCAGCCAACGGGACGAGTTTGGTGCGGGGGGGGGGCGTGGTAGTAAGATGGCGAGTTTATAACTCCCCCACCACCCCCAACAACAACAACCGCCATTCGCCACTAAGTGGCGGTGACGTCACCACGACGCTTGTGCCAGGCTAGGTGTACCTTGAGGCCACGTGAAGTGTCGAACGACCGCTGCTGTCAGGTCACGGGGCAGAACCAGGTGCCATTGGTTGCGGCTGACTGAGATGCAGAGGCGTAGCTAGGGGGGGGGCAGGGGGGTACATATGTCCCCGGGCGCCAAGGTAAAGGGGCGCCAAAATGAGGCTTACAACGTTACGGCAGCCTGAAACTACTTCACAAATCTACACCTCAACCTAAAAGTTATATATCCCGCCACGCACAGCCTACATGTCATGTAATTACATTTTGGTACGCGCGCCTATTAAGAACTTACATGGAAGAACGTCCCAAACAACAGACAGGCGCAGTCTTTCAGCCTTAGTCACTGGCCTGTTTTTTGGTGGCGGAAACTACGACGGCCTGAAACACGCTGGAGTGCACGATCAGAAGCTGTTAAAGCTATCTTTGAAGGACTGGATGAACTAGTAGGGCTGCTAGACAAATTATCGGAGGACGTAACTATGACGCCTGAAACCAGAAGTGATGCAGAACAGTTACAGGCATGCGTATTACATTTTTACTTCATAGTTTTATTACATTTCTGGAATGTCATTCTTGGAAAAATCTATCGTGTTCAGAAGCGCTTACTATGAATTTCAAGGAAGCAAGAACTGATCTTGAATTTTTGGGGCATGAATTTGTCAAGCTTCGTGATGATTTGAGCCAAGTTGCTGTAGAAAACGCCAAAACAAGATGCACAGCCTGGGGGATCGATGTGGACAGAAGAATTAGGCGACGTCGGAAGATGCCAGGAGAACTGGCAAGAGATGCAGGACTTTCAGCAGAAGAAATTGTGCGCGTTATGAAGAGCGTATTTTATCGACTTCAACAGGAGATGTCAACACGGTTTTTACGACTAAAAGACCTGAACACAAAATTTGGATTTCTGCTGGACGTCAAAACGCTTCTATCCGACACAGATGTCGATGCAATTCGTCGAAATTGCACAGATTTTAGAAATTTCTATGACACCGGCATCAATGGCCACAAACGTTTCACAGAAATTGGAGATTGCAAAATGCTGCTCAGTAACCGGAATGAAGTTCTACCAGAAACTCCTTTGGATCTTCTTGGTTTTATTGTTTTATGGAGACGACATATTTCCGAATTTGCGAATTTCACTGCAAATTTTATTAATAGCAGTTTCAATTGCAAGCTGTGAGCGGTCGTTCAGCAAATTGAAACTTATTTTGTCGTATTTGCGTGCTTCAATGGGACAAGATCGTCTCAGCGATCTTGCTCTTCTTAGCGTTGAAAGAGACACATTGGAAAACACAGATTTTGATTACGTGATTGACCAGTTTGTGAGAGTGAAATCAAGATAAATTAATCTTTTGTAGACTATGTCAAACAGTCTACGACAGTGACTGAGTGAGCCATGTAATATAATTTCTATAAATTTGCTTCTGTAAATACAATGTTTCATTAAAATTCTAATTGTTGTTCCTTATTCGATGTAATAGGAAAATGTGATTAAACGGGGGGGGGGGGGGGGGGCGCCAATTTTATAGTTCGTCCCCGGGCGCAAAATATCCTAGCTACGCCTCTGCTGAGATGAGTGGCTGATGCGCCACCTGTGCCCCCCCCCTACTGTGCCCCCCCATACCAGCCCTCATCATCCCCCCCCTCACTGCATGGAGCGGTGTTGCCATGGAGACTGGGCGCACCCCCACCAACCCCCCTCCCTCTCCACAAACGTGCGCTCGGGTGCCAATGAAGTTAGGGGTCGTCCATAAATGACGTCACGTGATTTGGACAATTTTTTACCCCCCCCCTTCGTCACAACAAGTCAGACCCCCCCCTCAAATACGCCCCCACCCCCCCAAAATAAAACATGCTTCAAATCGCTTTAAACTATTGTCATTGTAGTGCGTATTTAATGTGGCGCTGCACTGTTGTAGCAGAAAACATTTATTAAAGTATATTTAATTGAGCAGAACGTGTTGTCTATATTGATTTAAAGTTGCGCATTTTGATGTGACGTCACATTTCTCAAACCCCCCCCCCCCCTCGTCACAAATGTCTGACCCCCCCCCCCCAGGTGCATGTCATTTATGGACGGCTGGTCACCCCGTGGTGCCCTTATAAAGCTCAACGTTTAATCTACTCACGCCGGCTTGTGCCCGCCCCTCAGTTGGCTATTTTTGCGGAATACACCACGCCGCCGTTGACCCTGGCCATTGACCGAGCAACCCAACGACGTTCCTACCAGCTCCCTCCGCAGGAATGTGTTCCATCTCAAGATTTCTTAAGAGGGGGTTTTCTACCATTTTACTACAAGCATTGCGTCAGATACTGAACTGTCAAAACACTGGACCACCATACCTGCCTCATGAAAAGGCATTCGAGTCAATGAAGACCAATGCGGTAATACAAAACTAAAGCTTCATATAAATCAATTTCATTCTTGCGTACGAGAGCTAGATGCTAAAGTCGAGGTCTGATTGCCACGAGTGGGCTTGAGGAAGAATTCACAAATATGTAAAAGGCCATCACATGCATGCAACATTACACATGATTTTACGTGAAATGACTATGTATAGTTGACATCACTTATGGGAAATGAACACTGGGTTTCCTATGGAGGGACTCACCCCGCTACCACGGAAATGGGGAATGTCAATCGCTCAAAGGACTTAAGATAAACAGCCACATTAAGCACTTTTACGAAAAAAACTTGGACAATACACTGTTTAATGGTTTATTCACTACAACTAAAAAGTACAGTACATACATATATACATTCAGCACCCTGTAAAAACAAAAGTATTGAAGATAGCAAAGTTTTTTTGAAAGCAGAATTTGACTTTTACCTGGTCTTGACGGAACTTCATAACTTAACCGGAGACATCAAATAAGACAAAACTAATAAAATTTAAACAAAAATAATACAAACACGTGACTCCCATACCCTTGTCACCCACTTAAAAAATATCACCGATATCTATAATTATACAAAGTTAGAATCTATGTACATTCCTTAAGTTACAATTGGTGCAATAACCAGAAACTGTGCAATGAAGACTGGGACACCAAGCTCAAGTGCCCCTCAATTCTTCAAGAACCCCCCTCCTCCAACCACCACAGCAGACCTGGACTCTGGACCCAACACCTCTGCACCACCTCAGCCCAGAGCAAGCCCCAGGCAACACCTCAAGCAATGAGGCAACTTTACTGGATCCGCGGCAGGGCAGCTGGGCAGGCGACAGCCAAGACGACGTGTAGGAGGGAAACATTTCGGCACCGGCAGCAACTACGAAAGTTCTTAGGAGAAAGTCCATTGGGGTTGATGAAGCAGCTTGGTATTTGGGTTTGGTCGATGGCTTTACATCTCATTACATTTGCTGCAGGTGCTAGGCAGAGGCTGCAGGCCCAACAAACCCTGCTTCGGACAAGCTCACAACGCACAGACAGGTCAATAGCAGTGTTTACAAGCAGCATTAAAGAAGCGGGAAGAGCTGTACTTGATTTACTCATGAACTGCATTCTGGTTTCAAAAACACACCCACACACCAAATGCCTTTCCGGTAAGTCGACTCCAATTTACTAATGCTTGTTTTTGGCACAGCGAAGAGGCAAATATCTTGTCAAGAGATTCTGCCACCTTGCATTTGATTTAAATGGCTTTTGGGTACAGCCAATTACTAATTTTATAAAATGCTACTTTTTACAGTATTTGCAGATTATTTCATCATTGACCAGGAAGTAATTTTTCAATCACAACCATCAATTGCTCGGCCCTTGCACGGCAATAGCAGCCGACAATCCAGCCAGCACGCCAGCCACGGAAGGCTGACTGACGCAGTGCAGCAGAGCGGGAGATCCCCAAGACCGATGCGTTTTTCTAACATCAGCCTTTTCTTAATGCTCCCCTTGCTCGCAAACATTTGGAGGGTGGCATGACGGCATGCCACGGGGACAGGGGCGAGGTTAGGACAGCGTGCGGCTCGACGCTTGTCACGTGCTCTGCAAGACAGACATGCTCTGCTTGCAGTCGACCTTGCTCAGATCGTTGGCCAGGTAGCTCACTTCTAGGGAATCTAAGAAAGCGCGACAATCCTCTTCGCTATCGAATGCCAGCTCTGACTGCACAAACTGCACGGGGACTGTGGGGCGGAAACTATGGTGGGAAGAGAAACCAGGGAGAAAAGGCACAAAAACATGTTAGAAAACACAACAATTACAACTTCAAGCAACAAAGAAAATGCTGAACCCCTTCTACTGCATTTACACTCGACATCAGAAAACATTTACACCACGCAACACTCTTACCTTATTAAATTGTTCGCATCAACAAGAATGTGTGTGCAGAAAAATGTAAGGTGCGTGTGTGTGTGAATACTCACCTGGTGCAACAGCTACTTACCTGTGCAAAACCATTGCTACGAGAGGAAAAGTGCGTTATATTTAAAAGCTGACAAAGTCGTCGAAATGGAGAAATGAAAGATGCGAGGGCTGTTTGAAACTGGCATGCCAACGATATTGGGGGAAGTATGCGAAACGTTAGATTAATAATTAAGAGAAAACAATCTGATTGCCTGAAACTGTAGACACCTACCAGTTTCAAAACACACAAAGTGATAGAGGTGATGCGAGAGAAAAGAGAAATTAAATAAACGGAGAGACGAAAACAGCAGCAGAGCAATACTACTTGACGACAGGAAACATGAAGGCAGTGAAAGACATACGTTTTTATAATGGACTTGAGGGCTGCCTTGCGCTCCCTCTCCAGAAAGAGGTCCATGAGGTAGCTGGACATTAGCGGGGCAGTCCTGTACAGTCTGAAAAACCTGTGGTAGTTGTTCAGGGCCCAGGCGGCACGCAGAGATAGCGCATGCTCCACGCACGTATCGTCCCTCAGCTCTTTAGGCAGCTGCGCCAGCGCGGTGGTGAGATCTGAGCACACGCGTGATCCACGGCATTTGATTAGATTTCACGATGGCCAAAATCAAACATCTCCCCCAACACCAACAGCCCAAGGTCACAGCTGTGCTGCTGTTGGGAGCTTCCCTCTGGAGTAGCAAGGTGCTCTCTGCTGTTTACAATGGCCATGTTTACGTAACCCAACCAACCCGGGGGTCAGCTCTGCTGTGCCCTCTGGCTGATCCTCTGGGTATTGCATGCGGCACCGCGTCAAGCCAGGGCATCTCCAGTCCAACTCGCTCGCGCTATCCGCAGTTATTTAAGCTTGAAGCTTAATCTAGTGATTGTCTACTCGCACTGAGCAACGGTGATTCAACGCAGAGTTATCATGGCCATTACATTAAATCCTAATTTGCGCGCTATACCAAGATATGCAAGATGACACATTCAACCTGTGCAATAAAAATATAACTTTTTAAATTTTCACAAGTGAGACCCACCGTACTGTAACAACTGCTCATCGAATCCTATGGCACTTCTAAAATAAACGAGCGCGCTTAAAAAAAAAACACACCATGCAATGAAGATGAGCCCTCATGAGCCAGCCACCTTACCCCCAGAGTTCTTGGTGTAGATGTAGTAGAGGATGCGGTAGGCGGTGAACTCGCCCAGGTTTCCAGGCAGATTCTCGCTGTACAGGGACTTGAGCTGCGCTTGACACTGGTTGAACTCCTCGCGGTCTCCCTGCACAGGCAAGCAACAACCAAACGTGGTCCCCTCCATTCAGCCTCCTCTGTTTAACCCTTCAAAAAACGATGCCACACCTCACTTTCCAAAAATGCAATTTCGTTTATACAGTATTCCCTTGCTAGTCACGAACTTGCTATCTGAGATTTTTGGCTAACTGCGAATCGCATCACAAAGTCTACACAACTGCATCGAAAGTGATGAGATAAAGCGACGAAAGATGTGATGCAAGAAAGTGATTATATAAAGTGATAAGATCAAACTTGATTTGAAGCTTTCGTGACTGCAAGAATTACTCTTTGGTTCTTTCGGTAAAGTCACGTAGAGGCATTGGGTCTCTGTGTCTTATGTTGTGTGTCTGTGTGTCTGCGTTGTCTCTGCTTGTGTGTCTCCATGTCTGTTTTGTCTCTCAAATTGAGTTCTACCTGAGGACTGCGTGTGTTGCAATCGAAACGTCGTATTCTATTATTACATTTATTTATTTTCTACGTGACTTTTCCTGAAAGAACCAAAGAGTGATAAGATAATTTTCATGTATTCAACAGCTTATTTTTGTATTTATTTAATGTAATTCATTAAAGAGATAACTACGTGCGAAATTTGATGTTCACGAGCATCTCCGGAACGTATTCCTCGCGAATGAGGGAATATTGTACTAAACTCGTGTGTACCCAGAGGTGATGCCGCATGCATCGTGACGCTCACCTTCTCGAGCGCGATACGGGCGTGTGTCTCGTACACCTCCACCGTGAACTCCGTCCGCACCCCCTGGACCTGTTTAAAAAAAGAAAACGACACATTAGCATCCAGGGTCTCTCGTGTCCAATGCATATAACAGTACGCTTTGGTGCGGTGCAGGAGTCCACTATGTATGCAGAACTTATTTCGCACCGTACGTAGTGAACCGTGTCTAATCAGAGGTGTGTAACGTGGCCAAGGGGATCAAGCTTGACGAGGACATTTTTTATTTGTTCACGCGTAAGACAAAGTTTGATTTCACTGACCGTTAGGTCTTGCCGAATGGACTTCATCTGTTCACAGGCAAAGTGGTAATCCTGGTTCGCCTTCCAGTGTGCTTTCACCATCGTCAGAGATTTTCTCAGCACCTGCACCAATTAAAGTTCAAGATTACTAACATGCAAAATTCCACACCTACACATCGACAGACACCAACATCACCACACAAACTCACAAGACGAATAATGATAATGCCCTGTTTTTGCAATGGTAAGTCTCGCCGAGATAAGACTTTTTTCAAGAAGGTCCTACATTGAGATGTTTGGCATGTGGAAGTAAACTGGCGTATCCGGAGAAAACTCGCACGTATGGGAGGGAGGGGGTCACACTCAACTATGCGGATACACTGCAGTACTGCCATCTCATAACCAGCTTGCAACCATGTGTTTACACATAACCAGGTACTCGTATCAGGCTGAATCTTACGAGGAGAGACGCAGAAATCGTTCAGGTTGCCTCGCCACTGACGGAAGCCATGGCCAGGAATCAAACTGAGGTCACTGGGTTAATAGCGCATTGCGTTAACCAATGCACCATAACTCCAAACAATTTTGCGCAGAAAACGCATGCAATACGATGGGGCGGTCACACAAAATCACGCACGCATACATACACACAATCACACAATCAGGCACGCACACCATGACGAGGTGGTTACGCCCACGCATACACAACCACACGTACGTACCACGATGGGGCGCACTACAGAGGGGTCAGGCGCACAGGTGAGGCGCAGGTAGGGCTTGGTGATGTCGGAGCAGGTGCCCACGATCTTGAGCTCGTCCCAGTCAAGGGATTCGGGCACGCCGCTCTCCAGGCTGTTGATCTGCAGCACGAGCGGCTCAGAGCGCAGCCGCCTGGGAGTGGGGCCGCCCTGCCACTGGAAGCGCGCGGCACGGCGCTGGCGCTTGCCATCGCGGTCCGGGTCGTCCACCACAAACCGCATGCCGCTCAGGTCACCCTTGCGGTTGCGTTTCTTGCCGAACACGCCACCAAACTCCGCCGCTGCGGCCTTCTCCCTGCGAGGCGGCGCGGTGACAAAACGTTCAGTGTCGCGTGGTGATGCGCGTGGGCCGCGCGGCCGACATCGGCTCCATCCTCATTTTGCTCTATCGTCGTAGGTCACCGTTTTGGATTTAAAATACATCAAAGATTGCTATTCAGCTTGCACGTGCCGAGCAATTAAGCTTGGGTGTACAAATGCCTACGCGAACCATAGCTCACTGGGGTATAGTATGAATGTTGAACTTTTTCATACCGTACATAGCCAAGTGCTAAATTGGAGGTGGGGGAAAGGCAAACTAAAAACAAAAAGCGATTCTCAAGAAATGAGTTTATGCATTAAGGTTATTAAGTTAGGTTGGGGTCAGATTTAGGGTTTGGATTACGTGTTAGGGTTACCATACGTGTCCAGGTTATGACTCCTGTTAAGGCGAGCATGACGGTAAGCGCTAGCGTTACACGCAGCTTTTAAGGTGACGTTACAATTAGTGCCCGGCCTAACGTTAGATCAAGCAGTGGAAATAGGGCTTAACATTTTATAACAGGGTTAGTGCTTTAGGGCCAGCATGAGGTGGGGTGTTAGGGTTGTAGCATTACCTCCGCGCATTGCGCTGCATGCGCCCTCTGCCGCGGCTCCTGCCTCGGTTCATCTGTAGTTGCCGCTGCGGCAGGCGGCACTTCTCAGAGTGGCTGCTGCTGTTGGAGCGCGAGCTGCTCGAGCTGTCACTGCACAGGAGGCCGGGGGAGTGGTGGGGGGGGGGAAGAGGCAAAGAAGTATAAATGGATGCCATTAACAGATATGCTTGCAATGCAAACTGTGCACCAAATTAATGAAAATCGGAGATCCTAACATAACAAAACCACGATAGGCTGGGAACCTGCAGACAGAAACCTGGTTTAGTATCAGGTTACTGAAACAATAATCTTCAACGCAATTGTATGTATATCTATGAGACGTTGATTCCTTGTACAAGATATCCATTTGGTATTTGAACATCCTAACACTTGTTTTATTGCCAGAAAGGGTATGAATGCATGTTCAACTTCTTCCGCACCGTACATAGCCAACCATTGTCATCCGATGTGCGGGAAATGACACGGCCATTATGAGCCCGCTCGCGCGACTACCGCGCGCCCTTCACCTGCGCCGACGCCGGCGTTGCGGTGTGCGTGACCGTGAGCGTGACTTGGAGCCCGAGCTCGAAGAGGAGCTGCAGCGCGAGCGGAACACGTTGCGGTAGCCGAATTTGTTGCGGTATCCGTTGGCCGCCGCCGCAGCCGCCGCCATCGCCGGGGAGGAGCTGGTGGTGGATGCCATCACCGTGCGGCTACGGCTGTTGGCGCCTGGCGTGGATGGGCTAGCGGTTGGCACGGTCTGAGAGGAGGTTGATGGCGTCGGAACCCGTGGCGTCATCGCCGCCATCAACGACGGCGTGCCCGAGGACGCTGGCACGGAGTCCATCCAGCGCGATGCCTTGCGTGGCGACCGCTCGCTCGCCTCTCTGTTGTGGCTGTAGTCGGTAAGGTCAGGTGTATATAATTAGCAGTGCTGCAACTTTCGCCCGTTGAAATGGTTGCCTAATCTATTAATTATTGCTTTGATTAAATCAAATCGATAAAAAATATTACCGTACAACATGCATTGTCATATGCATGCGTAAATAATATTTTCACCGCGATGCTTAAAATTACTATGGTACACAAATACGATCGAAGTATAAATCCTAACACTATACTATTGGTGCTGAACCACAAATTGGAAAAAACAGGGTTAGTTGCCAGCACTAAGATAACTTACAGTATCACGAGTTAATGACCAAGCTCTAGAACAGGCTATGGCAAGAAGTCAAATTAAAACAATTCATAAAAGAAGAACGATGTGGCTTTTAGCACATTCTCAGGAGGTGAAACATGAAGTTATAGAAGTATATTAGGAAAGACTAAGAGGTGGCAAGAGAAAGCTACTACTTGAAGGGGGACTTGGTGAACGGATGGAAAGCTCAAGATCGGACAGGATTTGGAGGGAGGCCGAGTCAAGGACCTGTCATTGGCCAGGGGAGTAAAAAGTAGAGGAGTTAAGTGTTCAGTATAAGGAGGCATCGTTACTTGGGCAGCGCCTCCTTGGTCCAGTCGATGGTGTACGCCGAGCCATCGTTGAGCCGCGCCGTGAGCAGCTCCTTCAGCAGCCGCTCTGTGCCATCTTTGTCCTCCTCGGTCTCGCACGTGGCAAAGCAGCGCTCCACGTAGGCCTTCATGGCCTTGGGCCAGTCGCCCGGCCTCGGCAGGGCCCTGCGAGCACACGGCCAAACAATTATCACCTCGGTGGTTTCTCTAACATATTTGGAATGGCAGCCCCCACAAATCAAGATGACCGTCTCAATCACTCACTCTGGTGATGTCACTCTGGAATCACTTTGTTTTAAAGTGTCAATGGCGTGATAGCATTACATCGTTACGATGGGAGTGCCTGATCATAAGTTGTTAATTCTCGCAAAGTTCTCAACTTGTTGGTAAGCCTGGGACATACATTCTATTCGTGTATATATAAATATTAAAAAGGCCAGGATCAAGGTTTTCCACTTTGCCAAGGAATGAACATTGCCATTTATACAAATGTTTAATTAGAAGGCCAACTTTGTTCCTAATTTCCCACTTCACAAGGAATCCATTTCTCCTCTTCCCCACCATCTCATACTGTGTACGTCTTCAATTTGGTTGTACGCAATGTAGTTCATTTAGATGCTTTATAAAGTCAAACTGTTGTCGTGTTATCATTTTCCCAACTCACTTGGGAGTCTCGGTCGGCATCGGTTGTTGTGCAGGACTTGGTTTTGGTGGCTCTGCAGTCGGCTGGGGCCCCGGGTTGAACTGACTGTTGCTGGTGACGAGCGGTCGCTTGGGGATGTTAAACTTGAGATTCCCTGCGCCAGGAGCCTCTGAGATTCACAATACAAAATTCGCCAAGAAATGATTCACTACCCACAAGATGATAAAAAAGTGCCGCAATTCAGGGTCATGAATTCACAAAAATAAAATGCTTCATGCTGATATTGTCTCACGAATATCTCCACTATATGGTTTGTCGTTAATGGTCTCATTTGTACAGTTATGTTCCATAAATTTGCCCGAGTGCAACATCAGCATATACGGTGAATAATATATTTGTGCAAGGATGACCCCTATGCATATCGTCAAGGTGCATCCACTCTGCTTTTTGGATGATGAAAATCATTAGCAGTGGTATACCGAGATCCATTGTTTAAGGGCACCTTATAAATCTATGTTATAACTAATTGCAAATACTCATGATTCACCCAAACAAAGCTCCACTCACGTTTTTTCTGCCACAGTTGCGGCCCCTTGCTTTTAATAACTTCTGTATAGGGCATCCTTGGCTGCTGATGTTGCTGTTGTTGCTGCTGATGCTGTTGTTGCATGCTCTGCTGCTGCCGTTGCTGCATGCTCTGCTGTTGTTGATGCTGCATGCTCTGCTGTTGTTGATGCTGCATGTTCTGCTGTTGATGTATGTTCTGCTGTTGTTGATGCTGCATGGCCTGCTGCTGCATTAGCTGCTGGTGCGACTGTATTGCCGGATGCGTCTGCACATGCGGCTGCACATGCGGCTGCATGGGCTTGGGAGGCTGGGGAGGGGGCGGTAGCGGTGGAGGCTGTGGCTGGTGGGGTTGGCCCAGGATGGTGCCACTCGCCGGCTCCTGACCGGGCGCCTGTCGGGAACGCCGACGCCCGGTGCACATCGCAATCGTCACAAACAATCCGTGACAACGGCCTCCCAAGTAACCACGCAAAGCACACTCCAGAGGATTCTCAGCCTTCTTCATTATTGTCTTCCCACTCGTAAGTGGGGGGAAATATGCAATGTTCAGAATAAAAATCCAGAATTATACGTTTTAATAACTCAATTTCTGATGACCAAATCACTAGAGCTTGTCAGACCTCAAAAGCTATGCAGGACTCAGCCAGGATAGCATTTTAATGGGCCAACACCATAAGTTTTTACTACGCCGAGTCTCATAACTCTTTTTCGGAGCGTCCTGCTAAATTTGTGGTTGCTGTCGGCTACTGCACGGCGATGCTGTCAGCACTAATCAGTGTAGAGAACTACGGTCAAATAACTACCAGGATCCGCACCGTGTGCAGAGGCTCCCATCGAGCTTGCACAACATTTTATCTGTCCATCGAGTGTACCGATTAAAAGGCTTGTACATATACAAAATGCCATCAAACTATGTTAACTCCAGATGTGGTTCGGACAAGATTCTCCAGGGCTATTCTCAAACTATGTTTTGCCACATGACTCACTCCAGTATCCAAATGGAAACGTCTTTATCTCATGAAACGGCAATGATTGGCAGCACAGATGAAACGTACACAAGGGGTAAAAAGCAAAACCAAACGCCTTTAAATCTCTGCCGGCCAAAAGCGTATCGTCATTACCTGAATCTGATCCTCCGTCTGTAGAGGCTGCTGATGGTAGCCTGGTTGCATCATGTACTGCCCAGATGACTGGGGGTACATCCCGTACATGCCCTGCAGGAAAAGTAAGGCGCCATAACTGCTACTACTGCGTAGGTTCTCGTGGTAGTGCTGTATGTAGAACTTCTTTCGCACCATACATAGTGAACCGATGTGTTTCCAGGTTGTATCATGGTGATGCACATACCAGAAGCAGCTCCCCATCGCAAGAGAAAAAGTTGGACATGGTGCTAAACACGTAACCCAAATATTTTAAAAATAGTCACTTTCACTTTAGCCCATACCAGTGGCACAGGCAGCTAAAAATGACAGTGGGCAATTTTTTTCCACTGCTATAGATTCACTAATTCCAAGAAGTAAACTTTAGTGAGTAAAGAAATGCAGTTTTTATAATACTCTTATAAGTGCACAACTTTATCTCTGATGAGCGCTGCACTTTCCGTCGTTTTCATGCAGGGGGTGCTGTAAACCTACGTGCCCCTCTACATGAACGACGGAGGCGCAGGGACAGACGTTCGATTACGTTTGAATCGATTTGCAGACGGCGGTCTTCTCGTACGGCTAGCTCTATGTCGCCTTATCGCAATCCCGCAATCCCAAACAGGTGAAAGTCTGCATCGAACCCCCAGCAAGGCATCTACTTAACGACGAGAGAAAATTCATACGAAATGTCGTTTTCAATTAAGTCTTCCAGATGTAAAATGATAAGCTTTTAATGAGGAAATAAAATTAACTAATTCAAAACATAATACAAAGCAAAGACGTATCATTTTAAAACATCAAAACGGAGCATCGAGTGCTTGCGTGAATGTGACGTTCGTGTGCAATTTTTGAGACTTTCTTCGTTCTTGGCCGAAGGCCGTAAATGGTTGAGGCGCCCCTATGGCGCCCCCGAACAACCCCTAGTATCTATTAATTTCGTAAAAATTTATGTACATTATTAACAATTAATTACACATTTTCCCCATGTGTACAGGCACCATGCCTGGATGTGTGTGCATTATTGGACAGCCCTTTGTCAATCCAGTGCTGGATGAAGGCCTCGCCAGAACATATCAGTTGTTTGACCATACTTAACAAAGCTGGTCAGTGTAGGCTAGAGTGAGAGGGTGGCCCACAAGCCAATACAAATATTACTTTTCATTCACATAGCAGGCTTACAATAATTTAGTAGTCACCTTACCATTTGGTATTGGTTGTAGTAGTTGTACGCAGGTGGTACACCGTATCCATAGCCGTACGAATACCACGGATACATCTGCTGGTTGTTGGCTGCAGCAGCTGCTGTTGGGTCATCGTGTTGTTGCTGCTGCTGCGGTTGCTGCTGCGGAGTGGAAATATTTTTCTGAAGAGGAGCACAAGGACAGCATCCGGTTTTAATTGAAACTCACACTTCACAAGGCATCACAAATGCCATCACTATCATAAACCATGATCAATCCAATGTTAGATAAATGTCCTTCCCTGAACCATACATCTCTCACTCCTGCAATGTAACAATCCATTTCGCATCTGCACACATTATTGTATTGCTACTACAAGTGTTACACCTCAAGGGTTTTGAGAGCAACTGCCATGCAGTACATACATTATGGTAGCAGTTGTAGGCTAATCAGTATGAAAAAGTCAATGGTTCATTAGTGCATGCACTAGTTTGGGATGTTTTAGCATTTCATATTTGAACAGACAGGGATGCTGTATTGGATCAGTCTCTGTTACTCCAGGGAAAAGAAGACTATTTAATTGTATTTGATTTGCTTGTAATTTTGGAGACACAGGTCCCTCTTGCAAATCATACTACGGTATTCTCTTTCATTATACTAAACTTAAAACTTCACTGCCAATGAACATTTTTACCGCAAATGTTTATCTTGGTGTCAATAATCTAAACTGGCCGGCCTACCCTGGTGAAATAAAAAGTGGTCGTTTATTTCGGCCAACTTAAACATTACTCCCGTTTCCCATGGACAGGTAACTTAGTCTGCCCGATTTCTCCTGGAGCACAATTTGGACAACTAGAGTTGGTTCAAAAAGTTGTATTTCCACGACTAGCCGATTTTACTCCAGTAATAATGTGAATTGGACCTTTACAAAATTAATACTTCAACTCGGCCCTAATTCTGACAGAGAATTCAGCCCAGCCGCAGAACCCAACTAATCTGAGAGAATTTGGACTCGTGTTCAAACTAGCAGCCAACTCAAGTCATCTACAACGTGAAAGAGGGACGTGGGGCCCATCTTTAAGTTGCCGTTAATAGAATCAGTGTACGCGAGGCTAATAATCAAAACATAGAAAATGTTGACTCGCACCACTGTACAGTAGCAAAAACAAAAACACCAAAGCAATCGAACCTGCTGGCTCTTCTTGCCAGATGACACCGGAGAGGAGATCTCCTTCTGGATGCTCGCCAACGCCTGTCTCGCCTTCTCCCACTCTGGTGTCTCCTTGGGAGGCTGTGGGCCCTGTGAGCCCATGCCCTCCACGTGGGATCCTGCTGCGTTGTATTGCTGCGCCCTACGACACACAACCGTCACCACCGCCACCCCTCGTTAAGCCTTGGTGGCAACGGTGCAAGTTAAGGCTCTAAAGCACCAATGCCCGGTCTAATTATACATCGCAGGCAGCAGTGGCAAAGGTCAACGGATGCCAGACAATCCACTTAGGGGCTATCCATTAAGTACGCACGCAAAAATCTTGAGCCCTCCCCGCCCTCCCTGTACGCACGCATACTTTTTACCCCCCCCGCCCACCTGCGTACGTACGCTTGACGTACCCCCACCCAGAATCCTATAGAACGGCCGATATTTAATCCACACAGAAACAATCAAGGATTAATAATATTAACGAGGCCCCCCCCCCCACCCCGTTTCCTATGCGTAGGTACATTGTCAGTAGACCCCCCCATACCCCCCATCGATGCGTACGTACTAAATGGATGACCCCTTATGGGTAGACTGGTTTAGGAGGCAATGCCTTCCAGTCTCGGCGCTCTGTGCGGACTTTTTAAGGCTATGGTTCCATTTCTGTAATTAAAGCTCCCAATTTGTGTATGAAACAGTTCACGGTTGTGTTCAGTGTTACAAAGTATATAGATAAATATTAAGAAACCATTGAAAATATGTATTATAGGAGGTAGAGTTTGGAACAAAAAGAAACGAGCACTGCAGTTTCATAAGCAGCTGCACTTAGCATTCCCATGAATCCAAACCGCACTGAATTTATTGTATTAATCTTGATTATTGTATTAGATCCAGTTATTAGGATCCGAAACCAAATAAGTCATTTTACAAACTTGTATGCCCTGTATGTGGGAAATACCCGACGTGTTTTTTTTTATTTACGGCACTCTAGAGTGAACTGAAAACTGGATGAGAATTTGTTATCAGCAAGGTGTAAATATTTGTGCAATGTGTTTACGTTAAAAATATTGTATGTCAGCTAAGAAGCAGCAAAGGGGATTCACAGACGTCACAATAACAAGCTACATCCTTCTCTAAAACAAACCAATTAACAACATATTAACACCAACATTATCACAATATAATACTAAATTGTAAATCGAACTTCAGTAACAAAAAAACGAACCATGACCCTACACACTAATCACTATCCCAACAGGCAGTAACAATCATGTACAAAACACTATCGACAAAGTGTACTTCGTATACAAAATGTTGTTACGGTTACAAGCTGTGACCAGAAGGCTTAAAAAGATTATCTCAAGACATTTTCATATAAACAAACATAAATAGCACCCTATTTGGTTGAAGTGAAGATTAGCATTCGCCTAAAAGAGTATTCAGAATGTGAACCGTGTTTGGTGGAACGGCCGCATTAAATTGCATTTATAGCAGCCCGTAATTGGTTGGTTATGTTTTACATTTCAGAAATATGAACGTCAACGTGTATTCTTTAAGCAGATTGCACGAAACCAGTTTGTTTTCCTTCACGTAAAAGGGCTGAGTTTTATGACCACGGATTAGAATACAATCCAGTCGGTGAAACGCAAATTTTATTTTTAATGAAAAAAAACGAAGTTTGATTTAAAGCTTTCGTGACTGCAGGGATTCATATTCTTGGTTCATCGGTAAAGTCACGTAGAAGGGAAATAATAAAATACTAATATAAAACAATAATTATTTCACGACGTTTCTTCACGACGTTGCTACACAAGCAATCATCATCAGGTGTGAAATCCACAGCAATACTTTTTTTCATATACAAAACAGACATTTTTTTCAAATTTTCTTGCTGTGGATTTCACACCTGATGATGATTGCTTGTGTTGCAGTCGAAACGTCGTGAGAAATTGTATTGTTTTATATTTGTATTATTTCCCTTCTACGTGATGACTTTACCGAAAGAACCAAGAATATAAAACCGAAGTTTGTCAACTGGACTGACTCCTGCCTGGAATCAGTTGCCTGGCACGTGGCCCCAGCGTGCCCTGCGATGACATCACGACGCACGTCTGCGTAATGACGTCACGCGCATTCCGCAACGTGCGAAGTACGAGGCCGTGTTCGTGCGTGATGACGTCACAAATCCCCCTAACCTTGCCCATGACGTTCCTGTACTGTACACAGATTCTAGATTTGAAGCTTTCGTGACTGCAAGGAATCATATTCTTAGGTTTTTTCGGTAAAGTCACGTAGGTAAAACATCAAAATTAATGAAAATAAAATAAAAATCATGAAATAAAAATCATGATTTTTGTTTTATTTTCATTAATTTTGATGTTTTACCTACGTGACTTTACCGGAAAAAAACCTAAGAATATGTACACAGATTATAATTTTTTTTACACAGACGTTGACAAAACGTTATCCCGGGAGACACTCGCAAGTTATTGATTACTATCGCCACCTTGAAACAAGTCCAAATCCGCCTGCGTGCGTTCTTCATAAAAAGGAACTGTATTAATTCTCACGACACGTTAAAGTTTATCATCTTCGAGGCTATGGGGGGGGGGGGGTTGACAAGCGTTCTTAGGCGTGGCGCTATGGCTGATGACAGCGTTGTTGGGAATTATTTAACGTGCTGAATTGTCACTCACTCCTCGTTTGGGTGCCACGGTGGCAAAGATGTTAACTCCCTCGCCAGATATACAGGAGGTCGTTGCTTCGATCCAGACTCTGACGCCTGCTGTATTTTCGAAGTTTGCATGCATCGCTCTCCCCGTGATGTGGATTTTCTCCTGATTTCCACTCTACGTTTACAGTATTTGGTTGCTGTACATTTCCACAAGTCAATTCGTTGAGTTATCATTTTTGTGGCCAGGTAGCTTCTGAAAAAAAACATATCTGTGGGCCCTACCTGGTAAAATAAAGTTTATGTGGCGAGTTTTCTCCAGATATTCCCAATTTCCTTCCACGCCAAGCCATTTACCGTAGTAATTGAGAGTTGGGGGGCAAACATGACAAAGCCGGACCCTCCTGAAACTCAGGGAAGGCTCCTGGGTTAAGGGAATCATTGTTTATTAGCCGTCACCGAAACGATTAACTTAAACCGCAGGGTCCAATGTGGTTTTTATATCTTGGGCACGACGATGAATATAACTAAACTATGATTATATGTGTGTAGACGTCCTCACAGTTTGTTGATTTGAGAATACTAAAAACGGGGGGGGGGGGGGGGCCTGTCCATCCACAGGCCTCAACGCATCCAATAATATTAGCATTAGCGAGCATTTAACTGGCGAGAGCGAGGGTTAAAAACACCGTCTAACACACTCAATAAGCGATCCCACCCATGGAAAGACACACGGTTTGAAAATAAACTTAAAATTAACCAAAACGACAACGCCGATTTCGATGATGACGACGAAGACGACGCCTCCATTTGCCGCGGCCGCCATTACGGCCGCTCCTATCCGGCCCATTGCCGTCATCCTCTGCAGCCTTTCAAAGTTGATCTTATCGTTCGCGAGCGGAATATACAAAAGAGAGTGGTGGTGGTGGGGACGCCGAGGGGAATTACCACTGCGCTGCTTGCGCCGCTTGGTTGCCGACGTTCCAGTGCTGTGGTTGCTGCATGGCCGCCATCGCGTCGCTTCTGTAACGACGAACGCCGTTGGGTTCAGTGAAGGAGGAGTGGACGAGTCCACTCTGACACGGAGAGAGGGGGGTAATGAATAACTGGGCGAAACCAACTGTCTCGAAGTGGCGGGGAGGAGTGGGGCGGGTGTTGATATGTTTCTAGATATTCTTGGTTCTTTCGGTAAAGTAACGTAGAAAGGAAAAAATAATGTAAATATGAAACAATAAAAATTCTCACGACGTTTCGACTGCAACATAAGCAATCATCATCAGGTGTGAAATCCACAGCAATACATTTTTCTTGCTGTGGAATTCACAGCAAGAAAATCCACAGCAAGAAAATGTTCTAGCTGTGAATTTCACACCTGATGATGATTGCTTGTGTTGCAGTCGAAACGTCGTGAAAATTTTTATTGTTTTATATTTTTATTATTTTATTATTTCCCTTCCACGTGACTTTACCGAAAGAACCAAGAATATGAATCCCTGCAGTCACGAAAACTTCAAATCTCGATTGTGATTTTCTCGTAAACGAATTGGCATGTTCTGTTTACGTGGCACGACTTTTATACTTTAAAAACAGACTATACTTTAGTGCTCAGATTGTACAACGTTGTGGATTTACTCTCCAACACACCGGTGAGCTGTACTATGAACACATTGATTGACATGTTCTGTTTACGTAACACAATCTTACTAATTGGCTGTGTCGTGTGGTGGCGGGTTTAACGACGCATTTCTATTTACGCAATATAACCTAAAATAACCCCTCTATTATGGATAATATTTGTCGCGAAGCCAACTTGTTAAACCCGACACAGCCAATTAGTAAGGTTTGTCACGTAAACAAAACGTGCCAATTAGTTGCTACCTTCAGCACACCGGTGTGTTGGGGAGTAAACCCACATCATTTACAATTCGAGTAGTGTACGACGTTTCGTTGGTGATTACAATCAGCTTCATCAGGCAAACAAACAGAATTGTGAAGAGGTCCTGTTACGGTCTTAATGAGAGGAGTAAAGGTGATGTCATCATTGTGAGCCATTTAGGTGACGTTTCAAAATCAGAATATTTATTCATACAGGAGGAATCCGATGATCTATAAAGCTCTTTTTCACAGACGTCCAGTCGGGGAAAGTCAGAACATTACAACATAAACAATCCAAAAACACGATAGGAGTGCAAAGTATAGGAAAGGTAAACAAATCACTTTCAAAAATATACAAATAAACCTAAACGATATTCTTAGGTTGTTTCGGTACGTGACTTTACCGAAAAAACCTAAGAATATGAATCCTTGCAGTCACGAAAGCTTCAAATCTAAAACCTAAACGAGTTTTTTTTTAATCTCATCGGGTAGAACCCACTGAGCCAATAATCACTTATTTTTCAGAAACGACCTGGCCACAAATGATAGCTCAACGAAGTGGCTTATCAAGTGGAAATATAAAGCCACAAAATTATCTAAATGACCTAGACGAAAAAATAATCCACGCAACCACGGGGAGAGAACATGCCAACTCCAAATATTCAACAGGCGTCAGGGTTGGAATCGAACCACAAACCTCCGACCTCCTGCATACAAGGCGAGGTAGTTAACATCAACACCACCGTGGCACGCCCCTTAAATAAATATGGACGAGACCAACAGACGTGAAGTCCCCCTTGAAGGGGATGTTTACAAGAGAAACAGATGAGGTCAGCGAAGAAGGATGACGTTTGGCTACAGATTGGGTGATCCCAAAACGTAGGGGGGGGGTAGTTTGCACAGCATGGACGCAACCAAAAGAGACGGCCCCGTGGATGATCGTAACGGTGTTGATGGGGAAGTGGGGGGTGGGGCTTGGGGAAGTGGGGGGCGGGCGGAGGTGGGATGCAAGACGACCGGTGGGCGACACGAAGAGGTCTCGCGGGGGGGGGGGGAGAAAACAATGCCGTCAATTCCCTCGATGCAATAGTAACAAAAGATTACTGTTGTGTTAAATAATTAATATTTGTTTCTGTTTGTAGCCCGTCTCATTCGTTGCAACCGTTAGTTTGAAATAGGAATGAGTAGACATTTCACATATTCTTAGGTTTTTTCGGTAAAGTCACGTAGGTAAAACATTAAAATTAATGAAAGTAAAATAAAACAAAACAAAAAAATAAAATTCACGACGTTTCGGAGGCTGCATCGATGCAGCTGCATCGATGCAGCTAATTCGGCTGTGACGGTCCCACCTGATGACGGAGACTTGTGTTGCCTCCGAAACGTCGTGAATTTTATTTTTTTGTTTTGTTTTATTTTACTTTCATTAATTTTAATGTTTTACCTACGTGACTTTACCGAAAAAACCTAAGAATATGAATCATTGCAGTCACGAAAGCTTCAAATCTAGAAATACATTTCACATAATTCTAAAACACAAGAATGTATTTTGATCTATAAATCCACGTTCGTGGCTGATTGTCAATCACGTAGGTAATTTAGATTTTTTTTTACCTACGTGACTTTACCGAAAAACGTAAGAATATGAATCCTTGCAGTCACGAAAGCTTCAAATCTAGAATGATTGTCAATCCTTCACATTCATAACATATAACGGACGAGACCAAGAGGTCTGGCTGCGGGGGGGAGGGAGTTACGACATCGGATGAGACCAAGAGGGACGTTTTTGCGGCAGGAATCACAATAGAAGGACGAGACCAAGACGCTTGACATCGAGGGGGTAACAGCTTTACCAACCATACAAAACAAATCCCAGTCAAATAATCCTCATGGAACAGATGCGGGGTACGAATATAGATTTTAGTCACTACGGATATCGTCATCTTTTGCCACGGCATTAGAAATAGGGAATTTGAGCAGGGAGACCCTTTGGTATTTATTCATGTTTAACAATAATAATGTAAAGTCATCTCTGGACCCAAATGCTATCGTAAACATTTAAAATGAACAAACTACGCACGTCAAATTACATTGAATACAACGTCTAAATGCAACCCGCATCTCGGGACACTTTACAAAAAACGAAGACTTACGACATTCGGGTAGAAGGGGTGGTGAATGGCACGGAGGAGAGGAGAGAACGACACAGCCATTAAAAAGTTGTAGATGGCGTGAGCTGAGATACATAATAAGATAAATGTGAGGTCAACGTAGACACAAATGAGATCATGTACAGTGCTGTGGTGAGATAAGAGCAGAGAGTTGTACACAGCATTGAGATGAGATTAAGGCATGTCATTGGCTTTCGTGAGAATTAGCTTAAGTTTAAGAGTTGAATTGTCCAGATATCTTTGATACATTGCTATTCTTTGAGTTTCTTAGGGCCCTTAAGCTTTTTCTTAGTTTGCTTATGCCTTAGGGTTCCCACGGAGACACCCACGTAAAAATTACCAGTTTAAAAAGTCCATTAATCCAGTTGAACCCACGACCCTAAAACCGTCATCCACTGCCCTCAGATACCGGAAGGGTCAATTTATTAATTTGCGATCTTCACGCGATCGTTAAACATTGTTTGTTTGTACGTGGATGTGCTGGTGGCTATTACCGTATTCCTCAGATTATTGGCCGCACCGGAAAGTGAGACGCACCCCTGCCAGCTTGTGTTTTAAAATACTGAACGTACAGGGGAAAATGATACATCTTATATTCCAGAAAAGACGGTAACAGTGTTGCGATGAATGGACTTATTGATTATTTTCCGTTTTTAAACTCAGGTTACAGGCATCGAGTCGCTTGTATGCGAAGTTTAGATTGTTCGATTCTTGTATATGTCGCATATAATTATGTTTCAGATGTGCCCGACAGACACTAGAGGGCGCTACATTTACCTAAATGTCAATACGGTAAACGATTGTGGAATTTAATCGCGACATTGTGGCTATAACACATTCCTGCGGAGGGAGCTGGTAGAAACGTTGGGTTGCTCGGCCAATGGCCAGGGTCAACGGCGGCGTGGTGTATTCCGCAAATATGCCCGACTGTGAGGGCGGTCACAAGCCGGCGTGAGTAGGTTAAACCTTGAGTTTTATAAGGGCACCACGGGGTGACCAGCCCCTCCCCACCCAGCCCCACCTCTCCCACCGCCCACCCAGCCCCAACCTCCACATCTAGCACCCCCCCACCCTCCGCACCCAGCCCCTCCCCACCCTCCCCACCCAGCCCCTCCCCACCCTCCTCACCCAGCCCCTCCCCACCCTCCCCTCTCCACCCAGCCCCTCCCCATCCTCCCCTCCCCACCCAGCCCCTCCCTCCCTCCCCAACCAGCCCCTCCCTGCACGACGGACGGACAGAATAATCCCCTATGGGCTGGTGTAACCAGGAGGTTCCTACCAGTAAGAACGCTAATATATACCAACAATAAAATCCGCCTGCATCAATACGACCTGTCAAAGCAAAGCAAAACTCAGCCTAGCTAGTGCTTGGATGGGTGACCACCTCGGCTTACCAGGTTGTTGTAGGCGTGGGGCCATTAAGGTGGCCCAGATATGGTAGTACTGATGGAGCTGTACTATTGAATCCACCTGTGCGGAGCCTTGAGCGTCACCCTCCCTTCGGATGCGTGGTGGGGTTTTCTCCCAGGCACCCCGGTTTCGTCTCGAGCCGAACTAGACTCTCGGCAATGGAATTGGTTAAATTTCCCAAGGTGACAAACCCTCTTGAACATCAGCCATGAGACTCCGTGATATTTTTTTTTTCGGGGGGGGGGGTAAATGTTGGAATTTCTTGTGAAACTCCCCACCAGCATATATCAAATACAGGTATATCTCTTGCTAACACGACTGCTGATGTATGTACTGTATGTTCAACTTCTTTTGCACCGTACATAAGGCAACCGTGCTAATCGGGGAGCGGGAGAAGGACAACAAACTAAACACAAAAATAAGTTCTAAAGAAATTAGTTTTTGATAGTAGGCCGTCCACTTCAGGGAGCTCTAGAGAGCCCATCTGGATGATACTTTGACCTACTCACCCACGATGGCCAGGCGTCTTGGAAGATCGGGGAGTCCCCACACTTTACTCCATTTATACTGCTTGCTAGACCGGGGCATAAACGTGCCCACTATTTAATCTGCCGCGCCGGGAGGTCGAAACCGGTGTACTTTGGATTGCAAGTCCAGTTTGATCGCCACTACACATCGGTGGCATCATAGCTGAGAGAACACGCACGAAATATTATCGTCTAATAAGCCCGTGGTGTCACGGTAGGGTTATGTACTTTTATCAAGTGGCCCCTTGAAAACGTGGCTCAAGTAACCAATGGCTGGTGAAAATACATCCTCGTGAGCATATTATCATACTGTACGCTTGTGTGACATTTCTTACTCTCGAACTAAGCTGTTAACTAAGCTGTTGCTTTTTGTGTTGAGTTTGTTGACCTTCCCCGCATCTCCGATGAGCACGTTTGGCTACGTAAGGTGCGAAAGAAGTTCAACATAACAACTAATTTCAAATTATGTTTTATTTGACCATTTGAGGCCCACTGCACAACATACATACACAGAGCAGAGGTAGAAGAGAATACACAAGAAACAATACAGACGAGACGAGACAAAGACGACAAATCTACTGCATTAGATTATTGAATCGAATCGAAATCCCGAATCTTCACGTTTCCGTCACATCGCCGGTAAGTAGAGGACTCCACGCAGGCTGAACAAACAATGTTCGGTAAACAAAAAAACACTTTGAAAATAAACACCGTGATGATCAACTAACGGAGACTGGAGCCTTGAGCATGTGTGTGTGAGGAGGGCGTTCTCATTGAAGTTCAAGGTTCGTGATTGAGCCCTCTCATCTCTGCTGATCACGGGGGGGCTGGCTCATCGATAACACCAACTGTGCTTTGGAACTCCCAATCAGTATTTCTCCCGTTTCCTTTTAGACGTGATACAATTTACTGCATGTGTACATTTTTGTATTTTCAAGGGTTGTCCGTTGCTTAATATCTCATTTTTGGGCAGATATGCCAATTCAAACATTCACTTGTTCTGGTAGGAACCTCCTGGTTACACCAGCCCACAGGGGATTATTGTGTCCGTCGTGCAGGGAGGGGCTGGGTGGGGAGGAAGGGGCTGGGTGGGGAGGGGAGGGTGGGAAGGGGCTGGGTGGGGAGGGTGGGGCTGGGTGGGGAGGGGAGGGTGCGGAGGGGCTGGGTGGGGCTGGGTGGGGAGGGTGACGCTGGGTGGGGGGTGGGAGGGGTGGGGCTGGGTGGGGAGGGGCTGGTCACCCCATGGTGCCCTTATAAAACTCAACGTTTAACCTACTCACGCCGGCTTGTGCCCGCCCTCACAGTCGGGCATATTTGCGGAATACACCACGCCGCCGTTGATCCTGGCCATTGGCCGAGCAACCCAACGTTCCTACCAGCTCCCTCCGCAGGAGGAATGTGTTTTTTTTTATATCAGGTAGTGAATGCAGTCTCTCAAATGTTATCCACTCGAACTTCCTGGCCTCTCTTTCTCTGCTATGACGAAGAGTCGTTGCCCAAAACGTCGCCTATTATATTTGTTCCCGTTTGACGAATGTGTTGAGTTTTTCTGTGTGTCTGTGCGTGTGTACTATGTATATGTACGTGTTATATGTACGGTACTGTTTATAATTGCATGTGTGTGTGTGCACTGGGTATACGGGGATATCTTTACTGTGTACGTGTATGTGTGTTTATTACCATGGGGAGCGGTAGTGTAGCTGTTAACGAGCTACACTACGAACCTGGCCACCCGAGTTTGATGCCCGCTCACAGCCAACACCAGTGACGATTATATGAACCGGTCCCGGGCCTCTGCTAGGTCGAGTCAGCCTCATATAAGTATCTGGTGTGGTGTGTAAACATCGCCACGAGGGAGACAAAGGCGACCGGGCGCGGTGTTGGCCACCGACCCCCTCGTGTGTCGTGCCGGCCTTCATAGGTGCTCGCTAACAGCACTTGCCCCAACAATCTGTTAAGGCTATAGGGGGCCATTTGCCTTTGCTTTGTGTATACGGGGGATATCTTTACTGTGTACGTGTATGCGTGTGAATTACCTTGCGCACGTGTACATCATTGTGCGTGTACTATGTATACTAGCTAACATTTACCCATGGAGCACCACGGGAAGAGGAGCAGAGTCAAGGTTATAGTGCATGGAGAGAAAGAGAAAAGAGTGGGGGAAACAATAACATGATGGAAAAGGGAACGGAGGACACGGGAGCAAAGGTCAGGAGAGATGAGGATGCGGAGGAAGAGGCTGCATTAAGAGCATCATCGCTGCTCCACGGGGGGGGGAAGGCAGCAGCGTCTGTTTTCGTAGGGGGCGGAGGGAGTGGTTCAGAGTGGGCGTGGCCACACAAGTCACGTGATGTACGGGAGGCTTGCTCTGACTTCGATATACCGCACTGAATTGGAGTGTGTGTGTTTACTATTGCGTGTATGTACTTGTGGTCGTTTATACAATATATAATTAATTGTCTTCGGATGTAAATTTTGTTTGTGTGTGTGTATAAATGTGGCGTAACTGCGGTTGTGTGTGTGATTGTGTTTGTGTGCGCATGATTATGTGTGAACAGTATTTAACTGAGTGTGTATGTGATTGCGTATGTATCCGAGGTGTGTGTAATTGTGTATGTGATTTTGTGTAATTGCGTGCGTGCATGTAACGGTGTGTGTATGTTATCGTGTACAATTGTGTGCTGCGTGTATGTAAATTAGTGTGGATGCGAGTGTGTGTAATTGTGTGTATGTAACTGAGTGTGTATGTGATTGTGTATGTATCCGAGTGTGTGTGTAATTGTGTATGTAACGGTGTATGGGATTGTGTGTATGTAGTTGAGTGTGTATGCCATTGCGTATAATTGTGTGTGTATAACTGCGTGTGTGATTGTGTATGTAACCGAGTGCGTATGTGTGTATATGAGTGTGTGTGTATGTGCGTAGTGGAGAGCGGTGCTGTAGCGGTTAGCGCGCTGCGCTACGAACCCGGCGACACGGATTCGATTCCCGCTCACGGCCAACACCAGTGACGTTTATCTGAACCGGTCCCGGGCCTCCCCTAGGTCGACTCAGCCTCAAATGAGTACCTTGTGCGCTGTGTAAACATCGCCACTAGGGAGACAAAGGCGGTCGGGCGTGGCGCTGGTCACCCACCACCCACCCCATCGTGCACCGTTCCGACCTTCATAGGTGCTCGCTAACAGCACTTGCCCCTCCACTCTGTGAAGGCTACACGGGGGATCTTTGTCTTTGTGCGTGCGTGCGTCACCCTCCCCATCATCACGAGCTCCCTCGCATCATTATTCCGACTTACAGTTCCAGCTACAGTGCGCGTGTGTGCAGAGAGTGCGTCACGGGCGGAGCGAG
This sequence comes from Lampetra fluviatilis, assembly GCF_964198595.1. Classification (NCBI taxonomy): domain Eukaryota; kingdom Metazoa; phylum Chordata; class Hyperoartia; order Petromyzontiformes; family Petromyzontidae; genus Lampetra; species Lampetra fluviatilis. The sequence continues at coordinate 19,852,786 of NC_136279.1, read as the reverse complement.
GGAGCGACACGCGGACGAAGGGAGAGGAAGAGAGCGGAGAGAGATCGGGGAGAGAGTGGAGAGAGAGCGGAGAGAGAGAGAGAGACGGAGACACACAGCGGCGGAACGAGGGAGCGACACGCGGACGAAGGGAGAGGAGTGGGGAAGAGATCGGGAAGAGATCGGGAAGAGAGAGAGGAGGGAGCAGGAGAGAGAGAGAGACGGAGACACACAGCGTGACGGAGCGAGAGAGACACACAAATACGGACAGACACACACCGGCGTGCACGTGGGTCGAGACGGGAGTGATTTATAGAACACAGCAGAGAGAATACGCGGAGGAGGAGATCGAGACGAGGGGGAGAAACAGACCACAGGGACAATACCTGCATGTGTGTATACACGCACAGAGATATATTGTACACTGACAGTATACAGGAGCGATACAAAGGCGGCTCGGGATCGGGGGAGATCGAGATACGTGAGTGGACGCTGTCAATCAAGAGACGCACGGATACATAGCGAGCGGATGACCATCACGCACACAAGACTGACATAGACATAGCATACATCCACGTCGACATACAACAGACGAGCACACTGACAAAGAACAATACACTAAATATCCTTAGAGACTGTATGCATAATAGGCGCTCGCTAACGGCGCACTGATATACACACACACCCATCCATACAATAGAAACAGACATCCTGACACACGTAAGACAGACACGTAGGTGACATACACATCGACATACGCACATCGACACAAAGCTTACACAAGGAGGCGAGGGGGGTGGGGAGTGAACGAGAGAGCCGAGAAGGAGCTAGAGTAGGGGATAGAGTTAGCGAGTGTTTGTGGTGGTGGTGGTGAGTGTGAGTGAGTGATAGAGAGAGAGAGGGGAGATAGAGAGAGGAGCTGATCACACAAATGGCCTCCTCCATCCTCTCTGCGGAGGAGCAAGCCCTGCGCGAGTGCGAGGCGTACGTGCAGAAGCATCGCGTGCAGCAGATGCTGAAGGACTGCATCGTGACGATGTGCATCGCCAAACCTGAACGGCCGCTCCGCTTCCTCAAGGAGTACTTCGAGAAACTCGATAAGGTGCGTGTGTGTGTGTATGTGTGTATGTATGTGTGTGTATGTATGTGTGTGCGTGTGTATGTGTGCGTGTGTATGTGTGTGCGTGTACGTGTGTGTACGTGTGTGTATGTGTGTGTACGTGTGTGTACGTGTGTGTGTGTATGTGTGTGTGTATGTGTGTATGTATGTGTGTGTGTATGTGTGTGTGCATGTGTGTATGCGCTGACACACATGTGCTGACATGCTGACATGGAACCCACACTACATGATGTATGTATGTATATTGTGGGGGGCGGTATTGTAGCGGTTCGCTGCGCTGCGCTACGAACCTGGCACCCGGGTTCGATTCCCGCTCACGGCTAACACCAGTGACGATTATCTGAACCGGTCCGGGGCCTCCCCTAGGTCGACTCAGCCTCAAATGAGTACCTGGTGCGATGTGTAAACATCGCCACTAGGGAGACAAAGGCGTCCGGGCGTGGTGTTGGCCACCCACCCCCTCGTGTGCCGTGCCGGCCTTTATAGGTGCTAGCTAACAGCACTTGCCCCAATAAATCTGCTCAGGCTATCTAAACCGGTCCCGGTCCTGGGCCTCCCCTAGGTCGACTCGGCCTCAAATGAGTACCTGGTGCGGTGTGCAGTAAACGTCGCCACTGGGGGAGACAAAGGCGGCCGGGCGTGGTGCTGGCCACCCCCTCGCGTGCCGTTCCGGCCTTCGTAGGTGCTGCTCGCTAACGCGGGGAGATGTTTGTCTTTGTGTGCGAGATGACTGGTGAGTGATTGGTGGTGGGTAGCGGTGGCGCAAGTGGTTAGCGCACGCACTCGCGCTGACATCGAACCCTTGGCCACACAACATCGGTTACCAATATTGTGTCTGAACCGGTCCCCGGGCCTCCGCTAGGTCGACTCAGCCTCAGATGAGTCCGGTGTGTAAGCGTCAGCACTGGGGAGACAAAGGCGGCCGGGCGTGGTTATGGCCACCCGCCCCCCCCGTATTGGCTTTCATTAGGTGTTCGCTAACAGCGCTTGCCTTAACAATCTATTAAATCTATATGGGCTTTGAGATGAGTGATGACGGTTGCTGGGTGATACAGTAGGTGAGTGATAGGTGTGTAACGAGATGGGCGATGGGGGTTATATCATGATGGGTGTGTGTTGTAGTGGGTGCCATAGGTGAGTGATGTTGATGGGTGACAGGTGTGGTTGGTGTTGTGATGGTCAATTGGATTGGGTGTGTGATGGGTGTGTGATGGGTACGTTGTGTGATGTGTTGGGTGCCATAGGACAGTGATGGGTGTGTGATATGTGGTTGGTTTTGTGATCTGATGAACGATGGGGGGTGTGATAGATGTGTGATATGATGGGCGTGTGGTGTGTGTTGATGTATGTGGGTGATGGGTGTCATAGGTGAGTGGGGAGGTTACGAACCCGGCCACCTGAGTTCGATTCCCGCTCACGAACCGATCCCGGACCTCTGCTAGGTCGACTCAGCCTCAATGAGTACCTGGTGCGGTGTGTAGCAATCATCGCCACTAGGAAGACAAAGGCGGCCGGGCGTGGTTCTGACCACCCACCCCCTCGTGCGCCGTGCCGGCCTTCATAGGTGCTCGCTAAAAGCACTTGCCCCAATAAATTTGTTAAAGCTACACGGGGGATCTTTGTCTTTGTCATAGGTGAGTGTGACCGATGTGTGATGGGTGATATCAGTGTGTCCATGAGAGGGGTGTGGGTGGGCAGTGTGCGATGTGATGGGTGTCATAGGTGAGTGATGTGTTTGTGATGAGTGCGATTGGATTGATGGGTGTGTGGTGTGGTGTGTGTGGTGTGTGTGTGCGGATGGGGTTGTGTTTAGTGTCTGCGTTTGGGGTGGGTAACGAGGGGCGGATGACGCATGTTTGTGGGATGGGTGTGTTGTTCGTGATGGGTATGTGTGATATAATTTTGTTTAGTGCTATGGGTCAAACGATTTAATGGGTTGTGTTTGGGGTGTATTTTATTGCTGATGGGTGTGTGATGTGTGTGTGAAGTGTTATGTGTGTTATGGGTATGTCGCGTGATATTTATCAGTGTGTGTGATGAGAAATTCACATATCCATCAACACATGCATGCATACACATGCACCACCATCGACTCAGCCTCAAATGAGCACTTGGTGTATGGTGTCTAAACACCGCCACTAGGGAGACAAAGGCGGCCGGGCGTGGTGCTGGCCACCCACCCCCTCGTGTGCCACAGTGCCGGCCTTCACAGGTGCTCGCTAACAGCACTTGCCCCAAGAGTCTGTTGAGGCTATACGGGGGATCTTTGTCTTTGTTTTGGGTATGTCATGTGATATTTATCAGTGTGTGTGTGATGAGTAATTAACACATCCATCAACACATGCATGCATACACATGCACCACCATCATCCATCATTTTAGTCAGCCACAGATGCATGTACAGTACACATGTCTACATATAATTCTATACATAAATATACCTACACAAACATACGGACATATTTTACACACAGGAATGCATCTACGAATCCGGTCTCATGAGTAGGGATATTAATAACATCATCATCGTCGTAAGCAGCAGCAGCACAAAAACATCAGCAGCATCATCAGCGTCGTAATAATCATTAGCAGCAGCACAATCATCGCGCATCATCGCGCATCATCATCATAATTAATATAATCAGCAAATGTGTCCATACAACCCTGTGTGTCCTAAACCATCATGGTCATTTTTAACAACAGCAACCTTTACCCCCGTCATCATCATCGTCATCACTACCAGCAGCATCATTATGGCAAACAGAACATGCGTCTTTCCACGGCATTACTACTATTTATCTACGTAACTTTACCGAAAGAGAGAGTATCACTACTATAATGAGCCAAGAATGTCTGTTTGTGTGTAACGCGCGTGACGTCACTCCACATGCCGCACCTCTCTCATTAATATACATGAGCAGGTAGATTTTTACACTCACGCAGAAGGTGGAGCAGAAATATTTTTTTTCGCAAATTCGCTTTAAGTTTCACGTTTCTTTATTGAAAGTTATTTAAATAAATAATTCTACGCAGCAACAAAGTGGATTTAGTGTCTTGATTTATTTCTTCAGCACTTGAGACAAAAGGTAAGTCTAATTTATGCTTCTACATTATGCTAAAATAGACATTCCTCGGTGATTTTCCAGGTATTGTATCGATTTCCAATTTATTTCAACCCCAGTGACCGAAAGCAGAACAGAATAAAGTATCAGAGCAGTGAATTTAAACAAATTAAAGGTCAGTTATATACAGTGCTACAGTGACATGAAGTTAGGTGTTTGATGACATCGTTTGGTGCCAGATTCACTGTCATTAATACAGCGCTACAGTGAAATGCCGTGAAGTGTTTGACATACTTTCGTGCAAGATTCACTGCCATTAAATTTACACAAGATACAATTATACTCTGCTCAAAATTTTCGTAAATATTACAGCTTGCGTCCTAGGACGGGCAAATAATCTAGTAGTATATAACATTATAACAAAGTATGCAATCGTGAAGTCTATGACTTAAGCATTGTATGTACATGCGTGTGCATATGAGTGGCAGAGCGTCATCATATGTTGAATGTTATTGGTGTATGTGGAGTGGCGAGTGTGCATGTGCGTAGTCCATACACGGGGGTGGGTGTTTGCCATCATTGGTGTTTGTGTGCAGAGTAAGGAAGGCTTGGTGTGTATGTGTTAATGGGTGTGTTAATGGGTGTGATGCGTCTAGTATTTACGTGGTGTGAGTGGTGTGGTGTGAGTGGTGTGTGAAGTGAATGGTGTGCTGTCTACGTGTGCGGTGTGTGTGTATTTATGTGTGGTGTATTTATGAGTGTTAATAGTTAAGTGTACGGATGGTGTGCCGTGTACGTGTGTGGTGTGTTTGGCATTATGCCTATGAAGGAGTATACAGTATTTATGTGGGGTGTGTATCGTCATAGATAATATAATCTTAATAGCTAAGGTATCAATGGTGTGCGCGGAGTGTACAGTCTGGTGTGTGTACCGCCTGTGTAGTGTACAGCACATGACAGCATACAACAGATACGTACACGTATGTATACATGTCAGTAGGTGAATGTATGGGCACGACTAATCGCGCATGTTGGCGATAACAAAGTGGCTGATTTACAGCCCCATGTGAACCCACTGCTGGATGAATGCCTCAACATGCCGTGTGAGCCGTGGGAATCGTATTGACCATACTTCACAGCGTGGGTTGGTGGAGTGGGTGGTTGTTGAAAGGGAGCGGTGGCGTAGCGGTTAGCGCACTGCGCTAAGAACCCGGCCACCCGAGTTCGATTCCCAGGTGAAGGGCCAACCAACAACCGGTGACGACTATCTGAACCGGTCTTGGGCCTCCCCTAGGTCGACTCAGCCTCAAATGAGTATCTGGTGCGGTGTGTGTAAACATCGCCACTAGGTAGACAAAGGCGGGTCCGGCGTGGTGCTGGCCACCTACCCCCTCGTGTGTCGTTCTGGCCTTCATAGGTGCTGCTCGCTAACAGCACTTGGCCTAACAGTTTGTTAAGACTATGCGGGAGATCTTTTTATTTTTTTGTCAATCGGATCGTTTCAGACATCAGTCGTCGCTCGCGTTATTTTGTGACCGAAGGTTTCTCTAGAGCTCACTCTGAAGTGTAGGCCCTTCCATCAGCAAGTAATTGCAGGGCTGCACCTGTACCTTGTATCTGAATCAGAATCTTTATTTATACTGGAGGAATCCGATGAGCTATAGTGAGGGAAAAAAGTATTTGATGCCCTGCTGATTTTGTACGTTTGCCCACTGACAAAGAAATGATCAGTCTATAATTTTAATGGTAGGTTTATTTGAACAGTGAGAGACAGAATAGCAACAAAAAAATCCAGAAAAACGCATTTCCCTCATTAAAATGCAAATCAATTTATAACATTTTTGACATGCGTTTTTCTGGATTTTTGTTGTTGTTATTCTGTCTCTCACTGTTCAAATAAATATACCATTACAATTATAGACTGATCATTTGTTTGTCAGTGGGCAAACGTACAAAATCAGCAGGGCATCAAATACTTTTTTCCCTCACTGTATAAAGCTCCTTTTCACGGATGTCCATTACAGCGTACGGTATATTTGACGTGAGCCACGAAACTTCACAGTTCAGACCCCCCTCACTTCCATGCAGTGCATTGTATTGCAGCACAGTATAGTGCATGGGAGTGTGGAGCGGTGGCGCAACGGTTAGCACGGTGCAGCATTGAGCCAGCGACCAGAAGTAGTTTAATTCCCGGCCACGGCAAAACATCATTGGCGAGCGATACCTGAACTGGTTCTGCATTGATAATTGGTTCTTTACCCTTCTATCTGGCAACAAAACTGACACCTTGTTGCCAGATAGAAGGGTAAAGAACCAATTATCATATTTTTACTGGCAAATGAGGTTCCCATAGTGGTTCTGCATTGTGTCACTTCATGAATCCCGCGATGGCCAGAGTGGTGAAGTATAGCGACTCACGCAGAGTTGGTAGGACATCATCCAGCAGTAGATTGACAAATTACTTTTAAATGGTTACGCAATTACTTATGCAGAATCAGAATCTTTATTTAGACTGGAGGACTACTTTATGGAACTCCTCATTCCAAAACAGTCATGCACTTATATGGCTGCTTCAGGTCTGCACATTTAAGCGTGACTTTTTGGTTAGGAATGTCAGATGGAAGGGTGGGCTTAGGGAGCAGGGATCTAAGGTATTGCATCTCTTCTCGTACCTAACCTCGGTTCACGCGTGGGATTACATTGAGACAGCAAGAGGAACATATGGATTAGGGAATAGTTTAACAGGGTAATCTAGCTCATTCTGTTTAACCAGAGGTGAGAACTCAAGAGAGACCAGGATGTGCTGATTTTCAAGATATGTGACCCGGGCAAATAATTCAAACGCGTCCAAGGAGTAAGAGAGAGAGAGTAAACTAGGAGATGGAGCAGTGACATCAATTTCACGTGCAGGTGCTGGTCACATTGTTAACATTGCAGAATCGTGAGAGGTGGCAACCAGGTGAGACAAACCACCCAACAGTTGATCGACCACGGCTCATGATGATGATGATGATAACGATCACATTGGTTGACATTTGTTTTATGGTGAGCACTTACACTTAGCGAGGTGGCAGTGGCGTGGATATGGAGTGGACAGGCGGTGAAACGGCACCCGGGCCCTCTGGCGAGAAGAGGCGCTCGAGGTTCAGATCTGCACGAATAGGGGAGGACATTTGGAACGGGCTGGCTCGCATGTCACTCCTCGCACCACAGCCCGCGCCAACCACGCGAGGACCACTGGCGATGCGAGGATGTTTTGCAGGCTGCGTAATATCCCGATGTCCTTTCTCGACGATATCTCTGCGCACACTGTGTTGCGTATTTGCGAGTGCGTCGTCTTTACATTGTTAAGGTGCCTTCCAGATCTCTCTTGCACGAGAGAGGAGCCGCTGGTGTGCGAGTGTTCGTCTGCAAGACGCCCATGGCTGTTCCTTAGCCACGATCATGCGCTGAGACGTGACAGTAATGTGTGTGCATGTCAGTGTGTGTGCGTTCGGCTTAAACGAGTGCCTGTTGCGGTGTGTAGAAATCGCCACTGGCATACAAAGGCGACCGGGCCTGATGCTGGACACCCACCCCCCCTCGTGTGTGTTGTTGTCGGCCTTCATAGGTGCTACTCGCTAACAGGACTTGGTCCAACATTCTGTGGAGGCTGTAAGGGGGATATTTGTCTGTGTTGGTGTGCACGTGGCTATGATTGCGTGTACGTTTGTCTTTGTGCCTGCGATTGTTGTCTGTCTGCCCGACGCGTGCCACCTGCGTGTGTGCCTCCGTGTGCCAGTGCGAGTGAATGCCACTGGGTGAGCGTACTCGGCGAGGCATTGGGCGCAGTGTGTTGGCTCACAAAGCTCCAAACACGACCGCCACCTGGGTTTGATTCCCGATCCTTCGTACGTGCCTTTATAGACGCGTTCACTCCGAATGATTTATTCAATGGCTGTCGTAAAAAAAATATAAGATGGCAATGGCTCGGGGAAGCCTTCATCCAGCAGTGGGTAGATACTAGTTGATATGAACACCGAATAAGTGTGTATGTGTATATATATACATGCTGTGTATATATGTGTGTACGTGTGTGTCCCAGTGTATAAATGTGTGTATTTGCATCACTGTGTATATATACATGCATCAAAGGCAAAGATCCCCCGATAGCCTTAATAGACTGCAGGGGCAAGTGCTGTTAGCGAGCACCTATGAAGGCCAGCACGGCACACGAGGGGGTGGGTGGCCAGCACCACGCCCGGCCGCCTTTGTCTCCCGAGTGACGATGTTTACTGCACACCGCACCAGATGTGTGTACGTCTCTGCATATGGTTTGTATGTGTCTGTCTATCGTTGATTTAGTTTTATTTGCTTTTATATTACAGATACACGTATGTGTGTGTATTTGTATACAGGATATGTCTTACATATGCCTGTCCCTGCATACGTACGCATACGAGTCATTGTGTGTGTGTGTATCGTGGGGAGCGGTAGCGTATCGGTTAGCGCGCTGCGCTACGAACCCAGCAATCCGGCTTTGATTCCCGCAATCTCGGCCACCAAAACCGGTGACGATTATCTGCACCGGTGCTGGGCCTCCCCTAGGTCGACTCAGCCTCAATTGAGTACCTCGTGTGGTGTAAAAAAAAAACATTGTCAATGGGGAGACAAAGGCGGCCGGGCGTGGTGCCGGCCGCCTATCACCACCTCGAGTGCCGTGCCGGCCTTCATCGGTGCTACTCGCTTACAGCACTTGCCCCCAACAGTCTGTGCAGGCTATACGGGAGATGGAGTTTTGTCTTTGTATTTTTCTCTCCCCTCTCATTACGCGCCACCCTGCAGTGTTGCCATGGCTCCGAAAGGCGTCATTTGACGCTCAAGCGCACGTCACAGGCCACCGAGGGGGGGGTCTCTCTCTCTCTCCCACACAGATTGTCCACATTGGTGGGGGGGGGGGGTTAGGAAGAGGGGGGGGGGTGTAGGGAGGAGGGGGGGGGATCCCCTTCAGTTCATCACACAGAGCCCCCTTTATTGAACCTAACTCGGGGTTAGCCCACTGAGAAATCCAGTTTCCTTTCCACATCCAACTCAACCAGGTCAAAGCCAAAAACCGCTCCCTCTTCCCGAGCTCAATCGTGCCATTGGGGGCCGTTAGTCGTGCCTGTCGCAAGCCCTGAGAATTAAACCGGCAGTGGAAATTCCACATTCGTTGTGTGGGAGGAGGATGGGGGGGGGACGGCCCCTTGATAGCGGTAACTTCCATTGACTCAAGGTGGCGTCTGTTTTGATTGCTTGTTGACAATTTTCCACGATTTTAGCTTCCCATTGTGCTGGTGTTCAAAGTTCAAAGTTCATTTATTAGGTATAGCCCTGTGAGCCATTCGGCTCTTGAATCGGGTGCAACCGCAACAAACAAAAAGCAAAAACATGAACAATGAAACATCTTAAAGTGAATATGTGCAAACAGAAAATCTAAGAAAAGACAGCAAAATATTGCAGAAAAATCACCGTACACCAACCCTGTGCAAATATCCCAATGGGATGCAAGTGTAAACAACAGCAACCACAAGACAACTTAAGGCCATCAGTCTAACTCTGTACTACAACAAACAAACATGGCCAAACCAAAAAACTTTTCGAAAATCACCAAAATAATGCCATAAAAGCAATGAAACAGTGGTCATATGAACTGTGACAGAATTTTGGTGTAGCGTCGTGAGACGGCTCCATTTGGAACTCTCTCTCGCAGCATCGTAACATCCCGTGAGAAGAAAGTATCAAAAGCATACTTCCCGAGTAGTTAAGTGGGTTCATTTTATCCACACGCTCCTGAAGAGAAATGTTTTGTTTTGAAAGGCAGTCAAACCCGCTTTTGTTATTATTCTCAGAGTTGGGATTTTTTCCCGTTTGAGTGCTGATCCAAATTTAATGCGGCGTTTTAATTTTTGGCATGGCCATTGGTGACCGGACTGAGACCATCACACCGCTATGCCCTGTTGTGTGTCCCTTAGCTGTGATTCTTAAATATGTTATTATTTAACGGTACGTCAGAAACACTTAATCCATGATCTGCAGTTGCCTGGGTGATAAGTGGGCTAAGTTTTGGCCAATCCTGGCCAGCTAGATCAAATACTTATTCAACATACAACACACTTCAGCTTTAATCACGGCTGCTGAAATCCGGATTCAAAGTCCAGCAACTCGACCGTTCTGGCTCGGCCTCTCTTACTCCGCATGCCACTCTAGCACCTTGTGGTACTCAGTTCACCATCCCCAAGCAGAACGATCGATTGGCTGACTCAGCCGATGCCCTACAGCCAGGATTGGAAGCTACGTTTAAAAAAAATTGCGATTGAAATGTTACCGAGCTAACGTAACTCGGTCATTTGTCGTCGTCGTCGTCGGTGGTGGTGGCGTTGACCTTTGGCAGGAGGAGGCACGGCAGAGAGGCGGCTCGTCGCAGTGGGACTCGCGCGAGGACGAGATCTCTCCTCCGCCGCCCAACCCCGTGGTGCAGAGGCTGATGCGACGCGGAGCGGTGAGCGCCGAGGTCTACACCGAGGAGGACGCCGCCTCGTATGTGCGCAAGGTGAGCGTAACTCTCCATGGTAGGGTGAGTGAGCAGGTGCTGCTACCACCCCCCCCCCCCGACTGTGTCCACCAGCGAGGTCACTGCACGCAGGAGGAGGTACGTGGGTAAAGTGAGTATGACTCTCCGTGGCAGCGTGGGCAGGTGCTGCCCTCTGTGTGCAAGGTGAGCGTTAGTCTGAGTTGCGGGGCACGTGGGCAGGTGCTGCCCTCTGTGTGCAAGGTGAGCGTTAGTCTGAGTTGCGTGACGCGTGGGCAGGTGCTGCCCTCTGTGTGCAAGGTGAGCGTTAGTCTGAGTTGCGGGGCACGTGGGCAGGTGATACCCTCTCTGCGCAAGGTGAGCGTTAGTCTGAGTTGAGGGGCACGTGGGCAGGTGCTGCCCTCTCTGTGCAAGGTGAGCGTTAGTCTGAGTTGTGGGGCACGTGGGCAGGTGATACCCTCTCTGCGCAAGGTGAGCGTTAGTCTGAGTTGAGGGGCACGTGGGCAGGTGCTGCCCTCTCTGTGCAAGGTGAGCGTTAGTCTGAGTTGTGGGGCACGTGGGCAGGTGATACCCTCTCTGCGCAAGGTGAGCGTTAGTCTGAGTTGAGTGGCACGTGGGCAGGTGCTGCCCTCTCTGTGCAAGGTGAGCGTTAGTCTGAGTTGTGGGGCACGTGGGCAGGTGATACCCTCTCTGCGCAAGGTGAGCGTTAGTCTGAGTTGAGGGGCACGTGGGCAGGTGCTGCCCTCTCTGTGCAAGGTGAGCGTTAGTCTGAGTTGTGGGGCACGTGGGCAGGTGATACCCTCTCTGCGCAAGGTGAGCGTTAGTCTGAGTTGAGTGGCACGTGGGCAGGTGCTGCCCTCTCTGTGCAAGGTGAGCGTTAGTCTGAGTTGCGGGGCACGTGGGCAGGTGATACCCTCTCTGTGCAAGGTGAGCGTTAGTCTGAGTTGTGTGACAGCGTGGGCAGGCGCTGCCCTCTGTGCGCAAGGTGAGCGTTAGTCTGAGTTGTGGGGCGTGTGGGCAGGTGATACCCTCTGTGTGCAAGGTGAGCGTTAGTCTGAGTTGTGGGGCGCGTGGGCAGGTGCTGCCCTCTGTGTGCAAGGTAAGCGTTAGTCTGAGTTGTGGGGCACGTGGGCAGGTGCTGCCCTCTGTGTGCAAGGTGAGCGTTAGTCTGAGTTGTGGGGCACGTGGGCAGGTGCTGCCCTCTGTGTGCAAGGTGAGCGTTAGTCTGAGTTGAGGGGCACGTGGGCAGGTGCTGCCCTCTGTGTGCAAGGTGAGCGTTAGTCTGAGTTGTGGGGCGCGTGGGCAGGTGATACCCTCTCTGCGCAAGGTGAGCGTTAGTCTGAGTTGTGGGGCACGTGGGCAGGTGCTGCCCTCTGTGTGCAAGGTGAGCGTTAGTCTGAGTTGTGGGGCACGTGGGCAGTCGCTGCTCTCTGTGTGCAAGGTGAGCGTTAGTCTGAGTTGTGGGGCACGTGGGCAGGTGCTGCCCTCTGTGTGCAAGGTGAGCGTTAGTCTGAGTTGTGGGGCACGTGGGCAGTCGCTGCTCTCTGTGTGCAAGGTGAGCGTTAGTCTGAGTTGTGGGGCACGTGGGCAGGTGCTGCCCTCTGTGTGCAAGGTGAGCGTTAGTCTGAGTTAAGGGGCACGTGGGCAGGTGTTGCCCTCTGTGTGCAAGGTGAGCATTAGTCTGAGTTGTGAGGCACGTGGGCAGGTGCTGCCCTCTGTGTGCAAGGTGAGCGTTAGTCTGAGTTGTGGGGCACGTGGGCAGGTGCTGCCCTCTGTGTGCAAGGTGAGCGTTAGTCTGAGTTGTGGGGCGCGTGGGCAGGTGCTGCCCTCTGTGTGCAAGGTGAGCGTTAGTCTGAGTTGAGGAGCGCGTGGGCAGGTGCTGCCCTCTGTGTGCAAGGTGAGTGTTAGTCTGAGTTGTGGGGCGCGTGGGCAGGTGCTGCCCTCTGTGGGCAAGGTGAGCGTTAGTCTGAGTTGTGGGGCGCGTGGGCAGGTGCTGCCCTCTGTGTGCAAGGTGAGCGTTAGTCTGAGTTGTGGGGCGCGTGGGCAGGGTCTGCCCTCTGTGCGCAAGGTGAGCGTTAGTCTGAGTTGTGTGACAGCGTGGGCAGGTGCTGCCCTCTGTGTGCAAAGTGAGCGTTAGTCTGAGTTGTGGGACGCGTGGGCAGGTGATACCCTCTCTGCGCAAGGTGAGCGTTAGTCTGAGTTGTGGGGCACGTGGGCAGTCGCTGCTCTCTGTGTGCAGGGTGAGCGTTAGTCTGCGTTGTGGGGCACGTGGGTAGGTGCTGCCCTCTGTGTGCAAGGTGAGCGTTAGTCTGAGTTAAGGGGCACGCGGGCAGGTGTTGCCCTCTGTGTGCAAGGTGAGCGTTAGTCTGAGTTGTGGGGCGCGTGGGCAGGTGCTGCCCTCTGTGTGCAAGGTGAGCGTTAGTCTGAGTTGTAGGGCGCGTGGGCAGGTGCTGCCCTCTGTGTGCAAGGTGAGCGTTAGTCTGAGTTAAGGGGCACGTGGGCAGGTGTTGCCCTCTGTGTGCAAGGTGAGCGTTAGTCTGAGTTGTGGGGCGCGTGGGCAGGTGCTGCCCTCTGTGTGCAAGGTGAGCATTAGTCTTAGTTGTGGGGCACATGGGCAGGTGCTGCCCTCTGTGGGCAAGGTGAGCGTTAGTCTGAGTTGAGGAGCGCATGGGCAGGTGCTGCCCTCTGTGTGGAAGGTGAGCGTTAGTCTGAGTTGCGGGGTGCCAGTGGTAGGTGCTGCCCTCTGCTGTGTGAACGCGGGGCTAACCGCGCACAGAGGAGGAGGCGGCGAGTGTCTCGTACGTCAGAATCAGAATCTTGTATTATTCATACCGGGGGAATCCGATGAGCTGTGCAGCTGTTTTACACAGATGTCCAGTCGGGGCACGGGGGTGAGCAAGTTACAACGGCAAACAAGACCAAAACACGATAGCGGCGCAAAGTAGAGAAGATGTGTGGTCTGGGCAAGTGGCGTCGCTGTGGAGTGCGCACCGGGGGCCAAGGACTGGGGGGGGGGGGGGGGCGGGGGCTAGGTGACGGGGCTACAGTGGCAAAAAACAACCACCCCCTCCCCCACCATCAACAACAACAAAAACACGTGTTGTTATGTCTAACTGCCTCGGTAATATTTGTATGAGTTCACTAAAGCGGCAACTTTCTCTCAAGGTATCCGATGAGGCTCATCATCCCAGCCTCGTTGAGCTATCATCTGTGATGGCCAGGTGGCTTCTGAAAAAGAAGCTAACTAGCTCAGTGGGCTCTACCTGGTAAAATAAAAGAAAGTTTAATGATTTCATTTGAGTGATTTGTCCACCTTTTAGACACTTTACACTCCTATCGTGTTTTTGTATTGTTTGACGTTGTAACTTTATGACCCGCCCCTACTGGTCATCTGTGAAAAAGGAGTTTTATATCTCATTGTATTCCTCCCACTATAAATAAAGATTCTAATTCCAGTTCCAGGTAGTCAGTCGGTCACAAACGAAGAGGGGGGTGGGGGGGGGCAATGTTGGCCTTGAGCAGGACTTTTAATCAGGGGACACAGCGACACGGATAACACGAGGGGGAGAATTTCCAAACAACAGGAGCGGCAGAGAAGAATGAGCAACCCTCCTCCCCCCCGCCCCTACTTCACGGAGGAGGAGAGGTCGAATGCAGGTGCGATAAGAAGGTCGAGGTTAGTGGAATGCTCGGCATGCTGGGTACAAGGACGAAAGGCGAGGAGAGATAAGCGGAGGGGAGGGGGAGATGTGGGTGAGACCACGAAGGATTGATGACCACGTCAACGTGATAACATCTTTATGCTCATCACCACCATCATCATCGTTGTCGTCCGTGATATATCCACTGCGGGATGTAGGCCACCCCAGGCTGTCATCATCTCCCGCGGTCCTGCGATGTGGCAATCCATCTCGCTCATGCAACACGAGCTCAGCTCGTCGCTTCGTTCCCAATGTGACCTCACTCTTGGGCATGCTCCTTCATTATTTTGGCTGCCATTCCATCTTTAGTCTCGACCAGCGGTCATCCCTCCGAGTGACATGTCCTGCACAGCCCTCTTACCCGACTTAAAGGTTATGATGATTTCTCTCACGATCCATGACATCTTGAACTTGCGGATGCTCTCTTACCCGTGCCGCTCCTCTCCCCGTCTGTCAGCGTGAATTGCAGAATGTGCCTCTCCGAAGCTTCTTTGCACACTTTTCAGCTTTTGTTCCATTTTCTCCACTCATGTCTGTCCCTCGTGCAGTTATTGAAGGTGGACCGGGATCTAAACGATGAAATCACGAGGCGGAAGATAGCGGCTTTGAGCGTTTGTTGTTGTAAAACTGAAGTCCGTTATTCAGAATATTTTTTTTAATGCCACCTATTAATCTGCGCAAGCGTGTGTGAGTGTGTCGTTTAAGGCACTCGGCCACCCGGCACAGCTAAACAAAGTAAAACAGTCACGTGTAAGAAGGAAGCGTTCAACACGCCCAATCATCGTTTCGGTTGAAAAAGAAATGTTACGAATCGTAAAATTGCCCGTGAGAATCCATGCGTTGAGTGAACTTTAAATTCAGAAATCAACGTCCCCCCCCGGCCCCTGCCCCCCCTCCCCCGACGTTCCTGCAGAGGGCAAGGTTTCAGTGGTTCATTTCCGACGGCGAGCGTTCACTTAGGGGTGTTCGCCCTCTTATTTTGTCTGCCGTGCTCTCTCCCCCGGCGCCCCCCCCCCCTCCCCGGCCACCAGGTGATCCCCAAGGACTACAAGACAATGCAGGCCCTGTCCAAGGCCATCGCCAAGAACGTGCTTTTCTCACACCTCGACGACAACGAGCGCAGGTGAACGGCGGCGGCTGTGTCATCTGTGTGTATGTCTTTGTGCTTGAACCCGTCCTGGAGCCCTGGCCCTACGTCGACTCAGCCTCAAATGAGCACCTGACATGGGGTGTAGTAAACACCGCCACTGGGGAGACAAAGGCGGTCGGGCTTGCTGCTGCCTGCCCACCCCCTAGTGCATAGTTCCGCCCTGCATAGCTTTTCGCTAACAGCACTTACCCTAAGAGTCTGTGAATGGTTTATGGGGAATCTTTGTCTTTGTGTCTTCTGTGAGTGTGTGTTTCTGCTCATGGTGGGGAGCGGTAGAACTCGGAAACCCGAGTTCGATTCCCGCTCACGGGCAACATCAGTGATGATTATCTGAACCGGTCCTGGGCCTCCCCTAGGTCGACTCAGCCTCAAATGAGTACCTGGTGCGGTGTGTAAACATCACCACTGGGGAGACAAAGGCGGCCAGGCGTGGTGTTGGCCACCCCCCCCCCCCCCTCGTGTGCTGTGCTGGCCTTCATAGGTGCTCGCCAACAGCACTTGCCCCGACAGTCTGGTTAGGCAATACGGGCGATCTTTATCTTTCTTGTAGCCGTTGTGCAGTGGTGTGAAGCACCGCGTGACGAACCAGTACTGGCCATGGCCAACGCCACTGGACGGCAGGGATGTATTCCCCGCTCGCTCGGTACTCTTCCGAAACGCGCGACGTCGCATACGCCCCGTTAGTTTGACGTCACGGCCATTCGTGTGTAACCATTACGGTCGGCTTGCCTTAAGGACGAGGAAGTGAAATGTACGTCCTGTCCTTGTGGACATCTGGTGACGGTAAGCACACAAAATATGGCCCGTGCCAAAACAATCCCCAGGAGAGTGGTCCGGGCGATTTGCGGAGCCGGTACTAAAACACCGTAGGCCTTGGACACCCACAACCCCTTCACCAATCCGCATTGACCAGCATGGCGAAGTAAGGGTCGGATAATTATCTACGTGACCGACGTGCCGTGAGGAGGCCTGCATCCAGCTGTGGATAGACCATTGCTGCTGCTGCTTCTGCTGATGCACATGGCGATGCGTCGTGGGCCGGCGCCAGCATCCTCTCATTGTTCGGGAGGCGGCGTGCGGTTTTAACGGCCGAGCGGAGTAGCGGTGGCGTCTGCGATGCCGATGGAGCGGTGGCGATGGAGGGCGATGGAGGGCGATGGGCAGCGGAGCGCGTGGGGTCGCGCCGGTGGGCGCCACCTCGAGCTCCGTCTGGAATTTTTAGTGCTTGCGCGCAGCCCCCCGTCACATTTTGGCACGGGCTCAAGGAAACGGCACGGGCTTCAAAGAGGGCGCGGCTCTTTTTTCTCGGCCGTGCGCAACGCTCTTATTTCATTTCAAAAGCAACCGATAATGGAGGGAGGCGGCAGGGTTGTTCGCGCGAAAGTAAAAAAAACATCTAAATCAAATCGAGTTTAAAAAGAGAAGGAAAGAATGATACATCGCCTCCCCCCCATCACCTCTCGCTTCCCGCCTTGTCATCAATTTGTTGACGAGTCGTCGCAATTTAGGGTTGAAAGTGTAACCCAAGAATCAATCGTCGGTTTTACGAATTCTAAGCAGTCGATTCTGACGCGCGTGATTCCATGCATGTGCCGTGAGCCGACACTGCTGGCGAACTCAGTCATACACGGCTGCAATATAGCCCTTATAATTATTATCGTCATGATCGTCATCATCAGCCATGCTTTGTCCTCCCCCGCCCAGACCCAAGCCCTTTCCATCTCTCACCGTCTCGCGATGTAATGATCTGTCCCCTTCCTGCACATGAGTTGACATCATCTCAGAATCAGATTCTTTGTTTAGTCCGGAGGAATCCGATTATCTACGAAGCTTTCTTTCACAGATGTCCAGTAGCGGCGGGTCAAGCGAGCCACATCAACAAAAATTATACAAAAGACGATATTATTATAAGAGCAACATATAGAGAAAATGTTAGCAGGTCTCTAAAAATAATTAAATATAAATGAAGTATACTAGTACAAATAGCACAGGTACATCAATGCCTTCCGATTATCCAACAGTAACATTAAAAATGTTAAACAAAGTAGACTAAACTATTTGTATTTTACTAGGTAAAGCCCACCGAGCTATGTAGCTCTTTTTAAGAAGCAACCTGCCCACAAATGATAGCTCAACGAAGTGGCTTATCGCGTGGAAATTTTTAGCACAGAAATCATTCTAAACGCGTGATGTTGACTCTGAATGTAGGTGGGAAACACCGGAGGACCCGGAGAAAAATACACGCGACCACGGGGTCAGGATCGACCTCGCAACTTGCAGTATATCAGGCGAGGTAGTTAACATCTCGCCACCATGGCACGATCCCTTTCTTTGGCTGTCGCCATGCCACGTCGTTACATTCCGAGCGAATGTGGCAGGGGAGATCATCATTGTCATCGTCGTCATCGCCATCGGAGGAGGACCTGGAGAAAAATCCACTCGAGCACGAGGACAGAGAAAGAAAACGCAAACTCCAAATATACAGCATGCGTCAGGGTCGGGATTGAACCCGCGACCTCCTGTAGACCAGGCAACGGCCCATGTGACGGCGGCGATAGCGACGATAACGACGATAACGACGATAACGACGATAACGCGCATTCCGTTCGTTGGGCAGAAGCGAGCCCCCACAATGAGAACTGCGTGGCGCCGCGATCCCCTAAAACCCTCGCGCTGAAACCCACCGACGACGGAGCAGACACGCGCGCAAACCAATACCGCTCAGATGAAACAGAGAATTCCTTTGTGGAATTGCTCGGGGATTTGCGGGTTGCGCACGGCGCAGGAGATAAGGCACCTGAAATCCCCCCCACACCACCCCTCACAACCCCCCGGGGGTGTGGGGGGAGACTTGCGACGGCTGATCCCGGCTCAACCGCCCCTTGGATGTTGTCTCGGTTTCGTAAAACCCTCTGCCGCCTCCGCCGCCAACGCCACCTCGGTCGCCGTTTTGGTTGCCACAGCCAAAGGGCCCGAGGGGGGGGGGACGCCTTTGTCTTGGCACCACCCCGGCCCATCAACCTGTGATGGTTGAGCCGGCCGGATAATCGGCATCTCTGTAATCGGCCGAAATGCCCGCGCTGTCGGTGGTCGTGCTGACTTAAGGAAGTAAAATCACTTTGGGGGCTCTGCGAGGGAGAGGGACCACAAAGGTGAGGTCGTGGATGTAGCTCAGTGCGGGCGCACCCAGTGGATGCGATTTCATGGCTCCCGTCGCTACGTTGTCCACCGCCCGCTCCTCCGATTAGCACGGTCGGATGCGTACGATGCGAAGGAAGTTCAACGTAGACACATACAAGTCGCATCTCAAGGGCACATCTCTCATTGCACTTTCGTACAGCAAGTAAATCACGGCCACAACTTGCTTTTTTGTTTATATTATGAAGAGATGCAAATAGTACGATTGTTTTTATTCTCTCTCACTGTGTACAATTGCCTACGTTTACGGGTGTATTCATGTGTCGATGGCACTTTGGGTGGAAGATTTATGCCAAAAAGGCACCACGTGTTTTAAGCAAAATGAAAATAGAATTGAGTTGACTTGATTCAGATACCACGCCTCTTTGTGACGGTCACCCTTGACAGCAGACAAACGCAGTCGTCTCTGATGGCTCTGACAATAAGAGATGGGCGCATACGAATGACCGATTACAGTAAAACCTTGGATTGGGAGTAACTTGGTCTGCGAGTGTTTTGCAAGACGAGCAAAATTTTAAAATAAATATTAATTTGATAAACGAGCGAGGTCTTGCAATACGAGTAGTACGTGTTTACGCTTTGTCTGCCGAGCGTCACGTGATCACAACTGATGTACGAGTGCTTTGGATTACAAACACGTTTCCGGAACGAATTATGCTCGCAATCCAAGGTTTTACCGATTACTTTGAAGAGTTTAGGTACCAATGACCAATTCCAAATCTAATGCAATTAGATACTTAAATTGTATGTCATTTGGATTCTTCCCATTACTGGAACGGAGACGATAGGCAACAGACTGACAGAGCAGTCTCACCTGGTGTCTCTAGGCAATGATCGATTTGACGGAAACCAGTTTTTGGTGGGGGGTCTCTAGTCAATGACAGACAGACAGACCAGTGTCTGATGGGGTATCTCGTCAATGACGGACAGACCGGTGTTGGAGATGGGATCTTTAGACTAGTGGTCCTGTGGATCATTGGAGGCGCTGCAAGGCCATGGCAAAGTGGTCATCGGGAACTTTTGCAGTTACATTTGAACTCACAAAACCCATCCACCATGTGGTTATATTTACTATACTCTTTGGTTCTTTCGGTAAAGTCATAAAATGTCCCACCTGATGACGGACGCTTGTGTTGCGCCCGAAACGTCGTGATTTATTTTATTTTATACCCACGTGACAGAACCAAAGAGTATGGATTCCTGCAGTCACGAAAGCTTCAAATCAAGATGGTTATATCGGTGCGCTGTTGTCTGTGAAAAGTGTGTCGACAGTCGTCTGCGGGTCCGCAGTGTTCTGGGCCCCGCTGCTGCTCTGGAGCGCAGACAACGAGAGAGACACCGACGGGCGGTCTCTGAGGTCTTCGGAGGGAAAAAAAAAACCCCACGGCCGACAGAACCGGTCTGTCAGAGCCCCACATTACGTGCGAACCGTGACAAATGTAGCACGGGCCGCCGCACTCCACTTAGCCGCACTGCTGTCGATAGCCTCTAGGTGACAGCACACTCTGTCGTCGGGGGGGGGGGGAGGAAATGCATAGGGGAACTACGCTTTGTTGACTGCGATGACGAGCCGAGTGCGTTGGTTTGGTTTTTTTTTACGTTTCCAACCACCCGGGTGACAAGGGTCACAGAATTCCGGGCGTTTGTCTGCGGACGGATGTGCGAGTGTCGGCTACAAGCTGCCTTGTTGGCTTCACTGATGGACAGGCAGGCAGACAAAGTACACACCGGTCGAGAGATGGAAAGACGGACGGAGAGAGAGAGCGTTGGGCGATGGGAGTGAGCGCTGTCAAACCGTCGCGTCACATCGAGGCCGAGTGTCTCCTCGCATTCAGCGGCGCTCATGGCCATTGGCAGCCCTACGCCGCCATCATCATCATCGTCATTGTTAGCTAAGATCAATCCACTGCTGGATGGAGGCCTCCATCACTCGAAGGGTGACAGAGTCAGGTCAGATGGAGGCCTCCATCACTCGAAGGGTGACAGAGTCAGGTCAGATGGAGGCCTCCATCCAGCAGACGGAGAGTGCATTCCGGAACGCTCTTCCTTCCGATATTAGGAAGCCACTGGAGTTGTGCAGTTTTAAGTCATCTCGATTGACAAACTAATTTCTTTAGAACTGCTTTTTGTGTTTGGTTTGTTATCCTTCTCCCGCACCTCTGATTAGCATGGTTGGTTACGTATGGTATTCCGAAAGAAGTTCAACACACACGCACATACATACGTACATATCTCCCAAAGCCATTGCAGTCCCGCATGCCAAGGGAGAGGGAACGTGCTCCAGGAGAAGCGTGCTTCTATGCCCACGCGCCCTTCCACCTTCACCGGCGCACCTAGACCGCTGTGGTCATGAATACATAAGGTGACGTCTGGGAAGACCCAAATGCAGCAGCGGATTGGCTAAGCAATGTACAGCAGCAGGTCCTCGTTTAATGCGCTAGTCGTAGACACGCTCCCCCGAAAAGTGCCGCACGAAGCGAAAAACATGTTAAGCGAAAACAATTTCACCCCCCCACCCGTAAATAATGCGGTTACGATAAAGTTCGGCGAGGCACGATGTACTACGCACTCGCGCAGCCGGATGGCGGGACAAATAATTGTGCTGCCTGCTGCTGTGGCCACCACGTTGGTGTCACGTGCACGTGGAGATCTCCGTGTTTCAGTTTTCAGTTTAATTTATTTGGTTTAGCCCTGTGAGCCATTCGGCTCTTGAATCGGGTGCAACCGCAACAAACAAAAAACTAAAACATGAACAAGAAAACATCTACAAGTGACTATGCGCAAACAGAAAAATCCAGGAAAAAACAGCAAAATATTCCTGAAAAAGCACCGTACACCAACGCTGTGTGCAAAAATCCCAGTGAGATGCAAGTCAAACAACAACAAGCATAAGACAACTTATATTAAAGCCATCAATCTAACTCTGTACTACAACAAACAAACATGTCCAAACCAAAAAACAAATAAAGCCATAAAAGCAATGTAACAGTGATCATAGGAACTGTGACCGAAATTTCACAATAAACGACATAATCCCGAAACTCCCACAACGGCAGAATGGTGCAGTGGCCAGTAGATGGCAGTAGAGCAAGTGGGTATCTGACCTGACGTTGTCACTCATATTAGGCCCTCTTACACATGGGATTTCCTCGCGGCACACTACACACGCTTCAGAATCTTTATGCTGCAGGAGGAATCCGATGAGCTATGAAGCTCTTTTTCCACAGATGTCCAGTAGGGACACGGGGTCAGAAAGTTCCAACAGCAAACAAATAGGTAAACACGACAGGAGTGTAAAGTATAGGAGAGGAAAGGTAAGTGAATCACTCAACTTGTGGAATTAGCCAAACATCCAGACGCAGGACCCTCCTGAACAACAACAACAAAACCCAACTCGTGAGACTCATTGAGACTTCTCATGCCTACTAACCGACTCAAGGGCAAGAGTTCATAACAGCCAATGCCATGATGACCTCTTGACCTTAACTCATCCGCCGCTTCCTCCGTTGGCAGCTGTTGCAAAAAAAAGTCAATAACTGACCTCTAGGATCGCCCGTGCAATCTCATCACCGCTAGCATCTGGCTTCAACGCCGGTGTCGGTGACCTGCCTGCCTGCCTGCCTTCCCTACTCCATTCTGCTCAACGTTGCCCAGCCCTCACCACCTACGCTCAATCTGGTTACAGCTATTATTCTTTCATCATCCTCGCCATCATTATCATCATCAGCCGTGATCTCTGTGCACTGCTGGATGAAGGTGATCCTCAAGCCTCCGGCATCTCTCGTGGTCTCGTGTCGTCGACGATCCAAGCCTAGCTCCGGTTCCGTCGCTCCGTCTCCGTGGCGGATCCAACTTTACCTACAAACGAAACAATGTTTTTATTTTACCAGATAAGACCCACTGAGCTATGTAGCTCTTTTTCAGAAGCGACCTGGCGATCACAAATTATGGCTCAATGAAGTGGCTTATTATCACGTGGAAAATTATAGCAGCCAAATACTCTAAATGTGTGATGTTGATTCTAAATATGGGAGGGAAACACCAGAGGACCCAGAGAAAAACCCACGTGACCACGGGGTCAGGATCGACCCCGTGACCTGCAGTATATACGGCAAGGTAGTTAACATCTTTTTAGGTTTTATCGGTAAAGTCACGTCTTCAAGTAGAACACGGTTCCACCTGAAGATGGTAGCTTGTGTTGCCTCCGAAACGTCGTGATTTTTATTTTATTTTAATTTTACTTTTATAAATTTTATTTTTTATTTTTTATCTACGTGACTTTACCGAAAAAACCTAAGAATATGAATCCTTGCAGTCACGAAAGCTTCAAATATAGAATTAGTTAACATCTCACCACCGTGGCGCGATCCCTCCCTTTGACTGTCGCCGTGCGCTGCGTAAACTTTCCCTTGCCGCGTCGTTACATTCCGAGCGAACGTGGCAGGGAGCTCTTATTTCATTATCATCATCGTCGCCGTCGTCTTTTTTCTCGGTGTACTCACCCTCGGGAGCTCGGGCGTCCCGTGACACGTGCTGCCCAAGAGCGCGACTCACCCAGAGCCCAGCGCTCATCCTGCATTCTCTTCGCAAATCCCGGCTCTTATCTCCTTTGTGCATTGTTTGACAGGTGCATTCTCTCTGCACAGCCCCGACGCAAGCCCCGCTCGCGTTTCATTTCATTCGCGTTTGTGGATATATATATTTTATTATTATTTTACGCTCTCGTTTTCTTTCCATATATTTCTCACGCGCCTCCCTCCACCCCCCCTTTCCCTCCCCGACCTCCACCCTCGCCGCGGCCCCGCCGCTCCCGTTTGTCCTTGAGGTTTCCCGACGACCGCGAGGCCGTCCGTCGTTGTCCGTCGATGTCCATCGTCGTGTCCGCGTCTGCACTATAGCCCTCATCATTATCATCGTCATCATCGTCATCATGATCGTCATCATCAGCCATGCTCCATCCTCCCCCGCCCACACTCAAGCCCTTGCCATCTCCCAGCATCTCGCGATGTAATCTTCTGTCCCCTTGTTGCGCACGAGTTGGCGTCATCTCAGAATCAGATTCTTCGTTTAGTCCGGAGGAATCCGATGATCTACGAAGCTCTCTTTCACAGATGTCTCCTCTTGTCCCCGCGCGAGCCTCCCGCCGCGTCGCGCGTCCCGAACACAACAACTTTGTCGGCGTGGATTTACGCCCAAGTGTTCTTCGCTAATTTTCAGAGGGGGTGTGGGGTGTGTGGGGGGTGGGCACTTTCGCCGATAAGACATCATCAGTGCGAGGGGCCGCCGCGCCATTTGAATCCATTGGGGTTTGACAGCGCGAAGGAATGCATCGACGAATCTGGTCTCATGAGTAGGGACATTAATAACATCATTATAGTTGTCGGCGTCAGCAGCAGCGGTGCAAGGAACATCAGCAGCAATATCAGCATCATAATCCATCAAAGGCAACGACAGCAGCATCATCATCAGCAGCAGGATCATAATCATCATTAGTAGCAGCAGCACAATCACCATCATCATCATAGTTAATATAATCGGCAAATCTATACATACGACCTGTGTATCCTAAACCATCATGGGCTGACCTTTAACCTCGTCATCATCGCCGTCGTCACTACCATCAGCATCATTGTCACGAATGATACATGCCTCTTCCCGTGACACAGTACACAAGTGTTCTTAACAAATTTTCAGAGGCAGGGCCCACTTTCGCCGATAAGACATCATCAGTGTGAGGGTCCGCTACATATTTGAAACCATTGGGGTTTGACAGCAGCACGATGATGGTGCTGATGATGGGGGGGGGGGTGTTTTCACAATTTGGTTTGTTTTGTCAGGGGGCCGCACGTCAGGCGCCGCACTAAATGCATCCAGGGGGCCGCCAGTGGCCCCGTGGGCCTTGCAAATAAGAACACCGCTTTAGGCGGCAGGTACAGCGGGCGGCCTATAGACTGTTGGGGCTAGTGCGGGAGGCACCGCGCACGAGCGGGTCACGTGACTAGCATCACACCCGGCCGCCTTTGTCTCCCCAGTGCCTGTGTTTACGCACCGCACCAGGTACTCATTTTAAGACCAGGTTGAGTTGTCCTTGGGGAGGCCCAGGATTAATTCAAATATCACTCGCCGCTGTAATCGACCTTGGCCCTGAATTGAACTCAGGTTGCCGGCTTTGTCGTCGTTGCGCCGCCGCTCCACTCGTACGCACGCACGCACACACACACGCACGCACACACACACGCACACACGCACGCACGCACGCACACACACGCGCGCACCGGTTTAGTCTCACAGAATGGTGAGCCGAGAGCTGTTGGTCAGCACGTACTCGGCGCGTGAATCTTTCACGCACACAAAGACAAAGATCCCCCGTATAGCCTAAATAGACTGTAGGGGCAAGTGTTGTTTCCGAGCACCTACGAAGGCCGGAAGGGTACACACAAGGGGTGGGTGGCCAGCACCACGACCGACCGCCTTTGTCTCCCCAGTGGCAATGTTTACACACTGCACCAGGTACTCATTTGAGGCTGAATCGACCTAGGGGAGGCCCCACACACGCGCACACACTCCGTATATGCACCTCCAAATTTGTGTGTGTGTTTCTCTCCGTCATCCCATCATCCCCCCACCCCACCTCTCCATCCCTCTCTCCCTTTCTCTCGCTGTCGAGTCGTTTTGGCTTGGACTTTTGCAAATTCCACGCTTAGGGGCCGCGGGCGAGAGAGAGAAAGAGAGCCAGGCGATGGAGAGGAATGGGAGGGGATGGAATGGGAATGCAGGGGAAGGGATGCGAGGGAGGGAGGGGGGCGCAGGTAGACTTGGCTCTGTGGTCGCGGGGGGAAAGTCGCTGCCTTTGATTACCGCCCCGTGTCTTTCTCCACCGGGTGCCTTCATTAGGCCCTCTCTTACCCGGTTTACGGTTAACGACGCGGAGCCCAAGGGGCTGCTGTGGGCAGCACCGCAGTGAGCCGGGTGGTCTGTTTGGGAAATGTGTTTTTTTAATTTGTCAAACTCGGTGAAGCGAAAAATAATTGAGACGCAAGTGGGTCGGTTCGGCGCGGTGGAAGTCCTAATTGGTGAGGTCGTGAGTTCAAATCCCAGCCAGGGTCGGCTTGGCTCAGTCGTCATTGTCGTCATCATCATCATCATCATCAATCATCGTTGTCGTGTTGTCATTGGCATCATCATCAGCAGAAGCAGTTGCAGTAGCAGCAGTAAGGGGAGCTGTAGCGGCAGGATCATCATCAGCAGCAGCAGTTGTGGTAGCAGCAGTAAGGGGAGCTGTAGCAGCAAGATCATCATCATCTTCAGCAGTTACGGTAGCAGCAGTAAGGGGAGCTGT
The DNA here is from genome assembly GCF_964198595.1 of Lampetra fluviatilis. NCBI lineage: Eukaryota > Metazoa > Chordata > Hyperoartia > Petromyzontiformes > Petromyzontidae > Lampetra > Lampetra fluviatilis. The sequence continues at coordinate 19,826,687 of NC_136279.1, read as the reverse complement.
AGCAGCAGGATCATCATCATCTTCAGCAGTTACGATAGCAGCAGTAACGGGAGCTGTAGCAGCAGGATCATCATCGGCAGCAGCAGCAGCAGTTACGGTAGCAGCAGTAAGAGGGGCTGTAGCTTTTTCAAAATCATCATCGTGAAACGACAGTCGCTGAAAGAGTAGCGCCTACAGCAGCATTCGTCATCATCATCAGCAGCAGCTGCCGCCAGTTATTTTCCCAGGACGTCCTCTCACTCTCTAGTAGTCTCAATATTTTTTTGGGGGTGGAGGGCCTGCATCGCGATGTTTTGCCAACTCCATTCTTAACGGGTGTTTGGCTTCACGTGGCAGGACGCCGGAGAACTCGGAGAAAACCCCCACTAGGCAAGCCACCCTCATGCTCGCCCATCGAAGCACCAGCCGGGCTGAAGCCTGCTTAGCTTCTGAAATGTAACGCGACTGGGCACATTGAGGACGAAGTATGTACGTTGAACTTCTTTCGCGCCGTGTGTAGCCCAATCGTGCTAATCGTAGCAACGCGGAGCGGCACACACCGTGATCACTCGGAACGAGCCACATTGCAAGGCGCACGGTTATCACTCGGAACGAGCTCGATTGCAACGCGTAGCGCGCGCACACCGTGATCACGCGGAACGAGCCCCATTGCAACTCGGAATGCGTGCACCGTTATAAAGTGGAACGCGTCCCGTTGTAAGGCGGAATGCGTGTACCGTTATAACGCGGAACGCGTCCCGTTGTAAGGCGGAACACGTGCACCGTTATGACGCGGTTTCTGAGCGGTCCACGACGACGAACTACTTTCTTGAAATGCGCGGCTGAGCGGTAAAGTGATACGGTGCGCGGAACGATACAGTAGCGCAGTGGCGGCGTACCCTCATCTCGGTTATTTGTCCCGCCATGGGATGTCTGCACGCTGATTTCACAGTGCAAATGTGATTCGGTGACAGTAATTCCTCACTTTGCGTGCTTAACGCAAAGCGTGAGTGAACACGTTTCTACGAGAGAGACGCGGGCGACGTGAGTGAACACGTCTCTACATGAGGGACGTGAGTGAACACGTCTCTACGTGAGCGACGTGAATGAACACGTCTCTAGGAGGGAGACGTGAGTGAACTCGTCTCTACGAGAGTATGCGGCTGTTGATTGGAGCCCTCCCCTCCTTTAGTCGGGCACCATCGGCGCGTTCCCGCTGGCGCCACATCACTCGGTCTCCTGCGAGGGCAGCGTGTCCGGGACCGGTGCCCGCAGCCAGTCCTGGCACCACCACTCCACAGGCACTCGCACGTGTGTGCGTGCGTGGGTGTGCGTGCGTGGGTGTGCGTGTGTGTGCGTGTGTGCGTGTGTGTGCGTGTGTGGGGGGAGCGGTGGTATAGCGGTTGGCGCACTGCGCTACGAACCTGGGTACTCCAGTTCGATTCCCACTCCTGGCCAACACCAGTGACGATTATCTGAAGCGGTCCTGGGCCTCCCCTAAGTCGGCTCAGCCTCAAATGAGTACCTGGTGCGGTATGTAAACATCGGCACTGGGGAGACAAATGCGGTCGGGCGTGGTGCTGGCCACTCACCCCCTCTTGTGCCGTGTCGGCCTTCATAGGTGCTACTCGCTGACAGCACTTGTTCTTTAAGTCCATTAAGGTTATATGGGGGATCTTTGTCTTTGTTGCGTGGAATACCTTCACGCAGGCATGGCAAGTGGAGGCCGTCAGAGGTTTGTGTTAGGGTTACACCGGTTATCGTTGGGATTATAGAAAGTGATCGGGTTGGTTATAGGCTTTTAGTTATTATTAGGGTTCGGGGTTAGGTTGAGGATTAGACATGAGGTAAGGATTATTGTTCGGGCTAGGGTTAGGTTTATAGGGTTAATATTCCGCGTGAGAGTCGGGTTATGCATTGGTAAGGGTTACAGATAGCCTCGTGGTTGTATATAGGATTAAGCTTAGCGTCGTAGATTGCGTTCAGGTTAGAGCTACAATTGATGTAAGTGGGAATGCATTGGGAGAGTTATGAGGAGTGTTGATGTTAGGGGGGATAGGAAGAGTGGCAAAGGGGGGTAGGGCTGCAAGTTATAGCTCAAAGTGTCCTCCCGTTCAAACGAGATCAACTCCATTGGGTGGCCCTCAGCCCAGTAGTGTCAATCTGCACACTCCTCCAGAGGGGACCCGTGAGGGCTGGGATTCGAAGGCAACTGACAAGCGAGGGTTGACGACAAGGACGAAGTCAGGGTTACGGTGACGATCGTGGCCACTGGAACCAAAGTGGCACTTTCGAGTGGAGCAAACCGTCGCGTGGGCTGAGCGAGCGTCAATTCCCCCCCCCCCCGACGCTTGGTACACGGGGGCTGCGACGTCGCTCGGCGGGGGCATCGCCCCCGTCCAGTTGCCCGGTGCCCATTCCTGCGCCCGTCGTCCCGCGTCGCATTCTGGGCATTTTTTTTGTCGCCAGTCACTCCGTTTGTTTCTCTTTCTCGTTGCAGACTCCCCGCGGCGACGAGCGCTCGCTCGCTCGCTCGCTCTCCCTCGCTCTCTCTCACCGCCCCCGACTGTTTTGTTTCGTGTTCCGCTCCACTCCTTCGTTTTTTTTCTCCCCCCCCCCCTTCACTGCCTCAAAGGACTGTCGGGTGCCTCGCCTTGCCGCTCTCCCGCAGAAGTCCCCCCACCATCCCCCCTCCACCCCCCCCACCCCCTCCACCCCCCCGCTGCTCGTGGGCACAGCTGACGGTTTGAGAGGTCTGGATGCCAGCCCCCCTCCCCCCCACGACTGTGTCAGCGATCGGTTAATGAACATATGTATGTTAGACTTCTTTCGCACGTACGTGCGTGGGGGGTGAGAGGTGGTAGGACAACAATCGAAACGCAAAAAGTTGTCGAGAAGGAATGAGTTTTCATTCTAGATGATTTAAATGCTCCGCCCAATGCCGGCCGGTCATTAACCTGCGTGGTTTATTTTAGGTGGGGGAGGGGGGGGCCCATTCTCACTTACAAAACCAGGGAGAGGGGGAAATCCAACCCCCCCCCCGGGTTTTTAGCCGCCTCACCGAGGAGACCCTCTAAAACGGAGCTTCCCTGCGAGTGGCATTTTAATTCGAGGAGGATGAGAAGGGTGGTCGTGGGAGTGGAGGTGGCGGGTGGGTAGGGGGGGGGAGATGGAGACCCTTTAATCGAGCACCGGGGTGATCTGGGTCGGTTCTTTTTCCCCTCTGCTGCCGATTGCCGAGCAGTGGCGGTGGCGGTGAAGGTCAAGTGACGGCCACGCTGGTGTCACGGCCGCTCCTCCTCCTCCTCGTGACTTTTGGCGCGAGCGTCACCTCCGTGTTTTTTGTGGGCTGGCCTCATTTGCGCGATTCCTGCTGACGGTGGCGCAGATGTTAACTCCCTCGCCTGGTAAACAGGAGGTCGTGGGTTCGACCCCTGACCTTTGATGCCCGCTGTATATTTGGAGTTTGTGTGTCTTTCTCCCCGTGGTCGCGTTGATTTTTCTCCGGGTCCTCCAGTTTTTCCCTCCACATTTTGAAACATGTGTTAGGAGTATTTGGCTACTGCTGTACATTTCCACGTGATAAGTCACTGCGTTGAGCTATCATTTGTGGCCAGGTCACTTCTGAAAAAGCGCTACATAGCTCAGTGAGCCTTACCTGGTAAAATAACAATAGTAAAATAAATGTTTATTATCCAGTGTGCCCGTGGCCAGACCTGGCACCACCACCCCGCATACACACACACACGCACACACGCACACGCACACATGCGCGTGTGTGTGTGTGCGGGAGTGCAGCGGTTAGCACGCTGTGCTACGAACCTGCCGACCCAAGTTCGACTCCCGCTGACGGCCAACATGGGTAAAGATGATCTGAACTGGTCCTGGGCCTCCCTTAGGTCGACTCGGCCTCAAAAAAGTATGTGGTGCAGTGTGTAAACATCGCCAATGGGGAGACAAATGCGGTCCGGCCGTGGTTCTGGCCACGCACCCCCGTTGTGTGCCATGCCGGCCTGTCTGTAAAGGCTCGATGCGTGAGCTCTCTCTCCGAGGCCCCACTGCAGACGTGGGCCCTCGAGCGGACTCAATAAATCGGCTGAGGAATCGCGGCGATTTTCACTTTTAATGCCCCAGCTGCTATGTGCAATATTTATATTCGGGATAAAAACATTTTTCGTTTGAGGAACACGTTTAATTTAGGTTAGGGGTTGGCTCGTGAATTTTAGCATTTACCCGCGGTTTTTGATGGCCGTTTTTGATGACTCAATGGGACTCGTCCGTCTGTGTGTGTCCGTGTGTGTCACCCCGTGTGTCCACGTTTCCGCGTGTGTGTTTCCACCTGTGTTCGTGTGCCTGTGTGTCTCCCCGTGTGTGTGTTCGTGTGTGTGTCTCCCTGTGTGTCCGCGTCCGTTGCGCAGTCGCGCCTGCCGGCTCAGCAGATCACCTTGCCCGGACATCGCACGCATTTTATTTTATATTTATTTAACCCCCCCCCCCCACGACTTTGCTCTCTCTTCTTCACCCGCTCCAACCCCTCGGAATGTTTCATTAGTGCCGCGACGAGCTGTTTGGCCGGATGCCTGCCTCAAAGCCGCCCGGGGGTTTGTTGCGAGTGAGCGACAGGACACTCGGAGGCTGCCGCTACCACTTGCGCTGCCGACGCGTCTGCGTGTGTCTGTCTGTGCGTGTGTCTGTCTGTGCGTGTGTCTGTCTGTGCGTGTGTGTGCGTTGCGGTGAGTGCTTGTGTAGCGGTTATCACGCCACTTTACGAACCTGGCAGAGGCCCGAGTTCGATTCCCGCTCGCTCACGGCCAACACCAGTGACGATGATCTGAACCGGTCCTGGGCCTCCCCTAGGTCGACTCAGCCTCAAAAGAGCACCTGGTGCAGTGTGTAAACATCACCACTGGGAGACAAAGGTGGCCGGGCGTGGTGCTGGCTACCCACCCCCTCGTGTACCGTGCCGGCCTTTATCAGTGCTCGCTTCCAGAACTTTTGTGTGTTTGCCCGCGCTTGACTTTGTACCCGAGTCGGACCGGAGTAGTGGCGGTTTGTCGCACTGCGCTGAAGTTTCAGGACCACAGGTTCGATTCCCAGTCGTGGCGTGCGTCGAGATTGAAATCTGACCCTGACACTCAAAGCATGTGCACACTCGCGTACACACGCACGCACGCACGCACGTGCACAGACGCACGCCTACTTGCGTGCACACGCAGAAGATGGGAAGCGAAATCGCAGGTTGTTTGCACACGCCGCTGCAATCCCAAGAAACGTGGGGTTCCGTTGACGGCCACGCACAACGTAGTGGCCGGTGATATCCGAAGCTTGTTTGGACCTCGTTTAGATCAACCTTAGATCAACCTTGAGTGAGCCACTGGTGCCGAGTGTGAACATCAGCACTGGGCAGACAAAGAGACACGAGGCATCAATGCCTACCTCGAACTGCCGTGCCAAGCCGGCATTCATCGCAGTAGACAAAGGTCCCCTGTATAGCATTAACAGACTGTTGGGGCAAGTGCTGTTTGCACCTATGAAGGCAGGCATGGCACACGAGGAGGTGGGTGACCAGCACCACGCCCGACCACTTTTGTCTCCTCAGTGACATTGTTTACACATCACACCATTTGAGGCAGAGTCGACCTAGGGGAGGCCCAAGACTGGTTCAGATAATCGTCACTGGTGTTTGGTGACCGTGAGCTGGTATCGAACTCGAGTCGCCGGATTCGTAGCGCAGTGAGCTAACCGCTGCCCCACCGCTCCCCACAGCAGGTGCTGCCTATGACAACATGCGGTGTGCAGGTTCATTGGGTTTCCAGGTTTCACTGCACGTGCAGGAGACCGCAAGGGTATGTGCCTGTCAATGTGTGTGTGCATCCGTCAATGCAATGTTTGTGCAGATGCGTATGGAAGCGTGTGTGTGTGTGTGTGTGCGCATACGCACGTAGCGGTTAGCGTGTGTGTGCTATGAGCCCGACAGAGACCTGAGTTCGGTTCCTGCTCATTACCAACACCGGTGACGATTATGTGAACCGGTCCTGGACCTCCCCTAAATTGACTCAGCCTCAAATGAGTACCTGGTGCGGTGTGTAAACATCGGCAATGGGGAGACAAAGGCGGCCGGGCGTGGTGCTGGCCACCCACCCCCTCGTGTGTCGTGCCGGCCTTCATAGGTGCTACTCGCTAACAGCACTTGCCTGAACAGTCATGTAAGGCTATACGGGGGATCTTTGTCTTCGTCTTGTCTGCACGCGTGTGTTTGAGTCTGTGGGGAGCAGAAGTGTCGCGGTTAGCGCGCTGCGCTACGAACCTGGTCACCTGAGTTTGATTCCCGCTCACGGCCAACACCGGTGACGATTATCTGAACCGGTCCTGGGCCTCCCCCAGGTCGACTCAGCCTCAAATGAGTTCCTGGTGTGGTGTGGACACATCACCACTGGGAAGAAAAAGGCCGGCCGGGCGTGGTGCTGGTCACCCACCCCCTCGTGTAATATGCCGGCCTTCATAGGTGCTACTCGCTAACAGCACTTGCCCCAACAGTCTGTTCAGGCTACACTGAGGATCTTTGTCTTTGACGCACTGCGGAGAGACCAGTGGGTGGGGGTGAGTGACAGTTTGTGCCCAGGCACCGCAGGCAGTCGTCACTCTTCCCGCTGTTTAAACTCTGACCAGGCGGGCAAGGTGGGGGGGGGGGGTGTCCGTGCCTCTCGCAGTGGGGTTCTTGATGGCCATGCCGGAGACACTGAACCAGTGCCGGATTAAGCTAGTTCGGGTCCTGTAGCATGTGTTGTTATAAAGGAGCCCTAAATAAAAAAAAACAGATTAACACACGTACATTTTTTACTTGCATAGTAAAGTAATTGTATTTTTTCATTTTCTATACATCCAGATAATACGACACATCGCCAACCTTAAACACCCAGTCGTTCATAAAAGTTGAAGGCGGTATAGTACTATAGCAATAGAGCAAGTGCAGAATCACTGAACCAGGATTGATAGCTTGAAAGCATTTAGTGCGGGGCCCTTGAAAGTGCGGGGCCTGTAGCATTATGTAGATACTTTTGCTACGAAGATAATTCGGCACTGCACTGAACCACAGCGCCTGCACTGACTATCCGCCAGCGCACAATGTCTACATCTCTCTTCCCCATTCCACTTATTTTCCCCCCTCCGTTGAGATTCGGGGATGATGTCATCAAAGGACGAAGCATCCAGCAGGGAAGGCGTTTGGGACCAACGGAACATTTGGGTGGCGGGGTGGCGGTGGGATATTCAAACGGTGACATTTCACGTGCGTTGTTTTTTGTCGTTAACGAGTGTGTGCGTCTGGCTGTCGTTTCTCTGTCTCCTCCTTCGCAGTGACATCTTCGACGCGATGTTCCCTGTGACCCACATCGCCGGCGAGACGGTCATACGGCAAGGTAACGACCGCACACGCGTGTTTTTCACTTCACCCCCTTTCTTTTCATCTCCTTCCATCCCGACTATCGTCATCAAACTTGCTTCTGCGGCGGCCGTATCGCTCTCTCTTCCTCTCTCCGCCACGGCTGCATCCTTGATCCGCGTGCTGCTCTCTGTTTCTCGCGTTGACAATGGAGACGACGGACAAATCCAAAACTTTTGATTGAAAGCTTTCGTGACTGCAGGGATTCATATTCTTGGTTCTTTCGGTAAAGTCACGTAGAAGGGAAATAATAAAATAATATACATATAAAACAATACAAATTCTCACGACGTTTCGACTGCAACACAAGCAATCATCATCAGGTGTGAAATCCACAGCAAAAAAATTTGAAAAAGTGGCGGTTTCTTCGCCACTTTTTTCAAATTTGTGGCGGCTTTTCCGCCACTTTTTTCAAATGTTCTTGATGTGGATTTCACACCTGATGATGATTGCTTGTGTTGCAGTCGAAACGTCGTGAGAATTTGTATTGTTTTATATTTGTATTATTTTATTATGTCCCTTCTACGTGACTTTACCAAAAGAACCAAGAATATAAACCCAAAACTCTGATGTGGCGGTTCTCACGGTTCGACGGGACGAGAGATGCTCTCGATAAGCTCCTTCCTTGGGGACGGCTGCGGCGATGTTGCGAAGGAGAGAGGAGCAGCACTCGCCATGTCTCGTCAAGGAGCGTAAACCGTTATCACGTGAACTCTGGTCACTCTCGCAGCGGTGGCTTTTGGCTAACCACCGAACAAAAGCGGTCACCACATTGCGCGCATGCAGATGCGCTTCTCTCTCTGTCCCTCCTCCTGGTGCCCAATCTCGTTTTCGGTTCTTCTCCCTCCTTGCACCCCTCCACTGGAATCAACTTCCCTTGTACATTGAGCAGCACTGCCCATAGACTCAACACTGCCCATTGACTCAGCACTGCCCATAGACTCAGCACTGCCCATAGACTCCACACTGCACCATAGACTCACCACTCCCCATAGACTCCACACTGCACCATAGACTCAACACTGTCCATAGACTCAGCACTGTCCATAGACTCAGCACTGTCCATAGACTCCACACTGCACCATAGACTCACCACTCCCCATAGATACCACACTGCACCATGAGACTCAACACTGCCTCTGTACATGGAGCAGTCCCCCTCCTTAACCTTCCGGTCCTCTATTAAAGCCTCGCCTCTTCTCTATCGCCCATTCCCTTCCTCTTCCCTCCCCTCGCCCCTCCACTCCTTCCCGTCCCTCCCCCCCCCCCCTTTCCGTGATCCCTAAGTACCCCTCTATCTCTGTCGCCGATTCCTCAATCCTTGTAGCACGCCCCTGGCATCTACACCATTCCATTCTGTCTCACCGTTTTGTAAGCTCCGTCACAGAGCGCCTTGAGTGACGGCGCTCTATGTAAGTTATATAAATGTCATTTATATAAATTACATTAAAATTAAGGGTCCACCGTCTTGGCTTTGGCGCGGGAGCTGCGTAGACCCCGAGTAGGCCCCGAGTAGCCGTCCCCGTGCCAGGGAAGTACTCGGCAAGAAGCCAAACAAATCGTGCCCCCCCCCCCTCCCCCCCCATTCAACCCACACTGACCGGTGTGGTGCAGAATCAGAATCAGAATATTTATTCAGACTGGAAGAATCCGATGAGCTATGAAGCTCTTTTTCACAGATGTCCAGTATGCAGTGCTGTGGTCAAACAACCGTTCCCACCCCGCCCCCCCCACTCCCCCACTCCCTCGCCCCCCCCCTTCATGAACACACATGCCGTGAGAAATGGCGACAGGGGCTTGAGGAGGCCTTTATCCAGCAGTGGATCGATGATGGTGATTCAAAAATAAAATGTGTCATTGTGTCATTGCGTGTCTCCAGTGGGCGACTGGCACCAGCCAATCACTGCCATTGGATGATTTTGCTCGCTGTCCAGCTCAGATCGTGGAATTTTGTTGTTGGTTACCGAATTTTTGTTCTATGAGACCTCCTTTACCAGTGGCAAAATATAGTAATAGGTTTTTACCCTTTCAACTGGTAAAAAGGTGTCAGTTTTTGTACCAGTTGAAAGGGTAAAAACCTATTATTACGAATTTTGTTGTTGATTAATTGCTCATGCTTGTACTAAGTTCTGATCGCAGTCACAACCATCTATCAAGAAACGAGCCGACGAAACGAGCGCGCTTTGGGCACCGTTGCGTGCGGACGCAGGAACCGCCGCCGCACGCGCCGTGGGAGCGCGAGAGAAAATATAATTTGACCGACGAATCGCCGCAACCGCTACAAACCGATTTAATGCCCAGCTAATAATTATTACCTAATTCACACCCGTGTACTCATCGTCACGCACTGGCCAAGCAGCTGCTGGATCTGGCAGAGGGTAGAAAGCCTGACAGATCAAAGTGTGTCATGGCATCAACAGCCACGTGGCCATGATGACGTCTCGATCTTGACCTCAATCAACACGAAGGGAAGGAGGCGATGGCGGCATCATCGGATTTGCCCGCTGAAAACAGCTTGACTCGAGCCGCTCACGGCAAAAAACCGCGATCTACAAAACGGCAGGGTCCTGGCACCGAGGATGCAAAACTGCAGCTCGGAACAGCAGCGACACTCCGCCGGCGCGCAGCAGGAACGCAGCAGGAACGCAGCAGGAACACGCGCTTTCAGACGCAAGGGGCAGCCCGGTTGTTGGGAGGAGCCTCGAGTGCTGCGCAGAGGCTCAGGAGCTGCGTTCTTGATTCTGCCGTCTCCGAGGGGGGCCACAGATGCAAACAGAGGCAGTGTCTCACTCATCGCCCATTCGCCTGCCCGCCCGCCCGCCCGCTGGGCATTCAGCGCAAATTGAAAGGGAATTTAAGGAAAGTAAACACTGCTCCCAAACGAGACGCTTAGGACGAGGACATCGGTTGGATCCCTGCCGCGGTCGCGTGGCCGATTTGAATCCCTCGGCTTGGCATCCTCATTGCTCAAAGACGAAGTCTGCAGTGCCCCTCTGCACGGTTCGTCTAAGTTGGCAGTCCCAGGCTAGTGATGGAAATTCCACATTTCTCAGGCGCGGTGATAGGCTGCCTATAGGATTACCACTGGTGACCCTTTCATACAAAAATTACATCCATTTGCAAATCTACTGCTGGATGATGGCCTCCGCTGTATGTAATGTTAGTTCAAGGGGATTGTTTGACCATACTTCACCATGTTGGTCAATATGGTTTCGATGAAAGTGGGGGGGGGGGGGGGGGAGGTCGGGGCATGCCCCCCAGAACCGGTTAACATATCACTTGCCACTGATGTTAACCGTGAATATATAGATACAAAGATCCCCCGTATAGCCTTAACAGACTGTAGGGGCAAGTGCTGTTAGCGAGAACCTATGAAGGCCGGAACGGTACACGAAGGGGTGGGTGGCCAGCACCACGCCCGACCTCCTTGTTCTCCCCAGTGGCGATGTTTACACACCGCACCAGGTACTAATTTCAGGCTGAGTCGACCTAGGAGAGGCCCAGGACCGGTTCAGATAATCGTCACTGGTGTTGGCCGTGAGCGGGAATCGAACCCGGGTCGCCAGGTTCATAGCGCAGCGCGCTAACCGCTACACTACCGTTCCCCACATTGTTTGACCATACTTTTTCTACGTATAATACACACACACACTCACACATACTTGCTGCCTCTCAGTCCGACCCCGGCTGGGAGATCTCTCTTAGCCGCGTGCGGGTTACCCACACGGGACCTGCGCGACTCCCAACACGGCCGCTAAAAGCCCCGCTAAGAGTGGCGCTGGATCGACGCGCATGGGGGTGAGGGTCGGGGTTAGCGCCGGGGCCGGGGGTTGGGAGGCGAGGGCGGGTGGAGGGGGGGTCGTGGGGGGGGGGGTAACGAGCGATTGAGAGCGCACGCCCGGCGGCTGTTGTTTTGAGAGCCCCCCTGGGTGGACTGAATTTGAGATGTAAATGACCCGGGCCCTTGGTGGTGGTGCCGTGCGGAGGCAGTTGGGGGAGGCAGTTGTCGTTGTGGTTTGGGTGGGGTGGGGTGGGGTGGGAGGGGGGGCAGTTGGGGGGCAGTTGGGGGGCAGTTGGGGGGCAGTTGGGGGGCAGTTGTGGTTGTGGTGTGGTTTGGGTGGGGTGGGAGTGGGGGGCAGTTGGGGGGCAGTTGTGGTGTGCTTTAGGGGGGCAGTTGGAAGGCATTTGTGGTTAGGTGGTGGAGACAGTTGGGGCCAGTGGTGTGATGGGGATAGGAGGTCAGGAGGGTGAGCAGGCCGAAGGAGCAAATCAAGATGCATTCATACAGATATCGTGAGTCACGATATATCCACTGCTGGATGAACATCTCCCGAACCCATCGTCATGCCTCGCGGACCTACACACGATCCATCCGGCGGCCCGCTCGCACGAGCTCATTCTGTTGCTCCATCTCCGCAGTGGAGCGTCCTTTTCTAGTGCGTTTCCCTCCTTCGGCTGCCACTCTGCGGTCAGTAACGACCGCCGGGCCAGCGTCCTGCCCCAAGCCCCACTTGCGTCCTCAGTCTCACGTTGCCACGATAAATCTCCACCGGGAAGTTTTGACAGTGAGTGGCGCACCACCCCGCCCGTGTCAGGTGTCAGAGAATATCCCCCGTGGACATTTGAAATCAATTCGATAGCCTCTCATTAAACGCTGGGGTTGGGGGGGGGTTATACCTTTTGCGTCATCCGCAGAGTCACTTGTCAATCAAACGTGTTGCCAGTGCAGGAATTTAACCAAACAGGTCGCGCGTTCAAATCCTGGCTAGGGATTGACTCGGCCCATTATCCCTCTGGGGTCGGTAAAACGAGTACCGCTTTGCAGTGAAGTCAACAACGGTTCCCGACGACGGATCTGTTGTCTCGCAACGCCTCGGGGAGAAGTTTTATTTCCCCAGTAAAACCCCATCGAGCTAACAAGTCATTTTCTTTGTTGTAATGGAGAAAATCATTTAACAACCAAATTTGACAAGCCAGCCAGCATTGACCAGGCTTGAGATGCAAAGATACGGATGGGAGTGAGGGGGCGGGGGGGTCTGAGTGAAGGGAAGGGGGTGGGGGGAGGGGGTTAGTGGGTGGGTGGGAGTGGAGGGGGGTGGTGTAAGAGATGCATTTTTGACCGAGTAGGGAGACTCTGTCCTTAACAATGGTGGCCTCTGTCACCCGGCACGAGGGGGGGGGGGGCGTGCCTATGGCCATCGCACACTGGGAGGTTTCACTGCCGACTGAGCACCTGCCAAGTGGCATTGGGGGGGAGGCGGAGGGGGGTGATAGCGGCAGTGGTGGTGAAGTTGCTGCCTGTAGGGAAACATTTACAGGTGCTCCACAACAGAACGATGCCGGCTATACTGGTCATCTTTATTTTTGGTGGTGGTGGTGGTGGCGGTGGCGTTGTTGGTAATGGTGGCCGTAGTCGTGCTTGCGGTAGATGTCCAGTCGTAGTTTTTTTGTGGCTGTGGTGGTGGCATTGGCGATGGTGGTGGTGGCAATGATTGCCATGGTAGAACGAACCAGTGGCTGTGATGGTAACTGTGATCGAGGTGGCGCAATGACTGATGGTAACAATGGTGGTGGTGCCAGTGGTGGTGGTTGCGGTCGTGTTGCCAGCGGTCGTGGTGGCGGTAGTGGCGGTAGGGGAGCGGTAGTGTAGTGGTTAGCGCGCTGTGCTACGAACACGGCGACCCGAGTTCAATTCCTGCTCGCGGCCAACGCCAGTGAGGATTACCTAAACCGGTCCTGGACATCTTATAGGTCGACTCAGCCTCAAATGAGTACCTGTTGCGATATGTACATGTCGCAACTCTTCATGCGACTCCCGCTTAGTGCTGGCCACCAAACCCCCTCGTGTGTCCTGCCGGCCTTCACAGGTGCTACTCGCGAACAGCACTTGCCCCAACAGTCTGTTAAGGCTATACGGGGGACATTTGTCTTTTGGGGGTGGTAGGGAGTGGCGCTGGTAGTGGGGGGGGCTGGTGGGTGTAATGATGGAGATGTTTGAGCTGGGAGGGGGAGAGCGGGGGTGGGTGGGAGAGGGGGGGGGGCTGGGATGTTCGATGGCCCCTTTGTGCGCTCCCCGCCGCCAACACAACGATATCTTTGTGCAATGTTTATGGGGCAGTGGTGCGTTCCGCCGTTTGTCCGGCTTTACGTTCCGGCGCGTGTGACCGTGCGCGAGTCGGCTCATTCAACCCCCCCCCCCACCGCTCCCCGCTGTCTACTGCCCCCCCCCCCGACCTCTCCCTACCAACAGCCCCCACCCTCCCCCAAGTCGTCCTCCTTAGCCCCAACCCCCGGCTGCCATCGCGGCGGCCATCCCTTGATTAATTTTTTCGTCCCTTGTCTTTTTCTTTCTTCCGCAGACGACGAAGGGGACAACTTTTACGTCATCGATCACGGCGAGGTTGACGTGAGTCCACTCGGGGGGGGCGGGTCGCGCCGGGGTCGACTATCCCCCCCAACCCCTGACCTTTGACCCCTGACCCCTGACCCGAACTATCGTCCCAACTCTAACCCTAACCTCAACCCTAAACCTAACCCTAACCCCTGACCCTGATCGTAATCCTAAATCTAACCCTCACCTCAGCGATAACCCTAATTACATTCCTAATTATGTAACCCTAACCAGAACCCTCACTCTAACCCTGACCCTAATCTCAACCCGAACCCTAAACATTCATTCGACTCGGCGTAACCCGATCGCTAACTCTGACCTTAATCAGTATCGTCGTCGTCAGCAGCAGCAGCAGCCAAGGCCTATCCACTGCTGGATAATGCCTCTGCACGTTGTCGCTATCCCACACGGCCCTGCGATGCCACGATCCATCTCGCTGCCACGCGTGAGCCGAGCTCGTCGCTCCATCCCTCGGTGACCGTCTCCTGGCGTGCGCGCCTCCCTGCTTTCACTGCCATTCCGTCACTGGTCTCGTCCGTCCATGAACGAGATGGACACAGCGTCTCTGTTGTAAGCAAAAAAAAAACGAAGACTCTATCTCACACTAGCTCCTAGCGTAAATCCTCGGGTTCTTATCGTGAGGGTTTGTGTTGGAGAGAGAATTAATGTTCAGGGTCTTGAGGGAGGTTTGGGGTTGGTGTTCGCGTAAACAGGCTGCAAGTTGGGTTTGAGAGCAGTCACAAAGTAATTGGAGGTTAGAGTTGGGTTTATTGTGCGTGTCGGAGCTGATGATTGTGAATTGAGGGTCGGGTCGGGTTTGTGCTGGAATTCAAGTCCACGATTGCATTGGGGTTAGAGTCGGATTCATGTTTAGGGTTACAGTCAGGGGTGAGGCTTTCATTGTGTTCGTATGAAGCTGATGATCGCGCTTCGAGTTTCGGGTTGGCTTTGTCCTAGAATTGAAGTCGTGGCCTAGCCCAGGTGTCGACAACCAAACCACCACCACCACCAACAACAAGAAGAGCCATTTTTTTCCCGAAACACACCCTCAACATTTGAAGAGCCGCAACGCAACGTGGTGAATACGACACGGTGGGTCCTCAATAAATAACGGTGACGAAGCGGGAGTCGCTAGAAGAGCCACACGCGGCTCCGGAGCCGCAGGTTGCCGGACTGTGACGGACTTGCGATTAGAGTGCGTCTGCTGTGGCAGAACGAAGTGAGTCATTGTGATGTGAGCTAACGGGGTACCCAGTCGTGCCAAGAAATCTCCAGGACGGGGGCGGGAGATAGGATTGAATCGAACGCGGCGGAGTGAGTGTGAGAGACGCAGAGAGAGTGAGAGCGAGTGAGACCCGACCTTGGCCAAGGCGGTGGGTGGAAGGTGATGGGGGGGAGAGGCGGAGGGGGGAGAGAGAAATGAGGAGGAGGTGTGGGTTGGGGGGCATTGGAATGGAGGAGGAGTTTGAGACGCGAGATCCAAGCTGCTGCCCGCGATACGGACGCCGTTATCGGAATTCGGGCCTGGGAGTCTGGGATCGCATCACGTGTCCCACACTGTACCTGGCCTGCCAGTCTGGGGCCTAGGGGGATAGACCCTTTGCTATTGGAAGGCCCGTTTGTTTTACGTCAATTTACTAGCGGTGCGAACTCGGAGGGAGAGAGATATATTCACCACGGATAGCTTTCCATTGCGCGCACTCGCACGCACGCGCACGCACGCGCATGCACGCATCCATTAATGCCAAAAAGACAAAGGCCCCCCACCCCCCAACACTGTATAGCCTTAACAGACTGTTGGGGAAAGTGCCGTTAGTTAGTGTGAATGCCGGCACGGCACCAGGCCCCCATCGTCTCTCCCCAGTGGAAATATTTACACGCAGCGGCAGATATTCGATTTGGGCCGAGTCGACGATTCAGATATTCATCGGTGCTGGTACTGAGCGGTACCAACAGCGGTGCGCTAACCACCGTGCCACCACTCCCATCAACCTGTTGCGCTTGGTGGTCGCCCATGCAAGGGCTATCCACTCTCAACTCTGATTAGCTTTGGAGATCTGATGAGGTCCTAGATGATTTGGTCATTGGCTGAGAATGATGATAATGATGACAATTGGGATGAGTTAACCCTGGCTGGGATTCAAACTCATGACCTCACGATTGGAATGCGCTGCTTCTCTCTGTATAATTTTTGAAAGTGCAATAATTTTAAACTAATTACCTCTTCACTACGCTCATAACAGTCCACCAGGTGTCCCGTGAAGATGCATTAATGCAGGGTAGCAGCAGAACACATAGCCTGCTGCGACGGACCGAGCGAGTGAGCGAGAGGGTGAGGGGGTGAATGAGCAAGCGAGTCAGTCGGTGAATGAGTGGCCGAGCGAACGAATGAACGAGTGAGCGAGCGAACCTTTGAACAAGTGTGTGAGTGAGATGGTGAGTGAGCGAGCAAACGAATGAACAAGCGAGTCTTAGAACGAGTAAGTGAGTGAGCAAACGAGTGGGTGAGTGAGTGCGTGAGTGAGTGGGTGGGTGAGTGAATGAGCTAACGAGTAGGTGGGTGAGTGAATGAATGAGCGAACGAGTGAGTGAGTGAACGAGTGGGTGAGTGCGTGAGCGAGCTAATGATCTAACGAGTGAGTGAACGAGTGAGTTAGCGAGCTAATGAGCTAACGAGTGGGTGAGCGAGTAAGTGAGTGGGCGGGTGAGTGAATGAGTGAATGAGCTAACGAGTAGGTGAGTGAGTGAGCGAGCCCTGCGCTGTTCGTCTCGCGCTGGAGTTGCTCCTCTGGCAGCCGAAATCCGAACTTTGCCAGGAATGCCTTTTTTTTATATCCACCGCAGTTTTCCCACTGCTTCCACTCTGAGCAGCACGGCAGGGCATAGCAACTCATACCGCATCCCATCATCACTGCGTCCCAGCACCACATCCCATCGTCACTGCGTCCCATCGTCACCGCGTCCCATGGTCACTGCGTCCCAGCACCACATCCCATCATCACCGCGTCCCATCATCGCCGCGTCCCATCATCGCGAATAGACGCACAACAACGTGGGCCCACACCTCAGCGAGAGGGCCACGGTGGCCAGGTTTTCATTACTTCGCCGGGTATACAGGAGGTCGTGGGTTTGATCCCGACGATGACGTCTGCTGTGTATTTGGAGTTTGTACGTTCTCTCTCCCCGTGGTCGCGTGGATTTTTCTCCAGGTCCTCCGGTTTTTTTCCCCTCCCACGTTTAGAATCAACATCACGCATTTAGAGTATTTGGCTACTGCTATACATTTGCACGTGATGATCGGCCACTTGGTTGCGCTGTCATTCGTGGCCGGGGCGGTTGTCGAAGAAAAGAGCTACATATCTCAGTGGGCCTTACCTGCTAAAATAAAAAATAGTTTTATTTTTGCTTTTCTCTGTTGGCCAGCACTGCAAATTCCTCGTTCTTATGAGGGAGGTGGGGCGAGGGTTAGACGGGCTATTAGACCGGGGGTGGAGGCGGGGAGGAGGTGGTAGTCTCTCCGTAGTGCATCCACTGTTGTCACCCGCATCAGGGGCGGGCCGACAACGACGGCGGCGGTGGTGGCGTGGCAGCCGCGGTCAGCGCAAACAAAACAGAAAGCCCCGAGAACGGAACGGTGTCATCACAAAAGGGGTGAACGACGCAAATAAGGTGGGGGCGGGGGTGCGGTGGGTGGGGAGGGGTAAGAATAGGAAGACATTTTGCTAATTACAGATTCATGAGCTGATAAGATTATGCAAGAGGTGGCAGGGGTGACTGATGGGGTGCTCATGCTAATGCCCATCGGTCGGAGCCAGCGAGCCACCACCGCTTGCTGGGATCGGGGCTCGGGCCCTGGGGACAGAGTGTCTCCCTCCCTCTCCCTCCTCTCTCTCGTCTCTCTCTCCTCGCTCTCTCTCTTTCCTCTCTCCCTTTCAACCTCAGGGGGCTCGTAATGGCTGTGTTATGGCGCCGAGCCAGCGCCTCTGATATCCCGACTTCAAATCCCAGACTTCCTCCGTCACACTAAGACAAAGATCCCCCCGTATCGCCTTCAACAGATTGTAGGGGCAAGTGCTGTTAGCGAGCAACAATGAAGGCTGGCACGGCACACGAGGGGGTCGGTGGCCAAAACCACGCCCGGCCGCCTTTGTATCTCCAGTGGCAATGTTTACACACTGCACCAGGTCCTCATTTGAGGCTAGGGGAGGCCCATGACCGGTTCGGATAATCATCACCGGTGTTGGCCGTGAACGGGAATCGAACTCGGGTCGCCAAGCCCCCTTTTTCTCAGTCCGCTGTTGGATGAGGGCCTCACCCTGCCCCCTCGCCCCCCCTCGCTGTGATGGTTGCGAACGGTTTATTTGACCATACTTCACCGTGCTGGTCAATGTGGGTTGGTGGAGGTGGGAAGCGTTCCACGTGAGATGAACCTGAGTGTAGCGAGTGTGGTGGTCTTGTGGCCTAGTCAATGATGACTGTCGCTGAGAAAGGCATGACGCTCTTTATTTTGCAAAGAAGGGTGCCCGCGGTGGCGAGATGTTAACTTCCTCGCCCAGTATGCAGGAGGTCGTGAGTTCGATCCCAACCCTGATGCCTGGTTATAGCTCAGTGGGCTTTATCTGGTAAAACAACGTAACGACGTTACGACACGGTTGAAAGCGACGATCGGAGCGGCAGCCAAAGAGATGGATCGCGGCACGGTGGCTAGGAGATGTTAAATACCTCGCCCGGTATGCACGAGGTCGTGGGTTCGATCCCGACCCTGACGCCTGCTGTATATTTGGAGTTCACATGTTCTCGCCGTGGTCGCGTGGATTTTTCTTCGTGTCTTCCCGTTTTTCTCCTCCACATTTAAAATCGACGTGCATTCAGAGTATTTGACTTCTGCTATAGATTTGCGCACGATAAGCCACTTCGTTGATCTATCGTATTTGGCCAGGTCGCTTCTGAAAAGAGCTATATAGTTTAGTGGGCCTTACCTCGCAAAATAAAAAAAGTTGAGTTTAAGTCGGTAAGCAGGGCGGAGAGAGAGATCGAATTCTGCCAAACGCGACGTACGTCTACTCCTCCGACGATTGTGCGCATGCACGTGCGTGTGTTGTGCAAGCGGGGCGATCGGGGCTGGAATGCGAGCGATTGTGTGACGTGACGCCGTGTGGCTGCTGCTGCTGCCGCTGCCAAAGCCGTGTGCGCGCGTAAACTTTTCATTCGCGTTATTGATGTCTGTGCAGATTTGATTTTCTTGGGCTCTGACCCAGGTGCGAGTCGGTGCCAGCCGTGGTGGAGGTCGTGGCAGTGGTTATGAGTGGATGGGTTGGTATGTTTTTGAAGGCTCTTTGCTGCGGATATTTTATTTTTCATCGATGGCACAAAGAGGGAGGTGATGACGATGACGACGATGAGAGTGGTCAATTTCGATGGGCTCATGAAAATCGGAATCTTACCTGCCCAAAAAAAGTACCGTGCGTGGTAATTGATCAATATTGATTCATTGATTAATATTGGTTCTTAAGGTTACGCTGTATACATGGATTCGCGTGTCTACAAATCTGGGGTGGAGCTCATCGCTAATCGTGGCTCTGCGTTCACCAGCGGTGGGAGGTCCGCATTGTGATGGTGGAAACCAGTCCTATCAACACAACGAGCATTTTTATATTATTTTACCAATGGCATGTTCACCCACTGAGTCTCGTGACTCTCTTTTAGGAGGGGCCCGATACACCACCTGTGCCCCTTACTGTGCCGCCTTGCGGGATTTAAGCTGGCCGGCGCTCTGCTCGTTGTTGTGAGCGTCGCTCCTCTGCTCTCCGCTGTTATTGCTGGAGGGCGACTGCCTCCAACTGCCCAGAAGCGTCCTTCATGAGCCTCCTCCACAGAGGCGTGACAGGGATGTCTTTTAGGCCCTACACTACAACACATTGTTGTCTCCAGGTAGTGCGGTGAAGGGATAGCTCCCTACCGGTCAACTGTGTTATGTATGCTATTGATCTTGTAATTGCTACTCACTCTTGAGTTGGAGGCCCTGTTGCTAAATCTGGAGCCTGCCACTAAGAGGTGGGGCTTCATCATCAGCCCCACCAAAACACCTAGCTGGGTATTTTATCTCATTAAACACTCCACCCTTTCAACTCTCGATGGAACGAGTTGTGGAGAGAGTGCAAGAGTTGCCATACTTTGGCAGTGGCTCGTTACCAGCTGCAGTTTGGCAACGGGGATCTCACTCGAGATCAATCGAGCGGCATTATATTTTCATCGGCCGCGTAACGCTCCGTGAAAGTTTCTTGGCCTGTTGTTCTGTACGGAGCTCCGGGTCTTCTCGGCCACGGTTATTCCCTCCCTTCTCTACGCTAGTGGAACGTGGACCCCCTTTTCAGGGACACCTGCGCCAGCTTCAAACATTCAGGCTGGCCCTGCCTACGATCCATTTTGAGTTTAACCAGACTGGATTGTGTGAGGAGCTCACACAAACAAAGATTACCCGTATCGCCTTTGCCAGACTGTTGGAGCAAGTGCTGTTAGTGAGTAGCACCTATGAAAGCTGGCATGGCGCATGAGGGGGTGGGTGGGCAGCACCACACTCGGCCGCCTTTGTCTCCCTAGTGGCGATGTTTACTATGCACTGCACCAGGTACTCCTTTGAGGCTGCATCGATCTAGGGGAGGCCCATGAACGGTTCAGATAATCGTCACTGGTGTTGGCCGTCAGCGGGAATCGAACTCGGGTTAGCGCGCTACGAACCACAGCACCACCGCTCTACATACGCATACACACACATAAACACGCGCGTACTCACACACACACAGGAATGAGGTCACACGGACCGTGTCAAGACCCAGATGGGGGCTGCTAGTTCTGAGTGACCGTGAGCAAGCGAGCGAGCGCGCGAAACCATTGCTGGGCGAGCGGTACAGCGGGCGAGCGAGTGAGCGAAGTTCGGCAAACGGGGAGTGGATGCCCGGGCAGTTTTTGGCGAGCGGGCATGCTGGCAGGCAAGCGTCCGGGCGAGCGGGCGAGCGGGCGAGCACGCCACCGTGACCGCCAGGCCCCCGGCGGTCATCGTGGGTCGCGGGATTCCATGACGAGACGTGGCGATGGAAAAGTGTGGTGTGTGTCTGTGTCTGTGTGTGTTAGCGCGGGTAATGCGGTGCCTCTTTTTCTGTGCGTGTTTTACGCAGACAGTGTTTAATGCGCCGCCTCTATCATCGCGTATGTTGCTGCCAGGAGCTGCGTGCCTCTCGATCCGGCCCAGATTTTTTGTTATTCTGCACGATGGGACACGTTTCCCTGTCGCCGTCTCCTCCTTGGCTCAGTCCTCTCCTCCTCGCACGACCCTACGGTGGAATTCCGCTCCTTCACCTGTCGCTCCATCCTCATGCGAACCGACCCAAAGTTGCGAGTTGAAGGATCCGTCACAGCCCAACTCTGGCCATCAACATCGTCATCATAAACATCATCATCATCGTCATAAGCATCATCATCAGCACCCATTATCATCATCATCATTAACAACTTCATTACCATCATCGTCATGAACAACATCATCGTCATAAACAACATCATCATCCCTATCATCATCCCTATCATCATCCCTTAATGTATCAGTATATATCCCTCTTGTCAATCCACTGCTGGATGAAGGCCTCGCCACGTCACGTTGACGTGGGGGTTGTGTGACCATACTTCACCAGGCTGATCGGTGCCGGTTGGCGAAGGTGGGAGGGTGCCCAGGGCTGCTTCAGATATTTGCCACGGCTGGGAATCAAACTCCGGCCGCCGTGTTCTCACAGCAGAGCCACAATCCACTGTGCCACCACTCCCCTCGTTATTATTCTTAACGCTTTCCAACTCGGGTTGCAAGCGTTCATGCAACAGCTGATCCCCGCCCATCCTTTAAAGGGGGGCGGGGGCGGGTGGGTTACGACGACGCTCGTAACGACCATCCAGAACTAATGACACTTTGGCGTAAAGTTGTGTCGTTTTTCGGGACTCGCCCTTTCAATTGCCAGAAGTCCTGGCCCCGGGCATTCCACGGCTGCTCTCCGAGCCTCGCGGTCTCATCGTGGCCGACGGTCGGATTAGGGGGTTCGGTGTGGGGAGGAGGCGAGCGGTGGTGGTGGGGGGGCCTAACGAACGCTCGCGGTGTCGAGCGCGCCTCGGAAGAGCCGCGTCGCTTAATCAGCGAGTGTGCGTCGTCGTCGTCTTTCTGTCTCGTCAAGCCATGGCCGTGAACCAAACGCCGCGAACTCGGCGAGTTCTTTTGGCAGACCACAAACCACTGTGGGCACGATTGATCTTTCTCTCACCTGGTGCTGCCGCTGCGATCTTCACCACCGAACACCCCCGCCCACGCCCCCCCGTTCTTGTTCTGCGGCTGGCTGCTTTGGCGTCACAGGCCGCAAGAGGCTCTTCTTAGAAACCGCGATGGGGCGGAGGGGCAGGGGAGGGGGTGATCATTATTTATTTATTTCCGTTGTTGTAGCTATCGGGTGACACGGTCCGGGTTCCCCTCTTGACAGCTGGGCGCGCTCCGCTGGGCGTGCTCCCAGTGGCGTCTGTGTTTCCATCGCAGCGTCCTGACAGGCGGGGGGACGGACGGGGCGCAAACCTCACTTTCGCGAGACGGCTCCATGCTGCCGCTGCCGCCGCCGCCACTACCGCCGCCGTTGCTATCTGCTGCTGATGCCGTTTTTGATGCCGTCGCCTCTGATGCTTGCTGGGTCAAATGCGCTGCGAGTGATCGCGCTTTGCGCTTCGTGATAATGTGGGCTGCAGAATGGGTGCGAGTCTGTGGCGTGTCGTTATATTTCAGGGGAGCGGTAGCGTGGCGGTTAGCGCGCCGCACCACGAACCTGGAGACCCGAGTTCGATTCCCGCTCACGGCCGACACCAAGTGACGATTATCTGAACCGGTCATGGGCCTCTTCTAGGTCGACTCAGCCTCAAATGAGTAACTGGTGTTCTGTGCAAACATCGCCACTTGGGAGACAAAGGCGGCCGGGCGTGGTTCTGGCCACACCACCCCCTCGCGTGGCACGCTGGCCTTCATGGGTGTTCGCTAACAGCACTTGCCCCAACAGGGGATTTTTGTGCGTGCCTGTGCTTGCATCCGTCCGTCGGTCACTTTAAGCCGGTGTTCCTCACTAATTTCCAGAAGGGGAGCCAATTTCGCCAACTCTCAATGGTCGTATTGTCGGGGGAGGGCCGCACTACAGGCCACCAGAGGCCGCCGGTGGCCCCGCGGGCCTTGCAATGTAAGAACACTGCTTTAAGCATCGCACAATTGGGGAAAGCCACAGCCTTAATTCCAACTTTCCAGTGCACGCCTGGATAGTTGGAAAAAACAAAACGAGGTAACTCCCCCCCCCCTCCCCCGGTCCAGCTGAGAAGGGGGGGTCGGGGGTCCAAACGCTCGCGCGCTCCACACGCACACGAATTATAATCACTCCCGATGAAAAGAAAAACCACACAACAACAACAACAATCCACTGAGTGACGAGAAAAAAGGGAAATTCAGACGCAGAATGCCTTTCCGTAATTATCATCTCGGGTTTCCTCGCGCCTCCACTACCCCCACCCCACCTGCCCCCCCCCCCAATGGGATAGTGATCGCGGCGGCAGACCACTTTGCACCTCACTTTGCGTAGCTTAAATGAGCCCGGGTGTCGAGCAATCTGAGTGAGCGCCGTCACGGACGCGGTTGGGGGTGGGGGGGGGCAGGTGGAGGGGGTTACGCAGAGGGAAACTTCTGTTGTGGCCACAGGCGCAGCAGAGTAACGGCAGTGACCCCCCCCCCCACAACCGCCGGCCCGACGGATTCTCTCACCTCTCGATCTCCTCGCTCGACCTGGCCACGCGTGAGCGCGCCTCCCGAGCGCCGCGCAGAATTACACCGCGGCCGACGGACAAGCAGGAGGAGAGGAGGAGACGCCACGGATCCGAGCGCGTGGGCTGGTTTAGAGACGTCGTCGCGTTGCCTGTTTGGCGCGTCGCAGAGCGGCGGCGGCGGTGTGGGGCAAGTGCTGTTAGCGAGCAGCACCTGTGAAGGCCGGTACGGCACACGAGGGGGTGGGTGGCCAGCACCACGCCCGGCCGCCTTTGTCTCCCTCGTGGCGATGTTTACACATCGCACCGGGTACTGAGTCGACCTAGGAGAGGCTCGGGACCGGTTCATATAATCGTCACTAGTGTTGGCTGTGAGTGGGAATCGAACGATAACCGCTACACTACACGCACACGTGCACACACACACGTGAGCCGCGGCCGTAATGCGGAGCTTCAAGGAGGGGTCTGGGCTATTCCGCTCCGCGTTGCTGCCCCTCTGCTCTGCCCTTCTAAAGCTTTTCAGACAATTCCATGGAGCTCACCGGGCATGCGACCTCTCACCCCGAGACCTGGGGTTAAACATGCAGCGCAACCTCACCCTAACCCTAGCTCTAACCCTAAATATGCATTGCAGCCTTACCCTGACCCTAGCTCAAACCCTAACTCTAACCCTAACTCTAACCCTAACTAACCCTAGCTCTAACCTTAACCCTAGCTCAAACCCTAACTCTAACCCTAACTAACCCTAACTCTAACCCTAACCCGAGTTCTAACCCGAACCCTAGCTCTAACCCTAGCTCTAACCCTAGCTCTAACCCTAGCTCTAACCCTAGCTCTAACCCTAGCTTTAACCCTAGCTCTAACCCTAGCTCTAACCCTAGCTCTAACCCTAGCTCTAACCCTAGCTCTAACCCTAGCTCTAACCCTAGCTCTAACCCTAGCTCTAACCCTAGCTCTAACCCTAGCTCTAACCCTAGCTCTAACCCTAGCTCTAACCCTAGCTCTAACCCTAACTAACCCTAGCTCTAACCCTAGCTCTAACCCTAGCTCTAACCCTAACCCTAGCTCTAACCCTAGCTCTAACCCTAACTCTAACTCTAACCCTAACTAACCCTAGCTCTAACCCTAGCTCAAA
The DNA here is from genome assembly GCF_964198595.1 of Lampetra fluviatilis. Lineage (NCBI taxonomy): Eukaryota > Metazoa > Chordata > Hyperoartia > Petromyzontiformes > Petromyzontidae > Lampetra > Lampetra fluviatilis. Next base: position 19,801,919 of record NC_136279.1, on the reverse strand, counting down.
CCCTAACTCTAACCCTAACTAACCCTAACTCTAACCCTAACCCGAGCTCTAACCCGAACCCTAGCTCTAACCCTAGCTCTAACCCTAGCTCTAACCCTAGCTCTAACCCTAGCTCTAACCCTAGCTCTAACCCTAGCTCTAACCCTAGCTCTAACCCTAGCTCTAACCCTAACTAACCCTAGCTCTAACCCTAGCTCTAACCCTAGCTCTAACCCTAGCTCTAACCCTAGCTCTAACCCTAGCTCTAACCCTAACTAACCCTAACTCTAACTCTAACCCTAACTAACCCTAGCTCTAACCCTAGCTCTAACCCTAGCTCTAACCCTAGCTCTAACCCTAGCTCTAACCCTAGCTCTAACCCTAGCTCTAACCCTAACTAACCCTAGCTCTAACCCTAGCTCTAACCCTAGCTCTAACCCTAGCTCTAGCCCTAGCTCGAACCCTAGCTCTAACCCTAACTAACCCTAGCTCTAACCCTAGCTCTAACCCTAGCTCTAACCCTAGCTCTAGCCCTAGCTCTAACCCTAGCTCTAACCCTAGCTCTAACCCTAGCTCTAACCCTAGCTCTAACCCTAGCTCTAACCCTAGCTCTAGCCCTAGCTCTAACCCTAGCTCTAACCCTAGCTCTAACCCTAGCTCTAACCCTAGCTCTAACCCTAGCTCTAGCCCTAGCTCTAACCCTAGCTCTAACCCTAGCTCTAACCCTAGCTCTAACCCTAGCTCTAACCCTAACTAACCCTAACTCTAACTCTAACCCTAACTAACCCTAGCTCTAACCCTAGCTCTAACCCTAACTCTAACCCTAACTAACCCTAGCTCTAACCCTAACTAACCCTAGCTCTAACCCTGACACCAATGTCAACTGCTTGCTTCAGCGTGGGTGCGCAAACCAATCCTGTGCGTTCTAGCAGCGTCCACCCTGTGACGCCAACCACGAGGGTTCCTCTCTCGGCCCCAAGTCTCCAAACGAGAGCTCCATTACTCTTTGGTTCCTTCATAGATCACGACGTTTCGATCGCAACACAAGCGACCGTCTTCTCACCTGTGTTGCGATTTATTAATTTTCTATCTACGTGACTTTACCGAAAGAACCAAAAAGTATGGATTCCTGCAGTCACGAAAGCTTCAAATCAAGACTGAGAGCCCCCCTTCTTCGGGGTCACTCCTGGTTGAAGCCGCTCCCTTCACCCCTCCCCCAAGCGAGCCCCCTTCCTACCCCCCAAGTCTCTGCCGTCACGGTCAAACTTCAATTCGGCCACGAGGCCTGGGGCCAGCGCCGCCTCCCCCACCGGACCGGCGAGGCTCCATCGTTTAGAGACCCTAGTGGTGGGCAGCGGCAATCACGGGGGATACGAGGAAGTGGGGGGGGGGGGAGATGTCCGCTGATCACGATGAAAGGGGGCAGGTGTACCTCTGATCGTGGGATAGGATGGTGGGGTATGTAGCATTGATAATTGTTTTTTTTACCCTTTTATTTGGCAACAAAACTGACACCTTTTTTTACGAGGAGTCATGTTTGCATAGACCACAATACCTGCAGTCATACTGCAAGTAAAACACACAACTCTGATAATGTATGCACCGTCCTTGAAGTTGATTGGTCCACACCCGAGACAGCTTTCCTTAGAGCCTAGTCTCACATGGTGTTGGACCAGATGACGGCAAAAGGCGCACAACTCAAAGACAATGCACCATCAGAGTATGAGAGCTCGGGTAAGCATTTACACCATTGGTACCTCATTTGCCAGTAAAAAATATGATAATTGGTTTTTTACCCTATTATCTGGCAACAAAACTGACACCTTTTTTTTGTTTGCATTATGACTGCAGGTATTGTGGTCTATGCAAACATGACTCATCGTAAAAAGGTGTCAGTTTTGTTGCCAGATAAAAGGGTAAAAAAACAATTATCATATTTTTTACTGGCAAATGAGGTACCAATGGTGTATGTAGCATTGTCGGTAGCGAAGAGCCCATTGGCACAGCGAGGGCTCCGCTAACCTGTCAGCTGAAACCACCTCTCCGCTTGTTTTTGTCAAAGCTTGCGTAAAACAAAAATCCCGGCGAGTTTCACGGCCGCTGCTGCTGCTATTCCTGCTGCCTGCCGCCTCCACAGGTGTACGTGAAGAACGAGTGGGTGACCAACATCAGCGAGGGCGGCAGCTTCGGCGAGCTGGCGCTCATCTACGGCACGCCACGCGCCGCCACCGTCAAGGCCAAGACAGACCTCAAGCTGTGGGGCATCGACCGCGACAGCTACCGCCGCATCCTCATGGTGGGTCGCTCTGCTCGTCCGCGCAGTCATTGGGCCGGTCATCGGGTCAGCTATTGGACAGTTAATCGGCCAGTTGTAGAGTCGGTGATCATTAATTTGGTCCTTTATAGGGGCAGTTATAGGGGGGGCTGTTATCGGATTGGTAATCGGGGTCAGTTATTCGGTCTGTTATGGGTTGATTTATTTGATCAGTGCTAGGGTCAGTTATCGGATCAGTTATTGTATTGGTTACTTGGTTGGTTCTAGGGCTGGTTATCTGGTGATTCGCTGTGATGGGCCGCTCGGTGAGTGGGTCCAAAAAAAAGACAAAGATCCCCCGTATAGCCTAAACAGACTTTTGGGGCAAATGCTGTTAGCGAGTAGCACCTATGAAGGCCGGCAGGGCACACGTGGGGACGGGTGGCCAGCACCACGCCCGACCCCCTTTGTCTCCCCAGTGGCGATGTTTTAAACACACCGCACCAGGTACTCATTGGAGCCTGAGTCGACCTAGCGGAGGCCCAGGACCGGTTCATGTAATCGTCACCGGTGTTGGTGGCCGTGACAGCGGGAATCGAACTCGGGCCGTCGGGTTCGTAACGCGGCGCGCTGACCGCTGCGCCACCGCTCCCCACTGGGTGTTAGTTCATTCCCTCGGTTGTGCTCGGCTGCCGTCGATGATGACACAGCAGTCAAGATCACAAAACAACGCCGCATCCTTTACACAGACACACACGCACACACCCTGTCTCTCCACGTCAACACTCAAGCTGTGCGTTACACATCCTGTCAGCCACACAGCCTTCTGGGTCGGAGTTCATACAGCGGCATTGGTTCAGCACAAGCAAAACCCCCGACCGGTTTAGACATCCACTGTCTCATCAGCAGCCTCGTTGGATGCAAAACTACGTCATAGCTGAGGGCCCATTGTAAGGTAAGAGATCCTTGAAGGCAAAGACCTGTTTTTTTGACTGGATACCTGTGAAAAAGAGCTTCACAGCCCATCGGATTCCTCCAGCATGAATAAAAAAGATGATGCTCTCCTGTCGAGAGGGAGATGGGAGGAGGTGGAGGAGGAGGAGGGGAGGGGGGAGAGGTGGTGGATCTGGAATCGAGAGAAAACAATTTCAACCTGTGTCATACACTTGATGAAGACAAAAATTGTAATGTCGTTTCAAAGACAACCACAAAAATATAAATCAATAAAACGGGGGAGAACATGAAGGCCACGTCAAGTTGAGCCCTCGTTCTGGTAGTACGAGTTTGGTGCGAAATTCGACAACCCAGGGGGCACGGGGAGTGCGTGCATGGAGTGTGTATGTGTGTGTGTAGGAGGTGTGTGTAGGGTGTGTGTGTAGGATGTGTGTGTATCGAGGTGTGTGTGGGGTGAGTCCGGAAAAAACAACCCCCTACCTCCTTGTCGGTGTCGGACGGCAACGCTGTGGTGGGCAGTGCCGTGGGTGGGAGGGCCAATTTAGATTGGCCTTTCCCCTCATGGCGTTTGTAACCACCACAACGGCCAAATGGGGGCTCTGGATGGGTGCGAAGGGCTGGTAACCCCTCCACCTTCAATTAATTACCACCAAACCACGTTTGAAAAATTTAATTAAGCTTGTGCCGGAGGCTCCGGGGGGATAGGCGCTGATGACATCTCCTCGCCAAACCCCATTTGACGGAGCCAGGAGACTGAATCCTTACCATCGGGGTTCCTCCAGAAACAACATAAAACCACTGCGGATGGCCACGTGGAATGTTCAAACGCTCACTGCGGAGACTAGGCTGCAACTCCTCTGTCGGGAGCTGGACCGATACCGCCTTGATCTCTGTGGTATTCAGGAGGTCCGGTGGTCCGGCTCTGGCTCCTGCCACCATGAGGGGTGGACAGTCCTCTACTCGGGGCAGGAGATTGCCAAAAAACACGGAGTGGCTCTTCCTCGGAAAAAAAGAATGAAGGGGGTGTGGGAGCGTGGCGGTTAGGTGTGGGAAGCGGTAAGCCCCAGGCTACTTTGGGCTCACCTTCCCATCAACCGGAGGCGAGGACGAACATCCGTGGAGGGATGCAGGCAAGGCCGATGAGTCAGATGCCTTCTACGACCTCCTTTCACTTAAATGCCCGAGTTGGTCATGATGCTGGCACCTGGTCTGGAGTAATTGGAAGGCATGGACCAGATCAGCTCAATAACAATGGTAGTAGGCTGCTAGATTTTTGTGCAGCCCATGGGCTTGTGATTACCAACACGCTGTTCCAGCATCAGCGCATCCACACAACATCATGGTTGCATTCCGGGTCCAAGAAAGAACATCTGCTGGACTACATAGTGACGGAACAGCGGATGCAGGACCTGGCGTGGAGCTTATCTGCCCACTGACCATCGACTTGTCATTTGTAAGATGCGCCTGCCATTCTTCCACTCTGGTGGTGGGTGTACACCCAGGACCCATTCAAACCCATAGTGGCATGGTCTCAGCTAGCTGATGAAAGTTTCAAGCGAGAATTTCATCATCGCTTGCGGCTGGGATTGGCATCATCCCCCACTCCTCCAGATGTCGAGGGGAAATGGGCGAGGTTTAGGACTATGGCTCATGCATCTTCAATGGCTGCCTTGGGTACATGATCCAGGCCTCCCCAGAGACCCTGGCTGACAGAAGAGGTATTCAGGCTGGCTGAGAAAAAGCGACAGGCCCACTCTCATCGTTTACAGCATCCCACATCAGAGAATGAGGAGGCTTACCGCAGCCTTCGCTCGGAGGTTCGGAGAGCCGTGAGGCGCTGCAAGGATGGGTGGTGGTCACGGGTTGCTGAGGAGATGGAGTCTGCCTCAATGGCCCGCGATCACAAATCGCTTTTAAACTCATCAAAAAAGTAACCTTGTAATCCCTGTCACCTTGGGGTGCGACAGGGATATCCTCTGGCTCCCACATTATTTAACATTCTTCTTTGGTTCTTTTGGTAAAGTCACGTATAAAGATAAAATAATAAATTAAATAATAGCATACTACGACGTTTCGATTGCAACACAAGCAATCATCATGCAGTCACGAAAGCTCCAAAATTAAGATTGAACCACTTCTACGGGGAAATTTTAAGCTTATCTTTTTTCTCTCTCTCTGGTTTTTTGTTTTCTCTCTCTGCCTGGGTCCTCTCTTTGGAATTTTCACACTTAAATTCTAACTTAGAAATCTTTGAAATACGTAATCAACCGGGCTATGCGTTAATTGTGTGTTGACCGACTCTCTGTGTTGCATTACATTACATTTCGATATTTTACTAGGTTATTTAATTTTAGTGTGTCTTTCTCCTAATTTTCAAGCTTGCGTACCGTACCACGTCGTTGTCCACTCATTGACATGCTAATTTTTTCTCTGCCCCCTCCCTCTCTCCGCTCCCGCCCCCTCTCTATATTTAAAGCCCCGTCACAGAGACGACCTCTCTCTTTGTGCCGATACGTGTTCTCTCTCTGTGTATCTTTATGATGTCTGTCTGCTTATATGTCTGTCTATAGTTTTCTGGTTAGATTTTTGTTGCTATTTCTTTTATACCTGATGATGATTGCTTGTGTTGCAATCGAAACGTCGTAGTATGCTATTATTTAATTTATTATTTTATCTTTATACGTGACTTTACGGAAAGAACCAAAGAATAATTCCTGAAGTCACGAAAGCTCCAAAATTAAGATTATTTAACATCTTTTTCGACCACGTAGTACCGGAGGAATTTCCATCTGGTCCAGATACAATGGGAGGCTGATCGATGCCCGGGTGCGGTCAAGGGATGGCTCCCTATTGGTCTACCACGTTATGTATGCCAATGATCTGGTAATTGCTGCTCACTCAGAGGAGGAGTTGGAGGCGCTGCTGCTGAACCTGCAGCTTGCCACTGAGAGGGAGTGGCCTTGCCGTCGGCCCCACTAGGGCCTAAGCACCTGCCTGGGTGTTTTGTGCCATCGGACACTCCACCCCCACAACTCCCAATCAGTGATGGGGCAGTTGTGGAGAGAGTGGAGAGTTTCCCATACCTGGGCAGTGTGCTCATGACCGGCTCCGGTTTGACAGCAGAGGTCGCACTCCGAATCAGTCGAGCAGCATTATCTTTTCATCGGCTGCGTAATGCTGTGTGGAAGTTACCTGGTCTGTCGCTCCGCACGAAGCTTCAGGTCTTCTCGGCCACGGTTATTCCCTTCCTCTCTACACTTGCGAAACGTGGACCCCCTAATAGAGCATCTTCAACGGTTAAAAACATTTAGGCTTGCCGGCTTACGATTCATCCTGGGTTTAACCAGGCTGGATTGTGTGAGGAGCTCACAAATCCTTTAAAGATCTGGACAAAGTCCCATCGGTGAGCTCCTCCGGCATGCAAGGCTGCGTTGGCTGGGTCATATAGCCCGCATGCCCAGTCACCGCATGCCTAAACAGCTTTTGTTCGGCCAGATAGAGGGGGCTAAACGGGCGCGGCTTTGGCTGGAGAAAAGATGGAGTGATGTGTTACAGAAGGACGTGGAGCTGAGTGGACTTGCCGATGACTGGTACCAGCGGTGTCAAGATCGGCCTCTGTGGAGGAGGCTCGTAAAGGACGCTACTGGGTAGTTGGAGGCAGTCGCCCTCCAACAACAACGGAGGGTGGAGGAGCGACGCTCACAACAACGAGCAGAGCGCCGGGTGGCTAAAGCACAGCAAGTTGGCAGAGTAGGGGGCACAGGTGGTGCATCAGCCAGTCATCTCAGTCGATCGACCCGTGGCATCTGGGTCTGCCCTGTGACCTCCTGCCAGCGGGCGTTCGAAGCTTCACGTGGCCTCAACGTGCACATAGCCTGGCACAAGCGTCGTGGTGACATCACCGCCACTTAGTGGCGAATGGCGGTTGTTGTTGTGGGGTGAGTGTGTGGGGAATGTGTGGGGAGTTGGGGATGTGATTGTGGGGGTGTGAGTGTGTGGAGTGTGAGTATAAGGGTTGTGTGTGTGGAGAACGATTCCTGCTCACAGCCAACACCAGTGGCGGATATCTGCACTCTAATGAGTACCTGGTGCAATTCGTAAACATCAGCACTGGGGAGACAAAGGCAGCTGAGCATGATTTTGGTCACCTACCGTTTACCATTACGACCTTCGCAGGTGTTCGCTAACAGCACTTGCCCCAACAGCTTGTTAAATGCAATATGTCGTTTCTTTGCGTAGCTGTATATATTTGCGTATGTATGTGGGTGTGGCAGTGTGATTTGTACACGTGTACCCGTGTACCTGTGTGTGTGTCCATGTGGCACAGTCAGTGCATGTGTGCGTTTGAAACTGTGTACATATGCATGAGTTTCACGCTCACAACCACCACCAGTGACGAATACCTGAACCGGTCCTGGGCATTCCCTAGGTCGACTCAGCCTCAAATGAGTACCTGGTGCAGTGTGTCAACAAGGCCACGAGGGAGACAAAGGAGGCCGGGCGTGGTGCTGGCCACCCAACCCATCATGTGCCGTGCCCGCCTTCATAGGTGCTACTCGCTAACAGCACTTGCCCCAAAAGTCTATTAAGGCTATGCGGGGGTGGGGGGGGATTTTTGTCTTTGTACGCATAAGTGATACACGTGTGTTGCTGTATGTTCTTGTACATTTGCGTGCGCGCGCGTGCGTGCTTGCGTGGTATATATCTTTACAAGCCTGCACGCACGTGTGGTCACGCGAGGCGTTGGGTGTCCCTGAACCTTCATTGCGGCCCGCACAACCCCACCCAGTGGCGAGACAGACGCCATGGTGGCTAGGAGATGTTAACTACCTCGCCTGGTCTATAGGAGGTCGTGGGTTCGATTCTGACCCTGACGCCTGCTGCTGTATATTTGGAGTTTGCGTGTCTCTCTCTCTCATCATCATGGTGGCTAGGAGATGTTAACTACCTCGCTTGGTCTACAGGAGGTCGTGGGTTCTATCCCGACCCTAACACCTGCTGTATATTTGGAGTTTGCGTGTCTCTCTCTCTCATCATCACGGTGGCTAGGAGATGTTAACTACCTCGCCTGGTCTACAGGAGGTCGTGGGTTCTATCCAGACTGACGCCTGCTGCTATATATTTGGAGTTTGTGCGTCTCTCTCCCCGTGATCGCGTGGATTTTTCTCCAGGTTCCTCCGGGTTTCCCCCTTCCACATTTATAATTAATCGGCATTATGCGTTTGGAGTATTTGGCTGCTCCAAATGTCCGCATGATGATGAGCCGCTTCATTGAGCTGACATTTGTGTAAACAATCAGTTTAGTTTTTCAAATAGTGTTACGTGCACTCTCCAGCAATCACTCCCTCGCTGGGCCCCATCACCCAGTGGCCCACCAACCCCTCGCCTCCGGGTCATGCTGCCACTTACACATCTCAGACCGCGGGCAATTAATCAAATGATTTGCTGCCTGTGATAGTGCCGCCGTGTCGTGCGCCAAACTCGGGTGAATAATTGAGCGGAGTCAAGCAAAGCCCTGGGGAGACTTGCTGCTACTGTCGCTGCTGCTGCCCCGACTGGTTCAGCCACACAGCGAGAAGGCGACGGTGGGGGGGGGGGCAATGATTGCTATCACCATACTTCACCGCGCTGGTCAGTGCGTGTTGGTAAAGGGTGATATATTTAAGAAACTGATATCGACCTTTTTTGTGGTTGGAAACGCTTCTCTTTGGAGTTGAAAGATGAAAGTTCTGCGAAAGGGCATTCAACGTTTGTGCAATGTAGTAACGCAGTTAATTTATTTTCTATTCGTTAGGTGGCCGAGTTGTTTTACTTCGCTTGCAGAGGGTTCATCATGGCCGTGTTGGGGCATTCAGCCAGCAGAGCTGCGTCGAAATTGTGGGCTCCCATCCCACGAAACCCAATGCATTAGTCCAGCACAATTAATGAATTTATCCAACAACAACAGCCCAATAGGCTGATGGTCCCAAACTACGATTTTGTGTCACGTTTCCGTGGAGTTAGCAAACGACGATTGCCGTCTGCCCGTCGTATTTTGCGAGTACGGCGGAACGGCACGGCACGGACAATTTTGTCCATCCGCTGCTGGATGGGGGCCTTGCCCACGCCGTTGTTTGACCATACTTCACCGCGCCACGCTGCGCTGACCATCGTGGGCTTTGTGAATGGTGGGAGCACAGGAGGTGCAGTGCGCCACCAAACAAGGAACGTTGCACCCGCCGTTAATTCTCAACACCGAGCCGAGTGAGTTTCAGGAGAGCCTCAGGTGGCAGTGCCGATGGGGAGATCCGTGCGCCATCGGGTGACTCCGAACCCGGCCTCTGCCGTGGGCCTCCGCCGTGGGCCTCCGCCGTGAGCCTCTGCCGTGAGCCTCCGCCGTGGGCCTCCGCCGTGAGCCTCCGCCGTGAGCCTCTGCCATGAGCCTCCGCCGTGGGCCTCCGCCGTGAGCCACGCTCCCACTTCCACGCTAACACTGGCTGCGTTATCTCTCTCTCTCTTTCTCTCCGTGACAGGGGAGCACGCTTCGCAAGAGGAAGATGTACGCGGAGTTCCTGAGCAAAGTCTCCATCTTAGGTGAGTGTGTGTGTTGACTCAGCCTCAAATGAGTAGCGAGCACAACGGGTCGGCCACCTACAGAGCCGCGTGCGGTTCTTCGCGGACTGCTTCGTGACGCAGTGTCATGTTTGGATGCATTCACATGCATTGCGGCTCTTGAAATGTTGAGGTTTTTTTTTGGTACAGAATTTGCAAAAGAAATGGCTCTCACTGTTAGTTTGGTTGCTGACCACTAACCCAGTGCGATGTGTAAAAAATATAAATAAACATCGCCACTGGGGAGACAAAGGCGGCCAGGCGTGGTGCTGACCACCCACCCCCTCGTGTGCCCCAACAGCACTGTGTAGGCTACACAGTGATCTGTATTTCTTGTACATCTCCGATTAGCATGGTTGGTTACGTACGGTGCGAAAAAAGTGCAACATGCGTACGTGTCCTCTGCGTGCATGTGCTCCTGTGTGTACGTCTGTATATTCACATGTGCTTGTGTGCCTTTGTGTATATATGTACATGTGTGCATGTGTTCGTGTGTGCGTGTGCGAGTGCATGTATGCACTCGCACACACACATACATACACGCACACACACGCGTGAACACATGTATGCGCGTGCACGCGTGTGCGAGTGAAATGTCCACATACGTAGTATGTGTGCACGTATGTGTGCGCATGGGCAATCCCCCACGTGTGTGTGTTCGGAGTTTTGCAGGCTCTCTATTCTCGTGAACTCCCTCGTCTAACGTGAATTACCTGTTCCACTTCAAACAGGTTCCTGCAGAGAGCGACACGGGGCGGGTGGGGGGGAGCGAGAAAACAGAGAGAGAGGGGGGGAGATGGGAGAAAATTTGCCGTTGAATCTCAATTTAATTGCTTACAAGAAACAACACAAATCCATAATGTAGCTGTACAAAGTGGAACACTGAATATTACAGAGGTGCATTTCTTCTTCTTCTTCGAAATATGTGAAGCATCATGAGGACGGGGAGAGAGAAAGAGAGATGGGAAGAGATGGAGAGACAGGAGGATGGAGAGACAGGGAGATGGGGAGTCCAGAGAGAGAGAGAGGCACAGAAACTGGATTCGCATCTGGAATCAACCAACCCTCACCACGGCCTCAACTCTTGTTTACGAATCGTGTTCACGAGCCTGCTTTACAAGAAGTCTTGTTTACAAATCTTGCTTGCGTCCATTGATTAGCACTGAACGGTAGCGGCGTTCGAGCTGTCGTCGCCGTGAGTATCCACGGCAGCGATGGTGCTCGCCGTGTCTCCTGAGACCACATGGTAGGAGGAGCCCATTGAGGCTCCGAGGCAAGGCAGGGGGGGGGGCACCTGGAAGGGTAACGCGGAGGTGCAGGAAACAGGTCCCGTGAATTCCAGCGCGCAGAAAAGAACAAATTGTGCCATGCGGAACTTAAGCTTGCCCCTCTCGCAGCGTGCTAATGCACACGCGCCGCGATTTGATTGACGCAGGTATAAACCTTGCACGGGGTGTCCGCGTGTGCGTGTGTGTCCGCGTGTGTATGTGTCTGTGTGTGTGTCCGCGTGTGTGCATCCGCGTCTGCAAGCACCTATGAAGGCCGGCACGGCACACGTGGGTGCTCGCTAGCAGCACTTGCCCCAACAATCTGTTAAGGCTATACGGGGATCTTTGTCTTTGTGTACATGCGCATCTGCTTGCATGTGTATTTGTGCATGAACGTGTGAGTGTGGGGAGCGGTGGTGTAGTGGTTAGGGCGCCGTGCTACGAACCCGGCGTCCCGAGTTTGATTCCTGCTCACGGCCAACACCAGTGACGATTATCTGAATCTGCTTCTGGGCCTCCTCTAGGTCGACTCGGCCTCACATGAGTACCTGGTGCAGTGTGTAAACATCGCCACCGGGAAGACAAAGGCGGTCGGGCGTGGTGCTGGCCACCCACCCCCTCGTGTGCCGTGCCGGCCGTCATAGCTGCTACTCGCCAGCTGCACTTGCCCCAAAAGTCTGTTAAAGGCTATACGGGGGATCTTTGTCCTTGTGCGTGATCGTAAGGCGATGCTGAGCTGCCCGCCTGCAAGCCCCACGCGCGTAACCGGCGCTCGATTGGGAGCCGTCATTCCAGCCGAGGCTTCAGTGACTCTGAATGAACGAATGGGACCAGCATAGTCATCTCATCCCCACCACCACCACCGCCATCCAACTCCCTCCCGAGTCAAAGACAACGATCCCCCATATCGCCAAAATAGAGTGTTAGGGAAAGTGCTGTTCGCAAAGACCTGTGAAGGCTGGAATGGCACACTAGGGGCTGTGTGGCCAGCACCACGCCCGACCGTCTTCGTCTCTCCAGTGGCGATGTTTACACGTCATACCAGGTACTCATTATGAGGTACATACACAACAACAACAACGGCCATCGCCACTAGGTGGCAGGTGACATCACCACGGTGCTTGTGCAAGTCTATGTGCACTTTGAGGCCACGCGAAGTGTCGAAAGGGTGCTCGCAGGAGGTCACGGGATAGACCCAGGTGCCATGGGTTGACTGACTGAGAAGACTGGCAAAAGACAAAGATCCCCCGTATTGCCTGAACAGTCTGTTGGGGCAAGTGCTGTGAGCGAGCACCTATGAAGGCCGGCACGGCACACGAGGGGGTGGGTGGCCAACACCGTGTTCACGCATATATATACACACACCGGCAATCTTCCATCGCCACGTTTTTTTCCCGTGCCCGGAGAAATTCGAGAGAATCTTGTAGCGCGCTTTCTGAGTTCGTCATCAGGGCCTCTCTCTGGCAGCCTTGGGGTAACAAAACAAATGCGCAGACTTCCACGCCTCCCACGCCCCACGTCTCTCTCCCTCTCTCTCTCGACACAATTCATTGCTCGATTGTTTCTTTGCACGTCATCCACGTCTTTAATTTATCATGCGGAGGGAGAGTTACGGAAAGAAAGGGCGAATTGCCTCCCAATGTATGCCGTTACTTGTTCTAGCACTGCCCGTGCCTTTTCCGTGGGACACACGGCCGGGATGCGGGGGACGTCACCGCGCAAGTGTGCATGGTGACGTCACTACCGCGCACTTTCCCGCGCACCAGGCAGGAAGACAGCCAGCCAGCAAAACTTTTTTTTCTTCCTGCTATCGTATACGATACGATTCTGCACAACGACCGCTGATGGCTCTGTCGCGTGACGTCCCGTGGCGGGAAAAGAATCATGCCGCAGCCGTGGCCCTCGGTGTGCAGAGCTGTGAAAAGAGCTTCGTAGACTCACCGGATTCCTCCAGTATAGATACATATTCTGATTCTGTCCAACCAACACGGTTAACAGAGCCCATACCATGCTGATGATCAGTAATACAAATGAATCCAGTACTAACATTCGTGATGCAGGCGAGTAGAGCCACTGCACTGATGAGGAGTCTTAATGAGGATTAATATCGCACCACCATGCAGAGCATCAGAGCTACACGGCACTGACGATCTCTAATGTAGACGAAACTGGGCCACGTTAAATGAAGTGAACAGAAATCCGGCCATTGGAACTCCTTCCGCGGATTTCTCGACGCGGCTTCCGCGTATTTCTACGAGGTTATCGCAACGTGGACAGACGGTGATGATGCCCCCCCCCCTCACGCCAGCAACATTCCCCCCCTCCAGACTTTGGTGCCCCCAACCCCCCACACATATTGGGTGTTCGGCAGAGACGGGGCCTCTCGCTCACCCGATCGCCCGCCCGCATCCTCGTCCACCATCTGATAGGCGCTGCTCTGCCTCCACGCACAGCCGCCTTTGCCAAAACAAGAGCCGCAGACTCGGCACGGTCGGCTGGTCGCCGCATAAACCTGTACCCCCGCCACCACCACCACCGCCGCCACCACCACCACCACCGCCACCACCACGGCGGCGCTCGCGCCGGGCTCCAGTTACTCGGCGGCGCGACGCTCGGAACTCGGGAGGGGGGGAGGGGGGGGGGCGGTTTTCACTCTCCTCTCGCAATTTTGCTTCACTGGCCCGGTGCCTCTCGCTTGACACGACCATTATGAGTCTCCTGAGATGGACAGAGAGAGAAGAGAGAGAGAAAGAGAGAGCACGCCTGTCTCCAGCCAGGGCTCGAGTCGAGGATTCTCAGAGCCACTGATGGATCGGTGGCACTGACACGGCTGCCGCTATGGACACCCTGAGAGAGACGGAGAGAGAGAGAGATTAAAGAGATGCGGCCAAAGCTTAGTCTCTCGCGGGTACATTGACTAGGTCCATGAGAGTGCTGTTTACCGTGGGAGTCCAGTTTACCATGGGAGTGCAGTTTACCGTGGGAGTCCAGTTTACCATGGGAGTGCAGTTTACCGTGGGAGTCCAGTTTAACATGGGAGTGCAGTTTAACATGAGAGTCCAGTTTAACATGGGAGTGCAGTTTACCATGGGAGTGCAGTTTAACATGGGAGTGCAGTTTACCATGGGAGTGCAGTTTAACATGGGAGTGCAGTTTAACATGGGAGTGCAGTTTACCATGGGAGTCCAGTTTAACATGGGAGTGCAGTTTAACATGAGAGTCCAGTTTAACATGGGAGTGCAGTTTACCATGGGAGTGCAGTTTAACATGGGAGTGCAGTTTACCATGGGAGTGCAGTTTAACATGGGAGTCCAGTTTAACATGGGAGTGCAGTTTACCATGGGAGTGCAGTTTAACATGGGAGTGCAGTTTAACATGGGAGTGCAGTTTAACATGGGAGTGCAGTTTACCATGGGAGTGCAGTTTAACATGGGAGTGCAGTTTACCATGGGAGTGCAGTTTAACATGGGAGTGCAGTTTACCATGGGAGTGCAGTTTAACATGGGAGTGCAGTTTACCATGGGAGTCCAGTTTAACATGGGAGTGCAGTTTAACATGAGAGTCCAGTTTAACATGGGAGTGCAGTTTACCATGGGAGTGCAGTTTAACATGGGAGTGCAGTTTACCATGGGAGTGCAGTTTAACATGGGAGTCCAGTTTAACATGGGAGTGCAGTTTACCATGGGAGTGCAGTTTAACATGGGAGTGCAGTTTAACATGGGAGTGCAGTTTAACATGGGAGTGCAGTTTACCATGGGAGTGCAGTTTAACATGGGAGTGCAGTTTACCATGGGAGTGCAGTTTAACATGGGAGTGCAGTTTACCATGGGAGTGCAGTTTAACATGGGAGTGCAGTTTAACATGGGAGTGCAGTTTACCATGGGAGTCCAGTTTAACATGGGAGTGCAGTTTAACATGAGAGTGCAGTTTACCATGGGAGTGCAGTTTAACATGGGAGTGCAGTTTACCATGGGAGTGCAGTTTAACATGGGAGTCCAGTTTAACATGGGAGTGCAGTTTACCATGGGAGTGCAGTTTAACATGGGAGTGCAGTTTAACATGGGAGTGCAGTTTAACATGGGAGTGCAGTTTACCATGGGAGTGCAGTTTAACATGGGAGTGCAGTTTACCATGGGAGTGCAGTTTAACATGGGAGTGCAGTTTAACATGGGAGTGCAGTTTAACATGGGAGTGCAGTTTACCATGGGAGTGCAGTTTACCATGGGAGTGCAGTTTAACATGGGAGTGCAGTTTACCATGGGAGTGCAGTTTAACATGGGAGTGCAGTTTACCATGGGAGTGCAGTTTAACATGGGAGTGCAGTTTACCATGGGAGTCCAGTTGCCGACCCCTGGGCGAAGGCTATAGGCCGTTATTAACCCACTGAGAGAGGGAGAGAGAAAAAAACCCAGTCCTCGGGCTCGAACCCAGGATTTCTATCTCTCAAACACAGCCATTATGAACTAAAAAACCCAGTCCTAGGAAGAGATACACGGGGAGAGACGCACGGGGAGAGATACACGGGAAGAGACGCACGGGGAGAGACGCACGGGGAGAGACGCACGGAAGAGAAAGATGCACGGAGAGATTCACGGGAGAGAAAAAATGCACGGAGGGACACACACGAAGGAGAGAGACGCGTGGGAGCAACACAGGGAGAGAGAGATGCATAGGTGAGACGTCGGGGGAGAGACGCACGGGAGAGACATGAGGTGTGTGTGTGGGGGGGGGGGGTGTTTATGGCGGCGAGGGTTTTTGGGGGATTTGAGGCGCGGTGCCCGAAGCGGCCCGGCTCGCCTCGCGCCGCCAAAGTGTGCCGGGATTTCGCGTCCCGGCCACCCGATCGGCGTGTGAACACAATCCGGGTTCGTGGCCTCGGCCAAATCCATTTCCGTTTTTTTTTCTCTCTCTCGGTTTTTTTTCTTTCCGTTTCGCCCGTCACCTCCCTAACCCTGCCGCCGCTGCCTCCACCACACCCAGGATTTAGGTGCATCCGAAGTGGTGACCGGGTGGGGGGTGGGGGGGGTTCATAATGGCCGAGTTGGAGTTACTGAGTCGGCACCGACAAGATCCTGGGTTCAAGCCCTTGGGAGCCGTGTTACTCAGCAGTACAGGGGGCTCATGATGTACGTATGTTGAATTTCTTTCGCACCGTACGTAGCTGATCGGAGGTAGCCATGTCGGAGTCACTGAACCCACTGGGTTGTGGGTCCCCTCCGGTTTTTCCCCCAACGTTTAGAATCAACGCGCGCTTTTTTTTTTTTGCTGCTGTTTATTTCCACGTGATGAAAAGCCACTTCGTTGAGCTATCATTTGCGTGTGGCCAGGTCGCTTCTGAAAAAGAGCTACATAGCTCAGTGGGTCTTACCTAGTAAAATATATATTTTTTAATATATATAGTTTAGTTGAATATAAGGACTGATAATAATGCAATTTATAACGCGCGCAAATTTGCGGACGTAACGGCCGCAACTCAGAGGCGCGGAGCCAAGCTCAGAGTCGCTCGAAAGCACGTGGTTATAGAGGTGAGTTCTTAAGTGTCTCTTGAAGGAGGCGATTGAGGTGATGCTGCGAATGTGCAGAGGGATGATAGCGTTCCAGACTGTTGGGGCTGCCACCTTTCATTGAGCCTGAAGTCTCATGGGGATTCACAATGGCCGTGTCGACCTGTGTGTGTGTGCGCGCGGGTGCATTAGAAGGATGTGCAAGTCGTGTTTCATGCACGGTGCTACGAAGCCGGTGGTGACATAAGTTCGCTTCCAGGCCACGGTGTACATCGGTGGCAGGTCGTGTAGCATAGGTCAACTCGGCTTCAAGCGAGTATAGTACCTGGTGGAGCATAGGAAAACAAATATCAGCCAACTTTGTTGGCGAAAATCTAAACCGGTGCTGGGCTCCTCCGAGGTCGACCCAACCTCAAATGATTACCTGGTGGAGCTAAGGAAAAAAAACACATCGGCACTGGGGAGACAAAGGCGGCCAGGCGTGGTTCCAGCCCGCACCACTTTCCCTGTCGCTGTTCGTACGCAGCACTTGCCCCCCCCTCCGCTGCTTTTCAACAGTCTCGTGCGTAAGGCTACATGGGGGACCTTTGTCTTTGTGTTGTTGCAGAATCGCTGGAGCACTGGGAGCGGCTGACGGTGGCCGATGCGCTGGAGCCGGTGCAGTTCGAGGACGCGGAGAAGATCGTGGTCCAGGGAGACCCCGGCGACGACTTCTTCCTCATCACCGAGGTGCCGATTATGTCCCCCCCGGGGACTGAGAGAAAGGAGATAGAGGGCGAGAGGCAAGGAGAGAGGCAGGGAGAGAGGCAGGGAGAGAGAGAGAGAGCGAGGGAAAGACCCAGATCTAGGGCCCGTCCACAGAGAGGTTGTGGGGCTCGGGGCAAATCTAAACTAAAACTTAACTATTTTTAATTTGGCCAGGTAAGGCCCACTGAGCTAAAGAGCTGTTTTTCAGAAGCGACCTGGCCACATGCGATGATAGCTCAACGAAGTGGCTTATCATCTGGACATTTACAGCGGCCAAATCCTCTTGAACGTGTCGATGTTGATCATAAATGTGGAGGGAAAAGCTGGATAGAAATTCACGCAACCACGGGGAGAGAGAGAGAGAAAGCCACGCAAACTCCAAATATACAGCAGGTGTCAGGGTCAGAATGGAAACCATGACTTCCTGCATACCAGGTGAGATAACATCTCACACCATGTGGATCCCCCCCCCCCGCCGACGCCTTCAAACTAAACTGGTGGTATTACATCTGACGCCGCGACGTTGAAGCGCGGGATGCCCCTCAAAGCGCGGGGCACGGGGCAGTCGCCCCCCCCCCCCCCCAATTCGCCATAGCTTAGCGGTGGCTCTGCCCGGACCCCAGGGTTTGAGCCCAGGTTGTCATCTCGAGCGGTGTGCCTCCGAACCGGCCATGATGAGCCCCCAGTGGGTGACCGATTGGGAGTTTGTTTCGAATCGGATGTGTGGGGATCTTTGGCCCCAGCGAAGTGGGGTGAGGGTGGTAGTGGGTGGGTGGGTGGGGGTGGTTGTGGGTAAGGGGGGGGGTAGGTGGGGGGCGGGGTGGATTGGGTTCAGGGGGGAGGTGGAGGAGGGACGTGGAAGAAGAAAGAGTTCCCTTCTTCGCTGCCCACGACTGTAAATTCTCTACGATGGAGGAGGATGAGGGAGGGGCGGGGGCAGGATGGGGATGTCGGGTGGGGGGTGATGGTCATGGAGGAACACGGGGGGAGGGGGGGGGACATGGGAATCCATGCTGCTCCTCCTGCTTGTGGGGAACAAAGGTGGCTTTGCAGAAGAAGACTTGCTGCGGATTGTGTGTCTTATTGGTGTGCATTTGTGTGTGTACCTGTGTGTGCGTGCGTGTACCTGTGTGTGCATGTGTGTACATGTGTGTATGTACCTGTGTGTATGTACCTGTGTGTGCGTGTGTATACCTGTGAATCAGTGTGTGTGTGTGTATGTACCTGTGTGTGTACCTATGTGTGCGTGTGTGTACCTGTGTGTGTATGTACCTGTGTGTGCGTGTGTGTATCTGTGAATCAGTGTGTGTGGGTGTGTATCTGTGTGTGGATGTACCTGTGTGTGCGTGTATGTACCTGTGTGTGCGTGTGTGTACCTGTGAATCAGTGTGTGTCGGTGTGTACCTGTGTGTATGTACCTGTGTGTGTCGGTCTGTCCGTCTGCTACAGCAGAGGTGTAGGGAATTCCAAAAAGACCTACATCTCTGCTTTATTGACCTGGTCAAGGCCTATGATACCATCAGTAGGACTGGGCTCTGGGTTGTTCTTCGTGCTTTCGGAGTCCCTGACCCTCTGCTCATGATCATTAAGGACCTTCATGATGGTGAGCGGGCCCGGGTAAAACTACGTGGCCGGGAGTCGGAGCCTTTCCCTGTACACCTTGGGGTGCGACAGGGATGTCCTCTGGCTCCCACATTATTTAACATCTATTTCGACTGCGTAGTTCGTGAAGCCTTCAATAGCTGTACCGGGGGAATTTCCATTTGGTACAGATATAATGGGAGGCTGATCGACGCCCAGGTGCGATCAAGGGATGGCTCCCTATTGGTCAACCACGTTATGTATGCCGATGATTTGGTAATAGCTGCTCATTCAGAAGAGGAGTTGGAGACGCTGCTGCTGAGACTGGAGCATGCCACTAAGAGGTGGGGCCTTACCATCAGCCCCACCAAAACTAAGCACCTGCCTGGGTATTTTGTACCATCGGACACTCCACCCCCACAACTCCCAATTGGTGATGGGGCAGTTGTGGAGAGAGTGGAGAGTTTCCCATACCTGGGCAGTGTGCTTATGACCGGCTCCAGTTTATCAGCAGAGGTCTCACTCCGAATCAGTCGAGCGGCAATATCTTTTCATCGGTTGCGTAACACTGTGTCGAAGCTACCTGGTCTGTCGCTCCGCACGAAGCTTCAGGTCTTCTCGGCCACGGTCATTCCCTCCCTTCTCTACGCTTGCGAAACGTGGACCCCCCTAGTGGAGCATCTTCGCCGGTTGGAAACATTTAGGCTGGCCTGCCTACGATCCATTCTGGGTTTAACCAGGCTGGATTGTGTGAGGAGCTCACAAGTCCTTGAAAGATCTGGGCAAAGTCCCATCAGTGAGCTCCTCCGGCAGGCAAGGCTGCGTTGGCTGGGTCATGTAGCCCGCATGCCCAGCCACCGCATGCCTAAACAGCTTTGGTTCGGCCGGATCGAGGGGGCTAAACGGGCGCGGCACGGGCTAGAGAAGAGATGGAGTGATGTGGTACAGGAGGATGTGGAGCTGAGTGGACTTGCCGATGACTGGTACCAGCGGTGTCAAGATCGGCCTCAGTGGAGGAGGCTCGTGAAGGACGCTACTGGGCAGTTGGAGGCAGTCGCCCTCCAACAACAACGGAGGGCGGAGGAGCAACGCTCACAACAACGAGCGGAGCGCCGGGTGGCTAAAGCACAGCAAGTTGGTACAGTAGGGGGCACAGGTGGTGCATCAGCCAGTTATCACGGTCATCTTGGTCAGTCGACCCGTGGCACCTGGGTCTGCCCCGTGACCTCCTGCCAGCAGGCGTTCGACACTTCACGTGGCCTCAAGGTGCACATGGCCTGGCACAAGCGTCGTGGTGACGTCACCGCCACTTAGTGGCGAATGGCGGTTGTTGTTGTTGTTGTTGTGTCGGTGTGTACCTGTGAATCAGTGTGTGTTGGTGTGTACCTGTGTGTGTATGTACCTGTGTGTATGTACCTGTGTGTGCGTGTACCTGTGAATCAGTGTGTGTCGGTGTGTACCTGTGTGTCTGTACCTGTGTGTGCGTGTACCTGTGAATCAGTGTGTCGGTGTGTACCTGTGTGTGTATGTACCTGTGTGTGCGTGTGTGTACCTGTAAATCAGTGTGTGTTGGTGTGTACCTGTGTGTGTATATACCTGTGTGTGCGTGTGTGTACTTGTGAATCAGTGTGTGTTGGTGTGTACCTGTGTGTGTATGTACCTGTGTGTGCGTGTGTGTACCTGTAAATCAGTGTGTGTTGGAGTGTACCTGTGTGTGTATGTACCTGTGTGTGCGTGTGTGTACCTGTGAATCAGTGTGTGTTGGTGTGTACCTGTGTATGTATGCACCTGTGTATGTATGCACCTGTGTGTGTGTGTATGTACCTGTGTGTGCGTGTGTGTACCTGTGAATCAGTGTGTCGGTGTGTACCTGTGTGTGTATGTACCTGTGTGTGTATGTACCTGTGTGTGCGTGTGTGTACCTGTGTGTACATGTGTCGGGGTGTACCTGTGTGTGTATGCACCTGTGTGTGCGTGTGTGTACCTGTGAATCGGTGTGTGTTGGTGTGTACCGGGGTGTCAGGGGAGCGGTAGTGCGGCAGTTAGCGCGGCGACCCGAGTTCGATTCCCGCTCACGGCGAACACCAGTGACGATTATCTGAACCGGTCCTGGGCCTCCTCTTGGTCGACTCAGTGTTAAATGAGTACCTGGTGCAGTGTGTAAACATCGCGACTAGGGAGACAAAGGCGGCCGGGTGTGGTGCTGGCCACCCAGCTCCATGCATGCTGTTCCGGCCTTCATAGGTGCTCACTAACAGCACTTGCCCCAATAGTTTGTTAAGGCTATCCGGGGGATCTTTGCCTTTGTATGTATGTGGGGTGAAGCACACTGCGCCAAGAACCCAGCGATGTCTGAGCCAATCCTGGGCCTGCACTAGGTCGACTCAGCCTTAAATTAGTACCTGGTGCATTATGTAAATATCAGCACTGGGGAGACAAAGTGAGCCGGGCGTGTTGCTGTGTAGACCTTAACACAGACACACACACACCTATACACACCTACACACACACCTACACACACACACCTACACACACACACCTACACACACACCTACACACACACCGACAAACACACCGACAAACACACCGATGCTCACACAATGAAACATACACACACATCCACATTGACACACACATTCACACACAGACACAATCAGAAACAAAGATCACCCATATAGCCTGTAGGGGCAAGTGCTGTTAGCGAGTAGCACCTATGAAGGCCAGCACGGCACACGAGGGGTGGGTGGCCAGCATCACGGCCGGCCACCATTGACTCCCCAGGTGCAGATGTTTATACGCCGCGCCAGGCACTCATTTGAGGCTGAGTCAACCTAGGGGAGGCCCACGACGGGTTCGCCGATGTTGACCGTGAGCAGGAACCAAAGTCGAGCTGGCGGGTTTGTCGCGCAGAGCGCTAACCACTGCACTGCCACTACAAAGGCAACGACACACGCACAAAGAGACATACACACACACACAACACTCAGGGCACAGCCGCTGTATATTTTGGATCTGAGGTCAAAACAGAGCTCAGCGTTGATTCCGCTGTGAGGCAACCGTGAAGCGTTGTGTTGATACAAACACGACTCTGCACTCAAGGACGTGTGTGTGTGTGATGTGTTTTCACTCTTCGGTTTCTGTACTATATATTTTATTATGTTTTCAAGTTTGAGCACTGTATCCGCTCTTGTCAAAACTACAAGATAAAGTTCCATCGTCGTGATCGTCGCCGTTGTTATGATCGACGTCATCGCGATCGTGCAGATTAGCGCCGCAATAATTACCATCGTCCTCGCAATCGTCATCATCGTCACTGTCACTGTGAACTTAGATGATGATGATGAGACTACTGCGTTGGTTTTCTCACGGTAGCGCTGGTTCATTACATTCGCAATTATTATTACCATTATTATTATTATTTTATCGTTACGATTGTCTCTCTGGGAAAGTCTCTCCGAGTTTCAGGGCTCTTTTTCACGGAGGCGCCTGCCAAGGCGGTAGAGTGGCGCGACTTTGCCACGCGCGTGTGTAACCCAAATTAGATTTATTTTACGGGTACATTTTTCGGCATCGGGATATTACTTGGCCACTACCGGTTACATTGTACGTACGTTTGTATGTTTTTTGTTTTGTTTTGTTATGGGAGTAAAACCCGGAAAACCCGGAGGAAACTCGTGCAGAAAAATGGACACACACGCAAACTCCACAGCGAGAGGTTCCCGCGTCAGGGATCAAACCCAGGCCCGTGCTGCCACTTGCGCCGCTTTGGCCAACACGACAACGGCCCCACTGTCACTGCCAGTGTTGGTAGCCATCCCCTCCACCCCCCCCCCCAACTTGGCCGTGAATCTCAACGCCAGGTCTGCTCGGGGTTCCGCGTGCCCGGCGACAGCACCACCACCACTCACCTCCCCCGGAGTAATGCGTTCGCATCGGCACTGTCTCTTCATTTGATTTATATGGTGCCCTAAGCAAGGCGCTGAGCAGAGAATTATCAATTTGACATTGTACATACAGTACATATGTACGTTGAACTACTTTTGCCCGGCGTGTAGCCACCAGCCATGCAAACCGGGGGGTGTGTGGGGGACGTCGTGAAAGCAGTTCTAAAGAAACGAGTTTCAGTTTTAAGGTGCGTAGACGGTGTGGTGAGGTGAGATGAGGCGATGAAAGGGGACGACGGTGCGCGGTGAGTGGTGACGATTGCGCTGAAGTCAACGACGATGACAGCGAGACAGCGAGCGGTTGACGACGAAAGCGAGTGCGATGGGTGGTGCGTATGGGGTGGTTGGGCCAGAGGGATGGACGATGGGGTTGTCACTGACGGCGATGGCAGGAGGGGGGAAGGTCGGTGAGCTTTAGTGCACCGCGTTGAAAATCCGCGAAGTCTGCATTCGGTACTTGGGCGGCTGTACCGTCGAGGTACGTTGGAGCGCTGCCTTCCACCCCGCTTCGTCTCTTATATTTCTGACAGTGATTCATTGAAAAATGTTCTCCCCCCGCCAACATCCGATACTCGAATAAAATATATATCTCAGTGTTTCATAAGTTTGGCGTGCTGCAGTCGTCACTGGCCGTTGTGTTTGCGGCTTATGCAACACGAATCTTGGTGGGTCTCAAGACAAAGGTCCCCCGCGTAGCCTCAACAGAATTTTTGGGACAAGTGCTGTTGGCGAAAAGCACCTGTGAAGGCCGGCACGGCACACGAGGGGGTGGGTGGCCAGCAACCACGCCCGGCCGCCTTTGTCACTCTAGTGGCGATGTTTACTACACCGGGTACTCATTTGAGGCTTAGTCGACCTAGGGGGAGGCCCAGCACCGGTGCGGATTAATCGTCACCGGTGTTGTCGGTGACCGTGATCAGGAATCGAACATCGGGTCGTGGGGTCACATTGAGCTCCCGTCTCGCAGTGCGTGGTCGAAATGGGTTTGCCACGCACGCTCTCGACCCGACACGGGATACGGCCCACGCGCTCAACAATAAAGACAGAAACTCGCGCGCACTCAATGCCCCCAACCCCACTGCAATCGACCCTCCACCCGCCCACCCCACCCACACCCATCCACCCTTCATCTCGCCACATCAAAGGCCCCCATTGTGATGGTGATGCTGATGATGGTGGTGGTTGGAGGTGAGTTGATGGCGCTGCTATTCCGGTCACTCAAACCACGACGCTATTTTCATTCCGATCACCTCCTACACCGGACCTCCTCTCAACGCCCAACCACTGGCAATAAAAGTTGGGCGCGGGTCGGAGTGGGAAGGGTCGAGGTGGGGGGGCGCTGTTTGATGGTTGATGGGGGGGTAGGGGTATTAATTGGAATTTCAATTGGTCGGCTTTCATCTGGTTAATTTGCGCCGGGATTGTGTTTGAGCAATGGAGCAGGGCGGCAGGAAGTGCGTGTAAGTGTCTGTGTGTGTGTCTGTGTGTGTGTCTGTGTGTGTGTCTGTGTGCGTGTAAGTGTCTGTGTGTGTGTGTCTGTGTGTGTGTCTGTGTGCGTGTAAGTGTCTGTGTGTGTTTGTGTGTGTGTCTGTGTGCGTGTAAGTGTCTCTGTGTGTGTCTGTGTGTGTCTGTGTGTGTGTCTGTGTGCGTGTAAGTGTCTCTGTGTGTGTGTCTGTGTGCGTGTAAGTGTCTGTGTGTGTGTCTGTGTGCGTGTAAGTGTCTGTGTGTGTGTCTGTGTGCGTGGAAGTGCCTGGGTGCGTGGAAGTGTCTGTGTGTGTATGTGTGCGTGTAAGTGTCTCTGTGTGTGTCTGTGTGCGTGTAAGTGTCTCTGTGTGTGTCTGTGTGCGTGGAAGTGTCTGTGTGCGTGTAAGTGTCTCTGTGTGTGTCTGTGTGCGTGTTAGTGTCTCTGTGTGTGTCTGTGTGCGTGTGTAGTGTTGGCCACCCACCCCTTCCTTCGTAAGTGTGCCGTGCCGGCCTTCATAGGTGCTACTCGCAAACACCACTTGCCCCAACAATCTGTTCAGGCAAAACGGGGGATCTTTGTGCTTTGCATATGGGGAGCGGTAGTGCAATGGTTAGCGCGCTGCGCTACGAATCTGGCTCACGGCCAACACCAGCGACGATTATCACGAGTACCTTGTACAGTCTGTAAACATCGCCACTGGGGAGACAAAAGTGGCCAAAGGTGGTGCTGGCCCTCCACACCCTCTTGTGCCGTGCCGGCCTTCATAGGTGCTAATCACTATCAGCACTTGCCCCAACAGTCCGTTAAAGGCGACACGGGGGTTCTTTGTCTTTGTTTGAGTATGTGGCACAGTGGGGAGCACAGGTGATGCATCTGTAAGTCATCTCAGTAAATGAACCCATAACACCTGGGTCTATCCCGTGACCTGCCAGCAAGCGTTCCTCACTTCACGTGGCCTCAAGGTGTATCTAGCCTGGCACAAGCATCGTGGTGACGTCACCACCACTTCGTGGCTAATTACACTGGTCAACAACAAAAAAATTTTTCTGGCCTGGACTTTTGCAGTTGTTTTAGACTAATTTCAGGGTGCTGATTCCAGATCTGATCTCAGATTTGCTCTATCACATCTCATTTTTACGCTATCGGCATACCCCATTTTCATTGATTTTACCCGAAATTAACTCTGTCACTTATGATTGCAAGTTGTTGCGAGTCAGTGACTGCTTTAGTGCTAAAATATGGTGCTGTATTTTTAGGATAGTGTGTTTATAATATCATTTTATGTAGATATCCACATTTATTTAATATTTTTCTTTTGCAGTTTTGATTGAAAATGCAATATTTGATATCTCAAAAACCTGATGTGATAGACAAAAAGTGATGCCAGATTTGGAATCAGCATCCCAAAATTACCTTAAAACCGTTGGAATACCTTATGCCAGAAAAAGTGTGTTGACCAGTGTTATGTAATAGCAGTGTGATAATGTGATGATGGTGATGCGATGATGTGATCGTGGTGAAGATTTGATGATGATGATGATGTGACGATGATGGTGATGATGATGGTGGTGATGATGTTGTTGTTGTTGTGTGCTCAGGGCACCGCCGCCGTCCTTCAGCGCCGCTCTGAGAGGGAGGAGTTCGTGGAAGTCGGGCGCCTGGGTCCCTCCGACTACTTCGGTAAACACACATGTGCACACACACACACGTGCACACACACACGTACACACACACACTCACACACGTGCACACACACACACGTGTACACACGTGCACACACACACACACGTGCACACACACACACATACGTGCACACACACACACACGTGCATACACACACGTGCACACACACACACGTGCACACACACACACGTACACACACATACACGTGCACACACACGTGCACACACACACACACACGTGCACACACACAGTGCACACACACGTGCACACACACACGTGCACACACACACACGTGCACACACACACACACGTACACACACACGTTCCCGCACACACGTGCACACACACACACGTGCACACACAACAACAACCGCCATTCGCCACTAAGTGGCGGTGACGTCACCACGACGCTTGTGCCAGGCCATGTGCACCCTGAGGCCACGTGAAGTGTCGAACGCCCGCTGGCAGGAGGTCACGGGGCAGACCCAGGTGCCACGGGTCGACTGACCGAGATGACCGAGATGACTGAGATGACTGGCTGATGCACCACCTGTGCCCCCTACTGTGCCAACTTGCTGTGCTTTAGCCACCCGGCGCTCCGCTCGTTGTTGTGAGCGTCGCTCCTCCGCCCTCCGTTGTTGTTGGAGGGCGACTGCCTCCAACTGCCCAGTAGCGTCCTTCACGAGCCTCCTCCACTGAGGCCGATCTTGACACCGCTGGTACCAGTCATCGGCAAGTCCACTCAGCTCCACGTCCTCCTGTACCACATCACTCCATCTCTTCTCTAGCCCGTGCCGCGCCCGTTTAGCCCCCTCGATCCGGCCGAACAGAAGCTGTTTAGGCATGCGGTGGCTGGGCATGCGGGCTACATGACCCAGCCAACGCAGCCTTGCCTGCCGGAGGAGCTCACTGATGGGACTTTGCCCAGATCTTTCAAGGACTTGTGAGCTCCTCACACAATCCAGCCAGGTTAAACCCAGGATGGATCGTAGGCAGGCCAGCCTAAATGTTTCCAACCGGCGAAGATGCTCCACTAGGGGGGGTCCACGTTTCGCAAGCGTAGAGAAGGGAGGGAATGACCGTGGCCGAGAAGACCTGAAGCTTCGTGCGGAGCGACAGACCAGGTAGCTTCCACACAGCGTTACGCAACCGATGAAAAGATATTGCCGCTCGACTGATTCGGAGTGAGACCTCTGCTGATAAATTGGAGCCGGTCATGAGCACACTGCCCAGGTATGGGAAACTCTCTACTCTCTCCACAACTGCCCCATCACCGATTGGGAGTTGTGGGGGTGGAGTGCCCGATGGTACAAAATACCCAGGCAGGTGCTTAGTTTTGGTGGGGCTGATGGTAAGGCCCCACCTCTTAGTGGCACACTCCAGTCTCAGCAGCAGCGTCTCCAACTCCTCTTCTGAATGAGCAGCTATTACCAAATCATCGGCATACATAACGTGGTTGACCAATAGGGAGCCATCCCTTGATCGCACCCGGGCGTCGATCAGCCTCCCATTATATCTGTACCAAATGGTAATTCCCCCGGTACAGCTATTGAAGGCTTCACGAACTACGCAGTCGAAATAGATGTTAAATAATGTGGGAGCCAGAGGACATCCCTGTCGCACCCCAAGGTGTACAGGGAAAGGCTCCGACTCCCGGCCACGTAGTTTTACCCGGGCCCGCTCACCATCATGAAGGTCCTTAATGATCGTGAGCAGAGGGTCAGGGACTCCGAAAGCACGAAGAACAACCCAAAGCCCAGTCCTACTGATGGTATCATAGGCCTTGACCAGGTCAATAAAGCAGAGATGTAGGTCTTTTTGGAATTCCCTACACCTCTGCTGTAGCAGACGGACAGAAAATATGGCATCTGTGCAGGACCGCCCTTTCCTGAAACCGCATTGGGGCTCCGCAAGCCTCTCCTCAGCATGCCTAGCAAGGCGATGTTGAATAATCCTTGCCAGGACCTTACCCGGCACACTGAGGAGTGAGATGCCCCTGTAGTTGTTACAGTCGGTACGGTCCCCCTTCTTAAAGAGGGGGACCACCAGGGCATCCTTCCAGTCCTGCGGAACCCGTCCAGTGGTCCAGACTGTTGTTATGATGTCATATAGAGCAGTCTGTGCACAAACGCCACCCTCCCTCAGCATTTCGCCTGGGAGATCATCTCTGCCCGGTGCCTTCCCTGGTCTCAGACTCCGGATCGCCCTCAGTACTTCCTCAACAGCTGGAACCTCAGCCAGCCACTCACAGGGGTGACCTCTTCCAATATTTGAGGCACCGCAGCCTCAGCAGGGTTATCCCCACTTTGTGCCATGATGTTTTCCTGGCTGAGAGATTTTCCCTCCCCCAGGACCTCACAGAAATGCTCAGCAAATCTGCAAACCTGTTCCTGGGGGTCGGAGATTGGATCACCGTTTTTTCCTCTAATGATGGTAATAGGTGTGGCGCTGCAGGTTACTTTTTTGATGGAGTTAAATAGTGATTTGTGATCGCGGGCTACTGAGGCAGACTCCATCTCCTCAGCAACCCGCGACCACCACCCATCCTTGCAGCGCCTCACGGCTCTCCGAACCTCCGAGCGAAGACTGCGGTAAACCTCCTTATTCTCTGACGTGGGACGCTGTAGGCGATGAGAGTGGGCCTGTCGCTTTTTCTCAATTAACCTGAACACCTCCTCCGTCAGCCAGGGTTCCCGGGGAGGTCTGGACCGCGTACCCAAAGCAGCCATTGCAGCTGCATGAGTCACAGTCTTAAACCTCGCCCATTTACCCTCGACATCAGGTGGAGTGGGGGACGATGCCAACCCCAGCTGCAAGCGATGATGAAATTCTCGCTTGCAACTTTCATCAGCTAACTTAGACCAGGCCACTTTTGGTTGGAATGGGATCCTGGGTGTACACCCACCACCGGAGTGGAAGAATGGCAGGCGCATCTTACAGATGACTAGTCGATGGTCAGAGGGCAGATCAGCTCCACGGTAGGTCCTGGTGTCAAGGACATGGGCTCGCATCCGCTGGTCCGTCACTACGTAGTCCAGCAGATGTTCTTGCTTGGACCCGGCATGCATCCATGATGTTGTGTGGATGCGCCGATGCCGGAAGAGCGTGTTGGTAATTACAAGCCCATGGGCTGCACAGAAATCTAGCAGCCTCCTACCGTTATTATTGAGCTGATCTGGCCCATGCCTTCCAATCACTCCAGACCAGGTGCCAGCATCATGACCAACTCGGGCATTGAAGTCACCCAACAAGATGACTCTGTCCCGAGTGGCCACTTTAGCCAGCACCTGTGACAGGAGGTCATAGAAAGCGTCCGACTCATCGGCTTTGCCTGCATCCCTCCATGGATGTTCGTCTTCGGTGGGGGCATAAGTAACCACGACCACCACTCCTCGCCTCTGGTTGATGGGAAGGCGAGCCCAAAGTATCCTGGGGCTTACAGCTTCCCACACCTCACCGCCACGCTCCCACGCCCCCTTCATTCTTTTGTTCAGAAGAAGAGCCACACCCTGTTGTTTGGCAGTCTCCTGCCCCGAGTAGAGGACTGTCCACCCCTCATGGTGGCAGGAGCCAGAACCGGTCCACCGGACCTCCTGAATGCCACAGAGATCCAGGCGGTACCGGTCCAGCTCCCGACAGAGGAGTGGCAGCCTCTCCTCCGCAGTGAGCGTTCGAACATTCCACGTGGCCATCCGCAATGGTTTTTCGTTGTTTCTGGAGGAGCCCCGAGGGTTAAAATTCAATCTCCTGGCTCCGCCAAATGGGGTTTGGCCAGGAGACACACACGTGCACACACACACACGTAGATACGATACACACAAACACACCCACGTACACACACACACGTACACACACACACGTGTACACACACACGTGCACACACACGTGCACACACACGTGCACACACACAAACACACGTGCACACACACACACGTGCACACACACACACGTAGATACGATACACACAAACACACACCCACGTGCACACACACACACACGTGCACACACACACACGTACACACACACACGTACCCACACATGTACGCACGCACACATGTACGCACACACACACACGTAGGCACACGTAGACACATGTACACACACACACACACGTAAACACACGTGCACACACACGTACACACACGTACACACACACACGTACACACACGTAGACACACGTGCACACACATAGACACACACACGTACACACACGCACATGTACGCACACTCACACGTACACACACTCACATGTATACACACTCGGACTCTTCACTCACACATGTATACAACATACACACGTATGCACATTCACGTGTACACACACTCGCACACCTACACACACACATACACACGCATGAATACACACGTGTATGCACACACGTGTCCGCACACACAAGTGTATGTACACACACACACACGTACACGCACCCACACACATGCACGCGCTCACACGTACGGGCACACAGGCGCACACATCCACCTACACACACTCACAAGCTCTCCCCTCACTCTCCCCCTCACCGGCCCCCTCACTCTCCCTCTCACCTGTCCCCTCCCACTCACCTGCCCCCTCCCACTCACCTGCTCCCCCCCTCCCTCTCACCTGCCCCCTCCATCTCCCTCTCACCTGCTCCCTCCCCTGCCCACTCACCTGCTCCCCCCCCCTCCCTCTCACCTGCCCCCTCCCTCTCACATGCTCCCCCCCCTCCCCCTCCCTCTCACCTGCCCCCTCCCTCTCACCTGCCCCCCCCTCCCTCTCACCTGCCCCCCCCTCCCTCTCACCTGCCCCCTCCATCTCCCTCTCACCTGCTCCCTCCCCCGCCCACTCACCTGCTCCCCCCCTCCCTCTCACCTGCCCCCTCCATCTACCTCTCACCTGCCCTCTTCCCCTCCCTCTCACCTGCCCCCTCCATCTCCCTCTCACCTGCTCTCCCCCCTCCCTCTCCCACTCACCTGCCCCCTCCCCCTCCCTCTAACCTGCCCCCTCCATCTCCCTCTCACCTGCTCCCCCCCCCCCTCCCTCTCACCTGCCCCCTCCCCCTCCCTCTAACCTGCCCCCTCCATCTCCCTCTCACCTGCTCCTCCCCCTCCCTCTCACCTGCCCCCTCCTTCTCCCTCTCACCTGCCCCCTTCCCCTCCCTCTCACCTGCCCCCTCCCCCTCCCTCTCACCTGCCCCCTCCCTCCCCCCCTCACCTGCCCCCTCCCTCTCACCTGCCCCCTCCTCCTCCCTCTCACCTGCCCCCTCCCCCTCCCTCTCACCTGCCCCCTCCCCCTCACCTGCCCCCTCCCTCTCACCTGCCCCCTCACTCTCCCTCTCACCTGCCCCCTCCCCCTCACCTGCCCCCTCCCCCTCCCTCTCCCTCTCACCTGCCCCCTCACTCTCACCTACCCCTCCCTCTCCCTCTCACCTGCCCCCTCCCCCTCCCTCTCACCTGCCCCCTCCCTCCCCCTCTCACCTGCCCCCTCCCTCTCCCTCTCACCTGCCCCCTCACTCTCCCTCTCACCCGTCCCCTTACCTACAACTTTGTTGTTTCTTCTACAATTTTATATTTCCGTCTTTTTCTGTGCTCTCTTCCTCTATCACTCTCTCTCTCTCCCTTTCCCTCTCTCCCCCTCCCTCTCAAACGAACTCGCGCGCTGACTGTGCCCGTGTACCCCCCCCGCCCCACCCCCCCAGGGGAGATTGCGCTCATGTTGGACCGCCCGCGCGCCGCCACCGTGGTGGCCCGCGGGCCGCTCAAGTGCGTCAAGCTGGACCGGCCGCGGTTCGAGCGCGTCCTCGGGCCCTGCTCCGACATCCTCAAGCGCAACATCCAGCGATACAACAGCTTCGTGTCCATCTCCGTCTGACGCTCGCCCGCGGATATACGCCCACAGGTAGGCCACGCGGTGGGGATGGCGGAGGCGGTGGTGGTGATGGTGGTGATGACGGTGGTGGTGGTGGTGGTGATGGTGATGGTGGCGTTGGTTGAGGTGGTGGTGATAGTGGTGATAGCGGTGGTGGTGATGGTCATGTTTGCTTGAGGTGGTGGGTGATGGTTGTGATTGTGATAGTGGTGGTGATGATGGTGGTGATGGTGATGGTGGCGTTGGTTGAGGTGGCGGTGATAGTGGTGATAGCGGTGCTGGTGATGGTCATGTTTGCTTGAAGTGGTGGGTGGTGGTTGTGATTGTGATAGCGGTGGTGGTGATGGTGGCATTGATTGAGGTGGTGGCTATGGTGATGGTGGCGTTGGCTGAAAGTGGTGGTTATGGTGATAGTAACAATGGCAGCCTCTGTGGTTGAAGTGGAATGGTAGTTCTTTCATGGTGCTCGCTAACATCCCCATCCTACCAGGCAAAGCCCAGTGAGGTTCTAACTTATTTTTCAAAAGCAACCTGGCCACAAATGATTGTTCTAACAAATTGGCCTATCATTGGGACATTTATAGTCGCAAAATAATCAAAATAATCTCAATGCATGTTTCTAAATGTGAATCTCAACGGACTCGCAGCTCTGCCGTCACCGCGGGTGGCAATGCATCTCAATGGGGGTCGTGCTGAGGTCACGTGGTGGGGGGCGGTGGGTGTGGTCACGGAACTCACTGGAACTCACATCCAGGTCAGTCCCAGTGGCGGTGAATTTCAGCGCGCCCACAAGCTGGCGAGTCACTGCAGTGACGGACATAATGGAAATCTTTCTTTCTTGAGCGAGCTCGGTGGAGCTGCCTGGCCATCTTCTTGGTGTCATATCTCCAGGACGTGAAGCCCATCGAGCCAAGAGGCTCGTTTTCGAGGGTGACTCGGACGGCGGGCAACATTCTTTGCAACAAATTCTCGTTTGGAACTCCCCTTCCCATCAGAGCCTCGCCCACCACCCATCAGGCGGGCAGTGGGGGGGGGGGGAATGTCCGTGCCTCTCGCAGTGGGGTTCACAATGGTCAACATGGGATAATAATAATAATAGTTGTTAAGAGTATTTGGCTGCTATAAATGTCCACGTGTGATAAGCCACTTCGTTGAGCTATCGTTTGTGGCCAGGTTCCTTCTGAAAAAGAGCTCCATAGCTCGGTGGGCCTTAGCTGGTAAAATTGTAAATAGTTTAGTTTTAGTTTATCATTGATGTTGCCGTACAAGCAGAGAAACAGGAATCAGGATGAAGGTGGAGATCTTCTTGGTTCTTTCGGTAAAGTCACGTAGAAGGGAAATAATAAAATAATAAAAATAAAAACATAATAAAATAATTCTCACGACGTTTCGGCCACAACGCAAGCAGCCGTCCTGACTTTACCGAAAGAACCAAGAAGATGAATCCCTGCAGTCACGAAAGCTTTGAATCGAAAATTGAAGGTGGAGATGTTATAGTGGGCAAAACCACCACCACAACCACCATGACAACCACCACCACAACCACCGCCACCACCACCACAACCACCACCGCAATGCCCCGACAGTTCTCCCACCATCTGTCTGGACTCACATCTTCCCCCCTTGTGCCGCCGGTCTTCTGGGGAGATGGATTACCAAAGGCGCAGAGGGCACCACAATGTGGGGATGGAGCTGCGGAATCGGAAAGTGTTCAGAAGGCATCGGCTGGAAACATCAGGCTGATGTTTCAGGCAATGGCTCTTCTGCAGAGCAGAGAGAGGGAGAGGGCAGAGAGGTTGGCCGACTTCTTGGTAACGATGACGTTGTCCACTGTGGGGCCTTGAAAGGTTTGAAATTTGACGCGAGAAGAGGTGCGAAATGAGGCACGAGCAGTCGTTGCTTTACCCCTTGACAGACCCTGAGCAGCCAACGACATCTCAACAGACGGGGATTTTAGAACCCACGTGACTAAAATAAATAAATAAGTCGAAATATAAAACGCCTGCCACCCTGAGGCCATAGAACTGTGGTCGTGGAAGGAAGTTGGCTGATGCATTATGGGAGAGGAAACAGTGTTTTTGGGAAGTGTAGTCAGAGTGGAGTCGTCAACCGGCCGGGTGGTTCAGCGGCAGAGCGAGCGGCCCGCAAATCATGAAGTTCGCGAGTTCAACTCCCGGTTTGTGGGGGACGGGGGGAGTTGACTCAACCCATCATCCATCTGGGGGGGGGGTCGATACAACCAGTACCAGTTTGTGAGGAAGTCAACAGTGGTCTTTTTACAGAGTGACTCACTGCTGCCATAGGAAATTTGGAATGTCCACCACTGGCTCTCAGAGGCTGTGGTAAGCGGGAGACGGGCAGGGCTGTCAGTGCAAGCAAATTGCGCGGGAGATGACTTTGTGACTTTGAAGGAGTGGGATGCCACCGTTACGTGAAGCCCCATTGTTGTGCGGAGCAGCCCACCTCGGCTCAGGTGAGACGACTATTCCCGCTCAATGTAATCACTGCTTCCCCATTTCCTCCTTCCTTCCTCCATCATTGCTACCTTGCCCATCCCACCCCCTCCACGGCTGGATGGGGCCGCGGTGGGGGGTGGGGGGTTAACAACTCGGAAGCTGAGAATGTTTAACACGTAGGCTTTCGCGGGCAATATCATCCATAATAGAGTTTTTTTTTTGATTAGATCGCGTAAATATCGAAATGTGTCGTTAAAACGTGACAACCCTTACTAGTTGGCTGTGTTGGGTGGTGGCGGGTTTTAACGACACACTTATATATTTACGCGATCTAACCCAAAAAAAACCCCCTCTATTTTGTAATCTGAGAATTGTGTGCGGCAGGAGAGCGTTTTATTTTAGACGCGGGCGGCTACTTCGAGGTCGAGAGACCGGGGTAGAATATTATTGGAACCAGTAACCTGGGGCCATGAGTCAGCCTGTAGGGGTGGGGTGGGGGGGGGGCGATGATTGCCGTGCGTCTGCCCAGTTGGGCAACCCGCGGGCGTCATTTTGGAACGCGGCGAAAGATTTTGGACCCCGCCACCAACGG
Source organism: Lampetra fluviatilis (assembly GCF_964198595.1). NCBI lineage: Eukaryota > Metazoa > Chordata > Hyperoartia > Petromyzontiformes > Petromyzontidae > Lampetra > Lampetra fluviatilis. The sequence continues at coordinate 19,767,053 of NC_136279.1, read as the reverse complement.
GCCTGGCATGCGCGGTGGGCTACCCTCTCGCGGATGACGTCACGGGCACCCGCAACGTCCACCCTGAAGCGGCAGGCAGTGTGCCGCCGAGCGATCGTTGCCGGCCGGTGAGGGACAGGGAGGCGAGAGCGGCTACGGCCGTCGTCAGGCCACCGGAGGTCCAATGGGTGGAGGAGGGAAGGTCGTCAGGGGTTGGAAATGGAAGCGGTCAGGGGATTGGGAGGAAGGCGTCCGTCCAGTGTGTGTGAGGATGCGATGAGGACCACCGTCCTTGTGCGGAGTCTGCAACCTGGGGGGGGGGGGGGGGGAGGTGGGGTGGAAGCCCCGGGAGGTGTAGTGACGGTGGCCGATGGACACGTACGGGCGGCCACTCGAAGGTCACGTGGTCAACTAACAACTAATTCTGCCAGAGCTGTGGCCATCTGGCAGGAGGAAGGGAGCGACGGCGACGCCGCGTGGTGCCGTTACTGCGCGGTGTGGTCAGTCGCCCGTCCTGGGTCCAAGGCCCCCCCCCCCCACCCCCTCCCCCCCCCCGGGCTCAGTGACCACAAAAGAAGTGGCGAGATAATGAATCTCAATAAAGTCGCATCCTTGCCACCCCCATGGCCGTGAATCTCTATGGGCTCCACACCCACGGCGGGGGCCTGTGAAGGAGGCAGTGAATCTGTGTGGGCTCTGCTCGCGCCAAAGTGAGGCTCGTGAAAGAGGTCACGAATCTCAATGGGATCGCACCTGGGGGAATAAAAGCCATTCAGGCATTGTTCCTCCTTGCTGCTTAGTGGTGGTGGTTGTGGTGGTGTTGGCGATAATGATTGGAATGGCACTGATGAAGATGTTGGTGGTGGTGGTGGTGCTGATGGTGTTAATGATGATGATGGTGGCGGTGTTGATGACCTGAATGATGATGACGATGATGCTCATCATGGCGATCGTGGTGGTGATGGTAGTGATGGTATTGATGATGATTTTAATGGGAGTGATTGTGATAGTAACTGCAATGATTGTGATAATGACGGTCGTGATGATGATGATGATGATATTGGTATTGCTGATTACTGCAATATTTGTTGCGGTTAGTGCACTGCGCTAACCGGTACACTACCGCTCACTACCCACAATACATCAATACAAAGACAAAAATCCCCAATATAGCCTTGTTGGACTGTTTGGGCAAGTGCTGTTAGCGAGCACCTATGAAAGCCGGCACGACACAAGAGGGGGTGGGTGGCCAACACTGTAGTGGCGATGTTTACACAGCACACGAGGTATTCATTTGAGGCTGAGCCGACCTAGGAAGGCCCAGGACCAATTTAGATAATCGTGACTGGTGTTGGTCGTAAGTGGGAATCGAACTCAGGGCGCCGGATTCGTAGCACAGCGCACTAACTGCTAAAAACATCAATACACACACATACACACCAACACAAACATAAATGCAGAACACAAATAAAGACATCAGTACACACACATACACACCAACAACACACACAAAGACATCAACACACACATACCCATCCACACACTTGCTCACACACCAACACAAATTCCTTCCTCCCCCCCGCCTCCCACCGTTTCACCCTCGGAGAAGACCGCTGGGGCAAATTCCATTGGTGAGCACCTATTAAGGCCTGCACGACGCACACACTCCCGCACGCACGCAAGGGGGAACAAACAAACGCACAGATGGACGCACGCTCCCCAGACCAATCAATCCATCAGTGTGGACCTATGTTTAGACGCGCGTTAGGGTCCTCCGAGAACCGGGCGGTCTTCGCCGCGAGACGGAGCGAGAGCCGGGAGACTCACCCTCTGCCACGCGCCAACAAAATTAGGATCTGCTCATCAATCAGATCCATCAACAGGCGGTGGCCTCCGCTAACGAGAATAGGGATCTCTGACAGCAGCAGCAGAGGCCCAAGCCGTTTGGGAGAGGATTATTATGTTTGTCCAAACTTCCAAAGCGCGCGGCGCACGCACGCGCAAGTACGTGTGCGCACACACGCGCACCGTACGTACGTGTGCACACGCACGCACGCGCACAAGCACGTACGTGTGCGCACGCACGCGCACCGTACGTCCCACGTGTGTGTGCGGCGTCCCTGGGAGTTCGTGTGGGTGCGGATTATCTGAACCGGTTCTGGGCCTCCCCTAGATCGACTCGGCCTCAAATGCGTAGCCGGTGCGATGTGTAAACCTCGCCGCTTGGGGAAACAAAGGCGGCCGGGCGTGGTGCTGGTCACCCACCCACACACCGCCTTGTGTGCCCTACTGCTAGCGAGCAACACTTGGGGTTAGTACAAAGATGTAATATTAATTGATTGATTTACAAACCGTAATGCTTCACCACAGTGTGTGATGGATTGTGGTCACGGTTTAATTGACGCTTTTCCAGGTCACCGAGAGTCTCGAGTAGGTGGCACGTGAGTCGTAGGCGCAGCCACAGTGAGAGATACTCTGGATGTCGTGTGTCGGGGGCAGACATGTGTATGTTTTTATTTTGCCAGGTAAGGCCCCACTGAGCTATGTAGCTCTTTGTCAAAAGTGACCTGGCGATCACAAAGGATATTTTCGATTTAAAGCTTTCGTGACTGCAGGGACTCATCTTCTTGGTTATTTCGGTAAAGTCACGTTGAAGGGAAATAATAAAAGAAAAAAAATTATGATTATTATTTTATGATGGTTTTATTATTATTATTTTATTATTTCCCTTCTACGTGACTTGACCGAAAGAACCAAGAACACAAAGGATATCTCAATTAGGTGGATTTTAACGCGGACATTTATAGCAGCCATATACTCGAAACGCGTGATGTTGATTCTCTTCGTGGGAAAGGAAACACCGGAGGACTCGGAGAAAAAAATCCACGCGACCACGGGGAGAGGGAACACGTAAACTCCAAAAATGAAACCGTCGGGTTGATGATTGAACCCACGCCCTCCTGTATACCAAGCGAGGTAGTTAACATCTGGCCATCGTGGTATCTCATGGGTTGGCAAGCAGGTCAGACCCGGCTGAATTGAGCGTTGGTCAGTTTAAGGTGTAGTAGGCTTTTACGACCAATATTATATGTAAAGTTTTGTTGTTGTCTTAGGTCACGTAACTGTAAATGTGTCGTAAACCCACCTCCAACCGACAGGGCCAATTAGGTTTGTGACGTGGAACAAAACGTGGCAATTAGTTACTACTTCCGCACCACCGGTTGTGTGTTGGAGAGCAAACTCACATTGTCGTGACAAACCTTACTCATTGGCTGTGTCGGGTGGAGGTGGGTTTATCCCAAAGAAAAAACTTTCTTATGAGCTTCGGGTCGTTGCCCAGAACAGTGCTGGTGATGATGGTCTGCTCTCGCCCGTAACATCTATCGGTATTTGTTTAACAGCACCTGACTCTGCTGACGGGATGTTGACTACCTCGCCTGGTACACAGGAGGTCATGGTTTTGATGCCGACCCTGTGACGCCAGTTGTATATTTGTAGTTTGCGATGTATCTTTCCCTGTGGTCCGGTGGATTATTCTCCGGGTCCTCCCACAAATTAGAATCAACAATATGTGTTCAGAGTATTTGGCTGCTATAAATGTCCACATGCTAAGCCACTTCATTGAGATATCATTTGTGGCCAGGTCGTTTGTGAAAATAACTAAATAGCTCAGAACTAGACCTGGTACAAATTGTGCTTGAACAATTTAATCATGTTTTACGGCGCCTTTGCCAGATGAAGACCTTTTCGTGCCGCTATCATCGTCATGGGTTGTTTGACCATACTTCACCACACTGGTCAGTGCGTATTGGTGGAGGCGGTACTAGACATCAGTCGCCGCTGATGAAGGCCGTGGGCGGGAATCGAACTCGGGTCGGCGAGTTCACGGCGCAGTGCCCTAACCGCTCCGCCGCAGTGTTCTATAATCGGTACGTTTTACACTGATTGGCACGTGTACCCGGCTGGGTGATGCAGTGGTGATAGCGCGCGACTCGCACACTCAGAAGGGTTGCGGGTTCTAATCCTGGTCTGAGGTTGACTAAATCCCTTAATCGTCGTCGCCGTCGTCGTCCTCATCGAATCCTGGGTCCACACGGTGTGGCAAGTCACCAGGGGGTTCTAAATATCAAGAAGAGCCGTTTGTTATTTTTTTCTTCTTCAAATTCGGTCAAAAAAGAAAACCACTCGATATTTCAAGAGCCGCCAAATGCACACGGTGGCGACGAGAACGCGGGTTCTTATTCAATGACCTCACGAAGCAGCGGCCCTTTAAAAGAGCCCCGCAGGTTGACGACCCCCCCCCCCCCTGTGTTGTGAGCAGAGACTGGTACCATAGCAATGTGGAATTGCCACCACTGGGCCCAAGGCCCTTGGCGAAGACGCGGGGTATAAGACGGGCAGGCAACGTCGGTGCTATCTGGTAGCGGCGCACCTGCCTCACTAAGGACCTGGCGCGCACACCGGTTGGATTCCTGGTCGCGATGCCGCCCCCCACCCCCCCCGCCGTCCCCCGCCCCCCCGCCGCAGCAGTCTGAACGCATCCCCAGGGGCACTCCCTAGGTGGACTCGGCCGAAAATAAACAGCGCCTGTTGCATCTGTGGTCAGCGCCGTCACGCAGCAGACAGGCAGACAGACAGGCAGACAGACAAGCAGGCAGGCAGGCAGACAGACAGGCAGGCAAGCAGACAGACAGGCAGGCAGGCAAGCAGGCAGACAGACAGGCAGGTAGGGAGACAGGCAAGCAGGTAGACAGGCAGACAGACAAGCAAGCAGGCAGGCAGACAGACAGACAGACGGAGCCTTTATTGAAGCCAGGTGAGGACCCGCTCAGACCCAAACGTTCTGCTCTCCGCAGCGAGGGGCCGCTTTGACACGAGCCGACGACGACGACGCTGCAGAGCAGCTGCGGCGCGCGCCGGGGCGGCGCTTGCGAAACACCGCGCGACAGATCCGTCCGCACCAAGTCATCGACGTTGGATGCGGGGATACGGCAACGGATGAAACGTTTACAGAGGGGGGTGAATGTTTACGCCGAATCGAGGGGTTGTACCAGATGGATGGCAGTGATCCGAAGATTATCCGGGCACTGGGTTGCGTTTATTTTTAGAATTCGTAGAAAACCGATTGTAGAAAACGAACATTGGCTGAAACGTCGCAGCGTTATAGACTTGTGTGCGTTTTTTTAAGGCAGTGTTATTGATGATTGTGTTGAGGTTTTTGCCGCTTTGTGCTTGTGCACCACGACGTCGTTTGTTTAGTATTAAGCGTCGATCTGTCCGGCGATTGGTCGTCACAGGACGCGGTGTCATTTCCTCGTTGCGCGACTGATCCAATGGAGAAGGCCCCAGGACCGGTTCACATAATCGTCACTGGTGTTAGTGGCCGTGAGCGGCAATTGAACTCAGGTCACCGGATTCGGAGTGCAGCGCGCTAACCGCTGCGCCACCGCTCCCCACACCACCCCCACCTGCCTCCCCCACACCGCTCACTCGTGTGTCGTGCTGACCCTACTAGGCACTCGCTAAGAGCACGCGCCTCGAGGCGTCTGTCCGCGCTGAGCGAGGGGAATTCGCGGTGGAACGCACAATGGAGAGGCGGCGGGGGAGACGTCCTCACCAGGAGATGCAGCGACCGCCGAGATCAGATCCCCCGGTGCAAGAGTCGCCGGGTGGATTGTGGCTTAGCAGGACTTTTGATAGATGAGGGGGCAGGGGGAGGGCGGGTGGTGGGCATTCATCTAGCAGTTGATAGGTCATGGCAAATTTGTGAAACTGCACTGACTCTGAAACCCTCCAACCAACGCCGTAGCCAAGCCAGTCCACCTCCGCTGGGCAGCGTTGGCTACGTACGGCGCGAAAGAAGTTCAGCATGCGTACAAAAGCTGAAGGCGCAGCCCCTGCAATCGCTGGGGCTCGCATCACTGCCGGGGCTGAAAGGGTGAGGGGGAAGGGGAGGTCCCCCTCCGCTAGAGGAGAGAGCTCCCGAGGAGCCTCTTCTCGGAGGCAATTTCACGCCTCTGAATCTCCTTCCACGCTGGTCAAGCACAGACGTCTTGGAAGAGGTGGCAGTACTCCACCCCATGCGACCTGCCAGTGGACACAGCGGGGTGGACAGAGGCATTCGTGGAGGGGAGGGGGTGGAACTTCGCCCCCCCCTCCCCATCCTTTCAATTTTTTTTCTTCCAATATTAGGAAGCCAACGGAGCGTTCAAACTTAAAAATTATCTCGATTGAAAACTCATTTCTTTAGGACTGCTTTTTTGCGTTTCGTTTGTTGCCCTTTACCCGCACCTCCGATTATCACGGCTGGCTACGTACGGTGCGGAAGAAGTTCAACATAGAATTGCGCAATTGCCGCTGTGCCAGGAGACGCAATCGAACCCCTGCAACCCTCTGGATCGCAAACCACCGGCGTGGTGCTGGCCACTAACCCCACCACCACGGAAGCGTCCCCCCACACAGACAGTAGCAGCACTGGAGTCAGTCGTGACACGGTGACGAGATGTGAACTCCATCGGCTGGTCTACAGGAGGCCGTGGGTTTGATCCCGACCCTTGACGCCTGCTGTGCATTTGGGGTCTGGGGTGTCTCTCTCCCCGTGGTCGTGTGGATTTTTCTGCAGGTCCTCCGTGTTTTTTCCCCATCCACGTTTAGAATCGGCGTCGCGTTTAGAGTATTTGATTGACGCAAATTTCCACACGGCCATGATAAGCTTCTTCGTTGAACTATCATTCGTGAATAGCCAAGTCGCTCCTGAAAGAAATAGCTACATATAGCACATTGGGCCTTACCTGCTAAAATCAAAATAGTAACACGAACAAAAATAATAATTTGCCATCGCGATACCTTTACTCTTTCTGCTTATATGACACTAGCTTTACTACCCGACTTCGCCCGAGACTTGGATTCTTCTTGGATTAACACACGCCCTACGCGGAGGGTTGGGGGGGGGGATGCGTGACGTCAGCAGGCACACTGCGTGACGCTGCCGCATGCGGGTGACATCACAGATGTGACGTCACCGCTCACTTGCCGTGCGAAAGATATCCACTTCTTGGTTCTTTCGGTAAAGTCACGTAGAAGGGAAATAATAAAATAATTAAAATAAAATATAATAAAGTAAAAAATACAATTATTTTTTTGTTTGTAATTTTATTTTTTATTTGTATTTGTATTATTTTATTATTTCCCTTCTACGTGACTTTACCGAAAGAACCAAGAAGATGAATCCCTGCAGTCACGAAAGCTTTAAATCGAAATGTAATATATTCACTATTGCGCCCCCCCCCCCCCAAATACTAAAGTCTATTTTATACGTTTTGCATTGTGTACAGTCTGGAAACTACCCACATGCCAAATTAAAAGTTTGTTGCATGTTGGGAAGTTTGCTAAACAGTTCGAACAGACACACATTTTCACAAAATAGATCGAGCGTGAATCCAGCGACGGCTCTTTGAGGCTGGCGCGTGGCCTCGCGTGGCCACGTGCCCCGGCGCCACGGATGCACGGAGCTGCATCTTTGTCGCATTAACCGCCGAGTGATCGCGCATTCCACCGTGGCTTACGGGCCCCGGACAACCACCCCACCACCACTCCCCCCCCCACCCTCTCTCTCACTTTGCTTCACTCAGGTGCAGCTCCTTTCATTTCGAAATCCAAAATGAGAAGAAGATGTGGCTCGCAACCTCGCCCGCTCGCTCGCTCGCTCGCCCCACCACCCCACCACCACTGCCAAGCACCACCAGCCAACAACAATCAAAAACCACCATCAACAGCCAACAACAACCACCACCAATCAAAAACCCCTGCAACAACGACCACCACCAACCAAAAATCACCAACCACCACGAACCAACAACAACAATCACTACCAACCACCACCACCAACTACCAACCACCACCAACAACTACCACCACCAACTACCACCACCAACCATCACCAACAACTACAACCACCACCAACCACCACCAATCAACAACAACCACCACTGCCGCTGCTGCTGGTCTTACCCAGCCCTAGCAGTCAAAAGGAGGCAGCTGCGGCAGGTGGCACCATCTGGATGATAATGATGGTGATGATGGTGATGATGATTGATGGTGATGATGATGGTGGTGATGATGTTGGTGATGATGATGGTGATGATGATGGTGATGATGGTGATGATGATGATGGTGATGATAGGGAGGATGATGGTGATTGTGGTCACCATAATAACTACAATGATCATTGCGATCATGGTGCTTATGATCATGATGGTTATGGTGATATTGTGGTGATGATGATGTGGTTTATTGTGATTGTAATGATGATTGCATTTATTGTGGTTGTGACGATGATGGTGATGGTGTGTTTGGTTGTGGTAAGAACACCTGGGTCTTCACATGGCCTCAGTGTGCACCTAGCCGGCATAAGCGCTGCTGTGATGTTCACCGTTACTCAGTGGTGAACGGAGGCTGTGTTTGTGTTAACGCGTGCGTTGATGCGTACCTGGGCGACCTGAGTTCGATTCCCGCTCACGACAAATAACAGTGGTGAATATTTTAACCGGCCCGGGGCCTCCTCTAGGTCGCCTCAGCCTCAAGAGAGTACCTGGCGCGGTGTGTAACACACTAGCACTGGAGAGACAAAGGCGCCCGGGCGTGGTGCTGGCCACCCACCCCCTCGTGTCCCGTGCCGGGCTTCATAGGTGCTACTCGCCAACAGCACTTGCCCCTGCAGTCTGTTAAGGCTACACGGTGGACCTTTGTCTGTGTCTGTGTGTGTGTCGCAGGGCGGTGTCAGTGGAGCGGCGGAGTCGCGGATCTTGAGTTTCGTGTCCTGGCGCTCGCTCAGACAGCACCCGTGGTGTCCAAGTCACCATCACCCAGCCCCATCACCCAGCCCCATCACCCAGCCCCATCACCCAGCCCCATCACCCAGCACCATCGCCCAGCCCCATCACCCAGCACCATCACCCAGCACCATCACCCAGCCCCATCACCATCACCCAGCCCCATCACCCAGCCCCATCACCCAGCCCCATCACCCAGCACCATCACCCAGCCCCATCACCCAGCCCCATCACCATCACCCAGCCCCATCACCCAGCCCCATCACCCAGCCCCATCACCCAGCCCCATCACCCAGCCCCATCACCCAACACCATCACCCAGCCCCATCACCCAGCCCCATCACCCAGCCCCATCACCCAGCCCCATCACCATCACCCAGCCCCATCATCATCACCCAGCCCCATCACCCAGCCCCATCACCATCACCATCACCCAGCCCCATCACCCAGCACCATCACCCAGCCCCATCACCCAGCCCCATCACCCAGCCCCATCACCCAGCCCCATCACCCAGCCCCATCACCCAGCCCCATCACCCAGCACCATCACCCAGCCCCATCACCCAGCCCCATCACCCAGCACCATCACCCAGCCCCATCACCCAACACTATCTCCCAGCACCATCACCCAGCCCCATCACCCAGCACCATCACCCAGCCCCATCACCCAGCCCCATCACCCAGCCCCATCACCCAGCCCCATCACCCAGCACCATCACCCAGCCCCATCACCCAGCCGCATCACCCAGCACCATCACCCAGCCCCATCACCCAACACCATCACCCAGCCCCATCACCCAGCCCCATCACCCAGCACCATCACCCAGCCCCATCACCCAGCCCCATCACCCAGCCCCATCACCCAGCACCATCACCCAGCCCCATCACCCAGCCCCATCACCCAGCACCATCACCCAGCCCCATCACCCAGCACCATCACCCAGCTCCATCACCCAGCACCATCTCCCAGCACCATCACCCAGCCCCATCACCATCACCCAGCCCCATCACCCAGCCCCATCACCCAGCCCCATCACCATCACCCATCACCATCACCCAGCACCATCACCCACTCCATCACCCAGCACCATCACCCAGCCCCATCACCCAGCCCCATCACCATCACCCAGCCCCATCACCATCACCCAGCCCCATCACCCAGCCCCATCACCATCACCCAGCCCCATCACCATCACCCAGCCCCATCACCCAGCCCCATCACCATCACCCAGCCCCATCACCCAGCCCCATCACCATCACCCAGCCCATCACCCAGCACCATCACCCAGCCCCATCACCCAGCCCCATCACCCAGCCCCATCACCATCACCATCACCCAGCCCCATCACCATCACCCAGCCCCATCACCCAGCCCCATCACCATCACCCAGCCCCATCACCCAGCTCCATCACCAAACACCATCACCCAGCCCCATCACCCAGCCCCATCACCCAGCACCATCACCCATCACCATCACCCAGCTCCATCACCCAGCCCCATCACCCAGCCCCATCACCATCACCCAGCCCCATCACCCAGCCCCATCACCCAGCCCCAGCCCCATCACCCAGCCCCATCACCCAGCCCCATCACCATCACCCAGCCCCATCACCCAGCCCCATCACCCAGCACCATCACCCAGCCCCATCACCCAACACCATCACCCAGCCCCATCACCCAGCCCCATCACCCAGCCCCATCACCCAGCCCCATCACCAGCCCCATCACCCAGCCCCACCACCCAACACCATCACCCAACCCCATCACCCAGCCCCATCACCATCACCCAGCACCATCACCCAGCCCCATCACCCAGCCCCATCACCCAGCCCCATCACCCAGCCCCATCACCCAGCACACCCTCACACCCAGCACCGTCACACCCAGCACTCACACCCATCACACGAACATCATGTCACCATCACACCGAGCACCAACACCTTCATCACACCGTCTGTACAGCGCACACCCCCCCCCCCGCAATCACCACTCCCTCCACTCGCCCCCCCCTCCACCTCACTCACTCCTGCACCCATCGCCATCATCGTCGTCGTCGTGGTCAACGTCTCTGCTTGCCGTGCGCCTGTGGTGATGTGACGGCGCTGTAACCCTCACCCCGACGCGAACCCGTCAACCCTCCACTCGCCCCGCCACCCACAGCCACTGACCCCACGGAGTACCGCGTCACTGCGTGTGAAAGTGTGTGCGAGTGCGTGTGTGTGTGTGTCAGTGTGTGTATTTGTGGGTGTGTGTCAGTGTGTGTATTTGTGAGTGTGTGTATTTGTGTTTGTGTGTCAGTGTGTGTATTTGTGAGTGCGTATGTCAGTGTGTGTATTTGTGGGTGTGTGTCAGTGTGTGTATTTGTGGGTGTGTGTCAGTGTGTGTCAGTGTGTGTATTTGTGAGTGTGTGTGTAAGTGTGTGTATTTGTGAGTGTGTGGATATGTATATGTATATGTAGGCGTGTGTGTATATGTAGGCGTGTGTGTATTTGTGAGGGTGTATGTATTTGCCAGCGTGTATCTGTATATGTGTATTTGTGTGTGTGTATTTGTGAGTGTGTGTATTTGTGTGTGTGTATATGTAGGTGTATTTATGTAGGTGTATGAGTGCGTGGAAGTATGTGTATCTATGACATGTATGTGTCATTGTGCTTATATTTATTTATGAATACGCTTGTTTACGTCTACATGTGTGTCTAAATGTATGTGGGTATGCTTGTGTGTATATGTGAGTACATATGTGTACTCGTGTATGTATGAGGAGCGGTGGCACAGCGGTTAGCGCGCTGCACTACGAACCCAGCGACCCGAATCACACTCACGGCCAACCCCAGTGACGATTATCTCAACCGGTCATGGGCCTCCACTAGGTCGACTCAGCCTCAAATGAGTACCTGGTGCGGTGTGTAAAACATCGCAAACGATGGAGACAAAGGCGGGCCTGGCTTATGGCTGGCCACCCACCACCGCCCTCATAGGTGCTACTCGCTGACAGCACTTGCCCCAACAGTCTGTCGAAGGCGAACATGGGGGATCTTTATCTTTGTCTCTCGTGTCGCCCCGCTCCCTCACTAAGTTGTCAAAAAGCACTTTCCATTCAGACGTGCAGGCCTCGGTGTTTGGATGAAGCTGTCCGCGTTACTGGGGGACGATCGGGAAAAAAAACGGAAAACACCAAATAACAAAAAAACACGAACATCCCCAGGGATCACCAAAGTCACGTGGGTCATGAGCGTGTGTGAGTGCGTGCGTGGGGAGCGGTGGTGTAGCGGTTAGCGCTACGAACCCGGCGAGCCGAGTTCGATTCACGCTCACGGCCAACGACTCAGCCTCAAATGAGTACCTGGTGCGGTGTGTAAAACACCAGCACTGGGGAGACAAAGGCGGTCGGGCGTGGTGTTGGTCACCCCCCCCCCCCTCCATCCCCCTCGTGTACCGTGCCAGCCTTCATACGAGGGATCTTTGTCTTTGTGCGTCAGGGTCTCGTCGATGATGATGATGTCGAATGTTTAAAATTACGTTAGAAACGAATTGTGCATTCCTGGCAAAGTCCGTAAATCATTGCCTCCATGAACAATCATTATGACCTGCGGCCCCATCATCATCATCACCACCGCATCCATAATTGGTTTTCCTGGCCCCCCTCTAGGTCCACTCGGCATACAATGTAAAGTGGCTCGTGCCAGTCGCAGCAGCAACAGTGAAACCAGGTCAATGGGAGGTTGTGGGAGGACATTACAAAGGCGGTGAGACACGTGTGGTGTTACTGGCCTGGGTCTCCTCTAGGTCCACTCGGCGTAGTAAATTCGCAGCGCCTGTTGCAACGTCGCGTGCTAGGGGGGGGGGGCGGAAGACAAAGGCGGCCGGGTGTGGGTTTACTGTATGGTTTAAATGAATTGCAAATTGTCGTGGCCAAAGTTTCGATTTCGTGCAGATGTTGACAGAGTGACAATCGGTAGTAGCAGCGGCCCCAGCTGCCGTGTTTTGTGTTGTTGTTGTTGCTGCTGCCAGGTTTCATAGAGAACGCGGGGCGTTGCATAAACCAATTAATTTACGTGCACACAACCGTTGTAGTGCAAATCTTGTCCGCTCGGTGTATGCTGCACGCATTCGGGTGTGCATACTGTTTGTGCATTTGTATGTGCGTTGCGTGCATATGCGCATTTGAATGTTCACGCGTGTGCACGTGCAGCATGCGTGGATTACACGTGCGCTGCACCTACGTGAGTGTGTACGCACGACCGTGTGTGTATTTATTTGTCTGTTAGTGTGTGTGTGTGTGTCTTATGTAGGTGGATGTCCATGTGAGTGTGAGTGTCCGAGCGCAATTGTGTACGTTTCGTGTGTCCATTGTGTGTGTCTCTCTGACATTTGCCTGCCAAGGGGGTGTGCGCAGGGAGCGGTCAACGCTACGAACCCGGCGACCCGAGTTTGAATCCCGCTCACGGCCTCAAATGAGAGTACCTGGTGCGGTGCGGTGTAAACATCGCGCACTGGGGAGACAAAGGCGGTCCGGGCGTGGTGCCGTGCCGGCCTTCATCGGTGCCGGCTAACGGCACTTGCCCCAGCAGTCTGTTACAGGCTACACGGGGGATCTTTGTCTTTGTATGTCTTCATGTGTAAGGGTGCGATGCGCATGTGTGCATGGGTCTGTGTGTATGCGTGTGAATGTAAGTCTGTTTGTGTATGTCCATGCATGTGTCTATTCTAGGAAGCATGTGCGTGTGTGTATGTGCCTGTATTGACAAAGACAAAGATCCCCCGTATAGCCATCACAGACTTTTGGGGCAAGTGCTGTTCGCGGGGAGCGTTAGTGCAGTGGTTACAAACCAGGCGACCCCAGTTCGAATCCCGCTCACGGCCACCAACACCGGTGACGAATCGGTTCTGGGACCTCCCCTAGGTCGACTCGGCCTCAAAGGAATATCTGGTGCGGTGTGTAAACATCGCCACGAGGGAGACAAAGGCGGTCGGGTATTGTGTTGGCCACCCACCTCGTCTGCCGTGCCGGCCTTCGTAGGTGCTCGCTAACAGCACTTGCTCCAAACAGGCTATACGGGGGATCTTTGTAGGTGAGTTTGTTTTGTCTGTGCACGTGTGTGGCTGTACACGTGTGTGTGTCTGTACACGTGTGCGTGTGTGGGTGTACACGTGTGCGTGTGTGGGTGTACACGTGTGTGTGGCTGTACACGTGTGTGTGGCTGTACACGTGTGTGTGTTTTTGTCTGTACACGTGTGTGTGTGTTGCTGTACACGTGTGTGTGGCTGTACACGTGTGTGTCTGTACATGTGTGTGTGTCTGTACACGTGTGTGTGTGTCTGTACACGTGTGTGGGTGTACACGTGTGTATGTGTGTCTGTACACGTGTGTGTGTGGCTGTACACGTGTGTGTGTCTGTACATGTGTGTGTGTACAATCATCCTCGCCACTCGCTCTGTGCCAATAGGAGATGTGCATGCTGTGGTCTGTGGTGTTGGTCAATGCGTAGACAACCCGATGTGGTCTGTAATGAATAGCGCATGCATTTGATGTACAGTTCCTTATCCAGTATCTGTAAGTTTCACATGTGTGCGTGTCTGTGTGTTGGTGTGGGGAGCGGTGGTGTAGTGGTTAGCGCGCTGCGCTATGAACCCGGCGACCCGAGTTCGATTCCCGCTCACGGCCAACACCCAGTGGTGACGATTATCTGAACCGGTCCTGGGCCTCCCCTAGGTCGACTCAGCCCTCAAATGAGTACCTGGTGCGATGTGTAGTGAGCATCGCCACTCGGGGAGACAAAGGCGGCCGGGCGTGGTGTTGGCCACCCACCCCCCTCGTGCGCCGTGCCGGCCTTCACAGGTGCTCGCTAACAGCACTTGCCCCAACAGTCTGTCCAGGCTATACGGGGGATCTTTGTCTTTGTCTCGCGTTGGTCTGCGCACTGCGCTAAGGAGGGGCTCCCAACCGCTCAGAGTTCGATTCCCGACCACGGCGCACAAAATCAGTGGCCAAGTGGCGTCTGAACCTGTTTTGGGCCTCCCCTCGGTCGACTCAGACGTAAATTAGGTGCTGGTTGTGTGAGCAACACGAGCGCCTGCTTCGGATCTACGGCAGTCGTGGACATTCCACATTTCTTGGGCCAGAGCCACAGACCATTCCCGCTTGGCAACCCCAGTTAATCTCCCACAAAGTGGTTGTTATTTTAGCGACCCCCATGCAAATTACAATAGCGATGGGTCGAGCCGTAAGCACCCGGTTGTTAATCGCGTGCCACGTCAGCATTGGGGAGACAAAAGCGGCCGGGCGTGCCGTGGTTCCCCCCCCCCCCCCGGGGTCCCTCCGACTCGGTCGACTCGGTCCAGTGATCCGCGCGCGAGTACCTCGTGCGGTGTGCAAACATCGGCACTGGGGGAGGGACAAAGGTGGTCGCGGGGGGGGGGAGCCATGGTTCTGGCCAACACCACGCCCCCATTGGAGGAGCTCCGTGTCAGGCCTCAACGGGTGCCCTCTACCAGTAGCGCACTTGGCTGCCGCAGGCTAAGAGACTATCCGTGGGGGGGGGAGATCTTTGTCTTTGTACTGTACCTGTGCGCGTGCGTAACATCGATTTGCGTGCGTTGTGTGACGGTGATTGAAGACTGCGGTGTGAAATCCGCCTTTTTATTTAAGAGCCTAATTAAGGAGTTAATTGGGTGTCGTGTTTTTCTCTCTCTCTCTCGGCTTGGTCCATCGTTGTGGTCACGTGGTGGTTGATTTTAAGTTATTGCTGCTTCAGCGAAAATAAACAAAATGTAAACAAACAAATCCACCCCCCCCCACAAAAAAAAGTTTCAATGTGAATGTTGTTTTTTTGTTGTCTTTGAAATGGCTACTTGGGTATGCTCCGGATTAACGTGACGCACCGGAAAGTAAGACGCACCCCCCCCAAACACTCCTCCAAACCCCCCCTTCCAAACACCCCCCCCTTCCAAACACCCCGCCCCCTTCCAAACACCCCCCCCTTCCAAACACTCCTCCAAACCCCCCCTCCCAAACCGCCCCCCCTCCCAAACACGCCCTCCCCCTCTCAAACACCACCTCGTCATCCACCTTCACCTCCTCATCCACTTTCTCATCCACCACCTCCACCACCATCTCCTCCACCACCACCTCATCCACCTCCAACACGGCCTTCACCACCTCCTCCTCATCCACCTCTTCCACCTCCTCTTCATTGTAAATGCTGTGGGTTTACTCTCCAACACGCCGGTGTGTTGAAGGTAGTAACTAATTGGCACGTTCTGTTTACGTGACAACCCTCACTAATTGGCTGTGTCGGGTTGTGGTGGCGCGTTTAAAGCCTCCGTGTTAAACTGACACATTTGTATTTACGCGATCAAACTCATAATAACCTTTGTCATAGCTGTCATCCACTCTTGTCCATCATTCATTCCGCTTTGGCTGTCACCCCGCGTGTAACGAGGTACATGGGCAGCGGTAGCGATCATATGAACCGGTTCTGGGCCTCCCCTAGATCGACTTAGCCTCAAATGAGTTCCGGGTACAATGTGTAAACATCGCCATTGGGGAGACAAAGGCGGCCGGCCGTGGTGCTGGCCACCCACCCTGTCGTTGTGCAGTGCCGGCCTTCATAGGTGCTCGCTAACAGCACTTGCCCTAAACGTTTGGTAAGTAAGCTCGACAAAGATCCCCGTCTTTGTTTTTGCATGAGGTGAGGTTGTCACGAATTGTACCCATTGTCCACACCATCATCGTCATCATCGCGAGTATACTCACCATCATCACTAACATCCTGACCACCATCACCACTGACATCCTCACCACCGTTAACATCATCACCACCGTTACCATCATCACGAACACCATCATCATCACTGACATCCTCACCACCACTCACCACTACCGGTTCCGGTTTGAAGAAATATCACCACTGATGTAACATTGTTGGCACCACTTGTACATTGTTTACGCCACTGGTGTACACCAGTTTACGCCACACTGGTGTAAACAAAGTCCCAACAAGTCTTGCAAGAATTGACAACTTTAACTTTTTATTTCACCAGGTAAGGCCCACTGAGCGAGGTACATGGCCATCACGAATGATAGATCGACGAAGTGGCTTGTCACGTGGACATTCATAGCAGACAAATACTCTAAACGCACTTTTATAACTGTGGAGGGGGAAAATCCACGCAACCACGGGGAGAGAAAGAGACACGCAAACTCCAAATATACAGCAGGTATCGTCAGGGTCGCGATGGAAGCCACAACCTCCTGTATACCAGGCGAGGTAGTTAACATATCTTAGCCACCGTGATGATGATGAGAGAGAGAAACACGCAGACTCCAAATGTACAGCAACCATCGTCAGGGTGGGGCCCATGACCTGTATACCAAGCGAGGTAGTTAACATCTCCTAGCCACCGTGATGATGAGAGAGAGAGAAACACGCAAACTCCAAATATACAGCAGGCATCGTCAGGGTCGGGATCGAGCCCATGACCTCCTGTATACCGGGCGAGGTAGTTAACATCCTAGCCACCGATGATGATGATGATGAGAGAGAGAGACACCGCAAACTCCAAATATACAGCAGGCGTCAGGGTGGCGATGGAACCCACGACCCCCTGTATACCAGGCGAGGTAGTTAACATCTCCTAGCCACCGATGATGAGAGAGAGAGACACCGCAAACTCCAAATATACAGCAGGCATCGTCAGGGTCGCGATGGAACCCACGACCTGTATACCAGGCGAGGTAGTTAACATCTCCTAGCCACAAGGAGGGGCTTCAACCCTCATCTGGAGGCGGGGGGGGGTCAGCCCCCTACCCCTCTCCACCCTCCCCCGACACTCTGCGGGGTGAGCCGCGCACACGTGGGGCACAGATGAGTAGCGCTTCTCACCTGCGCCAGGTGAGGAGCGCTGAGTTGTGCCGGTCTACGGGCAGCCACGCGGAATTCATTTGTTTACTCGGAGACGACGCGCGCGCGTGTGTGTGTGTGCGTTGGGGGCTGGGGGGTGTTGGTGCGTGTGTGTGTACGTTGGGGGGGGGGGGGTGTTGGTGCGTGTGTGTGTGCGTTGGGGGGGGGGGGGTGTTGGTGCGTGTGTGTGTGCGTTGGGGGCTGGGGGGTGTTGGTGCGTGTGTGTGTGCGTTGGGGGCTGGGGGTGTTGGTGCGTCTGTGTGTGCGTTGGGGGGGGGTGTTGGTGCGTGTGTGTGTGCGTTGGGGGGTGAGGGGGTGTTTGTGCGTGTGTGTGTGCGTTGGGGGGGGGTGTTGATGCGTGTGTGTGTGCGTTGGGGGGTGGGGGGTGTTGGTGCGTGTGTGTGTGCGTTGGGGGGGGTGTTGGTGCGTGTGTGTGTGCGTTGGGGGGTGGGGGGTGTTGGTGCGTGTGTGTGTGCGTTGGGGGGGGGTGTTGGTGCGTGTGTGTGTGCGTTGGGGGCTGTTGGTGCGTGTGTGTGTGCGTTGGGGGATGAGGGGGTGTTGGTGCGTGTGTGTGTGCGTTGGGGGGGGGTGTTGGTGCGTGTGTGTGTGTGTGTGCGTTGGGGGGTGAGGGGGGTGTTGGTGCGTGTGTGTGTGCGTTGGGGGGGGGGTGTTGGTGCGTGTGTGTGTGCGTTGGGGGTGAGGGGGTGTTGGTGCGTGTGTGTGTGCGTTGGGGGGGGGGGTGTTGGTGCGTGTGTGTGTGCGTTGGGGGGTGAGGGGGGTATTGGTGCGTGTGTGTGTGCGTTGGGGAGGGGGGGGTGTTGGTGCGTGTGTGTGTGCGTGGGGGGGTGGGGGGGTGTTGGTGCGTGTGTGTGTGTGTGTGTTGGGGGGTGGGGGGTGTTGGTGCGTGTGTGTGTGCGTTTGGGGGTGTTGGTGCGCGTGTGTGTGCGTTGGGGGGGGGGTGTTGGTGCGTGTGTGTGTGCGTTGGGCGGTGAGGGGGGTGTTGGTGCGTGTGTGTGTGCGTTGGGGGGGGGGGGGTGTTGGTGCGTGTGTGTGTGCATTGGGGGGGGGGGTGTTGGTGCGTGTGTGTGTGTTGGTGTGTACGTTGGTGTGTTGGTGTGTGGGTGTTGGTGTGTGTGTGTTGGTGTGCGAGTGTTGGGGTGTGTGCGAGTGTTGGGGTGTCTGTGCGAGTGTTGGTGTGTGTTGGTGCGTGTGTGTTGGTGTGTATGTTGGTGTGTGGGTGTGTGTGCGTTGGTGTGTGTACGTGTGATGGTGTGTGTTGGTGTGTGTGTGAGTGTTGGGTGTGTGTGCGAGTGTTGGTGTGTGAGAATGTGTACATGTGTGCAAGTGTTGGTGTGTGTATGTGTGATGGTGTGTGTTGGTGTGTGTGTGAGAGTTGGGGTGTGTGTGCGAGTATTTGTGTGTGAGTGTGTGTTGGTGTGTGTTTGTGAGTGTGTGTTGGTGTGTGCGTTTGTGTGAGTGTGTACGATGGCGGAGTGCACCTATCCTGGCACAAGCGCCGTGTTGACGGCACCGCACTGCGCTATAAACCCCGGCCATTAGAGTTCGATTCCCGACCACGGCTAACACCAGTGGCGAGTGATATCTGAACAATCGTGGGTCTCGCCTAGGTCAACCCAGCCTTAAATAAGTACCTGCTCATGTGTATTAAAGAATACTGGCGGAGACATGCGGCCACGCGTGATTCTGGCCAAACCAACCCCTCGTGTTCCACTCCGGCCTTAATAGGTGCTCGCTAACAGCCCTTGCCCCAACAGTCCGTGCAGGCACTATGGGGGTTCTTTGCATTCGTATGCGAGTCTGTGTGTTGGGTGGATCGTCGAGTGAGTGAGTTTTGCGATCTAAGTGGTTCCGCGCACTTTACCACGGCCCACGTGGCAGAGGTTAAACCTCCCGCTCTGAGTCGTGATGCACATCTCTCCTTGGCAGCTGCGATTCGAACGTGACTCGTGATTCTTTTAGGTCGACTCAGCCACAAATGCACCGTGTTGTAGGCACGCTGCGCAGTCGTCGGTGTCGTGGGCAAGCCGACACGGACATTGTGAACCTCTCGGGATACAGCGTTGGAGAGACACATCCACACATATTCTTATGTTATTTCGGTAAAGTCACGTAGGTAAAAAATTAAAATTAATAAAAGTAAAATAAAAAATAAAATAAAAATCACGACGTTTCGGAGGCAACACAAGCTTCCGTCTTCATCTCTCATTGGCAGCTGTGTTGCCTCCGAAACGTCGTGATTTTTATTTTATTTTTATTTTACTTTTATTAATTTAAATTTTTGTTCCTACGTGACTTTACCGAAAAAACACCTAAGAATATGAATCCTTGCAGTCACGAAAGCTTAAAATCTAGACATCCACACACCTCTGGTGTCGAACCCACGCGCCCTTCTCGGCAGTGATAACTCAGTGGCTCTCTGCCACGGCCATTGTTAAATCCACGCAACCATCGCGTAAAGGATTGAAACAATGCAGCCTCCGAGCGATGGTTGGTTGTGGGTCCGTCACGACACATTGTGAACGAACCCCCAGAGAGCAGAGCGAGACGGAGACATCGGGGCCGAGGGCTGGAGTCCAGAATCTCGGCGGTCCCGGACTCAGCCTCGCCCGTTGTTGAACCTCTGTTCAAGTGAGATGCCCCGTAACAAACCCCCCGAGGCTTTTTGAACTCTAGGCAAAGGATCTCTGCAAGAGTCTGCAGGGCGCATTGTCTCCGACGCGGCCATTACGATAGGCAGCCAGCGGTGTGTTATTTAAGAAAGAGAGACAGAAAAAAACCCCGCGCACACACACGGAGGTGAGACAGCTTTCGCTGGAATGTCCCAAATTACAGGGTTCGATTCGCAGAGACGAGAGTGTGGTGTGGGGAGAGGAGGGGGGGGTCCTCCGTGTGTCTCTCGCACCTGTATACATGCGCTCGCATTTCCCCCACCTCCCCCACATCGCCCACATCCCACACTCCTAGTGAGTGGTCGTGTGCGTGCGTTTTATTTCACGATCCCGGCGACCCCGAAGTTCGTGACCCGCTCACGGCCACCAACACACGAGAGTGACCATTGTCCGAAGCCAGTTTCGGCGCCTACCCCTAGATCGACTCAGCCTCAAAACGAGGACCCGGTGCGGTGGGTAAACATCGCCACGTTAGGGAGACAAAGGCGGCCGGGCGTGGTGCTGGCCACCCTCGTGTGCCACAGACCCGGCCTTAATAGGTGCTGCTCGCTAACAACACTTGCCCCAGCAGTCTGTTAAGGCTACACGGGAAATCTTTGCCTTTGTTGCGTACTGTGTGTGTACTGTATGTGTGTGTGTAGGAGGAAGGGGTTGAGACGGTGGAGAGGAGCGATAGGAGGGACAGAGCAAGGTGCGGGTGTGATGATGATGATGTGCACTGAAGGGCCTGAAACCAGGGGCTGGATCATCGCCAGGTGTCGGGGTGAGGGGGAGGTGGTGGAGGAGGAAGAGGAGTTGGTGGAGGTGGATGAGGGGGTGGAGGTGGATGAGGCCGAGGTGGAGGTGGAGGAGGAGGCTTTGTAATGTGACTCGCGCTGTGATCAGAGCCGCGGTTGCCTCCCCCCCCGCCCCTCCCACTGAGTTTTCCGAACAGGGGCGGGGGGCGGGGGGAACTTTCACGGTAAGGGGGGTTGAGGGGGGCTACCCGCGCGCGCTCTCCCTCCTCGCGCGCCGTTCGTCTCGTGTGAATCTGGGTGGCCGCCCCGGGCCCCGCGCTTTGGTGGGGGGGGGGGGCACCGCGTGCGTTGACGAGACGGTGTCAGATGCAGTACTCCCGTATGAGTTTGAAGGCGTCAGGGGGGGGGGGGGATTTGACCCCCGGGTCCCGCACCCCTCCCCTATGGATGACCTTGCCAGCGAGGGACCCGAGTTCGATTCCCGCTCGCGACCAATAATAATAATAACAGTGACAGCGAAAATCTGAATCCGGTACCCCGTGTCTCTCCCCAAGCTCGACTCAGCCTTAACTCAGTACTTGGTACGATGTGTAAATATCGCCACTTGGGGGAGACAAAGGTGGTCGGGCGTAGCACTTGCCCCAACAGCTTGTCAAGGCAACACGAGGAATATTCATCTTTGCGAGCACGACTCGCGTGCAATTATCGACGATAAATCCATCACGTGCCCTGTAAACACATGTACATTCCGATCTTATTGTTCGACTTGACCAACGTTAATTAGATGCGCATGTAAAGGCAGCAAGCTGTAAAGCTGAACACGACCTCAAGGATGTGTGTGTGTTACTGCGTGGACACTGTACTTTGAGGCTATGGGCGTCTCACGCGAATGTTCACGTGGACAAGTATCGAAGCCTACGTAGGCCGGCACGGCACACGAGGGGGTGGGTGGCCAGCACCACGCCCGGCCCCCTTTGTCTCCCCCAGTGGCGATGTTCTTACACACCGCACAAGGTACTCATTTGAGGCTGAGTCGACCCAAGAGAGGCCCAGGACCGGTTCAGATAATCGTCACTGGCGTTGGCCGTGAGTGGGAATCGAACTCGGGTCACCGGTTTCATAGCGCGGCGCGCTAACCGCTACACTACCGCTCCCCACACACTCACTTTCACACACGCACATGTGCACGCGAACACACGCACACACACACACACCCCCCAGCGCCAGGCTGACTCATTATACATCTCACGGAAGATCTCTCAGCTCAACAAATTAGTTCCGCGGTCCAATTTGCAAGTGCGAGTTTAATTGAATGTTAAGAAAAAAAACATTTTCATCGAAGCTGGTTCGTAAGTGTGGGTGTCCGTAAGTCGAGGACTAAACTATGCTAAACACGTGCACACGCGCGCGTACACGGCCCTGCCTCTGAGCACACGCGGCACAGGTGTGAGCGGGAGGCGCGCTAATTCAAGAGCGATTCTAAAAAAAGCGCCTCGCCGCCGCTTCTGTCGCTTATTCACCCCGGCTCGTTTGCACGGGGCCGGGTCCAGAGTGAGTGGGTGCGTGGGTGAGTCGATGGGTGCATGGGTGAGTGGGTGAGTTTGTGGGTGCATGGGTGAGGGGGTGAGTTTGTGGGTGGATGAGTGAGTGGGTCAATAGGAGGGAAGATGAGTGAGTGGGTGCGTGGGTGAGTCGATGGGTGCATGGGTGAGTTTGTGGGTGGATGAGAGTGTGGGTGAGTGGGTGAGTCGGTGGGTAGATGAGTGAGTGGGTGAGTCGGTGGATGGATGAGTGAGTGAGTGGGTCAGTCGGAGGGAAGATGAGTGAGTGGGTGCGTGGGTGAGTCGATGGGTGCATGGGCGAGTGGGTGAGTTTGTGGGTGGATGAGAGTGTAGGTGAGTGGGTGAGTCGGTGGATGGATGAGTGTGTGAGTGAGTGGGTGAGTCGGTGGGTGGACGAGTGAGTGGGTGAGTTTGTGGGTGGATGAGTGAGTGGGTGAGTGGGTGAGTCGGTGGATGGATGAGTGAGTGGGTGAGTCGGTGGGTGGATGAGTGAGTTGGTGATTTGGTGGGTGGATGAGCATGTGGGTGAGTGGGTGAGTCGGTGGGTGGATGAGTGAGTGGGTGCGTGGGTGAGTCGATGGGTGCATGGGTGAGGGGGTGAGTTTGTGGGTGGATGAGTGAGTGGGTGAGTGGGTCAGTCGGAGGGAAGATGAGTGAGTGGGTGCGTGGGTGAGTCGATGGGTGCATGGGTGAGTTTGTGGGTGGATGAGAGTGTGGGTGAGTCGGTGGGTGGATGAGTGAGTGGGTGAGTTTGTGGGTAGATGAGTGAGTGGGTGAGTCGGTCGGTGGATGAGTGAGTGGGTGAGTTTGTGGGTGGATGCGTGAGTGGGTGCTTGAGTCGGTGGGTAAATGAGTGAATGGGCGAGTGGGTGAGTCGGTGGGTAGATGAGTGAGTGGGTGAGTGGGTAAGTCGGTGGGTGAATGAGTGAGTGAGTGGGTGAGTGGGTGAGTCGGTGGGTGGATGAGTGAGTGGGTGAGTTTGTGGGTAGATAAGTGAGTGGGTGCGTGGGTGAGTCGATGGGTGAGTGGGTGAGTTTGTGGGTGGATGAGAGTGTGGGTGAGTGGGTAAGTCGGTGGGTGGATGAGTGAGTGGGTAAATTGGTGGGTGGATGAGTGAGTCGAGGGGTCACGGCCAACACCAGTGACAATTATCTGAACCGGTCCTGGGCCTCCCTTAGGTCGACTCAGTCTCAAATGAGTAACTGGTGCGGTGGGTAAACATCGCCACTAGGGAGAGAACGGCGGCCGGGCGTGGTGTTGGACACCCATCCCTTCGTGTGCCGTGCCGGCCTTCACAGGTGCTCGCTGACAGCACTTGCCCCAAAAGTCTGTTCAGGCTCTACGGGGAATATGTGTATTTGGGTGAGTGGGTGGGTGAACGGGTGGGTACATTAGTTGGAGGTTAGATGAGTGGACGGGTAGGTGAGTGCGAGTTTGGGTGACGGGGTGGGTGAGTGGATGGGCAGATGAGTGGTAGACGGGGTGAGTAAGTGGGTGAGTGAATTGGTGAGTGGGTTGCAAGATGAGCGGTTGGTTGAGTGGGTGAATTGGCGAGCAGATGGGTAGATCAGGGGCGGGTATATAGATGAGTGAGTGGATAAGTGGATTAGTGGGTGAGTGTTCGGTGGTTGAGTTAGTGGATGGGTGAGTTAGTGGGTCAGTGGGTTTAAGTAGGTCTGTGGGTGTAAGTAGGTCTGTGGGTAGGTGGATT
The DNA here is from genome assembly GCF_964198595.1 of Lampetra fluviatilis. Lineage (NCBI taxonomy): Eukaryota > Metazoa > Chordata > Hyperoartia > Petromyzontiformes > Petromyzontidae > Lampetra > Lampetra fluviatilis. Next base: position 19,742,639 of record NC_136279.1, on the reverse strand, counting down.
AGGGGACGGGCAAGTAGATATAGCTTTAGAGAGTCGGTAAAGTTTGTGGGTGAACGGGTAAGTGGTTGAGTGCGTGGCTAATTGAGTGGGTGAGTGAGCGTATTGGGTGGGTGAGTGAGAAGCAGGGAGTGCGAGTGGTTGGGTGGGTGGAGAGGTCGGAGTGTAGCTGAGTGAGGGCTTTGGAAGCTTCGGTGAGTTGGTGAATCGATGGGTGCATGAGTCCGTAGGTGGATGCATGGGTGGGTGATTGTATGGGTGAGTGATTGTATGGGTGAGTGATTGTATGGGTGGCTGAACGGGTGGATGGGAGGGTGGGTCCGTGGATGGGCGAGTGGATGGGTGGATGGGTGCAAGGGTTGGTGGGTGCGAGGATGGGTTCGTGGGTGAGCAGGTGGATGCGTGAGTCGGCGAGTGGGTGATATTCTTCAGCGGCGCCCGCTGAGTGGGTGGGTGGATGATTGTGTGGGCGGGACTGTTGCGATTGCGAGTTAGTGGGTGGGTAGTTGGCGTTGCAGGAACGAGGCAGGGGTGGGGGCGAAGTGACGGCCGAGTGGATGGTTGGCTGGCTGGTTGGTCGGTAGGTGATGTATATTCACGGTATGGTAATGCGATCGTGGTGGTGGTGGGGGGAGTATTGGGGTGGGGCTGGCCCCACGCACGCTTCCTCGTGCACTCGTCCGCAGCGGTGCGCGCACGCAGACACGGCACAGATTCTCTCTCCCCAGCCCTCGTTGCTCACCGAGCCCTGCAGGACTCGCTCGCTCACGATCTCTCACAACCCTCCTCCCTCTCTCCCTCCCCCCTCATCCTTACACCGCGCGCCGCTGTTTGGTTAGATTTAATGAAATATGTCGATGGTCCGGATTGCCAGCTAGTCGCGCCAACACATTAGGAGCAGCAGCAGCAACATCAGCGGCAGAGGAGGAGGAGAAGACACCGGTTGCTGTGCGCCATGCAGCGAGGAGTTGGAAGGCGAGGAGGAGTAGGAGGAGGTGGAAGAGGAGGCGGCGGAGGAGGAGGAAGGACGAATTGTGGTTTGAAGTCTGTCTGAGCGTCTGCCGTGTGTGCTCCCCTCTGTGACTCACTCCTCGTCCCGTCGTGCTCGGCAAGAACATCAACATCATCATCAGCAGCATCGTCAGCAGCAGAAAATTTGCTCCCTTTACCCGTTGGCGTTACTCGGCATCTGAGCAAGACACGGGGATTGTGGTTTTTGTGGAACGAACTTTTGCCGAGACTGACTTTTGAGTTTCGAGTCGAGGTGAAGATGGAATTTCGAGCGGGCCTCGTGTGGCTTCTGTGCTCCCAGTGTCTGGTGCGCGCCGAGCAGGTGAGCTTGTTGTTGTTGATTGTTGTTGTTGATTGTTGTTGATCTTGTTGTCTTCAGGTGTTCTCTTAACTGATCGGTTTGGAGTGAAACGTCGAGCATTGTACGATTTTGCGAGGGCAATAAGCGCGCACAAAAATGATCATCCACCGGTGTAGCCACGAGCCGGACTGTGTTGTCAGCGAGCACCCATTACAAGTCGTCACGACAACGCGTGTGCTAATTTGAGGCGGAGTCGAACTAGCTATAGCTGCCTGCCCGCCCGGAGACTCGGGATAAGTTGTGATCATGCCCGCAGCGCATTGCGCGAACCACCGCACAAGAACCCCAGCACCCAGATACATAGACAGAGATCATCCACACGTCCTTGACAGACTGTCAGCGAGCACCTATGAAGGCTACCGGCACGGCACACGAGAGGGGGTGGGTGGCCAAGACCACGCCCGGCCGCCTTTGTCTCCCCCAATGGCGATGTTCACTGCACACCGCACCAGGTACTCATTTTGAGGCCGAATCGACCTTAGGGTTGGCCCAGGAACCAGGTTCAGAAAATCGTCGTCGGTGGATGGCCGCGAGCGGGGATTTTGAACGCGCGAGTTTTATAGCCACGGGCTCCAATCGCGCGCTGCTGCTGCCTATACCGCGATGCGGTTTCGCGTCATTTCATTTTGCTTTGTAGCCGTGTAAATCGTTCACCACCGACATTGGTGGGCCCAGTGGAGTCGATGCAGACACGCCAGCAGTGGATCGGCATCGCTCTTCAGCTGCCAGCTGTGGGTTTGGGTGAGAGGATCCGTGACCGAAGCCTCAATTGCAAGGGCTTTTATTTTTTTTACACATACAAAACATGTGCGTGTGTGGGTGTGATGTAGTAGTGGTAATGTTGCGCTTAGCGCTACGCTGCGCTACGAAGCCGGCGACCCGAGTTCGATTCCCGCTCACGGCCAACATCGGTGACGATTATCTGAACCGGTCCTGGGCCTCCCCTAGGTCGACTCGGCCTCAAATGAGTACCTGCTGCGATGTGTAGTGAACATCGCCACTCGGGGAGACAAAGGCGGACGGGCGTGGTGCTGGCCACCCACCGCCTCGTGCCGTACCGGCTTTAATAGGTGCTCACTAACAGCACTTGCCTCAACAGTCTGTTAAGGTTATACGGGGGATCTTTGTCTTTGTTATATATGTAAGGCTGTGTTGATGACGAAAGTGCCGAGGTTGCATAAAATGCGCCTCAAGGATCATGAAAATCCAGGTGCGTGAGAGAGCGAGCGTGTGTGTGTGTTGTGGGGGAGCGGTGGTGTAGTGGTTAGCGCTCAGCTGCGTTACGAACCCGGCGAACCCGGGTTCGATTCCCGCTCACGGCCAGCACCGGTGACGATTATCTGAATTGGTCCTGGGCCTCCTCTAGGTTGACCCGGCATCAAATGAGTACCTGGTACGATGTGTAAAAATATCGCCACTGGGGGAGACAGGTGGCCGGGCGTGGTGCTGGCCACCCCACGTCCTCGTGTGCCGTTCCGGCCTTAATAGGTGCTCGCTAACAGCACTTGCCCCAACAGTCCGTTATGGATACACGGGGGATCTTTGTGTTGTGGAGAGCGGTGGCGCAGTGGTTGGCGCACTGTTGTAATGAACCCGGGCCGCATGAGATCCATTACCGGTCACGGCTGGATGAGCATTGGCGAGTCGATCCTGGGTTTCCCGAGATCGACTCTGGCCTCAAATGGAGTACAGCACCTGGCACGGTGTGTGTGTGAGAGCATCCGCACGGGAGAGACAGAGGCGGCCGGGTGACATTCGTGTGAGTAACATCAGCCCCCAGCCACGCGTGTCGCGTCGGCCTCCAAGAGGTGCTCGCTAACGAGACTTGTGCCTCTGCAGTGTGCGAGGCTATCCGGGGTAGCTTTGTATTTTTTTTCGTCTCGTTCACGTGCACGCGAGAGTCGGAGTGAGTTTGTGTGCGCGCAGCTGCGTGCCCGTCTCTGGGCTTCCCCTAGGTCGACTCGGCCTCAAATGAGTGCCCGGTGCGGGTGTGTAAACGTCGCCACTGGGAAGGGAGACAAAGGCGGCCGGGCGTGGTGTTGGCCAGCCACCCCCTCGTGCGCCGCGCCGGCCTTCATAGGTGCTGCTCGCGAACAGCACTTGCCCCGACAGCCTGTGAAAGGTTATGCGGGGGATCTTTGTCTTTGCGATTTGAATGTGGAGTTGGTGGCGCACCGTGGTTAGCAGTATTCTGAGAACGAGTTCCATTCTCCACCACGGACAACATCGAACCCGGTCCTGGGCCTCCTCTACGTTGACTCGGCCTCAAATTACTACGAGGTGCCGTGTGCAAAAAAAAATAAGAATTGGGGAGACAAAGGCGGCCGGGGGTGGTTCTGACCACACCACCACTATGCCACCACGTGCACCGTTCCGGCCTTTGATATAGCTTCTCGCTGACAGCACTTTCGCCGCCGTAACTCACGTAGGCTACACGGAGCGTCTTTGTCTTTGTGTTTAGACGCGCGTCTGTGTGTTCCAGTGCGTGTTCTGTGAGAGCGAAACGCAGTGAATGCGTGTCTGGAGAGATGAATGTGTCTTTATTTAAGCAGATAATGGCCCCCAGAGATAGACATCTCCCCAGCACGGGTGAGCTCCTACATATACTGTGCATCTGTGCGTGTGAGCATGTGAAGTATGCGTGCGTGTGTGTGCGGGCACGTGTGTGTGTGCGTGTGTGTGCGTGTGTGTATGTGTGTGCACGTGTGTGTGTGTGTGCACGTGTGTGTGCACGTGTGTGCACGTGTGTGTGCGTGTGTGTGCACGTGTGTGTGCGTGTGTGTGCACGTGTGTGTGCGTGCACGCGTGTGTGTGTGTGCGTGCACGCGTGTGTGTGTGCGCGTGCACGTGTGTGCACGTGTGTGTGCACGTGTGTGTGTGTGCACGTGTGTGTGCGCGCGTGCACGTGTGTGTGTGTGTGCGCGCACGTGTGTGTGTGCGCGGTGGCACGTGTGTGTGTACGTGTGTGTGTGTACGTGTGTGTGTGTGTGTGCGCGTGTGTATGTGTGCGCGTGCACGTGTGTGTGTGTGTGTGTTGGACAATCGGTGGTGTAGGGGTTAGCGCGCTGCGTCTACGAACCCGGCCACCCGAGTTCGATTCCCGCTCACGGCTAACACCGGTGACGATCATTTTATCCTGGGTCCTCCTCTAGATTGACTCGGCCACAAATGAGTAGCCGGTGCGACGTGGAAGACATTGACACGAGGGAGACAAAGGCGACCTGGCGTACTGACGGCCACCCACCCAGAGTTTGTTGAAGGCTATAGGGGAGATCGTTGTCTTAAGTCTTTAAAAGTGTCTCTGTGCTCGCTTAAGAGCACTTGCCTCCACGGTTTGTATAGGCTATTGGGAGACCTTTGTCTGTGTGAGCTCCCACATACACTGAGCATCCGCGCGTGTGTGTGTGTGGCAATGTGTGTGTGTGTCTGCCTGTGTTAGACAATCTGTGTGCACGAGTTGTATTGTGAGATGGTGCGTGTGTATGTGTGAGAGAGAGAGAGAGTTTGTGCGTTAGTGAGCGTGAGAAGGGGTGTGTGTGTGTGAACGTTTGTGTGTGTTAGTGCGTGTGTGTTACTTTGTGTGGGAGCGGTGGTGTAGCGGTTAGCGCTACAAACCCGGAGACCCGAGTTCGATTCCCGCTCACGGCCATCACCGGGGAAGATTATCTGAACCGACCCTGGGCCTCCCCTGGGTAGATTCGGCCTCAAATGACGTTAGGAAGACAAAGGCGGCCGGGCGTGGTGCTGTCCACCCACCCCCTCGTAACGCGTACTGGCCTTCATAGGTGCTCGCTAACAGCACTTGCCCCTTCAGTATGTTAAGGCTATACGGGGGATCTTTGTCTTTGTTTATACACGAGCTGTATAGTGCGTGTGTGTGTTGGTGTGCGAGTGTATGTTATGTGTGTGGCAATATGTGTGTGTGTCTTTGTGCTCACCACTAGGGAGACAAAGGCGGCCGGGCGTGGTGCTGGCCACCCACCCCCTCGTCGGCCTTCATAGGGGCTGCTCGCTCACAGCACTTGCCCCAACAGTCTGCTAAGGCTTTACGGGGGATCTTTGTGTTTGTGCGAGTGTGAATTGCGGTGTGCGATTGGGGTCGTTTTACGCGTCCAACAACAACCGCCATCAAGTGGCGGTGGCGTTTGTGCCAGGCTAGGTGCACTTTGGGGCCCGCTGGCGGGAGGTCACGCAACAAACCCAGGTGCCATGGGTTGACTGAGCCGACTTGCAGATGACTCGCAATGACAAAGATCCCCCGTATAGGCATTGCATACTATTCGGGCAAGTGGAACGATCACACTGAACGCACATGGTCACACAACCAACTTGATGTATACGTGCAAACACAACCTTAACTGGCTGTGGGGGGCCGTGGATCGGTTCGGATAATCATCACTGGCGTTGGCCGTGAGCTGGAATCGTTCTCGGGTCGGCGGGTTCGTAGCGCAGTGCGATAACCATTGCACCACCGCTCCACACACACACGCGCGCGCGCGCGCGTTCACACACACCCCACTTAGTACACAATAGAGTACAGTAATTACAATACCTTCCGGCAATCTTCTTTGTTGTGCGCTTTACCGCATCACGCGTGTGTCGTGTGCGTGTATGTACACGCATCTGACCACGTTCCCTTCGGTGAGCTCCTCAGGCAGGCGAGGCTGCGTTGGCTGTGTCATGCACGAAGCCCTCATGCCCAGCCACCGCAAGCCCAAGCAGATTATTTTTGGTGGGATATAGAGGGGGCTAAACAGGCGCGGATCGGGCTTGAGAAGAGATGGAGCTGATGCGCTACGGGAGGATATGGAGCTGAGTGGACTTGCCGATAAATGGCATCAGCCGGCGTCAAGATCGGCCTCTGTGGAGGAGAGGCTCGTGAAGGACGCTTCTGGGCATTTGGAGGCAGTCGCCCTCCAACAAGGAGTGGAGGGCCAGGCGAATAAAACGCAGCGAGTTGGTGGTGCTTTCTCTGCCAGTCATCTCAATCGGTCAACCCTTGGCACCTGGGTCTGTCCCGTGGCATCCTGCCAGCAGCGAGCCATCGACACTTTACGTGGCGTCAAGGTGCACCTAGCCTGGCACAAGCGCTGTGGCGAACTTTTGAACCGGTCCTGGGTCACCTTGAGGTTGAATCGGTTTTCAAATGAGGGAGGCAATTGTCGTTAGCGAGCACCCATTATGAAGGTAGTGGGTGGTGTGGTCAGCGATGTTGAACATTAGCATGGGGAGACAAAGGCGGCCTCGGGGGGGGGGGGGGGTGATGTATGGCACACACCACACCCTTTCGGGGGCTGCGGCGGGCCCTTTAATATGCGCTTGAGCTAACAGCACTTGCACTCAACAGTCTGTTGAAGCTACGCGGGGATCTTTATTGTCATGCACGCGCGCGTGTGTGTGTGCACGTGTGTGTGCACGTGTGCATGTGTGTGTGTGCGCGCGTGTGTGTGTGTACGCGTGCGTGTGTGTGCACGCGTGTGTGTGTGTGTGTGCACGCGTGTGTGTGTGCACGTGTGTGTGTGTGCACGCGTGTGTGTGTGCACGCGTGTGTGTGTGCACGCGTGTGTGTGCGCGCGTGTGTGTGCGCGCGTGTGTGTGTGTGTGCGTGTGTGTGTGCGTGTGTGTGCGCGTGTGTGTGTGTGCGTGTGCGTGTGTGTGTGTGCACGTGTGTGTGTGCACGCGTGTGTGCGTGTGTGCGCACGCGTGTGTGTGCGAGTGTGTGCGCACGCGTGTGTGTGCGAGTGTGTGCGCGCGTGTGTGTGTGTGCGCGTGTGTGTGTGCGTGTGTGTGTGTGCACGCGTGTGCGTGTGTGTGCACGCGTGTGTGTGTGTGCGTGTGCACGCGTGTGTGTGCACGTGTGGTAATGCGCAAAAGTGGGGGAGTGGTAGTGCAGTGGTTAGGGCGCTGCGCTACGAACCCGGCGACCTGAGTTAGATTCCCGCTCACGGGCCAACACCAGTGAGGGTAATCTGACCGGTCATGGGCCTCCCCTAGGTCGACTCGGCCTCAAACGAGCACCTGGTGCGGTGTGTAGTAAACATCGCCACTGGTAGGGAGACAAAGTCGGCCGCGCGTGGGGGGTTGGCCACCCCACCCCCTCGTGTGCCGTGCCGGCCTTGATAGGTGCTACTCGCGAACAGAACTTGCCCCCCCCCCAGCAGTCTTTATATCGTTTGAAAGCTCGGCGGTTTCCGTTTATTCCGTCAACTAAAATGATGAGAGCCTTTCAGAAGGCCTGAATCAAACAAGTTATAGAAGGTGGACCCCCCTCCCCCCCTCCTCAGATGTGGGGGGTCAAAAGTTGATCCATCAGGGTCACAACAATTGTCGAGCCCGCCCCCTCCAATTTTTTTCACCCCACACCACCAACCAAATTTTTTTTTACATTTATTCTGTAGGTATATATGCCTACACACCCTACATACAATAGAGTCGGTAGGATCTGCACACATTTGGGGGGCGGGGGGGGGCGCGAAGAGGAGATCATTGGGGGCGAGGCGCGAGCCGACGAGAATCTCTCCGCAGGAGTTGGAATGAGGCGGTCGTCGGCTGCCCCATCGGAGTTTGTTAAAAGGCTGCACGGGGGGGGGGGATCTTTGTCGTTGGCGCCCTTGGGAACCCATCAGCACCTAACCCCACACCCCCATTCCTCCCCCTCGACTGCCACCTAATTACGCAGAGGCCCCTCCCGCTGACTAATTACCCAGAGACCCCCCACCGCGTGGTACAAATCGGATCCAGCGCGCCGATCCCCCCTCCTGAAGCGAGCCTTCGTCTATGACGCCGCCTTCTTCATGATTCATTGCTTAATCATGTATTTATTTTGGTGGCCTGGGGCATCCCCCCCCCCCTACACACGCACCCCTCCCCCCACCCTCCCCTCCCCTCCACCCTCCCCCGCACTACTCCCTCCCCCCCACCCTCCCGCGTGTCGCCACGGCCCCTGCCGCTGTTGACCCGCCGACTCGCGAACTGGGGGGGCCCGTATGGGTTCGCACCCCCCCCCCCCCTCTCGCCTGGAATCCCTGCCGTGGTGTGTAATGGTCCGCGCGCTGGACCGGCAATCCCAGAGGCCGCCTGTTCGATCTCACGGCGCGGTGGTTGAGACGTCAAATTAATGGTGCGCTTTGTGTTGCGATCGAAACGTCGTGAGTTTTTTGGTTTTTAAGTATTTTAAAAATATTTTTATTTTTTATTATTTTTCAATTTAATTTTCTATCTACGTGACCTCACCGAAAGAAGCATAGAATATGAATGGTGCGAGTTTCTTAAATCCGCTCACCCGCCAAGCGAGCAGGCACACTTGGGTCACGGGCAAGGCAGTAGTCGAGCACACGCGTAGGTGCTGGTGGTGGGGTGAAGTGTGGGCACTCCGACGTCTTCCAAGACGGACTGGTGAACTTGGGAGCCGCAGGTCTCTGATGTCCCTTCTATAGTAAGAAGACTCTTTGGGGCTCCTCCTCTCTCCCGAAGGAGGGACTTTCCTTCAGCAGGGGAGCCCGAGAGCCGTTGCAGGGGTCTCCTCCTTCATCGTCGACCTTTGCTGATCTGCGTTGAGGGAGGCGAAATGCTTCCCCACCTGATGACGGACGCTTGTGTTGTGCCCGAAACGTCGTGATTTATTTTATGTTCTACCTACGTGACTTTACCGAAAGAACCAAAGAGTATGGATTCCTGCAGTTACGAAAGCTTCAAATCAAGGTTGGAGGCGAAATGGTTACAGGTGGGGGAGGGGGGGATTCATAATGGACGTATCGGAGACACTGAGGGTCTGGGTTCGAATCCGTGGTGATAAAAAACCAACCCAGGATATTCAAGTGTAGTGGAGTTTTGTTTGGCCTCAGACATGTTACCAAGACCCCGTAGCCTCACAGACAGATCCATAGACGACCACAGAGACAGACGGACTCGCATCGAGACCCGTAGACTCGCACGTGGAACGAAATGGGCTGAAACCAGGGTTCGAAGTATGAGTCCATCGTCTGAGTCGGGTGTATGTATGTTGAACTTCTTTCGCACCGTACGTAGCCAACCATGCTAATTTGTCACCAATGACTGCGTGCACACACAGACACATAAAAAACAATAAGCACGATAAATCCGCATTGTAAATTCAGCTTCGTTGCAGCTCAGACCATTGGCGCGTTGCGCTGGGTACGTGGCGAGCACTGCGCAGGGTACGTGACAGGCATGGGGCCCCGAGGCGCATCGGAGGCGATTGAAGCGGGGGTGGGTGGGGGGATAGCCTCGGAGCTTCCCTGCGATTTCACCTCTTTACTCTGCCCCCGTTCTTTAAAGACGAAACCAAACCATTTCATTTTACCAGATGAAGCCCTATCGAGCTACTTAGCACTTATTTTTTTCTTCCAGAGGCGACTTGCCCCGCACACGATGATAGCACCATTAAAGTGGCTCATCACACTTGTTTACCTTTATTCACCATTGGAACCTCATTTGCCAGAAGAAAAAATATGAGAATAGTTTTTTTTACCCTTTTATCTGGCAACAAAACTGACACTTTTTTTTTACAAGGAGTCATGTTTGCATAGACCACAATACCTGCAGTCGTAATGCAAACAAAAAACACAACTCTGATAATGTATGCACTGTCCTTGAAGTTGATTGGTCCACACCCGAGACAGATTTTCTTAGAGCCTAGTCTCACATGGTGTTGGACCAGATGACGCCAAAAGGCGCACAACTCAAAGACAATGGACCATCAGAGTATGAGAGCTCAGGGTAAGCTGTCAGTTTTGTTGCCAGATAAAAGTGTAAAAAACCAATTATCATACCTTTATTCAATTTGTCACACGGGCGATGATGATGATGATGAATATCACGACGGTCCCGTTTAGCAAGTTTCCCGGATATTTTAACACGGGAGATCAGTGGTGCTGCGTGAGCGCTTGGCAACGAAACAAAGAGACAACTGAAATCAACGTCAACATTGCAGGGAACGAACACACAGGGCCCTTAATGAATAGGGGGAACAACCCTGCTGTCTCTCTCTCTGTCGACGCGAGGGTTACGTTCTTGCAAAACGCATTCGCGATGGGGGAAAAAAATTGAGTTACGTTCCTACTACCAGTCAACATGGGGGTGGGGGGGGGGGTAAATGTTTACTAACGATGACTACAATCAATAAATAATACATTTAAAATAATATTTGCTTTATTACCTTTGGTGAGGATGATGATGTTGATGATGATTTGACGATGGGGTGAGGTGGTGGTAATTGTGAGGCAACTCCTCGGCAGGATGCGGGGTGTTTGATAACAAAGCCGCGCCGTTTTGTTCTCATATTTAGCGCTCTGGGGGAGCGCTCAGCCGCGACATTATCCCCGAGAGCGACTTGCGTCGGTGTGCTTTTATTTCCCGTTTTTAATGGACCTCGCAATCGACTCGTTGTAGACCAAAAAAATGTATATTATTATAAAAAAAAACTGAAGTCAACCGTAATAAGTGCGCGTACGAAGTCAAGATGCACAAGAGCGAATTCATGGAGAGGAGGAGGAGGAGGAGGGGGGGTCATCGCGACACTTGAGCATTCAGCGGGCAGCCGTGGGGGGCCGCGCGCGTGCGTGCCAAATCTTCGCCGGCAATTTCACTTGGAACAATTCTGCGCGCCACCTGTGGTATCTGTATTGCACGAGTAAACACAAAACGAGAATGTGGGATTTTATAGCCTAAACTCGATTTTTTATTTTAACCAGGTAAGGCCCCCTACCGAGGTATGTAGCTTTTTCTGAGAAGCAACCTCGCCACACATGCTTGCTCAGCGGAAGTGGCTCATCGTGGGGAAAAGTCTGAGCAGCCAGATACTCTAAACGCATGATTCTAAATGTGCGGGGGGGGGGGGAACGGGAGGACGCGGGAGAAAAGTCTACGCGACCGCGGGGAGAACGTGCAATCTCCAAATATACAGCAGCAGGCGTCAGGGTCGGGATCAAACCCACGATCACCTGTGTACCAGGCGAGGTAGTTAACATCTCCTAGCCACCGTGATGATGATGTGAGAGAGACACGCAAACTCCAAACATACAGCAGCAGGCGTCAGGGTCGGGATCGAACCCACGATCACCTGTGTACCAGGCGAGGTAGTTAACATCTCCTAGCCACCGTGATGATAATGTGAGAGAGACACGCAAACTCCAAACATACAGCAGCAGGCGTCAGGGTCGGGATCGAACCCACGATCACCTGTGTACCAGGCGAGGTAGTTAACATCTCCTAGCCACCGCGGCGCAGCGTGGGTGGGGGGGCAAAGCCAGAAGGAAGCCGGTTAAAAATCCACGCGACCACCACGGGGAGAGGGGTGGAGGGAGAGAACACGCGGCACTCCGCGTGCACTACAAGAAGCACCGTCGGAGCAGTAGGCGAACCTAGGCGCTCGCCAGCGGCAGAGAGCTCGCGTCTCCGCAGCGCCCTCGAACCACGACGTAGTGAGACTTTTCACGCTCAGAGACTTCCACTTGGAACGTCCTTCGGCGCGTGGCGTGACGCGGAAAGCACGGTCGTGATAATGTTTAACGTTAAAAACGTGTGATGATGATAATGATAATACTTATAAGGAGGACGATGATGTTGATGATCAGTGTCCGCGACATTATTATTTTTTGACAAATATTTCTACAAATGTCACACCACGGATTGCATAACGCACGTTGAGGATGACGTGACGGCAATGTAAGCGTGCAGGAAATAATAATAATAATCACCATCATCATGACAACGGTGTTTGTGAGGGATGGCGGTGGTGTATGTGGTGAAGCACACTGTGCCACGAATCCCGACAAACCTTCGAGTGCTTTGGAGAAATGCAGTGAATTATTTATTTTTCGATTTAAAGATTTCGTGACTGCAGGGATTCATCTTCTTGGTTCTTTCGGTAAAGTCGCGTAGAATTGTATTTAATTGGTTTATTTTTATTATTATTTTATTATTTCCCTTCTACGTGACTTTACCGAAAGAACCAAGAAGATTTATTATTTATGTTTATCGAAGACAATCGCGGGGACGGCCGTGCAGTGGGCAGACGTCTTGCGCTGCCCCATCGGCGTCGGCGGCATCACGACCGAGGGAGGCGAATTACTCGGTTCACCGATGGCAGTGGGCTACGGCGCGTGGTGTGCCGTGTGCGCGTTGAACCTCTTTTGCGCCGTACGCAGCCAAACGTGGCTAGTCGGAGATGCGGAGGAAGGCCAAGAAACTAAACGCGAAATAAAAAAAACGCGTAGGAGGCTTTCGCGACCAGTGTTATTCATAATGAAGGTGTTTGTGGTTAGATGGCGTGCGTGTCAATGTGGCGTGACCCTCCACCACCCGACATAGTCAGTGAAGGGTTGTCACGTAAACAACGCGCCAACCCCCATCGGTGTGTTGGAGAGCAAAATCAACAATCTCTCCAACACACCGGCGGGCTGAAGTAGCAACTAATTGGCGCGTTGTTTACGTGACGAAACTTACTGGCCGTGTCGGGTGGTGGAGGGTTACGACACATTTATACTTACGCGATCTAACCCCAAAAAAACTATTATTATGAATAAACACAAAAAGCAGTTCTAAAGATGATTTAAACGTGCAATAGCTCCCCAGTGCCTTCCTAGTATCGGAAGCAAGAAGCGTTCCAGACGGCCGCGGAAGCGCATCTGAAAGCGCCGCGCGATGCGGTGACCACCGTATTTGTTCGATGGCCGAGCCAACATCCGCTGCGAGGATGAACAGATAATCACGATCCTTGGAGTCTGATCTTGGAGCGACCCCAATCAATCCCCGTGTGGCACGGTGTTAAGTTCGAAGCGTGGACTCGATTGCACTTGTAGCCACGTTTGCAGCTGTCCCGTCCAGAGCATCGGAATAATAATTAGCACTTGTATTTACACATTCGTAACGTTCATCGCGCAGCTACGAAACACGTGTGCAGTGGATGGGTGGTGACAGAAAGCCAGCGGTTAGACCGACTCCGATCCGCGCACTATCGCTCTCTGGTGCATGGGTCGGGTGGATCCGAAACGCGGCCGTGGACAAACGACATTGGAACATGAGCTGAGAAGTGCGCAAAGACGCACGTAGAGGTTCATGTTTGGACAAAATCGAGAGCCGGAGAGAAACGCGTGGATTATAGACAAAGATCCCCCCCCCACCCACGTTTCTAACAGACTGCTAGGGCAAGTGCTGTTAGCGAGTAACACCTATGAAGGCCGGCACGGCACACGAGGGTGTGGGTGGCCAGCACCACGGCCAACCCGCTTTTGTCTCCCGAGTGGCGATGCTTTCACACGGCACCAAAAAACTAATTTGAGGCCGAGTCGACTTAGGGGAGGCCCAGGACCGGTTCAAATAATCGTCGCTGGTGTTGGCCGCGACACCACCACCGCTCCCTGCAGGCGAGGCAGCTGTAGAAGTGGGGATTCGGCGGGCAGCGCCGCTGGAAGCGATGACGGACCGTGGTCGAGACTGAAGACGGAGTGGCAGCACAAAGGAGGGGAGGAAAGATTCCCATCGCCGCCGAGATGGATCGCTGAGATGAGCTCGTGTGCGGGAGCTCATCCCACTCCATTGCGAGAGACTGACAAAGCAAAACCCCCTCTTGTAACCTGAACACAATGTTGGGGCACGTGCTGTTAGCAAGTGCTTAATGAAGGCCGGTGGTGGGTGGCCAGGACCATGTTTGCACACCAATTGACCGACTCTCTGCGTCTCACCCATGTTTCACCCATTTGTCACACATGTGTCTCACATGTCTCACCCATGGCTCACCCATGTCACCCATGTGCCACCCATGTGTTACATATGTGTCACACATGTGTCACCCATGTCTCACTCATGTGTCTCACATGTCTCACCCATGTCTCACACATGTCTCACCCATGTCTCTGTGCGGCAGGCGCAGGACACGAGTTTGCCCCGCGAGCTGCTGGACATGTTGGCTCACGCGGACATCCGGAGCATCGGTGACCTGCAGCGCCTCCTGGAGATTGACTCCGTAGGTAAAGGCGCCGAGGGACACTGCGTGCCCCCTCCCCCACACCCCCGCCCCTCATCCTCCACACCACCCCGCCCCTCAACCCCCCCACACCCCGCCCCTCATCACCCACACCCTCAACCCCCGCCCGTCATTTTAAGTTACGCTCTCTAACCGAAACAACTTTCAGATTAATAATATTGGTCGTGAAAGCCTACGTGTTAAATCGACAATAAAAGTTAAACATTCGCCTTCGAAATAAAAAAAAAATCGATGCGATCTGCGACGTTTCGGGCAATGGCCCTTCTACAGCACAGAGACGCCAGTGGTGGAGTCAAGTCTTCCTTCTCCTACACCCTCTCCTCACCCCCACCCCTCCCCTCCATCCCCCACCGCCCCCCCCATTTCCCCCCAACCCCGCCCCCTGGAGTAACGATTAATCGACGGATCGAATATGAAGGTTCCAAGCGTCGAGTTGCGGAATCGATTATTTACGTCACAGGCGTGGGGAACCTTTTTCTGCCAAGGGCCATTTGGATATTTATAACCACATTCGTGGGCCATACACAATTATCAACTTAAAAATCAGCCTGTTATATTTGCTCACACATTTAATTAACTCGCCCCTAATGTGATGGCTGGAACAGACCGAATGATTTCACGGGGCCTTATACGGCCCGCGGGCCGGACGTTCCCCATTTTACGACGTGCTTTGTGCTCTTATAATTTAGTAGATTCGCAGCGCAATGCAATCCTCTCCATTGTCTACGGACACAGACACCCAACACATTGGTCAGCAACACTTTGTGGCCCAAAACGGAACGAGTGTACGAGTGCTGACGTTTCGGGCACACGACCCCCTTTTGTCCCCCCACAGCGCATTTTAGTTTACAAAAGATTGGCACCATCTGGTATTGATGCACAGACGCAGTTGGGGTGATTGAAGGAGTTCAGAAGAATCAGAAGTGTTTTATTGATTCATTTCCCCGACTATGAAGCCCATTGGGGCTAAGAAGCTCTTCGACGATTCCCAAGACTCTGCGAGTCACTCCGGTTCCTCGCCGATCGCTCCGTCAATCGCCCCCCTCCCCCCCATCGCTCTTCTATCGCTGCCGCTAGGATGGCGACTCTCCTCCTGTGTTGAGGACTCGGTCCATACGGGACTGACCGTTTCGTCTCATCCGCCACCACCACCATCACCACGCGTCCGAGACGGGAGAGTGTGAGAGAGAGAGAGCGAAGGGAGAGCAAAAGGAGAGCGAGAGTGAGGAGAGTAACCAACGGAGCGGGGAGAGGGGAGTGTGTGAAGAGGGGTGAGAGAGTTGTGGGGGAAATGAGGGCAGAGTAATAAAGGGGGGGGGGGGGAGAGAGTGACGTGGGGGGGGGGGGAGTGTGAGAGTTGGGGAAGAGCGTGAGGGGGGAGACACGGGGAGGTGGGGGAGTGAGCGGTGGTGTAGCGGTTAGCGTGCTGCGCTACCACGAACCCAGCCACTCGAGTTCGATTCCCACTCACGGCCACCAACACCAGTGACGATTACCTGAACCGGTCCTGGGCCTCCCCTAGGTCGACTCAGCCTCAAATGAGTACCTGGTGCAGTGTGTAATTATCGGCCCTAGGGAGACAAAGGCGGCCGCGCGTGGTGCTGGCCACCCACACCCTCGAGTGCCGTTCCGACCTTCATAGGTGCTACTCTCTCACAGCACTTGCCCCAACAGTCTGTTAAGGCTATACGGGGATCTTTGTCTTTGGTGGAGTTATCGTAGAGAGGGGAGGGTGGAAAGGAGGGGGAGGGTATGAGAGAAACGGAGCATGCGAAGAAGGGAGATCTCAAAGAGATTCATGAAAGTGAGAGGGGAGAGGCAGGGAGAGTGATATACGAGAGAGAAATGGAAAGGCACAGGGAGATTGTGAAAGTGAGAGAGCGAGAGAGAGGGAAAGACTTTGACTTTTAAACAACTTTTATTGCCGCCAGCAGCAGCAACAGCACTGGAGGCGATTTCGATATGAAATACACAAAGTCACCAGCAAACAAATGAAAAGAAACGCTCCAAATCGACGCGCTGTGGCGCTAAAAGCACCACGCACAATACAAAAGAAAAGTCACGTGGTGGTGGTGGTGTCATCGCGCACGCCATGGTGACGAGCGAGCGCTTCAGAAGGTGAACACGAGGGTGCCGTCCACGCTGGTACAGAGAGGGGCTTTTCCGGCTCCCCAGCGTTCGAAGAAGGGAGAGAGAGAGGGTGGGAGAGAATGTCGGAGGAGAGCGCCCAGAGAGTTAAATGGGCAGCTCGTTGGGCCGTGGTGAGGTCACCACGGGGTCGCGATGGGTCAGCGACTTAGGAAATTGGTGCGAGGTGCATTCCAGTGACTCTGATCTTCCATATCCATCCTCATTATTGAACACCGATTATGATAATTACTATTTATCTCTATTAGCACAATGCCCTTTGTTATTTACCCAGTCAAGTCTCGCAAGAGTCTCAAGAATCCCCTTTAAAGTGGAGCATGGATTTGGCCGGGGCTTTTTTCTTTTTTTAAATACGTTTCCTTGACGTGCGAAGAGAACAGAGAACCCGGAGCAAACCTACCGGCATCCGTGCTCATCACTCCGCACAGACGTATTCACGTTGCTCGACTGCCAAATTTTGCCCCTCCCCTCCTTCCACATACAATCTACAGTCTGTGTGTGTCAGCCTTAATAGTCGCTTGATAACAACACGCGCGTGGATGGAGCGTTGGCGCAGTGGTGAGCGCGCGCTGCGCTATGAAACTGAATTCGAATCCAGGGCCACATTAGTGGCGAGCAATATCTGTGTCTCAAGCGGTCTTGGTCTGCCCTCACCCCAATACCAAACCTGTACTGCCCAGCGTGGTGAAGTACGGTCAAACAACACCCCCTCGTGGCGTACACGGCACGGGGCAGCCTTCATCCAGCAGTGGATAGAGGAAGGGCTGTCGATTCATATGGATTGACAGCACGTATCCCTGCAGTCTGCCCACAGGGCTAAGCGAGACGTGTGTGTGTGTGCGTGCGCACTTGCCCCAACGGTCTGTTAAGGCTACACGGGGAACCTTTGTCTTTGTGTTTTTCTGTCCGTGTGCCTCCACAATCAGAGCGGCCGGGTTCAATGCCGGCGTCGGTGCGGGCGCGCGGCGTGGAGCCCGGAGCGGCGGGGAACCGGACACGGGCTGCACGCTCCGTACGGAGCCTCGGTGAGATGGGGCTAATGGTGGCGATGATTGTGGTGGTGGCGGCGGTGGTGACGTTGGTACCAGCGGTGTCAAGATCGGCCTCGAAATATGGAGGACGCGCATGAAGGGACGCTGCTGCTACTGGCCAGCTGGAGGCAGTCACCCTGCAACAACAACGGAGGGCAGAGGAGCGACGCTCACAACAACGAGCGGAGCGCCGGGAGGATAAAATAGAGCGAGCTGGCACAGTAGGGGGGGGGGTACAGCTGGTTGCATCTGGCAGTCATCCGAGTCGGCCAACCCATGGCACCTGGGCCTGTTCCGTGACATCCTGTCAGCAGCGAGCCTTCGACACTTTACGTGGCCTCAAAGTGCACCTAGCCTGGCACAGGTGCCGTGGCAACGTCACCGCCACTTAGCGGCGAATGGCGGCTGTTGTTGATGATGGTGGTAGTAGAGGTAGTTGGTGGTGAATGATGGTTAGCAAGTAGGGGTGGTGATGATGGGGTGGTGAAAGTTGTGCTGTTGCTGATTGATGAATGTGAAAGTTGGAGTTGATGGGGGGGGGGGGTGGTGATGCTGTTAGTGGGGAGCGATGGTGTAGCGGTTAGCGCGCTGCGCTACAAACCCAGCGACAATTATTTAAACCGATCCTGGGGCTCCCATAGGTCGACTCAGCCTCAAATAAGTACCTAGTGTGGTGTGTAAACATCGCCACTGGGGAGACAAACGCGGTCGGGCGTGGTGCTGGCCACCCATCCCCTCGTGTGCTGTGCTGGCCTTCATAGATGCTCGCTAACAGCACTTGCCCCTACAGTCTGTCCAGGCTGTAGGGGGATCTTTGTCTTTGCTGCTGGTAGTGGTGGTGGGTGATAGTGTTGTTGCTGATGGGGATGTTGCTGCTAATGGGTCATGATGATGTGATGGTGATAACGGTGACGGTTTTGTGTGCCGAGCCACACCACCCTCCTTAGGATTAAGACAAAGATCCCCCGTATAGCGTGAGCAGACTATTGGGGCAAGTGTGGTGAAAAACAGATACTCACGCTCACGTTCTCACACGTTCTCACTCGCGCACACATACATGCTCACACGTGCTCACACGTGCTCACACGTGCTCACACGTGCTCACACGCACTCACACGTGCTCACACATACATGCTCACACATGCTCACACGTGCTCACACGTGCTTGCACGCACGCGCGACGAGTGGGGAGGACTGGGATGCTGTGACCGTGGCGTGCCGCCCGTCGCATGATTGATGTCCTCACAGATTTTTATCAGCGGCGCGGACAATGATCCATTGAGTACGGTACGAGTTTCCACACTCGCGTGTGTGTGTTGTGCGCGCCTCTGTGTGCGCATCTGTCTATGTGTGTGCGCGTGAGTGGACGAGTCTGTGTGTGGCTGTGTGTGTGTGTGCGCGCCTCTGTGTGCGCATCTGTCTATGTGTGTGCGCGTGAGTGGACGAGTCTGTGTGTGGCTGTGTGTGTGTGTGCGCGCCTCTGTGTGTGTGCGCATCTGTCTGTGTGTGTGCGCGTGAGTGGATGAGTCTGTGTGTGGCTGTGTGTGTGTGTGCGCCTCTGTGTGTGTGTGGCTGTGTGTGTGTGTGCGCCTCTGTGTGTGTGCATCTGTCTGTGTGTGTGCGCGTGAGTGGATGAGTCTGTGTGTGGCTGTGTGTGTTTGCGCGCATGTGTTCATATTGGGAGCGGGAGTGTAGCGGTTAGCGCGCTGCACTACGAACCTAGCGACCCGGGATCGATTCCCGCTCACGGCAAACACCAGTGACGATTATCTGAACCTGTCCTGGGCCTCCCCTAGGTCGACTCAGCCTCAAATGAGTACCTGGTGCGATGTGAAAATATCGCCGCTAGGGAGACAAAGGCGGTCGGGCGTGGTGCTGGCCACCCACCCCCTCGTGTACCGTTCCGGCCTTCATAGGTGCTCGCTAACAGCACTTGTCCCTACAGTCTGTTAAGGCTATACGGGGGATCTTTATCTTTATATTGGGAGCGGGAGTGTAGCGGGTTTAGCGCTGCGAACCCCGGCGACCCGAGCTCGATTCCTGCTCACGGCCACCAACAGCGGTGACGACGATGTGATCCGGTCCTGGGCCTCCCCTAGGTCGACTCGGCCTCAAATGAGAAACCTGGTGCGGTGTGCAAGCATCTCCACTGGGGAGACAAAGGTGGCCGGGGGTGGTGCTGGCCACCCCCACCCCCTCGTGTGCCGTGCCGGCCTTTCATAGCTGCTGCTCGCGAACAGCACTTGCCCCAACAGTCTGTTGAGGCTACACGGGGGAGGAGGAGCAGGGGGGGGACCTCGTTTGCCTTTTGTTTGGAAAGAATTGTGGTGAATACAGCGCTTCGAGTGGCTGCAGGGCTCACGTGACCCTGTTAATGTCTAATAATGTAATATGATGTCGACTTCGTCTCCTGAGTGGTAGGGATCAACTGCGGCATGTGGGCCCCAATTGGTCTCGCGCCACCAGCACTGTTAACCGGGTCTCTCGTCTCCCACCTCCCCCACCCCTCCCACCTCCCCCAACGCTCTCACCTCCCCCACAACTTCCCACCCCTCCCACCTCTCCCACCTCTCCCACCTCCCCACCCCTCCCACCTCTCCCACCTCCCCCACAACTTCCCACCCCTCCCACCTCTCCCACCTCCCCACCCCTCCCACCTCCCCCACCTCCCCACCCCTCTCACCTCCCCCACCCTTTCCACCTCCCTCACCCCTTCCACCTCTCCCGCACCTCCCCCCCCTCCCACGTCTACCCCCCCCTCCCACGTCTACCCCCCACCTGCACGTGCTGATCGTCGCGGCAGCCGAGGAGGCGACGGCGGCCGTGTGCCGCGTGCGGCCCGTCTCCCTGGAGATCCCCAGGTCCCAGATCGACTCGACGTCGGCCAACTTCCTGGTGTGGCCGCCCTGCGTTGAGCTCCCTCGCTGCTCGGGCTGCTGCAACACGCACAGCGTGCGCTGCCAGCCGTCGCGCACGCGCCACAAATACGTGAAGGTGGCCCGCGCAGCACACCCCGCCGACCTGCGCAGCCGCACCGCGCCAACCACACAACATCGCCCCAACCGCCCTGACCAATCACACAACACCGCACCAACCGCCCTGACCAATCACAGAACACCGCACCAGCCGCCCTGACCAATCACAGAACACCGCACCAGCCGCCCTGACCAACCACACAACACCGCACCAACCACCCTGACCAATCACAGAACACCGCCCCAACCGCCCTGACCAACCACAACCCACCCGGCACCAACTGCCCTGACCAATCACAGAACACCGCACCAACCACCCTGACCAATCACAGAACACCGCCCCAACCGCCCTGACCAACCACAACCCACCGGCACCAACTGCCCTGACCAACCACACAACACCGCACCAACCACCCTGACCAATCACAGAACACCGCACCAGCCGCCCTGACCAACCACAGAACACCGCTCCAACCACCCTGACCAATCACAGAACACCGCACCAGCCGCCCTGACCAACCACACAACACCGCACCAACCACCCTGACCAATCACAGAACACCGCACCAGCCGCCCTGACCAACCACACAACACCGCACCAACCACCCTGACCAATCACAGAACACCGCCCCAACCGCCCTGACCAACCACAACCCACCCGGCACCAACTGCCCTGACCAATCACAGAACACCGCCCCAACTGCCCTGACCAATCACACAACACCGCACCAGCCGCAAATCACCGTGCCCACCGCACTGCCCAACCGCAAGCCACCATACCAACCGCTAACATTGCGTGACGTCATGTTGAATTGTATTTCATGCACTGCGATGTATATTGCAGTGCATCACGTGACATTGCATCATGCGTACTGCATTGCATCGCGTTGTGTTACCATCACGTCACATCGTGTTGCATAGCATTACGTTGCGTTGTACCGAATCACAGTTCATTACATTTTAATGCATCGCACGGCAAATGTGTTGGATATTTACATTGTATAACATGACGCCGCGCCACGCATGCCATTGCATGGTGTGGGTGTGGTTATGGGGGGCATGGAGGGGGGAGTGTAGCGGTTAGCGCACCAGGCTTCCCCTAGGTCGACTCAGCCTTAAGCGTGGTGTTTCCCACCTGCACACACAGAAACAAAATATTTAATGACACTGAAGGAATCCGATGAGCTATGAAGTTCTTTTTCCCGCAGATGTCCAAAAGGGTGCACTGGGCGGTGGGGGGAGGGGGGGTCCAGAAAGTTACAGAAACAAACAACAACGAGAGGAACACGACGGAGGAGCACCGTCGCTCACTCACTCGCTCGCTCGCTAAAACGGCACTCGCCCCAACGGTGCGTTTCCAACATTCGAACTCTGACTCCCTTCGTCTCCGCCAGGTGGCCAAGATCGAGTACGTGAAGCGACGCACGCTCCTCAAGGAGGCCCTCGTCAAGCTGGAGGAGCACCTCGACTGCACGTGCGGCTGCCTTGCCGGACACGGGGACTGCCGCGACAGCGACGGTAACGCCAGCGGCCTCCCACCGCTCGCCTCTCCTCTTCCCCGCTCGCTCGCTCGCCCCGCCTGGGCGCTAGACTCCCCGGGCGGCAGCATCGCCAACACCACCAACGCCGCCATCAATGCCAATACCCCCCGCCGCACGGTGACGTCACCGCGGCGCCTGAACCAGGCCGGGTGCACTTTGAGGCCACGTGAAGTTGTCGAAGGCTCGCTGCTGGCAGGAGGTCACGGGGCAGACGCAGGTGCCATGGGTTGACTGGCTGAGATGACTGGCAGATGCACCAGCTGTGCCCCCTACTGTGCCACCACCACCGCCACCACCACCACAATCGCCACCACAATCACCACCACCACCACAACCGCAGCCACCGCGACGGTCATCGATAGCGAGGTGTTCGTTGATGGAGACCGACTCGTCATTCATTGATTTACAGGCAGTTTCATTCGTTCATTGACTCACAGACAGTTGGCTTTGTTCATTGACTGTCAGTATGACTCGTGCATTGACTCACAGGCAGTTTGATTCGTTCATTGACTGTCAATCTGATTCGTTCATTGACTCACAGGCAGTTTGATTCGTTCATTGACTGTCAATCTGATTCGTTCATTGACTCACAGGCAGTTTGATTCGTTCATTGACTGTCAATATGATTCGTTCATTGACTCACAGGCAGTTTGATTCGTTCATTGAACACCGCTACAGCAGCAGCTACAGCAGCAGCTACAGCTGCAACTGCAGTAGCTACAGCAGCTACAGCAGCTACAGCAGCAGCTACAGCTGCAGCAGCTGAATCCCCACAGAATTTGGCGCAGCGCGCGGTGGGACCGTGGCCTTGAGGTGGGGGGAGATGGTGGTGGGGGGTGTGGGGGGGTGTGGGGGGGGGTCACGCACGCAGCCTGAGTGGTGGAGGTGGAAGGCGGAGGGAGATACGGGGGGGGGGTCATTGTAACGTTGCCCGAGGGGAGGCGAGGGGTGTGGAGGAGGAGGTGGGGGGGGACTGGGGGGGAGGGGGGGATGTCACTTTGTGAAGTTGACGGGGCAGTTGTTTAAATCCAGAAAGCCGCAGGGATTGGGGGAGGGTGGAGGTGAGGATGTTGAGAGGGCGGGAGGGAGAGAGGGAGGGGATCTCTGTGACAGCGTTGGCGTCTCTCTTGGAGGTTTAAGTGCCGGGAAGGGAGGGAGCGACTCTCCTGGCGAGGTAGAGCGCCTGGTCGCGGTGACGCTCCATGGAGTGGCTCTGTCGTCCGCCCCCCACCACCTCCCCCGCCGCCATTTAAAATAATCGAGCGAATCGTTTCACTTGCACTCATCATCATCATCCTCATCACCCCCCCCTTCCCCGCCAGTCGTGGAACGCTGCGGTGGTGATGACGATGACGCCTGCGCGTCGCGCTCGGGCGAGCAGACAGACGGGCAATGGAAACAGAGCGAGAGAGAGAGACAGCGAGAGAGAGAGAGAGAAAGAGAGACAGCAAGAGAGAGGGGGTACAGAGAGAGGGGGGGCAGAGAGAGGGGGGGGCAGAGAGAGGGGGTACAGAGAGAGGGGGTGCAGAGAGAGGGGGTGCAGAGAGAGGGGGTGCAGAGAGAGGGGGTGCAGAGAGAGGGGGGGCAGAGAGAGGGGGTGCAGAGAGAGGGGGTGCAGAGAGAGGGGGGGCAGAGAGAGGGGGAGCAGAGAGAGGGGGGCAGAGAGAGAAGGAAGGGGTAAGGAGAGCAGAGCGGAACATCTTTTGTGAAATTTTTCATTTAAAAGGGGGGGGGGGGTTACGTAAAGCAAAGCATAAAAAAAAACACGCACAAAAAAACTAAATGATGAACGAAGCAAAGTGCCGACTACATCAAGCATCTTCTTGTTTCCACTGATCGTAAAAAAAAGAGAGCGAGAGAGAGAGAGAATGTTGTTGGCGAGGTGCCAGTCACGGCGTCCTCGTTAATTATCCGCGCACCTTGCGAGGGAGGAACGCGAAAAACCTGTAGCGAGTCCACGGGGTGGGTGGGGGGGGCACGGAGCTCGGCCAAACACAGCCTGGGGAGACGCGTACATGGAAGGGAGGAGAGGGGGGGCGAGAGGGGGGGGGTGCAGGGCGAAGAGAGGTTGGTGTTGTACATCCTCCCCCCCTCCTCTCCCCCCCCAGCCTGATAGCAGCGCCTCTCCCAGCGCCTCTCCACTTCCCTGGTTCTCAGGACCTCGGTACCGCGTTGCGGTCCGTTGATTGCTCTCCTTTGACTGAGGGGGGGGGGCTGGAGTGGGAGTTGTGGGCAGGGGGGGATATTGCGGATGTCACTGACAGGGGGGGGGGTTCGTTGTTTTGTAAATGAGACGAAGTCGCCTTTCGGACCAAGATGTCTTCTCAAACCACAGCGATGCGCGCGACGTCTTTCGGGATTGTCGGCCAGCTGAAGCGCTCCCAATCGCCGCGCGATCTCGGCCGGGTTTTGAGTTCCGTCGTCACGTGACGGCTCCGGCGCCTCCCGCAGGGGGGGGGGGAGTGGTGCCTCGCGCCCTTTCTCGTGTACGGTGGGAAAGAAGTTTGTTCGGGACAAGTTTTCTAGTGCTGGGGAGAAGATAAAAAAACACTCCTCGGAGCCGAGGTGGAGGGAATAATGATGATAACGATGATGATATAACAACAACAACGCACAAGACCGATGGTCAGTGGCCAAACTGGGACGATAATATTGCCCGAAGCTGCGGAGCTGCACGCTTTGTTCCGCCGCAGTCTGTGGACGAGGTGTGATTCCAAGGAATGTCTTCGCTGCTCGTGTGATGCGTGGTTTTGAGATGAACCTGATCGACTTCTTTTACAAAGGCCGGCTCGACTTTGTCCTCTGCGAACCTTTTTTTTCTTTCACAATTGAATTTTTTTGTGGGTTAGATCACGCGAATGTAAATGTTGTGTCGTTAAACCACCACTCAACACAGGTTTGTCACGTAAACAAAACATGCCAACTCGTTACTAGTTGAGCACACCGGTGCGTTGGAGAGTAAACCCACAACATTTGAACAATTCGCGTGCGCCGTTTCACCACTAATTACAGCCAGCATAATTGGAACCTCCTTTGCCAGCAGCAAAATATGATAATTGTTTTTTTACCCTTTTATCTGGCAACAAAACTGACACCTTTTTTTACAAGGAGTCATTTTTGCATAGACCACAATACCTGCAGTCATAATGCAAACAAAAAACACAACTCTGATAATGTATGCACTGTCCTTGAAGTTGATTGGTCCACACCCGAGACAGCTTTCTTTAGAGCCTAGTCTCACATGGTGTTGGACCAGATGACGCCAAAAGGCGCAAAAGGTGTCAGTTTTGTTGCCAGATAAAAGGGTAAAAAAACAATTATCATACAACCAGCATCATCAGGCGGACAGCCAGAGTATTTGCTGCTGCTGATCAATGGGAGTCGGGGTTTTAATTTCTCGCTCGATTTGCTTCCGTGTCGCTGGGGAGACTGGGTAGACCGGGGCATACGGCACGTGACCAGTGTCTTGGATGTCGGCGTGGCCCCCTGGGTTGCGGGTAAATCTTCCGTGTCGCCGACTCGGGACGGCGAGACCCCGGCTGGAATGTTGATCCGTGGAGGAGGAGCTGACGGCTCCGAGTGACCAACTCGTGCTCATATCTTCTCCACTTCCCCTTCCTTCTCTCCCTTCCCTGCTCTCCTCCTATCCCTCTGCTGCTGCTCGTCCTCATCCCCCCACCCCCCCCCCCCTTCAATCCTCAAGGTCCCAATGAATCTCAGCACTGCCAAGACGGCCTCTGCGGGAAAGGTGAGATGCTCGCACACCGTGGGAAGGGCCTTCCCACCTCCCCGCAGGGATTGTGGTGTTCATAGTCATGGAGGGTGGATGGGAGTGCGAGATCGGTCTCAGATCTGCCACCCCCCCACCTGCTCCCCCCCCAACACCGATCGGTCTCTGCATTGTGCCCCGAGTTTGTTCCGTGGCTCAGGGGCTCTGTTGGTAATGTGGTCGATCCATGGTGGGGGTGGGGGGGGGGGGGGGTACACTCGCTCGTGCCATCGAAATGGGTAATTCGTACCGCTGGCTCAGCGATGTCGGCATGGGAAGAGTCGCCACCCCAACCCCCACCCCCCCATGCTGATGTATGTAATGTTGAACTTCTTTCGCACCGTTCGCAGCTAACCGTGCCGACTGGGAAGATGCTTTCAGATTGTTTTGTGAAAAAATCGTTTGCGAGTCAGAGCGGCGATGAGCTCGATAGAAATATACACGAATATTTTTTCATTTACGAATGTATCCCCCTCCCCCATAATTCCCCCCCCCCCTCCACCACTCCGTTTGTTTCCAGGTGTCAGATGATGTTTGTTACAGCCAGCGGATCGCGCGCACACAGCGAGAGAGACGGCTGCCTGCCTCGTCCCCCCCCCACAACTTCTTCCTCCGCCCTCCCCGCTCCGCCCACGTGATCTCCGTTGTGACGCCACCAGCCCCCGAACCCGGCAGCTCGCGCACGTGGCACGAACTGCGGCTCGGACGGTGACGAGCGACGGGTCCGAGGGACGCACGCGGCGAGAGAGAGAGAGAGACGGAGAGGGACTCGCGAAGAAATCGCCGCTGCTGCCGAACCCCCGAACCCTGGAACCCCTGATCACGGACCCTGGCGAGCGAGAGGGGGAGGCCCCGGGGCGGGGGTGGGGGTAGGGGTGGGGGGAGTGACGGTGATGTGCCGGTGCGGGAGAGGGAAGTGATTGCAGAAGACGACGCCGGGAGAGAAGGCACAATGCGAGAGGGAGGAGACGTTGCGAGGACGTTTGCCGTTGTAAGAACAGGAACGGGAAGGGGGGAGAATGGCCGCGAGAGAGCGGAACGAAGCATGGGATGGCGACAACGACAAGGGGTGGGGAGGTGGGCGGTGGGGGGGGATCAGGGAGTGGGGGCATGAGAGTGCTGGGGCGTGAAGCGCTACCGAGGGTGGGAAGAAGAGCGGAGACGGAGCGGACGAAGTGCGAGACGGGACACTTGAGCGGAAGGCAAGCGAGTCCCAAGTGCTCCCGGGGCGAGTCTCTAGTACTCTGGGGTGAGCCCCGAGTACTCTGGGGCGAGAGGCGTTGGACTGGGTGGGGGTGGGGGGGGACTGGAGGAGCCGAACCTTAGCCATCCCCCACCTTCACTGGCACGACTCTGGGCAGTTTGCGGAATCACAACACGGAGAGAAACGCCGAGGCTTGGGAGAGACGTGGAAGGGTTTGCGTGGTCTGGGGTGTAGGAGGGAGAGGTGAGAGCCCTCTTCGTGCCGTTGAGGTTCACGAACGCGGCATCTGCAGATGCCCCCCACCCCCCTGGAAACTGCTCGTGTTGGGCGACGCAGCAGGTGGTGGGAGGGGGGGGGGCGATCCAGGGGGGGGGAGCGATGAGGTTGTTGGGGAGGAGGGGGGCTCTCATCGCTTAGGGGGGATGGGGGGGTGATTTCATGGTCGCTACGGTGAACGTTTTTTATTTTATAATTTTTTAAAACCTAAGATGTTCTTTTACTCCACGGGCTCTAAAGTCCGTCTATGGTTCTGCATTTGTCTACGGGAACGACGCGTCGATTATAATCGATTCTTTCAGCTGTCGGTGCACGGAATTCGATTGTCGTGGATGATTGCTCGCGGCTTGTGGCAGGGAGAGAGAGAGAGGAACCGATTGTTGTTGTTGTTGTTGGTTCGATTATCGTATCGAGTCGTGACTGTGAATCGCTGCTACTGCTGGTGGAGGTGATGAATGGTGATGGGTGTGGTGAGTGGTGGTGGTGAGGGTTGAGGTTAGGGTGAGGGTTTGTGGTGAGGGTTGTGGTTGTGGTTATGGTGAGGGGTTGTGGTTAGGGTGAGGGTTGTGGTGAGGATTTGTGGTTAGGGTGAGGGTTGTGGTAAGGGTTGAGGTTATGGTGAGGGTTTGTGGTTAGGGTGAGTGCTAGGGTGAGGATGTTGGTAGTGAATAGGGGATTGACCACGGCTGGTGATGTTGCTGCTGCTGGTAATGATGACGAATGAATTAACGCTCCACACCGATATGTCCCAGCCCTTCGTGGCCACAATGATGGCCCCACATCACTCTATCCCCGGGCGAGGCGTTTAAACTTGTTTTTGTGCCATAGAGCGTGGCGCGTGCTTGTTCTTGTTGTTGTACCGCGTTATTTTCCTTAAAAAAAACAAAAAAGTGTATTTACAGAAATACCAGTTAAGCCGTCGCTCGTATTTCGTTTTTTTTTACGAGCGTTGCTAATATTCGAGCTTGTCGCTCTGTTAAATTGTATCGGTGCCGGTTACTCAGAGCTCGCCTCTCAATCTGCAGACTGTTGGTTGCGGGCAGCAACTTATGAAGGCCGGCACGGCACACGATGTTTACGACACACCGCACCCAGGTACACATTTGAGGCCGAGTCGAACCGGTGGGAGGCCCAGGACCGGATCAGATAATCGTCACCGGTGTTTGTGACCGTGAGCGGGAATCGAACTCGGGGCCGCCGGGTTCTTCGTAGCGCTAACCGCTGCACTACTACGCGCTAACCACAACTTGATAACACACACGCACGCGCGCGCACACGCCACGTGTAGACCTCTTTTATGCTAACCGGCGCGTGCATCCTTCATTGGCACTCTTCACCAATCAATCCACTTCTGTTATCATCTCCCCACATGGCCACGCAAATGAACTCGGGTCGTTCACTCGCTCCGGCATCCACTTTAAATCTGCTGAATCCAACAAAAGCCAGCGCTATTGACAATGACATTCTGCGGGTTATCACGGGTTCCCCACAACCCCCAGCCCCCCTATTGAACCCCAAATGTTATACATCGCAAATCAAGTGATCCTTAGATTTCGATTTAAAGCTTTCGTGACTGCAGGGATTCATCTTCTTGGTTCTTTCGGTAAAGTCACGTAGAAGGGAGATAATAAAATAATAAAAATAAAACAATGTATTATTTTATTATGTTTTATTTTATTATTGTTTACTGTGCCGGAGAATTGGTCAGTTGCTCGTGCCAACGGTGGCGGGTTGAGCCAGTGGAAATTCCACATTATTATGACGGGGCCCTAGATGACCTTACAAAAACACACACACAGGTTTGACTTCCTGTGAAAAACAACGTAGCTGAGCAGGTGGTACCTTTTTAACCGACCGATGGTGGTTGTGGTGGTAGTAGTATAGTGGTCGTGGTGATGATGATTATGCGAATGTTGACCTTGACCTACGATTGAACCGAGACGTTGACACTGCGCGCCTGTTTTATCTGCTGGGCTGTGCTGTCTCCCGTCAGACATTTCTCACCACGCTTACCAATTGGCAGCGGTGTAATCACGATTGCTTTGTCACGATCCGCGCATCCCGGGGTTGCGAGCGCGCACGCGCGGCAACCGATTCGTTGACGTGTCTTGCGATTTATTGTATAAATGCAAATCGTCTACCGTACTGAAATTACACTTGGGTTCAGGGAGCAACTGGATCGACTCTACAGCTCGATGCAGACAATGAAACGAGATGGGGGTGTGGGTGGGTGGGGGGAGTGACAGAAATAAGAATTACTTGAATCAAATAATAACCCCGAATCGTGACGATTTATGGAATCGCTGTGCAGATCGGAGGGGGTGGCGGTTGTGGCGGTACACATTTAAATGAACTGTGATTTAGTCTCGAGTGACGTCTTTCGTATGGGGCAGGAGTTGAGTAGCAGCTACAATTCATCGGTGGTGGTATGGCCGTCCATATGGGGGGGGGGGGGCAAATCACACCGCGTGGGTCCACCTGACGGCTTCAGACGAAACCGGGAGTATTACATCTCACACCGTGACGTCGAAGGGTGCCCCTCAAAGCGCGGGGCCCGGGGCAGTCGCCTTGATTTGCCGTTCCGTACGGGCGGCTTTGCCTACCACCTCCTCCTCCCAGTGTCGGGAGAGATTGAAACCACTGGATTGAACCTCCAGCCCCCCCACCGCCATGCAAGTGTGTGAAATGGTCCAGTCCGCTTTATGTGTATCACATGTTGGGCTGTTTGTGTACCGCGTGTTAAGTTAAGTTCCGCCGCGTCTCGAGTGTGTGCGCGCGAATTTTTGCTCGTCCGTACCCTGCGAACGCCACAAGTGAAAGGCCCAATGGACATTGCAAAACTGACTGACACCTTTTGCGCGATGTTGGTAGGCATCATCGACGCATGCGTGAGAGGGTCTGGGGTACAGGAGCTCAACGGAGGCTTGCAGTAGCCGTACCCCTAACCGCACTCTCCCACCAGACCATAACCACACGAACCAATCGGACCCTAACCCGAACCACACTCGCCAAGCAGACACGAGGTGCGAGAAAGGACAACACTTTGAACTGCTTTTTGTGCGCTAGTTTGTTGTTCTTCCCCACATTTTTATTCGCACGGGTTGGATACTTATGGTGCGAAAAAAGTTCAACATGCATACAACCCGGATCGGTTTGGCCACACTAGCCAAATCGATCCTAATCACACGAGCCAATCAGAATCTCACCCTAACCACGCGAGCCAATCGAACATTATCCCTTCGCCCTAACATTTAACCCCCACAAGTCCAGCGTCACCTCGCACCCCGTTCTCTCGGCTCGTTCGCTCGGCCCTGTCAACGTCACGTAGCCCGTTAGTGACGTCACGGCACGTCACGCGCGTAGGTCACGTGCGTAGGCCACGTGCGTTTTGTATTATAAACCTCCCATGCGCGGTGCGGGTCCGTGTCGCCTGCCGTGGTGTGGACGCCGTGCGTGTCTCTCCTCCGCTGTCCGGTACTCGCGATGTACAAGCGACGGGCTTCGCGTTTTCTTATTTATGGCGTCGCGAAGTTGTTGTTGTTGTCGTGCGCAACGCAAACGCCATACCTCGTCGTCGCCCCGACTTCGCGTTCAAGAGACGGTCGATGCCCCTACAGCAGAACGTCCGAAGGGGAGGGGAGGACCTTTGTGGAACAAAAAGTTAGTTTTTTTACTACGCATAAATATCATCTATTTAACGCTGCAGCTCGATGCGATGTCCGTTATGACGAGGTGGTGAGAGCCAACGTGCGATTTCGTAAAAGTGCTGTCTATTGTTGTCACTTATTGAACCAGGTGAGGGCCCACTAATTGGTGGATTAAGCCGGTCGATTATCCTTTATTTACCCGCGTGAGAGCGCCGTTGCGAGTTTGTATAATCCGGTGAATTGCCCTTTGTTGACTCAGGTGAGATGCCGCTAAGCCGTATTGAGAGCCATCCCCCAAAGTGTCCTTTATTTAAGCCGGAGAGCCAGCCCGGGAGCGTAATCGCACGCAACAGTGAGGCCATTGTGTTCTAATGTCATAACTGGAGAGGCAATTTTGTATTAAACAATTTTTTTTTATTACAAAAATGACCTTGCTTTTTTTTAAAAAGAAAAAAAATTGAGATTAAATGAAAATCTCAACAATTGCTGCCTTGTTCTAAACGCACAGCAGAGCCTCTGCATTGCCCACTCGGACAATATAATTGGCAAAAACAAAACGATGATGATAATGGTGGTGGTTCGTCTCGTGATGGTTGTCTACCGGCGACCTCCACCCACCCAGGTTTTAGCCCTGGACTCTGCTCACGAGACCAAAACTGGTGGCCGATTAACACCGCAGCTTGGCGTGTGCGTTGAGCGAGTGTCGTGGTGGCGTGGGTCAAGAGCTTGATACGTGAGACAAAGGCGACCGAGTGAGTGTGCGTGTGTGTGGTGGTAGAGCGGTTCGCGCGCTGCACGCCGAACCTCAGCGTCCCGAGTTCGATTCTCGCTTACAGCCACGAACACCAGGTGACGATTATTTGAACCGGTGATGGGCCTCACCTCGGGCGACCCAGCCTCAAAGGAATTTCCTGGTGCGGTGTGTAAACATTCACCACTGAGGGAGACAAAGGCGGCCGGGCGTGGTGTTGGCCACCCACCCCCTCGTGTTCCGTGCCGGCCTTCGTAGGTGCTACTCGCTAATAGCACTTGTCCCTACAGTCGGTTCAGGCTATACGGGGGGGGGGTCTTTGGCTTTGTTGTGATGAGCCCATTTGACACCCACCGCCAATATCCACTCGATTAACTACACTTGTGACAAACTATGGGCAAACGTTGGATCGCTAAACAATTTAAGTTGAAAGCATTGATGTGTTAGCTCTGTCTGCCTGTGGGGAGGCGGGGGGGTCATGCGGGGGGGTCACGCGAACTCTCGTAGTGAAGAATCGTTGGGGGTACACATTTATCGTGTTGCTATTCAGCATGAACCCTGGGTTGTACCGGACAATTTAATCGAGGCATTATCCATAATTCGGCAAAAATTGCTTCTCGTTAATTACCGGTGGGTGGGTGGGGGGGCGGGGGCTGGTGGGGGGGGCTCCACTGTGTGATGACGTCACACGCCATGTCCTTCCCGGTCGTGGTGAGCGGAGGAATAATGAGCCATGATCGCTCCGCTGCTGGCTTGGAGACGAATTCCCTACCGATGTCTCTGGTTCGTGTTGTGTTGCCTGCTCCATGCGTTTACCCTTTCTGCTGCTGTCCAAGCGGGGATTCCCCTGCTTCTTAATCCTCTTAATCGTGCTCTATCCACTGCTGCATGAGAGCTTGGAACGCCATTTCTCTCCCCCCCCCCGCGGATTTTCTCTGATCCACGTGTTCCTTTTTCTGTCTCGTACAAGGCTTTGCCGTGCACGGCTCGTCCCATGTAGCACACTTTGAATGTTCCTTCTGGATGTCCACCTTTCCGATGTCCGTACGTCATCGCGAGTCATACGTTAATAGCATTAACAAATAACATTAAGAACCCCGTAATACGTAATTTTCTTCCTTGTTTAAACGTCTCTCTCGCATCACTCGAACGGCCATTGGGATGATGCACGTATCTGTCGGGATTGCGGGAAATCTCCACGTCGCCGCACCGCGTGTATCCGTGGCGTATATAGCATCGTGATCGCAGCGTTAAACTATCAGTGATGCAGCCTCACAGGTTGGTAGTTATTTTAACCACCCCAGATGAACGGTGCCAATTGATGACGATGGCGGCGATGATGATGATGGTGCTGCTTCTGAGTTGACCCTGGCTGAGATTTGAACTCTTATCCTTGAGATCGGAGGACAGACTGTTCTAAGTTGCAAATTATCTGAAATGTATTACTCACAAGTGCTCTATTTAAATGCGTGTAAACATCGTATTTGTGTTGTTTCAAGTGTTGTAAACGTGGTTGTTCGTTCGTTGCCTGCCTGCAAAAAGTTTGCCAAATGTACAATTTTTTTAATATCAAAGACCGTTTATAAAAGGTAGTGTATTTTACATCTCGCATTTTGTTCCTGTCTTTTTTTCACGTGATTGTAGATACGTATGAAATGTAAAAAAAAAATTCGCACCGTACGTATCCAACCGTGGAAGACGGAGGTGCGGGTGAAGGACAACAAAGCGAAATACACAAAGCAGTTCTAAAGAAATGAGTTTTTAATCGCGATGGTTTAAAAGTGGCTTCCTAATATCGGAAGGAGGAGCACGTTCCAGACGGCCGCAGATGCAGTGCGTCTGAAAGCGCCCGATGCCAGTGACCGTCTTTTGTTTCGATGTCAAATAGCACCTACGCATGAACGTATTCCATCGCTCCGTCTCTTTGGAGAATGTCCCCTTTGCGAGACTGCAAATTCATCCAGTGACATCCGTCGGCCTTACGCCCCATGCTGTGGTGGTGCTGTTGTTGCGTCCTGCACACATCACATTCACTGTTGTTGCATCCTGCACACATACCATTCACTGTTGTTGCATCCTGCACACATCCCCATTCACTGTTGTTGCATCCTGCACACATCCCATTCACTGTTGTTGTGTCCTGCACACATCCCATTTACTGTTGTTGCGTCCTGCACACATCCCATTCACTGTTGTTGTGTCCTGCACTCATCCACATTCACTTTGCCTGAACGAACGGCCAACACGGAACGCGTTGTTTTTCCACCTGCGTCTGTCATCGAATCTACGTGTCCACACCCCCCCCCCCCGCCTTTAAACCCCGTGTCTCTGTGTGAAAAACAAATCACAGCACGTGCACCTTTTGAGCGTTTATTCCGTCCCCCAAATTGCCTCGTCTCTGGCCGAGTTTCTGAACCGGGCGTCTCGGCAAAGACCGATAGAAAAAGCTCTACCATCAAAAGTTTGCAGGGCATGGGGAGGGAGGGGGGTGGGGGGCTGAAAATAACGAGCGACAAGCAGCACGATTTAAAAATAACGATTTTAATCGTTTTTTTTTGTAAACCAGGTAAGAGCCACTGAGCTGAATAGCTCTTTGCCAGAAGCGAAACTGCCCACAAATGATAACACCAACGAGAAGTGGCTTATCGTCGTCGTGTGGAAATTTGTAGCAGGAGCCGAATGCTCTAAACACGTGGTATCGATTACATACATGTGGAGGGATCAAAGGTCTACCTCGAGGTGGTATAACGTGCACACGTGCACACTCCAAATATACAACAGCATCCGGGGTCGGAATCGAACCCACGGCCTTCCTGAATATACCAGGTGGCTAACATCTTGCACGAAGAGCGAACAACATCGTTTGTTGCACTTGTGTAAGGTTTTATTTCACTATATTCTTAGGTTTTTTCGGTAAAGTCACGTAGGTAAAACATAAAAATTAATGAAAATAAAATAAAAAAAAAAAAATTACGGCGTTTCGGAGGCAACACAAGTCTCCGTCATCTGGTGGGACCGTCACAGCCAGATTAGCTGCAGCTAATCTTAGCTAATCTGGCTGTGACGGTCCCACCTGATGACGGAGACTTGTGTTGCCTCCGAAACGTCGTGATTTTTTTTCATTAATTTTGATGTTTTACCTACGTGACTTTACCGAAAAAAACCTAATAATATGATTCCTTGCAGTCACGAAAGCTTCAAATCTAGAATTTTATTTCACTGCTCTGGATACAAATCTTAGTTTTCTTCTTCTTAAAAGTATAGACAATTGGAAGGGAAATCCCCGTGTGGGTGGTCGAACCCACGACCTCCCCGTTGTATACCCGGCAAGGTAGTTAACATCTTGCACGAAACAAGAGGACAAACACCGCTTCCTGAATTCCCCGTGCAGCGTCGGGGCGGAAAGCGTTCGTCGTCCCCGGCAGCGCGGAATTATGCGAACGCTCAAGGCTGCGCCACCGATTGACATCGTTCCACCTCCAGACACGTGGTGTGAGTGCGAAATTGCCATCAATAAATCTCTGGGGTGGGGTGCTGGGGGCGGGGGGGGGGCTCTGGGGGGCGGGGCTCTGGGGGGGGGGCGAAGCTGCTTAATGACGAAGCTGCTTCACGAGAAAAAAATCGGTGGATCACGCGCGCAGGTCCCAGGGGACAATTAGTCACAATGGGGTTGATTGACTAATTAATTCACGATGCATCATCGACCGTGACTCGCTCCTTCCCGCGGGCGGGCGGAGGGGGGCTCTGAGTGTTCTCCGAGGAGGAATCCTCCACCGCCCCCTCCATCCTGCACCCACCTGTGACACAGGCGAGTGAGTCATTATAACGCTGTGTGACAAACATTATTTTTTGTTCTTGGGTAGTAAGTGTTATTTCCTAATTGCTTATGCCTCAAGAGTACAGAAAATGGCTATTATTCCCCACAAACTTTGCTTTTGTGACCAGGACAGTGATATTTTGAAATGTACCTATTTTTTTTATGACAAAACGCGGTGTGCATTTGTGTAATTCCTTCACGTAAAGTCCTGGTCACAAAAGCAAAGTTTGTGCGGAATAATAGACATTGTCTATACTTGTGAGGCATAAGCAATTAGGAAATAACACTTACGACCCAGGAACACAAATCGTGTAATTATCGGGGATATTCGCATTGAACGTGTGTGTGCGAGTGTAGGACTCAAATGAGCACCTGGTTCATGGTGCGTAAACATCGCCACTAGGGAGACAAAGGCGGCCGGGCGAGGCGCTGGCCACCCACCCCCTCGTATGCAACCGCGGCCTTAATAGGTACTCGCTAACAGCACTTGTCCCAACAATCTGTTAAGGCTACACGGGGGATCTTTGTCTTTGCACTGCGTGGACTCGTCTTCAAATGAGTACCTGGTGCGGTGTATAAACATCGCCACGAGGGAGACAAAGGCGGCCGGGCGTGGTGCTGGTCATAGACACTCGCAAACAGCACTTGCCCCAAAAGTATGTTAAGGCTATACGGCTGATATTTGTCTTTGTACTGTGTGGGGAGCGGTGGCGTAGCGGTTAGCGCGTTGCGCTACGAACCCGGTGACCCAAGTTCGATTCCTCGCTCACGGCCACCAACACCAGTGACGATAATCTGAACCGGTCCTGGGCCTCCTCCCCCTAGGTAGCCTCGGCCTCAAATGAGAGTAGCTGTTGCATTGTGTAAACATCGCAAACAAGGAGACAAAGGCGGCCGAGCGTGGTGCTGGCCACCACCCTCGTGTACCGTGCCATCCTTCATTGGTATCTGAACAAGTTTTGGGCCACCTTTAGGTAGACTCGGACGTAAAACAAAAGTCGTAGCTGGTGCCGTCTGATAGGTGCTCGCTAACAACCGTCATCATAATCATCAGAAGCAGCAGCCGTGGTCTGTCCACTGTTGAATGAACGCCTCTCCAAGCCACCACCACCACATCCCACGCGATCCCAAAAAAATGAACGCAAGCACGAATTTGATTCTGGGGCTGTAACAAAGCAGAGACAGACGTTGAGGAGTGTAAATGTTGTCGCTTCAAGTTCGACCGTGACACAATGACCTTCGTCATTGTTGTGTTGATGCCTCAAGGGTTTGTTTCGTAAGATTCGCAGCGACTTGTCGTTGGGTCGCGTGTCTCTCTCGTGTGTGTGTTGCGTACACATGTGTGTGTTGCGTACACGTGTGTGTGTGTGTAAGTACACGTGTGTGTGTATGTACACGTGTGTGTGTATGTACACCTGTGTGTGTACACGTGTGTGTACACGTGTGTGTACACGTGTGTGTACACGTGTGTGTACACGTGTGTGTGTGTACACGTGTGTGTATGTACACGTGTGTGTACACGTGTGTGTGTAAGTTACACGTGTGTGTACACCTGTGTCTGTATACGTACGTACACACACACGTGTACGTGTACACACGTACACGTGTGGGTGTACACGTGCGTGTGTGTGTCTGTACGTACACGTGTGTGTGTCTGTACGTACACGTGTGTGTACACGTGTGTGTGTGTGTGTACGTACACGTGCGTGTGTGTGTGGTGAAGCAATTAGCGCGCTGCGACCAGAATTCAATTCCCACTCACGGCCAACACCGGTGACGAGTACCTGAATCGGTGCTGGGTCTCCCATAGGTCTACTCGGCCTCAAATGACTACCTGGTGCGGTGTGTAAACGTCGCCACTGGGGAGACAAAGGCGGGCCCGGGTGTGGTGCTGGCCACCCACCCCCTCGTGTGCCGTGCGGGCCTTCATAGGCGCTCGCCAACAGCACTTGCCCCAACAGTCTGTTTAGGTTATAGCAGTAGAAGCTGCTGCAGTAGGAACAGCAATAGCAGTTACAACAGCTGTAGCAGCAGCATTAGATGCAGTCGCAGTAGCAGATGCATCTGTCGCAGCAGCAATCGCAGCTATAACAGCAGCAGTAAACTGCAGCAGTAGGTGACACAGGTGACGCATCTGCCAGTCATCTCGTTCGGTCAACACATGGCACCTGGGTCTGTCCCGATACCTCCTGTCCAGCGAGGGTTCCGGCAATTCACCAGTGCCGGATTATCCTCGTAGCAAAAGTAGCAGAAGCTACAAGCCATCAATTCCGGTTCAGTGATTCTGCACTCGCTCGATTACTATAGAACTATACTGCCTTCAACTTTCATGAACGACTGGGTGTTTAAGGCTAGCGATTTGTCGTATTATATGGCTGTATAGCAAATGCAAAAATACGATTACTTTACTATGCAAGTAAAAAATGTATGTGTTTTAATATTTATATTTTTATATGTTCTTATTTAGGGTCCCTTTATAACATATGCTACAGGCCCCCACTAGCTTAATCCGGCACTGCACCTTGCCTGGCACAAGCGCCGTGTTGAAGTCACCGCCAACTAAGTGGCGAATGGCGATTGTGGTTGTCTCAAGGGGCCGTCCATAAATGACGTCACGCACCTAGGGGGGGGGGGAGTCAGACATTTGTGACGATGTGTGACGAGGTGGGGGGGGAGGTTGAGAAATGTGACGTCACGTAAAAATGCGCAACTTTAAATAAATATAGACAACACTTTCTACTTAATTAAATAGACTTTGTAATAAATGTTTTTTCCTACAACATCAGAGTGCAGCGGCACATTAAATACTCACTGCAATGACAATAGTTTAAAGCGATTTGAAGCATGTTTTATTTGGGAGGGGGGGGGGGGGCAGAGCTTTGTGACGTCATATTTGAGGGGGGGGTCTGACTTTTTGTGACGCCGTGTGACGAGGGGGGGGGGGGGTCAAACATCGTCCAAAATCGCGTGACGTCATTTATGGACGGCCCCCAAGGTCGATTCAGCCCCAACTGAGTCTCTGGGAGACAAAGGCGGCCGGGCTTGGTGTCTGGCCAACAGACCCCCCCCCTACCCCCTCGTGTGCCACAGCGCCGGCCTTCGTAGGTGCTGCTCGCTAACAGCACTTGCCCCAACAGTCTGTGCGAAGGCTACACGGGGGGCCTTTGCCTTGTGTGTGTGCATACGCGTAGACAGTAAATCACTTCGGACCTCGGGTTGTTTGAGACGCCAACAAAAATTGATTCGATTTATGTTCATCGCGGCACGGGAACAAAGCCATCTGCCGCACCTGATAGCTTGGCCTCGATTCTCCACGCAGCTGTAGCAGCAGAAGCTGCAGCAGTAGAATCTGCAGCAGTAGCAACAGCAGTAGCAGTAGTTGCAGGCGCTGTAGCAGATGCAGCTGTAGCAGCAGCAGTTGCAGCTATAACAGCGCTAGTAACTGCAGCAGTAGCAGCAGCAGTCACAACAGCAGTAACAGCAGCAGTAGTTACAGGCGCTGTAGCAGATGCAGCTGTAGCAGTAGCAGCAGCACCTGCAGCAGTATCATCAGTTGCAGATGCAGCAGCAGTTGCAACAGCGGTTGTAGAATCAGTAGCAACACCAGCAGTAACAGCAGCAGCAGCTGCGGCAGTAGCATCTACATCAGCTGTCGCAGTAGCAGCTGCAGTAGTAACAGTAGCAGCTGTAGCGGTAGAAGCTGCAGCAGTAGCAGCTGTAGCAGTAGGTGCAGCAGTAGAAGCTGCAGCAGTAGCAACAGCAGTAGCAGTAGTTGCAGGCGCTGTAGCAGATGCAGCTGTAGCAGCAGCAGTTGCAGCTATAACAGCGCTAGTAACTGCAGCAGTAGCAGCAGCTGCAGTTGTTGCAACAGCAGCAGCAGTCACAACAGCAGTAGCAGCAGCAGTAGTTGCAGGCGCTGTAACAGATGCAGCTGTAGCAGTAGCAGCAGCAGCACCTGCAGCAGTATCATCAGTTGCAGATGCAGCAGCAGTTGCAACAGCGGTTGTAGCAGCAGTAGCAACACCAGCAGTAACAGCAGCAGCAGCAGCAGTTGCGGCAGTAGCATCTACATCAGCTGTCGCAGTAGCAGCTGCAGTAGTAACAGTAGCAGCTGTAGCAGTAGAAGCTGCAGCAGTAGCAATAGCAGCAGCAGCTGTAGCAGTAGAAGCTGCAGCAGTTGCAACAGCAGTAGTAGTTAAAACAGCAGTAGCAGTAGTTGCAGGCGCTGTAGCAGATGCAGCTGTAGCTGCAGCAGTTGCAGCTATAACAGCGCTAGAAGCTGCAGCAGTAGCAGCAGCTGTAGTTGTTGCAACAGCAGTAGCAGTTACAATATCTGCAGCAGCTGTTGCAGGAGCAGTTTCAGCAGGAGCAACAGCAGTAGTAGTTACAACAGAAGTAGCAGCTGCAGCAGTAGCAGCTGTAGCAGTAACAGCAGCTGTAGCAGCAGCAATAGCAGTCACAACAGATGCAGCAGCTGCAGTAGCAGCAGCAACAGCAGCAGCAGCTGCAGCAGCTGCAGCAGCAACAACAGCTGCAGCAGCAGTTACAACAGATGCAACATCAGCTGCAGTAGCAGTTACAACAGCAGTAGCAGCTGCAGTAGCAGCAACAACAGCAGTTACAACAGATGCAGCAGATGCAGTAGCAGCAGCAGCAACAGCAGCAACAGCAGTTTCAACAGATGCAGTAGCAGCAGCAGTAGCAACAGCAACAGCAGTTACAACAGATGCAGCAGCTGCAGTAGCAGCAGCAGTAGCAGCAGCAACAGCAGTTTCAACAGATGCAGTAGCAGCAGCAGTAGCAACAGCAACAGATGCAGCAGCTGCAGTTGCAGTAGCAGCAGCAACAGCAGTAGCAACAGCAGCTGCAGCTGCAACAATAGCAGCAGCAGTAGCAGCAACAGCAGTCACAACAGATGCAGTAGCTGCAGCAGCAGCAACAGCAGTAACAGCTGCAGCAGGAGCAACAGCAGTTACAACAGATGCAGCAGCAGTTGCAGCAGCAGTAGCAGCAGCAACAGCAGCAACAGCAGCAGCTGCAGCAGCAGTTACAACAGCAGTAGCAGCAGCAGTAGCAGCAGCAACAGCAGCAGAAGCAACAGCAGTCACAACAGATGCAGCAACTGCAGTTACAACAGCAGTAGCAGCTGCAGTAGTAGCAGCAGTTACAACAGATGCAGCAGCAGCAGTTGCAGCAGCAGCAGCTCCGACTGCTCTGCAGGTCGCGCCATTGATCCCCGCGGGCTGTTGGAGTCGAAGTCTTAGAGTGACGCGGCGATGGCTTCGGTTCGGATTGATGGCTGTGCGTGCTCAGAGTTGATCTTGGACGTCTCAACTGAATGTTCATCCCCCCCCCCCTCCCCCGTAGGGGGTCGCACGATCCGGAGTGATGCGGGGGCGTTGGGTGGGGGTGGCGCGGGGTGACACACAAAGTGCATCGAACGCGCGCCACGTGTTCCCTACCGCCAGCTGGTTTCGCCACTTTTGGTGACAAACAAAAACGAAGAAAAACGCAGGAAGATGAAGCCACGCGCCTTTGAACGTCTATTTCGCGAAATATACAAGCAATACCCCGGTTTACGTCGGGGATGCGTTCCTTGAAAGGTGCGACAGCGAATATCGAAACCGTCAATCGGAGCGATGTACAGGGTAGCAATAGTAAATAGGTGGTAGTGGTGGTGAAGGCTGTTGTTTTTCCCGAGTAAAGCCCATTTTAGCTAAGGAGTTATGTTTTCCCAAAACGAGGCGTCTCGTTTCGCCATGGCTTAATGCAACAAACGCGTTACACTCTCGTCTCTTATAGCTCGTGATCGTGCTGTTTGTCGCTGGCAGTTGGACGTTTTGGGCCTCTGGATCTGTGCTCAGCGACAGCGTTCATTTTATGCGTAAGACAAGACCCAAAAAAGTAAATAAGGATGAATAATTATATTCTTAGGTTTTTTCGGTAAAGTCACGTAGGTAAAAAATAAAATTAATAAAAATAATGATAGAAATAAAATAAAATATTTTATTTTATTTATATTATTACTTTTATTAATTTTAATTTTATTTTTTACCTACGTGACTTTACCGAAAAACCCTAAGAGTATGAATCCTTGCAGTCACGAAAGCTTCAAATCTAGAATGAATAATTATTATATGAATGTTATGTGTCCAGGAAAATGGTACTGCATCTTGAGCATGGCCGCAAGATGTTCGAGGATGTAATCGCGAGCAAGAGATACAAAGGCGGTTAAGGCGCTTCTCTCTTCAAACTTGGAGTGCGTGCGGGAAATTCCACATTCCTTCGATGGCGTCAGTCCATCCGCGTCCTACATTTCACACTTTTTGCCTCTAAGCTTGTACTGATTTATTGCGCGTTTTGCGTCCGTGTGTTTAGTTTGTTGTCCTTCCGCCACACCTCCGATGAGCACGCTTGGCTACGCACGGTGCGAAAGAGGAGTTCAGCGCACACACATTCGCACGTAGACACGCGCGCGTGGATAAGGGCACGTGGTGGCTGTCCGAGAGAGACGGAGCGTCGACCCCAGGAGACATGGGGGGTGGGGGGGGTGACGAAATCGCCTCGTGTGCCGCTTTGCGACGGTGAATTCTGACACCTCGGGATCGCGAGAGGTGGCAGGCTGCGTCTTTGGGGCAGGGCCCTCATCCAGCAGTGGATTGCCTGTGGCTGATTGGCCGCAACGCGCACCAGTGACTCACACGACGCACATTTGTAGAATTCATCTATCACGAGCCGTGCGCGCCTCGCCCATGCAATTCCTGCACAGGGGAACACGCGTGCTTCAGGTTTAATGGGCACGTTTATAGATTTGTGATACGGGCACACCTGTCTTCTGCGATGTAGTTACTCACGCCACGTGGGATTCGGGCACGTGCGTGACTTCTTTTGGGGCGGATGGAACGTTGGCCACGATCTGCTGCTGATGAGGTAGAGAGAACACGAAGCGTGTCTATGTGTACAGTCATCCCTCGCGATACGTTTAGCGTGACTTATGAATGATAGGACGAATTCCACATATGTTGCATTAAGTTCACATTTACGAATTTTAATTCTCTGAATTCTATTTTGAAGGGGAGGGGATGGGGCGAGGGGAAATCAATCAATGCACGGTCTGCCCTTTGTCCTAGAGTGCATGCCATGCCGACATATTTTCTGTCAGAACGCATCTCCAATTATATAACAGAAGTCAATGGGGAAATAGGGTTCGCTATACGGAAAACAACGATTCACGAACGTATTTGTTCCGTGTATCGAGGGATACCCGTACGGCCCTTTCGTCATTCCACTGGTGGATGAGACACCCGCCTCGCGACCCATGAGGTCCTTGGCGGTTGACCGATTTAATCACGCCTGTCAGTGTAGAAGGCAGAGAAGCCTGGCATCATAGATGTGAAAGCGTAGAAGTACGGTACAACCATGGATGTTGCGTGACCCGTGTTTGGATTTGGAGCCGGTGGAGGTATCGAATTGCCGTGGATTTAATAATAATAATATAAAAAAAATAACCAAACAAGAAACTATCCGCTTAATCTTCATTAAGGTCATAGGAAGACGCGTACATTTGGATGGGAACCAAACCGTGGCATTTCACGGACTTAGAGTCTGTTTCACTGACGGCCGCTTGCGGGTTCGTGCAGAGACCAGGTCCGTAATGGGATGCGGGCGTGTGCATGCGGGCGCATTTACACAAGAATGCACGTGGGTGCCTGCGTGTGTGCGCGCGTGTGTGTGTGTGTAATGGCAAAAACAACCCCGTACCTCCTCGTGGTGCCGGACGGCAACGTTGTGGTGGGCAGCGCCGTGGGTGGGAGGGCCAATTTAGATTGGCCTTTCCCTTCATGGCGTTTGTAACCACCATAGCGGCCAAATGGGGGCTCTGGACGAGTGCAAGGGGCTGGTAACCCCTTCACCTTCAATTCACTACCACTAAACTACGATGAAAAAACATATTAAGCTTGTGCCGGAGGCCCCGGGGGGGACAGGCGTCTATGACGTCTCCTGGCCAAACCCCATTTAGTGGAGCCAGGAGACAACATTTTTACCCTCGGGGCTCTTCCAAAAACAACAAAAAATCACTACGTGTGGCCACGTGGAATGTTCGAACGCTCACTGCAGAGGATAGGCTGCCACTCCTCTGTCGGGAGCTGGGCCGATACCGCCTGGATCTCTGTAGTATTCAGGAGGTCAGGTGGTCCGGCTCTGGCTCCTGCCACCATGAGAGGTGGACAGTCCTCTACTCGAGGCAGGAGACTGCCAAACAACAGGGAGTGGCTCTTCTTTTGAACAAAAAAATGAAGGGGGCGTGGGAGAGTGGCAGTGAGGTGTGTGAAGCTGTACGCCCCAATCTACTTTGGGCTGGCCTTCCCATCAACCAGAGGCGAGGAGTGGTGGTCGTGGTTACTTATGCCCCCACCGAAGATGAACATCCGTGGAGGGATGCAGGCAAGGCCAATGACACAGATGCCTTCTACGACCTCCTGTCAATGGTGCTGGCTAAAGTGCCTCCTCGGGATAGAGTCATCTTGTTGGGTGACGTTAATGCCCGAGTTGGTCATGATACTAGCACCTGGTCTGGAGTGATTGGAAGACATGGGCTAGATCAGCTCAATAACAACGGTAGAAGGCTGCTATAATTTTGTGCAGCCCATGGGCTTGTAATTACCAACACTCTGTTCCGGCATCGGCACATCCACACAACATGATGGATGTATGCCAGGTCCAAGCAAGAACATCTGCTGGACTACAGAGTGACGGAACAGCGGATGCGGGCCCATGTCCTTGACACCAGGGCCTACCGTGGAGCTGATCTGCCCATTGTCCATCGACTTGTCATCTGTAAGATGCGCCTGCCATTCTTCCACTCCGGTGGTGGGTGTACACTCAGGACCAATTCAAACCCTTAGTGGCATGGTCTCAGCTAGCTGATGAAAGTTGCAAGCGAGAGTTTTATCATCGCTTGCGGCTGGAGTTGGCATCGTCCCCCACTCCTCCTGATGTCGAGGGGAAATGGGCGAGGTTTAGGACTGTGGCTCGTGTAGCTGCAATGGCTGCTTTTGGTGCACGGTCCAGACCTCCTTAGAGACCCTGGCTGACAGGAGGTGTTCAGGCTGGCTGAGAAAAAGCGACAGGCCCACTCTCATCGTCTACAGCATCCTACGTCAGAGAAAGAGGAGGCTTACTGCAGCCTTCGCTCGGAGGTTCAGAGAGCC
The DNA here is from genome assembly GCF_964198595.1 of Lampetra fluviatilis. NCBI lineage: Eukaryota > Metazoa > Chordata > Hyperoartia > Petromyzontiformes > Petromyzontidae > Lampetra > Lampetra fluviatilis. The sequence continues at coordinate 19,697,893 of NC_136279.1, read as the reverse complement.
GTGAGGTGCTGCAAGGATGAGTGGTGGTCGCGGGTTGCTGAGGAGATGGAGTCTGCCTCAATGGCCCGCGATCACAAATCGCTTTTTAATTCCATAAAAAGTAACCTGCAGCGCCACACCTATTACTATCATTAGGGGAAAGAACGGTGATCCATTCTCCGACCTCCAGGAAAAGATTTGCAGATTTCCTGAGCATTTCTGTGAGGTCCTGGGGGAGGGAAAATCTCTCAGCCTGGAAAACATCGTAGGACAAAGTGGGGATGACCCTGCTGAGGCTGCGGTGCCTCATATATTGGACGAAGAAGTCACCCCTTGTGAGTGGCTGGCTGAGGTCCCATCTCTTGAGGAAGTACTAAAGGCGATCCAGAGTCTGAGACCAGGAAAGGCAGAGATGATCTCCCAAGCGAAATGCTGAGGGAGGGTGGCGTTTGTGCACAGACTGCCCTACATGACATCATAATAACAGTTTGGACCACGGACGGGTTCCGCAGGATTGGAAGGATGCCCTGGTGGTCCACCTATTTAAGAAGGGGGACCGCACAGACTGTAACAACTACCGGGGCATCTCACTCCTCAGTGTGCCGGGAAAGGTCCTGGCAAGGATTATTCAACATTGCCATGCCAGGCACGCTTGCGGAGCACCAATGCGGTTTCAGGAAAGGGCGGTCTTGCACAGATGCCATATTTTCTGTCCGTCTGCTACAGCAGAGGTGTAGGGAATTCCAGCAAGACTTACCATCAGTTCCACCAAAACTAAGCACCTGCCTGGGTATTTTGTTACATCGGACACTCCACCCCCACAACTCCCAATTGGTGATAGGGTAGTTGTGGAGGGAGTGGAGAGTTCCCCATACCTGAGCAGTGTGCTCATGGCCGGCTCCGGTTTGACGGCAGAGGTCTCACTCCGAATCAGTCGAGTGGCAGTGGACTTGCCGATGACTGGTACCAGCGGTGTCAAGATCGGCCTCTGTGGAGGAGGCTTGTGAAGGACGCTACGGGGCAGTTGGAGGCAGTTGCCCTCCAACAACAACGGAGGGGGAGGAGCGACGCTCACAACACCGAGCAGAGCGCCGGGTGGCTAAAGCACAGCAAGTTGGCACTGTAGGGGGCACAGGTGGTGCATCAGCCAGTCATCTCAGTCAGTCGACCCGTGGCATCTGGGTCTGCCCCGTGACCTCCTGTCAGTGGTCGTTCGACACTTCACGTGGCATCAAGGTGCACATAGCCTGGCACAAGTGTCGTGCTAACGTCACCGCCACATAGTGGCGAATGGCGGTTGTTATTGTGTAATGGGGAGCGGTAGTGTAGCGGTAGTGTAGCGGTTAGTACGCTGCGCTACAAACCCGGTGACCCGAGTTCGATTCCCGTTCATAGTCAACACCAGTGACGATTATCTGAACCGGTCCTGGGCCTCCCCTAGGTCGACTCAGACTCAAATGAGTATCTGGTGCGATGTGTAAAAACATTGCCACTAGAGAGACAAAGGCAGCCGGCCGTGGTGCTGGCCACCCACCCCCTCGTGTGCCGTTCCAGCTTTCATAGGTGCTCGCTAACAGCACAAATCGGTGGATCACGCGCACAGGTCCCAGGGGACAATTTGTCGCAATGGGGTTGATTGACTCATTAATTCACGATGCCTCATCAACCGTGACTCGCTCCTTCCCGCGAGCGGGGGGCGGGAAGTGTTCTCCAAGAAGGAATCCTCCCCCTCCACCCACCTGTAACACAGGGGAGTGAGTAATCGGATACATTTGTAATGGACGTGTGTGTGCGTGTGTGCGTGTGTGTGGGTGTAGGGCCTCCCCTAGGTCGACTCAGCCTCAAATGAGTACCTGGTGCTGTGTGTAAACATCACTGGGGAGACAAAGGCGGCATTAAGCTCCCCCACCTCTGCACGCACCCCTCCCTCCATCCCTACCTGCCCAACGGAACTCACCTGTCATTTGTATGATTTAGCAAACGTGGCTCGCGCCACGCACAATAATGTAACTTAAAGAGCGGATAAACAAGACGTTACCAATGAAGCCAAACTAATTCCGTATGCTCGCCCTGTCTAACATCGGCAGGTCACCAGCATTGATTTAAGCAAGTCTGCTGATGAGACGCTGCATGTCAAAACCGGTTCAGAGTTTGCTTGTCTTGAAACAATGCTGCTGAAATCGTGCACTCCCGAGAAAGATGTCCGTCCGGCTGGGTCGTGTATGAAATTACTTTATACTGGTAGGAACCTCCTGGTTACACCAGCCCACAGGGGATTATTCTGTCCGTCCGTCCGTCGTGCATCCAAAAATGGGTGGGGAGGGGCTGGGTGGGGAGGGGCTGGGTGGGGAGGGGCTGGGTGGGGAGGGGCTGGGTGGGGAGGGGCTGGGTGGGGAGGGGCTGGGTGGGGAGGGGCTGGGTGGGGAGGGGCTGGGTGGGGAGGGGCTGGGTGGGGAGGGGCTGGTCACCCCGTGGTGCCCTTAAACGTTTATCCTACTCACGCCGGCTTGTGCCCGCCGTCACAGTCGGGCATATTTGCGGAATACACCACGCCACCGTTGACCCTGGCCGTTGACCGAGCAACCCAACGTTCATACCAGCTCCCTCCGCAGGAATGTGTGTTTTAGTTTACGTTCCGTCTGCGATTCAGCACTGGTCCCAGGTACAGCAGTACAAGCCACATTGACGTGCTCAGAGTGAATCAGCAGCAGCAGCAATGGCTTGGTGATGATGATGATGATAAGATGGGATTGCCACTTTCGTTTTTAATGACAGAAAGAGTTGAAACCTCACGAACCAGGGTGTAACGATTCACTCCCAGCGAACTGTCGAAATTCGAATCCAGAATCGATTTATTAAAAATTGTTTTGAAGCAAAAGACCGTCGCGAATGTAGCGGCCACTCGTGGTTGCATGAGTCATGTGCAGTGGATGTCACGAGGCATGAGCAAACCCAGCAAACAAGATTGAACTCTACCAGCGATACGTCGAATCAAATCGTTCACACGCGTGTGGATGTTGCTCTCCACCGCACCGAGGTGCTCAAGCGGAAAGCAATTGTAAAAGTGGCCACGTTTGTTCACGTGACCACTTTATTGATTTGGCTATGCCGGGTGGAGGAGGGTGTACGACACAACATTTGTCATTAATACACTCGGCGATCCGAATCCCCAAAAACTAAAATTATGAATCAAGCCCAAGCTATTAAACGATACGCAAAGTGCATCGTTACACACCCCCCCCTAATGCAGACACAGTATATACCGAGACAGCTCTACAGAGATTTTATTTTAAAGATCGAGAAGTCATCACCAACGCACCTCACCAACGCCTCCAACCCTCTGCCAGATTATGAATCTTCGACAGAGTTGACACTCGACCCCCCGAGACCTGCCCTAAGTTTAAAAAGAGTAAAAAAAGACGGCCATGTAATTTGAAACACGAAATTCACGTGGCCGGGAGATGCTGAGGTCGGAAACGCTAAACCGTCAACGCTAAAAGACCTGAGTTCGCTTTCTGTGAATAATGCGAGTTCTCAAGTGTACTGAATTGGTGGTCTCATAACATATTCTTAGGTTTTTTCGGTAAAGTCACGTAGGTAAAAAATGAAAATTAATAAAAGTAAAATAAAAATAAAATAAAAATCACGACGTTTCGGAGGCAATACAAGCTTCCGTCGCCTCCGAAACGTCGTGATTTTTATTTTTTATTTTACTTGTATTAATTTTCATTTTTTACCTACGTGACTTTACCGAAAAAACCTAAGAATATGAATCCTTGCAGTCACGAAAGTTTCAAATCTATGTCTCATAACACACGCACGCACCCACAATGCCTTTTGATGTTGCACGTCACTGGAGTGAGACTGTCGGTTTGGCCGTCGTGTGGCGAGCGTTACTCCCGCGACAGAGTCTCGGAAGTAACTCCGTGATAGCCGCTTCCACGGGCCGCCCTGCGATGGGATTCTAAGGCTCGTGACGCGACACCGGTGGTGGCACGATCGGAACAACGTCGCAGGAGAGGACAAAAAACCATCAAAACAAAACCGAGAATCGAGTGACACAATCGTGCATTAGTTTTTGACACCCTTAGATTTGCTGACGCTGCTGTTGCTACTGTGAGGAATGTGGCTGATGCTGCTGCTGATTTTGTTGCTCCTGCTGCTTGAGAATGTTGTGGCTGTTGTCACTGTTGAGCAATGTGGCTGTCGCTGCTGCCGTTACTGCTGCTGCTGCTTATGTTGACAATGCTGTGGATGATGCTGCACGCGCACGTAACTGTTGCTACCGTGTCGCCGGAGCAGCTGACGAGATTCGATTTAGTCAAAGAGTTGTCGGGCCATAGCTGCTGTTCCTGCTGCAGCTGTTGCAGAAGCAGCAGTTGCTGCTGCTGTTGCTTCTGCTGCAGTCGCAGCTGTTATTACCCTCGCTGCTGCTGCTGGTTGTGCTGCTTTTCAGGATGCAGCAGTTACTCTCCATTGTTGCTGCTGCCGTTGCCACTTCTGCTGCCGGTGCAACAGTTTGTTCCTGCTGCTGCTGCTGCCCCTGTCACTGCCGCCCGCCCTGGTCGACGCTGCTCCACCGCCACCAACGCTACCTTCGCGCGACGTTCCTGGGCGCCTTGTCCCACTCGTGAATTCGCTGCTGCTGCTGCTTCTGCTTCTGCTGATGCTTGTGCCGCCGTCCCCTCTTCATCTCCTCCGTGACGGCCGCGGCGGAGGTAGCGGCGGCGGCGGCGGCTGCGCCGTAGCGGAAGACGCTCGCTCGGCCGTGCCTCTCGAGGCAGTCGCTCGCGGCGGAGAGGACGCGCGCGACGCGGCGGTCGAGGGCCGCGAGGTGCCTCTCGGGCAGCAGCGGGGCCACGGGGTCGCCGGCGCCGCTCTCGCGCATCAGCGAGCTGAGCAGCAGCGGGGCACGCGACAACAGCGACAGGCGCGACAGCGTGGAGCGACGCACGCTGTTCGTGGGGGTGGGGGGGTGGAGGAGGAATGAGATGGTGGGGGAGAGGGGTGGAGCGGGGGGGTGGAGTTGGCGGTGGGACGGGAGGATGGAGCCAGGAGGGTGGAGGAGTGAGAGGGTGGAGCGGGCGCGAGAAGGTGGAGGGGGGGACCGGGAGCGTGAAGCGGGTGAAGTGAGAGGGTGGAGCGGAGGGTGGAGGTGCGGGGTGGAGTGGGGGGAGAGAGTGGAAGAGAGGGTGGGGGAGCGGGTGAGAGAGGGTGGGGGAGCGGGGGAGAGAGGGTGGGGGAGCGGGGGAGGGTGGCAGTGATGATGATCATATTAATGACTGCTACTATTATTACGACTAAACATTATCTGTTGATGATACTGCTCCTTTTGGCAGAAGTGCACAAGTACTGGACAATGGACGAAGCAACTCAACGCCTGTTATCCAGCACTGTGGAGGCAGCAGCAGGGGTTGGTGGACCACACGCGGATGTTGTGAAAACTCCCTTCTCACGGGCGTAGAGGTGGTGCCATACCCTGGCTTGCCAGGAAAAGGCGGTCCAGCAAGACGGACTGACTAATCACCATCTGCTTCCATCAGCACGGAGATCGAGCGTTGCTCCCTCTCACGTGTGGGTTGTGCTCCGCTTTTTTCCCCTCCCACTTTGTATAATCGCTCATCACCAATAGGCTGATAAACATATAAACATGAAAACGTATACTCTCTAAATGGACGTTCATAAATGTGGAGGGAAAAATCGGAGGAGCTGGAGAAAAATCCACTCGACCGCGTGGAGAGAAACACGCAAACTCCGAGTAAACAGGCACCAGGTAAGGGCCACTGAGCGATGTCGCTCTTTTTCAGAAACAACCTGTCCACAAATGATAGCTCAGCGAATTGGCTTATCGCATGGAAATTTATAGCAGCCAAATACTTACAACGCCACGTTTCTAAATGTGGAGGGAAAAACTGGAAGAATTGGAGATAAATCCACGCGACCACGGGGAGAGAGACGCGCAAACGACAAATACACAGCAGGCGTCAGGGTCGGGAGCGAACCCACGACCTCCTGTATACCAAGCGAGGTAGTTAACATCTAATACCTAAATAATGGTACAACTTTGTTTTAACTTTGTTTTAACATTATTTAGTAATACTTAACCTTGTTTTAACATTATTTAGCAATACTGATTCATTACATTCGAAGCTTTCGTGACTGCAGGAATTACTCTTTGGTTCTTTCGGTAAAGGCACGTAGAAAAAAAATGAATTAAATAACGATAGAACCAAACGAGGTAGTAAACATCTCCTAGCCAACGTGGCAGGACCCTCCTAAATCTGGACGAGGTAAAAAAAACTTTAAGTCGTAGCTTGTAAAATATGGATCTCAGCCAAAATACTCAATTCCCTCCATTGACTTGCAAGTGGCGTAGAAGCGTGATGACTCTGGGTCATGATGCAAGGGATGACACTGGGCCCTCTCTTTCCAATCCCAGTGGCCTTCGCAGCTCCTCCGACCCGGGGCCTCTGGTGAAGTTGCACCGCCTTGACACTCGACAGCGACGCCACTGACTGGCTACCAGTTCGAGATTGATTTCAAAACCACACCACCTTCATTATCCGCCATCAAGTTATCACTGCCACCCTCCGAAAAAAATACTTTATTAGTATTCGCGTTTTTGACTCAGGGGGCGCCGTCCATAAATGACGTCACGCGATTTTGGACGATTTTTTTTACCCCCCCACCACTCCCCTCGTTACACGACGTCACAAAAAGTCAGACCCACTCCCCCTCAAATATGACGTCACAAACCTCTGCCCCCCCCCAAAACCATATTTCCATTTTGAAAATAAAACATGCTTCAAATCGCTGTAAACTATTGTCATTGTAGTGCGTATTTAATGTGGCGCTGCACTCTGATGTTGTAGGAGAAAACATTTATTAAAAAGTATATTTAATTAAGTAGAACGTGTTGTCTATATTTATTCAAAGTTGCGCATTTTGATGTGACGTCACATTTCTCAACCCCCCCCCCTCGTCAAACATCGTCACAAATGTCTGACCCCCCCCCCCACCCCTAGGTGCGTGACATAATTTATGGACGGCCCCTAATGTGTTATTAAGTTTGCGGTGATCCGTGTTTCTACTAAAACTACTGTTGCAGCGTCCGTGCCTCTGCAGAAGTGGTGACTGGCAGCCCCTGGGGCGCTCTACCCAGTCACCAAGAGAAGGGGGTGACGATGATGATGATGGTTATATTTTGACTGAAAACTTTGGTGACTGCAGGAATTCATATTCTATGGTTCTTTCGGCAAAGCATTTTTTTTTAAACGAAAGAACCATAGAAGATTATGACGGTGAGATGGTGATGATAACATAAAAAGTAAAGGCGCAGCCTTGAAACTGCTCGCTTAACGCCACTGCCGGCGGAAGCTCTAGAGTTGTGCGTGTGGTCAGGGCTGTCCATGGGGGGGGGGAGGTGCGGGGCCCGGGGCGAACCCCACACCGTCTGCCCCCCTCCCCTAGACGCCTTCAGAATAAACCGGGAGTATTACATCTGACACCGTGACGTCGAAGCGTGCCCCACGCCCCCCAAAGTGCGGGGCCTGGGGCGGGCGCCACCCCCTCCCCCCCCCCAATTCGCCATACCCTAGGGACGCCCCTGGCTTTGCGTGATGCGTGTCACGTGGCACCTTTTTCACTTCTATACGAGCGAGCCAAACCCATGCGAATAATACGTTCACTGAGAAATTAATTGATGTGATAAGATACTGACGGTGACCCACGATCTGTCTACTTCTAGATAAAGGACTCCCTCTCCCCACCCCCAAGTCGTGTATGTCATGTGGGATTCTTGACATACTTCACCACGATGGTCAGTGTGGGTTGGTGAATGTGGGGGAAGGCCCAGATAATAATCGCCATCGATGTTAAACACAGTCCGGAATCGAACTCGCGCGTCCGGGTTCACAGCGCGTAGCGTTAACCACTGCCCCACCGCTCGCTCGATGTATCGATGTATTCCACGTGATGGAGATGGAGGTGCTCACATCAAGCGAAGGTGAGATGACAATGATCGTCACGAGTGGTGATGTTGAATGTGGCAGAGGCGGTCATAACGATGACACTGATGATGATTACAACACTGGCGAGGATGATGACGTCACATATGATGATGATAACAATGGTGGTGGTGATGAAGATGACGTTCACTTACACGCAGCACTGGATGAGTGGTGCCAGGATGGATATTTCATCATGCGAGTGCTTCCCGAACCTGGGGCACAGACACACACGGGCGGGGTATCATGCAGGCAGTGTCGCGCAAACTCACCCACCCATAAACTCACCCACCCACCAACTCATCTACTCACCCACCCACCCACACAGCCTATCCATTTCTCTATCCATCTGTTTGCCCCTCTCTCCATCCGTATGTCCGTCCATCCAATCTTCCGTCGACACGTCTCTCTATCCATTCACCTGTCCGTCCATCCATCTGTCCATCCGTCTCTCTGTCCTACCGTCCATCCGTCTATCGACCTGCTCATCCTCTGTCCCTCTAACCCCCCGCCTACCCGCGTCCGTTGTCCAGGTGCAGGAGGAAGGTGTTGTTGCCGAACTTCTCGAACGTCTCGTAGTGGTGTCTGTCCATGTTCCCTGCACGCCGCGGACAGAGCCGAGTGTTGCCCGGCGGCAGTTTACGCCCCCGAGCACCGAACGAGCCGGCCACACCGCCTCGCCTGAATGAGCTCCGTGCACGGGAGAGGCCGGGCGGTTGTAGGGGTGGGGAACATTTTTTCTGCTAAGGGCCATTTGGATATTTGTAACATCATTCGCGGGCCATACAAAATGATCAACTTAAAAATGAGCCCGCTATATTTGGTCAAACATGTAATTAACTCACCCCTAATGCGATGGCTGGAACTGCTTCTCTTTGGCGAGGCGTGTGATGTTAGCTGGTATTGATGATGTTGCTGCTACTCGCAGCTGCTTTTCCAGGTTTGCTCCTAGATTTATTGAATTTAGGGTTTATGTACGGCTCGAGCTTGAGCTATGGGTGTCATTGTGATGACGATTCGGGCGAGCTGAAGGCGTAGGCCCGTGGTTGCATCAGTTAGGGTCGCGCACAGGGTGATGGCGGGGGTTTAGAGGTATGTCGCGTTGGGGTTCAAGGCTCGTGGTAGGGCTAGAGTTCAAGAACGAGACCTCGTGCTCCAGCGCTCGGTCGAGAGCCACAGGTCTCTTACCCGCGGAAGCCTCCCCATTTGGGCGAGACGAAGCCTCTTTAATGGGGGGGGGGGGAGGGCAGGCTGTGGGCATGGACACCGTGCAGGAGAAACTGCGATTGTGTATGTGCACGGATCCATCGGTGCCAGCCGCGTTGCGGTGACAAACACGAATAGACAACACGCAACGAATGCCTGGCCAAACACCCCATTGCGTGCAGACATCGACAGGTCAATTCCTGGTGCTGTGGCCGGAGCAGCCATCGTTGTGTTTATGGCACAGGGGAGGTGGAAGAGGTGGAGGAGGTGGAGGAGGGGGGGGCAGAAGTGGTCTTAATGGGGGGGGGGGGGGGGTTTCCCCCCCATCCAAAAGATTGAGAAAAACCGGTCTAGACCATTGAAACCTCATTTGCCAGTAACAAAATATGATAATTGGTGTTTTACCCTTTTATCTGGCATCTGGTCCAACATCATGTGAGACTAGGCTCTAAAGAAAGCGGTCTCGGGTGTGGACCAATCAATTTCAAGGACAGTGCATATATTATCAGAGTTCCTCTTCTTGGTTCTTTCGGTAAAGTCACGTAGAAGGGAAGTAATAAAATAAAATAAAAAATAATTCTCACGACGTTTCGGCCACAACGCAAGCAGCCGTCCTCAGGTGAAGAATGAAACACCACCAAGCTTGGAGCGTATATTTAAGCTGGGTTGGAGGGGGGGGAGGTGGGAAGAAGAGCGCCTTGACAAAATAATTTGCATATCAAGAGGAATTTAGCATATGGAAAATGCGTAGGAGGTGGGCGGGGGGGTTTCAAATTAATATTATGCCCGTGCATTATGCAGGATTAGCAGCATCAAAGGGAGGGGGAAGGGGGGTAGCATTAACAAAGGAAAGGAATGTTAATAGTATGTAGCTGCAGTTACTAAACAACCACGTAGAAAACTAAAGTATAAACTACATAAACAACTAAAGTATAAACTACAGCAGCACGATGGGATGCGTCAAGGCCGCACTAAAGGCCACCAGGGGCCACCACACTGGGCTTAGAGGGGAGGCCCAGGGCCGGATTAAGCTAGTGCGGGGCCTGTAGCAAATGTTATAAAGGGGGGCCTAATTTTAAGAAAAACTAATAAATATTAAAACGCAAATGTTAAACTTGCATAATAAAGTTATTGTATTTTCTCATTCGCTTCGCAGCCAGATAATACGACAAATCGCTAACCTTAAACATCCGGTCGTTCATAAAAGTTGAAGGGGGTGTAGTACTATAGTAATAGAGCGAGTGCAGAATCACTGAACCGGAATTCACAGCTTGAAAGCATTTAGCGCGGGGGGCCCTTGAAAGTTGCGGGGCCCCGTATCATGATGTAGCTACTTTTGCTACTGGGATAATCGGTCACTGGGGGAGGCCGAGGCAGGCCGTGCCTGTGAGGAAGTCGAAGATGCTCATGTCGACGACGTCCAGGAGCCGCTTGCCGGAGTTGTACGGCGGCGTCCGCTTCACCTCGTCGCAGTAGTCGGGGTCAACCTCCCAGCTGATCCGCCACCGCCCGACACAACCACACCACGCAAAGGCAAAGATCACCCACGTAGCCTTGTACAGAGTGTTGGGGCAAGTGCTGTTCGCGAGTAGCGCCTATGAAGGCCGGCACGGCGCACGAGGGGGTGGGTGGCCAGCAGCACGCCCCGGCCCCCTTTGTCTCCCCAGTGGCGATGTTACACATTGCACCAGGTACTCGTTTGAGGCTGAGTCGACCGGCGGGCAGGACTGGTTCAAGAAATCCGCAGCCAGGAATCCAGCCAGCTAGCCGAAACTGGGTATAATTGTAGGGCCTTGTATATATTTAAAACAGATATATGTAAATGTATATATATATTTATATAACAAAACAAATTTTAAGGCTTTAAAATCTTCGGGCCCATTCATTGAGAAAAGTGACAACTCACTCGGCCCCTCTCTCTCACCGCACTCACTCACCCCCCTCTCACTCACCACACTCACTCCCCCCTCTCTCACCACACTCACTCGCCCCTCTCACTCACCACACTCACTCACCCCCCTCTCACTCACCACACTCACTCTGCCCCCTCTCTCTCACCACACTCACTCGCCCCTCTCACTCACTCACCACACTCACTCACCCCCCTCTCACTCACCACACTCACTCAGCTCCCTCTCACTCACCATACTCACTCTGCCCCCTCTTTCTCACCACACTCACTCTGCCCCCTCTCTCTCACCACACTCAATCGCCCCTCTCTCTCACCACACTCACTCACCTCTCTCTCACCGCACTCACTCCCCCCTCTCACTCACCACACTCACTCACCCCCTCTCACTCACCACACTCACTCTGCCCCCTCTCTCTCACCACACTCACTCAGCCCCCCTCTCTCACCACACTCACTCTGCCCCCTTTCTCTCACCACACTCACTCTGCCCCCTCTCACTCACCCCCCTCTCATTCACCACACTCACTCCCCCCTCTCTCTCACCACACTCACTCACCTCTCTCTCACCGCACTCACTCCCCCCTCTCTCTCACCACACTCACTCACCTCTCTCTCACCGCACTCACTCCCCCCTCTCTCTCACCACACTCACTCGCCCCTCTCTCTCACCACACTCACTCTCCCCTCTCTCTCACCACACTCACTCACCTCTCTCTCACCGCACTCACTCCCCCCTCTCACTCACCACACTCACTCACCCCCTCTCACTCACCACACTCACTCTGCCCCCTTTCTCTCACCACACTCACTCTGCCCCCTCTCACTCACCCCCCTGTCATTCACCACACTCACTCCCCCCTCTCTCTCACCACACTCACTCACCTCTCTCTCACCGCACTCACTCCCCCCTCTCACTCACCACACTCACTCACCCCCTCTCACTCACCACACTCACTCTGCCCCCTTTCTCTCACCACACTCACTCTGCCCCCTCTCACTCACCACACTCACTCACCCCCCTCTCATTCACCACACTCACTCCCCCCTATCACTCACCACACTCACTCAGCCCCCTCTCTCACCACACTCACTCTGCCCCCTCTCACTCACCACACTCACTCTGCCCCCCCTCTTTCACCACACTCACTCAGCCCCCTCTCACTCACCACACTCACTCACCCCCCTCTCACTCACCACACTCACTCCCCCCTCTCACTCACCACACTCACTCAGCCCCCCTCTCTCTCACCACACTCACTCAGCCCCCTCTCTCTCACCGCACTCACTCCCCCCTCTCACTCACCACACTCACTCACCCCCTCTCACTCACCACACTCACTCCCCCCTCTCACTCACCACACTCACTCGCCCCTCTCACTCACCACACTCACTCACTCCCCTCTCACTCACCACACTCACTCTGCCCCCTCTCTCTCACAACACTCACTCAGCCCCCCTCTCTCTCACCACACTCACTCACCCCCTCTCACTCACCACACTCACTCACCCCCCTCTCTCTCACCACACTCACTCTGCCCCCTCTCTCTCACCACACTCACTCAGCCCCCCTCTCTCTCACCACACTCACTCACCCCCTCTCACTCACCACACTCACTCACCCCCCTCTCTCTCACCACACTCACTCTGCCCCCTCTCTCTCACCACACTCACTCAGCCCCCTCTCACTCACCACACTCACTCAGCCCCCCTCTCTCACCACACTCACTCAGCCCCCTCTCACTCACCACACTCACTCGCCCCTCTCACTCACCACACTCACTCTGCCCCCTCTCTCTCACCACACTCACTCAGCCCCCCCTCTCTCACCACACTCACTCAGCCCCCTCTCACTCACCACACTCACTCCCCCCTCTCACTCACCACACTCACTCAGCCCCCTTCTCTCTCACCACACTCACTCAGCCCCCCCTCTCTCACCACACTCACTCAGCCCCCTCTCATTCACCACACTCACTCCCCCCTCTCACTCACCACACTCACTCAGCCCCCCTCTCTCTCACCACACTCACTCAGCCCCCCCTCTCTCACCACACTCACTCAGCCCCCTCTCACTCACCACACTCACTCCCCCCTCTCACTCACCACACTCACTCACCCCCCTCTCACTCACCACACTCACTCCCCCCTCTCACTCACCACACTCACTCCCCCCTCTCACTCACCACACTCACTCAGCCCCCCTCTCTCTCACCACACTCACTCACCCCCCTCTCTCTCATCACACTCACTCAGCCCCCTCTCACTCAACCCACTCACTCGCCTCTCACTCACCACACTCACTCAGCCCCCTCTTACTCACCGCACTCACTCATCCCCCTCTCTCTCACCACACTCACTCAGCCCCCTCTCACTCACCGCACTCACTCGCCTCTCTCTCACCACACTCACTCAGCCCCTCTCACCGCACTCACTCCCCCCTCTCTCTCTCACCACACTCACTCTGCCCCCTCTCTCTCTCTCTCACCACACTCACTCTGCCCCCCCTCTCTCTCTCACCGCACTCACTCCCCCCTCTCACTCACCACACTCACTCACCCCCCTCTCACTCACCACACTCACTCCCCCCTCTCACTCACCACACTCACTCCCCCCTCTCACTCACCACACTCACTCAGCCCCCCTCTCTCTCACCACACTCACTCACCCCCCTCTCTCTCATCACACTCACTCAGCCCCCTCTCACTCAACCCACTCACTCGCCTCTCACTCACCACACTCACTCAGCCCCCTCTTACTCACCGCACTCACTCATCCCCCTCTCTCTCACCACACTCACTCAGCCCCCTCTCACTCACCGCACTCACTCGCCTCTCTCTCACCACACTCACTCAGCCCCTCTCACCGCACTCACTCCCCCCTCTCTCTCTCACCACACTCACTCTGCCCCCTCTCTCTCTCTCTCACCACACTCACTCTGCCCCCCCTCTCTCTCTCACCGCACTCACTCCCCCCTCTCACTCACCACACTCACTCACCCCCCTCTCACTCACCACACTCACTCCCCCCTCTCACTCACCACACTCACTCCCCCCCTCTCTCACCACACTCACTCGCCCCTCTCACTCACCACACTCACTCACCCCCCTCTCACTCACCACACTCACTCTGCCCCCTCTCTCTCACCACACTCACTCTGCCCCCTCTCTCTCACCACGCTCATTCCCCCCTCTCTCTCTCTCACCGCACTCACTCGGCCTTGCGCCGCTTGTTGTACGACCGGCGCCACGGGTTTCGCCACGACTTGCGTGGCGCCTCGGCCGTGTCGGGCAGGAAGGCGGCCAGCGAGGCCTCCAGCTGGTCGGGCCGCCCGCACAGCGCGTGCTCCGTGGAGCAGTAGTAGGAGCACTCGCCGTAGAAGCACACGTTGTTGGCTGTGGAGAGAAGGACACGGGCCGAGGGTTCGACACCGTGGTTAGACGTACGTGCGTGTGTGCGTGTGAGAGTATGTAGTGGTCGTGTAACGGTTAGCGCTGCGCTGCACTACGAACCCCGGTGATCCGAGTTCGATTCCCGCTCACGGCCACCACCAGTAACGATTAAACCGGTCCTGGGCATCCCCTAGGTCGACTCAGCCTCAAATGAATGTCTGGTGCTGTGTGTAAACATCGCCAGTGGGGAGACAAAGGCAGCCGGGCGTGGTGCTGGCCACCTACCCCCTCGTGTGCCGTGTTGGCCTTCACAGGTGCTCAACCAACAGCACTTGCCCCGAAAGTATGTCAAGGCTATATGGGGGGTCTTTGTATTTGCGTGCGCGCGTGGGGAGCGGTGTTGCAGCAGTCAGCGCACTGCGCTACCAACCCGGCGCTGACAAGAGACAAAGATCCCCCGTGTAGCCTTGCACAAGTGCTGTTCGCGAGTAGTACCTATGAAGGCCGGTGCGGCACACGAGGGAAGTGGGTGGCCAGCACCCCGCCAGGGCCGCCTTTGTCTCCCCAGTGGCGATGTTTACTACATTCGAGCCTCAGGGAGTCAGCCCAGAACCGGTTCAGACAAAGGTCGCCGGTTTTGGCCGTGAGCGGGAATCGGAAGCCGGGGGGGGGGGGGGTCACCTCCGAGCACCTGGCGAGATGAAGAATGTCTTGAGGAGCTTCTTGTCCTTGCTGATGTCGCGGATTTCCCTCGTGAGGTTCAGGAGTCTCCCAGAGACGGGCGGAACGCGGCGAAAGTCCAGGATCCTGGGGGGGGGGGGGGGGAGGCACACGGGGCGAGCGCGTCACTCGCCGCTTCAAAAGTGCCGCTTGTTGCTGACTGCCCGGCATTCTGTGAACCATTGTGCCCCCCCCCACCGCCCTTCTGTGCTCGGTGACCGTGACGCCGGCAAACCGGAACGTTGCCCTCTTAGCCCCTCCGGTCGCCCGCGATTTTTTGGTTTCCAACGACACCCGCGGCCAGTTGTGTTGTTTTTGTTGTTGTTGTTTTTGTTTTTGTTGTTGTTTTTGTTGTTGTTGTTTTTGTTTTTGTTGTTTTTTTGTTGTTGTTTTTGTTGTTGTTGTTTTTGTTGTTGTTGTTGTTTTTGTTTTTGTTGTTTTGTTGTTGTTGTTTTTGTTGTTGTTTTTGTTTTTGTTGTTTTTTTGTTGTTGTTTTTGTTGTTGTTGTTTTTTGTTGTTGTTTTTGTTGTGCTGTCGTCAGTGCGGTGCGAAGCAGCTGAGAGGCGACTCCTCGTCACTGACGAAAAGAGGATTGCGTCAAAAAGGGGAGGGGGTGGGGGGGGTTTGAGACCTGATGTGTAATGAGGTGGGGGGGGGGTAGAGAGAGGGGGGGGGGGGTGTGGGCTGTGATCTTTGTCTTTCACTCTGTGATTGTAATTTACTGTTGCTGTTACCCCCCCCCCCACCCCCAGCAGTTTCTCAGCAGCAGCGGCGTCAATGTTTGAACGGAGAGGCTGGAGCTGGGGTCACGCTGGACCACCCGGGGGGGTTTTGCCGCTTCGACAAAATGCCGTGGCGAAACATTGGGGACGACGGGCGAGAGATTAAAATTGTTATTCATTGTCAACGTGGTCAAACAGAGCCGCGTCTCTTTACTCTGGGCGTGTGTCCGTGTGTGTGTGTCTGTGTGTGTCTGCGCGCGCGTGTGTCTTTGTGTGTCTGCGCGCGTGTGTGTCTGTGTGTGTGTCTGTGTTTGTGTCTGTGTGTGTCTGCGTGTCTCTGCGCGTGTGTGTCTGCGCGCGCGTGTTTGTGTGTCTGTGTGTCTGCGCGCGTGAAAGTGTGTGTGTGTCTGTGTGCGTGTCTGTGTGTGTCTGTGTGTCTCTGCGCGTGTGTGTGTGTCTGTGTGTGTCTGTGTGTGTCTGCGCGCGCGTGTGTGTCTGTCTGTGTGTCTCTGCGCGTGTGTGTGTGTCTGTGTGTCTCTGCGCGTGTGTGTGTGTCTGTGTGTCTCTGCGCGCGTGTGTGTGTCTGCGCGCACGTGTGTGTGTGTCTGTGTGTGTCTGTGTGTCTCTGCGCGTGTGTGTGTGTCTGGGCGTGTGTCTGTGTGTGTCTGCGCGCGTGTGTGTGTCTGTGTGTGTCTGCGCGTGTGTGTGGGGAGCGGTGGTCTAGCGGTTAGCGCTACGCTGCGCCACGAACCTGGCACCCTGGGTTCGATTCCCGCTCACAGCCAACACCAGTGACGATTATCTGAACCAGTCCTGGGCCTCCCCTAGCTCGACTCAGCCTCAAATGAGTACCTGGTGCGGTGTATTAACATCGCCACTAGGGAGACAAAGGCGGCCGGGCGTGGTTTTGATCTCGACACCTCGTGGTATGCCATGCCGCCCTTCATAGGTGCTGCTCGCTAACAGCACTTGCCCCAACAGTCTGTTTAAAGGCTATACGGGGGATCTTTGTTGAATGCATGTGTCTGCGTGCATGCTGATTGCCATTGTACAGCGGTAAAAATGAACTCTCTTTTTTTATTATACAAATTAAAGTCACGTGTCCACTGCTTTGTGACTAACTCCAGCCGGCCGAAATAATTCAGTCCTTCCCGTCCTCTCCGTAAACTTCAAAGGGCCAATCAGCCTCATCTTCAGCGAAGCTGGTATTCATTGTCTAAGCTCAGCTCAGGCAGCAGCAGCAGACATCAAAGACAAAGATCCCCCGTGTAGCCTTAACAGACTGTTGGGGCAAGTGCTGTTCGCCGGCCCAGGTATGCATTTTGAGGCCGAGTCGACCTAGGGGAGGCCCAGGACCTGGTTCAGATAATCGTCACTCGGTGTTGGTGGCCGTGATCGAGAATCGAACTCGGATCGCAGCGGCAACAGAGATCTAACATTGTTGCAACACGCACACACACACCTCGTCTGAGACCACCCCAAGCCCTCTCTCCCTTCTCTCTCGATGGTGGAATAATAATGGCCGTGATTGGGCTCCGTGTGTGGGTGGAATGTGACCGTTGTCTTGGCAGGAGATTAGAGGAAATTGGCAGAGCCCGTGCCAGTCCGTGAACCTTGCATCCTCATCATCCATCACGTGTGCTGCTCGCCGTGTGAACTGTGTGCGTGTGTGTGTGTCTGGGAATCGGTGGTGTCGCGGTTAGCGCGCTGCGCTACGAACCCGGCGTTCCGGGTTCGCTTCCCGCTCACGGCCAACATCAGTGACGATGATCTGAACCGGTCCTGGACCTCCCCTAGGTCGACTCAGCCTCAAATGAGTACCTGGTGCGGTGTGTAAGCATCGCCACTGGCGATACAAAGGCGGTCGGGCGTGGTGCTGGCCATCCGCCCCCTCGTGTACTGCTCCGGCCTTCATAGGTGCTCGCGAACAGCACTTGCCCCTACAGTCTGTTAAGGCTACACGGGGGATCTTTGTCTTTGTATATGTGTACACACGTGTGCGTGTGTCACGGGAGAGCGGTGGTGTAGTGGTTAGCGCTGCGCCATGAACCTGGCGACTCGAATTCGATTCCCGCTCACGGCCACCACCAAGTGACGATTATCTGAACCGGTCCCGGGCCTCCCCTAGGTGGACTCAGCCTCAAATGAGTACCTGGTACGGTGTGTAGTAATCACCGCCACTCGGGAGACAAAGGCGGCCGGGCGTGGTGTTGGCCACCCACCCTCTCGTGTGCCGTTGCGGGCTTCGTAGGTGCTCGGTAACAGCACTTGCCCCAACAGTCTGTTAAAAGCTACACAGGGGATGTTTGTATTTGTTTGTGTGTGCATATAACCCCACCCCCATCCCCTCACCTGTCCAGGTGGAAGGCTGCAATCTCTGCGTTGTGTCGCTCTAAGTCGGAGAAGTAAAAAAAATCCGGGGATGTCTCCTGGTCCCGATTCTGTCTGACGACACACAATGTGATGATGATGATCATCATCAACGCTATCATCGCCATCGATGTTATAGGCGTCATTATTTTCATGATCTATTATGTCTCATCATCATCTGAGACCATCATGATGCTCATGGCATTGATGATGATGAAGCGGATGATGATGATGATACTGGCCATTACATTGATTCTAATGGTATTACTGACAATGATGACACTGATGGATGATGATGATGATGTCCACGAAATCGATGATTGAATTAATAATAATAACAATTATGGTGACGTTAATGACGATGGCCATGACAATCGATAATGCTCATTATGTTCATGGTGACGTTAATGATGATGACGACATGATGATCATGATGACGCGTATGATGATGATGATCATGGGCAGAGTCAACCGATATGTAAACTAGAAACTAAGCTTAACATTTTATTTTACCAGGCAATGCCCACTGAGCTATGACATTTCGACGAAAGCGGCTCGTCACCACGTGGAAACGTACAGCAGCCAAAGGCCCTTAACGCCACCTGACGTTGATTCTAAATGTGGAGGGGGGAAAAAAACCGGAGGACCCGGAGAAACATCCACGCGACCACCACGGGGAGAGAGAGAGAGAGAGACACCACAAACTCCAACGATACGCCTTTTGGCGTCATCTGGTCCAACACCATGTGAGACTAGGCTCTAAGGAAAGCTGTCTCGGGTGTGGACCAATCAATTTCAAGGACAGTGCATACATTACACTGGTCAACACACTTTTTCTGGCATAAGGTATTCCAACGGTTTTAAGGTAATTTTGGGGTGCTGATACCAAATCTGGCATCAGTTTTTGCCTATCACATCAGGTTTTTGAGATATCAAAGATTGCATTTTCAATAAAAACTGCAGAAGAAAAATATTAAATAAATGTGGATATCTACATAAAATTATATTATAAACACACTATCCTAAAAATACAGCACCATATTTTAACACTAAAGCAGTCACTGACTCGCAACAACTTGCAATCATAAGTGACAGAGTTAATTTCTGGTAAAATCAATGAAAATGGGGTATGCCGATAGCATAAAAATTAGATGTGATAGAGCAAATCTGAGATCAGATTTGGAATCAGCACCCTGAAATTAGTCTAAAACAGCTGCAAACGTCCAGGCCAGAAAAAAATGTTTTTTTTGTTGACCAGTGTTGTCAGTTATGTTTTTTGTTTGCATTACGACTGTAGGTATTGTGGTCAATGCAAACATTACTCCTTGTAAAAAAGGTGTCAGCTTTGTTGCCAGATAAAAGGGTAAAAAAACAATCATGATACAGCAGGGCGTCAGGGTCGTGATCCAGCCCACGCGACCTCCTGCACACCGGGAGAGGGGGTTAACATCTCCCCAGCGTGCTCGATGCGGTGTGCCGACTCAAGTCTTACTTCATGGGCTTGAGCAGGGCGAGCCCCCCGTTCTCCAGCGACATCACCAGCTTCAGCTGCGTGCCGCCCGGCTTCATCACTGCGGGCAGGGGGTGTGTGTGCGTGTGGGTGGGTGTACATGTGTGTGTGTTCGCGTGTGTGTGTGTACATGTGTGTGTGTGGGTGTGTGTGTACATGTGTGTGTGTGTGAGTGCGTGTGTGGGCATGTGTGTTCGCATGTGTGTGTGTACATGTGTTGATGTGTGTGTGTGGGGGTATGTATTTCATTGTGGGCGTGTATGTGTGAGTGTGGATGTGAGTTTGTGTGCGTGCGTCCGTGTGTGAGTGTGTTTACGTGTTTGTGTGTGTACGTATGCATGCGTGAGTGTATAAGTGTTGGAGAAATGGTTGTGTGCAGTGATTAGCGCGCTGCGCTCCGAACTCCACGACCTCAGTTCGATTCCCGACCCTGTGTAACATCACTGGCGAGTGCTAGCTGAACGGAAAAGCGCGGAGTTGACCGAATTCACGTAGCAGCCATCACTCAAAGGCATCGCCAGGGCTTGATTCGGTCTATCCTGGCCCGGCACACCTAGTCCAGTTTACTAATCACGTCCCACCTACTCCAGCTTACCAGCGAGACGGACAATATTCAGTCGGATATACAACACATTCCTTCGGAGGGAGCTGGTAGGAACGTTGGGTTGCTCGGTCAATGGCCAGGGTCAATGGCGGCGTGGTGTATTCCGCAAATATTCCCGACTGTGAGGGCGGGCACAAGCCGGCGTGAGTAGGTTAAACGTTGAGTTTTATAAGCGCACCACGGGGTGACCAGCCCCTCCCCACCCAGCCCCACCCCCCCCATGCCCCACCCAGCCCCACCCTCACCACCCAGCCCCTCCCTCCCCACCCAGCCCCTCCCCTCCCATTTTTGGATGCACGACGGACGGACAGACACAATAATCCCCTGTGGGCTGGTGTAACCAGGAGGTTCCTACCAGGATGTGTGTTCTGCAGGCATCACACACGGAGCCATCAGGCATCGCCAATGACGTCACACCAGGAAACAAATAAATAAATAATAAATAATGTGTGCTTTCTGGAGCTGAGCCTTGGACAGCTCCGGATGAAGTTGGAACCCTGCCGCCAGCTGTCACTCATAGCAGGCGTCACTCATAGCAGACACCACTCATAGCAGACACCACTCATAGCTGGCACCCACCGACGCTCACGATCCTCTGCCGTGCGAGGTCTCGCAGCAGCGCGGGCAGTGCGGGAGAGGCGCGTGGGTAGAGGGCGCCTCGCGAGATGCCGCGATGGAAGCGCAGCCACGCAGGGGCCTCCTCCCCATCAGCCCTCCTGCAGCATCATCAGCAGAAGCAGCAGCATCAGCAGAAGCAGCATCAGCAGCAGCATCATCAGCAGAAGCGTCATCAGCAGAAGCATCATCAGCAGAAGCGTCATCAGCAGAAGCGTCATCAGCAAAAGCAGCAGCATCAGCAGAAGCATCATCAGCAGAAGCGTCATCAGCAGAAGCAGCAGCATCAGCATCATCATCAGCAGAAGCAGCAGCATCAGCAGAAGCATCATCAGCAGAAGCGTCATCAGCAGAAGCAGCAGCATCAGCATCAGCATCATCATCAGCAGAAGCAGCAGCAGAAGCATCATCAGCAGAAGCAGCAGCATCAGCAGAAGCAGCAGCATCAGCAGAAGCATCATCAGCAGAAGCATCATCAGCAGAAGCGTCATCAGCAGAAGCAGCAGCATCTGCAGCAGCATCATTAGTATCATAATCAGCAACATCATCATAATCAACAACAGCATTCTCATCAGCATCATGGGCAGAAGCATCATCAGCAGCAACATCAGCAGAAGCAGCAGCATCAGTAGAAGCGTCATCAGCAGAAGCATCATCATTATCAACAACAGTATTCTCATGAGCATCATCAGCAGAAGCATCATCAGCAGAAGCGTCATCAGCAGAAGCAGCAGCATCAGCGGCAGCATCATTCTCATCAGCATCATCAGCAGAAGCATCATCAGCAGAAGCATCATCAGCAGAAGCGTCATCAGCAGAAGCAGCAGCATCATTAGCATCATAATCAGCAGCATCAACAACATCACTCATAGCAGCAGCATCAGCAGCATCATTAGTAGTAGCAGCATCAGCAGAATCATTAGCAGCATCATTAGCAGTAGCCGAAGCATCATCATCAGTTGCATCATTAACACCATCATTATTAGAAGCAGCATCATCATTGCCATTATCATCTTACACGCAGCTTCAGGCGACCTCTAGATACAGTGTGCACACATCCCACGTACAAACCTTCACACACATCAATGTACACAAACTTGCATGCATACAAAGATCCCCCGTATAGCCTATAACAGACTGTTGGGGCAAGTGCTGTTAGCGAGCAAACATTGAGATCGGCACGGCACACGAGGGTGCCGATAGACCAATACCACGCCCGACCGCCTTCGTCTCCCCAGGTACGCATTTTGAGGCTGAGTCGACCTAGGGGAAGTCCATGACCGGTTCAGATATTCGTCACTGATGTTGGTGGCCGTGAGCGAGGAATTGAACTCGGGTCACCGAGTTCGTAGCGCAATGCGCTTACCGCTACGCCACCGCTCCCCGCGACAACACAAAGATAAAGATCCCCGTATAGCCTTGACGGACTGTTGGGGCAAGAGCTGTTAGCGAGTAGCACCTATGAAAGCCGGCACGGTGCACGAGGTGGGTGGTTGGCCGGCACCACGCCCGATGATTACAAACCGGGTACTCATTTGAGGCCGAGTCAACCCAGGGGAGTCCCAGGACCGATTCAGACACTCGCCACCGGGTGTTGGCCACACGCGCACTGTCTCCTCACCACGCGTCGTCTCGCTGCTCGCCGGAGTCAAGCGGCTCAGACGCTGGACTCAAGAGAAGTTCACCATCATCCCCATCATCATCCCCATCATCATCACCATCATCAACGTCGCCCTTGCTCCCCTCCCGCGCAGGGCCCCCGTACAGGGGATGTCTGAACAGCTCCTCCAGCAGAGGTGAGGACGACGATGATGGCGCTGGTGACGACGACGACGACGACGGGGGATGAGGAGGACGAGGCGACGAGGTGGAGGCAACTCGATGTGACTTCGCGTCTGCGAATTTGACCTCGCGATCGAGCCTTTGCTTCTGTTCGAGGTCATCGTCCTGCTGCTGCTGCTGATGACGCTGCTGATGGCGATGTTGCTGCTGATGCTGCTGCTGGGCGCAGGGACAGTCTCCCGTCGCTTTGTCCCAGACGCTCTCGACGGGAGCCGTGAAGTGCAGGAGGAGGTGCAGCGCGCACGTGGCGAACAGCACGAGGAGCACGAGCAGCACGCGGAGTCGGCGAGACATCGTGACGCGAGAGGAGGGAGGGGGGATAGGAGAGATGAGAGTGGAGGTGGATGGGAAAAGGGTGTGTGTGTGTGGAACTTCTTTCGCGCCGTACGTAGCCAACTGCGCTAATTGGAGGTGCGAGATGAGGGAGATGGCGAGAATAGGAGGAGCAGGAGAGAGTCGGGAGATAGTCGTCCGAGTGGGGAAACGAGAGAAACACACGAGCGAGAGAGAGAGCGAGTGAGAGAGAGAGCGAGAGAGCGAGCGAGAGAGTGAGCAAAAGAGCGAGCGAGGGCTACATAAAGCCCAGTTTAAAAAAAAAAACAATTTTACGAAATGATGACCGAAACAAAGTGCCGAATACACCGAGCATCTTCTTGTTTCCACTGATCGTAAAAAAAAAAGAGAGAAACACTGGGGGAGAGGATGAGTGGGGGGGAGAGAGACGGATTGAGAGACAATGGAAAAGCGATGGGTAGAGAGAGGGGGGGAGGAGAGTGGGGTGAGTGGGGAGAATGAGAGAGGTGGGGGAGGAGATGGGAGGGGGGTGAGATTGGAAAGGGGAGCTTGGGAAGAGATAAGGAAGAGTGGAGCGAGAGATAGAGAGAGTGGGAGACGCGGGTAGAGGGGGGACGGAGAGCCGAGAGAGGAGAGAAAAGAGAGAGCGAGGGAGACGTTTGGCCAGGGGGGGGGGGGGGGAGCGGGGGGGCTAAGGATATGTGGGGAGAGTCAGGAGCGAGAGAGCAATAGCGGATCGACAGTATAGATAGCCTGTATGTATAACCTCTATGATATCGACAGTATATATATAGACTGTATGTATAACCTCTATGAGATCGACAGTATATATAGACTGTAGGGATAGCCTCTATGATATCGACAGTATATATAAACTGTATGTATAGTCTATATTGGATAGACAGTATAGATATAGCCTGTATGGATAGCCTCTATGAGATCGGCAGTACAGAGAGACTGTATGGATAGTCTATATGGGATAGACAGTCGGGATATAGACTGTATGGATAGACTGTAGGCAGATGAGGATGGATGAAGATGTGGGACCAGGTTCGTCGTAGTATCACCGCCTCCTCCTCCTCCTCGCAGCTGCAGCCGCGTCCGCCAGAGGAGTCTCGCTCCTTGCTCCAGACATCAACAACAACAACAACAACGATGACATCAACAACAACAATAACGATGACATCAACAACAACGGCGATGACAATGGAGGATAACAACGGCGAGGCGACCGTTTAACATCCACCTGTCCGTGGCGTGACAATCCATTCACTCCAAACATCTGCCACCACTGCTGCTGCTGTTGCTGCTGCTGTTGCTGCTGTTGTTGTTGCTGCTGCTGCTGTTTCTGCTGCTTCTGTTTCTGCTGCTGCTGTTGCTGCTTCTGTTTCTGCTGCTGCTGTTGCTGCTGCTGTTGCTGCTGCTGTTGCTGCTGCTGTTGCTGCTGCTGTTGCTGCTGCTGCTGTTGGTTTGAATCACGCACGAGCGAGCGTCCACGCGTGATGATGGCGATGAATGACGGCGGATGATGATGTTGCTGCTGCTGATGGATGATGATGTTACAATCTATGTGGGTTTCTCGGCGTGTCCATCGCGTGCGTCTCTGCGCTGCCCGTTTCTCCCCACGTCTCCCCCCACCC
Source organism: Lampetra fluviatilis (assembly GCF_964198595.1). Taxonomy (NCBI): domain Eukaryota; kingdom Metazoa; phylum Chordata; class Hyperoartia; order Petromyzontiformes; family Petromyzontidae; genus Lampetra; species Lampetra fluviatilis. The sequence continues at coordinate 19,673,084 of NC_136279.1, read as the reverse complement.
TGTGCCCTCTCCGCCTCTCCCACCCTCTCTCTCTCCTCTCTCTCTCTTCCACCCTCTCTCTCCCATTCTCCCCCCACCACCACCCACGTATCCAGCGGCCGCTATGAGGGACTCTGCGATTGTAGCAAAGGCAGTGCGCGTGTCAGTTGCAACCATCATCATCATCGTCTCCATCACTATGGTCAACATCTCCACTATCACCATTATCACCACCACTATCACCACCGTCATCATCGTGGTCGCCACCGTCATCGTTACCATCACCACCACCACCATGAGTGTCATCATCACCACCATCAGTACCATCATCTTCAGTGTCAACGCCACTTGCTGATTGCATTGATGATGATCATCGCATTGATGGCGACGATTGATTGCATTGATGGCGATGATTGCATGCATGATCGTGATGATCGTGATGATTTCTATCAGGAGTCGCGTGGCAAAGATGCGCGCGCTCTCGCGAGATCACGTGCCCTCCCATTGTTGCTCGGCAAATGGAGCGAACAATGTGGAGAGACGTCATCAGCGAGCCCCCCCTCCTACTCCCCCCCAACCCCCGCCCCTCACATCTCAACCTGCCCCCTACCCACGGCCAGTCACCCCGTGCCAGCTCGCCCCGAACACTTGGACGCACGCGCCGCCCTCATTTTTGCATCCAGAAGTAAGCTGCACTTGCAGCGCGGTGGCTTCAAAGTTGAATCTCCCCCCACCCCACCCCACCCCCCACCATTCTTCTTCGGACGCTGTCTTTCCGACAGCCCTGTTCTTCACCTGAGGACGGCTGCTTGCGTTGTGGCCGAAACGTCATAAGAATTTTATTTAATTATGTTAATTTGTATTACTTTATTTTTTCCCTTCTACGTGACTTTACCAAAAGAACCAAAAAGATGAATCCCTGCGGTCACGAAAGCTTTAAATCGAAATTTGCGTCTCACTCCTTCAGGTACATGCACGACACAACGAACGGTACTCGAGCGATGTTATTAGGAATGTGAGTGACAATAAATACGTGGATACCTACACCTCATTCCCATGTTATTGTCTCGTTAAAATGAAAATAAATACAAAATTAATCATAAACATGTACCCATCCCGTCAGCCGCACGGTCTTCTGGGTAGCGATATCAGCACTGGTGGCTTGGAGAGCCGAATGGACTTCAAAAGAACTCGCAAACTAACGCCTTGTCGTGAAAGATCCAACGCACAAGTTCCCTGCCTGTGTTTGATCTTCCACAAAGCTCACGGTCCACCCCAAACCGCATCCGCTCTCACAAAGCCGTGGCAGCAGATGCGGCAAAACCCTGACGCGCAAATGGAAAGTGGAAAAACTCTGCCGCGCTGTGCGGCTGCAGCCACGCAGGAGAGAGACGGTACAGGGCATGACGATTCCGCTCATCAACGACAATAAGTAAGAACAATTTAAGCATTTATATTATTGGTTCTTTCGGTAAAGTCACGTAGAAGGGAAATAATACAATGATAAAACAATAAAATTATCACGACGTTTCGACTGCAACACAAGCAATCATCATCAGGTGTGAAATCCACAGCAAGAAAATTTGAAAAAATGTTCTGTGTTTTGTATATGAAAAAATAAAAATCTTGCTGTGAATTTCACACCTGATGATGATTGCTTGTGTTGCAGTCGAAACGTCGTGACAATTCTATTGTTTTATATTTTTATTATTGTATTATTTCCCTTCTACGTGACTTTACCGAAAGAACCAAGAATATGAATCCCTGCAGGCACGAAAGCTTTAAATCAAAATTTAAGCGTTGTGCTGTGATCATGACATGCACAGTATGCTGGGACTTACCCTTTGACGTTGCACATTCACTATGATTTAATAAAATAACTGTGATTGCCCTCTCGGCAAACTCTCTTCTGCCATAAGTAACGTGGGAAGTCCACACGCGCCTCGGGGCCACCAATTGCTGAACGATCAATCGCTAAACCATCGGTAACGACGAAACCCCATTGATCGTCAGCTCAGTGAACACACAAACCCAGAGACAACCCCTCGCGCGACGAGTGATGTATTTTGTTTTCTACGCATCCCCCCCTGATGACCCCGGGATTAAGACCCTCAACACCTCAGCATTTGAGAACCCAGTTTAATCGCGGACGGCCCAAACCCGGATTTGAACTCTTTGTTTCAAGGGTGCCGGCTCACTCAGTGCCTACTCTCGAGCCACTTGGGAGGGGGGTGGGGGCGTGCTCCGTGCGGTGAATCTTAAAGTCAAGGAACTCGTCGCAAAATAACGAGAGGGTCAAGCAATGAGTGTGCGTCCGCGTGGCCACTCCGTCGTGTGCCACAGTGCCGCCCTTCGTAGGTGCTGCTACTCGCGAACAGCACTTGCCCCAAGCGTCCGTTAAAAGGCTACACGGGGGATCTTTGCCTTTGTGTATTTTGCTCTGCGCGTCTCTGCGTCTCACTGCCTGTGTCTCTCCCTCCCTCGCCCCCATCGTGTCTCTGCCCCTGTGTGTCCGTCTCCGTGTCTCTATGCGCACGTGTATCGCTGCGCGTCTTCACGTCTCTCTCTTCACGTCTAGCTGCCTCTCCCCGCTCGAGCAAATGATGGTGGTGGTGGTGATGATGGTGGTGGTGATGGATTAGTGATGGCTCGTGCAGATAATGTTAGTGGATGAGGTTGGAGTGCTGCTGTGTAACTACGCGAATGTTGCTGCTGCTGCTGATGACGATGGTTACTGTTGCTACTCCTGATGGCGATACTTCCTGCTGCCTTGGCTGCTGCTGATTATGATGACAGTGGTGATGTCGCTGATGATATGTCTGCTGTTGCCGCTGATGATATTTCCATTGCTGTGCAGATGCTGCTGCTGGTACCTCATCCGCTGCTGCTGCTGTTCCTGCTGCTGCTGATGAGTCTGCTGCACTTGCTGCTGATGATGATGATTCTGCTGCACTTGCTGCTGCTGCTGTTGCTTGCTGATGATGATGATGATGGTGGTGCTGATGATGGCTGTGTGCGTGCGTGACTCCGCGTTTCACCTGCTGCTGCTGCTGATGCTGCTGCTGATGCTGCTGCACGCTCACGCAACAATAGCCGCCTTCTCCTCGCGGCAGGGGCCCGTGAGATCTTAATTAAAGACTCTCATTACAGCCCCCACCAACTCACCTCCCTCACCTCCCTACCCCCCCTCACCCTAACCCTGACAGGGCACCCCGTGATTAAGCAGTTTCCTTCTCTCCGGCTCCCTCTGTGTGTGTGCGCGCGTGTGTTTGTTGAGCGGAGCGGTGGCACGTCGGTTAGCGCGTGACGCGAGTTGGATTCCCGCTCACGGCCAACAACAGTACCTAGTGCGGTGTGTAAACATTACGTGCCGGGAAGACAAAGGCGGTCGGGCGTGGTGCTGGCCACCCACCCCCCTCGTGTGCCGTGCAGGCCTTAATAGGCGCTCGCTAACAGCACTTACCCCAACAGCCTGTTCAGGCTCTACGGGGATATTTGTCTTTGTTGCGGGGAGCGGTGGTTTGGTGGTTAGCGCACTGCGCTACGAACCCGGCGACACGAGTTCGATTTTGCACTCATGGCCTACCCCAGTGACGATAATCTGAACCGATACTGGCCATCCCTGAGGTCGACTGAGCCTCAGATTAGTACATGGTTGCGATGTGATAACATCAGCAAAAGGGAGACAAAGGCGGCCGGGCGTGGTGCTGGACACCCACCCCTTCGTGTGCCGTGCAGGCAGTTATAGGTACTCGCTAACAGTACGTACCCTAAACATCTATGAAGATGATCGGGGGATATTTCTGTTTTGTGTACACGTGTGTGTGTGTGTTTTTCGTGGGGAGCGGTAGCGTAGTGGTTAGCGCACAGCGCTACGAACCCGTTCACGTTCAACAATTGGCGAGTCTTTGAACCTCTCCTACGTCGACTCAGCCTCAAACGAGTACCTGGTGCAGTGTGATACCATCAGCACTGGGGAGATGAAGGGGCCCGGGCTTGCTCTAACCGCTGCGTCACCGCTTCATACCGCGCACACATTCACAGCACGGCCACAACGAGGGGGCGGGTGGCCAACAACACGCTCAGCCGCCTTTGTCTCCCCAGTGGCGATGTTTACACACTGTGCACCAGGTACTCATTTGAGGCTGAGTCGACCTTGGGGAGGACCGGGACCGGGACTCGAACCGTCACACATTTTCACGACTCATTCCTCCACCACGCACGCACACGCGTGCCAACACGAGACTCTTTATCAGCGTTGGCAGGGTCCTGATGGGTCACTCGGGGTTCGGAGCGACCGTGGGCGAAGAGACGGGGTCACCGGAACCCCGGGCTCCCGCATGCCACGTGGAGGCAAAGCTCTTACCAACAACAACAACATCATCATCAGCAGCAGCGGCAGTATAATTAACAACACCATCACACCAGCATCGCCATCAACATCAGTTGTATCAGCATCATGATCATCAGCATCATTAGCAACACCACCACCAGTAACAACATGACCACCTAAATAACAACAACGATTTAACACGTAGGCTTTCGCGACAAAATATTATATTAATAATAAAGGTTGTTGGGTTAGATCGCGTAGGTATAAATGTGTCGTTTCAAGCCACAGTGTTATTAACGCATTTTCTCCGTTTTTTAACACAAAATATTATTATGTGTGCTTGTGCACCGCTGCCAACGCAGTTTCACCAAATCACGTACCTGTAGATTGTTGTCGTTATTATTATTGATGTTAAGGTTGTTTATACCCAGGCAAGCCTCGCTAAGGTCTCATTGACCTGTGTCAACGAGGCTCCTGTCAGGTTTTGACAGCAGTGAGACAAAGGTGCAGTGGTGCAGGAGGCGTGTGATGGCCCCGCGCCGGTGTTGATGTTGTTGTTGATGTTGTTGATGTTGTTGTTGATGTTGATGGATACAACTGAGGCGCGACATCTCTGGGTAATGGTCGTAAGAGCGACCGTCATGCATACACATGTTGCTATAGTTTAACACGCTTTCGCGACCAATATCATCCATTATAGAGGGGTTTTTGTGTGTGTGGGTTAGATCACATAAATGTGTGTCGTCAAACTCGCCACCACCCGACACAGCCAATTTAGTCAGGTTTGTCACGTGAACAAACCATGGCAATTCGTTACTAGTACAGCACATTGCTAGTACCCACATGTACAACAATTGTGGGTTTACTCTCCAACGCCCACGATGTGCTGTGCCCGCAAGGCGGTTGCCACAGGCTGCCCCCGGGGCAACGGAGGCAGCAGAGGGCGATGCATCAACATCCATTATTGTGCCGGGATGGTCCAGATGTCTTGTGCCCCCCCCCCTCACCATTTGATAAACTTACTTTTTTTTTAAAGTAAGGTTTATTTAGAATATAAATGAGTATGCAAAGGGAAAAATATGTTAGGGGTCAATTAATTGGTGGTCACAAGACATCTGGACCAGGCTGGACCTACTGGACAACTGTGATAAAAAGCTTTTTAGCTCATGGGATTCCTTCAGTGCCAATAAATATTCTGATTTTGATCTTCTGTGCTCCCATGCTTCTGCGCCCCCCCTCCCCCCCACCGCTTCAACAACATGCACCGACCATCGTGGCGACGTATGGTCAAGTCACCCCAACCACTCGCCTGGCGGGTGGAAGCCACCATCCAGAAGTGGATTTAGAACTCGGGCCCTGCATCCACGACCGTCTCCTTGCTCCGGCCTCAGTGGTTAACATTCCACATTCCTATGGCAGGGGCCAGCTGTAGTTTTGCCCGAAGAACAAACACCCTTCGGCGTTCCACAAATAACGACTCACGTCTAGCCCCGGAGGAATTGTGCGCTGAGTCCGCGCTCGTTTGAATATTAATTAGTTACGATACAGTGCTGTAGGAATACCGCATTCTCCGCATTATACGACGCGCTTTCTCCACTCCCCCAGGCTGTATATTAAAGCAACAGTTGGGGGCGCGTGTTATTATCTGAACATTATTGAACATTTTTGATTCTGCTACTGATACTCCTGCTGTTATGGAGTGACTCATGCAGCCAGCTATGGCTGCAAAGTTTGGTCGTACGAGTTATGTATATCGTGTATTGTTAAATTTGAATTACAGATCATTGTTACATTGCTTTTATAGCTTTATTTTGGTGATTTTGAAAACATTCTGGTTTAGCCATGTTTGTTTGGTGTAGTACAGAGTTAGCCTGATAACTTTATTCTAAATTGTCTTATGGTTGTTATTATTGACTTGCATCCCACTGGGATTTTTGCACACAGCATTGATATACGGTACTTTTTCTGGAAAACTTCAAATCTAGAATTTTCTAGAAGACTTTGCTGTTTTTTCCAGGATTTTTCTGTTGCGTGTAGTCACTTTAAGACGTTTCTCGTTCGTGTATTTGTTTTGTTGCGGTTGCACCCGAGTCAAGAGCCGCATGGCTCACAGGGCTATACCTAATGAATGAAACTGAAAACTGAAACACTATTATCCGGTACATGTGGGTGCGCGAGTGCGTCGTGGGGAGCGGTGGTGCAGCAGTCAGCGCTGCGCTACGAACCCGGCGATTTCCCGCTCACGGCCAACACCAGGGGCCGATTATCTGAACCGGTCCTGGGCCTCCCCTAGGTCGACTCAGCCTTAACTGAGTACCCGGTGCAATTTGTAAACATCGACCTGAGAGAGACAAAGGCGGCCGGGCGTGGTGCTGGCCACCCACCCTATCGCGTGTCCTTGGCCGGTCTTCATGGGTGGTGCTCGCTAACAGCAGTTGCCCCAACAGTCTGTTACAGGCTACACGGGGGGGGGAATCTTTGTCTTTGTGACCAGATTTGTTGCAACTTTAATGGCACGGAGCGCACATTCGGAGTGCGTCTCCTCACTTGTGGGAGCGTCTCATCATGCGGAGAATATGGTGACGATCTTCGAGACTGCAGCTGCTTATGAATTCCCACCTCGCTCGATGCGTCGGGCACGTGGTCTGAGGTTAGGAACTGGTTTCACTGCTCCTGGTTATGTGAATTGTCACGCGGATTTACGCAACGCAAAACCTGGGGTGATTAGTGTGTGTGTCATCGTTATGTGTGTGTGTGTCATCGTTATGTGTGTGTGTGTCATCGTTATGTGTGTGTGTCATCGTTATGTGTGTGTATCATCGTTGTGTGTGTCTGTGTGTGATTTACGTAAGTTTGTGTCGTTTTGTCTCACCGTGTGGATTTTGACACCGGCGGTGTCAAGGTCGGCCTCAGTGGAGGAGGCTCGTGAAGGACGCTGCTGCTGGGCAGTTGGAGGCAGTCGCCCTCCAACAACAACGGAGGGCGGAGGAGCGACGCTCACAACAACGAGCGGAGCGCCGGGTGGATAAAAGGCAGAACGTTGGCATAGTAGAGGGCACAGCTGATGCGTCTGCCGGTCATCTCAGTCAGTCAACCCATGGCAACTGGGTGTGTCCCGTGACTTGCCAGCAGCGAGCCATCGACACTTCACGTGGCGTCGAGGTGCACCTAGCCTGGCACAAGCGCCGTGGTGACGACACCGCCACTTGGTGGTGAACGGCGGTTGTTGTGTGTTGTCGCGTGTGGGAGCGGTGGTGCAGTGGTTAGCGCGCAGTGCTACGAAGCCGATTATCTGAACCAGTTCTGAGCCTCCGCTAGGCCGACTAAGCCTCAAATGAGCACCTGGTGCGGTGTGTAGTAAACATCGCCACTGGTAGGGAGACAAAAGCGGCCGCGCGTGGGGTTGGCCACCCACCCCCTTGACAGGTGCTGCTGGCGAACAGCACTTGCCCCAACAGTCTGTTAAAAAGGCTACACGGGGGATATTTGTCTTTGACGGAAGTTTTGCGGGTGCTTCGCAACGCAACGCTGCGGTCCTGTCGAGACCTCCGTTCAATTCGCAGCCACTGATGACGACCTCCCAGTGGCGCGTGTTATCCCATCGTCGAAAGAAATCCTGCGAATCCACGTGGTAGACCCGGCCATAAGTTGGTGTCCGATTCCACGCAGCAGAGGGCAGCAAGGGACGCTGTCACCGCGAGTCATATCCGCCCCTCCGATAGTTGTCAATTCTCACAGCGGTCAAACTAAGGCAGCGTTGTGCAGAATCAAATTGCGTAGCTCGATGAATCTCCGTGTGCAGTCGTTGGTGAATCCGTATCTTGACGCATTATATATAGCGCGCCTTAGCGAAGGGGCTTTGCAGAGACTTGGGAACGGTACAACACCGCCGCGCGTGTGAATGTCATGGTGGGGACGAGGTGAATGAAATCGGCGAGAGGAAGCAATGTGTGAATCTGTGACGCGTGAATTGGGCGAAGGCGACATTGGCGACAGCGAATGACGACGAATGGACGTGGAAAGAGTGGTAGCTCTGTAACGAGAATATGAAGAGGGGACAGGAACGGTGGTGGTTATGACGTGAGGGTTAAGGAGTCCGGGCAGGGCCGGATTAAGCTAGTGCGGGGCCTGTATCATATGTTTTAAAGGGGTCCTAATTAAAAATAAAAGCACATAAATGTTTAACTTGCGCAGTAAAGTAATTGCATTTTTTCATTTGCTATACAGCCAGATAATACGACAAACCGCTAACCTTAAACACCCAGTCGTTCATAAAAGTCGAAGGCGGTAAAGTACTATAGTAATAGAGCGAGTGCAGAATCACTGAACCGGAATTCGATAGCTCGAAAGCATTTGGCGCGGGGGGAAATCCGTCGCTGGTCGCGGGCTGAGCTCGCGGGACAACGAGTGAGTTTAGAAGCGGCTGAGAGCCCCCGGGATTCAAACACGGGGGCTCTCAGTGGTGCCGGGCTCAGCGTCTGCGCCACTCGGCCACCACCACCACCGCCACCAACAACAACGTCAACCACAATTCGCCACTAAGTGGCGGTGACGTCACCACGACGCTTGTGCCAGGCCATGTGCACCTTGAGGCCACGTGAAGTGTCGAACGCCCGCTGGCAGGAGGTCACGGGGCAGACCCAGGTGCCACGGGTCGACTGACTGAGATTACCAAGATGACTGGCTGATGCACCACCTGTGCCCCCTACTGTGCCAACTTGCTGTGCTTTAGCCACCCGGCGCTCCGCTCGTTGGTGTGAGCGTCGCTCCTCCGCCCTCCGTTGTTGTTGGAGGGCGACTGCCTCCAACTGCCCAGTAGCGTCCTTCACGAGCCTCCTCCACAGAGGCCGCCACCACCACCACCGCCACCACCACCACCGCCACCACCACCGCCACCACCACCGGCGGCGGCGTCGCTCTTCCTCTTTGCCTCTGGGGAATGTCGACGCACTCCGGTGGCGCTGTTTTGTGTTGAGTTTGTTTTGGGTTTTTTCTCTCTCCACAAACACGGGGGGGGTGGGGGAGAGGGGGAGAGGTCAAAGGTGTGGAAATTGGCCTTTGCCCGGTGCCAAACCAGAGTCTGGCCCGAGGCGACGTCTTGGGTGCTCGGGGTCTTTGAGTTGCCGCTTTTACTTGTGTTTGTTTATGGCGTGGAGGATTATCCACCAGACGGGTTCCACTCCTCCTCATTCTCCTCCTCATTCTCTTCCTCCTCCTCCTGCTCCTCTTGGGAGATTTCATGGTCTTCAGCAGCAGCAGCAGCAAACCAACTCCTTACCCAGTCACTAAGTCCTAACATCTCACCTCAGTTGTGCAGACACCTCAACCACGAAATAGGATGTACGTGTGTATGAATGTGTGCGCGTGTGTCTTGCGGTTAGTGGGCAGCGTTACGAACCAGGAGACACGAGTTAGATTTCCGCTCACAACCAACACCAGTGACGATTATCTCAACTGGTTTTGGGCCTCCCTTAGGTCGACTTAGCCTCATCCACAACATACCGTACAACATGTAACGACGCAATGCCCGATCCACAAATACGAAGGAGACTGCACTGGGATACGTCTCCGCAGTTGTCTGGGCTGATCATCTGAATGTGACATTGTAGTTGCTGCTCTGCATCTACATTAGCAGTACGCCTAGTCACACAGCGTCACAAAAAGTCAGACACCCCCTCAAATTTTACGTCACAATGCTCTGCCCCCCCCCCGCCCCCAAATAAAACATGCTTCAAATCGCTTTAAGCTATTGTCACTGTAGTGCGTATTTAATGTGACGCTGCACTCTGATGTTGTAGGAGAAAACATTTATTTAAAAGTCTATTTAATTAAGTAGAACGTGTTGTCTATATTTATTTAAAGTTGCGCATTTTTATGTGACGTCACATTTCTCACCCCCCCCCCCCCTCGTCACACATCGTCAGAAATGTCTGACCCCCCCCCCCCAGGTGCGTGACGTCATTTATGGACGGTCCCTAAGGTCGTTCTTACAGCGAATACGTCTCAACTCTAGCGCACGGTCTGCTGGAACATTCTTCGTACACCGATTTCTGCCCAATCCCAGCCCCTTAGGCGATGAACTATTAGGGGGATACACCATTTAGGATTAGGGAGCTAAGTGTTTCTAGATTTGGGGTTAGTTTTACAGTTAGGGGTTAAAATGTGTGGTTATATATGATTGAGGATCAGGGGTTTTAGTTTAGGGGTTATACCGTTGGAGGTTATGATTTAGAGTTAGGGGTTAGTGTTTGCGCTGAAGGTTTATGGGTGTCTGGGGATGGGATTCGGGCTAGTATTGGGGCTGACGGTGTAGAATTGGGGTGAGGGTTGAGGGGTTATAGCGCATGCTTGTGATCAGGCTAAGTGCCATAGTAGCATATACTCCATTTCGAGTGACACTGATGTCTGGCTTTTTGAAAATGCCAGCTGAAACGACCGGATAAATATTTTTTTATGATTCGGCTCCTGCTATAAATGTCCACGTGACAAGCCACTTGGTTGAGCGACCATTTGTGGCCAGGCCGCTTCTTGAAAACTAGCTACATAGCTCAGTGGGCCCCAACTGGCAAATAAAATTGTTTTATTAAAAATAAAAGGTAAATGATTAGGTTGACAAAAAGAGCTGACGAATCTCCGTCATGCTGGAAGAAAAACACGTTGTTTTAGGCCCAAACAGTAAAAACAATTCAATGCTCGTATATTAAAAAAAGAAAGTTTAGACCAAGTAATACCGGGCAGGAAACGCGAGGGGGCGCGCGTACAGCGACACTTCCCACGTGGCGATGTAAGGGGATAAAAAATATTTAAAAATACTTTATTTTTAAACACGCTTTAATTAAATGTACCGTACTAGTAATGACAGATCTCCACGACTCCAGGAAGTGGCTCCAAGCTTGCCATTACGTAAGGGGCCGTGGTGATTTACAGCCAACGTGAGTTGAGTGTGGACAATTAGACCCGTATAAAAGATTGTTTAAAATTTTATTTTTTTATGATAGACTATAGTACAGTATTTTCATCAGTATGACATACCTATACCAAGTTTGCAGTCGATACGACATTGGGAAGACGGTTTAAATTGAGTTACAAGCTTTGAGGATACGACAACAGACAGTGAGTTAAATAAAAGCGTGTAAAATGTTTCAAAATATGTTTTGGATTTTTAATGATAGAATATAGTATTGTCATCAGTATGACATAAGTATACCAAGTTTGCAGTCGATAGCACATTGTGAAGTGGGTAAAAATTGAGTTACAAGATTTTTTGAGGATACGACAACAGACGGAGTGAGTTAAATAAAAGCGTGTAAAATGATAAAAATATGTTTAGGATTTTTGTATGATAGAGTATAGTCTTGTCATCAGTATGAAATCACGGAGTACCGACGAATCACCACCGATCATCAGTGGCAAGGTAACGACATTGTCAGCTCAGTGGGTGCGGCAATGGGTCAGGTGGGGCCCCGATTGTTGTGATTTGCCCCCACTTTGCGGAAGCCAAAAGTTACTGCTCCGATTAAGATAAAACGTGGAACGTAAATTAACGTATTTTCATGTAAAATAAAAAAAATCACACCGCGTTTTAAATAAGCTTTTGTTATTTTTTTTACTCTGTTATGGTGGTTGTCAAGGAGGGCCCAACTCGTAGCTTTGGCCACCAGAGGGGGGCAAGGCACCCGCTGCCCCCATGCAGATATTATCCAATCAATAACAGGGGGGCGTTTCATATGACGCTATACTAACCAATAGGATAACTCGATCCATAGATCGCTTGCCAAAGAATGGACGCAGTGATTAGCCCTCCACAAATCGACAATAGCATGGCTTTCGAATTGATAAAATAATATCCGTCAACCCCTTGTCAGTGCCCTACCTTATTAGAGACCAATTCAGACCTTATTGGTCACCCAATGCCCCTTATAAATCTCAACGTTCATCCTATAAAGTCCCCATCACAAGGGAGACACACAAATCAATTAACACAAAAAAATGTTTTGGTCGCCGTATGGACCTAAAAACTCAATTTCCCGGCACAAGAATACGGGTCAACCATATGGGTTGACAGCTTTGTACAACGAGCTTGTTTGCCCGTCTTAGGCCGGAAGCTGTAACATTTAAGTATAATTGTATCTTGTGTAAATTTAATGGCAGTGAATCTGGCACAAAACGACGTCATCAAACACTTCATTGCAGTTCACTGTAGCACTGTATTAATGGCAGTGAATATGGCACCAAACGAAGTCATCAAGCACCTCACTTCATGTCACTGTAGCGCTGTATATAACTGACCTTCAATTTGTTCAAATTCACTGCTATGATATTTTATTATCTTCTGCTTTCGGTCGCTGGGGTGTAAATAAATTGGAATTCGATACAATATCTGGAAAATCACCAAGAAATGTCTATTTTAGCATAATGTAGAAACATAAAATAACCTTACCTTATGTCTCAAGTGCTGAAGAAATAAAGACACCAAATCCACTTTGTTGCTGCATAGAATTATTTATTAGATTCACTTTCAATAAAGAAACGTCAAACTTAAAGCGAAATTGCAAAAAAATATTTCTGCTCGACCTTGTGTGTGAGTGTAAAAATCCACCTGCTCATGAATATTAATGAGGGGGTGTGGGCATGTGGAGTGACATCACGCGCGTTACACACAAACAGACATTCTTGGCTCACTATAGTAGTAACGAGCCTTTTATCCGTCCAAGGACGGGGGTGTATTGCAGTAAATCTGAAACTTGATATATTAATTGCATCCATGCGTTTGCAATTTGTCAGGGCGCGGTGACACAGACCTATTTCACTTAAAGGTTATAATCCCTTGTTCATCATGACATCCTTTTTACTTCTATGTCTCAATAGCGTTACGGAGATCGCGTGACGTGAGGGTTCTGCCTTTGTAGTGATGGTTGTAAGTTGACGCTGAGGAGGGGGGAGGAGGCGCCTCGCCCCGCCCCCATGTGAAGTGACGTCACCCGCTAATTATTATTAATGGAGGGGGATTTGTCGACGTGGAGTGACGTCACGCGCGAGACACACAGACATTCTTGGCTCATTGTATAGTAGTAAATGGCCACCTCGAATCGGGTTTCACAAAAACATATATGGGCAGAGACACGCCCCTAAGGGCAAAGCCACACCTACTTTCTAATATATATACGGGGCTGATCGATGATCGATGATTTTCATCGCATGTCCGAGTCTGTTGCCTTTCAGCAGTAGGCGGGGATAGCTAAGTAGTGGGCGGGGCTCTCTGAGTAATGGGTGGGGTTACTTGAGTAGTGGGTGGGGATATCTGGGTCGTGCGCGGGGCTAGTTAATTGAGTGGCTGTGGTCCTGTCAAAGTCAGCGCTTTCCAGACAGACCACAGACGTGGTCCACATGCACCGTGTGCTTTAGATGACGATTGGATGGACGAACCCACACACGCGCGCACACGTGGCAAGGTGCCACGTGCTCACATTTTCTTGTAGGTGTAGATGTGACCTTGACAGGATGGGCAGGTGTGCTCGATGTCCTGGCACTTTTTGCAGAACAGGGGGATGATGCAGAACGGCCAGCAGCTATGTGGAAGAGAAGACGGCAGGACAGGTTGAGCGATCTCACGTTGTTACTGTTCTGCCTCACGGCAGGGGTTTTGCCTCATGGCAGATGGGGGGGGGGGGGGGCGTATGTACACAGGAATTTCCTGTTTTTGATGCTAATTTTGGTCACGTGACCAGGAAGTTGCGATTTAAGATTCCCGCTCAACCACGCGGGCGTCGGCCATTACACACATAATTCAAGATGGCGGCACACATCGCGTCCCAGTGAAGCCAGCCGCAATTGTCCATTGTGGGACTTTAAGAAGTATTGTCTGTAAGTTCGTTTATGTTCTTATAATATTGGCAATGCTGTTATAATGTTAGAATGACAGTTATAATGATGTAAATGCTTTTATAATGCTGTTAAATTTTTATGATAAATACGAGGCCTAGTTAACAACGAAGCCTGCTACTTTCCTTATTGTGAATGTTACTCGTAATTTAATAAGTCGTGTCAAACATTTACCCAAGTAACATTGCGATCCTGAGAGCAAGGATGACGAAATATCTCATCCACAATTTAGTGTTATGTGTAATACTGTACATTTGGGGTGCAGTGTGATGAATACACGATGTGCCTTTATGTAACACAGCAGCTTATGCTCTTGATTAGTTATTCAGTGGTAATGTAGGGGCCTGGTCCACCCAGGATCTATTGTTGAGAAACATGTTATCTAAGACAATGGTATGATGCTGTGGTGTTCATTCATTGTGTTGGTGTTTCCGGGTATTAACAGGTGCTGTATCTGTGCTGTTTTCTTACCAGTTTTACCTCGTTAAAATCAATAAATGACGTTTGGAGTCGGATGTTCACCCTGGCTCCGAGGGTTTATTGGACGCGAGGTTATCTACTCAGCTAGTGGTGCAACGCAGCGCACAGCGAGGCCGAGACAGTTACCAACTCGATTTGGCGGTGCCATCGTGACGTTTTCATCGTCCTCGGCCACTGCCGGATGAAAGCCTCCCCCAAAAGATGATTCCTGCAGATCTATCAGCAGCGAGAGTGTGGCTGGGCACAGGACCTGCATCCTTCCTTGGCTGCATCATTTCGGTTCATGGCAGGCACTGGGTTGGACCCTGAACCACCAAATGTCCCTTTGGCCCCCCTCCACCCACTGTTACGGTACCCCCCCCCCCCCAAGACAACAGTTCTACTGCCCCCCCCCCCCCGCCCACCCAATCTGAGAAGAGCCCGAGCCAGGCCTGTTCTTCCCAGACATCGCCAGAGCCTCGCCACGACATTCCCGGCACTGATGGCAGAAGGTCGCCGCTAGGAACTCGGGAGTCGGTGGCCTTGGCCTGGTGGACGCTCTCAAAAAAGTCCACTTTACGAAAAGCCATTCCCTTTGGTTTAACGACGATGGCGATGATGATGAGAAATTACATTTTGTAACGCGCCGCCTGCCGCACGGCTTTCGGCTGTCTACCGAAGAGAGAGAGCGCGACTCAAGATGCACAAGGAACCACAGGCAGAGCGAGAAGGCAGCAGCCAGATGGTGTGCCACCGTTGCCAACAATTGCCCAAGCTCTGCAAACCCCTACACATTGAGTTGTCTTTAGCCTAGTGATTGCTCGTATGGAGGAAACCTGAACTCCTGGAGAAAACCCACGCGTGCAAAGGGACAACACCCTATCTCACACAGGAGGAACAGATGGAAATGAGTCCACATTTTTCTGTAACCTCCTGGCGAGCCAGGGCAGGCTTACGGCACCTCTTCGAGATGCCAACACGGGAAAGGCCGTTCCACGCCTTTTGTGCGACGCACCAATCACCTCAGTGCTTTCCACACTGCTGAATTGGCAGGCCACATGCGTAGCCACCACCACTGCTACCGCCCGCCCGCCTGCCAAACAACCACCCAACCACCAAACCAAGTGTGCACCCAACCACCCACGCACTCACACATTTACCCATCCACTCAACGACCCACCCACCAACCAAACCAACCAACCACCCAGCTACCCACCCACATAACCACCCACCAACCAAACTAACCACCTACCCACCAACCAAACCACCCACCTACCCATCCACCTACCCACCCACCAAATCACCCACCTACCCACCACACAACCACCCACCAACCAAACCAACCACCAAACCACCCACCTACCCACCCACAATACCACCCATCCACAGACCCACCCACACAACCACCCACCAACCAAACCACCCACCTACCCACCCACAACAACAACCCGCACAACCACCCATGCACCCACACAATCACCCACCCACCCACCCACCAACCGAACCAAACCACCCCCGGGCGCCGCTGCCACCTCTCACCCGAGAAAGAACAGCGAGCAGGCCACAACCCAGGTGATGGTCCCGTTGACCCCGCGCGTCAGCGTCTGCACGCGCTGCTGGCAGGATGGGCACACGGTGTTGGCCGGTTCCTCCGTGTTGAGGCACGGGTTCACGATGGCCGCGCCTCTGGGCGCGGGCCCGATGGCCTGCTGCGCCATGGCCGGTGACTGCGCTGGTGCCGGCGCAGGTGCCGGCTGGTTGTTGATGACGATGATGTTATATCTGTCTGCCGGTTACGAACACCCGCGGGTGAAAGGGGTGGGATGGGTTGGGCGGCAATGATGATCGACGGCGGTCAACAACAACAGCAAACAACAACTGTGACTGCAAGACCGATGAAGAGGGCTGGTTATGACATGATGGGGCTCCAGAAACTATGTCAAGCTTTAGAGGCTCCATAGCATTACCAAAACTAAAGTGGACTATTATTCTAACAGGTCAATGGAAATAGAGATAATAAAGCATAGATGTAGAGGTGTAATTGTAAAGGTGTATGGGCACGGATGGGTAACAAACACAAGGGGCGTGGTTATGGCCGTACACAGAGAAGGTGCTCACACCGACGTCCGCACCTGCATCCCCCACGCCCCCCCCCCGGGGGCCGATTGCTATAAAAGGTGGTGAGCCGGAGGGCTCGGGGTCAAGTGTCAGCTTTAACCAGCGAAGAGTGAAGACCAGCTAGAGTAGGCCCCGGAACTCCCCTGGCTCGCTGTCCTTGTCAGGACCGACCAGGGAAAGCCGGTGGCGTGGCCCCGAGAGCCCAGACTGATGTTCTTATAAGAGCCGGCCTGGAGACTCAGGGTGCCGGGATCCCAGCTTGACCAGGGCTGGGATAGATAGCCTCCCCTAGCTCCGTAGTGGAGGATCTGGGCGTAGGCTAGCCGGGTTAGACATTGGGTCTCCTTGTTAGACGAGTGAAGGGGCCGATATCCCTTCAAGTGTTGTGTATCCCCGTCTCTGTACATAAGTTGGTGTTAATAAATAAGTGTGCCTCCAACTACGTCGTCCGGGCCTCCTGCATCTTACTACATATACATACGTAGGAGAAGGTGCTGCCAAGTATGTAAAGCGTGAAACTTCGTATTATTTTTGTTTAATTGTTCGTGTTTAGAGGCCTCTTCATACTATGAGGCCCTAAGCTGTAGCCTGCATAGCTTGTGCCTAAATCCGGAACTGGCGATGGGCTGAACCCCCCCCCCCCCCTCCACTGGACATCTGTGCAAAAGAGCTTCATAGCTCATCGGATTCCTCCAGTCTAAATCCAGATTGGCCCTGACCAGGGCCATTGGCGTGGCTTGAGATGTTGATTCTAAATGTGGAGGGGTAAACCGGAGGACCCGGAGAAAAATCCACGCGATCACTTGGAGAGAGACACGCAAACTCCAAATATACAACAACAGCAGGTGTCAGGGTCGGGATTGAACCCACAACCTCCTGTATACCAGGCGAGGTTAGTTAACATCTCTCCACCGTGGTGCCCTCTTAACAGAGTTGGCCCTCTTCCACGACCTGTAGCGCGCTAACCGTAGCACCACTACTCTGCACGTGAAAGCCCAGTATTTATTCAGTATACTCCTATTTATTGTTTCGGAATGGTTTTTTTGTATCGGGTTTTTACAGGGGATAAAGGGGGAGCGCCGAGGGGACTCGGGGCTTGTTTGGGGACCCACTGCCGCTCTTCGTCGTCGTGTAGGTTTAGTCGGGGAAACGTGGTCCCGTAGCAAATGTGCTTTCGACCCGGTGATAGCCAACTCGCACACACATAGCGAACAGTCGAGGACAGTATAGCCACACTTAACAATAGAACCCGGTGATCAGTGAGTTGTTTATTAAACGCGTAGCCTCCACAAGTGTAGAGGTGTTACGGAGGGCTTAACAAACACACTGGGCGTGGTTATGTCCGTACGCCGAGAGGTGCTTACATCGACGTCCGCACCGTTGAGCCTGGGGGGCTGACACGGAGCTGGGATCCCCCACGGCCCCACCCCTCAGTGGGGGAGTTGCTATATAAGGCGGTGAGCCGGAGGGCTCGGGGTTCAGTGTTCAGCTTAAACCAGAGAAGCAAGAAGACCGGCTAGATAGGCCCTGGGACTCCCCTGGATCGCTGTCCTTTTCAGGACCGACCAGGGCAAGCCAGTGGCGTGGCCCCAAGAGCCCAGAGCCGATGCTCTTGTAAGAGCCGGTCTGGGGACTCAGGGTGCCGTAATCCCAGCTTAACCAGGGCTGGGTTAGCTAGCCTCCCCTAGCCCGGTAGTGGAGGACCTAGGAGTAGCCTAGCTGTGACATAGAGTGTTGATCTCCCAGTTAGACGGGTGAAGGGGCCGATACCCCTTCAAGTGTTGTACATCTCGGCCTGTTATGTACATTGTGCTTAATAAATAAGTGTGCCTCCAACTACGTCGTCCAAGTCTCTTGGAACCTACTACACAAGTATAGTGTGTGCGCCTCAGTGCTTACACACGCTGCACATGTTGATTTTAATTATTTTGTTTTGTAGTTTATTTGGCCTACGGTACGGTACTTGTTTAAATTGTGATGTCGATTTGTGGTTGCCGTGCACCTAAAACCCATTATTTAGGTCCGGTTTAAGCTTTGATTATCGCGGTTTTGGCTTTTGCGGGACGTCAGCCCCCCCCCCACCCCCGCGATATTCAAGGGTTTCCTGCATTGCTTTGACCCCGAACATCAGGTGCAGCTCCTCTCGTGCGCCTCCCACTTCCCCTCGCCCCTCCGATTGCCGCAGTTGGCTACGTATCGGTGGTGCGAAAGAAGTTCCACGTACGGTACACACACACACACGGCTGTGGCTAGCAGTCATGTGCCCATCCCCTCCGAGGACGATAATTCATCAGCTGCGGGTTGACTTAGCGAACGTTCCTTTCGCGTCATTTGCATTTCAGTTTCATTTATTAGGTATAACCCTGTGAGCCATGCGAAGAGCATCGGGTGCAACCGCATCAAAACAAAAACATGAACAAGAAACATCTTATTCTTGGTTCTTTCGGTAAAGTCACGTAGAAGGGAAAATTTGAAAAAAGTGGCGGTTTTTTCAAATTTTCTTGCTGTGGATTTCACACCTGATGATGATTGCATGTGTTGCAGTCGAAACGTCGTAAGAATTTTTTATTGTTTTATATTTATATTATTTTATTATGTCCTTTCGTACGGGACTTTACCGAAAGAACCAAGAATATGAATCCCTGCAGTCACGAAAGCTTTAAATCAAAAAGAAACATCTTAAAGTGACTACACGCAACAGAAAAATCTTGGAAAAGACAGCAAAGTCTTCCAGAAAAAAAACCGCATTTCAACGCTGTGTGCAAAAATACCAGTGGGATGCAAGTCGTTTAATAACACCCCGGCGTCTCTTTGTTCACAGCATGCTGGTGTGGCACATTAGGAATGGATCACTCTTTTAATTATGTCCTTGTGCAGCAAGGGAGTAAAGTGTGGTTCTGTGAAAGTCCTGATGTGCTGTGCAGTGCATCAATGCATGTGTGTACAGCAGCATGTGATGACTGAGTTGGGCCTGTAGGTGGCTGGCAGGCTTAATGAATAACCGCACGTGTAAACCAGCCACATGGTTAATGGCGACTCGGAAGAATTGCTGCGTGTAACACGTGCTGTTGCATTTTACAGATAAAGGACCCAAAGGTTGTTTTTGATCGTTATATACATGTTCTAGACTTGTTCTAGACTTTAAGCTTGGCTTTGAATTGTTCGTTTGTGATATATGCAATTAGAGGCAATTTAGCACTGTGCATTGTAAAGGGATGACGCACTGTAATTAGTTACTGTCTAGATTTGAAGCTTTCGTGACTGCAAGGAATCATATTCTTAGGTTTTTTTTCTTTTTTCGGCTGTGACGGTCCCACCTGATGACGGAGACTTGTGTTGCCTCCGAAACGTCGTGATTTTTGTTTTTATTTTATTTTATTTTCATTAATTTTGATGTTTTACCTACGTGACTTTACCGAAAAAAAAAAGAAAAAAAAAACCTAAGAATATTAGTTACTGTCATTGTAATTCTCTAATTCTAATAATGTTCAGTCTATAACCATGCTCATGTACCCAGAGTATGACTACTTGCAATGCTATTGAGAATAGAACACATGTAAAGTAGTAAGCTGTACAATGGTGATATACAGTACGTATACTGTACAGATACAGTACATATAATGGGTGTAAGATACCGATATAAGTGGATGGTATAGATAGACATACAGCTTAGGATTAAAGTAATATTCGAATAGTGATGTGCAAATGTGATTGTCAAAGACAGAGATGGTTTATCAGTAGTAGAATTGGGTTTAAGAGAAAGGGTTAATGAATAGCCGCACGTGTAAACCAGCCACATGGATTTTGGAGACTCGGAAGAATTGCTGCGTGTAACACGTGCTTTTGCATTTTACAGAGTGACGGTGCTGTTCTTCACAAGATTAATATTAACCACAATAAATAAATGTGCTTGCCCTCGATTTGGAGCACCTGCCCACGTCCTTCATTTCGAGTGTGCAACACTGGTATCCTTAGTCCATCATTTACATCGCCATTCGGAGTTGCCGTAAACAAAATAACAGAAAGCGCAACGTGAACACGAGACGGTGGTCCCGTAACGAAGCACGTGGCCCGAAACGGGTCAACCCGGCACCCGGGCCACGAGTTGCGCGCTCCGGTCTCTCACCGTTGGCAGGAGGCGCTGTGGGCTGTTGCTGTGGCGCGTACCCATAGCCGGGCAGCTGCGGCGGGGCAGGAAAGAAAGCCACGGGTTGCGGTTGGGCGGGATTGTATGCCACGGCTTGCGGAGGGGCGGTGTAGTTGTTGACGTTCATCTGCATGGCGAGGATGCGGTGCCCGTCTTAGCCTGCGAGAAGGACATCGCAAACCCCGCCACGGTCAATGCCACCACCAGCGCCATCCACATCGAGCACCTCCAACAACCTCCACGACCTCGACCATCATCACCACCACCAACAGTGCCATCATCATCGCCACCACCACAGCTACCTCCAGCACCTCCACCGCAACCTCCAAAATCTCGACCACCACCAACTCCAGCGCCACCACCGTTTAAAAGCACAGACCACGCAAACTCCGGTCATCCTCGCAGTAGCGAAGTGTGAGATCGCTACTGGCCAAGATTACTTTTAGTGTGGACTTCACTCGTCGATTCCTACACTCGTGTTGATGACTCGGTCTCAACCACCACCACACTGTGTTCAACCACCACCACCACCACACTGTTCCACCACCACCACACTGTGTTCAACCACCACCACACTGTTCAACCACCACCACACTGTGTTCAACCACCACCACACTGCAGGCCTGCATTTCCTCTTTACAGCTCTGAGCCAGTGGCGGAAATTCCACGTTCCCATGACGGGGGCGAGTCTCTCCATAGGACAACAACTCCTGACTTGCCCACAAAGTGGTACCAATTTTATCGACTCCAGGAAAGACGATGATGGGATGAGTTAAACTAGCGACCTTCCCATTGTTTCTTCCTCTGAGCCACGTGACTGGACTGTCGGTGAAACTGAAAAAAAACAATTTAGAAGACAATGGGACGATTATCTTGGATTATACAAACATTGTGTAGTTTACAAAAAAATGTCCCGTGGTTTTGGAGAGCCCTGGTAGCTTAAATTTTTTAATCTCATACCGGCATTGTGGGGTGATCGGGTTGCATTAAAAAATATATCTCATGATCATCACCATAATCTTCTTTAAACTAAACTATTTAAACTAAAAATATTTTACAAGGTAAGCTCCACTGAGCTATGTGGCTTTGTTTTTTTAAGCGACGTGGCCACAATTGAAATCTCAAGGAAGTGGCTTCTCATCACGTCGAAATGTATAGCAGGCAAATACTCGAAACGTGCCATGTTGATTATAAATTTGGAGGGGAAAAACCGGAGGATCCGGAGAGAGACACGCAAACTCCAAATATACAGGCGTCAGGGTCGGGAACGAACCCATGACCTCCTGTATAGCAGGAGAGGTAGTTAACATCTCGTCCACCATGGCACCCTTTCAGCAAAGCTCAATCGACTTCTGGATGAAAGCGTCCCAACATACGACAACTGGGTGGTGAAGGCCTTGCCACGCCTTGTTCGTCATGGGGTGGAAGGGGGGGATGATTTAGCCATACTTCCCCACGATGGTCAGTACTGGTTGGTGGAGGGTTGAAGGCGTGAGGCGGTAGTGGTGTTGGTGGTGGGGGGGGTGGTGGATCCAGGGAGTTCTGAGGACCGGTCCAGACACCGCTCGCCACTGATGTTTAGCCGTGGCTGGGAATTGAACTCGGCCGAGGTCGCCGCAGGCTTGGGGCACTGCGCTGACGACTGCACCACCACTCCCTCGTGCCCTTAAACAGCCGAGCCTCGGGGCTCAGCTCATTTGCCTGCGCGGACGTGAGTGGAAGCCGGAAAACGTAACGCATTCCACTCTCGTCGTTTGGTTGACCGTCGCCGTTGACGTTTCCACCACGTGGCGGGCGTTCGACGTGAGCATGGGAGGGTGAAGTCGTCGACAAGAAAATGTACCGTGACCTCTCTTGGTTGTAGCTTGCACCGCGCGGCTGGTAGGTGGGCAGGTATGCAGGTGAGTTGGTGGCTCGGTTGGTGAATAGCTGCGTAGGTGCTTGTGGGTACAAAGGTAGGCAACGAGGTAGTAAGAGGCCGTCCATAAATGAGGTCACGCGATTTTGGACGATTTTTGAGCCCCCCCGTCCCCCGTCTACGTCACACGGCGTCACAAAAAGTCAGACCCCCCCCCTCAAATATGACGTCACAAAACTCTGCCCCCCCCCCAAAAAAATATAAAACACGCTTCAAATCGCTTTAAACTATTGTCATTGTAGTGCGTATTTAATGTGGCGTTGCACTCTGATGTTGTAGGAGAAAACATTTATTAAAAAGTCTATTTAATTAAGTAAAACGTGTTGTCTATATTTATTTAAAGTTGCTCGTCACACATCGTCACAAATTTCTGACCCTACCCCCTCTAGGGGCGTGACGTCATTTATGGACGGCCCCCAAGTGAAAAAGTTAGGCAGGTACATAGATAGGTTTGTCGCTGGGCAGGCAGGTAGGCGGGTAGGTAGGTAGGTGGGCAGCTGTGTTGAATTGAAGTCTTAATTGGAAAGTGTTGAATCTTGATTTGAACCTTTCGTGACTGCAGAAACCCATACTCGTTGGTTATTTCGGTAAAGTTACGTGGATAGAAATCAAATAAAATTAAACAAATCACGGCGTTTCGATCGCAACCCAAGAGGTCGGTCATCAGGCAATCGAAACGTCGTAATTTGTTTTATTTGATTTGATTTCTAACTACGTGACTTTACCGAAAGAACCAAAGAGTATGGAAAAGTGTTGATTTTAAATCTCACACGCAACCAGCCATCACCATCGTCCAAGGTGGCTGTCGTGTTGGTAAGTTCACCCCCGCGCCGGAGGAATCGTGGCGTTTTCCACCTCTGGCTCAGTGTGACCCGTTTTTTAAAAAGCAAAAACAGCACTTCTTTGACTTTTTGAAGAGGAAGGAGATGTGAGTGAGAGGCAGAAACGTCACTCCCTGCCTGGGGCACTCTTCTCCCCCCCGACCGCCGCTCATCCGCCCCGAGCAGGGAGAGGCAAATCGCGATGCCACGGAAAGGTCAATGAAGGTCATCTCTGTCACGAATTGTTTATCGTCGAGAGAGAATTGGTTAAACTTTCCTAAATTAAAGTCTCACTTTTTAAAGTTTTTTTTTTCCAGTCAGGCTGTCTTACGTGAACTGTCATCGCATGGACAATGTGCGTGTTAATTGATACTGAATGGTACAATTTTGATTTAAAGCTTTCGTGGCTGCAGGGATTCATATTCTTGCTTCTTTCGGTAAAGTCACATAGAAGGGAAATAATAAAATAATATAAATATGAAAACAATAAACATTCTCACGACGTTTCGACTGCAACACAAGCAATCATCATCAGGTGTGAAATCCACAGCAAGAAAATTTGAAAGAAACAAAAAATTCTTGCTGTGGATTTCACACCTGATGATGATTGCTTGTGTTGCAGTCGAAACGTCGTGAGAATTTTTATTGCTTTTATATTTACGTTATTTTATTATTTCCCTTCTACGTGACTTTACCGAAAGAACCAAGATTACTGAATGGTAAGTTAATGCCCGGCGCCCCTTGAGTTGCATTTACCAGCTTACGGGATTGCAAACCCGCCACTGACTCGCGCGGCGAAGTCCGATCAAACATCACTCCACGCCCGACACGGCGTGGTGAGGCCTCCATCCAACAGTGGATTGCGTTTGAAAGTGCGCTCGTTGCTATGGCCAGAGATTGGCCCGACGGAGGAAAGGAATTGACAACGCGGGGCCACACGGTCCAAGATTCACCGCTGGATGAGGGCCTCCTCACATCGTACATTGACCAAAGCCAAACTGAAGGCAGCAGGGCCCAGGGGAAGTGAACAGAATCAGAGGAGAACAACCGATTGACTGGGAGGCATCAGCATTACTGCACCATTATCTATAAAGACAAAGATCCCCCGTACAGCCCTGAACAGGCTGTCTGGGGGCAAGTGCTGTTAGCGAGTGGCAGCGCCTATGAAAGCCGGCACGGCACACGAGCGGATGGGTGACCAGCACCACGCCCGGCCGCCTTTGTGTCCCTCGTGGCGACGTTTACACACTGCGCACCAGGTACTCATTTGAGGCTGAGTCGACCTAAGGGTGGTCCAGGACCGTGGGTGGGAATCGAAGTCCACAAGATTGCCCTGGGTCGCCCGCATTGACCAAAGCCGCCGCAGCAGCAGCAGGAGGAAGAAGCAAACTAAATCAGAGCAGAAGAACCGCGTTGCAGGAGGCATCGATATTAACGCACCAATATTGATGTGTGTATGTTGAACTTCTTTCACGCCGTACGCAGTGAACCGTGATAATCGGAGGTGCGGGGGAAGGACATCAAACTGAACACAAAACTCAGCTCTAGAGAAATGAGTTTGTCAATACAGACGATGATTTAAAAGTGCCACAGCTTCCCAGTAGCTTCCTCATATCGGAAGGAAGAAGCGTTCCAGACGGCCGCAGAGGCGCGTCTGGAAGCGACGCGCGATGCGGTGGCCACCGTCATTGTAGACACGCACGCACAACATCGACATTAAATTACATTGAAATTCAATCTTAATTTGAAGCTTTCGTGACTGCAGATATCCATACTCTTCGGTTCTTTCGGTAAAGTCACGTAGTTATTTTATTTCGAACTACGTGACTTTACCGAAAGAACCAAAAGAGTATGGAAAAGTGTTGATTTTAAATCTCACACGCAACCAGCCATCACCATCGTCCAAGTTGGCTGTCGTGTTGGTAAGTTCGCCCCCGCGCCGGAGGAATCGTGGCTTTTTCCACCTCTTTGCAGGGCTGTACACAGGCGATGCTTACCGGCGGCTCAGTGTGACCCGTTTTTTTAAAGCAAAAAACAGCACTTCTTTGACTTTTTGAAGAGGAAGGAGATGTGAGTGAGAGGCAGAAACATCACTCCCTGCCTGGAGCACTCTCCCCCCCCCCTACCGCCGCTCCTCCACCCCGAGCGGGGAGAGGCAAATCGCGATGCCACGGTAAGGTCAATGAAGGTCATCTCTGTCACGTATTGTTTATCGTCGAGAGAGAATTGGTTAAATTTTCCTAAATTAAAGTCTCACTTTTAAAAGTTTTTGTTTGTTTGAGTCAGGCTGTCTTACGTGAATTGTCATCGCATGGACAATGTGCGTGTTTATTGATACTGAATGGTAAGTTAATGCCCGACGCCCCTTGAGTTGCATTTCCCAGCTGTATGTATGTTGAACTTCTTTCACGCCGTACGCAGCGAACCGTGATAATTGGAGGTGCGGGGCAAGGACATCAAACTGAACACAAAACTCAGCTCTAGAGAAATTAGTTTGTTAACACAGACGATGATTTCAAAGTGCCACATCTCCCAGTGGCTTCCTCATATCGGAAGGAAGAAACGTTCCAGACGGCCGCAGACGCGCGTCTGGACGCGCGCGCGATGCGGTGGCCACCGTCATTGTATACACGCACGCACAACATCGACATTCAATTGCATTGCAATTCCTCTCAAATAAGTTGGCCCGGACAAATGACATTGCGCGCACCTTGAATGCAAACAAAGAGCACTGCAACTAAACACGTGGGCGTCCAGAGAAATGTCGCGAATTGCAGTTAACAGCGCCATGGGAATCAAATTCCACAGCTGCCGATGCGAATGGCTCCACCACTTCCAATGACAATATCATCATGGAAATGTATATTATTGTCATTATCATCATCATCGTCGTCGACAGCATCATCATGAACGTAATCGTCAACATCAACGTCATTAACATCATCATTAACGTACTTTGACATTCAGTATTAGCATCATCATCATCGCCGTGCATCGTCGCGTTCTCGTACCAGGCTAGGTGCTGGTGGTGCAGTCTCGCCTCGGAGGTTTTTGCAGCTGCGCCCGATTGGAACCGAGCGGCATCTGGGGGGGGGGTTTATATCCAAGCCGATGGGACGCGCTCATCGCGCTGTGATTGGCCACCTGGGGGGTCGCATTCGTGATTGAGACTACGCCTCTAACTCCATGGGGGAGCCGGGCAAGCGGTGAGAGGGGAGGGGGGGCCGAGGGGTCGGCGTTCTGGGGTGGGTGCGGCAGGGACATTTGACGAGTGGAATTATTGCAATCTCTGTCGCCTAAATAGTTTGGTTTTGTGTTATTTCAAAGTGATTTTGTTTCTCAAGTGAGCATAGCGACGGTGATCGTCGCCTCTTCAACAGCCCCCGGAGCCAGTGGTGGCAATTTTACATTCATTTGTCGGCGGCGAGCTTATCCATAGGACAACCACTGTGGACTTCATCTTCTTGGTTCTTTCGGTAAAGTCACGTAGAAGGGAAGTAATAAAATAATAAAAATAAAACATAATAAAATAATTCTCACGACGTTTCGGCCACAACGCAAGCAGCCGTCCTCAGGTGAAGACCAGGTCTGTCGGGGAGACAGCGTCTGAATGAAACACCACCACGCTTGGAGCGTCTATTTTGTGGACTTCCCCACAAAATGGTACTAATTGTGTCGACCCACTTGGAGATGATGGGCTGGATCAAACCCCTAACGGGAAATTCAATTTGCAACATTTCCATTCCGAGGTTCTCGTCGGGCTGGTATCAGAATCAGAACCTTTATTTAGACTGCACGAGGAATCCGATGAGCTATGAAGCTCTTCAACACAGATGTCCAGTATGGGCGGGTCAGCGAGTTATAACCATAACCATACTCTTTGGTTCTTTCGGTAAAGTCACGTAGGTAGAAAAATACATAATAAATCACGACGTTTCGATCGCAACACAACACTTCAACGCAGCTGACGTGCGTGCGTACGACGACGGTGCTCGTGTGCGACTACGGGGCTCATTCCTCATTATATTCGTTTTCGCATTATCATGCCGATCCTCTTTTGGCGCAGCTGCTGTGCGTACGGCGAGGTGAATTATTTTCCACCTCTGACCCCGCCTACTTGCCCTTGGGTGACACCCACCTCTTTTTGCAACAGCCCTTTCATACTCTTTGGTTCTTTCGGTAAAGTCACGTAGGTATAAAATAAAATCAATCACGACGTTTCAGGCGCAACACAAGCGTCCGTCATCAGGTGGGAAAGCATGGCCTGCTGCTGAGGCAGACTGTTTTAAAAGGTTTGAAATGGGTGTAGTCCAAGGGTCATAAAGAAGTGGTCGGGGCTAGTGATGTTAATGTCCTTTCTTGTTTAGCAGTTCTACTGCTGTATCTTTCTACCTGATGACGATTGCTTGTGTTGCGATCGAAACGTCGTGATTTATTATTTATTTTTCTACCTACGTGACTTTACCGAAAGAACCAAAGAGTATGGATTCCTGCAGTCATGAAAACTCCAAATCAAGATTGAACCCTAACCATGTTTGAATCCCAGTGACTGTCTCTCCCTTCCCCCTCTCTCCACCTCTCACGTACGGCACAGGAAGTCCAACTGGCAGCATATTATAACGAGGCCGAGTCTGGGCAACCCATTGGGCGGCACCGGGAGTTGCTCGGCACGCATCGTCCGTGCCTCCTTGCGTGACCGCGGGGCAGTTGGTCGGTTACGGCGAATGGACGGGTTGCGTGCGTTCCGCCGTGTTGACGACAGGGCGACTCTTTCATTCCCCCGTCAGTGACGGGAGCCGAAGGGGAAGCGGCTGAGACGCCGGCTCATTCCTCGCGCCGGGGGTCATCCCGTGAGTCCCGCTCGGATGTCCGCCGATCGCCGACGTCGCAGCGACGTGCGAGGGAGGGGAGGGGTGCAGTCGCCACCCACTTGCCCGGCCGCCTTTGTCTCCCGGGTGCTGATGCCCTGGTGTTAATTGGCCGTACTGACCGCAGCACTCAGTGGGTTACAGATTTCGCACCGAAGTCGAAGCACGAGCGACTCCGGCACTCACATTTTGGCATGTGAGTGCTGTGCAGTGCATCGCCACGTGTGTGTGTGTTTGTGGTAGAGAGTGGTCCGCAGAAGCGGACATCGCAGAACTACTTCTGAGATACCTTATCTAACGACCTATTTCATCCGCACACTACGACTTACTATAGCCACTGCACTCTCCAGAGACATTTTTGTCACGTGGTAGTTCAACCAATGGGGGGGGGGGGGGGTCTTCCCCCATTCATTTCGAAAGCTGGAATTTAGCCAAACGAAGTAACATAGACTCATGTGGGTGCACGTGCGGTGTGTTGGCAGGCCCTGGTCTCAAGGCTCAGATCATAAACCCGCTAAGCCTGAGAACCCGAACCTAATGGTCTCAGCGATTCCAGCACGTCACCCGGGATGATTGTTTTGTGCCACTTTATATTTGTTTCGTTGCTAGGTATCTAACTAGATGTCTAACGAGATGTCTAACGAGATGTCTACGTGCATTGCTTTTGAGAAGTCGTACTCAAATTGTAAATGTTGTGGATTTACTCTCCAACACACCGGTGGGCTGAAGTAGTAACTAAATCTTCTTGGTTCTTTCGGTAAAGTCACATAGAAGGGAAAAAAAATAAAAAAAACATAATAAAATACAATTGTATTTTATTATGTTGTTTTAGAAGGGAAATAAAAAAAAACATAATAAAATAAAATTGTATTTTATTATGTTTTAATACAAATAAAACAATAAAATACAATTGTATTTTATAATGTTCTTCAACAAATACAATTGTATTTTATTGTTTTTTTAGAAAGGGAAATAATAAAAATTAGAATAATAATAAAACATAATAAATTACAATTGTATTTTATTATGTTCTTCAACAAATACAATTGTATTTTATTATGTTTTTAGAAGAGAAATAATAGAAACAATAATAATAATAAAAATAAAACATAATAAAATACAATTGTATTTTTTTCTTCCCTTCTACGTGACTTTACCGAAAGAACCAAGAAGATAAATCCCTGCAGTCACGAAAGCTTTAAATCGATAGTAACTAAATGTTTACGTGACAAACCTTACTGAGTGTGTCGGGTGGTGGCGGGTTACCACACATGTATACCTACGAGAATCTAACCCAAAAACCTTTATTATGAAGAGCAATTATGTTGTAAAATTACATTCACACTTAGACATAAGGGGCCGTCCATAAATGACGTCACGCACCTAGGGGGGGGGGGGGGGTCAGACATTTGTGACGATTCTAGATTTGAAGCTTTCGTGACTGCAATGATTCATATTCTCAGGTTTTTTCGGTAAAGTCACGTAGGTAAAACATTAAAAGTAATGAAAGTAAAATAAAACAAAACAAAAATAAAATTCACGACGTTTCGGAGGCAACACAAGTCTCCGTCATCAGGTGGGACCGTCACAGCCAGATTAGCTGCATCAAGTGAAGCAATGATTCAAGATGTAATCCCTTATAAGCAAGTTGAAGGGGGGGAGGAGAGGGGGGGGGGGAGTTCATCAGAATGTGGTAGCCAATGAATGGAAACGTATCGGGAGGGAGGGGGGTGGGAGGGGGAGGGAGCCAACAAAAAATTTGGCGACGGCTTGGACGCGGCTGCTGCGCACGCCAACACAATGGACAGAGAGGGGGGAGGGGAGGTCTGATACACATGATAGAACAAAGGAACGAAAATGCCCATGTTTATACCAATGCA
Source organism: Lampetra fluviatilis (assembly GCF_964198595.1). Classification (NCBI taxonomy): domain Eukaryota; kingdom Metazoa; phylum Chordata; class Hyperoartia; order Petromyzontiformes; family Petromyzontidae; genus Lampetra; species Lampetra fluviatilis. The sequence continues at coordinate 19,642,679 of NC_136279.1, read as the reverse complement.
GGCTGAAAAATGAAGAGAGTACTGTTAAAAATAACTGGGGATGTTAACACTCGGTGAAGTAAATTAAAATAGTGCCTGTCAGATAAGATGGTCCAAAAAGTGTAATTAAGTCTTTTTTGCGTGGTTAATAACATCTTTCCAGTGATTACTGAGTTTGTACCCATCATCACGGTTGAAATTATGTCTGTGTTTGTATATTTGTATGGCTTCGTGTACAAACCTTTGATGGTAGCCAGGAGGCTTGCAGAGAACCTTGGTCTCGGAAAAGACAATTTCATGAGAGCCCGCCGAGTTGTAGCAATGATCGGCAACGGCCGAAGAATCAGTTCTGCCGTGTTTCAGATCTGACTTGTGCTCGCGGACACGATCAGCAACATGACGTTTTGTTTCTCCAATGTAGCAATCACCACAAATGCAACTCAATTTGTAGACTCCAGGATACTGTAAGTCAGGAACGACATCCTTCACAGATGGAATCAGATCACGGATTTTATGCACTGTGCTGAATCGGACTTGGATCTTATGTTTGTTTAGAATTTTGGAGATCTTTTTGGTCACGCCTGCTATGTATGGTAACGTGATAGTTTTGGTCGGAGTTTCATGTGGTTGTTTCTGTGTGGTGGGAGAGACAGCTTGGCGGATAGTACGGTCAGAGTATCCGTTCATCCTGAGGGCCCGATGTACATGTCTTAATTCATCAGTCAGGTGGTGTTGGTCAGAAATGCCATGGGCTCTGTGGTATAGCGTTTTGATGAGAGAATTCTTTTGAGATGGGTGGTGGTGGGAATCCGGTTTCAGGTAGGAATCTGTGTGGGTGGCTTTCCTGTAGACAGAATGTCCCAAGGATCCGTCAAGCCTCCTCTTAAACAGAATATCCAAGAATGGTAGTTTACCGTCTTTCTCCACTTCCATGGTGAATCTGATAGATGGGTGTCTAGAATTGATGTGGTCCAAGAAGTGGTTCAATGCTGGGAGGCCATGTGGCCAGATGACGAAAGTATCATCCACATATCTCTTCCACAGGGAAGGACGCAGGGTGGATGTCTGGATGGCGTCCGATTCAAACTTTTCCATCGGCGGCAAGACCTCCCAGACTCTATGGTCTTCCTAAAATCCATAAAGAAGGCACCCCGCTACGACCCATCGTGTCGACGATAAACTCTCCGACGTACAAACTAGCCCGTTTTCTATCAGATACTCTGCTCCCCTTCACAGGCAAGACCTCTTCGGCAGTACTCAACTCAACCCAATTAGTCTCTATGGTTAAGGACATGGTACTATCTCCTGATGACATTCTCGTCAGCTTTGATGTAGTATCTTTGTTTACCAAAGTCCCAGTACCGGACACCCTAACAATAATTGAGGACTTAGTCCAACAGGGATTGAATTCTGATGTACCTGCGCTGGTTAGGCATTGCCTCACCAACACCTATTTTACCTGGAATGGCACCTTCTACAAACAGAATGAGGGTACCCCTATGGGCTCCCCCTTGTCACCAGTTATAGCCAACATTTTCATGGAAAAGTTTGAATAAGACGCCATCCAGACATCCACCCTGCGTCCTTCCCTGTGGAAGAGATATGTGGATGATACTTTCGTCATCTGGCCACATGGCCTCCCAGCATTGAACCACTTCTTGGACCACATCAATTCTAGACACCCATCTATCAGATTCACCATGGAAGTGGAGAAAGACGGTAAACTACCATTCTTGAATATTCTGTTTAAGAGGAGGCTTGACGGATCCTTGGGACATTCTGTCTACAGGAAAGCCACCCACACAGATTCCTACCTGAAACCGGATTCCCACCACCACCCATCTCAAAAGAATTCTCTCATCAAAACGCTATACCACAGAGCCCATGGCATTTCTGACCAACACCACCTGACTGATGAATTAAGACATGTACATCGGGCCCTCAGGATGAACGGATACTCTGACCGTACTATCCGCCAAGCTGTCTCTCCCACCACACAGAAACAACCACATGAAACTCCGACCAAAACTATCACGTTACCATACATAGCAGGCGTGACCAAAAATATCTCCAAAATTCTAAACAAACATAAGATCCAAGTCCGATTCAGCACAGTGCATAAAATCCGTGATCTGATTCCATCTGTGAAGGATGTCGTTCCTGACTTACAGTATCCTGGAGTCTACAAATTGAGTTGCATTTGTGGTGATTGCTACATTGGAGAAACAAAACGTCATGTTGCTGATCGTGTCCGCGAGCACAAGTCAGATCTGAAACACGGCAGAACTGATTCTTCGGCCGTTGCCGATCATTGCTACAACTCGGCGGGCTCTCATGAAATTGTCTTTTCCGAGACCAAGGTTCTCTGCAAGCCTCCTGGCTACCATCAAAGGTTTGTACACGAAGCCATACAAATATACAAACACAGACATAATTTCAACCGTGATGATGGGTACAAACTCAGTAATCACTGGAAAGATGTTATTAACCACGCAAAAAAGACTTAATTACACTTTTTGGACCATCTTATCTGACAGGCACTATTTTAATTTACTTCACCGAGTGTTAACATCCCCAGTTATTTTTAACAGTACTCTCTTCATTTTTCAGCCTGCATTGGTATAAACATGGGCATTTTCGTTCCTTTGTCCTATCATGTGTATCAGACCTCCCCTCCCCCCTCTCTGTCCATTGTGTTGGCGTGCGCAGCAGCCGCGTCCAAGCCGTCGCCAAATTTTTTGTTGGCTCCCTCCCCCTCCCACCCCCCTCCCTCCCGATACGTTTCCATTCATTGGCTACCACATTCTGATGAACTCCCCCCCCCCCTCTCCTCCCCCCCTTCAACTTGCTTATAAGGGATTACATCTTGAATCATTGCTTCACTTGATGCAGCTAATCTGGCTGTGACGGTCCCACCTGATGACGGAGACTTGTGTTGCCTCCGAAACGTCGTGAATTTTATTTTTGTTTTGTTTTATTTTACTTTCATTACTTTTAATGTTTTACCTACGTGACTTTACCGAAAAAACCTGAGAATATTTGTGACGATGTGTAACGAGGGGAGGTTTGAGAAATGTGACGTCACGTAAAAATGTGCAACTTTAAATAAATATTGACAACACGTTCTACTTAATTAAATAGACTTTTTAATAAATGTTTTTTTCCTACAACATCAGAGTGCAGCGCCACGTTAAATACGCACTACAATGACAATAGTTTAAAGCGATTTGAAGCATGTTTTTTTTTTGGGGGGGCAGAGCTTTGTGACATCATATTTGAGGGTGGGTCTGACTTTTTGTGACGCCGTGTAACGAGGTGGGGGGGGGGGGTAAAAAATCGTCCAAAATCGCGTGACGTAATTTATAGACGGCCCCTAAATGATTTTAATTACAGTGTAAAGACAGTACGGAGCGATCGAGGGACAGTACGGGGCCATGGTTACTAATGTACGTGCTCATGATGATTGATGGGACAAGCGTTGACAGGGTCACGTGAGGGGAAGCACGTGGCACAACGTCGGTAAAGTGTAATAAGGGCGGAGATTGACGGAGATTGACAGGGCCAGGTGCGATGAGCGAGAGTTCGGGAATATGGGCGTGGCCGGGTCGTGCGAGGGATCAGAGCTGGCGCGAACCGGACCTAGGGGCTGTCGGTGTGGGGAATCGCCGTCATCGTCGCCTGGGAACGGGTCGTCTCCATCGTCTTCGAGTTGTCTTGAGGCTAGAGCTACGTTGTCTCAGAACGGAGTTGTCTGACTACCCAAGTGTATAGAGTCACTCGTGGTCACTCGTTGAGTTGTCGGCGGATTTGATTCAGAATAATTATACATGAAGACAAGACGGTGTCTCTGAGAGCTACATTGCAATAGGGTCAGTTTGAATGGGGACAAGAGACGGCCAAATGGAGGGGCCAAGAGACGAAATACACTTCGGGGCAGCTACGTTAAATGCGTTTGATCCAAATTGCGTGCAAAATCTGGGAACTATTAATGAGACGTGCGTCGCAGATTATTATTTCTTTTGGACCGTCTAATGGCAATAACAACAGGCCGACATTTAACAATGGGGGTACGAATATTCGCCGGTAGTCATTGACGGACTGGGATGAAAAAAAAAATCCGTAAGGCATTTGCAAACACAGCGGGCCCAAATTGCCGTGCAACTTCTCATTGGCCCATTTGGGCTGGGTCCAAATAAAAAAGAAGTGGGCCCCGGGTGAGGAAGAAGGATCTTTTGGCGCTGTCGAATATGGTGGGGACTTAATGCCAACCGAGAGCCCTCGAAAAGAACGGGCCCACTAGGCAATTTGCCCTATGGACTACCCTATGGCCAGTCCAGGCCTGCAGGTGATTACAACCAGCAACGTCAGGCAACTGCCAGGATTGTGAACATCTCCTCCAGTCATGGGCCTAACACGGTTGGTTGTGATGTCATCAACATTCCACCCACGTCAAGCACCTTGACCGTCTTAATTCGCGATGGACTGAGTCGACCGAGAGCGGTGTTCTCCATCACAAGGCCCGCAGGACACAGTGCGGCCCCAGGTGGCCTTTAGTGCGGCCCCTGGCGTGCGCCCCCCCCCTCCCCCCAACAATACAACACAAATTGTGAAAACACCCCCCGTCATCATCGTCGTAGTGATGTCTTATCGACGATTGTGTCCCCCCCCCCCCCCTCCCGCTGAAAATGAGTGAAGAACGCTGACCTAGAGGAAGGAGGTCCACGTGAAGATTCGCACGTGTGCTTGTTCTCTGGGCTCGTGCGCTAGTCACCCCCTGCGCATTATAAAGCACCCACTGTGAACCGTCAGTTGGTCTGTAAATAACTTGATATGTAGAAGACTGCGGATCTTGGGCAATTGTTGGCGCCTGGCTGGTTTTGACTTCCAGTTCATCGGTGGTTCCTCCGGCAGGTTGCGAGATGCCATTTGAACGAACGATGACGACGCCCCGTATAAAACGCAACATTTGCGCCGTTGTTGTTGTTTTTATTATTCCGATGATATTGTTTGCGGACTTTCGAGTGGACAATCCGGGTTCGCCCGCTCCGAGACTCCTTCTTAAAATACACCGCTCGCATGACCCATGGGGAAGGGGTGTCTTGTGCAACAAATGGGGTGGATTCTTTTCATATTTTGTTCGGCTTATTTCCCCCCCCCCAAACGTTGCAACCCACTCCCCCACACACATCGCGAACACTTGCTCCGCAGACGGCTGTGTAGAAAATAATAGTTACTGACCCCCCCTCCCACCAAATTCCTCACCCTAACCCCCCTTCCCCCTCAGAGTCTTACTTCCTCAATGCCATCGCAGTCCTTAATACAAAAAGAACGAATTCCACAGGATCAAGACCAGCAGCATCACCGTCGTCACCGTCTTCATTCCATCGCCAGCAACTATGTCCCCTCCAGAAAGGCGGCGGCGGCGGGTAGCGTCAACTCGTTCGGGTGTCCCTCGGGCGGAATGTTCAGAGGCGCGCTCGACTCCGAGCGCGCGTGTCCATTTCCTTGAAGCCATGGCAGGCCATCATCAGCATGCTGAGTTATTTCTCTTCTCATAATAATAAAAAAAAAATTCGAAGAAAAATCTCAGGCAGCCTGCCCCACCAGAGTGATGGTGTAGTAGTCAGCGGCACCACACTACCGGACTTGCAATGCAAAGGTCGCCGGTTTCGATTCTATCTCCCGGTGCGGCAGTTGAAACAATGGGTGGGCAAGTTTCCTTAAACCCCCCCACCCACCCCACCTCTATCCGCCCAGCAGTAACAACTGGGCACAGAAGAGTCGTTCGGCAAGCCGCGTGTGGTGGGGTAGAATGTGGGTATTCGTGGGCTTGTCGAGAAACCTTCTGCCAGCAGTGGCGTGAGCCAAGCAATTGCAGGGCTGCCCCTTTACCTTCAAGCTGAGTCGACCTAGAGGAGGTCCAGTTGAAGTATTCATTCATTAGCTGGGGGATATATAACCTCGATAACCGACAGGGCAATGCAACATCAATCAAGGCACACAGGAAACTAGGCCGCAACACACCCAGCCGCTTAACACGTAGGCTTTCGCGACCAATATTATTCATAATAAAGGGTTTTGGGTTAGATCGCGTTATTTATAAATGTGTCGTAACCCTCCACCACCCGACACGGCCAATCAGTAAAACATGTGTCACGTTGACACAAGACAAAATAGTTCACTACTTTAGCCCACCGGTGTGTTGAAGAGTGAATCCACAACATTCACAAAAATTTAGTACGACGTTTCGCTGGTAATTACATCCAGCATCATCGTGCGATTTGCCAGAATAGTGAAGCCCTCCACCTGCTCCCGGTCTTAAATAGAGCAGTAGGGTGACGTCATTATGTAACCCAATCAGATGCAGAGATCAGAGGCTGGATGTAATTACCAGCGAAACGTCGTACTCAAACATTATAAATAGTGTGGATTCACTCTTCAACACACCGGTGGGCTAAAGCAGAGTACTATTTGTCTTTTGTCAACGTGACACATTTTTTACTGATTGGCCGTGTCGGGTGGTGGAGGGTTACGACACATTTATAGAAAACTCAATCTAACCCAAAGAACTTTATTATGAACACCCAGCCGCCTTTGTCTCCCTGTTGCTCAAGTTTTAATGCAACGCACTGAGTACACATTCTCAACTAACCTCTAATTTTTTTCTTATTTTACCAAGTAAAATCCACTGAGTTATGTAGTTCTTTTTCAGAAGCGACCTGGCTATCACAAATGACAGCCCGACGACGTGGCTTATCATCATCACGTGGGAATTTATAGCAGCCAAATGCTCTCAACGCGTGATGCTGATTCTAAATGTGGAGGGGAAAAACCGGAGGACCCGGAGAAAAAGCCATGCGACCAAGGGGAGAGAGAGAAAGACACGCTAACTCCAAATGAACAGCAGCAGACGCCAGGGTCGGGATCGAACCCACGACCTCCTGCATACCAGGCGAGGTGGTTAACATCCCACCACCGATAGACACCTCGCCTGCACGCACAGGTGATGTTGTCACAGTTGACTGGGTAACAATGTGAATGTATGCAGCATCTAATGGCAATACACACAGCAGTGACACGCGCACACAAAGACGACGGGCTCCCCGTATAGCCTTAACAGACTGTTGGGGCTAGCGCTGTTGGAGAGCATCCATCACTGCACACGAGGGGGTGGGTTTGGCCAGCACCACGCCCGGCCTCGTTTGTTTCCCCCAGTTCAGCCGGTAGAGTCACCAACTCCCATCTCTGAGTGAGCCGCAAATACCAGATCATCAGCATGCGGATCAACATGGTTGACTAAAAGGGAGCGATATATTCACTGCACCCGGGCATTGGTCAGCCTCCCACTGTAGCTGTACTAGTTGAAGATTTGTCGAGATTCCTCTGGCACAGCTCTAGAAAGCTTCTCGAACTACCTTGTCGAGATATATATCATTATAAACTAATGTAGGAGTCAGAGGACATCTCTGTAGCACCACCCCAAGCTGAACAGGAAATGGCTCTACCCGGGCCTGCCCACTGTCATGAAGGTCCTTCATGATTGTGAGCAGTGGATCAGGGGACCCCGAAAGTATGAAGAATAACCCACCGAGAGCCCTGGCCCCTGATGGGCTATTGAATCGCACACAATAACAGCGAAGTCACCACGGCCTTTTTGCTAGGATGGGTGCATTCTTGAGGCCACGTGAAATGTCAAAGGCTCGCTGCTGGCAGGAGGTCACGGGACAGACCAAGGTGCCATGGGCTGACTCACGCAAAGGCAAATGTCCCTCCGTCTAGCCTTAACTCGGGTTGCCAGGTTCGTAGCGCAGTGCGCTGACCACTTCACCACCGCGCACACACACACACACCCATGCACCCATGCACCAACACACACACGACAAAGACAAATATCACCCGCACCATATCCTGAAGTTTCAAGTTTCACGCGTATTGACCCTTCTCAACGACGCGTAGGAGAGCATTAACTTAGTCACTTGCTGGAAGAATGCAGCGTCTCACAATAGAGACACGAGTCAGCCCACATTCCGACTTTAAGCAAAGCAGCAACTGAACTTCCTCGTCCCGCTCACGAAGGAGGGGGGGGGAGCGAAAAACAAGCGCGTCTCAAAGTCATCATTGTGGCCTATAATTTGGGTGTCTTTCACGAAACAGCAGCGCTGTAATCATGGCATTGTTAGCGAGCTCCCATTGAGGTCGCTCACCGACACACAAAGGCAATGATTCCCCGGTGTAGCCTTTAACATCTATCGAGGCTGCTCGTGGTGACCACTGATGAAGGCTGGCATGGCACACGCAGGGAAGTGAGCGCGTGTGTGTGTTGGCTCCTACACCTCTGTGGCTCCTACACCTTTGTGGCGATGTGTGCACACCGTACCAAGTGCTCATTTAAAGCTGAATCGACCTCAGGGAGGTCCAGGACCGGCTCATGGCTTCGCCACCGTTTTGGTGGCCGCGTTGGGAGCGCAGTGAGCCAACTGCTGCCCCACCGCTCCCACGCAATCAATTACGTCATCATCAGAATTGTTGTTTTATATATACTACCTTTACTACCCGGCTTCGCCCGGGACTTGGATTCACCACGCCCGGCCGCCTTTGTATCCCCAGTGGCGATGTTCACACACCACACCAGTTACTCGTTTGAGGCTGAGTCGACCTAGGGGAGGCCCTGGACCGGTTTAAATAACCGTCACCGGTGTTGGCCGTGAGCAGGAATCGAACTCGGGCTGCCGGGTTCGTAGCGTAGCGCGCTAACCACTACACTGCCGCTCCCCACACACACACAAACACACGCGCGCGTCCATAGGTACAGATACACGCGCTTGCTGCAGACAGACACAACTTTCAGGGTGCGTACGACAGTAAACGACTGAAATAATAAAGCAATGCTGCGTGAAGAACGCCTTAGACCTGCAACACATTTGTATGGCACTTTACTCGCGATCAGCAGGCACACTCCGTTACGCATCCGCACACGGGTCACATGACAGATGTGACGTCACAGCTCACTTGCCGTGCAAAATATATGCATTATTGCGCCCCCCCCCCCCCCCTAAAAAAAACCAAAAGTCTTTTTTTAAATTTTTGCATGGTGTCCAGTCTGGAAAGTACCCACATGGCACATTTCAAGTTTGTTGCATGTCGGGAAATACGCTAAACATTTTGAACAGACACACATTCACAAATTTCCCTTTTAGAAATAGATAAGATACATCATGATTTTTATTATTTATCGGTGTGAGTTTGATTCAACATTTTATATTTCCTTAACATTTCACGATGGCGTTTGGCTTCTGTTGAGAGCTTTACTGCAACTGACGATCTTTAGTAAGGGTGAAAGCAGTCGTAACGCATATCTCCCTTATACGCGGTGCACGGGATATGCTGTACTGATGATTCCCAATAACGAAGAAACCCCGTATTAAAACAATCGCATGACATACAATATTGCACCGATGATTTACAAATACAGTAATGTTGAAACCCGTATTAACACAACTGCCTGAAAAAAACTGCTCCAAATGATAATTGGTTCTTTACCCTTCTATCTGGCAACAAAACTGACACCTTTTTACAAGGAGTCATGTTTGCATAGACCGCAATACCTGCAGTCATAATACAAACAAAAGAACATAACTCTGATAATGTGCACTGTCCTTGAAGTTGATTGGTCCACACCCGAGACAGCTTTCCTTAGAGCCTAGTCTCATATGGGTTGGACCAGATGACGCCAAAAGGCGCACAACTCAAGGACAATGCACCATCAGAGTATGAGAGCTCGGGGCAAGCATCTACACTATGGGAACCTCATTTGCCAGTAAAAATATGATAATTGGTTCTTTACCCTTCTATCTGGCAACAAAACTGACACCTTTTTACAAGGAGTCATGTTTGCATAGACCGCAATACCTGCAGTCATAATACAAACAAAAGAACATAACTCTGATAATGTGCACTGTCCTTGAAGTTGATTGTTTGTATTATGACTGCAGGTATTGCGGTCTATGCAAACATGACTCCTTGTAAAAAGGTGTCAGTTTTGTTGCCAGATAGAAGGGTAAAGAACCAATTATCATATTTTTACTGGCAAATGAGGTTCCCATAGTGTAGATGCTTGCCCCGAGCTCTCATACTCTGATGGTGCATTGTCCTTGAGTTGTGCGCCTTTTGGCGTCATCTGGTCCAACCCATATGAGACTAGGCTCTAAGGAAAGCTGTCTCGGGTGTGGACCAATCAACTTCAAGGACAGTGCACATTATCAGAGTTATGTTCTTTTGTTTGTATTATGACTGCAGGTATTGCGGTCTATGCAAACATGACTCCTTGTAAAAAGGTGTCAGTTTTGTTGCCAGATAGAAGGGTAAAGAACCAATTATCATATTTTTACTGGCAAATGAGGTTCCCATAGTGTAGAACTGCTCCAAAGATAAGACTACTGCACTGATGATCACACGTAATTATGGAACCCGTTAAAACACAGTTGCCCGTCATACAACGTCGGGTCAACGTTGGCATGTGGTTGGAACCGATGAACCAACGTTGAACCAACGTTGGACCAACGTTAACCAAACGTTAGTTGGTTGGGCCAAGGTGAATACTGGATATTCATGCGTGCAGATGTGATAGGGGTGGACAGATTATTGCCCCCCAGATACAATGAATTGTTACCATTCAGAGTAACAATGACATTAAAGAATCGTGTTTTTTCCCTAAAAGTTCTGATCAGTGTAGCGGCATCTTGCGGCTGGAGGTGCACAGTGAAACTCATCATACAAGACATTCGGAAAATGATTCTTAACACTCGCTGTTTGATGCCTGTTATCATACACTCAGGAATCAATGTTCACCGATGAATCCATGTATCATTCCACCAACAATAACCATATATGCATTACCGTCTTAACATAATATATAATCGGCGACGTTTCGGTCAATGGCCCTTCCTCATACCACATGAACAGAGAGGCCAGAGCGACATGGGAAATAAGAGCTGGGAACTTGTTCTCAGCACGGGGCCTGGATGAGAATTACAATTTCAATCAGTTTTCGAATGACCAGTTTCTAAATAGGTTACGTGAATAGTTATCTCATCGTAGCTATTTGAGTGCCAGACGAATCCTTCACTCATGCAAAGTATTCCTCAACAAACTATTTTTTTATTAAATTAAAACTTTTATAATGTTGCTGCCGCAATGCATTGTGGGAAGCTGTGTTCTTGTGAGGACAATTGAGCAGCCCCCCCCACCCCCAATTACAAAGGAACACGTGTGTCCGAGTTTGTGTTTGAATGTGCTTGTGCACCACTGGCAACGATGCGGCAGCATCATCAAATATGTTTTTATGTACACACAGCAAGTCCTCGCTTAACGAGCGGTGTTCACACACAGCAATGCTTTGTCGCTGTATTGCGGTTCTTTTGTTCGGGAACACTTTTCGGCACAACGCGCTCCGTTATAATGCAGACCGCGCCTCGTTATAACGCGTAACGCGCCTCGCTATAACGCGGTTTCTGAGCTTTCAACGATGAACTACTTTTTTGAGCTGCGTGGCTGAGCGGTCCAGTGATACAGTACGTGGAATGATACAGTAATGCGGTGGCGGAGTACCCTCAGTTATTTGTCCCGCCATCTCACCGTGTGTGCGTACTACATCGTATTTAGCCAACTTTATCGCTACTACATTATTTAAGGGGGAAATATAGTTTTCGCTTCACGCGTTTTTCGCCTCCCGCGACACTTTTCAGGAACGCATCTACCACGTTAAGCGAGGACTTACGGTCGACACGTTCCCGTCTTCTTCAGATGATAAGACGTACTTATATATTATAAAGAAATGTTGGGGATGCATCTTATCGTTCGATAAGTGTGTGTGCAAGGCCAGATATGTACAACGTTGCTGACACCCGGCACAAGTGTGGAGTGCGCGTCTAACTTTGCGTAGCGTCTTATAATCTGCAGAATACGGCAACGTGTTTGAGAATGCTACGAATGAGTGCAATCCCCCAAAGCCGAACATTTTGGTCCCTTCCAATCACAGCATTCTGCTCCGTTTCACAGTGAAAACACATTTAAGTAGATTATTATAGGTTCACAAAACCCCCACAATTACAGGACTTAATTTAGTCCCCGTCATTGTCAATAATCGGATTAAGAATCATAACTGTGTGTTTGTCGTGCTTATAATTAGCACATTTACAACACTGCAATTAACTTTTTTTTATATATATATGAGTATATATATATAATTCCAAGCACAATGTAAAAACCACGACGCACAAAAGAAGTGTTATAATATAATAAGGGGCCGTCCATAAATGATGTTTACGCACCAAGGGGGGGAGGGCGGTAAGACATTTGTGACGATGTGTGACGAGGGGGGGGGGGGGGGTTGAGAAATATGACGTCACATCAAAATGCGTAACTTGAAATAAAAATAGAATTGTTATAACAAAACTAATTGTTATAACAACACTCCTACAACATCAGAGTGCAGCGCCACATTAAATACGCACTAAAATGGTAATAGTTTAAAGCGATTTGAAGCATGTTTTATTTTCAAAATGGAGATATGGTTTGGGGACGGGTCAGAGCTTTGTGACGTCATATTTGAGGGGGGGTCTGACTTTTTCTGACGCCGTGTCACGAGGGGGGGGGGGATCAAAAATCGTCCAAAATCGGGTGACGTCATTTATGGACGGCCCCTAAGCGGCTGCGGCTGAGCGACGCTTTGGCCCACGGCTGGCAATGCATAAACGCCCATTGTTGTTCTACTGTACTATGTTACCCCACGTCTACGCTGCCCGCCTTCATCTACCCGCGTCGTCGAACGCATGTGCGCTGTAAAAGGATCAAATGAATCCGCGATAGAATGAATGATACATTATGTTAATGTTAGGTCCATATATGGAGCAATGGGGCGTGGCTTTGCCCATATAAGGATTACGGGAAAGGGAATCGATGTATTTTTTTAACGATACAAAGCTTGATCCATGCCTTATCGATGAAATGTAAAGTGATACCTGTCACAAGATTTCTGGATCGAAACCGACGATTTGTGGATCTAAAAAAACTCAACATTCGGCTGCTCCTTGACGCTGATTGCCTTCCTTCTTTATGAACATAACGTGTCATTCTATCGCGGATTCATTGTATCCTGTTAGCGCGCACGTGAGTGAGTGACACAGCTGCCACGTGCTCATCCCATCTCGTTGGACGGCGTCATCGTCCACGTGGTAGGATGCGCATGCGCACGCACGCGTGACAGCCGCCACGTGCTCACATCAGAGGTCGCAAACGGGTTTTGATTCCTTACCCGTACCCGGCCGCACCAGGGTCGCAAACGGGTACCCATACCCGTACCCTACCCGTACCCGGCCAGGTATCGGGTAGGGTACGGGTACGGGTACCCGATTGCGACCTCTGGGATGAAGCCATGTTGCAGGCGCGGGTGGGTTGATTCTAGGAACTTGAATTGTGAGAAGAGACAAGACGTTGGGAAATGAGTGACAAACGGTTACTCACCACTGACTCACGGCCTACCGTACCCGTACCCGGCCGCACCAGGGTCGCAAACGGGTACCCGTACCCGTACCCGGCCGGGTACGGGTAGCCAGGTATCGGGTAGGGTACGGGTACGGGTACCCGATTGCGACCTCTGGCTCACATATCTCGTTTGGTAGACGTCGTCGTGCACGTGGTAGGACGCGCGTGGGCACACACGCGCGGGCGGGCGCCACGTGCTCACCCCATCTTGTTGTAGGTGTAGATGTGAGCGTGGCACATCGGGCAGCTGTGCTCGATATCCTGGCAGTCATTCACCAGAAAGGGGATGAAGCAGCAGAGCCAGCAACTGGGGCAGGGCAAAGAGAGAAGAGTAGATTCAGAACAATCTATGAAGACCTGTGCTTCATTACATTGCTCTAATTACATCGCCGACTACCACCATCACTACACACGCGCATCTCCCAAAACACCTCATGTAACCATCGAACAAAGACGGACACTGCATTGCTCGCTTTCAGATGCGCTTTTGCGGCCGTCTGGAACGCTCTTCCAGTATAAATAATACTGGTAGGAACCTCCTGGTTATACACCAGCCCACAGGGGATTATTTTGTCCGTCCGTCGTGCATCCAAAAATGGGAGGGGTGGGGCTGAGTGGAGAGGGGAGGGTGAGGAGGGGCTGGGTGGGGAGGGTGGGGAGGGGCTGGGTGGGGAGGGGAGGGTGGGGAGGGGCTGGGTGGGGAGGGTGAGGCTGGGTGGGGGGGTGGGAGGGGTGGGGCTGGGTGGCTAGGGGCTGGTCACCCCGTGGTGCCCTTATAAAACTCAACGTTTAACCTACTCACGCCGGCTTGTGTCCACCCTCAGTCGGCCATATTTGCGGAATACACCACGCCGCCGTTGACCTTGGCCATTGACCGAGCAACCCAACGTTCCTACCAGCTCCCTCCGCAGGACAATGTGTTTATTCTTATTTTTGGAAGCCACTGGAGCTATGAACTGTTAAATCTCAATTGAAACTCATTTCAATAGAACTTATTTTTGTGTTTAGTTTGCTGCCTTTCCCGCGCACCTCCGATTAGCACAGTTGGTTACGAATGGTGCGAAAGATGTTCAATATACAATGTGTCCATACTCAATGCACCAATCGTACAGCCACCTCTCTACATTGCCCACCATTGCAAGACGATGTCACTGTTCCGTGGCTATAGCGACTTTACTACATTCCAGGTCAGCATCGACTTTACACAGAGAACTTCGGAATCCGCCCGTGAAGTTGGTTCGGTTGGCGACCTGGCCACAAATGATACCTCAACGAAGTGACTCGTGTGGAAATTCATAGCAGTCAAATACTCTAAACGCACGTTTCTAAATGTGGAGAGATAAACCGGAGGACCCGGAGAAAAATCCACACGACCACGGGGGAGAGAGAGAGATGCAACATCCAAATATACAGTAGGCGTTAGGGTTGGGATCGAACCCACGACCTCCTGTATACCAGGTGAGGTAGTTAACACCTCGCGACCGTGGGCACCCGCCCTCCAGACGAAAGAACCACTGGCCTACCCCATAAGGCAGAGTAAGAGGGCGAGCATCCACGTGAAGATGGAGACGATGCCTTGCGTCTGCGTCATCACAGACTGACCGCAGGACGGGCACGTGGCCATCACGGAGTTGTTTGATCTGAAATGCTGGTTCGGAACTTGGGACACGTACACCACGTTGGGACCGACGGCCTGACCAACTGTTGGGGTGGGGCAGGAGGGTGGTATGGGGCGGGGGGAACAGTCGGTTAGAACAATTGCTCGTTAAAGTAACTCGAGTAATTGGAATGACCAACAGCAACATTGGTCATATTCCCGACTAAAACTAAAGACTACAGTTAAGGCACAGTATTTTATCTTGCATTGAGCTCTTTGTTCTTTTTCAGAGGCGACCTGGCCACGTGATGATAGCTCATCGTCGACGTGGCTGATATCGCGCGATGGCCTACTCTTGAGAATTACATCACCTGGTATTTCAATGTCCACTTTGAAGCAGACGGCGGGATTTTTTGGGGGGTTAATAGACTCGCGCGCATTAACCAGGGCGGCTGCTGGAAATCGAACCGCGAACTTCTGCAACAACAAGCGGCGAAGGCGCAACCGCTGTGCCACGTCGCCGTATGCAACGAGGACATTTGGTTACTTATATTGTCCACAACGGATAATGATATTTTTCTATGTTTAGTGCGGTTAGTTTTGCGGACCCAATATCTAATGGAGGTGGGGCCCTTGCCTTTGAACATCTGGGCCAGTTCGCCAGCATTGGTTCAAGCAAACCTGACTCTGCTGATGTGGCACTGAATGCCGAAACCGGTGCAGAGGTTTTGCGTTGTGGTGAACCGATGCTGCGGAAATGTCACTCCAAGAAGGACGTGTGGCTGATGGGATGTGTAAAAATGTTAGTTTTACGTGGAAGGACAGAAAGCGTTCCCGAATTGTCTCGATGGTAATTATTATTAGACATCACGAACGTCCGCTTGACAAGTACACGGGCGGGGAGTGGCATCTCACAATGTGGAGAACCGGGTGACCTCCCCGACCCCGCCGGAGGGGCAGGGGCGGGGAGGTCACCCAGCGCCCCCCCCGATCCCCCCTCCTCTCGCCCCGCATCCCAAACCCCCCCACCTCACCTCCCACATGTGGCGGCTCTGATCCCACCGGCATGGGGCCGAACTTGACGGCCCCATCTGGGGGTTGAGTCGGGTAGTCGGCGGGGCCCCCGTGCGGGTACCCTGGGGGGGGCGGCGGGTTGCCCTGTGTGGGGTAGGCGGAGCCACCGGGCGGGTACCCTGGGGGTGGGGGCGGGTTGCCCTGTATGGGGTAGGCAGAGCCATCATGCGGGAACCCTGGGGGGGGCGGCGGGTTGCCCTGTGGGGGGTAGGCGAAATCACCGGGCGGGTATCCTGGGGGGGGCGGCGGGTTGCCCTGTGGGGGGTAGGCGGGATCACCGGGCGGGTACCCTGGGGGAGGGGGAGGGGGTGGGTTCCCTGGGAGGGGAGGCGGTCGGTTGCCCTTCATCGGTGGTTGCGGTTGGGCGGTTGTTGCTGCGTGTTTATGGGGTAGGTGGGGGGTGGTCTTTGTGTGTGTATATATGTGTGTGTATGTATGTGTGTATGTGTGTGTAGCACGTTCCCCAACAGCCTGTCAAGGCTATATGGGGGATCTTTGTCTTTGTATTCGTTTATGCGTGCATGCATGTGAAAGTGTACGTATGTATGCGGTGTGTGCACGTGTAAATATGTGCACGTATATACGTGTGTGCATGTGCGGTGTGTGTGTGTATGCGTGCATGGATATGAATGTATGTACGTAGAGGTGTGTGTACGTGCGGGTGAGGATTTACGTACACGTGTGTGTGTGTGCGTGAGGAAAAACAAACACAAGGAAACAAGTCAGCCGACGACAACTTTTCTTCATATTCAACTCTACACAGCAACGTTTCCAAACTCCAACAATTCACTCCTCCACATTCAAACATTATTTAACTCGCTCCATGCTGTCCACGCCCGATGATTGCTAAACACGCCCCAATTGACGCGCTAATCAATTAACGGTGCCGCCTGCGTCACGTACACACACACACGTGGGACACGTCTACAACATACATGTAGTGCTGAACTTTACGCGGACAACTTCTTTTTCCGTCGTCACTTCATTTGATCAAACTCAGCACATTCCACAACCAAGACTCCAGCGCATTCTCTGCTCGCTTGCTGCGCTCCGCTGGCCTCGCTCGCTCCGTTCCCTCCCTCCCTCTCTCTCTCTGTCTCTTTCTCCCCGACTCTCTTCTCTGCTTCGCCTGTCTCGCTCTCCCTCGGCTTCTCCGTCTCACTCCGACTGTCTCTCCCTCTCGTCTCTGACTCACTCCAACTGTCGCTCTCTTTCTCGTCTCCGTCTCACTCCAACTGTCGCTCTCCCTTTCGTCTCCGTCTCACTCCAACTGTCGCTCTCTTTCTCGTCTCCGTCTCACTCCAACTGTCGCTCTCCTTCTCGTCTCCGTCTCACTGCAACTGTTGCTCTCCCTCTCGTCTCCGACTCACTCCAACTGTCGCTCTCTTTCTCGTCTCCGACTCACTCCAACTGTCGCTCTCCCTCTCGTCTCACTCCAACTGTCGCTCTCCCTCTTGTCTCACTCCAACTGTCACTCTCCCTCTCGTCTCCGTCTCACTCCAACTGTCGCTCTCCCTCTCGTCTCCGTCTCACTCCAACTGTCGCTCTCCCTCTCGTCGCACTCCAACTGTCGCTCTCCCTCTCGTCTCCGTCTCACTCCAACTGTCGCTCTCTTTCTCGTCTCCGACTCACTACAACTATCGCTATCCCTCTCGTCTCACTCTAACTGTCGCTTTCCCTCTTGTCTCACTCCAACTGTCGCTCTCCTTCTCGTCTTTGTCTCACTCCAACTGTCGCTCTCCCTCTCGTCTCCGTCTCACTCCAACTGTCACTCTCTTTCTCGTCTCCGACTCACTACAACTATCGCTATCCCTCTCGTCTCACTCCAACTGTCGCTTTCCCTCTTGTCTCACTCCAACTGTCGCTCGCCCTCTCGTCTCCGTCTCACTCCAACTGTCGCTCGCCCTCTCGTCTCCGTCTCACTCCAACTGTCGCTCTCCCTCTCGTCTCCGTCTCACTCCAACTGTCGCTCTCCCTCTCGACTCACTCCAACTGTCGCTCTCCCTCTCGGCTTCTCCGTCTCACTCCGACTGTCTCTCTCGTCTCGTGTCTTCTCTGTTCCCGTTCCACTGCTAGCCTATCCTATCTCTCATCTCGTCTTCTTATCCTGCTCCACCGCTACCCTATTCTATCTCTCATATATTCTTCTTCTCCGTCTCTACTGCTAACCTATTCTTCTTCTTCTGCTGCTCCGACTGTCTCCGTCCAGCTCCCAGCACAACTCCCTGTCTTGCTCTCAGGCTCCCTTATTTATCCCCGTCCTCATTAATTTCCGATTAATTAACGGCGCCCCCCCCCCACGACACCCGCGGCCCCCACCGCCACCTGCTCCCATCCCCAGACTTGCTGGCGCCACCTTGCCCCTGACAACAACAACCGACCAATCACTGCCCTACATCCCATAATTACCTAACGAGCCGTCTCTCTCTGGCCGTTATCCCCCAGCAACACCTGCTTGTCCTGATGCGACCCCATTGTCCATAACCCACACGTGTTTACAATTTCTCCCTTGGCGCGCGTTAATCCACTACCTACACACACGTGGGACACGTGTACAACATACACACACGTAGAACACGTGTACAGCATACACACACGCACACTCGGGGCACGTGTACAACACACACACGTGGGACACGTGTACAACACACACGTAGAACACGTGTTCAACATACACACACACGTGGGACACGTGTACAGCATACACACACACACGTGGGACACGTGTACTACATACACACACACACGTGGGACATGTGTACAACATACACACACACACGTGGGACACGTGTACAACACACACACACACACGTAGGACACGTGTACAACATACACACACACGTGGGACACGTGTACAGCATACACACACACGTGGGACACGTGTACAGCATACACACACACGTGGGACACGTGTACAGCATACACACACACACACACACGTGGGACACGTGCACAGAATACACACATACACGTGGGACACGTGTATAACATACACACGTGGGACACGTGTACAACATACACACACACATGGGACACGTGTACAACATACACACACACACACGTGGGACACGTGTACAACATACACACACACGTGGGACACGTGTACAACACACATACACACACGTGGGACACGTGTACAACATACACACACACACACGTGGGACACGTGTACAGGATGCACACACATACGTAGGACACGTGTTCAACACACACACACATACGTAGGACACGTGTTCAACACACACACACACACACGTAGGACACGTGTACAACATACACACACACGTCGGACGAGTGCACCGTAATTTCCCCGGTTTACGTCGGGGATGCGTTCTTTGTAAAGGTGCGACAACAAATTTCGAAACGACGTCAATCGAAGCGATGCACAGGGTAGTAGTAGTAAGTAGGTAGGTGGTGGTGGTGTTTGGTGGCGAAGGCTGCGAAGGCGACGGATATCGAGAAAGGACAGGACGATGCTGCCTGCGACGTAAGTGTGGGTCGAGGCGACGCAAATCAGCTGCTGCTGGTGGTTAGTAAATTTACGACGTATTCGCGAAACGACGTAAAAAGGGGGCGACGTAAATGCAGGTATTACTGTGCACACACGGCACGCAGAACACGTGTACACACACGTACACTCAGATCTCAATCTGAATTCGCATCGGCTCTGTGAACGCGGGCATCGTTTAAAGTGCTTCGCGCGTCACGTGGGACGTGTTTAACAATCACCGGGCGCGGGCAGCGTGTAATTTTTAATGGGGGAGGATGTGAATTGGTGAATGCAGAGAGACGGAGCGTGGTGGTGTGGAGGGAAAGGAGTGGTGCAGCGGTGAGCGCGCTGCGCTACGAACCTGACGACTCCAGATCAAATTTCGATTTAAAGCTTTCGTGACTGCAGGGATTCATCTTCTTGGTTCTTTCGGTAAAGTCACGTAGAAGGGAAATAATAAAATAATAAAAATACAACATAATAAAATAATTCTCACGACGTTTCGGCCACAACGCAAGCAGCTGTCCTCAGGTGAAGAACAGGTCTGTCGGAAAGACAGCTTCAGACGGCTGCTTGCGTTGTGGCCGAAACGTCGTGAGAATTATTTTATTATGTTTAATTTGTATTATTTTATTATTTCCCTTCTACGTGACTTTACCGAAAGAACCAAGAAGATGACCCCAGATCAATTCCCGCTCACGACCACCAACACCGGTGACGAGTCTCTGAATCGGTCCTGGGCTTCCCCGAGGTCGACTCAGCCTCAAATGAGTTCTGGGTGCGATGTGTAAATATCGCCACTGGGGAGACAAAGGCGGCCGGGCGTGACGATGGCCACCCACCCCCTCGTGTGCCGTGCCGGCCTTCGTGGGTGTTACTCGCGAGCAGCACGTGGCCCAACAGCGTGTCAAGGCTATACGGGGATCTTTGTCTTTGGGGTCGCGGGGACTGGAGTGTTGGAACACCCTAAATGACAGCGTCTCCCCTCCTCCTTCCCCGTGTCTCCCTCACCTCCCCGTGTCTCCCTCACCTCCCCGTGTCTCCCTCTATCAGTCTGTCCTGTGTGTCCCTCATCATCATCATGCGTTGTTGCTGTGCTGTCATTTTCGTAAATATAAAACTACGCGTAATCAATACTGCCTTTTTTGCTTTGAACGGTGCTCCGTATGTTTGAGATGGAGTCCGTTCACCGATAACATCTCATGAGAATCCAGCAGCGTTTGCTGATGAGACCCAGAGAGGAGAACTCGGCTTAGAATGAGTGGACTTAAACAAGACGAAGCCGACAGACTGATGGACCATAGGGGCCGTCCATAAATGACGTCACGCACCAAGGGGGGGGGGGGTCAGACATTTGTGACGCTGTGTGACGAGGGGGGGGGGGGGGGGTGAGAAATGTGACGTCACATCAAAATGCGCAACTTTAAATAAATATAGACAACACGTTCTACTTAATTAAATATACTTTTTTTTTATAAATGTTTTCTCCTACAACATCAGAGTGCAGCGCCACATTAAATACGCACTACAATGACGATAGTTTAAAGCGATTTGAAGCATGTTTATATTTTGGGGGGGGAGGGGGGGTCAGAGCTTTGTGACGTCGTATTTGAGGGGGGGGGGGGTCTGACTTTTTGTGACGCCGTGTGACGAAGGGGGAGGGGGGTCAAAAATCCTCCAAAATCGCGTGACGTCATTTATGGACGGCCCCTTACACACAGAGATCGACATGCGCCACTGATATTCTCCGCCGATGAGACACTCAATGTCGATACCGGTGCCGAGATTTGCTTGTATCGCGCAAATGCCGTTTGGAGAAGGGTGTCATCTCTCGTACGTAACGCCACGTGGCTGATGGGATGTGCAGAGGGTGCATCTGCGTTTCACGTGGAGAAGCAGTCACGGGAAGGAGGCTCGTTGTCACAATTCATTAGTTTAGAACGTCCGGCCCGCGGGCCGTGTGAGGCCCGCGAAATCATTTGGTGTGGCCCTGCCAAGGCAACCGCAGGCGGGACTCGAAATTCAATAAATCTCGGAGTAAACCTGGAAAAGCAGCTGCGAGTAGCAGCAACATCATCAATACCAGCTAACACCACACGCCTCGCCAAAGAGAAGCAGTTCCAGCCATCGCATTAGGGGTGAGTTAATAAAATGTTTGACCAAATATAACGGGCTAATTTTTAAGTTGATAATTTTGTATGGCCCGCGAATGATGTTATAAATATCCAAATGGCCCTTGGCAGAAAAAAGGTTCCCCACCCCTGCTAGTTTAGTCTGTGACATTCAATTTGAACGGAGCGGAAGATGATTTCGTGTGTCGATATTCGTGGTGATTGCACTGCCTGGCGGTCGGCCTTGTAATTGCACCTTGTACGCGTGTGGTGATGATGAAGATTGGTGGGTACGTGTACCGCTGGGGATACGCGTGACACCTCGGTGGTGTACGCACGACATCTCTAGGGGGTACACGTGACATATCTATGGGACACACGTGGCATCTCTAGGGGGACACACGTGACATCTCTAGGGGACACACGTGACATCTCTAGGGGTACACGTGACATCTCTAGGGGGTACACGTGACATTTCTAGGGGACACACGTGACATCTCTAGGGGTACACGTGACATCTCTAGGGGGTACACGTGACATCTCTAGGGGACACACGTGACATCTCTAGGGGGTGCACGTGACATCTCTAGGGGGCGCACGTGACATCTCTAGGGGGCACACGTGACTTCTCTAGGGGGTGCACGTGACATCTCTAGGGGGCGCACGTGACATCTCTAGGGGGCACACGTGACTTCTCTAGGGGGTGCACGTGACATCTCTAGGGGTACACGTGACATCCCTAGGGGGTACACGTGACATCTCTAGGGGGCACACGTGACTTCTCTAGGGGGTACACGTGACATCTCTAGGGGGTACACGTGACATCTCTAGGGGGTACACGTGACATCTCTAGGGGTACACGTGACATCCCTAGGGGGTACACGTGACATCTCTTGGGGGTACACGTGACATCTCTAGCGGACACACGTGACATCTCTAGGGGACACACGTGACATCTGTAGGGGGTGCACGTGACATCTCTAGGGGGTGCACGTGACATCTCTAGGGTGTACACGTGACATCTCTAGGGGGTGCACGTGACATCTCTAGGGGGTTCACGTGACATCTCTAGGGGGTGCACGTGACATCTCTAGGGGACACAGGTGACATCTCTAGGGGGTGCACGTGACATCTCTAGGGGGTGCACGTGCCATCTCTAGGGGGTGCACGTGACATCTCTAGGGGGCGCACGTGACATCTCTAGGGGACACACGTGACATATCTAGGGTGTACACGTGACATCTCTAGGGGGTACACGTGACATATCTAGGGGACACACGTGACTTCTCTAGGTGGTACATGTGACATCTCTAGGGGGTGCACGTGACATTTCTAGGGGCACACGTGACATCTCTAGGGGGCACACGTGACATCTCTAAGGGACACACGTGACATCTCTAGGGGACACACGTGACATCTGTAGGGGGTGCACGTGACATCTCTAGGGGGTGCACGTGACATCTCTAGGGGGTGCACGTGACATCTCTAGGGGGTGCACGTGCCATCTCTAGGGGGTGCACGTGACATCTCTAGGGGGCGCACGTGACATCTCTAGGGGACACACGTGACATCTCTAGGGTGTACACGTGACATCTCTAGGGGGTACACGTGACATATCTAGGGGACACACGTGACTTCTCTAGGTGGTACATGTGACATCTCTAGAGGGTGCACGTGACATCTCTAGGGGCACACGTGACATCTCTAGGGGGCACACGTGACATCTCTAGGGGACACACGTGACATCTGTAGGGGGTGCACGTGACATCTCTAGGGGGTGCACGTGACATCTCTAGGGGGTGCACGTGACATCTTTAGGGAACACACGTGACATCTCTAGGGGACACACGTGACATCTGTAGGGGGTGCACGTGACATCTCTAGGGGGTGCACGTGACATCTCTAGGGTGTAAACGTGACATCTCTAGGGGGCGCACGTGACATCTCTAGGGGGTTCACGTGACATCTCTAGGGGGTGCACGTGACATCTCTAGGGGACACAGGTGACATCTCTAGGGGGCACACGTGACATCTCTAGGGGGTTCACGTGACATCTCTAGGGGGTGCACGTGACATCTCTAGGGGACACAGGTGACATCTCTAGGGGGTGCACGTGACATCTCTAGGGGGTGCACGTGACATCTCTAGGGGGTACACGTGACATCTCTAGGGGACACACGTGACATCTCTAGGGTGTACACGTGACATCTCTAGGGGGTACACGTGACATATCTAGGGGACACACGTTACTTCTCTAGGTGGTACACGTGACATCTCTTGGGGGTACACGTGACATCTGTAGGGGGTACACGTGACATCTCTAGGGGGTGCACGTGACATCTTTAGGGGGCACACGTGACATCTCTAGGGGACACACGTGACATCTCTAGGGGGTGCACGTGACATCTCTAGGGGGTGCACGTGACATCTCTAGGGGACACACGTGACATCTCTAGGGGGTGCACGTGACATCTCTAGGGGGTACACGTGACATCTCTAGGGGGCACACGTGACATCTCTAGGGGGTGCACGTGACATCTCTAGGGGACACACGTGACATCTCTAGGGGGTACACGTGACATCTCTAGGGGGTACACGTGACATCTCTAGAGTATACACGTGACATCTCTAGGGGGTACACACATCCACGCGATAAAGGGGAGAGAGAGACACCGCAAAACTCAAAATATACAGCAGCAGGCTTCAGGGTCGGGATCGAACTGACGACCTCCTGCACACCAACTTAGACACACAGAGACCCAATGCCTCTGTGGCGAGGCCTTAAATAATAAAGTTGTGTGTCTCTCTCTCTGTGTGTCTGTGTGTTGTCTCTCTCTGCTTGTGTGTCTGTGTTGTCTCTCTCTGCTTGTGTGTCTGTCTGTGTCTCTCTGTGTGTGTCTGTGTCTCTGTGTTATCTCTCTCTGTAGTCCGGCAAAACAACCTCCTACCTCCTCGCGGTGCCGGACGGGCAACACTGTCGTGGGCAGTGCTGTGGGGGGAGGGCCAATGCCCATTGGCCTCTCCCCTCATGGCGTCTGTGACCACCACAGTGGCTAAACGGGGGCTCTGGACGGGTGCGAGGGGCTGGTAACCCCTCCACATTCAATTAACCACCACTAAACTACGAATTAAACATAAACCTGTAATTAATAAGCTTGTGCCGGAGGCCCCGGGGGGTCAGGCTTTTATGACGTCTCCTGGCCAAACCCCATTTGGCGGAGCCAGGAGATTGAATTTTCACCCTCTGGGCTCCTCCAGAAACAACGAAAAACCATTGCGGATGGCCACGTGGAATGTTCGAACGCTCACTGCGGAGGAGAGGCTGCCACTCCTCTGTCGGGAGCTGGACCGGTACCGCCTGGATCTCTGTGGCATTCAGGAGGTCCGGTGGACCGGTTCTGGCTCCTGCCACCATGAGGGGTGGACAGTCCTCTACTCGGGGCAGGAGACTGCCAAACAACAGGGTGTGGCTCTTCTTCTGAACAAAAGAATGAAGGGGGCGTGGGAGCGTGGCGGTGAGGTGTGGGAAGCTGTAAGCCCCAGGATACTTTGGGCTCGCCTTCCCATCAACCAGAGGCGAGGAGTGGTGGTCGTGGTTACTTATGCCCCCACCGAAGACGAACATCCGTGGAGGGATGCAGGCAAAGCCGATGAGTCAGACGCTTTCTATGACCTCCTGTCACCGGTGCTGGCTAAAGTGGCCACTCGGGACAGAGTCATCTTGTTGGGTGACTTCAATGCCCGAGTTGGTCATGATGCTGGCACCTGGTCTGGAGTGATTGGAAGGCATGGGCCAGATCAGCTCAATAATAACGGTAGAAGGCTGCTAGATTTTTGTGCAGCCCATGGGCTTGTAATTACCAACACGCTCTTCCGGCATCGGCGCATCCACACAACATCATGGATACATGCCGGGTCCAAGCAAGAACATCTGCTGGACTACATAGTGACGGACCAGCGGATGCGAGCCCATGTCCTTGACACCAGGACCTACCGTGGAGCTGATCTGCCCTCTGACCATCGACTAGTCATCTGTAAGATGCGCCTGCCATTTTTCCACTCCGGTGGTGGGTGTACACCCAGGACCCCATTCAAACCAAAAGTGGCCTGGTCTCAGTTAGCTGATGAAAATTGCAAGCGAGAATTTCATCATCGCTTGCAGCTGGGGTTGGCATCGTCCCCCACTCCACCTGATGTCGAGGGTAAATGGGCGAGGTTTAAGACTGTGACTCATGCAGCTGCAATGGCTGCTTTGGGTACGCGGTCCAGACCTCCCCAGAAACCCTGGCTGACAGAGGAGGTGTTCAGGTTAATTGAGAAAAAGCGACAGGCCCACTCTCATCGCCTACAGCATCCCATGTCAGAGAATGAGGAGGTTTACCGCAGCCTTCGCTCGGAGGTTCGGAGAGCCGTAAGTCGCTGTAAGGATAGGTGGTGATCGCAGGTTGCTGAGGAGATAGAGTCTGCCTCAGTGGCCCGCGATCACAAATCACTATTTAATTCCATCAAAAAAGTAACCTGCAGCGCCACACCTATTACCATCATTAGAGGAAAAAACGGTGATCCAATCTCAGACCCCCAGGAACAGGTTTGCAGATTTGCTGAGCATTTCTGCGAGGTCCTGGGGGAGGGAAAATCTCTCAGCCAGGAAAACATCATGGCACAAAGTGGGGATAACCCTGCTGAGGCTGCGGTGCCTCAAATATTGGAAGAGGTCACCCCCTGTGAGTGGCTGGCTGAGGTTCCAGCTGTTGAGGAAGTACTGAGGGCGATCCGGAGTCTGAGACCAGGGAAGGCACCGGGCAGAGATGATCTCCCAAGCGAAATGCTGAGGGAGGGTGGCGTTTGTGCACAGACTGCCCTATATGACATCATAACAACAGTCTGGACCACTGGACGGGTTCCGCAGGACTGGAAGGATGCCCTGGTGGTCCCCCTCTTTAAGAAGGGGGACCGTACCGACTGTAACAACTACAGGGGCATCTCACTCCTCAGTGTGCCGGGTAAGGTCCTGGCAAGGATTATTCAACATCGCCTTGCTAGGCACGCTGAGGAGAGGCTTGCGGAGCCCCAATGCGGTTTCAGGAAAGGGCGGTCCTGCACAGATGCCATATTTTCTGTCCGTCTGCTCCAGCAGAGGTGTAGGGAATTCCAAAAAGACCTACATCTCTGCTTTATTGACCTGGTCAAGGCCTATGATACCATCAGTAGGACTGGGCTCTGGGTTGTTCTTCGTGCTTTCGGAGTCCCTGACCCTCTGCTCACGATCATTAAGGACCTTCATGATGGTGAGCGGGCCCGGGTAAAACTACGTGGCCGGGAGTCGGAGCCTTTCCCTGTACACCTTGGGGTGCGACAGGGATGTCCTCTGGCTCCCACATTATTTAACATCTATTTCGACTGCGTAGTTCGTGAAGCCTTCAATAGCTGTACCGGGGGAATTACCATTTGGTACAGATATAATGGGAGGCTGATCGACGCCCGGGTGCGATCAAGGGATGGCTCCCTATTGGTCAACCACGTTATGTATGCCGATGATTTGGTAATAGCTGCTCATTCAGAAGAGGAGTTGGAGACGCTGCTGCTGAGACTGGAGCGTGCCACTAAGAGGTGGGGCCTTACCATCAGCCCCACCAAAACTAAGCACCTGCCTGGGTATTTTGTACCATCGGGCACTCCACCCCCACAACTCCCAATCGGTGATGGGGCAGTTGTGGAGAGAGTGGAGAGTTTCCCATACCTGGGCAGTGTGCTTATGACCGGCTCCAGTTTATCAGCAGAGGTCTCACTCCGAATCAGTCGAGCGGCAATATCTTTTCATCGGTTGCGTAACGCTGTGTGGAAGCTACCTGGTCTGTCGCTCCGCACGAAGCTTCAGGTCTTCTCGGCCACGGTCATTCCCTCCCTTCTATACGCTTGCGAAACATGGACCCCCCTAGTGGAGCATCTTCGCCGGTTGGAAACATTTAGGCTGGCCTGCCTACGATCCATCCTGGGTTTAACCAGGCTGGATTGTGTGAGGAGCTCACAAGTCCTTGACAGATCTGGGCAAAGTCCCATCGGTGAGCTCCTCCGACAGGCAAGGCTGCGTTGGCTGGGTCATGTAGCCCGCATGCCCAGCCACCGCATGCCTAAACAGCTTTTGTTCGGCCGGATCGAGGGGGCTAAACGGGCGCGGCACGGGCTAGAGAAGAGATGGAGTGATGTGGTACAGGAGGACGTGGAGCTGAGTGGACTTGCCGATGACTGGTACCAGCGGTGTCAAGATCGGCCTCAGTGGAGGAGGCTCGTGAAGGACTCTACTGGGCAGTTGGAGGCAGTCGCCCTCCAACAACAACGGAGGGCGGAGGAGCGACGCTCACAACAACGAGCGGAGCGCCGGGTGGCTAAAGCACAGCAAGTTGGCACAGTAGGGGGCACAGGTGGTGCATCAGCCAGTCATCTCGGTCATCTCGGTCAGTCGACCCGTGGCACCTGGGTCTGCCCCGTGACCTCCTGCCAGCGGGCGTTCGACACTTCACGTGGCCTCAGGGTGCACATGGCCTGGCACAAGCGTCGTGGTGACGTCACCGCCACTTAGTGGCGAATGGCGGTTGTTGTTGTTGTCTCTCTCTGTTTGTGTGTCTGTCTGTGTCTCCGTGTCTGTGTTTTGTCTCTCTCTCAAATGTAGTTCTACTTGATGGACGGTTGCTTGTGTTGCGATCGAAACGTCGTACTCTATTATTTAATTCATTTTCTTTCTACGTGACTTTACCGAAAGAACCAAAGAGTAATTCCTGCAGTTACGAAAGCTTCAACTCAAGTTCCATTCATTACGTTTACAGATACAACTGGGCCAGCGTCGGGCAAACACTTAGCCCACGTTTCACCCAGGAAACTGTAGAGCAGAGCCCACTCTAAGTGTTGCTAACCTCACAGCAAAACGAACGACGACAAATTTAAAGAATCGTAGTCAAGGGACAAGCAACGGATACATTGTGGAATATTACAAAACAATTAAAGTAACATATTTTGTTTTGGTAACTCGTAATTTGACCGATGGTGTTTCCTCAAACGACGTGCCCGAGGGCAGTCCGGCCTCATGTCGCATTGTTTCGTTCAGGGGCCATCCATGGAGTCCGTACGCATAAAGCGGGGGCGGGAGGGGTGTTAACCCAAATGCGTAGCTTGCGTATAGGGGGCTCTACTGACAATGTACGCATAGGAAACAGGGGTGGGGGGGTGAAGCCTCGATAGTAATTTGCCTACATTGGCCTTCAAATGCGTTAGATAGTCCGACGGTGGACGATCTGTTTGCTTAAACACGTTAATATGATGAATCCTTGATCGTTTCTGCGTGGATTAAATATCGGGCTTTCTATAGGATTCGGGGGGGGGGGGGGGGTGCGTCAATCGAACGTACGCAGGTGGGGGGGGGGGCGTAAAAAGTCCGCGTGCGTACAGGGAGGGGGGGAGGGGTCAAGTTTTGAGATATTTTTTCGTGCGTACTAAATGGATGGCCCCTTTAATCAGTGAATAGACCTTGCTCGGAGCTTTACTTGCTCATGGACACGTCATTTTCCAGAGCTCAGCCCCGGACAGCTCCAACTGAGACCGATGCTCTCTGCACGCGACGACACATTTGCTGTCGTAGCGTTCGTAAAATGTGAATGACCGATCAGAAATGTGTCACGCTCCCGTGCCCCCCCTCCTCCTCTTTTGGATTTCAATGAATTGCCACCGATTCGACTCAACAACGCATTCTTTGTTGTTGTTCGCATTGTCGTGGATTTGGCGGTCTCTAGCGTCAGGAGGGCGGGGGGGTGTCACCCGAACCCATTGCGGGCAACACGTTCGCAACGCAAAGCCCGTAACACTCTTAGCCGCACGGTATTTGTGAGCTTAGGAACCCACGTGGATCGATTAATCGGCGCATCCTTACGCCTCCGTACAACGTGTGCTGCGACTGTAATGTCACGCGCACGCGCGCACACAGGTGTCGCACCGACGATTCGCACGGTTGGCTACGTACGGCGCGAAAGAAGTCCAGCATACACACACAGGTGTCGCACCCACGATTCGCACGGTTGGCTACGTACGGCGCGAAAGAAGTCCAGTATACACACACACACAGGTGCTCGTCTCCTTACCTGGCGAGGCGGGAGCCCCGGCGGATGAAAAACGATGTTGATGCGGTGACGATGTCGGAGGAACTGTGGTGGTGGTGGTGGTGGTGATGATGATGGAGGAGTAGGAATAGGAACTATGTCGATCTGGTGATGATGTTGGAGGAACGATGTTGATGTGGGGATGATGTTGAACTATGTCGAATAAAAGAGCGATCTGCGTGAGAGAGAGAGACCATGTCAAGGGGTGGTCTATGGTGGTGGAGGAGGAGGAAGGAGGAAGTCGACAATGATGTTGCTGGAATAACGATGTCAATGTACGATCGACGTTTGATCGATGATGTTGCGAAGACGATGCCGGATGATGTTGCGAAGACGATGCCGGATTGTGAGAGAGCGAGAGGTCGGTGTGGAGGAAGAGAGTCGGTGTGGAGTCCGTGTGGAGGAGAGGGTCCGTGTGAGACGGAGAGAGTCCGTGTGGAAGAGGAAGTCTCTGTAGAGACAGAGAGTCTGTGTGGAGTCCGTGTGGAGGCAGAGAGAGACGTTGGCGGTGGCATGGGAGGAGCTTTGCTTTTCTCGTGCGGCGCACGCTCATTCATCCGTTCGCTCGCTGAAGCCGCCGCGCGATTGAACGTTCGCGGACGTCCACTCGACCAAGAAGGTCGTGATCGCCACGGACCTTGAAGATGCAGACGAGGTGTGACCCCCCCCACCCCCCCCCCCGATCTCCATTCTTCACCACCCAGATAAGAGACACAAACGCATCGACACGGTTTTTTGCGATTTTAGAATTCAGTCTTTCGGAATTGCAGCAATGCCCTCATTTGTCGTGTGTCTAACCAGAATAATCTCGCTTCCCTCGGCCTTCAAAGCATTTCGAGTATTTGGCTGTTACCATTGTTCCACGTGATAAGCCACATCGTTGAGCTATCATATGTGGCCAGGGCCGGTTCTCAAACATAAGGTAAAAATCTTGGTTCTTTCGGAAAAGTCATGCAGAAGGTAAAAAAAATGAAACATAATCAAATAAAAATGTTTTCTTTTTGTTATTTTATTATTTCCCTTCTACATGACTTTACCGAAAGAACCAAGAAGATGAATCCCTGCAGTCACGAAAGCTTTAAATCGAAATATAAGTTAATGTCACAGTGGGCTTTACCTGGAAGGACACAAAATTATATAGTTTAGTTTTATTTGTATTTTTTTTGCAAGTGATTTGTTTATCTTTCCTGTGCGGTTCACCGATGCGCCACCGCTCCCGAAACAGCGGCATCGAACCACCCACACACTACGCCATGCGTAGGATACCATCATCATCGTCATCATCATCATTGTCGTCGTCATCATCGTCGTCATCGTCGTCATCATTGTCATCGTCATCATCGTCGTCATCGTCGTCATCATTATCATCGCCATCATCGTTATCATCGTCGTCATCATCGTCATCATCGTCGTCAGCATTGTCATCGTCATCATTGCCATCGTCATCATCGTTGTCATCGTCATCATCGTCGTCATCATCGTCGTCATCATTGTCATCGTCATCATCGTCGTCATCATCGTTGTCATCGTTGTCATCGTCCTCATCGTTGTCATCGTCATCATCGTCGTCATCATTGTCATCGTCATCATCGTTGTCATCGTCATCATCGTTGTCATCGTCATCATCATCATCATCGTTGTCATCGTCATCATCATCATCGTTGTCATCGTCGTCATCGTCATCATCGTTGTCATCATGGTCGTCATCATTGTCATCGTCATCATCGTCCTCTACCGTCGTCGTCGTCATCCATTCTGGCCGCGAGGTGTCCCCTCGTACTACGCCACGGGAGTGCATCGGCAGCGACTCTCGATGGTGCCACTCGAGTCGCGACGAAAGTTGGTGACACTTTCTGCTCTGGCCACAGTTTTAGTCGGCGGTGTTTCTCGGCGACCAGCCTCGGCTCTGGCTGATGGAGCGTTGAATGCTGAAACCCCGTCAAGCGGTTTTGTGATTGTGTGTGAAGGCTGTTTAGCCAGCCACTTGAACGCTTTAAATAAAAAGGCACACTTTTACATCATTAGACCCCCTTTGCCAGTACCAAAATATAATAATAGGGGTTTTCCCCTTTTTTATGGCAACCACAAGTCTTGTGGTTAATGCACACATGATTCCTTGTAAAAAGGTTTCAGTTTTGTTGCCAGAAAAAAGGTAGGAAAACCCCTATCATTATAATAGGCACACTTTTGTCGCACGAGGATTAACAGATCCGCTCCACGGGATCGCCCTTGTAACAAAAAAAAAGCCGGGCGACTGGCTGAACGGGAATCATCGTCCGTGTGAGGAAATCACGAACACTCAACACTCCGTAAACACTGCATCCATGGCGGGCTATGTGCAAACCACGTGTGCCTTTGAGCAAGGCGATGGTGGTGGTCGGTGGTGGCCGGTCTCCTTTTGTTTGCGTTCCACGCGACGAGGATGTTAGGAGGGCAAAATCAAAATACCGCACGGGACTTCCTGAACGTGCACGAAAAGAACAGCGGAGATGAACGCGACGGGAAAGGCACACACTCGTAGGGACGCCTGCACGCACACAGAGGTATGTTCAGCTACGCATCTGTATGCTGAACACGTTGAACGTCAGTGATAGGTTTTTGCCCTTTCAACTGGTACAAAAACTGACACCTTTATACAAGGCATCATGTTTGCAATACCCACAACACAAGCAGTCAAAATGCAAACAAAAAGAAACAACTCTGATAATGATAAGCACTGTCCTTGAAGTTGATTGGTCCACACCCGAGACAGCTGTTCTTAGAGCCTAGTCTCCATTGGTGTTGGACCAGATGACGCCAAAAGGCGTACAACTCAAAAACAGCGCACTATCAGAGTATTGAGAGCTCGGGGTAAGCATTTACACTATGAGACCTCCTTTACCAGTGGCAAAATATAGTGATAGGTTTTTACCCTTTAAACTGGTACAAAAACTGACACCTTTATACAAGGCATCATGTTTGCAATAACCACAACACAAGCAGTCAAAATGCAAACAAAAAGAAACAACTCTGATAATGATAATGATATGCACTGTCCTTGAAGTTGATTGGCGTCATCTGGTCCAACACCAATGGAGACTAGGCTCTAAGAAAAGCTGTCTCGGGTGTGGACCAATCAACTTCAAGGACAGTGCATATCATTATCAGAGTTGTTTCTTTTTGTTTGCATTTTGACTGCTTGTGTTGTGGTTATTGCAAACATGATGCCTTGTATAAAGGTGTCAGTTTTTGTACCAGTTGAAAGGGTAAAAACCTATCACTATTTTGCCACTGGTAAAGGAGGTGTCATAGCATAACGTTGAACGTCCTCATAGCGCAAGCAACGTACGCAGCCAACTGCGATGATTCGGAGGGGCGTGGGAAGGACAACCAGCTAAACACAAAAGCTGTACACACGCACACACGCAGAGGTGGGCGTAGAGGTGCGTGTGGGCGCACAGATGCGTGCAACGACAAAGAGACATGCACACGGACACAGACACAAAGACCCCCCGCTCCCTTTGTCTTTGTGTAGGGGCAAGTGCTGTTCGCGAGTAGCACTTGTAAAGGCTGGTACGGCACATAGACAAGACCCCCCCCCCACCCCACGTAGAGCGGTAGGGCAAGTGATGTTAGCGAGCACCGTCGGTGGGACTACCTGTGACGAAATCCCAAATTTCACAGACGTTTCAGGACATCAGGACAGTTGGTAACCTTGCCGGGACGTTTGGTAACGTTACCAGGACATTTGGTAACCTTACCAGCACGTTTGGTAACCTTATCAAGACATTTGGTAACCTTACCGGGACGTTTGGCAGCTTTACCGGGATGTTTGGTAACCTTTTCCATGACGTTCGGTAACCTTGCCTTTATTCTAGGCACTTTCATCTGTTGTCCAGAAGTAGCGCATACACTGTGCGTCTCAGCCTTGCGTAACGACCCAAAATTTTACCCCAAGCCAATATGCAGCCTCACGGCTATTTGAACATAAACAAAAGGTCTCCGATTGGCAGAAGTAGGACTCCACAGTGATTGGTCGGGAGGCAGACTATCAAAGGGATTGGAGGAATACGGTTTGAACGAGATCGATCTGAAAACAGAGAGTGTCCGTTAGAGGGGAAGGACAGGGATTGGCTTGGTGGGGGGGGGGGGGAACAAGGACAAGAAGTTTTGTGCAAAACTAGCTACTACTGGCCAAGACTAATTGAACGAAATAAAAATACATTTAACCGTTCGGATAGCTACCGTCTTAGTGCTGCGTGGAAGCGAATGATCAAATAATACATTATTTAAATGCATGCCTACAAACGGCAGCGTACTTCAATAGGGATTACCGTTGGTAAGGCTATTTTAATAAACACAATAGATGGGAAGGACGCATAATACACATGCATAACGTACGTTGCCTCAGTACCCCCCCCCCCCCCACACTTTGCGCAAGAGCGCAGAAGCGTGGTCACCACATCTACGCCTCTATATAAGGAACCAAATAGGTGGGCTTCTCTACAAATCTGGCTGTTGCCTGATGAAGCTGGTTGTAATTACTGGCGAAACATCGTACTCAGATTGTAAATGTCGTGGCTTGGCTCTCCAATACACCGGTGTGCTGTACCAGTATACTACACTATACACTACACTATACTACTATACACTACACTACTATACACTACACTATACACTAGTACACTGCACTATACACTACACTATACACTACACTATACACTACACACTAGTGCTGTACTAGTGACGAATTGGCCACGTTCTGTTTACGTAACAACCCTTACTAGTTGGCTGTTTCGGGGTGGTGGCGGGTTTTAACGACACATTTATATATTTACGCGATCTAACCCCAAAAAAACCCTCCCTCTATTATGAAGGACAAGAAGGTTCGAGAAAGGGGGCTGAGGAATATGCAAGGGAAGACAGCACGGGGAGTGGGGACGCTCGGAGGAAGTTCCAAGCTGGAAGACAAACACGAAGCCTCAGGTCCCTTTATTGTTGCTGTGTCCAAATAAAAAGTGTCTCTCACTCACTCCGTCGTCAGAGTCGTTACACTTGCATCAACACCGCTGCGTGTATTTTCAAAAGTTCAAGTACACTATGAACGAGTCAACGATCGCAGTGCCGTTCTTTTAAAACATTTCTGTATTCATCATGCAGGATAGTACAGTGGTGGTGTCGACTCAGCCTTAATAATGAGTACCTGGTGCGGTTGCAATAAACATCGCCACTCGGGAGACAAAGGCGGCCGGGCGTGGTGCTGGCCACCCACCCCCTCGTGTGCCACAGTTCCGGCCTTCACAGGTGCTCGCTAACAGCTCTTGCCCCAAGAGTCTGTTAAGGCTACAGGGGGATCTTTGTCTTTGATGGTACGTGTACCGCTGGGGATACGCCTTACATCTCTGGGTGTACACGCGACATATCTTGGGGGCACGCGTGACATCTCTAGGAAGTAAACATCGCCACTCGGGAGACAAAGGCGGACGGGCGTGGTGCTGGCCACCCCCTCGTGTGCCACAGTGCCGGCCTTCACGGGTGCTACTCGCTAGCAGCACTTTCCCCGACTGTCTGTAAAGGCTACATGGGGGAGGGAATCTTTGTCTTTGGTGCTGACTCATTTGGGGTCCATGGGCGGATCACTTCACTGGTCACCACCATCATCATCAGCCGCCATAGTCAATCCACTGCTGGATGGATGAAAGTCTCCCCAAGCTTCCGCAACCTCTCACGATCCTGTGACGTGACAACCCACACAGCAGCGCCTGCCACACGATACCCAATGCATCGCTGCACACTGGGACACCCTCTCTAGGGAGCGTTCTATTCCGTGGGCCATCCGACTACAACAGGGGTCGGCAACCTGCGGCTCCGGAGCCGCATGCGGCTCTTTTGAACCTTGACCGCGGCTCCGGGGCGGATGCTAGCGAGGGGAGGAGGCGCACTGTGACACCTGCTCTGGCGTTGCCGCTGCTGACAGGTCGCCGCTCCGCTCCACACTGCCCGCCCGGTGACAGGCAATAACGTTGCCGTTGCTTTGTCACATGTTTGGAAGAAGTAAAAACCTTCCTGGGCAGCAAAGAGCTCACCTTTGCTGAGCTGGAACAGCCAGAGTGGCTGGAAAAATTACATTTTATGGTAGACATGACAGCACATCTAAACACGCTAAATACAACCCTTCAGGGGAAAGGAGGCACAGCCCTGCACATGCTGGAGGAGGTTTTGGCATTCGAGAGCAAGTTGACAGTGTTTGTCAAAGATTTACAGAGAGGTACACTGTCTCACTTTCCCTCTTTGAGAGAGTTCAAACAAAGTCATGATACGATAAATTTGGAATATTTCAAGTCTGCAATCACCACAATGCAAAGTTCGTTTGGGAAACGATTCTGTGAGTTCAGAGAGGAAAAAACGACATTATCCTTCCCTGTCACTCCCCTGGCGATCGATCCATCCCTATTGAATATGACTGCATTTGCAGGTGTAAGTCAACCTGATCTTGAGATGGAACTGGCCGATATAGCCGACAAAGATATATGGGTGTCCAAGTTCAAATGCTTGACAGCTACTCTTGAGGATGTTGCCCGTCAGAAGGCCATTCTGGCTCAGAATCATAAATGGAGTGATATTGAAAACCTTCCCAAACAGGACAAACTTGTATTCGAAACATGGAATGCCATCCCCAACACTTATATAAACATGAAAAAGTATGCATTTGGAGTCCTGTCGATCTTCGGCTCCACATATGTATGTGAGCAGGTCTTCTCCAACATGAACTATATTAAAAACAAACATCGATCACGCCTCACAGATGACAGCTTGCAAGCCTGTGTGAAAATGAAGGTGACGTCTTACAGCCCTGATGTGCAGACACTGTGCACTGAGGTTCAGGAGCAAAAATCCCATTAACCAGGTAATTTAGCTATTAATTTGCAAAAATATATTTTACATTGTTAAGTGAAAAAGTCCTTTTTTTATTCAGATTGACAGCTGACTGTACGATCCTGTATATAGCAATAAGGTAAGAAACAATATATGCAGTGTTATATTTGTTTTAAATGTTGCAATGGTTTTGCGGCTCCCAGTTTATTTTTTCCTTCGGAAACGGGTCCAAGTGGCTCTTTATGTCTTAAAGGTTGCAGATCCCTGGACTACAACAACAACAAACGGAACATTCCAGTACGAGAGAAATAACGCCGTCGATTCGATTAGCGCTCACGTCTCCAGGAACGCACCTTGAGCGCTAAACGAGGTCTGCCTGGACACGTTTAATTAAATCTCGCCTGAAGGCATTTTTCTTCTTAAAGGTCTTTTCTTCTTGTTAAAATGTGTTATGCCTTTTGGGAGTGTGGGGGCGGCGGGAGGTATTTGTATCCGTGGTTAAATCAAGAGTCTGCTGCGTGATATTTCTAAGGTTTTAGAATTGCGTGAGTTATTAACTTACCTGCTTTTAGCAGTCTGCGGCACCTTGCGACCTCTGGGTGAAACGCACTTTATAAGCGTCAATTATTATTGTGATTTAAACGTTATTATACCGCAGTTGTGTGACAGAATTAAGGTAAATACTAAAATTAAATATTAATTCAAAAGTGTTTTTTTTTTCATAATAAAGGGGTTTTCTTTTTCTCCTCGGTTAGATCGCGTTCATTATAAATGAGTCTGGAATCCACCACAACGCGACACAGCCAATTAGTAATGTTGTGTCACGTAAACAGAACGTGAGCTTTGAAAATATAAAAATGAAGACGCTCATTGTATTAACAACACAATAACAACAGTGATCCGAATCCCACCTCTAGATTTTAAGTGTGTTCTACCTTGCACTTGTGGTTCACACATTGCCACTATCAGAGGGCCGTGGCAGTGACGACGATATTGACAATAATTAATATTTATTTACCCAGAAAAGTCCCGAAGACTGTTTTCTGCAGAGTCCTGCTACACATTGGGATGCTTGGCCGACACAAATCACATCCACCGCACGTTTTATTTTATTTTTAACTTTTCGGAGGAAACAGGAGAACCGTGAAAAAGAGCTTCATAGCTCATCGGATTTTTCCCAGATTAAAAAAAAACAACGATTCTGACTCTGAACCCGGAAGAAATCCACACGGTGGAGAGAGAGCGAGACAGAGAGAGAGAGAGAACACACAAACGTCACGGAGAAAAGCGACCCGAGTCAGGAGTCGAACCGAGGTCCACTTCGTGCTGTGAGTCACGAGCGCGTCACAGCTGCTGCCCGCGTCGAGGGTGATGTCGTCGGGAGGAGGATGGCGCGTTGGAGGAGGTGGGTGGGTGGGGGTTGGTGCCGTCCCCATCACATCCTGCGGATCGTGCTGATGCGCGCCTTGCAGCTGGGACAGTGGTGGTGGATGTCGTGGCAGGGGGTGAGGCACAGGGGGATTAAACAGCACAGCCAAAGCCTGCACAGACACGCACAGACAACACACCCCCCAACCCCCGGCCCCCGTAATATGAAATATAAGAAGAGGTTTTACCCTTTCTGCCAATGAAACAGGAGTTGTGTGCAGATGGATGATACCTTTGGCAAGAAATCAAGTACTGCATTAACCACACATCGTAATTGTGGTGAACATACAAACAAACCTGCTCTGATAATAAGTAATATTTAAATAAAACAAAAAAACACGCTTTTATGAAATGTACGAGTAATGGAAGAACTTCACGACTCCAGGAAGTGGCCCCGAAGCTTGCCATAACGTAAGGGACCGTGGCCGATTACAGCCAACGCCATTTGAGCGTGGACAATTAGACCCAAGCCGAAACATAACATATAAAAAAGAATGTTTAAAAAATATATATTTTTATGATAGAATATAGTATTGGCATCAGTATGACATAAGTATACCAAGTTTGCAGTCGATACCACTTTGGGAAGTGGGTTAAAATTGAGTTACAATATTTGAGGATTCAACAACGACAACGACTACAACAACAGAGTGAGTTAAATGAAAGCGTGTAATAAAGACTGCCAGATATTATCAGAACATGTTTGCAAGTTCGCCACAAGTCACGTGTGTGATTAATGCGGGACTTGATTCCTTGCCAAAGGTGTCATCTTCTTGGTTCTTTCGGTAAAGTCACGTAGAAGGGAAGTAATAAAATAATAAAAATAAAACATAATAAAACAATTATTATGTTTTATTTTATTGTTTTATTATGTTTTATTTTTATTATTTTATTACTTCCCTTCTACGTGACTTTACCGAAAGAACCAAGAAGATGAATCCCTGCAGTCACGAAAGCTTTAAATCGAAATTTAAAGGTGTCATCTATGTGGTGTTCAGACATCTTAACACGACTCTCGTTTTATTGCCAGGAAAGGGGTAAACACCGACCGCTATTCTTATTTTTCACACTTTTCTAATGGCGGCAAATATCATCTCAAGACGCCATGTGATGGCCTTCACATGCTGCTGGGGGCAAGAACTGTTGGCGTGTAGCACCCATGAACAAGGCCGGCACGGCGCATGAGGTGGTGGTGTGGACAGGACCGCGTCCCGACCGTCTTTGTCTCCCCAGTGGTGATGTTTACACACAGCTCCTTTAAGGGCGGAGTCGACCGAAGGGGAGTCCAAAGACCGCTTCAGGTAGTCATACAACTGAAATTGGCTGTGAGCGGAAAATGGAACATGGGTCGCCTCGTAAGTGGCGCAATTCGCCAACCACTGCGCCACCGCTCCGCGTACGAAAGACAAATGTTCCCCGTATATGCCTTCAGACTGTTGGGGGCAAGTGCTGCGCACACGCAGCATAAACCGATCCTGGTTTTGTCATTGCCTCTACGTAAAGCGCAAAGACATCCAGTGCCACGGAGAAACGCAACCGATCTCGTTGGGACACGGAGGTGGTTTCCTGGACGAGTGGACACCTATCGAGATCTGAAGTTTTCGTGACTGCAGGATTCCATACTCTTTGATTCTGTCGGTAAAGTCACGTAGGTATAAAATTAAATACATTTATTTTAAAATAATATAAATTTATTTTAAAATAAAATAAATGTATTTTATACCTACCTGACTTTACCGAAAGAACCAAAGCAAATAAAATAATTTTATTTTATTTTAAAATAAAATACATTTGAAGTATTGGAAAATGACGGCAGGAAACTCCTTGACGGGAACACACTTCTTTTATTAAATCTTGACTTGTAACAATACAACGCGTGGCCTCTCTTCTTCACACCGCACTTCTCTTGACTCAGGATTCTGTGCTGCCGGCTCTCTGTGCCTCGTGTAGACTCTGCGCCTCGGCTACACTCCTCTCTCGCCTCGTGTAGACTCTGCGCCTCTGCTACACTCTCCTCTCTCGCCTCGTGTAGACTTGGCCTCTCTCTCGCTGGCTACACCGTATGCATACTCGGCTCGTGCAGACCGTTCTCTCTCGCTGGCTACACCGTATGCATACTCGGCTCGTGCAGACCGTTCTCTCTCGCTGGCTACACCGTATGCATACTCGGCTCGTGCAGACCGTTCTCTCTCGCTGGCTACACCGTATGCATACTCGGCTCGTGCAGACCGTTCTATCTCGCTGGCTACACACTATACATTACTCAGCTCGTGTAGACCTTTCTATCTCGCTGGCTACACACTATACATTACTCAGCTCGTGTAGACCTTTCTATCTCGCTGGCTACACACTATACCTTACTCTCTTCTACTCTCCATTTCTCTCCTCTCCGGGCTCTATCTCTACACCTTCGTCTTCATTCTTAGATGGTTCCACTTCTGCCCCTTGCTCCTCTGTGCATCACCTTATATACCCCTTCTCCCCGGGAGACGGAGCGGATGCGGACCTCAACGTCGGCACCGCTCCTCCGTTACCCAATCCCCACGCGCTATCCCCACGATCCGGTTCCGCTCAGCGCGTGTTTCCACTCTCCGACCAATCACACCGCGCTGCTACCCGATCACTCCCTCTGGGCGCGTCACCGGCACACAGCCAATCAGCAGCACTACCCCCACCCGCGCACTGACGCCTGCTCCTCCCCGTCAGCGCGCGTCACCACACACACACCCGTACATACGCGCTGGCACACGACATATACACCCAGCGCGTATCACCACTACATCACCCCCTCCCACATAGCTCGCAGCCGGCCCGGCTGCTAACAACAACCAACCACGACGATAAAACGACAACCAACAAAAAAAACCCCATAACCCCCCGAGTGTGCCCCGTAACATAACACAACAACAACAACAACAAGAATAACTATGTACAGATTGACAATGAACGCGAAAAGTCAACAATAACACGATACGAGCAAATACGAAACGAACGCGCCCCACGTCCCTGCGACTACACGCAGTGACGAGGCGCTCCGGCTGCCCCGACTCCTCACGAGGCAGGTCATGCAAATTAGCACGACCTGGCGCGAGTCCGTCTGGCTGGTCCATCGTATGGGGCGGGACACTGACGACCGTCCGGCGGTTCCGGCCGCTCCAGACGGCGCGGAACGGGCCTGAAAGGGCCGGCCCCGCCGCGGAGATCCGGCCGCCGGTGATCGGCAGCTGTCAGTTCCGAGACACCTGGGAGCAGATCAGGCGACAATACGTGTGGATCAGGCAGAGACATTTCCCCCTCTGGGTCGCCGGTCACGTCACACGCCCGGCCATCACGACACAAGGGGAGGCCATATGGAGGCGAGAACGGTTTCAGTCGGGAGGGGTGAACGTACCACCGGCGCTTTCCCCACTTTATCTGAACGCACTGGGGCCGTGCAACGCGCACGACCTCCACGGGTCCCCTCCACGGTCTCAACAATTTAGGCGACGTAGCCAAGGGTGCCTGAGGGCAATGCAGCCAGGCCCTGTCACCTGGTTTCCATTCGTGCATGGACACCTTCCGTGCCCGCAACCGTTCATTAGCAATTTGGCGAGCCCGCGAATTAAGCCGTGCGGCCTCCCTCGCCTCTGTCAGCTTATGAATATTAAACTTAATATGTTCTGCCAAATTAGAATTAGTTCGTGGAGCGGACAGGCCAAGTTGCGTTTCTATTGGCGGGTCAGCTTCCCGACCGTACATCAAATAGAATGGGGAAAACCCCGTAGCTGCATGGGGGGCCATTCTATACGCGGCAAGGACTCCCGGGACCTGCAGGTCCCAATCT
Source organism: Lampetra fluviatilis (assembly GCF_964198595.1). Classification (NCBI taxonomy): domain Eukaryota; kingdom Metazoa; phylum Chordata; class Hyperoartia; order Petromyzontiformes; family Petromyzontidae; genus Lampetra; species Lampetra fluviatilis. The sequence goes on along the minus strand of NC_136279.1, from coordinate 19,600,633 downwards.
ACATGTGCCTCGCACACCTGCTGGCACAGCATGGAAGTCAAGGTTTTGTGGAGTCTCTCCACCATCCCGTCAGTCTGCGGGTGGTACGGGGAGGTACGCACCTTCTTGGTACCCAACAGATCGCACACCTCTTGCAACAATTTACTCGAAAAATTTTTACCTTGGTCGGTCAGCAGGCGTTCGGGAGCCCCCTTGTCCAGGACATAGCCCTGGACGAAGGCATCCGTCACAGCCGCTGCCGACTGGTTAGCGAGAGGCCACGCCATAGGCCATCGGGTAAAGTATTCGACCCCCACTAACAAATATTTATTCCCTCTCGGCGTGACTGGGAAGGGCCCCAAAATATCGAGTGCCACGAGCTCGTTGGTACGCGAGACCTGAATAGATTGCAGCGGTGGATTAGCTGCCACGGCCGGTGGTTTACGCCTGGCGCACTCAACGCACCCCTTCAGAATATGCACCACATCACTTCCCATTCCCGGCCAGTAATAGTCACGCTGAAGCAGGGCAAGCGTCTTGTTAACTCCCAAGTGCAAGAGGCGTTCGTGTGCCGCCAAGACAACCCTCCCCCTCACAGCGGAAGGCACCACGAGTGCGTTCCGCCGGGACAAACTGTCCCATTTCAATAACACGCCCCGCTCAAGTACATAGGAGCCGGTACGCTCCTGGTCCCCCTCGGGACCCCCAACCTTGCGGCGCAATGCTAGCAGCGAGCTGTCCGCCATCTGGAGGCGGCCCCATTCGCTGAGCGACAGCGAGAGCAGCGAGTCCCGACCCTGAGAGGCAGTGGAATCATCCCCACTCGGTGCGCCCGCTGTCGCAGCCAGTGCCCCTATCTCCCCCGCAAGCGTCGGTTTACAGCGCGCCGATCCCGACAAACACGCGCATTCATCACAAGGCAACAACCGCGACAAGCAATCGGCATTCGTGTGTCGCAACCCCTTACGGTACGTAGTCGTAAACTGATAGTCCTGGAGGACTTCCAACCAACGCGACAACTGGCCCGAGGGCTGGGCGACCCTCAATGAATACTGTAGCGCCGCGTGGTCCGTTCGGACTGTAAAGTGACGACCATACAGATATGGCCTAAACTGCTGCACAAAAAAAACAATGGCAAGCAGCTCGCGACGGGTGACACAGTAGCGCTGCTCCGCCGGAGACAACACCCTACTACCGTAGGCGACAACTCTTTCGACACCCCCAACGACTTGGGATAGCACCCCCCCAATGCCCGTGTTGCTAGCATCCGTGTCCAGCAAAAAGGGACTGGCAAAATCGGGATAACACAAGGGTGGGGCACCCACCAAGGCGTCCCGGAGGGAGCGAAACGCGGCCTCCTCCTCCGGTCCCCATCTGAACTTCACTCCTTTCGCCGTTAGAGCGTGCAAGGGTTTTGCAATAGTGGCGAAGTGCTCAACGAACCGCCGATAATAAGAAGCAAACCCGATGAAACTACGCACGTCGGAAACGGACGTAGGTGTCGGCCATGAACCGACACAATCCGTCTTCGCGGGATCGGTGGAGATCCCCGAAGAATCGACAATGTGACCCAAGTATCTAACGGACCTACGAAGGAGGTGACATTTGGCCGGTTTAAATTTCAACTTAGCCGATCGCATTCGCAAGAACACCCCTCTCAATCGCCGGAGGTGTTCCTCAAACGTTTTACTGAAAACAATGACATCGTCCATATAAATCAAGCATGTATCCCACTGCAAGCCCGACAAAACCAGCTCCATAAGTCGCTGAAACGTCGCTGGAGAGGAGTGAAGTCCCATGGGTAACCGGTTAAACTGGAACAGCCCCCCTGGAGTCCGAAATGCTGTCTTAGGTTTCGACTCTTCGTCGAGCGGCAACTGCCAAAACCCCGATAACAAATCAAGAGTCGAAAAATATCGCGCACCAGACAATGCATCGAGGGACTCATCCATCCTGGGGAGCGGATACGCGTCAGCCACAGAGATCTTATTCAGGCGACGGAAATCAACGCAGAATCGCAGGGACCCGTCCTGCTTCTTAACCAGCACAATAGGCGCTCCCCACGGGCTAGAGGAGGGTGAAATAATATCGGCTTCTAGCATATCGTTAACAGCCGACTGAACATGTTCCTTCTCCACGGGACTCAGTCGGAAGGGATTTAGCCTGACCGGCGCCGCATCGCCCGTTTCAATGTGATGGTGCAACAAATCCGTGCACCCAATGTCATACTTATGTTTACTGAATACATCAGAGAATTCAATGAGCAACTCGCGCAGCGCACCCAACTGCGCCGCCGATAAATCGTCCGAGGCGGCACATAACGACTGGACCCACTCAAGGTCTTCCCTTGGCTCAACGTTCCGCGCGGGGCTCGAGCCCACCTGCGCAACCAACCCATCATCCCCAGGAACCTGCGCCGCGTGAGCCAGCACGGTGCCCTGCGGGATGACAGCTGGTCGCGACCCCGCGTTCAAAACCATCACAAACGGATCCCTGTCAGCCCGCACCAAAGTGTGAGCCACCGATAAATCAAGACCCCCGACAGCCTTGTTAGAAGGACCCAAAAGCATACTCTGTCCCGAAGCCTCCCTCACCCATGGTTTTCGCAACCGGAGGGGAATCAACATCTGTGAACCCGGGGGCACTTGCACTGTCTGCGTCGCCACCGCTTGTATCGTAGCGCACGCCGTCCGAATGTCAGTAGGGCCCGTCAAAAATGAAATCCGGCGACCCGATGGCAGTTCAATGCATCGTTGATCGATAAGAATTTTAATGGGCATTTTAGCCAAAAAGTCAGTGCCCAAAAGACACGGAACTGCCAAGGAAGACGAAACGAAAACGGGTCCCGATAATTTGATATCTCCAATGCAAATGGACGCCCTAACCTGACCGATAATGCCCAACGATCCCCCATTAGCGGCGTAAAATGGCACATCCACTGGAAGCAGCGGACGACATTGGACTGGAAGAATATTATAAATGAGGTCCGATATAATAGTTGCCGATGCCCCCGTGTCCACTAACACCCTAATCTCAACCCCATCAATAGATCCCGTAACAACGGACGAACCCGCCGAAGCAGCCACAATTCTATGCCCCAATTCCGCCCATTCAATGTCTCCCTGGTCCCGGCCGAACCCCCCTCGCCGAACCGAATCCCCGAACCTTAACCGGCCCTCCTCCGCCGCAACGCGGCGTCCCATGTGTGCCGAATAAACAGGCCGAGCGTGTGAGGTGCCGCGACTTGCCGGGGATTGTAGAGATGACTTGGGCTCTCGGTCGTCGTCCAGCCGAGCTCCCATGGCGCGCCGCCGCGGAGCGCGGCACCCGGACGCCACGTGGCCCCGGAGGCCGCAGTTATAGCACGTGACGAGGGTCGGAGTAGATCTTGGTTGCTCCGACTTTCGGCCCGATCGCAGAGGCGACCGGGCCCCCGGCCTCCAGTCCCCTGGTCGTCCCATGGCGAACGCCTCCTCTCGTGGGCTGACGACTTGGGGTTCGGCGACCACCAACCCCGGGGCTGCGACGACAGCAGCGTTGCAACCAACGCCTTGCTTCCGTTGTAGGGCCTCGTGCGCTTGAATACTCGTGGCGACTCTCAAAGAAGAAATATCAATGTCGTCAGCTGTGTTGATAGGGACCCCCAGGTCCTGCGCCAACTTGAGCAGCTGCTCCAAAACCATCGCGTCTTGGCCCTCCTCGTCCATCCGAGGGAACGCAGCATCAGCAAGAGCCAGCAACGCCGTGCGATAGGCCAGCGCGGTCTCCGTGGCCGCTTTCCGTCTTGCGTAGAACTGATGGCGGCATGTAGAGGGAGGCCCGTAGACCCTGGCCAACAAACCCAGCGCATCCTTCAGCGTGGAGCGGTCCGACTTCCGTGCAGCCCTGAAGGCCGCGAGCGCATCGTCGTCCAGCATGGCGGGCAATGCCCGCAGCGCCGTAGCATCGGACCACGCTGACATCTCTTGATGCGCCAAAAACCTTCGCTGAAATTGGCCCCAGTCTCCGCCTTCCGCCTTGAAGGCTGACAACGTGGGCAGGCGCTGCTGAAAAATGAAGTCATCCGCCTCGTGGTTCCTCTCCGCCTGTCCGTCGGTGTCTAAGATGGCGGCTCCAGCAGCAGACGTAAGATGGCGGACCCCCTCGCGCGCTGATGAAGTCGATGCGCGCGCTTGGGAACCCACCACCACGTGGCGCTCGCCGTTCCCGCCAAAAGCAGGCCCAGGCGCAATGGCGGGAATCCCCCATTCGGTTTGGCGGGAATCTGCGGGGCGACCTTGTAAAATGTCCCCCACCGTCCCCGCTCCTCCCGACGAGCTGATCTCCGCCAAGATGGACGCGGCGGCGAGCAGCAGCTCCGCCAGTCGGGAGTGCGCCTCACGAAGCCCGGCGTCTGTCCCCGGTCGCTCGGCCGGCGCCGTCGACGGACCCTGCAGCGTGGGCAAGTCCTCTTCCTCACCCCCCGCCACCAGCGGCTCCGAGTCGTCCAGGTCTTCCTCGCGGTCAATCCCGTGGGTCCTACGGGTCTTCCTCGTCTCCATACTTGGAAGCCCGTTTCACTTCTGACGCCAGATGAAGTATTGGAAAATGACGGCAGGAAACTCCTTGACGGGAACACACTTCTTTTATTAAATCTTGACTTGTAACAATACAACGCGTGGCCTCTCTTCTTCACACCGCACTTCTCTTGACTCAGGATTCTGTGCTGCCGGCTCTCTGTGCCTCGTGTAGACTCCGCGCCTCGGCTACACTCCTCTCTCGCCTCGTGTAGACTCTGCGCCTCTGCTACACTCTCCTCTCTCGCCTCGTGTAGACTTGGCCTCTCTCTCGCTGGCTACACCGTATGCATACTCGGCTCGTGCAGACCGTTCTCTCTCGCTGGCTACACCGTATGCATACTCGGCTCGTGCAGACCGTTCTCTCTCGCTGGCTACACCGTATGCATACTCGGCTCGTGCAGACCGTTCTCTCTCGCTGGCTACACCGTATGCATACTCGGCTCGTGCAGACCGTTCTATCTCGCTGGCTACACACTATACATTACTCAGCTCGTGTAGACCTTTCTATCTCGCTGGCTACACACTATACATTACTCAGCTCGTGTAGACCTTTCTATCTCGCTGGCTACACACTATACCTTACTCTCTTCTACTCTCCATTTCTCTCCTCTCCGGGCTCTATCTCTACACCTTCGTCTTCATTCTTAGATGGTTCCACTTCTGCCCCTTGCTCCTCTGTGCATCACCTTATATACCCCTTCTCCCCGGGAGACGGAGCGGATGCGGACCTCAACGTCGGCACCGCTCCTCCGTTACCCAATCCCCACGCGCTATCCCCACGATCCGGTTCCGCTCAGCGCGTGTTTCCACTCTCCGACCAATCACACCGCGCTGCTACCCGATCACTCCCTCTGGGCGCGTCACCGGCACACAGCCAATCAGCAGCACTACCCCCACCCGCGCACTGACGCCTGCTCCTCCCCGTCAGCGCGCGTCACCACACACACACCCGTACATACGCGCTGGCACACGACATATACACCCAGCGCGTATCACCACTACACATTTATTATAAACCTTCGTGAATTTACCGAAAGAACCACAGAGAGTGGACACCAACCACGCACGCGCGCCAGGTCGCGATCGGCAGAGGGCGGAGCAGCGACGATCCATCGTTGGACTGCAATTCTATGCTCCCACGTGGCTGCGTGATCCATCACGAACCCGCGCACACCGGCGCTGTGGCCGTGGCTCGGCCATCGAACAGAGACAATGGCCACCGGCATCGCGCGCTTTCGGATGCGCTTCTGCGGCCGTCTGGAACGCTCTTCCTTGCGATAGTAGGAAGCCGCTGGGAGCTGTGCCCTTTTAAATAATTTAGATTGAAAATGCACTTCTTTCAAATAGCTCTTTTGTGTTTTAGTTTGTTGTCATTCCCCCGTACCTCTGATTAGCGCGGTTGGCTACCTAGGGTGCGAAACATAAGTTCAACGTACACACATTAATTTATGTGCGTGTGCCTGGTAGATGCACTACCTGTGCCCCCATACAGTGCAACTTTGCTGCGTTTTATCCGTCCGGGCAGGCGACCGCCTTTCAACTTGCCCAGTAAGCAGCAAGCGTCCTTCACGAGCCTCCTCCTGCTCCTCCACCCCACCCACCCCACCCACTCACCCCAGCAGAAACATGATGCCCACCAAGATCCAGGCCAGGAGTCCCGGGCTGCTGACGGTCTCGGTGACCACCTCGTGCTGGCAGGAGGGGCACGTGGTGGACGCGGGTCCCGCGGCGGAGGGGCGCTCCGACTGCTCCTCCTCCACGGGCACCACGTGAACGTACGCGTGCGGTTGGCCCGAGGGATACGAGGCCGGACCGCCGCCTGCAGAACGAGAGTCGCGTGGTGCTAGAGCGGTGGTTGGGGCGTTGGGGGAGGCCCTTTCGCCGATAACACTGGTCAACACACTTTTTTATGGCATAAGGCAGGGGTCCTCAAACTACGGCCCGCGGGCCACATGCGGCCCGCCGAGGACATTTATCCGGCCCATGGTCACTAATTGGGCTGCGCTTGTGAGCACTAATTGGGCTGCGCTGGTGAGCACTAATTGGGCTGCGCTGGTGAGCACTCATTGGGCTGCAGTGGTGGGCACTGATTGGGCTGCGGTGGCGAGCACTGATTTAGCTGCGCTGGTGAGCACTGATTGAGCTGCGGCGGTGGGCACTCATTGGGCTGCGCTGGTGAATGGTTCAATGGGCCAATTGACTGGACTTGCCCCCCAGGCCTAAGGCTGCCAGCCCTCCCCTGGCTGCGCTTGACTGGCTCTCCCTCCCTCAGCTCCCTCACTTGCTCCTCGGCTCCACTCCCAGTGATATTTCTTTGTGCTGGGGATGTACTGCGATCTGTGAACAAAACTGCAGGTGTAATTAACTTTTTAATGGCACCCGCACCAGTGTGAGCCTGGGGTAAAAGCGGAGTTCCCCCAATCAGACTGCATTGATGGGCAGTGCAGTCTGTATGTCTCTGTGTGGGCAAAGTTATTGCTGGTATATTGTTTTTGTAGCGCTGTATATATATATTGGTATTTTACTAATAGCAATTTTGACTCCCTAGGAAACTGATGTCAAGAAAGAGAAAAATTGACTCGGAGTGTAGGATATTCAAAGAACAGTGGACTTATGATTACTTTTTCATGCAGTACAAGGAAAGAGCTGTGTGTCTGATATGCTAGAATATAGTGTCTGTGTTCAAAGAATACAATTTACGTCGACACTATGAAACTCAACATAAAGATACATATGATTGTTTGGTCGGAGAAGTGAGAAAAGATAAAATATTAAAACTGAAAAATACATTAACAACTCAGCAAAATACTTTTGTGAAGTAGAAGCAGCTAAACATTTCATCACTGCGAGCAAGTTTTCAAGTTGCCAAGCTAATAGCGTGCACTGGCAGACCATTCGTAGAGGGAGAATTTGTTAAAGAATGCCTTCTTTCTGTTGCCAAAGATATGTGTCCAGAGAAGGCCGATTTATTTAGTACAGTGAGTCTTTCAGGACCTACAATTACACGGAGGATTGAAGAAATGGGAGACAATTTGCATCAGCATTTGTAAAACTCCACAAAAAAACTTTCCTATTTTTCCTTGGCACTCGACGAAAGCAATGATGTTCGTGATTCTGCACGACTTCTAATTTTTATTCGTGGGATGAATGACTATTTCGAAGTCACAGAAGAGCTTGCTGCACTGCAAAGCATCAAAGGAACAACTACAGGAGAGGATATCTATGAAAAGGTTTGCCAAACTGTGAATGGTTTGGAGCTGAATTGGGCTAAACTAGCCAGTGTGACAACTGATGGTGCTCCTAGCATGGTGGGGTCTAAGAAAGGAGTAATTGCTCGCATTAACCAAGAGATGGACAAACATAACCATTCTCATCCAATAGCCATACACTGCCTCATCCACCAACAAGCGCTGTGTAGTAAATCACTGAAGTGGAACTCTGTTATGAAAATTGTGGTATCTTGTGTTAACTTCATTAGAGCTCATGCACTAAACCACAGACAATTTCAGGAATTTCTGTCTGAACTAAATGTTGACTATGAAGATGTTCTGTACCACACAGAAGTCCGTTGGCTGAGTCGAGGGAGAGTTTTGAAACGTTTCTATGACTTACTTCCACAGATTACAGCTTTTCTGCTTTCAAAAAACAAAGAAGTACCAGAGCTCAATGATGCAGAATGGAAATGGCACCTTGCCTTTCTGACAGATGTAACAGAGCTACTCAACAGTTTCAATGTGCAACTTCAAGGAAAGGGGAAGCTCCTCTGTGATATGCAATCACATGTCAAAGCATTTGAAGTAAAATTAGGCCTCCTCATCAAACAAGTTAAGGAGGAAAACTTCTGCCATCTCCCCACAACTCAAAATCTGTTAGCGGAAAAAACCATTGGTTGCAATTCCCAAACAAAACATGTGTGGATTCACTGGAAAAATTGCAAAAGGAGTTCCAATTTAGATTTAAAGAGCTTAATCTCCATGAACAGGAGATACAGCTTTTCCATAACCCATTTTCTATTGACATTGAAAATGTGGATACAATTTACCAAATGGAACCGGCTGAACTGCAAAATTGTGACTCTCTGAAAGACGCATTCAAGTCAAGCAGCCTTCATAATTTCTATGCATCTCTCCCCTCTGAGACATATCCTCATCTCAGGAACCATGCACTCAAAATGGCAACCATCTTTGGCAGCACTTATGTCTGTGAACAGACTTTTTCCAGAATGAAACATTTGAAATCTCCAACCAGATCTAGACTAACGGATGCACACTTGCATCACTTGTTACGACTAGCAGTGACAAATATGGAACCGGACATTGACCATCTCATTAGCCAAAAGCAGGCCCATAGTTCACATTGAAATACTGGCAAGTTTGTTGATTTAACTTTACTTGTTCTTCATTTTAAATATTGTATTTGTTCCCGTTTTGTTTCTTCACTTCAAAATAAGATATATGCAGTGTGCATAGGAATTTGTTCATAGTTTTTTTTAACTATAGTCCGGCCCTCCAACGGTCTGAGGGACAGTGAACTGGCCCCCTGTTTAAAAAGTTTGAGGACCCCTGGCATAAGGTATTCCAACGGTTTTAAGGTAATTGTGGGGTGCTGATTCCAAATCTGGCATCAGTTGTTTTTGTCTATCACATTAGGTTTTTGAGATATCAAATATTGCATTTTCAATCAAAACTGCAGAAGAAAAATATTAAATAAATGTGGATATCTACATAAAATTATTTTATAAACACACTATCCTAAAAATACAGCACCATATTTTAACACTAAAGCAGTCACTGACTCGCAACAATTTGCAATCGTAAGTGACAGAGTTAATTTCTGGTAAAATCAATGAAAATGGGGTATGCCGATAGCATAAAAATTAGATGTGATAGAGCAAATCTGAGATCAGATTTGGAATCAGCACCCTGAAATTAGTCTAAAACAGCTGCAAAAGTCCAAGCCAGATTTTTTTTTTTGACCAGTGTAAGACATCAATCAGTGTGTGAGTGCGTAAACACACATTGTTTGGGGTTAGACGGCAGGACGATCATGGGGGGGGGGTGTTTTTCACAATTTGTGTTGTATTATCGGGGAAGGGGGGTGGGCAGCGCACATCAGGGGCCGCGCTAAAGGCCACCAGGGGCCTCCAATCGTCCGCGGGCCTTGCGACGACGAACTTTGCGTCAGACGATCTCCGCGCTGGGCAGAGGAGCCCCAATTGGGGCGAGGCTAGCGTCGTGCGTGTGCGCAACCAACAGGGCACGCGTCATCTCGGTCGGTGTCTTAACAGGACCTGAGTGGCGTCGTGGGTGGGCTGGGTGGGTACTCTCTCGTGTAGCTGCTGGGGTGAGTGAGTGCCTGTGAGTTGTTCGTCTGTGCGTGGACACCATCAGTTGTCACTCACAGCACGATACACCCGCTCGGGTATCGCCGACCCTGCGAGACGCGACGAAGGGAATCTCTGTGCTGATGAACCACAATGGGGGTGAAGCCATGTGTGTGTGTATGTATGTGTTTATGTGTCTGTGTGTGTGTGTATGTGTGTGCATGTGTGTGCGCACTGTGGGGAGCGGTAGTGTAGTGGTTAGCGCGCTGCACTATGTACCCGGACACCCGGGTTCGATTCCCACTAACGGCCAACACAGGTGACGATTATCTGAACCGATCCTGGGCCTCCCCTAGGTCGACTCAGCCTCAAAAAAGTATCGGGTGCGGTGTGTAAACATCGCCACTGGGGAGAAAAAGGCGGTCGGGCGTGGTGCTGGTCACCCACCTACCCCCCTCGTGTACCGTTCCGGCCTTCACAGGTGCTCGCTAACAGCACTTGCCCCTACAGTCTGTTAAGGCTATATCATCATCATCGTAAACCCCAACCATGGTTTCAAATAGTGTGGGGCGCCCCTACTCACAATGATGGTGGATATGCAGAGAAGAGCAGGTGGACGGATACCGATCAACGATGTCCATACGTGTTAAGGTGAGAATGACGTTTCCAGCACTTGCATTTTATACCGAATGTAGCAAAGCGCGAGAAGACGGTGTGATCCAAGAAAGCTGGAAACTTTTCCATATGATCATTATGGCGGTACCCCGGGGTACCAAATAATACTAAACGGCCTCGGCAATTAAATATTTTGTTTATGGGACACTATTGTTTTTAGGGGTGTACTTAACTCCGCGACTGGGGTACCAATCAATCCGAAATCAGTGCCACTCCGCGATGTGGAAAACGCGGCGAGGACGATTGCGCCGAAACCCTGAACGCTCGTACGCAGCGTGGTGGTGCATCGTGTACAGCTCGTCGAGATGAGTCGATTGCCGCATCGCCGACCATCAACAGACTAACAGTGACTGCATCACGGACATTATGCGAGAGCCGGGGTACTATGGTACCCTGGGGCACCGCCATTAGGTTCATATGCTGCACAAGAATATTATTGAGTGTCACCCTAATTTACGGAACACATGGAGCTCGAGGCACCGCAGTGGGGAAACGTTCCTAGTTAATAAATACATTCATGAAATCTCCGTTTCCAACAGCATATCCTCGTGGCTTTGTCATTCAAAAATCAAGGTGATGGTGTATTATTTGCCGGAGGGCTTTGTCTTGTGACCTGGGTGACCTTTTCGAGTGGCACATCGGTTGGGCCCCAGCTGTGGCGCTTGGTGGTCAGAGCTCTTGTTGATTCCCAGGGGCTTTGGCCCCACGAAGGAGCTTCCATGGGCACTTTGAACGGCTGGAGGAGCGAGCGAGGCCGAGCTTTTCGCCAACGTTTGACTTCGTGCAGAATGCAAGGACTTCCAGCAGGGCGGGCGTCCTCATCTTTGGTCACAGGTTCTGTGATAAACTCTCTCAATCGTTGTTTCATCTTCCTGGTTTACCAGCGTGGCCCACACCTTTCCTATTCTGCTCTCAGAATGTTGTGTTCGGTTTTTATGTTGTGTCAGATGTCAGATGTTTTTTTAATGAAATCATTTGACATTTTGAGGTTTTCCTCCAGCTTCTACAAATGTGGGCTTCGGTTTCTCACTTTTTCGTAGCCTGGCCAAGTGTGGGCCTTACGAGAGTTCAGACTCAACGACGGTTATGAGCGGTCTAAAGTCGTCCAATGTGCCCCACCGCTTACCGCCCTTGCATCGAATTATTTGCGGGGCAATTGGCGGCTTCCCCATTGTTTGGTCCTTTTGGAGAGAGGAAGCGTGAAGTCGTCGTCCGGGTTGTAGTCCGTTTACCATCGGACTGGGTGAAATGTGCCCAGCTGTGTATGGTCGTATAAATAAGCAATGTTTCTTGAGCCCCCCCTGCCCCCCCCCCCCCCCCATTGTGTGCGTTTAGTGGCGATTGAAGTCACCCGCCCACGTGTGTGGTAGCCACGTGAGTGGCTCCTGGCAGAAGTGATGATGTCCAATTTAGTATTCGGGTGGTCCAGACGTCTTGTCACCCCCAATTAATGTACCCCCTCACTTTTTTGTTCCATTTGCATGTTAATTTCTGTTTTAAACAAACCTTTCTTTAAAAATGTAGGTTTAGAGAGATTTAAATGGAGGTCACAAGACATCTGGACAACCGTGAACATTGATGGCCGTTAACGTGACCATCTGTCACGGTTACACCGTCGGTGCGTCATCGCCGGCGACGGTGGACTTGAGGGCCTTGGCCCGTGTTTAGGGTGGTGCATGGGCGCCATGAGGGTGCTGTGTGGCCGTTCAGTTTCGTGACTTTGCCATCCGAGTGCGGTCCTCCCACGTACGGCCTCCTGTAATGTGACGACCTCAATCTTAACCCTCCTCCCCCCCCCTCCTCAGGCTTTCTATCTGGCCGGGAAGCCAAATCATTGACGTCTTGAGTTCACTCGAATACCTCGTTCGAGCAATTCATGGCCCCTTAGCAGGGGTTCTATTTTTATTTCGGATTTTAGCACTCTACTGGGGTCATGTCTGGATTCAAATTAACGACGTCCATTTCACGTCGATGATGGTATTGCGTTTCACGTAACACGAGACCCAGTGACAGGACACAAAGCAGCCACCGCCACCACAATGCAGGTCACAAACAAAGCCTCTCTTCTTGTTTTCTCGCACTGCTCCAACCTGGAATTCCCGCCTATCGTCTGTGTCGGTTCAAGCAAACGAGTTCACCCTCATCCGTTACAACTTAAGGCAGTGCTGTCTGATGCTGGCCACTTGGCGTTTTGGGCCTGTGCTCGGCATCCGTGATATAAACGCTCTACTGTACAAATCACACGTGAATTTGACTATACAAATGCCAACCTCCCAAATGCACAACCCCAAACGCCTCACGACTCAAGTTGTCGGGCCAGTCCCTGGGTGTGGTAGCGTTGCCTTGCAATAATTTAGCTCAAGTTGACCGCCCACCCTACAAATGACTACGAATTGCCGCAATACAATCGAGCTTCTTACGTAAAACAGTGACGTACATGGCCCAGCGGCCCACGCGTGAACTCTGGGACTCTACTAAACAGCACGGCTGTGTGTGCTCAGATTTTAAAACGATTAATTATTATCTGCGCTGGCAGTGGTGCACAAGCACAATGAGCCACAACTCAACGCGAATTAAAAGTACATAATAGTCGACGTTTCGGGCAATATGCTCTTTTTCACCCATGTGCTATGAAGAAGGGCAATTTTCTGAAACGTCGCAGGCTGTTTGTTTGTTGTTGTTTGTGGGGAGCGGTGGTGCAGTGGTTGGCACGCTGCGCGACGAACCCGGCTACCCGAGTTCGATTCCCGTTCACGGCGACCGACGCCAAGTGACGAATTTCTGAACCGATCCAGGACCTCCTCTAAGTCGATTCCGTTTTAAAATGAGTACCTGGTGCGATGTGCAAACGTCGCCAGTAAGGAGACAGGCGTGGTGCTGGCCACCCATCCCGACCTTCGTAGGTTGCTCCCTAACAGCACTTGCCCCAGCAGTCTTGTCAAGGCTCGACGGGGGGGGATCTTTGTCTATATGCAATAACGTCACTTAAAGTTGGCGGGCCCGTACTGCGTCACCTTGTTCCGCATGCGGACAGCTGCCAGGAGGGGTGCCCCCCCCCCTGCTCGGCTCCAAACGGCGGCTGGGCATTGGAAGTGGTTTGAGATGAAATGTCCGGCGCTAAGAGTCAGCCGAGGCGAGGACGTGCCACCTGGACGTTAGGTGGTACTGTACAATAAATATATACGGAACCCTTTATGTTGTTGTGGCAGTATCGAAAAATGATGGTGATGAAACAACACACCAAAATAGGCTTTAGCCCCAAGCCTGCCAATAACACAGGATGCGGTAAGATGTGCAAACACAAAATGATGTAGGTAATCTATCGCAAGGTATCAAGTCTGCATTAACCGCACTAACGTGTTGTAAAAGCATGGAAACAAACACGCGTTGATGTAACGCATTGACCTTGAAACGAATTGGCCAACACCAGCGCTACAGCCTCCTTTATGGCCGAGTCTTTACACCACCTGTGTTAGACCGGAGAACAACGCCAAAAGGCGAACAGTCCAATGCCAACGCAAGTATCAACGTATCAATATTTGTACGATTTAACTATTTTTTGTAATTTACCAGGTTGAGGTCTACTGAGCTACGTAGCTCGTCTACAGAGAGACCTGGCCACGGAGTGGCTGATCACGTGGACATTTATAGCAACCGAATACTTTTAAAATGCGTGATGTTGATTCTAAATGTGGATGGGAAAAACCCGGAGGACCCGGAGAAAAAAAATCCACGCGACCACGGGGAGAGGAAGACACACGCAAACTCCAAATATACAGCAGCAGGCGTCAGGGTAGGGACCGAACCCACGACCTCCTGTAGACCAGGCGAGGTAGTTAACATCTCCTAGCCACCGTGATGTTGATGATGAGAGAGAGAGAGAGCACGCAAACTCAAAATATACAGCAGGCGTCAGGGTCGGGATCGAACCCACAACTTCCTGTGTACCAGGCGATGTAGTTAACATCTCCTAGCCACCGTGATGATGATGAGAGAGAGAGACACGCAGACTCAAAATATACAGCAGCAGGCGTCAGGGTCGGGACCGAACCCACGACCTCCTGTATACCAGGCGAGGTAGTTAACATCTCCTAGCCACCAACAGGGCTGGGTTGGTCACGTAATTCTGAAAAGTGCGGTTTGTATGCAGCCCAGCGTGGGTGTCGCGGATTAACCGAGTCCCCTGCGTGGGCTGCGATGATCGTCCGTTCGCGGTATTAGAGACGAACGAGGTCGGCATAGGAGGGGGGGGGGGCATCGTTGCTCGTGTTTGATGTGGCCGTGTTTCTCTCGTTGTTGTTAATCGACGCTCGTGGAGACGATGAGTTGCACCGCGAGTGCGTGAAAGACGAGGATGGATTTACTGCTAGGAACCTCCTGGTTACACCAGCCCACAGGGGATTATTGCGTCCGTCCGTCCGTCGTGCATCCAAAAATGGGAGGGGTGGGGCTGGGTGGAGAGAGGAGGGTGGGGAGGGGCTGGGTGGGGAGGGTGGGGCTGGGTGGGGGTGAGAGGGGTGGGGCTGGGTGGGAGATCTAGTCATCCCGTGGTTCTCTTATAAAACTCAACGTTTAACCTACTCACGCCGGCTTGTGCCCGCCCTCACAGTCGGCCATATTTGCGGAATACACCACGCCGCCGTTGACCCTGGCCATTGACCGAGCAACCCAACGTTCCTACCAGCAGCTCCCTCCGCAGGAGGAATGTGTTCTCGTGCTTTGCACGCCTATTGCGTTTTCGTGTTGTTTGCTTTCATTTGTGACGACCATTAAGAAAAAAATAAAAACTTGCTTTTCACAACGCCGTACGAAAGAATACGAATTGTTTGTTAACGTCCTAACCCGCCCCCGACTGGACAGCTGTCAATTAAAAATAGCTCCTTTAGCTCCGTTGGATTTCTCCAGAATTAAATAAATATTCTGATATTGGCTATGGGAGGCCTTCACCCAGCAGTAGATAGATCATGGATGGTGATGATGATGATGATGATTTGAAATCCGTATGGGCGCGAGATGGTTCGGAGGGTGGGGGAGAAGTTGTAGAAGTTGGAGGAGGACGAGAGGGATTCGGAGCTGTCCTCACCTCGGTTGTGATCCGGAACGAGACCAAACTGCATCGACTGAGGTCGATTCTCGAACATCGCACTCGTCCCCGTCGTGTGAGGCCGCAGTTCTCTAACATCCAAGCGACACAATGACAACAATCGTAGAGTGACAGCAACATCCAAGCGACACAATGACAACAATCGTAGAGTGACAGCAACATCCAAGCGACACAATGACAACAATTGTAGAGTGACAGCAACATCCAAGCGATACAATGACAACAATTGTAGAGTGACAGCAACATCCAAGCGATACAATGACAACAATCGTAGAGTGACAGCAACATTCAAGCGACACAATGACAACAATCGTATAGTGACAGCAACATCCAAGCGACACAATGACAACAATTGTAGAGTGACAGCAACATCCAAGCGACACAATGACAACAATCGTAGAGTGACAGCAACATTCAAGCGACACAATGACAACAATCGTATAGTGACAGCAACATTCAAGCGACACAATGACAACAATTGTAGAGTGACAGCAACATCCAAGCGACACAATGACAACAATTGTAGAGTGACAGCAACATCCAAGCGACACAATGACAACAATCGTATAGTGACAGCAACATCCAAGCGACACAATGACAACAATTGTAGAGTGACAGCAACATTCAAGCGACACAATGACAACAATCGTATAGTGACAGCAACATCCAAGCGACACAATGACAACAATTGTAGAGTGACAGCAACATCCAAGCGACACAATGACAACAATCGTAGAGTGACAGCAACATTCAAGCGACACAATGACAACAATCGTATAGTGACAGCAACATCCAAGCGACACAATGACAACAATTGTAGAGTGACAGCAACATCCAAGCGACACAATGACAACAATCGTAGAGTGACAGCAACATCCAAGCGACACAATGACAACAATCGTAGAGTGACAGCAACATCCAAGCGACACAATGACAACAATCGTAGAGTGACAGCAACATCCAAGCGACACAATAACAACAATCGTGATGGTCAGCCGCACCAGCCGGGACTACTATTGCAGTGACTACCGCCACATCTATCTCGCTCTTGCTATCCTCGAATCGTTTACCTGCACTGGCGTTTTTTAGAGTTGTGAATTTGTTCCTTCGGCACGTTCTATGTTACGGAATCTTCCGTGTGCAATGTCAACTGGATCAACAGGATCATTGTCATCATCATCATACGTGTAACGAATGCAATAAACTCGAACTAAACTCAAGACTTTTCTACAGCCTGTTTTTTTTTATTTTATTACAGCAATATAGTGGAACAGAATAAAGGATTATTACGGATAAGTATATATATTGTATGTACTCTAGTGGTAGTGCTTTACGCCGATAATCCATACCCCAAGCCGGCCTAGAAGAGTTCCAGAAATTATCGGGGTGAGATATGAAGCCCTGGCGAGTAGAGTAACAGTGTCTGGCCAATCAATCTGTCGGCCAGGGGTATTTGGGGAACTATTTTCCTTGTTGAGGGCCAAAGAGATTCGAACTTTCAAATACTTTTGGTTGACAAAGATCCGCTGTATAGCCTGGAACAGACTGTCGGGGCTTGTGCTGTTAGCGAGCACCACATTATGAAGGCCGGCACGGCACACGAGGGGGTGGGTGGCCAAGCACCACTCTCGGCCGCCTTTGTCTCCCTCGCGGCGATGTTTACACACCGCACCAGGTTACTCTTTGATGACGAAGTCGTATTAAGTGGAGGAGGCCCATGACCGGTTCGGATAATTAATCAGTCGTCACAGGTGGTTGATGGTGGTCGGGAGGGTGGGGATCGAACTGGGGGGGTCTCTGCCAGGGTTCGTAGCGCGGACGCGCGAACCGCTCCACTGCTATCGTGTGGACATCCACGCAATGACGCAACACCCCCCCCTCCACCGCCACTCGACGTTCTTCAATCACGACGCACGGCGACACTTAACGGCCGACTGTAAAGACACCCCCCCCCCCCCCCCCGTGCAGTGACGGCAGTGGCAGGCGGCGAGACGATATCACAAACACGGTCGGTTCAATATTCAACCTCCAGTATCCGATTTAGCGCGGATGAGATGCTTGCATGTGGCAGACACGTGTCATCCGCCGGGTCGTTAGGAGGTGCTTGGACCCATGGGTGGACAACCCCAGGGGGTTCCGGGGCTGCATGCGGCTGTTTGGCTTCCACCTTCGCCGGTGCCCGATTAAGCTAGTGCGGGGGCTTGTAGCATGTGTTGTTATAAAGGGGCCCTAAATTAAAAAAAAACTAATTTTAAAACACAATTTTTTTTACTTGCATAGTAGAGTAATTATATTTTTCATTTTCTATACAGCCAGATAATACGACAAATCGCTAACCTTAAACACCACATCGTTCATAAAAGTTGAAGGCGGTATAGTACTGTAGTAATAGAGCAAGTGCAGAATCACTGAACCGGAATTGGCCCGTAGCTACATCTGTAGCTACTTTTGCTACTCGGATAATCCGGCACTGCCCTTTGCGGGCAGCCTTTTTTTGTTGGTTAAACTTAAATCTGAAACGTAATTTAACGTAAAGATATAATTGGTTTAAATAAGGCAGGAAATGGGTCCCAATGCAATGTCTTGGTGACAACACCATGTACAGCAGTCGAACTGTATCGTTAAAGAATAACGAAGGTGGGGGGGGGGGGGCTTAATAGACGCGGTTTACTCCACCACCAATTGTGTGATTTAAGTCAGAACGTGGTTGTCACCTTGCCGTACACCTGCGGTGTCTGCGACTGTGTACAAGTAGCCCTGCGCGCGTGTGATGCGGCTCTCGAACTATTTTGGTCAAAGACATTGAAAGGTTTCCCGACCCCCCCCCTGTGCTCGACCCTCAACTCCGTGGTGGCAGCGCAACAGGACGTCTCGTGCCGCGTCCGACCCGCGGTGTCGTAGATTCCACAGCACTGCCCCGAGCTTGCCGCGGTCGATAAAACGAGTACCGCTTTGTGTGCGTGTCGAACTTCTTTCGCGCCGCACGTCACCGACCGTGCTAATCGGAGGACGACAAACTTTGAAGGAAGAGCAAACACCGAACTTCTCCCCGTCGTCGGAACGTGGAATTTCCATCACTAACTCAAACAACTCGCCATTCATTTGGGACGCTCGAAGTAACAGCTGACATGTCTTGAGCCGGCTTCTCGTTGTCGAGTTGACGGCTGTCACCTGACCATCTTGGACCGTGTAGGTTTCGGTTCGAGCGGTGCAGGATGAGCTTACCTTGGGAGCGGTGTCCAAAGCTGCTCCACAGCGAGGGTACAGAGCCTCGGCAGCGGTGGAGGTGGCGAGATGGTTTTGGTGGTAACGGTAGTTGGTGGTTGTAGTGGTATGGGCAGGTATTGATGGTGGTGGTGGAGGTTTAGGTGGCGGTGATGATGGAGTTAATGGTGGTGGTATTAGTGGAGCTGGTTCGTGATAGCGGAATGTGGCGGTAGTTTTGGTGAAATCGGTGTGGGCTTTGAGGCTGTGCGTGGCTGGTAGTGGTCGTTGTGGCAGGTACAGATGCGGGTGGAGGTCTGTAGTGGTGTTGGTGGCGGTGGTGTTGGTAAATAAATGGGTGGTGGTTTTGGTTAAGTGATAGATCTGTGGTGGTGGCAATGGTAGTGTTGGCGGTATGTTTATGTGGTCTTAGTGGTGGCTGTAGGGATATGAGTGGTGGTGGCAGTGCAAGAACTATTGGGGCTGTCAGTGGAAGAGTTAAGAGTGGTGTGGTGGTGGTGTGTGGGTGGAGCTGGTAATGACCGTTGGTTGAACGATATTTGAGTGGCCGTAACTTTTTTTCAAATTGCACCCAAACTGTTTAAAACTGCACCTCCCGGTTAGTACGGTTGGCTACGTACGGTAAGAAATACGGTCAACATACAAGGCGGACAGCAGAAAGTGGCCAAACCCCTACCAAGGGAAGTCTCACCAAGACGCTTCATTTCTGGATTGGGATGTTTGGCCAATTAGTTTGTATGTACAGTACTGTATTTTATTTGCAGGGCTTCATGTATTTCAGGGTCGCTGGTAGATTGTGGAACAGACACGTGACTTGGAAACGCAGCAGCACCAAATTAATTATATAAATTATTGTACACCACACACGATCGATAAACATATTCCGTAGATTATAAGACGGCTTTTTTGTCTGTACTGTATCGTGTATCAAAAGGTATTGGTTTTCCCAAGTGTGATCCAGCTGGCCAGGAATGGGCAAAACTAACATTACAACTAACATGAACACATTTAAGAATTACAGTTAAGAGACACACAATATCCAGTACATACTATTTAAAAAGAAGGAATAAAAATGCTGTTAAAAATGTAACTTAAATTTTACTTGGGTACACTTTGGAAAATGGGTACGTGGGCGGGGCTTACCCGTGATTTTGGGGTACCCTTTGCAAGAGGCTGGGTTTACGAGAGGCTGAACATGTGATGTTTAATCTCGACTTAAATTCACAATCCCACCTTTTTGCAGCTTGTAACTTATATGTTTTAATATAGACTTTGCCCAACCGTTTATTTAAAAAAAAACACACACTTTAGAAGAGAGTAGCTTGTGTACACCCTGGAGAAATACAGGCGTGCGTCATTGACCCGGTCCTGAGCCGAGTGGTCAACACGCGCTCGCACACATGAGGCTCTCTTGTGTGTGTGTATCAACCAAAAAATAAAAATTCTTTACTCAATTACCACGGGACTCGGGAGGCCGGCTAATTCACTAATTTTAGTGAAGGCAGTCGCTGATGAATTAATTGCTCGGCGCGGGTTGGAAATGCGAGCTTTTTGGCGGCCCTCTTTTTGGATGAATGTTTGATTATTATTTTTGCCACGTTTTGGCTCCACCTAATCATTAGCGTGGTCGCGTGGAGAATTTTAAATAACGCGGACGATACTTCCTCTCCCTTGATATCGTCTCTCAATCAAAGAAGAAAAAAACCCCCAATATATTACAAGCCAATCGCGCTGCGTTACTTTGTGGGTGCAGAATTCCGGCGGTAGTTGTCTCAAAACGAGCAAAAAGTCTGGACCGGTTTCGGAATTCAGTGTCTCATCAAGTGCAATCCAGGTGAGCAAGGTGAGTGTGGCGCTGGGAAGGGAGATCGAGGGACACGAAATGGTCTTTTTATCGGAGATCTGTCCGACTAATAAGGTGAGAGGGAGCTGGGTTTAAATGCTTAGAGCAACGCAGCTTCAACTTGCGCAGACAAGCAAAAGACTTGCAGAGAAACGCTTAGACTGGCATATACAACACTGACATAGAGAGATACTTTTATTGATTTACAAGAAAGGCATTAATTTAAAAAAGGCAAATGTTGTATGTGACACCTTCAATCGCGTGCCGTGTGTTGCTGGCCGCTTGTCGTTTGGGCTTTTGCCGCTACCGTCTTCAGTAACCGTGATTTTAAAGCAAATCATCAAAATTAGACAGAAATCGAGACCAAAGAGAATCACACGGGGACTCATAGGCTTACCATGAGACTCGTAGGCGCACTTTAGTGCTAACAGTCTCCAGTACAGTATACAGTAGAACCTCGGAGATCGAATGCACCAGAACTCGAACAAATCGGTGTTCGAACGATATTTCCGAACATTTTTTGCCCCGGAAACCAAACGAAATTCGGAGGTCGAACGGTAAATCGCGACTTGAAAGAACCTGTACGGCTGAGACACGCATAGCCGAGCGTGCATGATGCTTGCCCAGACAAAGGGTTTACCGTATGAGAGGCTCACTTAACGCGTAGTTCTCACCCAGTGCAGACCCGCAAAACATCGTTCCTTAACTTTTTCAGTAATCTCCTTTATTTTAGTGTTTTTTGGTGTTTATCCATATACAAGTTTCTTGTTTTTTGCATGATTTTATGCATGTAATTACTGTAAATTTCGTGTAAAAAAATGCTTTATAATGAGAGATTTCTTGTGTCTGGAACCAATTAATGTCATTTACATTAATTCTTACAGCGAAAATTAATTCGGTGTTCGAACAAATCGGTGTTCGAATGGCCTTCTGGGACGAATTAAGTTCGATCTCCGGGGTAGCACTGTATATAGCTTATTGAACTTGTCACCGTGCGTCAGTTTAACACGTTGGCTTTCGTGACCAATATCAGGTTGTTTTGGGTTAGATCTCGTAAATATAAATGTGTCGTTGAATGTGTCACCGTACGTGTGTAGAGGTGGTACGTACCAGGATGTAGCGAGCCATCGCGTAGCCGGTGTCTACATCACGGTCCGCACAAGGGTGGCTACACCGACGTCCGCATTAGCCCCGCCCCTCGGGGGGCAGAGGGCTATATAGGGCGGTGCGCGTGAGCGCTCGGGGAGTCGTTGGAGCTAGTGAAGAATGAAGACGGAGCAAGCTAGATAGGACCCTGGGACCCCTAGCCCCGCTGCCCTTATCAGGGCCGGGACTCTGTGTGGCTCAGTGGTGAGACCCTGGGTACTCACGGCCCGACGTCCTTATCAGGGCCGGGTTGATGGGCCAGTGGTTGAGACCCTGGCTAGGTCGGGTCAGATAGCCTCCTCTAGGAAGTACATAGCCGGAGGACCTGAGAGCGTAGCCGGTGTCAGGCACGCGTAGCCGTAGGCTGTGTTCCTAGGCTGTATAGCTGACTGTTTCTGTAGGGTGTTATAATAAATACGTGCTGCCTCCGTCAACTCGTCTCCTGCAGTATTTACATCATTACAACTGGTGTCAGAAGTGAAACTGTCTTCACGTAATGGATACCAGGAAGACTATTCGTACTCACGAGCATGGCCAGGATGACGACCAGGAGGGGACGAGTCAGCAGGCCTCGGACGGGGAATCAGAGGTGGTGCCGACGCTGCAGCACTCGTCGCGGACGCCTGACACACCGCTGCAGCTGGGGGATGGGCTCCAGGATGCTCACTCCCGCCTGGCTGAGTTTCTGCTCGCCGCCGCCTCCATATTGGCGGAGATTACGACATCTGGAGGAGGGAGGGCTGGTGCCCGTGAAGAAAATTGGCGCCAAACGCCGGCTCGCGCCAGCACCGCGCCGCAACGCAAGGATTGGCGCCAAAATCAGCCTCCCGCCACGGACACTGAAATTGGCGCCATTCTTCCGCCTAGTTCGTTGACTGGCGGAAACCGAGAGCACCACGTGAGGGAGGAGTTCCAGTCACCGCCTCCCACGTCATCGGTACGCGACAGATGTTGCCACGACCAACCCATGGAAGGGGCCGCCATTTCCCTGTGCGACGGTGCTGCGCGGGAACATCAGCAACCGGGAGAGGGGCAGGCGTTCCAACAGCGACTGCCTGCGTTGACGGCCTTTTAAGCTGAGGGAGGCGACTGGGGAGCCTTTCAACGAAGGTTCCTCGCTCACCAAGAGATGTCGGGGTGGACCGATGCCGAGGCACTGCGCGCGCTACCAGCGACTCTGGATGATGATGCTCTGGCCACCTTCAGGTCGACTCCAAGGGATGGCCACTCCACACTCCATGCTGCGCTTCGCCTCATGGCCAGGGTCTATGGACCGCCATCTGCCTGTCGCCACCACTTCTACGCTCGCCGTAAAGGAGAGACGGAAACCCCTCTCGCCTACCGCACTGCACTTCTGGCTCTCGCTGACGCCGCTTTTCCTCGCATGGATGAAGAAGGCAAAGACGCGATGGTCACGGAGCAGCTTTTGGCATTGGCGCAGGACTTGGGTGTTCCTATTAACGCGGCAGACGAGGTAGATATATGCTCGTTGCGGGTTGCTACGAGCATTCACGCGCACGAAGTTCTTAAACGAAAACGGCCTGTCGTTGTCTGTGCATCAGCCTCAGTTTCTGCATCAGCCTCGGCGCCCAGCGAACCCCAAGGCGCTCTATCACAGGAGGTCTTCGCCACGGCACGGTCGGGGGACTGGAGGTCTGGAGGTCGTTCGCCCCTGCGAACGCCACGCAAGCTGGAGCAACCAAAACCAGCGACGGCTCTCGTCACGTGTTACAACTGCGGCCTTCGAGGCCACGTTGCACACTTTGTTGAGCTATCATTTGTGGCCAGGTCGCTTCTGTGATATAAGTTGATACCCCAGTGGTCTTTGCCTGGTAGGATGGAGATCGTTTAGTTGTATTTGTATGTGTGTTTGGTGATTTGTTTACCTTACTTGTACTTTACACTACTATCGTGTTTTTGCACTGTTTGTTGTAACGTTCTTATCCGCCCCTACTGGACATATGTGAAAAGGAGCTTCATAGCTCATCAAATTCCTCCAGTATAAATACATATTTTGATTCTGTATAATGAGTACAGTTCTGATAAGAAGCAAGACGTCCTTATGTTACGCTGGTGGGTGGAAGTCAAAGGACAATTTCTGATGAAAAAGTACCACTTGAGATGTAAACACATCATCTGGCCTTGCTCCTGACGGGTGTGCTTATATATAGCTGCTAGATCATTATATTGTCAAGTTATAGTGCCATTAATGTTTTTAGTGATGCTGTAACCCCTGTCTAGGAACAACAATCAGTGGTGTGACATCTTTGGCATGGGCCCTGGTGCAATGAATATTATGGACCCCCCCCATGTTAAATTTCTGCCTCTCTCCGCAGCTCGGCACATGAAGGCCCGACTGACCCATGGGCCCTGATGCACGAGCACCACCTGCGCACTGGATAGTGACGCCACTGAAAATAAATTGACCAATAAAAGTGTAATTATTATAAAGACAAACACGTCACATTGTTCAGAGTTACAACTTAATCGCTTGTGCAACTGTGGTATTTAAAGTGGTTTCAGAAGTACATTTGCACAATTTAGCATATTTCAAAACGTGTTTTTTTTTGCAGTTCAGCAATTGTTTTTTTGAGTATTATTATTACAGGACTGATAAACCACGAAATGCCGGTTAACGGTTAACTCAGCGTAACATCCCTCTGGGGTAAATAAAATGGCCACCACTTCTTATCAAGTTGACAGCCCCCGTGCAATGCAGTCATTGAACTCTTTTATTTGATGAAAAACAGACTGGCCCACACCATGAAAATGTGAAATTTCCATCGCTGGCTCGGCCAGTAAATCAGAATTTTTATTTTGACTGGAGGAATCCGATGAGCTTTGAAGCTCTTTTCACAGATGTCCAGTAGTGACGAGAGCACTACACCATTGCTTCCTTGAGCAGGTCAATACTTTCATTATTAATATAAGCGCTATAACCTAACATTCTCACATGGCTTCAAATAAACCACAATTCTTATCACATAAAAAAAAACATGTACAGAAAGATTGTGCCGTTTGCAGTTGAATTAGCATTGTGCAGCACATAAAATCTAAAATATGTCATTATTGTTACACCATGCATCATTCTTCGAACATATACAGTATCGAATATATTGATACAGTGCACATTTTAAATGACTCTTTTAATACAAACAATTATAATTCAACATTATTATTAATTTGCAATGTACACAGCCCATGTAATATGAAATGCATTTTTCCAAACCAAGCAATTTTGTATTCTTTAAAAGTTTTGAGATCCAAATAGCAGTTTTAAAGCCAACATTTGAGAAATTATAGAAATGTTTTTTTATCAGGTATAAATTATCGGAACAATATACAGGGTGCTTGAAAAAAATGTTAACACTTCTGAGAATTTGCAACAATATCACAAGAAATGAGCCTCCAGGCTCTGGAGACCACCTGGAGAAGATTCCAGGCACGCGTTGACAATGATGGCGAACAAGTGGAGACTCTGACTTTTTGAAGCGATTAACATACATTTGTTATCATGTTACAGTGTATTTTTTTCCATTAAAAAAACGATAGTCCCATTTAAGTGTTAAAATTTTTTGAAGCACTCTGTATATGCGTAATGCGAGCGTGAATGAAGTTGCTGCTGGACCCAATCACACGACCCGGGGTATTGGAGGTGGTGCCAGCAGGGCAGTAAGAGAAGAGCGGATCTGACGATCCGGAAGGGAGGAGTTAGGGTCACGTGAGAGAGGGGTTATAGAGGGGAGCCCGGAAGAGATCAGGGCCAGTCGATGGAGTGAAGAGGCGGGACCACGTTGGGTGGCCGCCGCGCCATCAGCCGCGTGGCTGATGGGGCCAGCGGGGTGGCCAGCAGAGTGTGCGGGGCACACGGGGCTAGCAGGGTGGCCAGCAGAGTGTGCGGGGCACCCGGGGCTAGTGGGGTGGCCAGCAGAGTGTGCGGGGCACCCGGGGCCAGCGGGGTGGCCAGCAGAGTGTGCGGGGCACCCGGGGCTAGCGGGGTGGCCAGCAGAGTGTGCGGGGCACACGGGGCTAGCAGGGTGGCCAGCAGAGTGTGCGGGGCACCCGGGGCTAGCGGGGTGACCAGCAGAGTGTGCGGGGCACACGGGGCTAGCAGGGTGGCTAGCAGAGTTTGCGGGGCACACGGGGCTAGCAGGGTGGCTAGCAGAGTGTGCGGGGCACACGGAGCAGCGGTGTGGCTGCAGAGGGTGCTAGCGGAGTGGCTAGCAGGGTGTGCGGGGCACACAGGGCTGGCGGAGTGGCTAGCAGAGCGTGCGTGGCACGCGAGAGGAGACGCCGGTCCTTTGCCGGGACCAGCGGGGTGAAGGGACGAGTGGAAGAGCTGAGGAGAAAGAGAGTGCGCGGGGCGCGAGAGAGACGATGCTGGTCCGAGGAGAAGGCCAGCAGGGTGCGGAGGTGAAGAACCCGAATAAAGGACGAACGGAGACTTACATCGCCTGCAGAGTCCTTTATTACATATGTATGAACTTGTGTGTACCATATCCAATATGAAAGTATATTCTCATTTAATTGTAAAAAAAAACCTTGTGACTAGATCGTGATGAATGTTAACAGTATTGGGTGTAGCCTCCTTTCCTCTGCAGGTAGTAAAAACAAACAATCGAGGTGTTGGTCCTCGGATGTTAAACAACGTGAAGACAGCAAGCAACATTTCAACTGGTTCAACAATGAGCGGAACCATCGCACTGAAAGTTATTGTGGAATGTACAAACACACTTACATTTGAATACCTAAATACCCAAGTAGATTTTATCTATACACTCACAAACATATTGACCAATCATAAATGCACACTCACCATGCAAATTAATCCCCAAAGTAAACTTAACATTGCCCGAAAGGCATATATAACGTGATCGATGCACACGTGCTGACGATCATATATTTAATGTGATTACTTTTGTTTATCCAAGAAAGCCCCACAGAGTTGTAGTACCCTCTTTTAGGATGGTCCTACATCTGGATGTTTGGCCAATACATTACGGAGTGTTTGGCATCTTGAAGGAAACAGGAGTGCCCGGAGAAAACTCACGTATGCATGAGGAGCTACAATTCAAACGCTACAAATTGATTGAATGAACTTGGCGTATTGCAATCTCCCAGCCAATCCGCAGGCCAATGGGTTAGGGAGTTCCACTTACGTGTAAAATACATGGCCTGCTAAAATAAAGTAATGCATTCATGTATTTTTGGTCTTTAATATCATGGAAAACAATGTGAGGTTATGATATTAATAAAAATCAATCACCGAGTAGTTTTATAGTCTCAACTGTGTAGTTTATTCCACCATTTGATATCTCACCGATATTATTTTTTACATAAAACCAATATCAAAATGAATCCCCGCCTGTGCACAAAGGTTTGATAGTCGTGGTGACCATTGCAGTTTATGTAGTAAATCCTGAATTCTCTTTCCTTTTGGGCTAATGAAATCTGAATTCCCACAGGTAATCACATAGCCATCATACACTTTGATTAGTCCTGCTTGATTCAAATACACATTTAAGTAACGTCACAAATGGAATGGGTTTCCCATGGCTGAAGCAGAATCTACATCTCTGTACAATCATAAACGATGCTTGTACCCTTCTTCAAGAGAAGCTGTCAGGAATTCCATGCAGGCATGGCAGGTCAGCTGTGTGAATTCTGACTTTAATTCATGAAGCAAGAACTCTACCCATGAAAGCACACTAGAAAACTCAATAAATCTCTCAACACACCAGCAAGCACTATAATGCTTCCTCAAGACCGTTTTGACTTGGAGATAGGAACTGATCATTTAAAAGGACAGTTACTTTTGCCGAAACGTAATCTAACATTAATTGATAATTGACTCTTAAAACCTTAAACTAAAAATAAATGTTTTTTTAAAGAATCCAATTTAGCGGGAGTAAAACAAAACACCTCGTCCTTCGTATATAACCATTTTCTAAACAACTACGTTGTGAGAAGGTGACCTGATTCCAAGAACACAGGATGAGATGTTACTATCCTTTGTGCAAGCACTTCCAAGAGTTCATGAACAGTGAGCCTGGTGAAATTTGGGGAGCGCATCGTCAGTAGTGTACCTTTGGTTCCTAGGGTGTTTTGGCCTTTCACACTATACACCCTCCCCAAAGGCGGCCAGCGACAGGGTGATCAATCCTACGCTTGCGTCCCATTCCCAATTAGTCATAGGAGTTGCCTTGTTGTTGATAGCCAACATCCCATGGGACTATGCATGGCAGGGGCGTCCTCCTCCCTGAGTCAAGCATTGTTGACCGCATATCTCCTGGCCCTCTCACTTCGGGGCCCAGCTGGGGTCTTTCCTCTTCATCCAGAGCCACTGACTGCTGCCTTCTGCCGCCTCCGATACAGCTCTGATTGCCGAACGCTGGCTCTGGCCCTTAATTCCCAGGTCTCTAAGCAGTCTGGTTGTAGATGTTGCCACAAAACCTCTGCAGCCCACCTCCACTGGTCGGACTTCTGTGTTCCAGCCATGATGCCGTGCTTCGGCAGCTAGATCGGCATAGCGCAGATGTTTTCGCTCATAAGCCTCATCTACTGAGTCCTCCCAGGGTACTGTGAGCTCAATGATGAAGACCTTCTTGAGCGAACGAGACCAGAGCACCATGTCAGGTCTTAGGGTGGTGGTTGCGATCTCCGGAGGAAACACAAGTTGCCGGCCAATGTCAGCTAGCATTTTCCAATCGCGGGCCAAGCACAGCTGGTCTCGCTCTAATGGTGTAGAGCCGCTCTTCGGTGGTTTAGCCCCTTCGCGGACAAAGGTCGTCCGTAAGTGGTGTGATGCTGCTGGGGGTGGTAGGGAGTTGGTGGCAGCTCGCTTGTCCTCCAGGGCGGACGCAAAGTTTTTAAGGACTTGGTTGTGACGCCAAGTGTAGCGTCCTTGGGTGAGGCTTGTTTTACACCCTGTGAGAATGTGCCTGAGGTTGGCTGGCATGGAACAGAGGGCATAGTCCGGATCTTCACCATACCATTGTTGAAGATTAACTGGTGTTGGAAGGACGTCATATGTTGCTCTGATGGAAAAGCTCAACCGCCTCGCTTCCATGGCCCATATATCCTTCCAGCTGATCTTCCTCTTCTCCACACTGTCCCATCAAGTCCACTGTCCCTGTTTGGCAAGAGAGACTGCCTTGGCCCACCTTGCAGCCTCCTCCTGATGGCGTACTTCCTGCACTACCATCTTCCGCCGCTCTGGTGCAGTGGCCTTACTCCAAGCAGCACGGCTAGTTAGCCCAAGGCCTCCTCTCCCTTGCTGAACATGACCCACAATGTCAGCATGTCTGAGGGCTGCTGTTGCCTCCTGGACTACTTTTCCTGGCCTCCATTTGCGCCCAGTTGCCAAGGTCGGCGCGTTGTTGCTCACCACTGTATTTGCAGCTGGTTGCGCCAACAGAATAAAATATTTCCTGGTTCCTTCTGAATATAGCTTGTGTTTATGTTGTTGTTGCTGTTGTTTTTCTTCCCTTCAGTGCAGCCCCTTTGCTTATTTCCCAGGACTCATGACCTTTTTAAATAATGCAATAATCAGAAATGCTGTTGTGGGGAGAAGGCGGAGTGCAGTTGGGGCGATCTTTACATTTCCCCAAGGCAGAATTGCCAAGGGCCACCCAACCTGAAGCTGTTCTCCACTGCACAGACCCCTCGTCTTTGTGTTGTTGGCCTTTTCTGATGTGTCGTGCTACAATAGGCAGTGCTAAAGGAAGATGTAATCCAAAAAAATCAAGCGGCTCTTATTGAACACCTACGGCTGTGTGCTTGGGGCAGTCTGAGGAGAATAATGAATAAATACAATTGTTTTAAGATTCCTGTATGAAATACGTACATCGTGTGTAGTGATGTCACCAACGTGCCAGGGTGGTGTGCATGAACGTTATTTCACTTTTTTTTTTAATCCTTTATATTAAGTTCGCTTGCTTGCTTGCTTACGACCGTGCAAATCTTTCGGTCGTTTTTTAACCGACTTCCCGTGATCCAATCGAGCTGACATTTTCCACACAGACTCGTTGTGCGTGACAATTAATTTTGGTGAAATTTTTTTTCCAAAATTTTACACTGTTTAGGGGAAAATAAATAAATATTTAATTACCAATTGCTTAATGCTGGCAGACAATCATCTGACCCATAGGTGGTAGCCATCTCAAGCCAGAGGACGAGAGGACTCTAGCCGCCACGCATATAAAGGATTTAGAGTGAAAAACTTTGTTTTTACGGGTTAATATTTTTAAGAATCTTTCACTGAAGCTTCAAACTTGTTTTTTTTCTGACAGATGGAAACACGTAGCTCATATGTTTATATCCCTACAAATTAAGAGCTGCTTGTTTCGTTTTTCTTGCAATGAAAAATATTCCCTGGCGGTTTCATCGAACTCACGCTTACAGTTTACGTTTCAAATAAAGCAGTTGAGTTGTTTTTTAAATCCTTTATATTAAGTTCGCTTGCTTGCTTGCTTGCGTGCTTGCTTGCTTGCTTACGACCGTGCAAATCTTTCGGTCGTTTTTTAACCCACTTCCCGTGATCCAATCGAGCTGACATTTTGCACACAGACTCGTTGTGCGTGACAATTAATGTTCGTGAAAAAAAATTAAAACATTTTTACACTTTTTAGGCAAAATTTTTTTATTTTACATTTATTCAAATACAACTCATTCATGGCTTTGGCTGAACGTCACAGTGTAGGAGCCCAGAGCGTAACCCCTCCACAGGCCGTGGCGGAGTAGCGCAGTTGGTAGCGCCCTTGCTTCACATGCCAAAGGTCGCAGGATCGAACCCCGCGTCCTCCACAGGCGAATATATTTTTAAATCCTTTATATTAAGTTCGCTTGCTTGCTTAGGACCGTGCAAATATTTCGCTCGTTTTTAAATCCTTTATATTAAGTTCGCTTGCTTGCTTGCTTGCGTGCTTGCGTGCTTGCGTGCTTGCTTGCTTGCGTGCTTGCTTGCTTGCTTGCGTGCTTGCTTGCGTGCTTGCTTGCTTGCGTGCTTGCTTGCTTACGACCGTGCAAATCTTTCGGTCGTTTTTGAACCCACTTCCCGTGATCCAATCGAGCTGACATTTTCCACACAGACTCGTTGTGCGAGACAATTAATGTTCGTGAAAAAATTCGCAAAATTTTACACTGTTTACGGAAAACAAATTAAATATTGAATTACCAATTGTTTAATACTGGCAGACAATCATCTGACCCATAGGTGGCAGCCATCTCAAGCCAGAGGACGAGAAGACTCTAGCCGCCATGCATATAAAGGATTTATAGTGAAAAACTTTGTTTTTACGGGTTTACTTGTTTAGGGTGCACTGGTTTATGCAATAGTACTGTATACTTTAAAAAATGTATTCCCATACAACTCCATCAATTTAGGCACCATCAAATATTGAATTCATCAGAGGTGTCAAGGTTACTAATGTAGCAGGTCAGCTGTAAAAATAAATCATTTATGAATGCAGGGTTTTAAAAATGTAACAATTTCAGCTCACTTTCTGCCTTATTTGTTGGGTCCAGAGTGGTCAAAGTCCATTGCCATTCAAAAAATTAAGACAAAAATCAAGAATGTCCTTTGCAGTGTTTACTTTGAAGGTTTGGGATCACAGACTTTAAATCTGTATAGATATTAATCAAGAAGAACATTTAATCACGAAAACGATATTTATCCTTTTGATTAACTTGAACAGAATGTAATGATATAACTTATCATTGCCATTGTGTTTTGCAACTTTTGGCTGTCTTATGTGCATTTATATCTACTTCCTTACCCTTCACAAAGCCAACCATTGGTTGGACACGGAACGGTTCACTACGTCAAATAATGTTTTACAATATTTTTAATTTCACATCTCCAAAGGCACGTTAATTGAAAAGCCTGCTGCTTATAAATGTGTAATGGGTTCCGGAGACAATTGTAGAGGTAACTTCTTTATTACAATCTAACAATCCAACAGTCCTGATACTCTGTTACAGCCTAGGTACACAGCCTAGGTACACAGCCTAGATACACTACTCTGGCTACGCTCTGGAACTCGCCCTCACAAGGATGTAGAGCCGGAAGTTCCAAAGTCCCACCACTGGCCCTCACAGCGTACCAGGGTCCTGAGATGGCTCGTCTTGGGTCTTGGGTCTTGAGCTACAACTGGCCTGGATCGTCCAGGGAGCTGCCCTTTTATGCCTCGTCCCCAACGAGGGGTGGGGTTGTGTGCGCCCCCAGATATCCCACAGAGCACACACAGCCCCCCCCCCCCCCCGTTGGTGGCGCCAAGGGGCTTAAGCATCTGGGTTGCCTGGGAACCTAGCGCCTGGCGCCAAGGGGCTTAAGTGTCTGGGTTGCCTAGGGTCCCAGAGCCCCCAGCAGCCCCTCCCTTCTTATGTCACTACATTACCCTCCTCTATGTAGCCTCCAGCCGTCCCGGCTGTCAATAATTAGAAAGCTTAAATTAACGAAAGGGAGAGAAGAAAAAAAATACGCGAGCCTCAACAGGAAAAGAAAAGAGAACAAGAAAGCAACCATAAATACCCTAACCAACCTGTACAA
This sequence comes from Lampetra fluviatilis, assembly GCF_964198595.1. Taxonomy (NCBI): domain Eukaryota; kingdom Metazoa; phylum Chordata; class Hyperoartia; order Petromyzontiformes; family Petromyzontidae; genus Lampetra; species Lampetra fluviatilis. The sequence continues at coordinate 19,568,230 of NC_136279.1, read as the reverse complement.
CTTTACACTATATACAAGCGTCAATCAACAAAAAGGTGAAGCAATGACATGTGAACAAACGACCCGCGGCACACCTAGCCCTCCTCGGGATCCGCATAGAAAACGGGGAATTAACAAAAACAAATATACAGATTCTGACGCGTTGGATGCACAACCAACACCAGTAATCGAACCGAAATCACACAACCACCGCATGGATGGCAGGGATCCACACCACCCTGCCACCCTCCCATCCGTCAGGTGGTGAGAAGGCGAAGACCAACATGTCTAGCACCCCTCTACACACACTTATCCGGACGTCTGTCTACGTCCTGGGTCGAGAAGTCGTACTTCAGGGCCGACCCATGTACTGGGCAAAGAAGTCGCACTTCAGGGCTGCTCCAGTATCTACATTTTAAAATATATATATGTAAAATTGACATGACACAAACAAAATAAATCTGCCCGCTCCTGCCCAGAAATGGCGGACGCACGCGCTTACCGCATCTCCAAGGCATCCCATGCTTGCGTCCCAGCAACCCTCACTGAGGACCACCACCGACATTGCATGTCACCCCCTAGCACCCCCCACCTTTCCGACGTGGCGTCTCCATCCTAAAACCGCGCACGTCGGCCATATCGGGGGGGCGGAATTTCCATGTTACCACCACACCGCCTTTCCGATGCGGCGTCACAACCAGTAGCACGCGTCGGCCATATCGGGGGAATTTTAACCCAGTCTCTCTCCAAGACTCGCATCGCAGCATATAGCTGTACCGACCGAGCTGAGACGACCCATCGTTCACTCACTGCACAACATGCACCCTAACAACTGAGGGATACAGTCCCAATGTAATGGGACAACTACACCTGAACACTACGAATCTCCAGCCCACTGTTTCAACGCGCCTCGGAGTGTCGCAATCTCCGGGCCGTCAGGGCGAGCCTATAGCTCCAGACGCACCACGGAGGGTCTCAACCTCCGGGCCGTCAGGTCAAGCCGTCAGCCATTGCATGACGGGACCACACTCTCCGAGCCATATGAGCGCACAGCCCACTAGGCTAGACATGCCACGGAGTGTCTCTATCTCCGGGCTGTCAGGTCAAGCCGTCAGCCATAGCATGACGGGACCACAGCTCTCGTGTTAGACACGCAACACCCACTGGGCCATCCTGGTCAGGATCTGCACCCCAAGATATTTGAGAGCCAGCACGACAATTCCAAATCCCTGGCAGCATGTCACCATCTCAAGATAAATGCCCCATACAGTCTATACATCATTAACAATGACAGCACAAGCTATACATTAACAATCACGAACAAAGCTCAATACAAATCATACATTGTTAACAATCACAAGCAAAGTTTCGCACACACATTGACAACACTCACGAGCGAAGCTCCACACAGTTTACCCAACAACAATCACGACTCCCCGACGACAACGAAGAAAATGTCAACAATCATTAACCCGGAGCGCGTAAATGGACGAAGTGTCAGGGGCCTGGTCTCCCGACCTCCAAACTTTGGCCAGAGCAGAGGTGACGACCAGCGTGTCGATCGATGTGCCAGCCCCGGCGCCGGTTACAGTAAGAATGGCGCCCTCACTGGCCGGTCGCAGCGCTGATGACGTGGTATGGTAAGTTTAAGCCAGCTGTCGTCCGGCGGTGAAGGTCGCAGTGCTGATGACGCGCGTTGTTTGGTTTGACCGCGCTGGGCCCGGAAGTGACGTTGCTCCCAGCGGTCATTGCTCCCCTGGCAGAAGTGGCGACACACCCGGAAGTATCCCCCACATTTGTGGCGTGAATGCTGGTGGCGGGAACGGCGGTGCTGGGCTCGGGCGAGCGCTGCGCCACTTCTCTCCCTCCCGCCATCGCCTGTGAGCGCCGCATCTCGCCAAGGAGGGAGGCGGTGGCGCAGAGCAGCTCTGCGAGGCGAAGCAGCGCCTCCATCCCTGCTCCCGATGCTGGAGAGGGGTCGGTCGGCGGAGCAGACAGCTGCTCAGCCGGCGGTGCGGCGTCGCCGTCGGCCAGCGATGCGGCGTCGTTGTCGGCCGGCGGTGCGGCGTCGCTGTCGGCCGGTGGTGCGGCGTCGTTGTCGGCCGGCGGTGCGGCTTCGTTGTCGGCCGGCGTTGGCCGCCCCATCGCTGCTTGCTCCTCGACATCGCCGTCAGGACTGAAGGTACGTGGCTTACTACTTGTCTCCATGGCTACTTCTGACTCAAAATGTAATGAGTTCTGGAGACACTTGTAGAGGTAACTTCTTTATTACAATCCAACACTCCAACAGTCCTGATACTCTGTTACAGCCTAGGTACACAGCCTAGGTAAACAGCCTAGATACACTACTCTGGCTACGCTCTGGAACTCGCCCTCACAAGGACATAGAGCCGGGAGTTTCAGAGTCCCACCACTGGCCCTCACAGTGTCCCAGGGACCTGAGATGGCTGGTTTTGGGTCTTGGGTCTTGAGCTACAACTGGCCTCGATCGTCCAGGGAGCTGCCCTTTTTTGCCTCGTCCCCAACAAGGGGTGGAGTTGTGTGCGCCCCCAGATATCCCACAGAGCACACACAGCCCCCCCCCCCCCCCCGTTGGTGGCGCCAAGGATGTAGGATGTGGGGCTTGCCTGGCGCCAGGATGTGGGGTGGGGGGCTTGCCTGGCGCCAGGATGTAGAGTGGGGAGCTTGCCTGGTGCCAGGATGTAGAGTGGGGAGCTTGCCTGGCGCCAGGATGTAGAGTGGGGAGCTTGCCTGGCGCCAGGATGTAGAGTGGGGAGCTTGCCTGGCGCCAGGATGTAGAGTGGGGAGCTTGCCTGGTGCCAGGATGTAGAGTGGGCAGCTTGTCTGGTGCCAAGATGTAGAGTGGGGAGCTTGCCTGGTGCCAGGATGTAGAGTGGGGAGCTTGCCTGGTGCCAGGATGTAGAGTGGGGAGCTTGCCTGGTGCCAGGATGTAGAGTGGGGAGCTTGCCTGGTGCCAGGATGTAGAGTGGGGAGCTTGCCTGGTGCCAGGATGTAGAGTGGGGAGCTTGCCTGGTGCCAGGATGTAGAGTGGGGAGCTTGCCTGGTGCCAGGATGTAGAGTGGGGAGCTTGCCTGGTGCCAGGATGTAGAGCGGGGAGCTTGCCTGGTGCCAGGATGTAGAGCGGGGAGCTTGCCTGGTGCCAGGATGTAGAGCGGGGAGCTTGCCTGGTGCCAGGATGTAGAGCGGGGAGCTTGCCTGGTGCCAGGATGTAGAGCGGGGAGCTTGCCTGGTGCCAGGATGTAGAGCGGGGAGCTTGCCTGGTGCCAGGATGTAGAGCGGGGAGCTTGCCTGGTGCCAGGATGTAGAGCGGGGAGCTTGCCTGGTGCCAGGATGTAGAGTGGGGAGCTTGCCTGGTGCCAGGATGTAGAGTGGGGAGCTTGCCTGGTGCCAGGATGTAGAGTGGGGAGCTTGCCTGGTGCCAGGATGTAGAGTGGGGAGCTTGCCTGGTGCCAGGATGTAGAGTGGGGAGCTTGCCTGGTGCCAGGATGTAGAGTGGGGAGCTTGCCTGGTGCCAGGATGTAGAGTGGGGAGCTTGCCTGGTGCCAGGATGTAGAGTGGGGAGCTTGCCTGGTGCCAGGATGTAGAGTGGGGAGCTTGCCTGGTGCCAGGATGTAGAGCGGGGAGCTTGCCTGGTGCCAGGATGTAGAGCGGGGAGCTTGCCTGGTGCCAGGATGTAGAGCGGGGAGCTTGCCTGGTGCCAGGATGTAGAGCGGGGAGCTTGCCTGGTGCCAGGATGTAGAGCGGGGAGCTTGCCTGGTGCCAGGATGTAGAGCGGGGAGCTTGCCTGGTGCCAGGATGTAGAGGGGAGCTTGCCTGGTGCAGGATGTAGAGTGGGGAGCTTGCCTGGTGCCAGGATGTAGAGTGGGGAGCTTGCCTGGTGCCAGGATGTAGAGTGGGGAGCTTGCCTGGTGCCAGGATGTAGAGTGGGGAGCTTGCCTGGTGCCAGGATGTAGAGTGGGAGCTTGCCTGTGCCAGGATGTAGAGTGGGAGCTTGCCTGGTGCCAGGATGTAGAGTGGGGAGCTTGCCTCTGGTGCCAGGATGTAGAGTGGGGAGCTTGCCTGGTGCCAGGATGTAGAGTGGGGAGCTTGCCA